>NC_056765.1:7398750-8716875 GCF_018687715.1 Carya illinoinensis
ATCAGCGTCTTCACTTTGTTCCACCCACGAAAACCAAAAGTTTATCATCGATCCTCATTGCCGACACCGACAAACCATGCCTTCCGGAGCAAGCGTGCGCGTGTGAAAAAGATAAAAGCAGGCCCGCGGATGGACCTCTGGGTTCTTGGCGTACTCGCACGTACAAGAGGAAAGGTGAGACCGGATTAGGCCCTGAAATGCTTTAATTAATTTGAGGCTTTGCCATTGCCAAGGTCTCCACCTTATTTTTTGTGGGAACTCATGTGAAGTCACTGCACGTCCAAAAATTTAATTGATGGAGTCGGGAGAATTAACAACATATATAACATCATTCTTATTCAGAAATCCACAACGATTTCTCCAGTTTTACACAATGAGAAGTTGTAAGACTGAACAAATTCACTTCGAACTTCAGAGTCTACCTGCTGTCACATGAGGCAAGACAATTCTCCACCACAGAACTTATTACATATACAAAAACATAAACAAAAGTAGGGTACGTGAACTTTATTTTCTACTTCCATGTAGATATCTAACCAACTCAATCACGAGGCATATAATATATAACTTACAACTTCTTCAGAAAGAGATCTACTCCATTTTCAGGTTCCATGAGCATCCTAATAGTAGGTGCATGGCTGTACTTTGGGGAGAGGGAGAAGGTGAAGTTGGAGAGAAGTAGCGCTATCAGTATCTTGAGTTCGACCATGGCTAAGTGCTGCCCAAGACACACGCGGGGCCCAAATCCAAATGGCATGTACAAGTGTGGATGACTGCAAGCACCCTTAACTCCATTTGCAAATCTAGCTGGGTTGAACTTTAAGGCGTCTGGTCCCCATATTTTTGGATCAGTATGCAATGTCAACGACACTGTCCAAATGTTGACACCTTTTGGGATATTAATGTTCCCAAATCTCAGATCATTCAATGCCTCCCTAGGCACCGCGGGGGCAGGTGGATAAAGACGCAACGATTCATGTATCACCATAGTTAGCTGCATGTCCAAATCAAATTTTGTACTCAGAAATGCATTTACCCTTTGTGCTAATAGATTCAGATACGGTTTGCATACCGTATAATTATTATAAGTAATCTCATAATACGTACGCGTGGTTTTTATTTCATATCATAGAATGTTATGTTAATTCAAATTTATATGATTACCTGTTTCATCTTACGAAGCATATCAGCATCAGGTGTACGACCTTGGCAGATGTCGAGAACCTCAGCACGGACACGGTCTTGCCAATCTTGATTTGAAGCTAAGAGCATGAGGCATCATGTGGCAGAAACTGCAGTGCTCTCATACCCAGCCAAGTATATGTTCTTGCAATTGTCAACAATGAAATTTTCGGTAGCCTCCTGGCTCAGGTTACTGTTCTTAGCTCCCTCAAGAACCATATGCAAAAAATCCTTCTCATGATCAGCGGCTTTCTGTCTCTCCTTGACAACCTCCAGTATCAAGCTGCGGATTTCTTTTTGTAACCTCCATCGTTCCCTATTGCTTCTCGTGGGAAGGAACCTGTAACATGTAAAGTGGATATCTCCAAGCTGTTGCTTTAGATGACTCTCTAGTCTACAACATTGGGATTGGCTTAGCCAAAATGTCAGTGCATCTCTAAAATTTGCCTAAATATCAATAAAATGGTTTTTATTAGAATAGTCAAAATAAGGAAGCTCTACATATGAGCTACAGTACCACCAAACTTTCCTTCAAATTTGGAGATACACTGTTCATCTTCAAAAAAATTATTTTTTTCTTAAAATATATACCAACTTCAGATTTGGACATTGCTCATTTTCCTGGCCATTCGATTGGGCTTTTCACATTGGGATGCTGGATAAAATATTGGATTATTAAATTATTAATTAACATATGATTAGTGTAGTTGCAAAATATGAAAAAAAAAAAGGTTAAAAATATTATTATTAAAAAAATAATATCATATTATTATTTTGACTAATCTAATGTAGGGTTATATGGGTGCAGCTACTATGCCGCCCAGCGGTAAGCCAGACAGTTATTCTTTTGTATTTTTTTTCATATTTTTTAATCACTTTCGTAGTCACTAAATAAAATAAAAAAATATACACAATATATAATTAAAATCACTTCCTTAATGGAGTGGTATGCTCCAGGTGGCATACTAGTATTTCTCATCTTGAATAGTTTTGATTTTATGCAAAACATATACTTTATTGAAACCAATGTCATAAATTTTAAGAGGTTTCATCATTTATCTTTACTAAATTACTAAATTGAAGAACCATCCTTATTTTTTTCTTGGATAAAATAAAAGAAAAAACTCATGAAAGAATTCAGCTCGCACCTTAAGCCTGGTATCCCAGTGGACAAAGTTGAAGTGGACGTGGCCCCTATTAGAGCTCCCAGTTTTAGGAAAATCTTTTCCCCTTGGGCATAGTTGCTGCCAAAACATGCTCTGGAGATCACATCACCAGAGAAACTTCTTAGGTAATCGTCGATGTGTATGTCTGCAACTCCACCCTCAGTCTCAATCCTACTCTTCCATGAGTTCAGCAGTGGGGTGGTCGACTCGATAATTAAGTTTATCATCCCCTACATGGGTTTAAGATCACAATCTACTTGTGTGTATGTCAATTGAAAATTGCATGATTTACAAAAGAAAATATTATAAAAATAAATTTACAAACTGAAATAATTTTACTTGATGGTTAGATCTAAGTACTTCTGGTATTAATTTTAATGTTTGCTAAAATAATCATACCTTGACCTTCTCCATGTAAAACTCAGGAGCAAGGATTTTGCTCTGCCTGGCCCATGTAGCCCCATTTGAAGTGATAATGCCCTGACCAAGCAAAGGACCAAACTCTTTCTGCTGTTCGGATGGTTTCCCAAAGTCCAAGGATGTGCATGTGGTTATCTCTCTCAAAATGCCAGGTTCGTTTATGAATATTTTTGGTGAGTTGCCCAGAGAAAATACAAATAAATCACCTGTTCAAACATAAAACATAAAGCGAAGAAAAGAGCTTACTTCTGCATGTTTGGCAACCATTAAGTTTTAAGGTATTTTCTCCCCCATCTTCAATATTTTTTTAAAAAAATATTTATCACAAACTCTATCGATCCAAACCTATCAAATCGTAATTTTCATAAAAACTCATAAAAATTATTTTAAATGATCAATCTTCTTTCATAACAGATCAAACTGAGAATCTGAGATAAATATTGCAAGATGATGGAGATCACACACCATATTGTTTCCTCCATTGCTCAAAGAATGGAGCGATGAGAGCAGCACAGTTATGGGAGACGGGGATTTCTCCGGCAGGAGCCTTAACTGTGGTGGATAGGGCCTTCTTTATCTCCCAAATATTTCCGAGTAGCAAAGTCGGCGGTGGTCCAGTGATGCCTTGCTTTCTCAGTGCGGATCGAAGCCTTTCCGGCTTCAGCACCAGCGCATTATACAGGCGTACCAACAGTCCCGCTAAACCAAGAAATGCAAAGGCAATAAATATCTTTGCTGCATCAAACTTGAGCTCCTCCATGGCTCTAGTCTTGTTTGTCTTTCACCGTTCCCGTAGAAATGAGCTTTGTTGACTTGATTTGTTTCCCCATACGAACGTACACATTTGATATAATGAGTTTGGCAAGGCAATTTGGTCAAACCTCAACGATTCCTACAGCTCATTTGATCTTGACCGGCACCATTACTTAATGGCACATAATTTATTGAAAAAAGCCTAAAAATATATATTCAAATTAAAAAGATTTTAGAAAGAAGAGTGTTACTGTTATAAAAAATTTTTGTAAAAATAATTTTATAAATTAATATAATTTTATATAATCTATCAGATCTATTTTATGATAAAAATAATTTTATAATCTTACAAACTATATCAAATCATGTCAGTTTATTGAATTATTTTTATATAATTACTTTTTAAGTAGAGTATTTCAATTTTATAAAAATAAAAGAGATAAATTAAAATTCTAGATTTCCATTACATTTTAGTATTTTGATTTTTAATTTTTTTTTAATGAACCACTTGACAATCACATGATGGTAAGATCAATTTGAACAATAAATTGTAAATAGCCAAAAATGATTATTGTATTAAATGATTATATTCTTTGGTACTTTTTTTCCTTGAGGTTAGATGGAACGAATTATTGTATTAGATTTTGGAATAATTTATCTGTTCGTTTCTTTGAACTAAGAGAAAAAATCAATAAATTTTAAAAATAATCATATAATTTAACGAATCATTGCATCAAGATACGTCAGTTTATGATATTATTTTTATATAATTTTTTTGTAATTAAAATATTTTGTAAGAAATAGTGGGTGCATCTACACCATTCACTCATTCTACATATATATATATATATATATAATTGCAATAATATCTATATGATAAATCTATTCTTTCTATAAAAAAAAAAAAAAATAGATCATCAGAAATGCTAAACCCACCAATGTGGGTCTCGAATTTGTGTTCCGATTTTTTTTTATTTAATAATTAATGAAATATTTTTTAAGTGATATTGTGAATTTTTTTATCTTTTAAAAAATATTTAAAAATTAAAAAAAAATAAATTAAAAAATTAAAAAAACTTTTATTACTTTTCTCAGTAGATCCTTGGGCTACATCCCTCCCTCTGGAATGTAGCCCTACTCATGGATCATCCCATTCCATACAAATAGCAAGATATCTATTCTATTAAGAATTAATCTACCAATGATAGTTTGGGCTTCATGTACGTAATTTTCTTGCCTCACTTTAAGATAAGGGACCACCTTACCAAGGAGGTTAATTATTGGTCACACAGATGTTGGGTAAAAGTCCCAAATCTACAGGCCTTATACAATCATTTTGTAATAGTGTAGGTTCTGACAAGAAAAAGTGAGTTTTTGATATTTTTTTTTTTATAGTGGGATCCATTTTTTATATCATTTTTCTTGTATAAAGATAGTTTTCAATGCTAACATTAATAACTTAGCTTCATTAAATGTGACATCTATTAATTTTCATAGTTATAAATGCCTTGATTAGATATAAGTTTTAGTAGTAAGAAATTTCCTTTGTTAAAACGGTAGATTATTAAAAAATAATATTTTTTTAAAAAAAGTTTTCATAATAAAGTTTTTTTTTAATAAAAGACATATATTTGAGACTTAAATAAATCATTATTCAATTAAATGAGATTCTTTACTCGCCTTATCATATTTTTTCCACTCTCCTACGTGGCTACGGAAGTCTTGTACACATTATTTATTCACGTGTGATTTATCTAAAGCTATGCTCATTTTTAGCATCGTTCTCTTTTTAATACGACGATAATGCGGAGTGTTCCATGCCCATACAAGGTCAAGAGTTGTGGCTTGACCAATAGCTTGGCCAGGAGTCGCAACTCTCACCATCCAAGATAAGCTTCTAAGCCTCCCTTTGTCAAAAATGGTGGCTGGTTGTCCTTTCAAACCTTACCTATAAGGAGCCTGCTACTCACACACACCGAAATCTTATGCCGATAAGTGCAAAACTTTTTTTTTTTTTTTTACTATTTTTTTTACCATTTTTTTAAAGTATTTAAATATTTTTTTAAAAAAAATACATATTCATTTAAAAACACTTACTTAATCACTAATTAAAAAAGTTTTCAGTAAACATTTTCGATAAATATTTTCTATGAGAATAGTATTCCCCTACCTATAAAAGGAGTTGAGTTGGTGTGGGGGAAAATTCAACGAGAGCTCAGTGAAGAACAATTGAAAAGAGAGAGAAAGAAAAAGAGAGTAAGGGTGAGCTCTTAAAAAAAAAAGAAAAAAAGTTGAGTTAAATGAATTGTGATTTTACTTTCCTGTAATATTTTTTGTGTTCCACTATTTAATAGTGAAACTCTTTCTCTATGGACGTAGACGGTTGCCAAAACATGTAAAATTCTTCATGTCACTAAGTGCAAGTGTATCTTGAATTCTGCTGTGTAATTATTATATTTTCTTTAATATTATCTCTGGATCATTACGATTTTCTCAACAGATAATTAATTATACCAATGGAACTTCTAAAATTCCTCTCTCTCTCTCTCTCTCCTCTCTCTCTCTCTCTCCAATAAGAATAAACATATAATTTGGCCTTGCCGTACCGCATGCATGGTACTCCATGTAAATATGTTTTTTAACAATTTATTTTCCCCCATTTCATTCATCCTTAATTCCCACAAAATTATCTACATTATAGATTTATTTTGAGAGTACTAAAATTACGATTCCCAAATCAGTATTTGGTGCAGCATTAGAATACTCCATACTGTTTGTCGATCAAGCTAGATCTCTGGTTAAAAACAAAAACCAATTTCTTGATCAGTCTTACTAGTTGTTTGAATTATACAAGTTCATGAGACACGTTGGTTTGAAAAAATAATAATTTGGTATAAACATCTTTTAAGATGTATAATAATGATAAGGGATAATCCTTAATCCGAATTAGAGATAATCATTGATCAAAAGTCCAACCTAAAGATGGTGCAAGAGATCATCGTCAATAACAACCTAGGAAAAGCCGATAAGAAAAATACTGTTGGTCTTCTAAAGATGAAAAAAGAAATTATCTATTTTAAAGCCTAGAACCAAATTGGAAGAGATCCACAAGTACTTAGCCATAAACTCCGTGCAAGAGGAGTTTGTCTAAGCTCATAAATTGCTTTCTTTAGTTTGCACATGATGAGAAAATTGAGGATGGGCAAAAGTTGATGGTTGAATCGTGTGCACAAACTGAACAAAATATCAATTATCCTAGTTGGATTGTCAACAATATATACAATAGAGGGTTAATGATTCCCATGATTCTTGGGATACTTTGTCTTTTATATAATAAAATATAATAAAGAAGAGCTTTGCTGTAAGGATAAGGAAAATGATATAATGATAACGTTGGTGATATGCCATTGTCCATTCCATAAACTATGGGGAATTCCATTCAGCAAAAGTAACTTCACTCTTTGTACTTCCAATCTAAAGACCCATCATGCACCCATGTCACTTAGGAGGCACGCGTACTTCCAATCTGAAGACTCATCATGCACCCATGTCTTTTATTGATCAGTAGCTTGACTTCGTTCCAACCCACGGAAACTAGAAGGCCAGTGCACCATTATTCTCGTTGCAGGTTAGGTTGTGTTGCAGGTTAGGTTGTGTGGGCTCTGTGGACACCGGAAAAACACTCTTTCTCGATTGAGAGAGATCTTCGGTGTGATTTGAATTCAAAGATAAGATGATTATTGATGAAAGATAAAAGTTGAATAAAATATATATTGTTAAATATTATTTTTTAATATTATTATTATTTTGAAATTTAAAAAAGTTAAATTATTTATTATATTTTATGAAAAAAATTGAAAAAAATTATAATGATGAGATGAGTTGAAATGACTTTTGAATCCAAACGAGGCCAAAAGCAGTGTGGGGGAACTCTGCATATCAGATAAAGATTTAGAATGTACAAGATTTTTTTAAAACTTTAAAATTAAAAACAAAATAAAAACTCATAAAATAAAACTTTTTCAAAAAATTAAAATGATTCAAATTACATTTAAAAAAACTTATAAATGTGTACAAGCCACTTATAAACTTACATTTAGAATGGTCAAGCTGAGCTGACTGCTTTTGCTTTTACCGTAGCAGATGAAGTTGTAAAAATGGATCCTAGATCCTACAAGGAAGCTATGGAAAGTATTGAGTCTCATAAATGTGTACAAGCCATGGATGAGAAAATGGATTCTTTGAAAAAGAATCATACATGGAAAATGGTTGTTAAGCCTGAAAAGGCTAAGCTGGTAGGGTCTAAATGGATCTGCAAAAGGAAAGAGGGCATACCAAGAGTTGAGAGTCCTAAGTATAAGGTTAGGTTGGTAGCAAAGGGATTCACTCAAAGTGAAGGGATAGATTTTAATGAAATTTTTTCACCTGTTGTTAAACATAGTTTAATAAGGTTAATTCTATCCTATGCTGCTTATGAAGATTTACACTTGAAGCAATTAGATGTAAAAATAGCTTTCTTGCACGGTGAACTGGATGAGACTATTTACATTCAACCCCCTGAGGGTTATGTAAATGAGTCCAACAGTGGTCATGTCTGTTTATTTTAAAAATCATTGTATGACTTAAACAGTCTCCAAGACAATGGTACAAAAGATTCGACTCTCATATGTTGGACAATGGGTTTAAAAGGATTCATTATGATAGCTGTGTATATTTTAGGCATTTCGGGAATCACATTATCGACCTACTCTTGTATGTCGATGACATGCTTATAGCATGTAGAGATCTAATTGAAGAAGTCAAGTATATATTGAAAATAGAATTTGAGATAAATGAACTTGGGCCAGCTAAGATGATATTAGGTATGGAAAGAGTTAAAGATAGGAAAAGAAAACTTCTCTATCTATCTCAAAAAAACTATATCGCCAAGATCCTCAATAGGTTTGGTATGTCTAATTTAAAACCTGTTAGCATACCAATAGGACAGCATTCAAAACTATCCATAAGTCAAACCTCTAAAACCAAGGAAGACATTAGATTTATGCAAGGTATACCCTATGCAAGTATGGTGGGAAGCATCATGTATGCTATGGTATGCTCTAGACCTGACTTAACCTATGTTGTTAGCATAGTAAGTAGGTTTATGAGTAACTCTGGGAAGCCACATTGGCATGCTATAAAGTGGGTATTATAGTACTTAATTGGAATACAGTGTCTAAGTTTGAAGTTTGGAGGGGATGTGCAATAGGGGAGTGAGTTAAAGGGATTTATGGATTGTGACTATGCTGCTAATTTGGATACCAGAAAATCTTTGTCTGGGTATGTATTTACAACATTTGGAGGGGCTATCAGTTGAAAAGCTAATTTACAATTTGTAGTTGCTTTATCAACAATTGAAGTTGAATATATTTCTATGACAGAAGTAATAAAAGAGGCTATGTGGTTAAATGGTTTTTCATATGAGTTAGGCATATTTAAAGGGGTTATCACAGTTTACTGTTATAACCAAAGCACTATACATCTTGCCAAGAATTCAGTATACCATGAAAGGTCTAAACATATAGACATTCGACTTTATTTTGTAAGGGATGTAATAGCATCTTGAGAGGTTAAAGTAGAAAAAGTTCCAATTGAAAAAAATCTTTATGATATGATGACAAAATCCCTACCAGCTATTAAGTTTAGGCATTGCCTAAATTTGATTAATATGGGGAGCTATCAGAATTCAGATTACTTTGTAGGAACGGTCTAGAGGATGAAGATCACTTTGTAAGGATAAAAGACTTGACAAGGTGGAGATTTGTTGAAGATGTGCCAAGTTTTTACTTCAACGACTTGCCATTTTTCATGTATTTGTATTTCATTAATGACATTTTTGTAATATTGGTTAAATGGCAAACTTGTAATTATGTAGTTTCATATATAAAGTGCCTTTCGTGAAGTGATGAGTCTGAATTTTTTTACTTTTCGTTCTTGGACCTGCCATTGTCCTGGAGAGAAACAGAGAGTTTTGAAATCCTAGTTTTATCAAGATTAAATCAGCACTTAAGGTGAAGATCAAATACAAGAAATGTATGGTTTCATTAGAGGATAATACGAGGAAGTCACTCCCTATTTTATACTGTGAAAAATGGTTGAAAGTAATTGTAAAACTCTATTTTGAAGCATTCTTCAATAATAAATACTCATAAACTATTCCTGTCGTGGATATAGACCATTAGGATTGAACCACGTAATTTCTTGTGTTGATTTCGCATTTCTTTTATTATTCTTGCTCTTATTTTGATCTTGCATGAGTATATACTATGATTTCAGATTTCTAAAGTGTTTAAAATGGAAAACTAAACTGATCACGTTAATCATATAATTTTCTTGGAGTTTTGGTTATCTCTTGTTTCAAATTAATTGCATATTACAACCAGTTACATTAATTTGATTATTTAAGTATTTGTTGTGAGAGAGTTGAAAATATAACATCTTTCATAACAGATCAAACTGAGAATTTGAGATAAATATATAGGATATTACTAGGTGATGGAGACACACCATATTGTTTCCTCCATTGCCCAAAGAATGGAAGGATAAGAGCAGCACAGTTGTGGGAGATGGGAATATCTCCAGCAGGAGCCTTAACTGTGGTGGATAGGGTCTTCTTTATCTCCCAAATATTTTCGAGTGGCACAAAGTCTGCGGTGGTCCTGTGATGCCTTGCTTTCTCAGTGCAGAACGAAGCATGTCCGGCTTCTGCACCAGCACATTATACAGGCGTACTAACAGTCCAGCGAAACCAAGAAATGCAACAGCAATGAATTAATATCTTTGCCCCATCAAGCTTGTGCTCCTCCATGGCCCTAGTCTTCTTTGTCTTTCACCTTTCACGTAGAAATGAGCTTGGTTGACTTGGTTTGTTTCCCCATACGCACACATATATATAGTGATCATGAGTTTGGCGAGACAATTTGGTCAAACCAGAACAATTTCATCCTTGAGCGTTGCTCTGAACATCTGAAACTTACCCGCTTGCCTCTTAACATAGCTTCATCAATATTTTTACCTCATTTATTAAAAAAAATCTAAAAATATACTAAAATTAAAATGACTTCTGAAAATATAAAAAATAAAAATAATTCTCTTTATGATCATTTCTACATGAATTATGCTAGATACAGTTATTTTTGTGTACTCTTTGTACATTCCATTGACTTGATTGATCAAAATAATTATTTTATATTAAAAATAAGTAATGCAACCGATCATATTAGTGAAGTGCGTAAAAGACTACGTAAAAATGATTGCATATAAAATTTTTGTTTTGAAAAACTCATGAAATTATTGAAAAAAAATAAGATACTGAAAGTACGTTGTTCTATTTTTCTATTGTTTTTTATGTCAAAACTCAAAAGATTCGGATATCTATATAGAAGAGAAAAGAAAAACGATTATAAGTAGACAACTATAATTATCAGTATTTAATATTTAATGCTTTTTGTCTTTTTTTTTTCCTTTGCTCTTCTTTCAAAGAACCGAACAGATAAATTAATAAAAACTTTAATACAATAATTCGTTCCAACTAACGGCCTCAATGAAAAAAGAAACGAAAGAATACAATAATTTAATACAATAATGCTATTGGGTCATTTAAAATTGGTTGTTAATAAGATGAATTCTATTATCATGTGATGCGACTTAATTTATTAAGAAAAGTAAAAATACAAATATAAAAAGAATTTTGTTATATATAATTATTTTTGTGTACTTTTTATATACTTTACTAATATAATTGTTTAAAATAGTTATTTTATATAAAAAAAATAATCCAACCAACCATATTAATAAAATACGAAAAAATATATAAAAGTGACTGCATATTATTTTTTTTATTCAAATAATGGTCCACCTTACCAAATGGATTATTGGTTAAAAAATTCGGCGGGTACTGATAAGTACCACATCATTTTCAGTTTTTAAATTTCTAACTCAATCTTCTTTCTTTTTCAAACTTTTTGTATTTCGTTATTGACTTATAATTTTTAAAAGATTGGAGACTAACTTGAAAAAGAGAGGATTTGATTATATTTATAACAAACTTGGAAAAGATAGGAGATTGACTTAGAAATTTAGAAAGTGAAAAAGACGCTATAGTCATCGGTACCCACCGAATGCCATTCCAAGGTGGTGGCCATCAAGAGGCCTTCAATTCCATAGTGGTGGCCACGGCCTCCACTTTTTTATAGTTTTTTTTTTTTTTTAATTTCAAAATTAGAAATAAATATAATGATACTTTGATATTTAAAAAAGTCATTTTATGATATTTTTATAGATTTTTTTTGTTTTTTTAGATTTGAAAAAAAAAATTATTTTGTGTTTTTTCTTAAATAGAATCTAGTTATGGATAACCAGTTACATAACCAAATATGTAATCGGATCCGGTTTATCTTATCCTTACACCCAGATTCAATTCAGGTGGATAACCATCCAAATTCGTCTAGAATAAGAAGAAAAAAAAAAAAAAAAAAGGCTCGGCTTGGTTGCACACCCCTATCTATATATATTTTTGTGCTATTATAGTTTTTAACTTCTAACGATTAACAACTTATATTGCTTTATTAATGTGGTTACTATTAATTTTCATCGTTATAAATTTATTAAAAATTTTATATGCAGTTATTTTTACGCATTTTACTGATATGATTGATTGCATATTAAAAAAATTAACGCAACAAATCATATTAATGGAATGCATAAATAATATATAAAGAAAAAATCTTCACAACCTCCCAACACCCCACATTTTTTTTTATTTTTATTATTTTATCTTTTATCAAATATTTAATATATAAATAATGAATAAAATAATTAAATTAATTTAAAAATAATAAATTCAAAAAAAATATTAAAAAAATTAAAAAATTGAAAAAAGGTGGGGTGTTAGGGTGTTGGGAGGTTGTGTAGCAAAACCCATATAGAAAAGTGATTGTCTATAACAAAAATCTAGAAATATATATAGATAGGGGTGTGTCATCGGGCCAGATT
This sequence comes from Carya illinoinensis, assembly GCF_018687715.1. Lineage (NCBI taxonomy): Eukaryota > Viridiplantae > Streptophyta > Magnoliopsida > Fagales > Juglandaceae > Carya > Carya illinoinensis. The sequence continues at coordinate 7,411,305 of NC_056765.1, forward strand.
TTTTTCTACCTCGTCCAGATCCTAAGAATTCGGAAGGTTATTCGCCCGAATTGAACCTGAGTGCTTAGGCATGATAAACCGGATCCGATTATAGATCCGATTATGTAACTGGTTATCCATAACTGGATTTTATTTTAAAAAATGCAAAATAATTTTTTTATTTAAATCTCAACACAAAAAACAATTTTTTTAAATATCAAAATATCATTATATTTATTTTTAATTTTGTAATTAAAAAAAAGAAGAAAAAAAACTAATAAAAGAGTGGAGGCCGTGGCCACCACTCTGGAATTAAAGGCCACTTGATGGCCACCACCTTGGAATGGTATTTGGTGGGTACTGATGACTAATGCGTATTTTTCAGTTTCTAAATTTCTAAGTCAATCTCCTATCTTTTCCAATTTATTATAAATATAATCAGATCCTCTCTTTTTCAAGTCAGTCTCCTATCTTTTAAAAAATTATAAGTCAATAACGAAATACAAAAAAAAAAAAAAAAAATTAAAAAAAAAAAAAAGAGAGAAAATTGAGTTAGAAATTTGAAAACTGAAAATGATGTGGCACTTAGCAGTACCCGCAAATTTTTTAACCAAAAATCCACATCTTTAATTTTTTAAGATGGACCATTATTTGAATAAAAATTTTATGTAAAGTAATGCTAGATATAAGTATGTGCCTTAGTTGTACGTAGTGCAAAATTTTTGCTAAAAGTGAACTCCATAAAAATAATTTATTTATTTTTTTAAAGTAGATCCGCTCGATCTTGCACAATTTCTTTCCCATAATATTTCATTCATCATTCCCACAAAATTATATGCATTCTAGAGTTATTTTAGGACTAAAATTAGGATTCCCCAATCAATCCTTATTGTGTTGGACCCCTCACTTAAATATGATATAAAAAAAGTCAAAACATCCATTCCATGCAGATTATACCGTGAGACAATGAATAGGACGTACGAACGGCCTTCACCATCCAAAGCCTCAAAGTTAGGCTCTATATATGATGTGAAAGGGTAAAACAGAATGAACTGATTACGATAGATTGTATTAAATGTCAACAGTCAATAGTATTATATGTTCAACCGTCAATAATGTACAACAGATAGGGAATAAACGATTCCGTGATTAGGCCTAGTTTGTTTATACAAAACTTTTCGACCCATCTTATCTAATATCATCTCATTATTATAATTATTTTAAATTTTATATAAAATAAAATAAATATTTTAATTTAATTTTTTAAATTCTAAAACAACAATAATATTAAAAAATATTTTTTAATAATATTTTTTTTAATTTTTAACTTTAATCATATCAACTCATCTCATCTCATTTATGAATATTAATTCTTGAAAACTTGTCTTTTAAATGATGTTTATGAATAAATGAACTGATGACTAAAAGGAATAGAAAGGAAATGACTGAATGAATGAATAGAAATAAATAAATGTTTTATTGTATGAAAATACGTAACGACCATGATTGAATGAATTATGGTATCAAAGGACATGACAGATTACAATACCTGGTAAGGAGTACTAGTAGTGCACCCAGTGCTACCCTCTAACTGAAAGGAATTCCCAACCTATGACCATGGGCTAAATTTGGGTCTAAAAGATATCTAACCCCAACACACGGAGCGTAACAATTTGTATCAGTCAGAGAAAAAGTGAAAAGAATAAATGAATGCATATATGTTTTAGTTTCTTTATGAATGAATATACAAGGTGTGGGAATATTTAATAAGAAAGGAAGACTTTTTTAAATAAAAACCTCACCTTGTATTACTTTCGAATGAAATGAATACTTATATAAAGTATGTAGAGAATGCATGATTAAAAATCTATATTATTATATTTTGACTGTATGAAGTAATACTTACTAAGTATTCAACTCATTTTAATTTTTATATATGTCTAGGAAGAAGTGAGGAAGAAGCGTTAAGATAGACATGGCCCAATGGGCGAGTGACAAAAGTCTAGGTGGGTTTTTATGTAACGTATAAAATGGTAATTTTGTAAAATGACTTTTATTTTAATTTAAAAATTTCCGCTACAAACTCTTTTTTATTTTTTATAATGAAATATTGTTCATTTATTCATAAACGGACGTTATAACTCTATCATGAGAAATACAAGCCAACTACTAACTTTTCGAACCGTCCAGTATACAAATTTCTTTGTGACTGACATGATCTTATACAGTACTGTGATAACCTCTCCAAACAAACCGTCTGAAAGACAACACTCTATCTTATAACACTATCTAAGACAACAACAAACGTCACACTCCTATAGAGTGGAGAACATACTCTACGAACCCCTAATGCTTTTCATTTTGTGATTTTTTTTTTTTTTGTTTTTCTTTTTCCTAATACAACCTACAACAAAGTAAAAAAATAGAAAATATAAATACATGAAAAGCAGACAAACAAAGCATAAAATAGAGACCGACTTGGTGCTTGAGGGACACACGCCACCTTGGAGTATGATGGACAGTCTAGTCTAAAGCAACCTGTGGTCCTGGACTAAGAAAAGCCGAGCGTGGCGGCAGAAGAACACCTTTAACGGAGACACGTAGGATTCATGCTCCAACTTTGGATTGAGTGTGTGATTCACGTGTAGCACCATTCGGCAAACTTTTTTATCCATCTAAAGGATCAACAGCTTGGAAATCCTACAGTGGAGCGCATAGTGGTTATTGGACGTCAAAGAGCACCAGATCGACCTTTTGCCATACTTTGCGTTGAAAAACAACAAAGAAAAAAAATGGAAAGAAAAACTAAAGAGGAAAGGGAAGAGAGATAAGGAAGGGTGAAGCTCCTCCCCCTTGCGCAGTTTCTAATCTAGGGGTTGGTTTCTAGAGAAAAGGAGGAGCCTCTCTCTCTAAAACTAGAGTCGGCTCTTAACTCTCTTTTAATTTATAGAGTAAATTTTATCTTAAAATTAGAACCTTTCATATATTGGGAAGGAAAGAGAAAAGTTTTAAAATAGTCAATAATTTTCGTCTCCTTTTCTAAAATCATTTTCTAAAGTTCTACCATAAAAACAAGCGTTACAAAAACTCTTTCAAAAAATAAGCCACCAATCATTTTTTAGAATAGTATCAACTAATATGTTGGGTTTGTAAAATTATTACTTCTAAATAAATTTTCTCTATTATTAAAAGTCTCTTAAAATGATTAAACCATATAAGATCATATATAAGAAGGGCATCATGCCATCATCCTTGCCCCAAATTTACTTGAACTCTAAGCACACTTCCAACTGACAATATTCCATGTCATGTTATAATTTGGGCCTGGCGAGGCCCTTGGTTACACGCGTGTTGGCATTGCTCGTGCTGTGGCTTGCCAAGCTCCACTGTAATGGGATCAGCGTCTTCACTTTGTTCCCACCCACGAAAACAAAAGCCCATTGCATCATCGATCCTCGTTGCCGAACACCGACAAAGCTGGCCTTCCGAGGCGAGTGAGCGTGCACGAGAAAGATGGCAGAAGGGGCGGAGAGACTCTGGGGTCTTGGCGTACTCACACGAGAATTCTCGAAGAAAGGTGAGAACGAAAATGCCTTGAAATGCCTTAATTAATTTGAGGTTGTGTCTTTGCCAAAGTGTCCACATTATTTTTTGTGGTAACTGTGAAGTCATTACACGTCCCAAAATTGAAGTGATGGAGTCGTGAGAATTAACAACAGATATAACATCATTCTTATTCAGAAATCCACAACTATTTCACAAGTTTTATGCAATGAGAAGTTGTAAGAATGAACAACTTTACTTCGTACTCCAGAGTCTGCCTGCTGTCACATGAGGCAAGACAATTTTCCATTACAGAAGTTACTACTTATTAAACAGAAACAAAGCAGGATCCGTGGATTTTATTTTCTATTTCCTTGTAGATTTGAACCAACCCAATCAGGAGGCATATAGAGCTTACAACTTCTTCACCAAGAGATGTACTCCATTTTTAGGTTCTATGATGATCCTAATAGCAGGTGCATGGCTGTACGTTGGGGAGGGGGAGAACGAGAAGTTGGAGAGAAGTACTGCTATCACTATCTTGAGTTCCATCATGGCTAAGTGTTGTCCAGCACACACGCGGGGCCCAAATCCAAATGGCATGTACAAGTGCGGATGACTACAAGCACCCTTAATTCCATTTGCAAATCTAGCTGGGTTGAACTTTAAGGCATCCGATCCCCATATTTCTGGATCAGTATGCGATATCATCGGCACTGTCCAAACGTTGACACCCTTGGGGATATTAATGTTCCCCAACTTCATGTCATTCAAGGCCTCCCTAGGCACCACGGGGGCAGGTGGATAAAGACGTAACGATTCATGTATCACCATCGTTAGCTGCATATCCAAATTGAATTGTGTAATCAGAAATGCATTCTCTATTCGTTGTGCTAATGGATTCAGATACGGTTTGCACACAGAGTAATTATTAATTAGAAATCTCAAAATACATATGTGATTCTTATTTCATATCATAGGATGTTATATTACTTCAAATTTTAATGATTACCTGTTTCATCTTACGAAGCATATCCGCATCGAGTGTACTACCTTGGCAAATGTCGAGAACCTCAGCACGGACACGGGCTTGCCATTCTTGATTTGAAGCTAAAAGCATGAGGCACCATGTGGCAGAAGCTGCAGTGCTCTCGTACCCAGCCATGTATATGTTCTTGCAGTTGTCAACAATGAAACTTTCGGTAGCCTCCTGGCTTAGGCCACTGTTCTTAGCTCCCTCAAGAACCATATGCAGGAAATCCTTCTCATGATCAGAGGCTTTTTGTCTCTCCTTTACTACCTCTAGTATCAAATTACGGACTTCCTTTTGTAACCTCCATCCTTCCCTATTGCTTCTCGTAGGAAGGTACCTGTAACATGTAAAGTGGATATGCCAAGATATTGCTTTAAATGGTTTTGTAAGGAATGATATAATTTTAGAAATATCATCATTTTACCTTAAGCCAGGTATGCCAATGGACAAACCCATCATGGACATGACCCCCATTAGAGCTCTTAGTTTTAGGAAAATCTTTTCCCCTTGCACATAGTTGCTGCCAAAACAGGCCCTTGCGATAACATCACCAGAGAAACTTCTCATGTAATCGTCGATGTGTATGTCTGCAGTTCCACCCTCAGTCTCAATCCTACTCCTCCATGAGTTTAGCAGTGGTGTGGTCGACTCGATAATTAAGTTTATCATTCCCTGCATGGGTTTAAAATCACAATCTACTTGTGTGTATGTGAATTAAAATTTGTGAGATTTACAAAAACAAATATTATAAAAATAAGTTTACCAACTGACATAATTTTAAGTCTATGTCAAATTTATTTTATAAGAAAAAATTATGCTCCAATTTAATTTTTTGTATTAAGTAATGTTAGTTTATAAACTTATTTTTATAAAATCTTTTTTTTTAGATTAAGAACTTTCTTGTATCAATTACCTACTAATTCGGGAGGCAACCAATATTTATATTTAATGTTTGCTCAAATATACCTTGACCTTCTCCATGTAAAACTCAGGAGCAAGGATTTTGCTCTGCCTGGCCCATATAGCCCCATTTGAAGTGATAATGCCCTGACCAAGCAAAGGACCAAGCTCTTCTTGTTGTTCCGCTGGTTTCCCAAAGTCCAAGGATGTGCATGTGGTTAGCTCTCTCAAAATGCCAGGTTCGTTTATGAATATTTTTGGTGTGATACCCAGAGAAATCACAAATAAATCACCTGTTTAAACATAAAACATACAGCAAATAAAAGAGCTTATAACTTCTGCATGTTTGGCAACTATCAATCTTCTTTTATAACACGAGATCGAACTGAGAATTTGAGATAAATATATAGGATATAAGTGCAAGATGATGGTAGACACACCATATTGTTTCCTCCATTGCTCAAAGAATGGAAAGATGAGAGCAGCACAGTTATGGGAGACGGGTATTTCTCCGACGGGAGCCGTAACTGTGGTGGATAGGGCCTTCTTTATCTCCCAAATATTTCCAAGTAGCAAAGTCGGCGGTGGTCCGGTGATGCCTTGCTTTCTCAGTGCAGATCGAAGCCTGTCAGGCTTCACCACAAGCGCATTATACAGGCGTACAAACAGTCCGACGAAACCAAGAATTGCAACGGCAATGAATATCTTTGCTGCATCAAACTTGAGCTGATCCTCCATGGCCCTAGTCTTCTGTCTTCCACCTTTCACGTACGTAGAAATGAGCTTGGTTGGCTTGGTTTGTTTCCCCATACATACGTACATATATAATGAGTTTGGTCAAACCTGAACTCTTTCATGATCCTTGAATTGTTGGATTAAATTTTGGATTAATTGATCTGTTTGACTCTTTGAATTAAGAGGAAATAAAAAATAAAAAAAGCATTGTATAGTAAATACATCCGATGGTCCATATAAAGAAGACAGACATATTATATATATATATATATATAGTTTTGAATATTAATGTTGGTGCATCGATCTACGTCGTCCATCAGTAATTCTGCATGGATAATATATTAAATGCAATAATATCTACATGATATCTGTTCTTTCTCTGTAGAGAAACTGATCGACCATTGAATTCAATGCAAATAGCAATTAAGATGTCTTGCATTCTACTTGACCTGCCAATACACATAATTTTCTTGCCCCTTCAAATAATGGCCCACCTTAAAAAATTAAAGATGTGGATTATTAGTTGAAAATTTCTAAGGCAATCTTCTCTTTTTTTTCGTTATTGACTTATAATTTTTTTTAAAAAGAGGAGATTAGTGATTTCGAAAAGAGAAAATCTGATTATATTTACAAAAAAAAGTTTGAAAAGAGAGAAGATTGACTTAGAAATTTAAAAATTGGAAAAGTCAAGTAGTCGTCAGGACCACCGAATGCCATTCCAAGGTGGTGGCTATCAAAAAGGCCTTTAATTTCAGGTCCAGTTGCACGACCCCATCTACATATAATATGTCTATGCTATTATAGTTTTCAACTTCTAACGATTAACAACTTATATATATAGCTTCATTAAATGTGGTTACTATTAATGTCCATAGTTATAAACTTATCAAAAATTCTATGCATGTATAGTCACTTTTACTCTATTTTTTACGCACTTCACTGATATAATTAGTTATATATTTAAAAAAATTAATACAGTCAATCACATCAATATAATATGTAATGAGTATATAAAAATGATTGTATGTAGCAAAACTCCTTATTATAAATACTATTGTGTCCTTGGAAGTCTTGGAGAGTGTCTCTTTTTCTTTGCTATATATTCTTATAATTAAATGAAGAAATGCTAGATATAAGTAGCCTTAGTTGTACCTAGTGTAAGCCTTTTGTTAAAAAGTGAACTCCATAAAAATAATTCATTTTGTTTTTTTTAAGTAGATCTGCTCTTGCACAATTTCTTTCCCATATTTTATTCATCATTCCCACAAAATTATCTACATTCTAGAGTTATTTTAGGAGTAAAATTACTATTCCCCAATCAATTTTTGGCGCGGCATGATTAGAATAGTAAGATGGGTGGCCGCCTCGTAGAAAATCCTTATAGTGTTGCACCCATCACTTAAATACGATATAAAAAAGTCTCAAAACATCCATTCCATGATTATAACGTTATAGAGACAATGAATAGGACGTACGAACCTTCACCAATCAAAGACTCAAATTTTTTTTGATAGAAAAGACTCAAAGTTAGGCTCTATATATCACGTCAAAAAGTAAAACAGATTATGGTAGATTGTATTATATGTTCGGCAGTCAATAGTATCATATGTTCAACAGTCAATAATGTACAACAAATCAGGGCTTAAATAATTCCCATGATTAGGACTCGTCTGTTTTTATAAAACAGAGCCATAACTTATGGGGTCTGCTGATTTGACGGATCGGAGCATATGTGGGCGTGGCATGATCTATATATGGGATGACAAATGGTGTACCGTGTACGTATCAACTTGCCCCTTCAAGCACAATGGGAGAGAGCCGATGGTGAGCCAATGAGCTTGTCATGCACGTAAAGGAGAAACTTTGGACCCTGATTAGAGGTTTGGTAAGCACGTTTACATATTGGTCCTTTTCAGAAATGAATATTCGAGCATGCACTAAAAAAAATAGATTTTTACGATTAATTTATTGCAACGAAAAAACTATTAGCAACTAGCTCTCTCTCTCATTTTGATATTTCAAAACTCAAAGCATTCATCCCTTTGCGCGAAGGGAAACTCAGAGCCGTCCCTTTGGGGAGGTGGGAGCCTCGGCTCCCTCCTCCCTCCCTCCCTCTTTCGTTTTTGTTCTTCTAGTTAGTAGTTTTTTCTGCTTTGTCTAGTTTTGAGAATAAGGTTGATCGGTGATGGACTGCGTTGATGGCGTGACGCCGTGGCTCATCCATCTATCTCTCCCTCTTTCTGGTTGTAAACAGAGGTGAAATGCAAAGGGGACGGAGAAAGAAAGGGATGCATGACCCCTGTTTCGGAAAGGGGAGGTTGTTTTTTCTAAGTCGGTTGCTCCCAGTCGGTTGTTCTCGCTGTAAATGCTATGTTTTCAGAGCATAAAACAGAAGATTAGGTCCTCTTGCAGACGTGGAAGTTACCGAAAGGTAACGACGGCCTTTAGAGTGGCGGTATGCGATGCAGGGTGGGATGGGTCTCAGCGGGTGAGGTGCGAAAATGTTTTACTTGTGGATGTGCAGAAACCAGTGCTCCGGCCGAAGTGCAGTTCCTGTGAACCACGACGGAAGCCAGTGCTTGTGCGCTGGTGATCTCGTTGAGGGAAGGGAGGCGACGACAGATTAAAGAGGAAACCCTAATGTGCCTTCATGCAACCAAACGTGATCCAGGGGCTTTTGTTTATATGGGCCAGACGTGATCCACGGGCCTATCGTTTAATGGGCCAGACGTGGTCCATGGGATTTGGTGTTTATTGGACCCATTTGTTTTTGATTTAGAATGGATTATGTATTTTGTTTTTTAAGCACTTTATTTGTTTTATTTTATAAAAAAAAAAATAGGCTATTGGACTTGAGGTCCATAGCAGTAAAGTCCCACTCCTCTTTAGGAGGAATGTGGGTGACTATCTCACTCCTCCATTGGAAGAAGGTGAGTGTTTGTACTCCTCCTCCTTGAAAGGATGGAGCGTGTTAGTATCTCTCTTTTTCGGAAGAGAGATCGTTTCAGTTCTGTTTGTTTAAACAGAGCGCTTTCTCAGTTTGACTGTAGTCAAGAGAGAGTATGTAGAAGTTAAGACAATGTCCGCCATAAAGAAATTTATAGGCGGAAGAGCCCCTCACAGTTGAGCAGTTTGGCTAGTAATTTGGGTTTTCCTGTATTATTTAGTCACAGTTGTAACTTCGGTTTTATTGAATGAAATAAAGTCTATTTCAAAAAAAAGAAACTATTAGCAACTAGGTGCAATTGCCTATTATGGTAATTTGACCATTCGCCCTTTGAAACAAGAAGAATGATCTCTTCACATTATGCATTAATAGAATGAATTTGGAAAGGTAGACTCTGCCTCAAGAGCTACACATTCACCAAGAAAATGAAAACCGACGCTTGATAATATCGTCACATCGTAATGTTGGTGGTTGTGAGAGAAGAATTCAAGGTTCTTGTAGAAGTTCTTATAACCATATAAAACTTGTTGTGGAATTTTCTAGAGCCTATATTCAATTTTGGTGTTTGAACGAGCAATATTTCATTGTTTTTGAAGTTCTAAGGGATGAGATTATTTTCAAAATAAATAAGATATCTACAAATATTACAATGATGATCATAAATTGACTTTGCCGTATGAGCATCAAAGAAAACTTGTAGATGGGATAATGAATTGCGAGTAATTAGAAGCATGAGAGGAAGTGAATTTCAGATAGTCTGAAGGATTGGCTTACTGGGAATCTAATGATGATTACTAGCAGGACGCTACATGCGAGTCTAAAACAAAAACCCAAAAGACAATCCTTAATCAAAAGTCCAACCTAAATATGATACAAGAGATCATGAATATCCAAACTTGCAAAGGTGTTTCATTTTCTTTGCACGGCCATTATGACAGAATTTTGCCAGCATCAAATAATCCAACATTCTTCTTTTTAATAGCTATATTTATTTTCTCGAAATTTATACACTTTTTAACAGTCTTTCAAAGAATAATTGGTTTGGTTAATAGAGATAGTAAACAAGAATTTGGATTGATATTATCCATCTTTATGTGGCCCTGCAACAAAAACTCCTATGCTGGACAAATGAAATCTTTATGAATGACGAAATTACTGAAGTTTCTCTAATTGAAGATTTATTGGCTACTTAATCTATGTGGATCCACATATTGGATGGATGTGTTTGGAAAACTTTCAAAGCTGAAAGAGCTGTAAGTTGTGCTAACATGGAACAATTCTTTTCCACCTTTCGTCTGTTTTAAATGGATGTGTATTGCATTATCTTATTTGTAGCCATTAGAGGAAAACTTTCAAAGCTGAAAGAGTTATAAGTGTTGCTAACATGATTCAATTTGTCTAACTTTTTCACCTTTATCTGTTTTTAAAAGGATATTGCTTTCTCTTGCTTGCAGGCATTTGGTGAAAATATTTGGAATTGTATTTGGCATGGAGCCCGTGAGGTGAGGGAAAAAAGAATTTGGGATTATATTTTGCATTTGCCTTTGAGCTTGGGTTTGGTTGTGATTTCTCTTTGATAAGCAAAGCTTATCATACAAACCAATACCATTGTTTTTTTTTCCCCCTAGTTGTAAGGAATTGTAGACACTTAGACAAGGACATTTAAGATTTATGTTGTTCTGCAGATTTATTGTAAGGAATTTTTCAGTCTCAAAACATCCATTCCATGATTATACCATGATAAACAATGAATAGGACGTACGAACCTTCACCAATATTCAAAGACTTCAAAGTTAGGCTCTATATATCATGTCAAAAAGTAAAACAGATTATGATAGATTGTATTATATGTTCAACAGTCAATAGTATTATATGTTCAACAGTCAATAATATTATATATTTGTTCAACAGTCACTGATGTACAAAACTTCTCAATCAATTATTACAACTTTTCTTATAAATTTCTATATAAAATAAAATAAATAATTTAATTTAATTTTTCAAATTTTAAAATAAAAAAATATTAAAAAAATTTATTCTAATAATATTTTATTTATTTTTTAAATTTTATCTCAACTCATATGATGATGTCATCTCATCTCTGAATATTAATTCGGTAAAACTTGTCTTTTACGTAATGAAAAAGAGCCGCAAGTTACGGGGACTGCCGATTTGACGGAGCATATACATGTGGGCGTGGCATGATCTTTGGGATGACAAATGGTGTATGTATCAACTTGCCCCTTCAAGCACAATGGGAGAGAGAGCGGATGGTGAGCCAATGAGCTTGTCATGCACGTGAAGGAGAATTTCTGGACCCTGATTAAAGGTTTGGTAAGCACATAATTTGCATATTGGTCCTTGTCAGAAATGATCGAGCATGATGCAATTGCCGATTATGGTTTGATCATTCGCCCTTTGAAACAAGAAAGAACGATCTCTTTACATTATGCTTTAATATAATCAATTTGGAAAGGTAGAATCTGCCCCAAGAGCTACAGTGCTACACATTCACCAACAAATAAAATGAAAACCGATGTTTGATAATATTCTTGTATTGAATAAGAGATAGACGACACCAATATGCTCACATCATAATGTTGGGGGTTGTGAGAGAGAATGCAAGGTTCTTGGAGGGCCACCTCTTCCATTAGGTCCTAAGCTCCCCAGTGGAAGAAGGCCCAAAACAAATTCTAAGTAAAATTAATTAAAAAGAAAAGAAGACCTAATTAAAATAAATAAATAAATTAACTCAATGAGAAAATATTAAAAGTATCGAATAGATATTATGTCATTATTAGTTTTAAAAGTATCTCCACTTAATAATTATTTCTCGTACTCTCCTTGTAAAAATACACTTCTCTTTTGTCATTATTAGTTTAATATATAATATAAAAATTATAAATAGTAAAATCTAATTTTTAAATGTTTATAAAATATTTTTGTATTTTCCTTTGAATAGGCAAGAGTCAAAATTTTCCCAAATACATAGATTGTTTATAGAACTTTATTAAAAATAATGATTATAATTGCTTCTAAAACCCGGTTTAGATTTAGAAAACATTCCATCTCACATTATCTCATCGTTACAATTTTTCTAAATTTTTGCACAAAATATAATAAACAATTCAAAATTTTCAAATCTCAATTTAACTTTTTCAAATTTTAAAACAATAATAATATTAAAAAATAATATTTTAATAATATTTTATTCAACTTTAATTTTTCATCTAAAATCATTCCATCTTAACTCTGAATCCAAACCAGCCCTAAGAGTCTAAAGCACGTCTTATAAAATTAAATTAGATCAATTCCTCTCGAAACCGATAATTTTTTAACAAAGATTAAGTCGATTATTAGTTGAAAAAGTGATATAAAATTCTAATCAGTAATTTACTTTATAAAAGGATGGGAATTATTTTTAAATAAAAAAGTAATGTAAAAATTAAATTTAAAATTATTTTATTTTATTTTATTTTATTTTTTTAAATAAAAAAATTCTCGCTTAAAATTTCCGTTTTAGGCCCTACAACATATTGAGCCGCCTGGGTTCTTGTAGAAGTCCTTAGAACCATGATATAAACTTGTCTATGGAATTTTCTAGAGCCTATATTAGTTTTGGTATTTGAACGAGCAATATTTCAGTGTTTATGAGGTTCTAAGAGATGAGATTATTTTCAAAATAAATAAGATATCCACAAATATTATAATGATGATCATGAATTCATTTTGCCGAATGAGTATCAAAGAAAGTTTGCAGATTGGATGATGAATTGTGAGTAATTAGAAGCCCATGAGAGGAAGTGAATTTGAGATAGTGTGAAGGATTGGCTTAATGGGAATCTAATGATGATTACTAGTAGGACGCTACATGCGGGTCTAAAACAAAATTCCAAAGGACAATCCTTAATCAAAAATCCAACCTAAAGATGATGCAAGAGATCATCAATAACAATCTGCGAAAAGCCGGTCACAGAAATGTTGTTGACATAAAACTGTCGGTATTCTAAGGATGGAAAGGCCGAAATCATCAGCTTTCGATCAAGCCTAGAAGCCCAATTCAAAGAGATCGATCACAACTTAGTCATATACATGGGCCATGGCCATGCAAAAAGAGATTGCCTAAGCCCTTAAATGGCTTTATTTAGTCGGCAACATGATCCGAAAATTGAGGGTTGGCAATACTTGGTGTTTGAGGCATATGCACAACATCGACAAGATGACCCTGCAAAAAAAACATCATACATGCTAGTACTGGTTTTGGATTGTATATTTCATTAACAACAATGTACAATATATTCAAATCAACCATAATATATATATATATATGATTCCCACGATTCTTGGTATACTTTTCTTTTATATAATAATACAATATAATAAAGAAGAGTTTGCAGTAATTTCAAGATATGCATATAATTATTCTCAAAAGAGATTAAGATGTTTGGGAATAGAGATGGTTTCATCTCACCTCGTTTCAAAATTTATCATAATTTCCTTTCCAAACATCACCAAAATATAAATATTTTTTAATTTCAAATTTTTAACTTTTTTACCTAATCATTATTCAATCATTACAACTTTCCTAAACTCTCAAATAAAAAATAAAAAATAATACTACTTTTTCAATTTTTAAAACAAAATTAATATTAAAAAATTATATTCTAATAATATTTTTAACTTTATATATTTTTATTTAAATTTTTCTCTCTCATTTTTCAAAACTCAATAAAATATCTTAACTCAAAACTCAATCAAACTAATCCACTATTATTCACAGATTTTTCATCTCATCTCCTTCACAAAATATGTTAGCTTTTGTAATCACAAATTGCATCAACTTTTGTGGTTCTATGCTCCCTCATATACTGTCAATCTCACAATGTCTGAGTGGCTCAGATCAAAATTTCAATAAATCCACTCTGATGAAGTCCCCTATATCCATCTCATTACACTCACCCATCCAAAACCTTTTGTCTGTCTTGCTTAGGCCTGTGCAAAAAACCTAAAGACCCAACCCACTCGAATAGACCTGTTCGATAAAATCAATTTGGATTAGATTTTGGGTCAAACCCACTAAATATTGGTTTCAATCCGATTAACCCAACTAACACGTTTATAAACTCTTAAGCTTGTAGATCAAACTCTAGCCGCCTAACCCTCCCTATTCTCTTCATCATCACCATTGCCTCTCATCCCCATTCTCTTAAATCTCATAGGATAGAATGATCAAGAGAGAGTGGACCTGGCTAGTATCAAATGGACAATCAACGTTGTGAAGCAAGAACTCACAGGTGTTGGCGCGTTTCTTCTTTTCACCAAGAGTTCCAAGAAATATGGCTCTCATGCCAGAGCCATTTTGTTGACACTACTACTAGTGCTTTTGCTAAACCTGCTATAAAGGGAGCCATGTAGAAGCTGACAAACCCAAAAGACCATCATTTCAATCTCCACATACTCATTGTTCATACCCCAATAGACCATCTGTTGGGTTTGCTACAGTTGGTATCTTGCAGTCGCTTTCACTTGGGCATCCCAACCTATCCAACCATGTTGCTTCAAAATTTGTTGCTCTCTAAACTGTTGAAGGACAAATATTATTTAGAGATCCACTTTCTACTGCCAAGGTTAGAAAATCCTTTTTTGTTGGAAAGGTTTTTTTTCCCAAACTTAAGGTTCATTGATGTAGATAAAAGCATGGTGCAAAGTGGTTGTATTCTTTAAAAATCATGATGGTCTCTATGTCTAGAAGTAAAATCATATGTCTTTCTACGGTTATGTGGGTTTTTCTAGTTGGACTTGGTAGGGATGTTTTATTTTAATTTCTTCTATAAGTGGGTTTTTGTATGTAATTAAGCAATTTTCAACCAAAAAGATCCTTCATTAGTACATCATATGCATGGTTGGAAAGTGGCAATCACTTTTTTGTTGATTTGTGGATGGCATTTAAGGGCTCAATTAATGGAAAAAATCTTGAATATATTTTTTAAAAAGTAATACACACACACACACACACACACAAACCTTAGTTTGACCCTACCCAAATTGGCCAAATTGGTGGTCTCTTGCTGTCAGATCGGGTCAAGTCGAATCCAAACCCAATCAAAGAGTTTGGCAAGGTCACAGCCCTACTTGCCATAATCATCATCATGTTTCTCTTTCCCATTATCGTTATAATATCCATCACATAGCTTTTTCTTGGTTTTTGCTGGTTCTGCTACAGATTGAGAAAGGCTGGTGCTCTATAATTCGAGTAGCCTGCTGTAATTGATCTCTTGCCTCTGCAATGAAATGGATCACTACAGCAGCCTCAGAACAACAATACCAACCATCCATAGAAGGCATTACAGTATGCATGCAAAAACAGATGGAAAGGAAAGCACACATGGCAGCTTCCAAACACAACTAATATCAGATGAGACTCTTTTTAATGAAGACTGCGCAAGGAATACCTTGATGGCCTGGGGTATCTCTCTGCAAGATCAACACAATTCTGATTGTCCCCCTCTCACTTTGCACAAGAAAATCCACTCCCTTCATCAAAACAGTGAAGATCAAATGGTGAGTATCATGCCATCTTCCTTTAATATCAACCCACACTTATTAACATCCATCAACTCACATTCACTTGTGAAAAAATCAACAATCATGTGGATTAGAAAACCCAGACCAAAACAAACTTCATTTTCAAGAGTATTATTACTTAGTTTGAACAGTTGAAAAGTCCAACATAACTGACCCCAAACCGGTCATTGTAATGCAATCGGGCTCACACTCCCTGTGCAGCAATCCCTCACAAACCCAGCTCATTAAATTCTTAGCCCAACTCACTACTCAGACTTGGTCCCAAATCAATCAACGAAAACAACTAGAACCACACAAATGATTTCTACACCACATCTCCCAACCAACTCAACTCACGAGGACTACCCTCATCACCTCCATCACTGAAACAACAAACAAAAACAGAAGACACCCACATCTAAAAATTTGAGAAATGAATCAAAGAAGAGGCGAATTCAAGAGGGACAAGGAGAGTCAGCTTCTCCTAGAGAGGGATCAAAATTTTCAAACATCAAACAAGACAAGTCAAACCATGGAGACTACTCCAATTCTGAGACTGAAGAGGAAATCCCAATAGCCAAATACCTACAGAGACTAAGACAACAAGAAATGAAAATCCAAGCAGATAGATGAAGACCACAGTTCTCCCCTTATCACAAGGATGTCCAACACATGGGTAATGCGTCTCAGACCAAAAATCAAATTGTTTATACTCTTACTAATGAAGTCGAAATGGCAAGGCTTACGTTGCCACCAAATGAAAAATGAAGACTTTATATTGGAACTGCATGGGTCTAGCTCAACCCCGTGCATTAAGAAATTTGAGGGCAAATATCAGGTTTCTAAAACCTAATTCAGTCTTTCGAAGACAATCTTGCTTGATGTAAATACTCTTGCAATTGTGAATAGATTAGGTTTTAACTTATATATAAATATCCCACCAAATATTAGATGGGGTGGACTTTTGTTTATGTGGAACCAAGGGATGGATGTAGAACCTGTGTTTTTTAATAGTAATGTAATGTCTATGTTTGTGTATTTAAATCTTTCTCATAATCCGTGGCTATTAAACCTTGTTTATTGCCCTGCTCAATACAGTAAAAAGTAGAATTTTTGGGACACTATAAAGAACATAACCTCAAATTTCAATGGTCTTACTATTAGCATAGGGGATTTTAATTCTATGATTAGACAATCTGAAAAAATTGGAGACAGGCCCTTTGCTTGTTCCTCTAAACCGATTAGGCTTAGAGCTTATATGGAAACAAACAGGATAATCAACATTGGCTGTCATGGTCCAAAATACACCTAGACTAATAATAGACATGGCTATAGGAATATCAAAGAAAGATTAGATAAAGGGGTTGCCAACCACCAATGGATGAATCTATTTCTCAATGCCACTCTTCAGCACCTCCCTATCACCTTCTTGAACCACTCTCCAATCTTATTGGACACTATGGGAAGAAACTACGTAAGGATTTCCTTTAAGTTTGAAGAATTTTAGATCAGAGACCCTACCAGCCAAATGGTGATTCGTAAAGTTTGGAGCATTAACTTTGTTGATACTCCCAGTTTCATCTTTTCTAGAAAACTAAAAGAGGTGAAAAAAAAAACTCTAAAAACTTGGAACATAAATCATTTCGGACACATTCAGACCTCTATAAAAAATTTGTTCATAAGCCTTGTCCGAAATCCAGAATAAAGATCCCACTAATCAGGAAACTCGTCTTGAAGCGAACTTTAAAGAACAGCTCAATGAACAACTTAGGAGAGAAGAAATTCTATAGAGGTGGAAATCTAGACTCCAATGGTTAACTACAACCGATCTCAATACAAAATTCTTTTTCTTGTCAACTACTATCAGAAGGAGATCGAACTCCATTGAAAGCATGAAATTGAACCACAACCATTGGACATCTAATCAAATGACATTCAAAACAATTTTTTGGAATATTTCAAAAATATTTATAAATCTTCCAACCCAGCCACACAAGTGGTTTTAGAAGAACTCTTCCCCAAAAAAATTTCTGAGGTAGACAATAATTTTCTTTGTGAAACCCCTCCAAGGAGGAAATCAATGCCACATTAAATGGTACTCCTTCAACAAAAGCACCTGGTCCTGATGGGCTCATTGGTCTCTTCTAGAAAGCAGTATTGGGACATTATCAATCTTGATTTTATAGCAGCCATAAAAAAAAATTTCATTCATGGTAAGCTGCTAAAAGAATTTAGCCATACTTATATTGCTATCATCTCGAAAACAAGCAACCCAAACACTGTGAATCAATTCAAGCCCATCAGTTTCTCCAATGTTTGCTATAAAGTTATAGCAAAAATCCTTGCAAACAGGCTCAAACAAATTCTTTCAATGATCATTTCTCTCCATCAAACTGCCTTTGTTCCAAGAATAGTCATCCAAGATAATACCACCTCGTTCAAAAAGTTTTTCATCACTTAGAAAAGAAAAGAAGGAAGAATGGCTTATGGCGGCTGTTAAAATTGACATAAAAAAAAAAAAAAAAATCTTTTGACTTCATGGAATGGAACTTTATCTTGAGCATTTTTTCAACTCTTGGTTTTCACATAAACTAGATCAATTGGATCAAGTAATGCATCACTACTATTTCTTATTTTGTGATTATAAATGGGAACCCTTGTGACTTTTTTCACCGCTCCCGGGGACTCAAGCAATAAGATCCCCTATCTCCTTTCCTTTTCATCTTGGGGATTAAAATCCTTACTAGTCTCATTTATAGAAATGAAAACATGGGGCTCCTTAAGGGTATAAAAATTAGTAGAAACAATACACCCATTTCCTATCTTCTGTTTATAGATGACCTCATCTTATTTGAAAAAGCCTTTCATCAAAATGCCAAAGGTTTTCTAAATTGTTTGGAAAAGTATACTTCATGTTCTGGCCAAAAAAAAGTCCACACCAACAAGTCTTACATTCAATTCAATAATAATACTTTGCTTCATGATAAAATGGGGATAAAAAAATCTTTTTAGATATAAAATTACCTCATCAAAGATAAAATATTTAGGTCTCCCCCTTTCCTTCAAAGTCTAAAAAAAGTTTCACTTTGAATAAATTTAAGAAAGATCTTTGAGAAACTTGCAGGATGGAAGGCAAAATTACTCTCCTAGGCTAGTAGAACTACTCTAATTCGCTCTATTGCCAGTTCCATCCCCTCCTATGCCATGTTTACTCTTATGATCCCAAAGAATGTCACCAAGAAGATTGATAAAGCATTTTCCAGATTTTGGTGGAGCTTTCCCCCTTAAAATCCAAAATCTTTACACCAAAATCATAAAAATCCATTTGCATGCTCAAATCTTTAGGGGTCTAGGTCTTAGACAAACTTCTAATTTCAATAAAACTCTTTTGTGCAAATTAGGTTAGAATATGATAAATGGGAACATTGCCATTTGAAAAAAAAATGCTCTATTAGGAAAATATCTGTACAACTTAAATTTCTTTAACACTCTCCCAAAAGCTTCTGATTCTTGGATTTGGAAATGCATCCTTCACCAAAGAGATTTTCTAAAAAAGAGTATCTATTTTCAGATAAATAATGGTACCAGCACAAAAGTTTGGAATGATCCTTGGATTCCTACCCAACCAAACTTTCAGCCAAATCCAAAAAACATGTCCATAGAAAAAGACCTCTCCATGACCATTGCTGAGCTTACCATAGAAGAACCTACAATATGGAATATCATTCTTCTACCAGCTCTCTTCCACCCCGATACTATGAAAAAAATTCTAAAAATTCCCTTAGCCCAAACAAACTTTCACAAATCAGAATAAAAAATTAAATGGATGGACCATTGATATGAACCCGCGGGAAGAGAATCCCTTGAATCCACAATCAATTTGAAAACTTACCCAAGAACTCCAAACTCAATTCTATGAATGGAGAATTTAGACCAGTTGAGAACTCGTTTCAAGAACCTAGATTATATCAAAATCTAGACCCGTTGAAATCACATATCAAGAACCCAAATTACGAGAAGGAATGCCACAAATGTTGTGATTTACCTTTTATAAGTTCAAGAGTTCAATTAAGAACAAGAGGAGAAAACTCACTCACAATTAAAATTCAAAATAAAATAATGTCTGCCTTGAAATGGCTGATTACATCATTTAAATACCTTCCCCAAAACATGATAAAACTCTAGACTAAAATTTGAGACCCTTTTTCTAAAAAAATGCCCTTAGTGAACAGTAGTCGCGAGTACTGTAGCGTGAACAGTGTCATGCTACAGTACTTCTAAACCCTAGTTCAAATAAGTAAGACATATGTGGGTTAAGCATCCTCAAACCCACTTATTCAAAACTAATAATAAAAATCTTTTAAACAAATTGAAAACCTTAATATCTAAAGGCCATATTTATAAGTCAAGTCTTCCACAACTTGGATCAAATGGATCAAAGTTGGTTTTTCGTCTTTCAAGCCCATCTTGAGTATTGGGCTCTTGCTAGCTTCTTCCCAAGTGGTTTGTACTAATCCTTGCATTGCTTCCTTGATCTTCTTGGCTCTCGATCTTGTAATTGGCCCATCTGGAACTTGCAAAGGATCTTTAAGAGTAGGCCTGCCTTGGTTCCCATCAACCACTCTTCAAGAAAATTTTCAGTTAATTCAGCCTATACAGCCATTAGCAATAACCAAAACACCTCTCATGAGCAACAAAAAATTTGGAAAGTCAAGGTTCAGGATAGAATCAAACTTTTAAGTTGAAAAATCCTTAATGGCATTATTCCCACTAGAGCTTTGATCAAAAAATCATTCCTTTGACTGATAATGAATCTCAATGACCGATTTGTAAAAGTGAGGAGGAAACTCAATCTCATTGGTTCTTTTCCTGCCTCTTTACTAGAATCCTTTAGAGACAGTCCCATTGGCCATTGAACATTTCACAATTTGCAAACAATAAAATCAGTCATTGGTTAGAATGCATAATCTCCCCTACTAAGAAACTGAACATTCCAAGTAAAGATGAGCATAAATTCCAAATATTTGCCTCAATGCTATGGACAACAAGATGCTTCTTAGAAATAGGGTTGTTCATGATTCCTTGGCCTCGAATATTAATACATTTATTTCTGATACTTTGAAGATTTATAAGGAACATTGTAATGTATAGAGCAATAAACAAGTGAATGAAAGCCACAATTGGAAAGCTACATCTAGAGGGCATTACATACTATTCTTTGATGTTGCTGTAAGAAATACAGGTAGTACAGCAGTGGCAATTTGCATATTAGAAGATGGTACTCCAATTTTTGTAATCACAAAACACATCAAAAGCCATAATTCAAATCAAGGTGAGGCCACAACAATGTACATTGGTCTAGAAGAAATACATACCAAACAAATTAAGAAATTAGTCATTGTAGGAGATTTTCTAGTGGTGTTGCATTCTCTCGAAAGTTGGCAAACCAGGAAAATACATCGATATTTAAATCGATGCGCGCATTCTATTGCACAATGGGCAACTTCCACACTCTCCTATGGAAGCATATCTCTTAATTTGATTTTACCCTGTCTTTTGGATTTTCATAGTGGTAAAGATCCTCCCTTTAGTTTGTAATGTGTATGTACAAAGGACAATGTATTTTGATTTATTAATGAACGAGCCTTGTTGAAAAAAATAAAAAAAGACTTCTAATCCACTGATCTTGTTTTCCAAAACAGAAAATATTTTTGTATCATACTTTCATTTACGAGATTGTTGTAATCAATTATATACATTGTTATTTTCATAACATAATTTAAATGCCTTTTTATATGAAGATATCAAATCACAAAAATTAAGTTGTTATTTATCTTATTAGTTAAGGGTTCATTTCAACATTGGAGTTTCTCATAATAATATGAATAATAGTGAAATAGTTTGATTTAAGATATTTTATTAGATTTTAAAAAATGCAAGATAAAAAGTTAGAATAAAAATATTATAATATTAAAAAATTATACATTTTTTAAATATTATTTTTGTGTTTTATTTTGAAGTTTGTAAAAATTGTAATAATTATATAATGATTAAATGAAAAATTTGATAAGTTGAAATTGAAAAGTCTTGCGTTTGAGTTATATGTTGGAAGAAACTTTTGAGAAATTTTGAGAATTTTTAAGAATTTTTTTATCCCATCTCATTTACCACGGGTAAGTTAAATCTCTTGATCGAAACTCAATATGGACTGAATATTTTTTCTAATTTACTTAAAAAATTATCATGTGACTCTTGAACATTTGACAAGCATATATTTTCTAGATGACTAGATCAGTCTAAAAAATAAAATATAAATTATTTTTAATTTTTCATCTGAAGTGTTCCTTGTGAGGTTAATGATCACAAGAGTTTATCCATTGGCAAAGAGATGGATGACTATATAAAAGATTAGGGGATCAGAAAAGTGATGTATATCACAGTTGATAATGCCAGTGCAAATGACACTGTCATTGATTGGTTTAGGCAGAATACAACGATAAAGGAGAATATCATTTGTGAAAACCAGTTTATTTATGTTTGATATTGTGCCCATATTATCAATCTCATAATTTCTAAATGGTTCAAGGAGGTTGATGATTACATTACTAAAGTCCGAAAACTTGTGAGGTATGTGAGGATTTGTGATCAACAATTCTCATCTCCTTGCCAATGAATGAACCCTTGTGATCAACAATTTTTTTGAAACCAATAACTCACTTGTGCAATATCCACTCACTATCAACAAAGTGGGATGTGATACACATTTAGCCCACATTCTGTAAGGAGATCCATCTATCAGTCGTAAACGACACTCTCTAGCTAGTGGCGACAAACAATTCCTTCATCGCTACCTTCTCTTTAGCATACCTATTCAAACAATTGCACATCACAATATACTATGAAGACATTGGAAATCGTGGCTCTAAAATGTGCACAAATTTACGGAAGCCTACCTTGTCAACTGTGGTAAGAGGCATATCATCAGTAATGATCATCTTTGCAAGAACATCCCTCAACATCTTCTCACTCTATTGAGAGATTGATAGTTTCTTAATTTGAGTGCCATCAGTGATCATAGAAGTCTTGTAACTCGGCTTTGTATGATCAATTATCACTAGCCCGTTGTGTATCTTATACCACTAACAGCCCGTAAGATATGCTATTAATATTGACCTACCTTGTTTCTTTGAATGACAATCACATAGTTGTATATAATAGTTGCATCAAGCCTGCGGGTTCTCACAATCAGCAGGAACTTTGGTGAAATGTTTGGATGTCCACAACCTTTTTTTACTAAGTCGTGTTGGTGGATCGTTCTCAGTATCCATCAACTCCTCCTCCTCATTAAGCATATCAACATCTTCTAGATCTATTGAGACTCGACTACTTACACATGACATAGCTGCTCTAGATGGAGGTCTACGACCCGAAGCACCTGTCGGTAACGCAAACGGCTGGGCATCATCCTCTTGTGGAGAATCGCGACGAGATGGTGTAACATCCATAATTTGAGCAAAAAATCTGAAACAATTAATAAAAAACTATCATTTAATATTTTAGTGAAAATTATCTACAAATTGGAAACATATTGAAAAGGAAAAACATGTGTATATTCATGTTTGTGATTTTAAAAATAAATAAAATATATAAAAAAAAATGAACGTCTGCTCAAGCCACACTCGAGCAAAGCTCGAGCAAACAATCTGTGTGACATTGATCACTCGAGCAAACGTCACCTAGAACAAAAACAACCAATTTTTTTAAAACCTAAATCACTCAATTCTTAAGTTTAACAACCTAAACTCCAAAATTATTAAAATGCAAATAACAAATCATTGAAATGAATAACAAATCATTCATATTTCACAAAGAGAGGGGGAAGATTGTTCGATCATTGACATTTCACATTCTTACAATTTGAGGAGAAATAACATATTAAGTGAAAGTTTCAACAAATCATTCTTACAGGTAATTTGTGATGAACTCCAGAAGGTTGCTCGCGAGTCGTGGCGGCCTCAGGTAATGGCAAACGATAAGGGAGGTGAACTCATTCGGAGACACAGGGAGATTGTTGTGCAAAAGTGAGGGGGAAGAAGGGTGTCTTTCTTCACGAAATGATATCGTTCCGCTTGCTTAAGTGGAACAAGGTCGTTTTGATTTATTGTTTTATAATTTTTTTTTTTTTTAAGTCAGAATTTAGAGTTCAGTGTTACTCTTACTTCACTCCAACTCCAAAAATTTTAAAAACTCCGACTCTATCGAAGTTTGAGGGTCATCAGAGTTCGGACGGTCGAAAAGTCCAACTTTTGCCCACCCCACACCTTTATATTTTTCTACTGGACAAGAATTTTGAGGGAGAGTCGTGTTTGAAAGTCCAAAGGCTTTCCCCTTTTTTTTCCCAATCGCGTTGGAGCAGAACGTGGGAACCTCCTATAAAACAAATAAAATACACCCCAGTCCCAACTGTTGGTGTTCCTCGTTACCCTCTCCCTGCTTCATTATTTGTTGTTAATTATAGTTGAATCAATGCTCCCATTTTGGTGTGGTTCTTTGTGTTATTCACAAGATTGGAGATTTGGGTTTTATTGTGCATCTGCGTATTCAGTCACTGGGCTCTACCGGGTACTACGTTTTGGTAGTCTCAGTTGAATAAAAATAATGTTTGCTGCCGCCGCTGCGTCGGCGAGGAGCCGCCTTAGGGCTCCCGGGCTTCTCCTTCCGAGTGCGAGTGCTCGCGCTGTTGCTCTCTTACGGTCTTACGATCGGCCTCCTAATCTTCTTTTTCGCATTTCAAGAAACACTAATCCAACTACGGCTGTCGGGGGTGGTGGCCGATGTCTTCTCCACAGCAATGGGAACCGGAATTTCAGAAGAGCCCTTGTCACGGCCTTCCTTTCTGAGTCTCCATCTTCGTCGTCCTCTTCTTCTTCTTCTTCTCCTCCTCCCGGCAGAGACGCCAAACCTTATTCTCTACATCATCCTGTTAGTGATTGATTATCTTATTTTTAGTTCTCTCTTCTCGGCATACATCGGATGGTGTTCAATTGATTGACTACTTGATTGGGTATTTTATTGTTTGTCAAAAAACAGAGTTCCCTGCTGAATGGGCGCCTTTTGTTCTCAACCTCAACCTCTAAAATTGATACTTCAGATACCAACAAGAATAACGCGACAGCAGCCCTAAAGCTTGAGAAACCTAAGGCGCCTCCCGAGAACCAAGTCGCCGACGTGAAAATCCTCCGTACTCTTGCCAGTTACTTATGGATGAAAGATAACCCCGAATTCCGTCTCAGAGTCCTCACTGCCTTGGCTTTTCTCGTCGGTGCCAAGGTCTTTCAGTCAGTCACCAATTACTAGCTCCTGCTCTAGTCGTTCCCTTCTCTTCTTCAATGGGTCTCTTTTGTTTCAGGTTTTGAACGTTCAGGTGCCCTTCCTCTTTAAGCTTGCTGTTGATTGGCTAACAACCGCTACTGGCAATGCTACTGCTCTTGCTTCCTTTACTACTGCCAATTCAAAGGCTTTAGCTCTTTTTGCCACCCCAGCTTCTGTTTTGATTGGATATGGGATTGCACGGTCGTGTGCTTCTGCTTTCAACGGTACTGCCACATGATGTAATTGCTGATTCTTCTGCCTGTATCCTACCATTCTGTTCATACTTCATTATTTAAACATTTGTGCATGTCCAATGATATTTTAAAAAAAGACGATGTTCTGTTATTTCCACTATCATTTTCTTGGTTGTTTCTCATTGTTCGCCGATTCCATTTTCGTAACTGGATGCAACCCTTTTGTGGCAGAGCTGCGGACTGCCGTATTTTCTAAGGTGGCCTTGCGAACTATTCGATCGGTATCTAGGAAGGTATGTCACCCCCTCCCCCCAACCCCTGCGTATTCAGACATCCCACGAGTTCTTCTTCCTTGTGAATTCATATTTCCTGCATTTTAGATGGTGATATTACCTTCAATGAATTCTTCTACACGACTTATGCAATCATATCTAACTTTGTGCAGGTGTTTTCACATTTGCTTGATCTTGACCTTCAATATCATCTTAGGTATTGCATTTAAATAACCAAGTTTGTTTCTTCCGCGACAAACTAAGTCAGTGATCAATTATATTAATCTGTTTTGTGCAGTTATGTTACATATTTTCTTTTCTTCACTTTGCTACTGTATTCCCAGTCGACAAACAGGAGCATTAAATCGAATTATTGATCGTGGTAGCCGCGCTATAAATTTCATTCTCTCATCTATGGTGTTCAATGTTGTACCCACCATCTTAGAGGTAAGGGGATGTGGATTTGATTGTTATTTAGTTGCATAACATTTGTGATACTGGATTTTGTACTATTGAATGCTGCTGTAAAGATTGGAATAATGACACCTAGATTCTTTATATTGGACTAAGATTTTTGGTTTCATCTTCGTTATACACTATCATCCCGGCCCCTGCTTTTTCGTTCCTGAACCACTTAAGTTTATCATGTATTCCTCCAGATGTAATTAGGCTATGCCTATTTGTATTAATATAATTTAACTGTTTACTGATAAAAAAAAATGTATCCCTCCAGATATCTATGGTATCAGCTATACTGGCATACAAGTTTGGAGCACCTTTTGCATGGATTACTTCAACATCAGTTGCTGCATATGTCGTTTTCACATTAACCGTGACACAGGTATCACTTCTGCCAGGTCTTTACCAATAGCTTTTCCATGTTAATAAACAACTGCCCTCGTCACATAGCATTCTGATGGATTGTAGGCATTGCAAGAATATCTTTAAGAACTTGCTTTTATTAAATTGTTTTACAAGATTTTTCTTTTCTTTTCTTTTCTTTTTTTGGTTTTGTGGGGGGGGGGGGGGGGGGGGGTGTTAGAGCTTGGAATGGGTTCTCTTAGTAATGTGAGATTTTTGGGCTTACCATTCTCAGCAAAGAATTCCCTTGTCTTTTCCAGTGGAGGACAAAGTTTAGACAGGCCATGAATAAAGCTGATAATGATGCAAGTTCAAGGGCAGTTGATTCACTTATTAATTATGAGGTGAGGCTCCTATGTCTTTGTTTGCCTGCTTTTCTTCTTATGTATTATTTAATGCATTAATTTTCCCATTCTAACCCTTTTTTCTTCTGCATCTTACTTGATGCTTTTTTTTTCATTTTTTCAGACTGTCAAATATTTTAACAATGAAGCATATGAAGTTGATAAATACGATGAGTACTTAAGGAGTAAGTTGTCTTGTTGTCGTAGTAATTTTTACTTTGATGTCCAATTAGCAAAGCAACTTTGTTGTGTATTATGCACCAAAGCCCACCAAGGTCCATGATAGTTAGGGATTGAGAGGTCTGGTTGTTGTGTGCCTCATGGTTAAAACCTTTAACTGTCCTTGATTGGTTATTCTTATGCAATAAATAACTTGGGCAGCCTTCAATCTGGACCCGAGCCTTTCAATTCTTTTTTGCTTACCTTTTACGATAATTGACAAAATTCAATGAAAGTTTCCAAACTTCTTATTTTCCCTAATGGAAATTGCCTCCAACCTTTTGCATTAATATAATTCAAAGGTTTTTAAATCTTTAGCCTTTATAGTTTTTTTTTTTTTTCTTCCCATTAGTTTGGCAAAACTTCAAGTTAGATCCTCTCTTTTAAACTATTTTTATGAGTAATCTACTCTGCTTGAGCCTTAATGCTGTTTCTGTCACTGTCGGTGATCTATCACTCAGGGTATGAAGATGCTGCTTTAAAAACACAGCGTAGCCTTGCATTGTTGAACTTTGGCCAAAATATAATATTTAGCACAGCTCTGTCAACAGCTATGGTATTATCTTCATATGGAATTATGAATGGCGAGATGACAGTTGGTGATTTGGTAAAATATGTTCTTATTGACTTACTTTTAATGAAGTTCTTTTAATCAACTTGATTCAGTGATGGTCAATTAATTGTGGATTAATGTCATGATACAGGTCATGGTAAATGGGCTTCTCTTCCAACTGTCTCTTCCTCTGAATTTTCTTGGTAGTGTATATCGTGAGACCATACAGAGCCTTGTTGACATGAAGTCCATGTTTCAGTTGTTGGAGGTAGTTGTCAAGGAACTTTCTACAATGCTCTTTAATTCTCAATGGATGTTGTAGTTTGTTCTTGTCACGTAATTGTCTATTACGTTGGATCTTCTTTCCTCTGTGCTTTAGTGTAGTGTTTCAAGCCATTTTTTCAAAGAAGATCGAGATCTGTGTTAAAATTACAATGATTGTGATGAATACTAGGGAAAAGGATCTCTTACAAATGTTTGTCTTTGTTCATGTCACTTTCACAGACTTTCTGTTAAAAAGGAAATTACGGCTTCATATTTGATGACCTGTCTAACGAAGACAGCAAAAGAAAATAGAAACACTTCATAAATTCTTAGTTCTTTCATTTGATACTCATTACTCTTATGAAGATAACAGAGATTTTTTACTTGCATGTACAAGTGTTTTCTTTGGTGCCTGTTTCATTGTGTGCCTGTAGCAATTTTTTTCCTCTGATAATTGCAGGAGAGGCCTGAGGTTAGAGATAAAGATGACGCAAAGCCTCTTAAATTGGATGGAGGGCACATGCAGTTTGACAGTGTACACTTTAGGTAGCTGATTTTTCTTTTGTACCTTTTGTTATGTACATACCTAGCTATTTATCCATTTTTTTTTTGATAAGTACAAATATTATATATATCAATAGGAGTAACCAAGTACACTGAATGTATACACGAAAACACCTATCCCATATTAGAGAGCCCCTAATGACCCAAAAAGCCCGTGAAAAACAACCCAAAATACACCAAGCCCTACCCCAACCCCTTGTTTCCCTTAGAACTAAAACTCTATCCGAAAACCCAACCCCAATCCCTTGTTTCCTGTCTTCACAATGCCCTCCCTTTAGAATTCCCTCTAGTTGAGCTACCACCCTTAGCGTCGTAGTTGATTTGCCCAAGAAAAACGTTGTAACTCCCTGTTTTTCTTAAAACTTAATTTGGTTTCAAGCTCGTGGCTTGCCTCAATCGCAGTGATTAGTTCTTTAAATTGGTCTTCACATCCTCTATGTGAAATTCCCACGAACTATTGAATCTTGTTAACTTTAGGCAGAATCCAATCTGCTATTGGAGGAAGAGAGACCAAGGGACCAACATTATCCCTAGACACAATATCCAACTACACTCTCGACTCTAGACATTCTTCCACACAAGGCACCAACACCAAACCGATATTCAAATCCCGTACCTCCTCAACAACTCCATTGGTTCTCTCCAATGGTATCAAGGTCCCCATTGGAGATTCTGGAATGACAGCAAGTCCCTTCACCTCTGGTGACTCTTCATATGCAAGTTCAGCAGATTCTACATCTCCTTCAAACCTCGGCAGTACACCATTTTCTTTCAACTCCGACGAGGGAGCCATAGTTTATTCGGGGACCAAGGGTGTAACACTGACTATCGGTCTATCCTGTGTTACCTGAGGCGAATGGCATTCCATTACTGATGTCTCTGCGCCAATACCCGATGTAGAACCCACTTCAAATAGCCCAGATTTCCTTTCGACCTGCCACACTTTCCTAGATCTGGTTATAGGGATAGGGCCGAATCCGATTTTTTGTTTTCCTTTATCCGAGTTTAAAGGATTCGTGTCTATCTTAATCTTGTTTCTTACAACCTTGTTGCCTCCAACTGAAGTAGGCCTATTTTCGTAGACAAGAAAGCTATCGTTGCCTTCAACTCGACAAGTTGGATTTCCATCTCCTTTAAAGAATTGTGCATCACGACAACCTAGTTTTAAGCTTGCGTGATCTGCATACCACTTTCACTGTTGCCCTTGCTCTGAGCCCCCGAAGCATGACCCATCTTCAGAGTTGCTGTATATGATCACCTCGCCACTGTGGATGTACTTGGGTTTTTATGATTCACCTCCAAGGTGATGTTCTCATTCTTCTTTTGGTTTTCCTTCCTTGACCCATCAAGAAAAAACATATCCATGGCTTTGCGTAATTCCGCAGCAAACTTCTCCCAACCCAGACCTTCAAACCCTTCAGAAATGACTACAACACTCCATTGGCCGCCTCCATCATATTTGGTGACAGACAAATACCTACCATGCTCGTTGGAGCATCGTTGAGCCATAAATGCTATCTTTCCTTCGCGCAGGTGTTTTGTGAAATCCAAATTTCTCCCCACCTATAATACTGCTTCCACCGTAGCCATTAGCCAATCTATACCACTACAACCCATCACTACAGATCTCCAAACCCTTTTGCTCCTCTCCACAATTTTTAATGAAGACCTCCATGTTTTTGGCAAAAACTCAAAAGCCTTTGATTCCACCCAAAAGCGCACCAGCTAACCCATAATGATATCAAACCTTCGACTTCGGTTGTAGGGGCTTCCCAAGCTTAAGGGCTTCATTCTGTCAAGTGTTTATGCAAAAAGCTTTGGGAGGCAGATTTGAGGCAAATAAAAATCTGCAAAATGAACTGCTGGTAGGGCTCACGGGACAGGCTAATGTGGATGCTGAAGTGCTCGAAGTAGACTCACCAGAATTTGGAGACTCTTTCTGTGTCAACAGAGACTGCGGAAAACTCCCTTGCAAAAATACAGTTCACCAAAGGGAGGACCAAGCTGAACGGCCCTTGGCAAAGTCGCTGGGGCCCGTCGTCCTTGTCTGTGACTGAGATGTCACTCGCCGGCTAAAGGGAATGGAGGGATGTGGCGGAGTACTCCTATTAGCCTCGCTTGAAGCCAGCGAACCTTTCTGTTGAGTTAGTGGCATGATTTGATGGTGTAATAAGAAGCAGAAGGTGGTCATCAGTTGGGAGTTAATATATTGGGTAAGAGTTTTGCTACGTACAAGCAAAATTGCATACTAATCTGCGTACCAATACTGATTTTTTTATATTTAAAATTTAAATTAGCATTATTTTCAATAAAATCCACTTTTTGACTAATCACATTAGATTAGTGCACATATTAGTGTACAATTGTACTTGCAACTAGATTTTTCCATTTGGTAAACTACTACATCATGTTATTGAAATGTTCACCTTTGAAAATATCTTTTGAAATTGGATGCTTCAAACTAACAATATATATTAACAAGACATATATGCTCACCTAACACCATCAAGGATTTCACTCCGCCAAGTTCTAATATCATGTTGATGAACTGTCATCTCCAAAATATTTGTTGGGGACTTTGTTAAGAATGGAAACCAAGCTCACACTAATACCATCAAATGTTGGGTTTTAATGTAAGAACTTGCAAGCAGATTATGAGATACGAGTAAGCTGGTAGATTTTCTTCTGTGTCATTTCAAATACAGCCTTTAGCACCTATTTTATTTTGTACAACTTATTTCATAACAGTGACCGTTATAATCTCTGCCATTTACCAATTCAGTATCAGCAATGTCTTTGGACTTGATTGCATAGATTTTGAATATGATATTGTAACAGTGACCTTGATAACCTCTATCATTTAGCCAGTCAATATCTGCAAATATTTGGACTGGATTGCACAGATTAGTATGTCCTTTAAGAGCTTTTCGTTTAGGAATTGGTCAAATTATTCAGTTTTATATCTTCCGTTTTCCTATTTTGTTTTTGTTATTTGATTTTTTTAGTACTACTATGGGTTCTAATTTTCCCTCCAATTTTTAATTATTAAAGAAAAAATCCCTATAATTCTTGGTTTCACAATTGATTTAAGAATTCTCTAAAGATATTTATTTGCATCAACCTAAACATTTTCCACCCATTCCTTCTTGTAACTTTGATTAATAGAAGTGTAACATATATATATATACATATGATTCGGCCTCATTGATTATGATGTTATAAAATTGACAATATAGTATACATTGTGTATGATTGTCATCTCTACAGACTAGAATGTGATTCATGCTCATCATGGAATTTTATTGGTCTCATGTTGAGTGTGCCTTGTAATTTTTACCTATAAAAAAAAAAAAAGAGTGTGCCTTGTAATTTTTTTTTTTTTAATGATTTGATTGCTGATGATTCTTAATTGATTTCCTTGCATTCAGCTACGTGACAGAAAGAAAGATTCTTGATGGGGTATCTTTTGTTGTACCAGCTGGGAAAAGTGTGGCTATTGTTGGGACCAGTGGAAGTGGTAAGGATTTAATGTGTCAGCTTGACCAGTTAATAGATAGGGTGGTGCTACTTTGCCTCATTTTAAAAAAACACACTTTTGCACTAGGGTGCAACTTATCTTGTCGTGTGCGCGCCGGGGGACTGACCCATATAGGTATATAAACATCTTTTTCCAAATTTGGGTAAAGAAATTAAGATCCCATGCAAAGGAAAAGAAAAAGGAAATAAATGGTAGAGAGAAACTCCCTACTCGTTCCTCCCTCTCCACCATGGCCTTCCCCCTTGACTATATCATACTGTCTGCTATATCTTTTTCTCAAAAAATCATGTGAATCCCAAAACATCGTAATCTCTTTGAGGATTCACCGGATCCTCCCTCTTCAGTCTCACAACCTCCACCATTTTTCTTCCTGTTCTTTTTTCTTTTGACGATGACACTAGAGCTATTCTTTTCACTAGAGATTGTAAGGTCATCCTCAAGAAGGGCCTTGCTGAGCCTGCTGGGTGCAACCATTCTTCTTGAAAGAAACACTTGCATTCAGTAAAATGATAGATTTTTTAAGGCGATGAGAGGGTTGGTTCAAGAATACAGAAACATTCAACTATGGTGAAAGTTTTAGATGGTATGAGAAGAGCTAGCTGAGGTTTTGAGTTGCAATTTTGATGGAAATCTAGGCAGAAATGATGAAACAAAAGAAGGCATTGGAAAAATATGGAAAAATACTCCTATGTTTCCCTTCCTTTTGGGGGAGGGGTGTGGTGGGAACTAGGATGCATTGCCATGGTCCTTTACACCTCTATCATGGCTTATTTGCCAAAACTCTTACTGCACTGCCCCCTGGGAACTTGAACCTTTCTCAGCATTTTCAAAAATCCCAATTCAAATAATTACTAACACAATCGAAACAACTAGACTTTGGAAGGGCTCACTTCACTTCCCAACATTATGGTGTAACATAGATAGGAGTCCATTTAATCCCATTGCCTTCCTGTGATCACATTTCATATGCAAATTATAATTTCTCCATAGATTTCTCTTTTTGGTTTGTGATATGATGCATATTTCCCTTTGTCTTATATTTTTCTTCCACCCCCTGGTGGCGGGATTTCTTTGAAAGATATCACATTACAACTGTAATTTGGTTGCAGGCAAGTCGACCATTCTTAGATTGCTCTTCAGGTTCTTTGACATCCATTCCGGAAGTGTAAGAACCGATACTGTTATTCTTCGTAATTGTTTGCTATTGGTACAATACAGCCTACAAAATTGGTGTCTTACTCCTAGAGTACACTCCTATACTGAGGCTTGAATGATATTTACAATATAAATTTGCATTTGCTACTTGCATCAGTACTGAATTTATTGCACTGTTCTCAAATCCTGATAAGCTTGACAAAATTTAAAATATTTATGCATGTTACCCCTTTGTCATAAAAAGGAATAAAAATAGAAAATGGGAAATTACATTCAACCCCCCACCCCCAACTATCATCCCTATTGCAATTTGATCTCATAACCACCAATATTAGCACTTAGCTCTACAATTTGAAGCTTTAGTTGCAATGTGCACCCACAACTTTTTTTAAGCCTAAAATATCGAACTCGCCTTTATCAAAGAAAAACAAGTAATAATAATAACCAGGCTGAGGGTGAGGAAAATATGGTTCCTCTTGGCCTTAAAAAGGAACATTGCAGCCAAAGTTTCAAATTGGAATGTCAATTGTTGAAATCACTAGTTTGGAGGTCACATTGTATGTGAGTGGGAATTCAGAGAGTTATTGATAATGTTTGTTTTGAAAGCTATTTTCTTGATAAAAGAAACAAGTTATTTCTGAATATACTGTTGGGTAGAATGATATACTGAGGAACAGAGCTTCACAGTTGATTTACCAGTTGATGATCAGCTTTATACAGCATTCTATGTATTCCGAAAGGCCTCAAGTGATACCTTTTGCTGGGTGACGATTTTTGCAGCTATCAGTCACTAGTTCTTTTCCTCATTGAAACTCATTCTTGCATTTTGGAGGGTTTTTTGGCTTTATGTCTAGCGTCATAGTTATGTTTTCTCTTCTATTTTCTCATTCTTGGAACATACTTTGGTGGATAATGACAAGAGACGCCATCTGCAATGTAATTTGATATTCATAAACTCTTTGTCGGTGAACTCATCTTTTTAATCTATGATTGAATTTCAAATTGACTTGATTCCGTAATGACCATTGAATTTGTCCTTGACAGATAAAGATAGATGGCCAAGATATTCGTGAGGTTACTCTTGAGAGTCTACGGAAATCTATAGGTGTTGTGCCACAAGATACGGTTCGTTCAATGAAGGGATTCAGTTCTTGTTTGTCTACTTCTAGTCTTCTATATATGTCAATAAATAGGTAACCCTTCTTAAATCTTGCAAGTTGTTATATTTATAAGACAAGTAACTTGTGCTTGATGGACAGGTACTTTTCAATGACACAATATTTCATAACATTCATTATGGTAGACTTTCGGCAACAGAAGAAGAAGTATGAAATGAACTTGTGCTGCCACATTTGATTATTTGCTCTGCAAATTATGGACTGCTGAATATTCTACATTATTTTTGCTGCCTAATACTTTTTCCTGTAAAGGTGTATGATGCTGCTCGACGTGCAGCAATTCATGAGACTATCATGAATTTCCCTGAGAAATATTCTACTGTTGTGGGGGAACGAGGGCTGAAGGTGAGATGAGTACTGCAGTAATATACTTTCTTAGTTTTAGTGGTAAATTGTAAAACACCCCTATTCTGATGCTGGGCTGCTGAATGGAATAGGGGGCTGTATTTATAAAATTTTATCCTCCTGTCATCAGCTTTTCACAAGATATATGTATCTGTGTATGTTGTGGAGCTTTTTGGACAACCCTTGGGTTTTCATTGATTGGGTGGCTTTTA
Organism: Carya illinoinensis; assembly: GCF_018687715.1. Classification (NCBI taxonomy): domain Eukaryota; kingdom Viridiplantae; phylum Streptophyta; class Magnoliopsida; order Fagales; family Juglandaceae; genus Carya; species Carya illinoinensis. The sequence continues at coordinate 7,446,077 of NC_056765.1, forward strand.
TTTACAGTTAAGTGGCGGTGAAAAGCAGCGTGTGGCACTAGCTCGTGCATTTTTGAAAGCCCCTGCAATTCTGTGAGCAATTCTGTTTTTCTTCTTGATTGGACCTTTCTACAGATTCATGTACTTGTGTACATTTAAATGCTTGCATGTTCAGTAACGGAAAATGCACTCTTACGAATAAAATGAGGAGTTACCATCTTAAACTTGAATGGTGAGAACATAGGTTTGACACCCTTTCATTCTATGTGGCCCCTGGAATCAAAAGTTTGAAGACTTTATCCTTTTGAACCTTTTGGAATCACTTATTTTCCTTTAGCATTCTTTATAAACTGTTACAAAGCTAATTTTGGTGGTATGATTAAGTATCTTGTCCTGATCTCTTTTACATTATCATTCAGTTACCCTCGAGTCTTGTACTGCCTCTGCCAATAACAGTTGCTTATAATTTTCTGATACATCATTTGAACCTTTGTTTTCTCCGGTCGAAATTATACTTCTCTTATAGCCATTGTATTGGGCAGACGATGTGGTTGTGTTCAAGACCCTCTGGGTTTATGTAGAGCTTACCAATAAGAAAAAACTGTATTTTTCCCTTACATAATAGCCACAATACACTGGCACATTGTAGTATCGTACACACGCAACACACTGTTTAGTGTACGAGTAGTCATCCTAATTTGTTGTGTTTTAAATCTTTCTCGTGTATTTTGGGGGTTTTTGGTATCATTCATTTTTGGGCTTCCAATAAATCTCTAGGACATGGCATTTTCTGCAATCAGATTTAATCTTGTGAGTGAACTCCTCCACATCTTTCCCTTACAAATGACTGGTTTTGGTATACAGTCTGGCCATCAATGATTAACGTTTAAGACTGATTTTAAGTTGCATTGCCATTTTTAAGCCTAATGAGAGATGATGATTGCTTTCAATGGGTAAATGACATAAAATCTTGGTCAAAATCTTTGTCAACCATGCTTCTCTCTATATATTGGAAAGGAGAGAACCAAGTTGCACATTTATTTCTTGCAAGTAATCTATTGCTTTCATTTGGTGTCTTCAGGTTGTGTGATGAAGCTACAAGTGCTCTGGACAGCACAACCGAAGCGGAGATTTTAAGTGCATTGAAGTCCCTAGCAAGTAACAGAACTTCAGTCTTCATTGCTCATAGGCTTACCACCGCAATGCAGTGTGATGAGGTAAGCATTCTTGGTAACAACTATGAGCAAATCTTAAGTTTTCTTGGTTCTATGTTTGGTATCCAGTTCTTTGTACGGCTTGACAAACGGGGGGTTTTAACGGCTTCTGGTATCATATTACTTGCAAAATCATGATCTTGGTGTTCTCATGAGCCAGAGAGCATTTTTAAATTCCCTGTTTTTGAAAGATGAGAATGTTTATGCTTGCAATGTTATTCACCAATCCCTCAAATGGGAAGTAAATAAATAATGGCAATAAATAATGGCACTTCCAATATGCTACAAAGTTTTTTATGTACAACCCATGTGCCATATTATGTTTCTATATCTTACTTATCCTACTTTAAAAATGTAATGTTCAGATCGTAGTTCTGGAGAATGGGAAGGTCGTTGAAAATGGACCCCATGAAGTTCTCTTATCAAAGGCAGGAAGATACGCACAGCTGTGGGGACAGCAAAATAACACTGTGGATGCACTTGATACAGCCATCAAATTGGAGACTTGAATGTCCTGCCCCCTTCTCCCTTCCTCTCCAGGAGAAATTTTAAGGAAACCTTGTAAAAGGAAATGGAATTCAGTCGTTTCTTCTTTTGTTTATTTTCATTTCATTCTACATAAACAATGTTCGTCAAGTTGATTTATAGTTAAAAGGAAAATGCCTATTTTTTTATATATAAATAAAGAAAATGTGTGAACAATTATGCCTATGCTGCTCTGGGATGCAATTGCATCAGATCTCACCATCAATAACCTGTATAATAGGATGAAAATATTAGTATATTTACCTTGTTCTGCACGACTTGCCCTTATTTTATTTTTAGATAAGTGTTACAGTCACAAAAAAATTTAACAAAAATAAATTTACAAACTAATACAATTTTATGTGATATATTATACTTATTTTATAATAAAAGTAACTTGTACACGTCAATTTATTGATTTATTTTTATGAAATCTCCTTATAGCTAAAATATAATCCATCAATACTTTATAATATGTATTGATAGACGATGTTCTTTTGCAAATCTTGTTCTCTTTCAAATCTCAGTATATCATTTATACAAATGTTATGCAATTGCCAAGAAATAAAGATAATTATACCAATGTCCTCAGTCCTCACCCACCTTTTGTTTATGTTAGTAATATTCTTTAGATGGAAGAACCAAATGTCATACAGCAGTTTCACTTTACTTATTTTCTTTAATTATAAATTCAGTACAGTATTTGTTGCGGTTTACAAATAATCATATAAGTTTCTTAGATTCTCGACATTGATGTTTGAAAGTTTTAGAAATTTCAATTAACTACTTTTATCCATGTCCAAATGTGACACGCATTAACGAACCAAAATCTGACTTATATGATGCTGATTACATGTGGCAAAATGGGTGGAAAGGAAGCGAGGAATTGGGCCAGAAAATGCAGCAGCAGCAGAACTTGCCTCCAAAAACCGGTGGATCCCAACATTTATTTTTTTAAAAAGTTAATGATTAATTAAGAATTTTTTTAATAATATTATATTTTTTTAAATGTTTAAAAGTATAAAAAAATGTATGAAAAATAAATAAATAAAACAGACTAAATGGTCTTCTCGGTGGATTTCCTCGTGCTACACCCTTGGAGGGTGGATATGGTAGTACGATCCCTCTAAGATAGGCAGATCAAAGGACAAACAAGAGGAAAGAGTAATGCTAGAATCTTAGAATGTACAAGTCTCATGTATAACTCCTTTACATATGGGTTCGAGATTTCTCCTATTTTTTAAAAAGTTCTTCTATTTGGAAGCCAATATAGCAAGCACACCCTTATCTTATTGACATGTCAAGACTTGATTTATAAGATATTTTAAATTCAAATTTTTTTAACAAATCACGTTTTACCATGTTAGTAAAATAGATAATATGTTTTGCACACCGACTTCCAAATAGAATTTTTTTTTTTTTAATGAGAACACACAGCTTGCATACTCTATCAAAAGTGCAACTTTCTATTTTTTTTTCAATCAAAATTTAGTTCAACCCTTAAAATTACAATATATATATTTATATATATGAAGTTTTCTTTTAAAAGTGAGTAAAGGCTGGTTCGGATGGTAAAGTATTCCGATCACTATTATTTATTATTTTATTATTATTTTTTATTATTTTATACTATTTTTTTATTACTTTTTCACTACTATTTATAGAATATTTAATATCATTTTACTATCCGAACACAATCTAAGTAAAAACAACAATAATTTAAAAAAAAATTTTGAATGGAGTAGAGAAAATTTGAGTGTGTAGTGTTAATATTAAGTAATTAAAAAAGAAGAAAAAAACTAAAAAAGACTTAAACTAATTTAATGTTAATACCGATCTTTAGAATACGTACCCACGGGAGAGGAGACACCCAACACTGGAGGATCCAGCCATCCATCGTATTAAGATAGTTTCCATGTGTGGTCCGTACCATGTACGTGGCGCAATCATCGGAGGGGCAGTCCAACCGTAAACAGTCGACACGAGTAAAGAGCTTGTCTCGCACCCTCTCCCATCATCCAAATTTAATGCACCATTTTAGCTCATAAATTCCATATATCTACACATTATTATTTTATATAAATAATTTTAATTAACATCACATGTTATGATAGAATAAAAATAACGCATATCATTCATATTATGTGACGCGTAGTCTATCGATACATTCATATATAATCTTTTGTATTCAATATTATGTCTCAATTCACCAACGTTATCACTGTTGCCACAATTTGCATAGAGAAAAGCTAATTCTACCGGGGATCCATATCAAGTGGATCCCAAAATATATATATATATATATATATATGTTTAATGTAGAATTAAAGAATTTGTGTGGTTTTCATTGATTGAAAAATTGATATTACACGAGATCCTTTTATAGACATAGATTACAATGAATCGAATATTCTATGTGCTATGGATTACTTTACAGAGGCAGAATGGCACAAGGCATGCAACGCATACATTTGCAAAGTCTCTTACATGGAGTTGCTCAAGTCCTTGTGCTATGATGGTTGTAGGCTGAAGGTCTTTACAAGGGTAACTTTGTCCTTAACATCCCCCCTCAAGTCGAGCAATGGAGATAAAGACTTGAGCAAAGTGATGTAAATCGAGCTATTGAAAGAGATTTTGTAAGGAGGTCTGCAAGCTGGTCTTTACTAAAGATAAAAGCAACATGCAAGGATTTATTTTGAACTCAGTTGCGCACGAAATAGAAGTCGATCTCAACGTGTTTGGCTCTTGCATGAAAAAGGGGATTGGAGGAGAGGTATGTAGCACCCATATTATCACAATAAAGAAGAGGGGCCTCATGTAAAGGGATGCCAAGATCACGGCAAAGATGCTGAAGCCAAATGACTTTAGCTGTAGTGTTTGCAACAAGCTTGAATTCGGCCTCAGTTGATGAATGTGCAATCGTCGGTTGTTTCTTGAAAGACCACGAGATGAGGTTGCACCCAAGAAATATACAATAACCACTGGTTGACCTCCTATCATCTGGACACCCTGCCCAATCGGCATCGAAAAATGCAATAATTGTGGAAGTTGGCAAAGGTGACAATTGTAGGCCAACAGTTGAAGTATGTTTGAGATACCTGAGAATGAGCTTCACTGCTTGCCAATAGGGCACTCGAGGAGTGTGCATGAATTGGCAGACTTTATCAACAGCAAATGCAAGATCTGGCCATGTGAATAAGAGATATTGTAACGATCCAACAGTGCTTTGGTACAAGGTGGGATCTTCAAAAAGATGCCCAATGAAGGCACTAAGCTTTTAGGAAGTAGACATAGGAGATTTTACAGGCTCAGCAAACTGCATGTTGGTTTGATGGAGCAAATCGTTGATATACTTTTGTTGTGTAAGAAGCAGTCATTTAGAGTTGAAAGTGGCTTCGACACCTAAAAAATAGTGCAAGGTGCCCAGGTCAGTAATTGGGAAGTCACTATGCAAAGCAGAAAGTAGTTCAAAAATAAACTGTGTAGATGAGCCCATGACCAAGAGGTCATCAACATAGACTAACACAAAGGTTGTGACACCTACAGATTTATAGATAAAAAGAGAAGGGTCTGCAAAGGAGATAACAGAGCTGAGGACAAGTAGGTGAGAGATGAGGTGTGAATACCACGCATGAGGTGACTGCCAAAACCTATAAATTGCTTTGTTTAGCCTGCAAACATGAGAAGGATATTGAGGATGTGAGAACCTAGGAGGTTGAGATATAAAAAGGGTTTCATGGAGTGGTCCATGCATAAATGCATTCTGCACATCATATTGCTGAATGAACCAGTGTTGAGAAACCGCAATGGCTAGAATGGTACAGATTGTCATAGCCTTAACCACAAGACCGAAAGCTTCTTCAAAGTCAATCTCGAACTCCTGGAGGAACCCTTTGGCAACTAAGTATGCTTTGCGACGTTCAATCGAGTCGTTGGCAAGCCGTTTAGTTCGAAACACCCATTTGCAAGTGACAATGTTCGGAGCTTGGGAAGCTGGTACTAACGACCAAGGTTGGTTTGCAATGCAAGCATGAAACTCTTGGGCCATAGCAACACGCCACTCGAGGTACTGATTTGCAATGGTATAACTAGCTGGAGTTTCAGGAATAGAGCTCAAGGCAATGGCAAGGGCACAAGGTAAGGGCCATTTGATAGTGCCATGATGAAACTTACTTAGGCATAGAGATTGGGAACGGGAACGAGTAGCCATCTAGTGTGCATGCTGCTGAGAGGATGGTGGAGACGTATAGTGTGTTGGTGATGATGTAAGCTGTGGTGAAGATGGAGGAGGTCCAAGTATAGATGAAGAAGAAAGATACGTAGCCAAAGGAGGGTTAGACTCAAAATGAAGCAAAATTTTGGATGGCTCAGTGGTGGTCATGGGCTTAGGAAGATGAGTAAGGGAAGTTGGACTCATTGAAGCAGACATCTTTGGAGATGAGAGTTTGGCCTGTGGAAATGTGATGACAAATGAAGCCTTTGTGAGATGGGCTTAAACTCAAAAACACATATGATAGTGAACGAAAAGAAAATTTGTGAGAATTTTAAGGAGTAGTTAAAGGCCAACACTCAGAGCCACACACCCATAAGATAGAGTAATCAAGATGAGTGTTATGAGTAGACAATAAGGTGAAGAATTTTGTAATATAGGGGATGGAAGCCTGCTTATTAAATAAACTACATGAAGAAATGCATTGAGCCAAAAATGTAATGGGACGGAGGAGTGTGCTAGAAGGGCAAGGCCCATATTGACAATGTGATGGTGCTTACGTTCAATGATGTTTTGTGTGTGGGTATGAGGACAAGTAATTCTATGAGTAATGCGACATGAGTTTAAGTAGTTAGAAAATGGCCGAAATTCTCCCCCCAAATTGGATTGAAATTAATTTATTTTTGTGTTAAATTGAAGTTCAATATTAGTTTTAAATTTAACAAAGGTATTGAAGGTTTGAGACTTTGATTTTAAGGGAAATAACCAAGTGTGTCGGAAATAGTAGTCGACAAATGTGATATAAAATCTGTAATCATTAATAGACACGTGAGGGGAAGGTCCCCATAAATCCGAAAAAATGAGCTGAAAGGGGGCAATAGATTTATGTAAACATTTGTAAGCAGGAAATCTATGATGCATTGCCTGTGCATGAGCATTACAAAAGGGAATTACAGTGTGCTCATAAGGGAGATTATGCTACTTTCAGTTATTTACATCCCGATTTGCAGGCCTTAACAGAAAAAGAGTTAGCAAATAACTGAAAGAAAACATCATTGTCAATGCAAAATTGTCGAACTGATATAAGGTTCTTTTGAAAGAAAGGAATAGAAAGTATGCTTTTAAGCAAAAATTTAGATGAAGAAGATGAGAGTGAGACTGAACCCGAGTGTGAGATAGGCACAAGAAAACCATCACCAACACAAAGCTGCTTACCACCACGAAACTCGGTAGCATGCAAAATTGAGATTACCCAGATCACTAGTGACATGGTTAGTTGCGGTTGTGTCTGGATACTAGATTTCATTCGTGGGATAATTTGAGGAAGAAAAGTTTGTTGTGATGGGTGAGGTAGTGGTATAGGCTTGATTAAAGCGGCAAATGCATGTAAGTGTTGAATGGCCCTGTCGATTGCATACCTAACAAACCAAACGTTGATCAGTAAGTGGAAAAGAATTGTTACCAGTGTTACCTACGTAATCGTTGCGACCCCAAGTAGAGTGACCACCATTGCAACCTCAATAGGAATTGCAACCACCGCCACGAGGCACTCAGCCACGTGAGTTAGAGGAAGACTTGGCAGTTAAGTTTGCAGAAGCTTCTGTAGAAAATGTGCTCACATTAGAGTGACGAAGCAATCATGCTTCATGGGCCAATAAATGGCCAAGTAGCTCCTCAAGGGTAATGGGTTCAAGCTTGGTGGATACGGAGGAAATGATAGCATCATAATCACGGCCAAGGCCAGCAAGAAGGTAAGGAACAAACTCAGTAGTTGGTAAGGGACGATCAGCTGCTACCATGATGTCGGCAAGGGTTCTAGCTTTACGAAAGCAAGTGGAAATGGGGCTAAGCCTTTCTTAAGTGAAGCTCCTTGAAACGAAGTTTGTAGAAGGCAAGCTTGGGAGACTAAGGCGTAAGTTGATTCAAGAGAGAGCCATACAGCTCTGACAGAGGTACAACGCACAATTTGGGCTATGAGTGGCTTAAAAAGGGAAGAGATAAGAGCTAACATGACTAATTGATCTTGTTGAAGCCAAAGATCATGAGCTAGGTTTAGGGTGTTATTATCGAGCACTAGTAAGAGCCATCAACATACTAGTAAAGGCGCTGGCTGCGAAGGTAAAGAACCAATTGGACCTTCCATAATAAGTAGTTAATGGGAGTGAGCTTGACAAAAATTGTATGAGAAAAATTGGAGTTAGGGATGGTGAGAGAAGAAGAGGTATTGAGGGAGGCAGCCATGGACATTTAGTCCTTTAGGACTCTGGTAGCGTGTAGAAGTAAAGAATTTGTAAGATTTTCAATGAATGAAAAATTGCTATTACATGAGATCCTTTCTATAGACTTATATTACAATGAATCGAATATTCTAGAGCTAGTGCTATGACTCAACGCATGCAACGCATGTATTTGTAAAGTCTGTTACATGGAGTTGCTCAAGTCCTTGTGTTGTGAACTTGTGATGGTTGTAGGCTGAAGGTCTTTGCTAGGGCAACTTTATCCTTAACATTTAAAAAAATGTATAAAGATATTAAAAAAAATGAATCAAAAACTTAAAAAGACCAATTGGTGATGTCAGGAGCCATTCTCATGCTACACTCAATATGGCTCATTTGCATATCAAAAAATAATTTACTTATCATCCACACACACCAAACACTAATTTTATTTTATTTTTTCATTTTTCCTATAACAAGCGTGTAATGTATAGATGATAAATAGAACTCAATTAATTTAACAAAAATAAAATAAAATAAAAATAAAAATAATTTTATAATATTATTTTAAAACTTTTGAATGATAAGTATTGCCTCTAGAAAGACTAACTAAAAATATAAACTCAAAAGAAAGCTTAGCAACACATCAACTCATATAATCACTTACTCTGAGAATGAAGTTTACAAATTGATATATTTAAACATGAAAACACTTATATATTAGATCTATTTTATAATAAATATCGAGTTACGTTAAACTTATATTTGTGGGTCAATTATTTCTCTTATATTTAAGATGAATTTTTATTTAAATTCATATATAAAAGTGTGTAGTTTCCTTTTATAATTCACATCGATGGCTTTTTATTAAAATACATTTTGCTACATTTATCATTTTTAAGAACTCTAAAATTAATGAAAATTAAATAAAATCTTATTATAATATAATTTTTAATATTAATTTTATTTAAAAATTTAAAAAATAAATTATTTATTATATTTTATATAAAAATTTTAAAAAATTCTAATACTTATATGAGATAAAATAGCTTAATACTGTACAACCAAACCGGCTCTTGATTTTCTAATATTTTATTTCAATATAAGAAATAATATTTACAGTAATAATTATACAAATTTAAAAAAAAAATAAATTAATATAAAACTCACATGAAGAAGAAAAAAAAAAAAAAAACGTTTTAATAGCTGTACGTAAAATTACCCTTTCAATATACTTATTACAAACAGAATGCTTCTCATATATTTGGGGAGGTTCTCGGTCTCTTCCATTTTTAAGACACCCTCTTTACAACTGGAGATGGGTGTTTTGAAAATGATTATAATACAATTTTATAAAAAAAAATAAAAATAAAACATTATTAGATCTATAAAGATCTAACAAAAATCACTTAAAAAATTATGTGATTTAATATGATGATTACAATAAAAATTACTTGATAAAATATAAATTACATGAATTTATATGTTTCCTTCTATAAAATCTATGAGCACATAAATCATTTCTATTATTTATTTATGGCATCATTTCATTTTTAACACATGCCATGCACCAAGGAATTACTTGAAAAATTATATGAAATAAAAATTCTGTAAATAATAATAAAATGAATTGAAAGGTTTGGATTCTGAATAATGATATGAGATAAAATTGTTCTAAATAAAAATTCAATAAAACATTATTAAAATATTATCTTTTTTATATTATTATTATTTTAATATTTAAAAAAGTTAAATTAAAATTGTAAAAAAATAAATTATTTCTTATATTTAATATGAAAATTTAAAAAAAATTATAATAATAAGATAAAATATTTATCAATCCAAAAGATCTTCTCAATTATAATGTTTATAAAGTTTTGAAAAAGGTGAAAGAAAATTAAATTAAAATATTATAAAATTAAAATATTATCATAATATTATTTTTATTTTCAATTTTGAGAAGGCTAAATTATTTTTTGTATTTCATTGAAAAGTAAGAAAAAATTATAATAATTAAGTAATAATTAGATAATAAAATTAAAATTTTAAATTTTAAAATATATATTTAAATAGTATTTAAATATTAAGATATGATAGAGATAAAATATATCTAAAAGAATCGTCTCAACATCAAAACAACCACTAAAGTTCCCATTAACAAAAAGTAGAAAATGACATCGCAGGCTGCATACATTCAAATGACAACAACAGCAACAATAAAATAAGGCATTAAAAGCCTGACAGCAGTAGAGCTTTGGCACAGTGAAATCCCCTTGGATGGCACAGAAGTAAAGAAATATTTTCTAGACAAGTCATGCTAAATTGAGCAAAACACATGCCCATTTCTCGATAACAAAGATTAAAAAATGCAGTTCAGAGTGTACTTTCATCCTCGATCTACAAAAAGAAACTGGGCTTACAATATATTGTTTGTAATTGGTTTAAAGCAGTTCAGTTCTTTATGCACACGCACGAATATTAAATGAATTAGCCTTTTAAGTGTGTCCAGTGAGGGTTTTTTTTTACAGCCCAAGATCAAGAACACTGCCACAGCTGCAGATGAAAAATGCCCAGAAAATAACCAAAAAGAGAGATAGTGTTCAATCATCCAGAAATTTTATCAGATTTTTATGGGTTTTTTTAAGATGGTCAATGCAAAAAAATAAAGAAACAAAAGACAAAATTAGGGTAAAAATTAGCATTTCTCTGACCTAGCTAGAGGGTAATCTTTTCAAAAAGCACACTAGCTTGGATAAAATAATAAAATAAAAAGGGCCTCACGAATGTCAACAATCCATAAAAACCATAGCTCCAAGTTCCAACCTCTGGCTTAGACTGCTGCATTTTCAGCCCCACTGGATAAGAATTGGGTTTATGATGCCAACGCAGTACCCTGGGAATATTTAATGCCATAAGCCAAGAATAAAGACGAATCAGCTCCCACTTCTTACCTTATACTTTTCCCAAAAAATATCACTTTCAATAATAATAATAATAATCGAAAGTTTCGATGATCTTTCAAAACAGGTTTAATTTCACTCACAAACATATGACAAGATGTGACATTTTTCCAGTGTCCAGATCAGTCCAGGGTTGCTTTGGCGGGCAATGAATCTCTCTTACGTACCTGATATTGACATCTCAATCCTCCACAGATCCAAAATCCAAATGCCCAAACATCCAATTTAACACCACACCTACTCTGTCTAGGATGAGAGATATGGGACTGGAACTAGAAGAACCATATTTACACAACCAAACAATTTACATTCCACTTTCTTTTACCAAATTACGGCCATCCCAGACATTCTCCAATGATAAAACAACCAAAACAGCCAAATTAATGGTAATGAAACGAAAACTGAAGTCCTCTTTATATGTATAATAACTCTCAGATGAACTCTCAGATGAACTGCAACAACAACATCATCAATCATGGCACTGAAAGAACAAGAAATTACAGTCGACTCGACTGCCTTTTTGCAGGGATGGAAGAATGTAAAAGAACAAACAGATTGGATGAGCAAACATTCCAGTCACTAGTAAAAATTAAAGTCTTTAACTAGACAGAAAGGAAACAAAAAGTTAAATGCATGACAGCAAACTGATAATGCAGTTCAATTCAACTTGGATATGCCCTACCAAAACAAAAATAATTAAGGACTGCTAAGAGACAAGTGAGAAAATAAAAAGTATAGATTATGAAGAAAAAAGTAGAAGGGAGCTCCCTTCAGTCCAAGCACAGAAAAGAAAAGGATGAATTTTATCTCCCGCATCATTCACACATCCAAAGTAGTAGAATTCACTCCCTTTCCTACTGTGTTTGAATGAATGAGTCGGCAGCTAATCCAAACCCTTTACCCACCCATGAGTGGACTGAAGAAAGCTCCATTAAACCACTAATATAAACACATTTTAAGCAATCTTTCAACCCGTGATGCAAGATGCCATAATTCCCAACATAAGAAGTAAGATGGAAAACAGGTCTTTACGGCTAATTATCAGAAACAAAAACCAAAATAAAACAAAAAGAGAAAATAATAACATTAATGAATTTAGAAACACAAATACTTAATAGATCAAGGTAGAGGTGTTGCAGAAATGGAGACACAATTCTATTATATTGCTCCATTGAAGAATATGGTCTAATTCATACTGAAATTTTATGATAATCTGAATGCTTATATTGATCAATTGAAGAAGTAGCAACATTATTTGCTCCATTTGGCACTGAATAATACGAGAGACAAATGTTTATTTTTCATGTTTAACTGAATCACTAAAATATTAAATGATATATTGGCAGGTAAAATAAAACGAGGGTCTAACATTATTACCGATTCTTTTATAGGGAAAAAAAATGCTTCATTTTCCCATAACCTGATACTTCACCGACCGTACCCTCTACTGATAGACACAACACCTCTCCATGTGGGCTATGATGTAATGACTTGAGCTCATCTTCACCCTTATACTTTGGTCATGGTCCCAGTGTCATGTTCCTGGATCAATAACCTCTGAGATATCAGTGAAATGTACAACCATCTAAGACGTGAAGAAAAAGTCCAGAACTTGGCCGAGTACCCAGAAATTCGGATTAATTTCCCGGAAGCCCACAACAGCCAAAGCCCTAGATCAACCTTAAGAAAGAAGTTTTTTCTTTTTTCATTTTAAGGACGAATGTAGGCTTGTTGCATGAACCCTAACCCTAAGTACAAAAGCTTTACTTGCGTAGGAGAGAAATCTGAGTCCATTATTAATGTTGACAGAAAGATAGAACACCATTTAACCTAGCTAGTACAGTCTAGATCAAACAGCAGCACTCAACACAAATCAGATCGGCTACTACAGATCTACAAATATACTCAAGTCCCATATGATCATGCTTTCTGAATGCTTTCACTTTGTTTGCACGCCAAAATGCAACAAAACAGAGGGCTAATTAAGATTTAAACCAACGAATGACAAATTCCTATTAAGTTTTGTTCTGTATTAATAGAGGAAGAAAGAACGAAAGAGAAAACCAGGAGGTTAGTTAATACCTTACGCTGCGCGACACCTCCATTGACGCTTCTTTGCTACTTTTCTGGGTACGAACTTCTTTGCTTCTTCGCTAACCCTAAACCAATGCTTGAATCGTGATCATTGCTGCAGAACTCTCATAATCTCGTATGGAGAACCGAAAAACACAAAAGAAAGACTATACAAAGAAGCAAAAAGATCATAAATCATAGAAGTAATACGGTATGGGAAAAATAGAATACAATAATCTACAAAAGAAAAGGGGGTTAAAAAATTAAACTACGAAAAAATTTGAGAGAGAGGGAAAGAGGGTTGCAGAAACTGCGTAAGAGAAGTTTCAGGGCGAGAATACGTCGCTGTCTTCATGAGAGTCAGAGAAGGGAAAGCGATTGAATATCTCTAATCTACAAATCTGGCAAAGCGCAACAATACATACACTAAAACAAAAGAGAAAAAAGAAGGGTAAGGTAAAAGAAAGTGGGATTTTCTTCTCTCTCTTTTTTTCTCTCTCTCTCTATCGCAGGAGATTTTTCAGGAGAAGTGAGTTCCAAAGAGGAAGAATATGTGCGTATTTAATAGCTGAATTGGATAATAAAGCGCTGTCTGTCTCTCTCTCTCTCTCTCAAACACGCACGCACGCGCTGTCTCTTTCTGATCTTTCTCAAACATCCACAACGAGCGCGAGACCCTTTGTTTATCACATATCGAACTAGCCTTGAACTGCAGAAAAAAGGAAGAGGTGTGGTGGTGGTGGTGGGGTTTCGTTTGACCACCAAGTTGCTCTCTCTCTCTCTCTCTCCAAGCAGAAGAAGGAAGACTACTGTTGAGCACTAATCTCTAGTCTCAGGCTGCAGTCCAGTACATGTAGAGAGCACTCAGCACAGCACCATATATAGGGTTTGAGGGAACTGGTGACTCGTGAGTCCTGAGTCGTACGAGGCAGACCGTGAAAAGTCTTGGTCATTGGGCATCCCTGATTTCCTTTCAAAATGTACTGATATTTGCGCCTTTTTTCAAAAAAAAAAAAAATTAATATTATTTACCTTAAATTTTGTCATTTTAATCCTATTTAGTTATGTAATTCTTTTCAAGTTATTTATTTTATCAATTATTTAAAATGTAATATATCAGTTTAGAATAAAATAAAATTACATGTCAGTGAATATGTTGTGGTAGTGTTACCTATAAATTGATGCTTAATCACAATTAATGCAGAAAAGTGCACAGACCAATTTAGAGGAAATGAGGTTAGTTGGTAATAGGGCTAACTCATCCAGACATTATATTTATTATGAAGTTCATATTTTCTTATATCGGTTTGGTACAACTAGGGCCTCGTCTATTTTTACAGATAGGATTAAATGAGTTAAAAATTAAAAATTAAATAAAATATTATTAAAATATATTTTTATAATATTATTTTTATTTTGAGATTTGAAAAAATTAAATTATTTATTTTATTTTGTGTAAAAATTTAAAAAAAATTATAATATATAAATAAGATGAGAATAATTGTGAAAACAAATGAGATTTTGAAATTCATTTTTTGACAAGTTGAGAATAAGAGTAAGGGGATGGTTACTTGAAGGGTGCCTCTAATTTTTTGTTGCCCAGATGACTAACACAAGAGGGGGGGTGAATTGAGTTGTATAAAAAAAATAACAATTATAAATCAAATATATAATATAAAATATAAATAAAATATAAAATAACAATAAATATAAAGAGTAAGGGTAAGAGAGAAGCAAACTCAGTATGTTAACGAGGTTCGGCCCCACTGCCTACGTCCTCGCCTCAAGCTACCCCTTGAGGATTTCCAAATTCACTATTCAACCTCCTTCAGGTGGAGATAGAAACCTATTACACCTTTGAACAATACTGCTACAAAGGATCCGTGTAGAACACCCTCTACACTTGCAATCACCTTACACGTGGTGATTCAACTATTCCCCGTGTAGAATACTTTCTACACACACAAGGGTTATACACACCCTTTTTCTGATACAAGAGCTGATAGTGGGTATGTTATCAGAAAACACTCCTTAATGAGTGAAATAAGAACAATACAGCGCAAACTATATCTCTCAAAATGAACAAGGATTAAGGCTCAATGCTTAGAGAAGAGAGAATGAAAGCTTTGAATGAATGTTGTATGCTCTTGGTGTTGTGAATGTGAAGCTCTCAAATGATCTATTTATAGGCATATGAGACTTCATATTCAAATTTAAAAAGATTCACATGTCAAAGATAACATCATTCATTTTTTCAAAAAATTCAAATAAAAGGTTCTTCTTTTTCAATTGTCAAAGACAACATCATTCACTTTTTCAAAAAAATCAAACCTAATCTTTTACTTTTGGCATATGACAAAATGAGCACACTTTCATTTTCAAAAAATTCAAACCTAATCTTTTACTTTTTTCATATAACAAAAGGAGCACACTTTCCTTTTCAAAAAATTCAAACCTAATCTTTTACTTTTTGTATAAGTCTAAAAAAGCATCAATCACTTTTGAAAATATTCAAATAAAACATGCACATGTGAAAGATGACAGTCAATCATCTTTAATATTTTCAAAGTTCAACCCTTTAATCAAGGCATACACATGCAAAAGATGACAATCAATCATCTTTCAAAATTTTCAAATTTAATTTTCAAAAATATTCATGCACATGTGGAAAATGTATTTTAATGCTTTATGATAAAATATTAATTTTGAGCATTAATCCTAATTTCGAATTTTGAAGAGATTTACAACATTACTCTATAATTTTAATGTGAACTTGTTCCCTTCTTGCTCATGCTTGTTTCCTTGATGTGCTTGACTCCATTGTGTAGACAACTTGAGCTTGAGACTTCTTTATTCTTTGAATTCATTTGTTATCATCAAAATCCATGTGTAAATATATAATTACACAAAACTTAAAATCTTGGATTCAACATTTTTCATACAAGATGAAAATATTTTTGAAAAAGAAAAGTGTTACAGTTATAAAGAGATCTTATAAAAATATACTCACAAAAAGAATTACTAATTCATATATTACGCTAAATTTACTTTATAATAATAAAAGTTTTACAATCTAAAATTCTATATAATTCTTTTATAAGATCTCTTAAAATATCTCTCCTGTAAACATGCTATCAACAATGAGTTATTACGTCAAGAGTCTAATGACCTGATGGCATATAATCTAATTCTTCAAATAAAAAATCTAGATTCCAAACCCCACACCCTTTTATATATATATATATATATATATATATAAAGAGATATTATTTTATTTTATGCCTTAATTGGTTTCGTAACATAAGTAGGCATACTTCTATCTATAACGATATATTTGGAAGCATCTACGGATATCTTTTTACTATTATTACCATCGTTTTCAGCCTCTAGCTATTAAGATTTGCATTCACAAGATTTGAGAATAAACAAAAGTAACAGTGCATTGAAAGACCTTGATAAAAAAAAGGGTGAATTAATGATTATCTCCACGCATGAAACAGCTGCATAAATGCTGCCGAGAGTAAGGGTACTGGGAGTAGTCTGGGACCCTTGATCCCTCTCCATTGGATACCAATTTCCTAAATTTGCTCTCGTATTAAATTGTGACGAATAATGCATTTTTATCCTTTTATTTTTTTATAATAAATAAAAAAATTCAATTAATTTAATAAAAAATAAATATGATATCATGTAATAATATTTGAGAAATGATATTTGCAGTCATGGTTATGCAGGCGGCGTGCAGTCGTTTTGAAAAAAAATGAATTAATATAAGACCCACATGAAAAAAAACTAACTTTTTAATCTTTTTATCCTATCATTCCTAACTCTAAACACAAAATTCCTTAATTACAATTGCATAGAAGCCACTATAATATAAATAAATATTTTATTACCAGTAGACAGAACCAAATATATGTGTGTGAGACCCATTTGGTGACCGTACTTATGGGAAAAAAAATATATCATAATAACAAGCTTTCTCAATTTGGTGCTTACAAGAAAATTTTCAAAACCAAGGTGAAAAAATTTTATATTTTAGTAAATATATTACAAATTAAATCTTCTAAACTCTTTTGCAACTAAAAAAAGTGCTAATCTATCTATCTTCAAATGATAAAATGAGATAGTTTTAGATGAAATTTAAATAAAATATTGTTATAATATTATTTTTTAATATTATTGTTTATTTTGAGATTTAAAAAAATTAAATTATAATGATGAGATGAAATCAAATGAGATAGATTCAAAGTGTTTCTCAATCCAAACAGTATTTAAGATCGACTTGCTTCTCTTGAAAGAAAGAGTTATCCAATTCTGGTATTGTTGAGTGTTGTCCCTCGATCATACTAAGCTGGGGTAGAGAGTATTTGTCTTTTAATTCAATTACCGAAAAACATGATTCATTGAGCAAATACAAGACTGTTTTTTTTTTCCTTAATTAAAACTTGGTATAAGTTTATTTACATGCACAAAATGGGTACACATGCAAGTGGAGGGTTTTGATTAATTAATGGATAGTTTCAACTACAAGATAATCAAGATTCATGTTTAAATTATATATATCATGCAGTAGATCAATATTGGTCTAAATGATCATCGATTGCTGACCTCAAACTTTATCATTTTGCTATGCTTTCCGCCGTCCCCCACCACACACACACCTTGCCTTTTCTCTTTTCTGCACAATCAATGAAAAGCATATGCGTCTGCCTGTTTGATTGGGAGACCACCTCCAGGGTTTCATAAGAATCTAGTTGTCCCATAACCCTGTCCCTGTAAAAGAAATCAATTCTAAACGTAGGGAATCATGTGTATGCGTGTCTTTGTGCGAATACATGAAAAAACATGTTTCATACCATCGATCGTCGATGCCAAACTTTTTTTTGAGCCTATTATTTACATCAAAATGATGGAGTTGCCACCGCCGTCAGAGCCGATGTTTCTTTGTCTGGGAAAGAGGTGGTCACCACCATGCGCTCCTACCTAACCATTTTCTGTTTTTTCTTGCTGCAGGATTTTCTCCTAAAGCTGTGTAAACACAATCTTAAAACCCTTTTTATTCTAAGCCGATACGTACAAAATAGCATGCACGATTTGTTTAATTTTCTGGGTTTCAGCTTTTTCACATGATCATTCTCACCATACATGCACATGATCAAATATAATCGATCCTTTCGATCGATTCGCGTGTTGTATGAGTACTAGTTCTATTGTCTGCTAGCTAGCTAGCAATTGATACTGGTCGTATTCAGGAGCATTCAGAAGTCCATGTTGTCGTGCTAGCTAGCTGTTGTGTTGTGACTTGGTGATTTATAATCACACTCAACTCAATAGAAAATTCAACAAACGACAACGTATAATATTTCCCAGCTTGATTTGAATTGGATTTTTCTGGACACAAATTTGAAAAATAAACGTTACTTGATGATCGATCAAATGCACGTACAGAACTCCATCGATCGTGTACGAGTTTAATGCTTCAGTGATCCGACTTTAAGTTCACTTCTAGAATCCAGCTTTTAACTTTCTAGAAAGGTGTGACGTTTGTCCCAACAATATGTATCATCATGTTGACAGCGTTTGTAAAGATCTTTCGGGAATGACAATAAATAGTCGTTGGGAACGAAGTAATTGTATTAACACGACAATGAAAAATGGTAAGGCCGTGACATAATATCATTTGATCTGGATGCATTTTTGCAATCAGTTAGCTCTTATAAATAAATAAAGTTGCATATTAATCTGCATAATTTCTTTATATTCAAAATTTAAATTAGTATTATTTTTAATAAAATTTACTTTTTAACTAATCACATTAAATTAATATATATATTAGTGTACAATTGTACTTATAACTAAATTTTTTCATAAAGAATATCAAAATCATAATGAAACGTGAGGAATTTGATTGGATTAATGCATATTATATTCTTTGAAGGTCATAAAAAAACAACACAAAAACTTGTATATTTTGTTCCATAATCTAGTGAACGAGTTCATTCAGTGTAAATATTATGAGTTATTCTATTTTCAAGTTAGTATGTAGAGTACATTATCTACATAATTTAAATTGTAATATTTGATTTATAAAATTTAAATTTTAAAAATTATATTCTAAATCAAATTATGACACATAATGTGTAGTATATAGGTCTTTAAAAAGCAATACTCAAACATTATTATTTATGCAGAAAATTAGAATAATAAAAAAGGACATGCACTTGCATGGAGAAGCAAGAGAGATATTGAGTACGACCGGGTGGCGCGGGCAACCCTACTTGCACGAAGAAATCCCAGAGCGGCGTAAGAGTGGGGGCGGGGGCGAGGGGAAAGGTGAACTGGCCAATTATATATATAATTAAATTTATTATAAAAAAAAAATAGACAATGAAACATTGTCATTTTGAATGGAATTCAATCATTTTTTTAACAAACGACATGGTTCTTCCCTCAATAGAGCCCCTATTCTCTCCCACTCGCCATGGCGCCGTCCTCCTCTCCTCTTGCTCCCCCTCTTCTCCTCCTCCTCCTTGTCCCATTCTTTTATTCTCTCTCTCTCTCTCTCTCTCTCTCTCTCCCCAATCGACCGATTAGTTGTTTGGTAAGGATTTTAATTTGTTTTAATAGTTTAGGATATATATATTTTTTAGTTTTGGATTTGTTGTGTATTTTGTTGTGAAATGTGAATTTGTATTTTAGTTTGGATTTTTTCGTAAATGTCGTGAATTTATGATTACGGTCGAGTAGTCTGTGCTTGCCCCCAATGTACAAGGGTGGATCCCTGGGGGCAAACCCTACCCTCCGCCCATGTGGGGGTGGATAGCACCCTTAATCAAAATGTAGTTATTAGTATACCGTGAGCACGAGTATTCTAGGGGCATTAAATTTAGCTGAATTAGAAGGCCTGAAAAAAAAAATGTTAATTTTGTGAGATATGTGGATGGGAGTTTGGTTAATTTAAAGGTGTATATGTATTTATTTTTGGTGAGAACGGTGTACATGTTTCTAGTGACACATAAAAGGAAATGGTCTTATGTTATAAAAGAAATATTTTACAAAAATAAACTTAAAAAAATGAAGCGACTTGATTTGATAAATGAGATTGTAAAATTAAATTTATTATAAAATAAATTTAACAAATTATATAAAATATATCAATTTATAAATTTAATTTTATAAAACCAGCGTGTGGTTAATGTATTTATCTTAAAACATAGCATCATCGCTATGGACCCGGTTACAGCCACAAATAAAACTCACAGATAGTGGCCACCGAGTAGACAATTTTATTTTTATTTTTTTCATATATTTTTTTATATCTTTAAAGATATTTTAAAAAAAAATCATAATATTATTTAAAAAATTTCTTAATCAATAAATAAATAAAAGTACCCACTATGCTGACTTTTGACTTTTTTATCCGTGGAAGCATTATCCCCATCTCTATATACACGTTATTAGAAACACCAACATAACACGTAAATCGGTACACAGCTTTTATATGTATCCGGCTACGAACTGATGTAGCACCGACCATTTCCATGCATTTTCCTGCCATGCTTCCCGAATCCCGCATTTCTAACATAAAAGCGACTTAAGCGCCGCAAGGTACAAACAACTCAGCGACCACGCAAAACATACGCGCGTAGCAGAGTCGCAGGCTCTCTCTCTCTCTCTCTCTCTCTCTCTCTCGCGCGCGCGCTTGCGAAGAGTAGATGGAACTGGGAAGGCTTCCCATCTCAGTGTGAGAGGCAAACTGGTATCGGCAGGCTATACCACTCTTTCTTCTCTCTCGTCTTCCCAGCTTGTTCGAGGTACCTCACCATTCACATCTTCCTTGATTTTCATGCCTTTGCAAGTAGAATATTTGGTCATGCTGTTCACTCCACTGACTTTGAATGGGAGCTGTTTTTGTTATAATTTCAGTCATCTCTGCGCTCATATAGATGCACCTCGCAAAGCGTTCGATTTAATTACTCATTGAGTTTCTTGATGGAAGTTTTGCTTATTGGTTCTACGTCTGATCATGATAGATTGCCATGATTTCTCCTCTCATTGATAGTCTTTAAATCTTTTATATTACGATTCGTGTTGTCTTGTTACTTCAGTTAATGTGATCGATTCCCATTGAATAATGTGGTTTTCAAAATTAGTTGGATTGAAGTATTCTAACAAGCAATTCCAGTTCCACTATCTTGTTGGCTACTAGACTGCTTCCATCCAAGCCAAAAACACTCTTTGCCTGGTTATTGTTCGAGTAAGAAATGCAATTTCTCATATGGAATTTCATTAGTAGTCTATTAAATCACAACGGTCTTTGCTTAGCTTTAGCCTGTATATGAGTGCAGGCTGATTTTTCCCTCCGACCCTTTACTAATGAGAGAAATCCCTTGCCATGATTTATTACTCTTCAATTCTTTTTCCTCTCAAACTCCTCCACTAAACCAGCTACGTTTTAAATCTTTTAATTGGTGATGTAAGTAATGGACGTGAATTGTCATTTTAAGTAATGAACTCAAATGTTTACTTCTCTGGTTGACATTAGATCCATAAAAACTGAAGGGTCTGAAGTCTGAATGAGAAAAAATATTTGGAGTGGAGCAATTTGAAATGCAAGCATTTTGAAGAGATCGCCACTTTTTGGAAAATCTGGTCTCTGTGTGTGCATGCGCATGTGTTTCCTTTGTTCCCCTCATTTGACTAAATACATATTGATATGTTAATTTGTGTCATAAATAAAAACCTATAAACTGACAAGTGACAATATATATGTACTTCACAGAAAAGTCAGATAACTTTTGTCATGATCCTTGTGCTTATGTAAACATCGTTTGAGAACTCCACGGGTAAAAGGCAATTTACGACTCAAGTAAAAAGTATGGTTTGGAAGTAACAATGCCTGGAAACTTTCTTTTCTAATTCTTGTTCAATCTGTTTCTGTTAGTCTGTGTTGATTGCTATATTGGCTTCGTTAAAGTTTGTTTTCAATATATTGCAAATGATGTGAGCACCCTACATGATTTGAATTTGCATTCTATTTGGAATTGTCACACTCAAGCATCTGTAGCTTTTGGCTTATGATAAAGCTAATATTTGAGTTTCCTCATTCGGATATAGAACGTGACAACCTAGAGCTGGAGTCAACATAAACCTCTTTCTGAAGGAAGATAAACTATGGAACAATATGAGGCAACCAAATCTCTGGCATAAACATAATATTTTCAGTGTAAACCTTGGAAAACCAGTTCTCAGTACTTCATTTATTTTTCTTTTTTCCTGTTTTATCGGTCTATTGAGCACTCTTGCAAACTTTTCAGTCATTTCAGGTCCTTTACAAGATGTTCTTCAAGATGGCCCAAATCAGCCTTGTGAGTACACATAGGGAGGTTTATGAACCATGTGACGATTCATTTGCACTGGTTGATGCACTTCTCGCAGATAGAAATAACCTGTTAGAGCATCATCCAACATTGTGCATGGAAGTGGGTTGCGGTAGTGGGTATATCATCACCTCTTTAGCTCTCATGTTGGGACAGAAGGCTGCTGGAGTTCACTATATTGCTACTGATGTCAATCCTCATGCAGTGAGAGTTACCAATGAGACCCTAGAAGCACATGGTGTTCATGCAGAGTTGCTAGCCACTGACATTGCATCAGGATTGGAGATGCGTTTGGCAGGATTGGTTGATGTAATGGTTGTGAACCCACCATATGTGCCAACACCCGAAGATGAAGTGGGTCGTGAAGGAATTGCCTCTGCTTGGGCATGTGGGGAGAATGGCCGGAGAGTTATCGATAAGATATTGCCAATTGCTGACAATCTATTGTCAGATAAGGGCTGGTTGTACATGGTCATGCTTACCGCTAACAATCCCTCAGAGATATGCCTTCAAATGAGAGAGAAGGGATACGCTGCTAGAATTGTCATCCAGAGATCAACAGAAGAAGAGTCTCTTCAAGTCATTAAATTCTGGCGGGAGTTCAATACTCAAAGTAGGTCAAAGGAAATGGCGACAGCAAACAAAACAGTTCCTGCAAGAGTCATGCAGGAATGAATCTCCAGTCTCAGAGTTTCCTAAATCTGACATTTTTAGCCATGGTAGCTGATAAAGGTGAAGGTAAAAGAAGTGTGTAACATCTTTGACCTCAGTCACATTAAGAATTATTTCTCTTTAATTTATATTATAATCGGGATTACTCAGTCAACATTAAAGAAATAAAATCCGGTTTCAGGATGAAGGGAGGGAAAGCAATTTGCCCTGGAGCCTTCATTTTAAAGAATTATGACTTGTGAGTACCGAAATGCCTTGGTTTGATTAGCTAGAGAGGGAAGTCGCTCTGAGAACGATCGTGTCTTGAAGACTGTAAAATGTAAATATATTCATTATTTTCCACTTCTTAGTCATTCATTTTTTCAAAAAGAAAAGGTTATAAACATCATTTTTTTTTACATCGTTAAAAAGAAAAGATTGTAAAATGTATACTTCCTTTATCTTTTATCTTTATTTACTTCTTTGATCTATTCTCTGATTTTTAATAATATATTTTACGAAGTTTTTTTATGCCAATCACTTAAATAAAAAGATATATATATATATATATTATAGAAGAGAGAGTAATTCTAATTTTATTAATGGTTTGGATTCAGAAATGAGATGAGATAGTTTTAGATGAAAAATAAAAGTTAAATGAAATATTATTAGAATATTATTTTTTAATATTATTACTGTTTTGAAATTTGAAAAAGTTAGAATTAAGATTTAAAAAAGTTGAATTGTTTATTATATTTTGTATAAAAATTTAAAAAGGTTGTAATGATGAGATGAGATAAAATATTTTTTAAATCCAAACTGGGACTCTTACTTTGCGATAGAATGAATACCTTTTCTAGTATAGAGCTTAGGGGGTTACAAATAAATATTTAAATATGTTAAATAAATTTATATAATTCAAGATAATAAAATATTTCCTATAAAAAAAGATAATAAAATATTTATGAAAAACAATATTTTCTTATATGGGCTAAAGAAGCCCCAATGTCCTGCCTATATCTCTACACAATCACCATGTAGATTGTTGAAGAGGTGTGGGCCATCAGGCCCAATGACAAAGACACCGACGAGGAGAGAGTTTGGTAAGATGGGTACGCCATCATTGGGCTGGCTGGCGGAAGTTGAGAGATCAGAGCCAGATGGGTACGCCATTCGTCGGCGTTGACATCTTACTCCTCTGACACACGGAGAAGGAGAGCGCTCGCGGGAATAGGCAGAAGAAGAAGAAGAAGAAGTTTGAGAAAAAGGAACTGGAAGTTGTTATTTTGTGTATAGAAGAAGCCAAGAGCCAAGAGCGGGGAGCCGGAGGGGGTTTGAAGTTTGAATCAGATCATACGGATGGCGTATAGAAGGAGGCAGCAGGGAATGGTATCGAGGCATTCGACCATTGCATTAGATGCGGATGATGATGAAGATGAAGCAGAAGAAGAAGATGGAGTAGAGGAAGCAAAACGAGGAATTCACAAACCTCAGCCTCATCGCGACTCCTCATCACTCGTCGCCAAGGCAATTAGAGCATCTTCGGCCTACCGCGACACTTCTCTCTCCTCTGCTTACGGGCACTCTTCCCGCTCTCCCAACCCAACACCCGCATCTCCTTCTCGTTCTCCCTCCGTCTCTCTCCAGGTTCTTTTCTTTCCTCTCCTCTCCTCTCCTCTTTTCTATATTGCTCGTCATGCTGAAGTGTTGGAACGGAACTGGATTTGGTTTCTTTGTGTCATATTTTTAGATGCTTTGATTTGTTTAGCAAACAATGAAGATCTAGTTCTGCCACTTCATTCTTACAAGTCTTAGCTCTTTGCTATGAGTCCGACGATTCAAGTGCCCATTTGCCATATAGATATTTCGAATACCTAACGACGACCACTCCCGTCCTCTTTCAATAAGGCTTTCTAATATGCAGTAAAGTTGCCCTTTTAGCCATTATGAGCTCCAGCGAAGTTTCCTTCCATATCAAATTGATGAGTGCGTATGTTTTTATTTATTTATTTTGCCAACATAGGATTCACAATCATATGAATATACATCAATGAAAAGTTTGAGCGAACCCAAACATGGATTTTGGGGTGTTCTGGCTAGAAAAGCTAAAGCAGTTCTTGATGATGATAGCGCACCCCAACAAATTCACACACCTGAAAGTACGAGGCCACAAGTGCCTGGTAGAGCAACAATGGGCAAGGTGAGAATTCAAGACTGTACGTCAAAATATTGTGAACAATAAAATTAATATATATATATATATGTATATAGATCTCTGTTTGTCTGTTGACCTGTAATATGCGATTTTTTATTTGTGTTCTATTTGCAGTACCAAAATCCCATTCACTCGGATGAGAGACTTCAAGACATGGAAAGCCCTAAACTACAAAAGGGGTTGGGTGCCATTGCATCTTCTCTTAATCATATTGGTGGCACCATTGGTAGTGCTTTAGAGGTTAGCTTCCGAAGGAACTCTCCAAATGCTATTGAGTTTTCAGTGCTTTATCTTTTGCTCACAATGGTGAAATTAACTGTTATAATTTTTTTAATATTTTTTGGTTGATTATGAATTTTTCTCTCTTCATGAAAAAATTCACGGTTTCCATTTTTATATATACGTTTACCCTGACTCTATACAGTTTTTTTTTTTCTTTCCAGAAAGAGGGGTGGTACCCCAAATTTTATTAATTGCCTTCACTTTCGATGAATACCATGTACAAAGAAATAACTTGGGGGTTACAAAATCCCAAACCAAGTTCTAAAACATTGATACTATACTATCAATCTATACAAAACTTTAAAATGAAAGCTTTATACACTCCTGTGCTAAACAAAACTTGTGAGAAAAGCTACTTATTTTTCAGAACTCTTTGTAGTTGGGCCATAGCTGTGGATTTTAATGGCATGGCTCTTCATGATTTTCTTGTCTCTAATGTGCCTACCTAGTTAGGGCATTAGAGTTGTGTAACTGGCTTTGCCATTCTTTGATCAATATAATTTATTTATTCATCAAAAACCAACTATAATCCAAACACACAAATGTAAGCTATTAGTAGCTGCAGTTTAAAAACAAGGCGCATACAAAATATTAAAAACTAAAATCTGTGTAAATTTTGGCAAACTTGTCAAATCCAATTTTAATTCACCCCATGCTAATCTAGGTAAGAAATAAGACAAGAAAAAAACTTCAAACAAACCTTTTGAACCAGCTTTAGCTAATTGATCAGCAACCAAATTACCTTCTCTATAGATGTGCAAGGAGAAAGATAAAGATTGACCAAATGCAATTATATCATCCCAAATTTCTAAGAAGTTCCAAGATGGAGAAGTTACATGTTTAAACCAACGTACCAACTCTGCAGAATCTGATTCAAAAATAACATCAGCAAAACCCAAGCTGCAAACAATATAACAAACCTTGTTTCAATGCCATTACTTCAGCAAACATATTTGATTCCTTTCCTAAGTGAAGAGAGAAACCAAAAACAAAACTTCCACCATCATCTCTCAAAATTCCTCCACAACCAGCAAATCCTGGATTCCCAAGAGATGAGATGTCAATATTAAACTTCATTTTTTCTACCGGGGAAAGCCTCCAATGCATTAACAAGGGACCTTTTTTTTTTTTTTTTTTTTTTACTTGTAATTGTTGTAATTGCAAAGTAAGCAAAGAGCAAGAATCCTGGACTCTTAGTACCTTTTTTGGTTTTAACAAACCATTAAAATCATGTAACCGATGATTAACATGATTTACAACTACAGTTATTTATAATTCTACCATTCTATTTTCTGTACCAATTCTCTTCCAAATTTTCAGGAGGGCATTACCATTGTGGAGAGCCGGACTGCAGATATCATTCAAGGAACTCGTAAGCATATCAGAAAAAAGCCCAGTGGTTCTGATGTACAGAATGAGGCATCAAAGATTTCTACTACATCACAACGACCCCAAATGCAACCCCAGATACAAACTGACCAAGAACTTCAGTTGAAGGCATCTCGCGACGTAAGGTGGCAACTTTGTATCACTGGTTTATGTAATAGGAATATTTTTGTGCATGAGTTTCTGTTACTGTTTTGCATTCTTTTCTAGCCTAGAAGTAATTCCACAGATTGGCTCTTCTACGGAAAATGACTGGCCTTGGTTTGTTCAGCTGACATGCAGCAATCCCTCTATATCTGTATTACGTTCTCTGTATTTGTGAGTAGAAAAGTACAGAATGATTCTAAAACCAAATGAACAATTCTACTGAAGCTGTCTGTGACTGTAATAATAGCAAAGGAGAAAGGAAGAAGGAAAAAATGGGAGTAGGGTTTTGGGATTTCAGGATTATTACCAGAATGCTGGGGGCATCCTAGATGGTTTGACATTAGTACTTGATCTTTATGATGAGATTTTTCATATCACCTTTTGGTTTACACAACAGGTTGCAATGGCAATGGCTGCGAAAGCAAAGCTTCTTCTTCGGGAGTTGAAGACTGTCAAAGCAGATCTGGCTTTTGCGAAGGAGCGATGTGCTCAGCTGGAAGAAGAAAATAAAATTCTTCGGGAGAATCGTGAAAGGGGAAGGAATCCAGAAGATGATGATTTGGTATGTACTTTCTCTCTTTATTTTATTTATTTATTTATTTTCATTTTTTTCCAAAGAACCACTTACATTTTTTGTAATTAAAAGTTGCCTCTTCATTGCTAACAATTACCATCACCTGTGAAGTCACTAGCTGAGGTGGATGCATGTGATTGCCCCCTTTTCATTTTCAAAGTAAACAATGAACATCACTACCACTCTAAGAAATTAGCAGTACTCTTCTTTCCTCTATAGTTTATATGCTGTAGTGGCACATGTATTAACATGTGTCTGCCTATGATCATTTATGGAAAAGTTGAAACTTAATTGTTGAAACAGAGAAAGGAAGGAATTGATTGCAGTTTTAGAAATGGCTCATGTTCTAATTTGAATTTTCCAGTTTTAGGCCCCATTTGAATTCGGAATGCATTTTATCTCATCTCATCATTACAACTTTATCAAATTCACACATAAAATATAATAAATAATTTAACTTTTTCAAATCCTAAAACAATAATAATATGAAAAAATAATATTCTAACAATATTTTATTCAACTTTCATCTTTTTAATTTAAAACCATCTTTCTCATCTTATCTCATCTCTGAATTCAAACCCGTCCTAGTTTCTATTTCTAATGATATGAAACATTGTGTTGAAGCAAATTCAGTACTTGCATCTAACAACTCTAAATTCTGATGCCAATGTTCCTATGCCAGATTCGGCTTCAACTTGAAACGCTTTTGGCAGAGAAGGCCAGATTGGCTCACGAAAACTCAGTTTATGCACGCGAGAATCGGTTTCTTAGGGAAGTTGTTGAATACCACCAGCTCACAATGCAGGATGTTGTATACTTAAATGAGGGCACTGAAGAGGTCACAGAAGTCTATCCCGTCACGGTTCCCTCGGGGTCAAATCTAAACTACGCTTCCTCAGCATCATCTCCACAACCACCCTCTTCATTTCCTTCTGTGCCTGTACGCAAGTGATGGAGGACAGGACATTACCCCGTGCACACCATAGCCAAACGAATGTCATCAATTGCCGACTAAAGTAGCTCTTGTAGCCTATCCCCAAGACACGATCCTTAAAAGACATTACAAATCCTTCTCATTGATTGGCAATGTCCTGTATTCTATGTTGTTAGCCAACGATTTGAAATTACCAATATATCTTTATTGCTTGTTATTGTTGTTCTTATTATTTGTGTCGGCCATCCCTATTGATAGATGTAATTTTATGTACTTCATACTGTGTTTTAAGTCTCTCTTCTCGACCACTGAAGAACTTCCCCAAAAGCTTACACTTACCTATAAATTGTATAAAGCTATACAATTATTTCTAAAATTTGTAAAATAATTAGTGATTTACCAAATAGCACATGCTCTTCTCTTTCTCTTCTCTCTTTTTGTTGTAGTGCCATTTCCTAGCTAGCCTGAATATATAATAATAATACACTAGGATAGACAAATTGACTTTTGTTTTACCACATTACAGTACAGTCCTAACATGTTTTGCAACATGTTGTGCCTCATTAATAATTGGCCTTTCCCACGGCTTGTTTTCATCCGTATATTGTTGTCCCTGTCCCATAACGTGCAATGCTGTGCACTTTTTCAAGCACAGTATCTTACAGGAATCCTATGCTCCGTGATGTTCACCCATGTCTAATGAGAGTGTTGTAGGGAAAATTACATTTCCACACAAATTTTCTACTTCCCCCAACTTTCCCATAAATCTAAGATCTTTACATTTGGATTTGAGCTCCTTTCTTTTCATGCAACATGGTACCTTCTTATACACCGTTTTATATTGGATAATTATTTGTGAGAAAATACATTTATAATTATAAATTATGCAACAGCTGTAATTATTTAAAATATATATTTATAAAATTCATATAAAAAATTAATTTTTTAATAGTAAACTCTATTCTTTTTCAAAGAGATTACGCGATGTTTACATACTTTATAATTATACATAGAATTACTCCTTATTTGTATATAGAATTAAGATAGTGATATTCTTCCATTTTCTTTATTACTGTTTTATTATATATTTATTTTTTTCTTTTTGCTATTTGAATTGGGATTAAAAATTTAAGAATATGACTTTCTTGAATAATATAAAAGAAAATAAATTTAATTTGTCAATATAATCTTGTAAATTAACTCAAAATAAATTCAATTTTATAAAACTTAACTCAAAAAGTAAAAAAAAAAATTCAAGTTTTATAAAATTAAATTTATTTTTATTTAAATTACATGATTACGTTAATTAATTGAATTTATTTAGTTAAGATTATGCAAGAAGGTCATGTTCTAATATTTTAAATCCAGAGTCAAAGAATAAAATATAAAGAAAAATAATTGAATAATAAAATAATAATAAATGAGATGTAAGGATATTATTACCATGAACAAGAAATGTTCTCTATAGCTACTGACTCGAGATCCAAATTAAAGTGTAATTTTTTTTAAATGTTTTTCATGTATTTTTAAAATACTCTTAAATATTTAAAAAATAAATAAATTCACAATATCAATAAAAAAAAATACTCATTTTATTAGTAAGAGCTAGTTTAGATTTAGAAAGTGTTTTATTTTATCTCATCTCATTATTATAATTTTTTTATATTCTCACATAAAATATAATAAATAATTCAACTTTTTAAATTTTAAAATAATAATAATATTAAAAAATAATATTTTAAAAATATTTTATTTAATTTTTAACTTTTATTTAAAATCTTCTAAACTTATTTAAGAATCGAAACAAGCTTTAAATAAAAATAAAAAAGTGTGAGAACAAATGCTGGCGAGCATTATCGAGATCCCTAACATTTCTCACCAAGAAAAACAGTCCACCTCTCGAGGTAGGATTTTTAGGTGGGAAGACCGATGCATAGTTTGGTGTAGCAGTGGTTTCATTGGTTTACAGCAGATCCGAGTAATTATTGAGAAAAATGTTAAGTAGTCATGTATAATTTAAATTACTTTTACCTTCTCACGTACTTGTTTGATTATTGAAATACATTTTAAATCTTGTAAATACACTTTTTTAAAATATAATATCCATTTCTCATCATTAAAACATACATATATAGTGATCTTTTCTATCCTCCAATGTTTGGATATTTCCTGCATTTTCTATCCCATTTTCCTACCCTTAAAGGTTAGCAAGGCATGTTGGCATCAGAGTGGAATATGAAGAAGAAAAAGTGAAAGATTATCAGGAAAAAAGAAAAAGGAAAACCAAAAAAAAAAAGAGGATTATAAGGATGACTTAAATGAATGCCACCAAAATACTTGGTGGAGATGGGGGTCGTCTAGCCCACGAGTTCCAGCCTTTGGTGGACTAGTGGTCCGTCTGGAGCTTCAAATTCAAATCACGTGCACCCACCAACACCAATCACTTGCTTGATTTCGGAATAGAACATGATTATCCAAAGTTGTTTAAAGTTTCAATTGGGATGAGATTCTGTGACAGTTTTCCTTTTTTAATCTCAGATTTAGATAAAGAGGTTTTCGCAAATAATGTAGGATTCAATTGTATATATATATATATATATTTTTTTTTTTAACTTTCTAAATTTTAATTTTGAATCCTTCGTGATCAATCTTAAATAGATCGATTGCATGTAGAACACGTCTCACATCAATATATATGAGGCACATTTTTCATATCGAGCTAATTTAATTTCTATCAGAATAAGATATGGTCTATAATTTAAATATATTGGATATGAAACACGTGTCTCACATTTAGTGAGAGTGTGATTATTGTTGAAATTTAGCCCATTCTAAAATCTATAATATAGGCCCCTTGAATATGAAACGTGTGTCCAATATCAACACATATGAGACATATATCTCACATCAAAGAGTTAGGGGTGTCAAATCGTGTTAACGGGTCGTGTTCGTGTCGTGTCAAAATATGTATATTTTATACTATATAGCTCAACCCTAACCCAACCCGTTAAGCCTATCGTGTCAAAATCTCACTCTAACACGACCCATTAACATAACGGATCGTGTCGTGTTAACCTGTTTTAACCCATTAGTAAATATTACGAAATAGGTTAACACGACACAATACGACCCGTTTCAAACTGTTTATGTAAATAAGTCCGAAATTAACCAGTTTGACCTAATTAAATTTAACATAATTTTATATAAATTTAAAAATCACAATATTTATCAAAATTATAAAGTTAAATACAAGTCCAAAATTACAATCAAAACAATAAAAATATCGATATTGAAATTCTAACAATTTTACTTTTAGGTATAAAGATATAATTGTAATTTTAATTTTCTTAACGTGTCATAACGGGTTGACCCGTTATTAACTCGTTAAGCAATCGTGTCTTAACGGGTCAATCCATTTTGACCCGAATTCATTAAGACTAAATTCTAATCTATTATTATTGTGTCGTGTTTATATTAAATTAACAAATCGTATAACATATTACCACCCCTACAAAGAGTTGAACTTCTTTTCTTCAAAAAAAAAAAAATGAGAGGATATTTACCTTAATCCTCTTCATCCATTTGCAATTTTATATTCAAAGGTTTTCGTAGCTGGGGTCGGTCAGTAGTACAAGAGGCGGCCCCACATTGCATGGCGTCGTTCGTATTTTACCATGATTGAAGGCCTTTATTCCACGCGCTCTGTAGAGGAGAGAGTGCACACAATCATTATTAGGTATCAAGAGCTGTTGCTGTTGCTGTCAGTGTCAGGGTGTCAATCCAAGATGTTACACCCAGAAAGCCCTCTCTGCCTTCTGCGCTCGCAACGCAAATAACTTCTCTTTCTTTTTTCAGCTTCCCATATAACATCCATGGAAAACTCTCAACAAATTGAGCCCAACACAACACCCTCAAAACCCTCCTCTATTTAGGACCGACCCTACAGTCGAGAAATTTTACAAGCCTAAAGATAAAAGGAACAATCTTTAGTCTTTTCCTACCTTGTCTCTTCTTCCCCACCATTTACTATCTCAGAGTGGTTTGCTTCCCCAAACTTTGCTTTCTTCTCCTCTCTGTAGCCAAAGATTTATTTCTTTCTTCCGTTTGGAGTGCATATATTGTGGAAGATTCATGTCAGGTCTATACGCGCAGAATTTCTCCCCTGCAAGAACTCTATCTTCGCATGTAAGAAGCAACCCGGATGTCGACAGGTAAGCAATCAATTCCAAAACTTGATAAGAATTTTGACCTTCATGTCCACCCTCCAAAATCTTTTCTATTATCTCTGGATATTTTGGTTATATGTCGTCGTCTTTTCTAGTCAGTACTTGACTGAGTTGTTGTCGGAGCACCAGAAACTTGGACCCTTCATGCAAGTCCTTCCTATCTGTAGTCGGCTCTTGAATCAAGGTTGGCTTTCTGGATCTGTATTTATATCTTCCTTTTCCCGTAGTTGAAATTGAATTCCATGATCCGTCTTGGCCAGTTTTGTAAACATCCATCGTATTTAACATATTTGTTAGGACACCCTTGAACCATGTTATCTATAGAATGCTTGAAACAGATACAGGAGGTTTACATATTATTCTACTTGTTTTACTTACAAAAAAACATATTATTCTACTTGTTTAATGCGGAGGACATGGTTTCTGCAGATTAATAACTGATAAAATTCTTGTAATATTAGTAATAGAAGGAAAAGAAAGTAAAATGCTATCTTATTTTCTTAGAGATGGAAACCAAAGTGCAGGTCTGTTGCTCTGCTCACCTTTGGCAATGTTGTCTACCACATCTTTAAAATGGGAATGAGAAACAAATGTGGTGTCTCTCCTCAAATTGATGAAAGATCATTTTTGTTAATGGTCTACATCAGTTTGATTGTTATATTTGGCAATCTGTAGTCAATTGTTATGATTCTATTATTTCCTCTTCTGTTATAATTGTATGAAATTTGTGACAAATATTTCCACTGTGGTGATTTGTATTCTACACATGAAAAAGTAAAACCTACCATTTCTGTACTCTTTTATGTAACAGAGATCATGCGGGTTTCTGGAATGATTCCCAATCATGGGTATAATGACCTTGACAGACTGCAGCGTGGAAGCCCTAGCCATATGGCTTCATCTGATATAATGCCAAATAGTAGACTAATGGGTTTCAGTGCTTGGAATGGCCTGCCACACGAAGTAAGAATTTGCAATTGTGTCATTTATTAATACATCCTCTTTCTGTTTGCTTTCCCTGAATATGGTCAATTCTGTATAGGCCCGTGTATTATTTTTTGTGCCATGCGTAGAACCATGCCATGCTTGGAATATGAAAGAAAAATATGTATAAAGGGCGGTATACTAGCTATCCGTACAAGTATAACAAAAATGTCAATGTTTTGCACTTCTTGATTCCAACCAGTCGTGTTGGGATATAAACTAGATAGTGCATGGATCACAAGATCACTTGGCTTGATGTTTCTGCTTCCTTTCATCAACCAAATTTGATTATTGGCTCATACAAGAGCTAACTTTTTCTGGTCAATCTTCGTTTAGCTCAAAGTATCAGTTATTTTCTTGCTTGGAAATTCAAGAATTTCTGGTTTTCAGCCATTTATTGAGCACATCAAGCTTGAAGGTCACAACAAGTTATTGCCAATAGTTCTTTTGTTTCAGTTGTGTCCTTTTAAGGTTTGCAGTTTTCATTATGTTTCCTGCTCCTAGCAGCTTTGTTTATCGTATGAGACTTTCGTAATCCCATGATGCTCCCAGCCACTACCCCACCCCCCGCACGTTCCTGCATTCACCCCCTCTTCCGGTCAATGTTGAAACATTAAGGGGATACTTGGGGAATGAGATGAGATGAGAATTTTGTGAATATTAGTGAAATGGTTTGTGAATAGTAGTGAAATGGTTTGAATTACGATGTTTTATTAGGTTTTGGGAAAGAAGAGAGAAAAAGTTGAATAAAAATGTTATAAAAATTAAAATATTGTCAGAATATAATTTTTTAGTATTGTTTTTGTTTGGAAGTTTGAGAAAGTTGTAATGATTAGATAATGATTAAATGAAAAAGTTGAAGATTTGAAATTAAAAAATGTTTATGTTTGAGTGATGTTTGGGAAGGAAATTATGAGAAATTATGAGATGAGACGAGACGAAACCACTCTATTCCCAAACAACCCCTAAGTTTACAAGATGCTGTATTCTCTGTTCTTAGGACGTGCATGTAATAAGGGGTTGTTAGGGATGGGACCAGGGGCTAGGTGTGCTGAGGTTATGATGAAGGAAAAAAGATACATGGGGGTTTTGTCATTCTTTCACTAACTTCCTTTCAAAAAATTACCTTCCAGACTGGGACTTTTTTCCAAGCTTCATCTTTGGGGGTTGTGAAGTTGAATTTCATTGAATCCAATGCATGGGGAATTGCTTATGTGAGAAGCTTTAGATAATTTAGCTAGAAGACAGTATCTGGTTAGTACTCGAACACAGCATTTGATAATTTAACAAGAAGGGAAAAAATCTCAACAAATCCCATGAAATGTTGAAAGACATCCTAAGGATTTTGAAGGTTTGGCTTATGATGGGGATTGAATGAAAGTGCATGTGGTACTTTATACCAATCTATCATCAAATTCCTTATTGGATGGCAAAAAGTGATTATCAATTTCTAGCTTTGTAACATGTTTATGTTTTCCTTTCTATTGGCTGTGCCTACTCCCCCATTAACTCCCAACAGCACATAAGTTGGATATTGTATTTTAAAATTACCTGCCCCCTGTTCCTTAATTTAGTTAATGTTCATCACTCAGAGTAACTAGAACGTCGATTCTCTGCTTTGTTCAAATGCTATTGTTCCTGTACTTAGTTTTTCCATGCTTTCTGCATTTTCTGAACTCATTGTCATTTTTTATATATAATACTAATAGGTTAGTTCTTGATGAAACAGAGATTAGGCGGACCACAAGGACTGAATATGGACTGGAAAGCAGCACCAGCTAGCCCAAGCTCCTATATCGTCAAGAGGGTTTTGCGATTAGAGATTCCTATGGATAGCTATCCAAATGTAAGCAACATGGACAATGTGTGGATGCATCATGTAACATTGATGCCTCAATTCCTACATTTCTATTGAATGCTTTGAAAGTTAGGAAAATATCTGTATACATGTTCCCTGGATGCTTCTGACATGTTATAAGCTTAAGGGTACTAACATTACACTTCATTTCAGTACAACTTTGTTGGCCGGCTGCTGGGCCCTAGAGGCAATTCACTAAAGCGGGTGGAAACATCTACAGGTTGCCGTGTGTTTATTCGTGGAAAAGGTTCAATAAAAGATCCTGAGAAGGTACTACTTTTACTTCGGCTCATTTAGTGGAGATATCCTTTTAGACGATTTCCATGTTTATCCCACCATATATCTATTCATAGTTCTCTCATTAATTGTTGCCTTTGCTTTTCTATTCTCAAGGAGGAGTCATTAAGGGGAAGACCAGGCTATGAGCATCTGAATGAGCCGCTGCACATTTTAATCGAGGCTGAATTACCCGCTAGTGTCATTGATATACGGTTGAGACAAGCACAAGAAATCTTAGAGGAACTTCTCAAACCTGTGGTATCATTATTAATTCTCATTTCTTCTTTTAGAGTCTTCAAATACAACGAAATCATGCTCCTTTTATCATAGCAAATTTTTGTTGTTGTTGTTTGCACATGGTCCATCTGATAGTGTTGGGTGATAGAGGAGTAATATTACTAATAAAAAAGAGAAACACATTGATTGTGAGACTGTCAGCATTATGCGGAAATGTTCCTACTCTTCTACCATCATATGGAATTGAGGATATCTGAACTTAGGTCATTACTACTGACTTTTGGAATATCACAATGTTGTAATTTCTCCTTTGAAGGTCTTGTGCAATGTTAGTTTCCACTAACAGTGTACTTGCTTTCACTGTTCAGTTGTGTGTTTACTCATTCTATTAAATATTCCACACTATTAATCAATCAAGTTTTATCTTCCTCCCAATATGGTATAATATTTAGCCTGTCCACAATTTTGTTGTATGAGGTATCCTTTAAATTGGCATGTTCTGGATAAAGAAAGGAATAATTCTTACTCATGCCTTAATGCGTCATTTGTAAAGAGTCCTTGCACTGCATAATTACCATTCCCTTATGAGATGCTTGGACTTCATTTTTGGTGTGCAGGATGAGTCGCAGGATTTTTATAAGACGCAACAGTTGAGGGAACTGGCTGTGCTAAATTCCAATTTTAGAGAGGAGAGCTCTCAACCAAGCGGGAGCATCTCTCCATTCACTTCCAGTGGAATGAAAAGGGCCAAAACTGGTCAATATTGATGTAACGAGCTTAACCATCTATTATGTTTCTCTAGTACACAGTTTGAAGAACTCTTGCCATTTCAGGGCCCTGGTTGCATCTCAGTTCTGTATAGCCAAAAGAGAGGGCCTTGCTGATATTTCTGAAGCGTGAAGACGGGTATTTTCCAGTTATACAATCTTTAACAGGGGAGATAAGAGGGAAATTCTTTTTACTTTGTCATTGTTGTTGCTTGCACTTGTAATAGGAAACTTGAAGGTTGACCTGTTTATATCTAACAAACCTGGACTGTATCGCCCATATCAGTGGTGCAATATGTGATCTTTTGGGGAGTTGAGGTTTTCTGATTGATTATGGCAAAAAATAGATAAGCGTTCAATTTAGTGAGTCCAGTGACATACTACTACGTGAACTTCACCGGATTTGGGATAATAGTTTATATGGTGGACTATATATAATAGTTTATGAGCAAGGTGGACTAACTTGAACATCTTTGGAAAGCAACTCAGCAAAGACAGACATTTTGGCTTTGAATTAAATTGCGATCCAAAAACCCGATGTTGCAATCTGTGTCCTTCAGATTGCATGCAGGAATGCCATCTTTGCCATCTTTGCATGATATTGACAATGATACGTTATTTTATGTGAGCATTAAAGCCCGACTTCAAACCTACAA
The DNA here is from genome assembly GCF_018687715.1 of Carya illinoinensis. Lineage (NCBI taxonomy): Eukaryota > Viridiplantae > Streptophyta > Magnoliopsida > Fagales > Juglandaceae > Carya > Carya illinoinensis. Next base: position 7,483,833 of record NC_056765.1, read on the forward strand.
TAGCTTACAACTCATAACTGACATAACATCAGTGACAGGAGAGAAACTATGAACGATTAAGCAGGACTAGTGGAGGGAACACAATCTGACCTTAGGCCCTTACCTGATAATAAACTTGGGCAAAGCAGCAAAGCAACTCATCCTAAAATTCAATCTATCTATATTATGTGAAAAGGAGAGAGGAGACATGCAAGGCACCACTCAATAAAGCAAGCAAGCACATTACATGAGTGTTTTATCTTCTCCTCACCTTTTTCCTAGTCTTCTTCTGTGAACTTTGCAATTTCTCATTTATAATGTATCTATTCCCCCTAACTTATGGCCCAAATGACCTACTATTGACTACTACTTTTGAAAAATGCTTTGACACCTAGAATAATTTTTATTACAATGCAAGTAGAATTTGATGACTACTTATTGTTATAAAAAAAGTGCTACAATTATAAAGAGATCTTATAAAAAAAACTCATAAATTGATTGAATTTATAAGATACGTTAGATCTACTTTAAAATTAAAATAGTTTTCTAATTTAACATATCACGCTAAACTTAATTTATAAATTTATTTTTATGAAAACCTTATATAAATTGATCGTTTCTCAAAAATATGAAAAAATCTTAACTTCAAATCTTTTCATTTCTTTCCTTTTTGTTTAAAAAATAACAAACAACTTTTGGAAATCTACTTTTAGAAAGAACAAAGGAAAAAAATGGATTTTAGATTTATTTACACGTAAATATTTATAAACTTTTAAATTTGATTTGGATAATGAGTTGAGTTGAGATGAGATGAAAATGTTAAATTATTTATTATATTTTTATTATAATTTTAAAAAAATTATAATAATCAAATTAAATAAATTGAGGCCATTTCACAATGAGTAATACAAACAGTAAAAATAATAGAAGAGGCAGCAGTAAAGAGTGAGACAAACATTCGAAAATTCAAACGGGCGCCCTTCTCTAGAGAAGCAAAGAGCTCAAAGGCTCAAACGGCTCTTTTTCACCACACAAACTCTCTCTCTCTCTTGCTTCCTTTGTAGGGTCGATCGAATATTCCAGGTGAGTTTTCTTTGAAGTTGGTTTGAGTGGATTACTGCATACTTGAATGTATTTCAGAAATGTTCTCTTACACTATTGTTCTGTTCTTTTTGTGTTTAAGAAGTGATTTTTTATCTGCTTTTCCATTTAATCTCTCATTTTGCATCCGGTCACCAAGGATTCCGAAGACAAAATACCATTCAAAAGGTCTGGCTTTTCTGAACCGCTCGCTAGCTACCAAACATGGCAAAGGGTCGCATCTCTAACACGTACGAAGCAGCTCGCAACCAACAAGTTGAACTCAACAAAAAGAAATTTCAGGTCTTTTTAGCTACATTAACTCTTGATGCCCACACTCTAATCTAGTACCGATCATTTATTGAAAAAAAAAAAAACTATCACATTGTTGTCAATAAAATTTGCATTTAATTTGTGTTTTTCTGAAGGATTTGGGAATTTTAAAGACGTCAAAAAGTTTGGCTGCCCTATCAAATTCCGAGAAAAAGTCCAAGGTAAAGCTGATTTTTCTTCCTCTGTTCAGTCATATGCATATTTGGCAAGAATCACAAGATCGAATCACCGGTTGGCTGACATTGATGTATCACTTTCTTATGCGCAGCAACATTCTCCAAAACCCAAATCGAAGACTACTTGTGTATCTGAACCAAGACGCTCCACCCGTGCACGTAACCCAGTTCCTTCATATCGTGATGATGTAAGTAATCATATCGGGGCAGCAGATGGAAGGACGAAATAGTGGGTAAAATTTGGTTTTACAATGTTAAAGACATACTTATTTTTGCGTAGGTAAATTCTTAAGGGGTTGGGATTGTTAAAGACATGCTTCGATACAACTATTGCTAAAGAATTGTATTCTGTGATGAAACATTAGACATGGTAATGGGCTTTATGAGGGGGAAACACCATCTAAAAACTTCAAGTGCTGCTTCACATGCACCACTTTTTTTATTAATCCTTTCTCTTAGATTATTGGATTTTGTATATCTTAGTCTACTCTGACATGTGAATAAGTTAAGGTTCTTTGGCTGCCATTACAGGTTGGTATAGAGCTTCTACCTTTGCGCAAGAGGTCAAGGGTGTCAAATTCATGGGGAAGGTGGATTTCGTTATTTTTGGAGAACTAGTCTTACTTTCATACATTCCTTTAAAAATGCTGGAATAATGTTGTGCTATTTCAGCTATCTTGCAAGGCCATTGGATGAAGTCAGGGAAGCTTCTCAAGAAGAAAGAGATTGTGCCTTTGAGGCCGCACTGGATCTCCAAAGCAAGCTAGACTCTGGAAGTCCATCTTTCGTCAAATCAATGGTCCGGTCTCATGTTTATAGCTGTTTTTGGTTGGTATGTGGCGATTGAGGCTGTTAATGGTCTTCTTATCTTAATTATGCTTTATCTAATTTATATGCAACATATGCAAGGAAGGGTTCTATGTAGCTTTTGAAGCTAACTTCTTGATAGTTCAGTGGATATGTAGTTGAACTGTATATTTTACTTTTATTACTAGGGCCTTCCTTCAAAATTCTGTGAGGATCATCTTCCAAAAACATTGTTGGATATGGTATTAGTGGATGAAAATGGTGTGGAATTCGATGCTACATACATTGGCAAAAGGACTGGGCTTAGTGGTGGCTGGAGAGCATTTGCACTGGACCATAAGCTGGATGATGGTGATGCACTGGTATTTGAATTGTTTGAGCCAACGAGATTTAAGGTAGGCCTAAAAACCAGTGAGGTTAATCTTGTAAGAGTGGTGTGCTTGTATTTTACAATCATTATCGGATTTGAGTGTCTACGTAACTGTACAAAGCACATTAATCTGATAGTAGCATGTCACGCAAATTGAGTTATAGCATATATGTTTTAGGCTTTTACCTGCCAGGAAAAATTCTACCCACTACATAAATCTTCTATGTTGGCTTGCAATACGAACATATGTACTCGTGTATGTGCACATATATTATACAAAAATACTGTTATTGGTGTGCACTCCCATTCTATCCTCTGGTTGTGATAGCCAAGACCACTGCAGAATTATTCTTGAATCCCTACAGGCTTCAAATTTCCATATAGACTTGTTTTAGGCAGGCCAGAATTTCAGCCTGAGTTTGTGGTTTTGCAGTATCTGGTTTAATATTTCTCTTTTTCTTGCCATGTCATGTAATTAGGTCGATCCAATAACTTGTTTGATCCCAATTTTTTTAGCTGCACACTATTGTCTTGCTGTACACAATTTCTGCATTATAATATGTGAACTATGTTGTTTCAGCTTCTTGGTTGCTATCTTGACTTAAAAGCTTTTCTGAATTACTGAATGTAAAGTCGGCATTCCCATTTCTGTATTTTATTCATTTTATAGTTTCAAGTACACAAAATTATGATGTGTAAAGGCGAAGACAACATCAGTCTGTGCATTTATTATGAAATTGTTCCGGTTTTGTTTTTTCTTTTGGTTTCTTGATCTAAAAATATATTGTAAAACCACTGCAGATATACATAGTTAAAGCATTTCCGGTTTCAGTTCAAGAGCAAAGTGAGGACATAACGAACAAAGAAGATATTCCAGCTGTTCAAACAACATCCAAGACAGGCACGAAGCGTAACTTGCAACCAAGCCGGACACAACCGTCAAGGAAAGCTGTGGTAAATGCAAATGATGACTTGGCACATCTTCAAAAGCTTCAACCAGAGAGTGAAACAAATAGCGAAGACAAGTCACGAGATGAAAATCTACTTAAAAAGAATGGGTTAGGTTCTCAAAAAATTCAAAAGAAAGGTAAATCACCAGGGAGTAGTGAAATCAAGAAGCATGAAATAGTTGAGAACACTGATAGATGTGCTTCTGGGAGAACTAGAAAGAAACCTGCCCCAAAGCTTTTAAGAAAGAAAGTATATTAATTAGGAGAGAAACAAGGCTTCATTGTCTTCTTCTGCTATGCAATCTCAGAAAGTTTAATGGGTCAGGAGATTATCATGCAAACGAAAAGAAAATTTGGCTATTTCGTTTTGCTTTGTAATGCCTTCATGATATCTGAGCTCTTTGACTCTTGTAAACCTTTTGACCTCCTAGACTTCTGAAAGTTGACAAGTAATGTTAATACTAATGGAATCTTGTTCCAGTGAATGTTGTTTGAAAATGTGGTTATTTCGTAATTGACCGTTCACAGACATTGATAATATTAGTGGATGTGTCTGCTTTTATGGCTTAATGCTGGACAGGTCGTCTTTTCCTTGGATGGGGGAAGGGTAGGGCAAATCTTAATCGAGTGGAGATATATGGCTGTCCGTTTAATACAGGCATATATATATATATATTAGAGTTCACTCAGCAACTGAAGGTTGGAAAATAGAACAGCTGCTCTTTTGAACTAGAAATTCCACAGATCACAGCTTTAGAAAGAACATCATGCATTATTTACCATTTCAATAATCCTGATCCAGTTTTATCCATTTGACTTTGTTTTGTCTCTTTAGTTCTTCTAGGATTTTCTTTTTCCTTTTTTATGATGATCCTTTTAACATATTCTTTCAATGAACTAACTCTAAACAAGACGGAAGGGGCAATGGTTTCGAGCTTAATTCCTCGAGAATATTTAACGAAATAAGAAGATTATCCTTGCTTTATTTCATCAACCACAAATGGTTAGGTAGGTCATATTTTCTCCCTTCTTTTCCTTGCATATTCTAGATAACGAAGAAATCGATAAATCCCAAACCATTGGAAAAGCAAAGTGGTACCTCAGGTAACTGCCATAACGGTAATCAAAGCTCAAATGCCAACAGTAGAACAAATTTTATTAAGTAAATATTTAGTCAAGAATACATCCTAAGCAGTAGCCTGCAAAAATGCTCTTCCCGGTAGACGGTTTTCCAAAGGTCCATGGCATCCAAGAAGCTGCAAGTTTGAGAAAACAATGTTTGTGCACATATTTGAAATGAACATATTGAGAGAGAGAGAGAGAGAGAGAGAGAGAGAGAGAGAGAGAGAGAGAGAGAGAACCATTGTTAAAATAAGAGCAGAACTTGAAGATAAACAAGTAATAATGGAGAGAAGTCTTGTTCTCATTGATTGTCATTTGTGATACAAGGTTATTGCTATATATACATTACAAAAAGCTGAAAAGCAAAAGATCTAAAAACCAACTTTTTAATCTACTTTCTAATTACAAGTAATGGACTGCAGCTTTATGGACAGTATGGCTTTACATATCTAGTCCCTGACATGTAACCATGCACTTCATAAGTGATCACTAGCTTTTCTTTTGTCAGTACTTTCTTATTTCTGTAGGTGCTTTCTGCTTCTCTTTTCTGCAATGTGTTTTCTCTGCTACATGTACTTCTTGGTCATTGCAGAGTATTTCATTTCTGCCTTTGCTGCTGCCGCATGTATTGCTTTGTGTGCTGCAGCTGTGATGTTCAGTGTTTCCATGTCTTTCTTGCTTGCAATGCTTTTCTTTATGCTTTGTTTCTTGAGACTCCCCCTCAAGATGGGCATAGATATTTAGGATTCCCATCTTGGACAATAAAAACTGAAAAACAGAAGCTGATAGAGCCTTAGTGAAAATGTCTGCCAATTGAAACCTTGAAGCAATGTGCACAGGAGTGATAACTCCAGCTAGGACTTTTTCTCGAACAAAATGGCAGTCCAGCTCTATGTGTTTAGTCCTTTCATGGAAGATAGAGTTCTTTGTGATATGGATGGCTGCTTGGTTATCACAGAACAGTAGAGCAGATTGTTCATGGTAGATGTTGAACTCTCTTAACAGACCAAGAAGCCACACAATCTCACAACTTGTGGAAGATAGTGCCCTATACTCTGCCTCAGCTGAAGATCTAGAGACAGTTACTTGTTTTTTTGATTTCCAACTTATCAATGAGTCTCCAATGAACACACAAAAACCTGTGACAGACCTCCTAGTCTCGGGACAAGCAGCCCAATCAGAGTCACTATATGCTTTTAGGTGTAAAGATGATTTTGATGACAAGAAAATGCCTTGGCCTATAGATCCTTTGAGATATCTGAGAATCCTATAAGCTGAGTGCATATGTGTTTGTGAGGGCTTGTCCATAAATTGGCTTAGAACATTTACAGCATAAGTGATATCAGGTCTAGTAATTGTCAAGTAAATCAACCTTCCAATGAGTCTTCTATAGGCTGTGGGGTCTTCTAGAATCTCATTTGTGGTGTGACTCAACTTATGATTCAACTCAATAGGTGTAGAGATTGTTTTGGTACCAAGTAAGCCTGCATCTTCCAAGATTTCAAGAGTATACTTTCTTTGACAGATATTGATTCCAGAAGATGACCTTGCAACCTCTAGATCTAGGAAGTATTTGAGAGGTCCAAGGTCTTTAAGCTTGAACTGGCTGTGAAGGTAAGCTTTGAGTGAATTAATTTCTTCTTGAGAATTACTTCCCACTATGATATCATCCACATACACTAGGAGTGCTGTAAACCCCTTTTGACTAACCTTAGTGAATAAGGAATAGTCAGATTTAGATTGCTGAAATCCAATAGAGGTGAGTGAGTTAGAAAACTTTGAGAACCATTGCCTTGATGCTTGTTTAAGTCCATAGAGTGACTTATTCAGTTTGCATACTAATTTCTCCCCCTCAATCTGCTCTCTGTGAATGTGATAGCTTGGAGGCAGCTCCATATAAATTTCCTCATTGAGATCCCCATGTAAGAATGCATTATGAACATCCATTTGAGATAAGAACCAGTTATGAATGGATGCTAAGGCAAGGAAGACACGAACTGTGGTGAGTTTAGCCACTGGACTGAATGTTTCTTGAAAATCAAAACCTTCTCTTTGAGTGTACCCCTTGGCTACAAGTCTAGCTTTGTGTCTTTCAAATGAACCATCTGATTTTAGCTTTACTTTGTAGACATATTTGCAACCAATGGCAGTTTTGTTGGGGGGAAGACAAGTGACAGTCCAAGTGTTGTTTTCTTCCAAAGCATTGAGTTCAGTTTGCATAGCATCTTGCCAATGTTTAAATTTCACAGCTTCACTATAAGAGTGAGGTTCAGAGAGGAGGGAGAGGGAAACAGAGAAGGATTGATGAGATGGAGAGAGCTGTTTGTAGGTAAGGTGATGGCTGAGGGGATAAAGTGTGGAGGGTGGAGATGAGGTATTGAGAGGTAGAGATTCTGCTAACTGGCAGTGATATTGTTGGAGATAGGCAGGTTGATGCCTATCTCTGGTGGATCTTAGAGGAGGTGGATTAGAAACTGAGGTGGCAGGTATCTCATCAAGAGGAGGTGAAGGAAGAGGTAGATCAAAAGAGGCAGCAGTCTCAAGAGGAGGTGGTTCAAATTGGGGAGTAGAATTGGAGGTTGAAGGTAGTTCATCAGAGTGCAGCTCATCAAGGGAGGATGGGAAGTGGTTATCTGGTGGTGGAGGAGGTAGAACCAGATTTTGAGGGAATGAAGAGTGAATATCTAAAGAGGAATGAGAGGATGGAGTGGAGTGGAAAGGAAAGACAGATTCATGGAAGATTACATTCCTAGAGACAAAGGTGGAATGAGTCTCTATATCATAGAGTTTGTATCCTTTGATGTTGGCTGGATATCCCAAAAAAATGCATGGTCTGGCTCGAGGCTCAAACTTGGTTCTATGGTGCTTAGGAGTGCTAGCATAACTTAAACATCCAAAGACTCGAAGATGAGAATAGGAGGGTGGTGAAGAAAACAGCCTTTCATAGGGAGATTTGTTAGAAAGGAGGGGTGTAGGAATCCTGTTTATGATGTATGCTGCAGTTAAGATGGCATCTCCCCAAAAGGAAGTAGGTAATCCAGCTTGAAAAATGAGTGATCTAGCAACATTCAAGAGGTGTTGGTGTTTTTTTTCAACAACACCATTCTGTTGAGGAGTATACACACAAGATTTTTGGTGAATGATGCCATGATCTTTATAAAAATCAGCCATGTCAAATTCAAGACCATTGTTAGTTCTGATTTTCTTAACTTTGCTATTGAATTGAGTGTGTATGAGCTGAAAGAATGATTGCAAGATGGGTCTTGTGTCTGATTTCAATTTTATTAAAAAAACCCATGTAATTCTTGAATAGTCATCCACAATGGTTAAGAAGTAATGAAACCCTTGAATTGATGCTTTAGAATATGGGCCCCATATATCACAATAAATTAGATCAAAAGGAAATGAACTAGTGGATACACTTGAAGAAAAAGGAACATGTTTCTGTTTAGCCAAGGGACAGATTTTACAATGAGGCAAGTCCTTGGACTTTACATTGGGAACAAGAGAATGAATTAAATTCGTTCTTTGTGAAGATAAATGTCCTAGTCTAAAATGCCATAAGTCAAAATCTTGTTGAATGGCGGCTTGGTTGACTCGAGCTTGATTGGAAGGATTCAAAGGAGAGTTGATGCTGCTGTCATGAGAAGGAGGCAGCAGATAATATAGGCCAGCATGAATTTTAGCAAGTCCAATCATCATCCATGAAGAGAGGACCTGAATGAAGCAAAGATCTCTTAAGAAAAAAAGACAGGTATTTGGTTTTTGAGTAAGCTTGCTAACTGAGATGAGGTTGAAAGTGAATGAAGGCACACATAAGACATAAGTTAGTGATAATGATCTTGATAGCTTAACAGTGCCTATGTGTGTGACTCGAGCCTTTGTGCCATTTGGGAGTTGCACAAAGGCTTGTATGCAAGAAGGGGGGCTGTCAAAGAAGGATGTAGAGCACACCATGTGATCAGTGGCTCCTGTGTCCATGATCCATGGTGTGTTATAAGTATCAGAGTGTTTCACAGCATTAAGATGAGAGTGATCAGCAGGTATAGAAAGAGAGGAAAGGCAATGATGATTACCTGCTAAGTTTGAGTAAGGTGTGGTCGAGGAGCTAGTTTCAGGAGTGTCTAGCTTGGCAGGAGCAGGTGTAGGCAAAATTGGCCTGGTTTGTTCCAAGTTCATCTGAGGAAATTGAGCATTGACAAGAGCTAAAAGGTGTTGTGCTTGCGCTTGAGAGATGTTCAGTTGAGAGGCACTTTGGGCAGGCATTTCCTTAGGTGAAGTGGTAATCTGTCCAGCAACTTGGTTTGCAGAATATGGAGTAGTAGATGCATTCCCGAACTTGGTTTTGGTAAACTTAAAATTTGGTGGGAAGCCTACTAACCTATAGCACTTATCCTTTGTATGTCCTACCTTGCCACAATGATGGCAAACAAGGTCTGATTTTTCCTTTTTCTTTGGAAAGCTTTGGTAGGCAAGAAGGGCAGAGGGTTCTGATATGGGTAAGGCTATGTTCCTTGCTTGTCTTTGTCTCTCCTCTTGCAAAATCAATGAGAAGGTTTTATCCAATGAGGGCAAAGGACTTAGCAAAATGATCTGTCCTCTCACAGAATCATAACTATCATTTAACCCCATTAAAAACTTAAAGACATAATCTCCTTGTTGAACTTCCCCAACATTTTTCAAGGCATCACAGGTACACTTTCCACAAGAACAGCAGGGAAGGGGTCTATAACTATGCAACTCTTCCCAAATAGCATTAAGTTGTGTGAAGTAATCACTTACCGATAGATGTCCTTGAACAATGCCACTCAGCTTGTGTTGAAGATGATAAATTCGAGCTTCATCAGGTTGAGCAAATCTTTCTTTAAGTTTGTCCCAAACTTGCTTAGCTGAGGTCATGAAAAAAACATTAGAAGCAATGTCCTTTGAAACAGAATTTAGGATCCATGCAAGGAGGATGTTGTTGCATCTTAGTCATGAAATGTAGGAAGGATCTGACAAATCAGGAGTGGTAATGGTCCCATCTAGGAAACCAGATTTGTTTTTGATGGAAATGGAAAGCAGAAAAGATCTGCTCCAAGAAATATAATTTGAACCAGTTAATGGTGGTGAGACAATCACAGTGTTGGCATTGTCACTATGATGTAGGAAGAAAGGACTATTTGGATCTTCAAGGGAAGAAGGGGAAGAAGAAGATGAAGATGTCATGATTTTCGAGATGGGGTCTGCTCAAAAACTAAGAGAAGACCCGCTCTGATACCATGTTAAGATAAGAGCAGAACTTGAAGATAAACAAGTAATAATGGAGAGAAGTCTTGTTCTCATTGATTGTCATTTGTGATACAAGGTTACTGCTATATATACATTACAAAAAGCTGAAAAGCAAAAGATCTAAAAACTAACTTTTTAATCTACTTTCTAATTACAAGTAATGGACTGCAGCTTTATGGACAGTATGACTTTACATATCTAGTCCCTGACATGTAACCATGCACTTCATGAGTGATCACTAGCTTTTCTTTTGTCAGTACTTTCTTATTTCTGTAGGTGCTTTCTGCTTCTCTTTTCTGCAGTGTGTTTTCTCTGCTGCATGTACTTCTTGGTCATTGCAGAGTATTTCATTTCTGCCTTTGCTGCTGCTGCATGTATTGCTTTGTGTGCTGCAGCTGTGATGTTCAGTGTTTCCATGTCTTTCTTGCTTGCAATGCTTTTCTTTATGCTTTGTTTCTTGAGAACCATGTTAACAAAACTCCAAAGTTTCAGGAAATACTTCGGCAAAGACAAACCTTAGCATTGACACCATCTGGAAAAATCCGGTTTTCTTATTTGAACCGAGGTAATCAGTTCGGCTGAACTTGGTGAAACCCCTGAAAATATTGCAGCATGTAAAGAGTAATTCTAACTGTAAAGCTCCAAGGTGGCGAAAAAGATTTAAGATGTCAAATGAGAAAGAGAATGAGGCCATCTATTTGAACAGAAACATCATATTCCCACGTACCACTTCCTGTAGATAATGATCTTCTGACGACCAGGAAACTTGAACTTTGCACGGCGTAGGGCCTCCTGTGTATGATTGCTGTTGCTATCCTTGCAACGAACAGACAAAAGAACTTGGCCAATGCTCACTCTCGCACAAAGTGCCAAGTGGTTTACCAAAAGCACCCCTCATCCCGGTCTGAAGCCTATCGGCTCCAGCACACGAAAGCATCTTGTTGATGCGAAGGGCATGGAAAGGACGCACCCTGACTCGCACAATGGAAAGCATCTTTCCCAGCAAATTTGGTCATATACTTGTTGCAGGCAATTCGTGCTTCCTCAAGAGCTTCACTTGAAACAATCTCTTTCTCCCATGAAACCAAATGAAAACAGAAAGGGAACTCATTCACTCCCTTCTTTTGCATTCCTACGTCAGGTACACCACGGCAAAACCGCGATTTTGGGTACGGCTTGTTCTTGATCTGGCGATAACACCTGACAGGTCCTGCAAAACCATAGGCCATTAAAATCTAGCCAGTGAACCAGAACTACCAACTATCTTGAAAACATAAGCGCCTAAAAACTTCTACTGCATCATTCAACAACCACATGTTTCCCATTCACTATCGAACAAGCTATCTCATTAGGTTCCTGTCCTAAATTGTGTATGTGATATCCATTCTGATTCATAAGGGTAGATAGTGTAAGAAATCTCATGTTATTTAAAAAAGAAAAGTTCTTGCTTTTTATAATTATTCTAATTAAGTTCCAATTATACTGTTGACTAATCATTTTGAAATATAGGTCTAGGTGGCTTGAGCGTCTTATAAGGTGTTAGAAATAGTATCAAAGACAATCCCAACTAGAAATATGGGATTTTGAGTTATCACCTACGACTAATTAGCCTTACAAAGATGTCGAGAAATTTAGAGTGGGATATTGTAATACCTCATACTGATGATAAGGATAAATAATATACAGGATCCCATGTTGTTTAGAAATATGAAGTTCTTACTCTTTATAACAATTTTAATAAAAGTCTAATTATATCATTAACTAATCATTTTAGAGTATAGGCCTAAATGTAACTTGGACCTCACTTAGGACGTTTCTATATATCATCACCATATTGCCATCACAACTAACAAATCTCAATTTTAAATGATCCTCAACTCTATGAGATCAAGCGCCTTATAATAAACCACATCTTTACATCACAGGTCTGCAGAAAGAATTTGCCATCAGACTATCAGTTTGCTGTGGTGGCATATATCAAAAAAATATAGAAAACTGGAACTTGGGATCTAACCAAACATAAACTAACCCCTGGCTAATTTCTAACCATCAAGGAACACTTCCCATTGCATCCTTTGTTAGGTTTGGGGAGTAAGGTGAGAATTTTTAGTTTTAGGTAAAAGTTTAAAATATTATTATTATTATGGGATTTGCAAAAATTAAATTGAAATTTAAAAAAATTGAATTATTTATTATATTTTATATAAAAATTTAAAAAAATTATAATAATGAGATAAGATAAAAATTTTAAATCTCATCCCATGCCTCAAATCAAACTATATTATCTCTTTACAAATTTATATGGTAAGACCAAGCATAATCAAACCATCACAACCATACTCATGACTACGATTTTGTGTTCACTTTCTTATTATTTATTCATCATCTATACACTACATATTTAATTAGAAAAAAAAAGTACAGTAAGATAATGAGTAGAAGTTTTCGTAATTACATACAGCTCTACCAAATTGGACCAGTTTCAGGTAAACCCAAACACGTGTGAGCGTGTATCATGCTGATGGGCCCATCGAGACCTTATGGTCCAATTACAAGTATGGAAAGTACCTCAACCCAGCCCACAAAATCATGATCAGGACTGTACAGGAAAATATTTTCAGGTGGGATCAGGATTTTTTTTATTTATTGAAAAAATAGATAGAGACAAGAGGATCATACATGACCATAATAACATCTTTACATCGCCTAAAATTCTTGTTCCTACAATTTTAAAATTAGAAGAAAAATACGTAGTAACGTACATTAAGTGAATCATTTAATATTTATAAGTGTAGGAGTGAGCTTTAAGACAAATATTAAATGTAAATTTTTAACACACCCAACACATTGCTGATGTGAGTCTTCTCTATCAATTACGTTAAGAAATTATTGATATTTTACTTTTTAAAACTGTAACGAATCTCATAACAAGCGTGTTAAACATGCCAGCTTATATGTAACAAAACTCATATTAAATACTCGATATCTCTTCTACTTTGGATTTTAAAATTCAAATTATCCCTCTACATGGAAATTAGTGGGGAGTATACCTAACATGACAGGAACTGAATTATAAAAGAAATCAAAGTTTTAAAATTTCTTATTAATCGTGTATACAATATAAACAGCATTAGTTTTTGTAGCAACATCATCAAAGTAGACATCATTATCACGTTGTTAAAGAGTTTGAACAAGAAAAATAGATATAGAAATAGAATATACACAAAATCAGAACCAAGATGGTCAAGAAAAATTTCCCAGTTCGAATTTTGAGGATGGTAGAAACCACGAAACCAGTTTTTCCCAAAATTACTATCAGCATTTTCTATCTAGGCGTGATGCTTGGAACAACTCCACTAACAAGGTTGCTGCCAGATACATCTGATGACACATAAGGATTCTCCACTGCAGAGGATGATGACTGTAAACTCACAACCTTTACAGTGTCAGTGTCCATGGGATATGCCATTATGGTGTCGGAATCGGGCATCAAATTACACAAACTTTCAAGCTCTCGGACTACCTCTGCCATCGAAGGCCGTGCATCCGTCTCATCTTGGCAACACTTGAGGGCCAAATTCAAAAACTTCACCACACAATCCGAAGGAAAAGAACCCATTCGCTCATCAATGATCGAAAAGATTATACCAGATTTATACGCAACATTAACCTGAAATGGACAAGAGCAATTGAAAATTACAAAAGGCTATCATATTAGATGTAGAACAATGCTACTCTTTATCACCCCCGTCACACCATTTAATGTGGCACATTTCAAGTAACTTTATAGGTTAATCACTTGAACGAAAAGCTATTTAAGTAACAACACTCTAGTTAGTTTGATTAGAGAATACAACATTTCTGTCATAAGACTTCAGCTAGTGTATCTAGAGGAACAAAATAATATGGACGTTATCACTTATCATAGAATAATCTTAGGCGTTACATAACATTTAAACTGACTGAATGCAAGGATATCTGATTTTGGCTCAGACTATGCTCATGTTTGAATCTGACACCCACGAGATTCACCAATGGACTGTTCTCAGACAAATGAATTATAGAACAATAGTTTTCCCGCCCTATCCATCATCTTAAATAACAATTGGACCCTGAATGAATTGAAGGCAAAAAGGTATGTAAGGTCATACCTCTCGAACAATATTTTTTCCATGTGAAATTGGCTGCATCCCAGTCAGGAGTTCTAGAAATACAACACCAAGACTATAGACATCACTTTTGTCGGTCAACTTGTGAGTTAAGAAGTACTCCGGATCTAGGTAACCCTGCCAAATTAATACAAAGAACAAAAGAATAGAGAAAAAGACATCAGTTACATCTCCAACAATATATAATTAAATCTACATCATCTAGTTTGAGTTCCACTTTGATTTTGAACATAAAAAAATGTCATATAAACTTAATGTTTAAACTCGTGAAGTTATAATCCCATGATGTAAAATATCAACCGTAAGAGTCTTACTGGTGTCCCCTTCACAACTGTAGATATATGAGCCGGCACAGTTCCTTCAATATCTGGAACTGGGGCCAGTCGTGAAAGTCCAAAATCAGCAACTTTTGCAGTATACTTCAAGTCCAATAATATGTTGCTGGCCTTGATATCTCGGTGAAATATAGGAGGATCAGCTTCCGTATGTAGGTAGAGGATGCCCTTAGCTGATCCCAGGGCAATTCTCAATCTCATAGCAAAACTCAGAGGTTCTTTTGACTTGGCTTTATTATTACATACATGAACCACCATTAAGCTCATTAGAACGTTATGTAGAGTTTGAAAATTATAATTGCTCCATTTAAATTCAGAAAAGACAGAAAGAGGCACGGGGCAGGGGGCAAAGTCTCTTGGAGTGATATGCAATGAAAAACACACAGAAAAAACTATAGAGAGATCCATAAAGTAAAACATGAAGGTTACAAGGTGTACCAGACAGGTGATCCCTTAGAGTACCATTTGGCATAAACTCATAGACCAACATCTGCATGCACAACATCAATCACTTGAAGCTTTTCCAGTAAAAAATATCAACACAGATTCAGCAACATAAAGCAAGACAAACTAGTCCTTGTCATGAAATGAAACCAATTTGAGGGAGAAAACTTCATTGTGAACAGGTGAATGGATACTTCAATATTAATTTATGAAGAACTCTGCATATATCTCCATTATCGGCAAAAAAACCTGCACCTCATATGTGTCTCTCGATTGAGTTTGATTTCCTCTATTGTTAGCTATCATTCAAAGCAGCTTTTTACAAGGTTTCATATCTTTTTTTAAGCATCATAATCTTCTATTGCATAACTTCCTAAGTTGATAGGTATCTTCTCTCTCTCATGGATTCAGCAGTAAGGTTATTGGTAATATTTCCATTTTTCTTTTTACAAATAATCAAGTAGGAAAAGCACCTGTTCACATTCTTCATCACAGTATCCAATCAAAGACAAAAGGTTCCGATGGTGCAACCTTGACAAAAACTCTATCTCTGTTAAGAACTCCTTCTCACCCTGTAATGAACCCTCTTGTGCACGCTTTATGGCCACAACTGTACCATCTGTCAGAATTCCTTTATAGACCTTTCCAAACCCTCCTTGGCCAACCTGAGTGGAGCTGTTGAAGTTGTTTGTAGCCATAGCCATTTCCCCATAAGTGAAAGGCTTCACACCATCAATTTTCATGGAGGCCTTAGATGCTGCATATTAAATTGCAGGTCCAATGTTAAACATGGAAAAGCTTAGCGATAGACACAGCATATAAAGATGGCATGCCCATTTGTCGTAGAATAATAATTGATGCCATCATGCATCAATCTTTCCGTCATGCTTTCAAGTTCCAGATATTTTGATTAGGAATCTAATGACAAATGCCTATAAACAGAATAAAACTCATGCGCATGTTACAGGTCCTAAATCAGGAGAAACTAAATCAAGTGATAATTCTTAAACAAATTAAAAACGCCATTGATATGACCACACATATCCTAAGATATTTAGAGCTAGGAAGCAGAATAAGGATTCTGAGTTTGGTGCTGATTAACGTGGATTATTTAAAATCCTTATGTATATATAATATATATATATATTCTGAGAAGATACAAGATCATTCTTGTAAAAAATAAACCCATTCATGAGATGCATAATCATTGCTATCAGGGACAAAGCCAAGGGGGGTGCCCAAGGCTCTGACAAAAAGCATTACCGTTGTTGCTTTTCTCTAGTTTTTATGTTTTCTTCAAGAGCAAAGAGATCCTTGCATATTGTTAACAGTTTTTCAATTTTAACCCTTAGGAGTTGGTTCAAGTGGTAAAGGCCTTGGCTTAAGGGTATACTCTCCCCAGGTCTAAGGTTCAAATCCCCTTGGGTGTAAACAATCTCTAGGAGTTATCGGACGGGAGGATTTTTCCCTTAAATTACCCGAGGTGCACTTGCTGAAAACTCCTTGCCGAGGGTCTGCGCACCCCCGGGATAAGTCGGAACTCTGTTCCTGGACACTCGGTGCAAAAAAATAAAAAAAAAACATTCTTTCAACTCTATCTTATTTCATGAAAATTAGAATACAATGATATGCACATTATATTATTTCTCTTTTGAAATTTGTAATTATCTGGATGAAGTATATTGTTAAAAAAATATAAAACCTAATTTATCGTTGACATGTAACTTAATTCCTATATTGCTCATTTCCATAGCTTCTTCTTTTAATTGCAACATATAAAAATATTAGATGTAAAATTATCAATTTTCTTAGAAGAATGAAAATTTAGAAATTCTTTTTTCTTTCTTATTTTTTTTTTTTTACTCATTTTATCAATTCATCAATGACTAATTATTCTAGTGTAAAAGTATTTTTACCCTCTAAACTTATAATCTTGGCTTCGTCCCTAATTGCTATAATCCCACTTAGACATTTCCAAAAATAATCTTTACAAAAAAAAATAAATAAATAAATAACTGAATAAGAACAAAGTAATCTTATGGAGAAATTATATTTTGCACCCCTGAACAGCCACCATTTTTTCAATTAATACCCTAAACTGCCAAAAATAGCAATCAACACCCTGAAATACACATCCTATATTTCTTAGATCTTAACGTTTTGATTTAAACCAAGGTTACACATTGCAAAATGTAGTTTCCCCTATAAAAAAACAAAATGTAGAAGGGATACTTCCAGAAAGGTCTTTCTTATAGCACGCTGTCCTTCATGTGGTGACTCAATCTGATTAAATGCTCTGATATATGAGGTCCCTAAACCCAAGAACAAAATTTAACTCTACTAATTGAATTTTCATATACTAATTTATAACAGCTCTCACTAAAATAGAGGGAAAATGTATACTACATCAGTTTTGACGATTCAATAAACAAAACAATGGCTAGAGAACTAAACAAATTCACAGCCCATATCAATCAGGACAGGTTGAACAATATTGCTCACCAAATTTAGCCAAAGAAAGAAACTAGTATGGCAGGCTTCTAATTATTGTATGCAATATCTCAAGCATTGGGACATAATTTGTAAAGACCAATAACTAAAAGTAGAGAAATAGGACCATAAGTTGGATCATGCTTAGGATGCTCGATGGGGCTGAGCTAGCTGGAGCCTAGAGGCCCATTTGTAGGGCCTGAAGTTGTCAGACCCAGATTTATTTGTTCACTGGCAAGTTGAGCTCAGATGTGGTCAAGTCAGCCCAAACTTTGCCTAGCCTAAGTAGTTATAATATGCATTATCATAATGTTTTTTCACTACATGCACACGCATGTACACACATATATATTGCAATTCACTAGCTAACAACGTTGTTAACAGAGCGGCTAACTGGGTTTTTCTTCAACTTAGATACTTATGGTATAAGCCAGGCTGAGCTTGGATAGGCATCAGCCTGGCCAGATTGACAGGCCTAATCATGATTTAGAATAGAAACTATTAAAGGCACATTGTAAAATCATATCTAACTAAGCATCTAAGATCATTAGCATAAGATACTCACGATGACGTCTTCTTGAAATTGCAGGGTGGTTTCTCCTATGCGCCCTGAGAGTCAGAAGAGAAACAACTACAGACAATGTAACTGCACCTGCAATGGTCCCCAATACTATGCCAACCAAAGCACCTTTACTTAAAGCAGACCTTGGAGAGGTGGCAATCACTGTGACATTAGTGAAAACAGTGAGAATCAAAAAAAGAAGAAACAAAATAAAGACTATACAATATGCAGTTCCTATTTGAAGACTTAAAAGAATGTAAGATATGATCGATGCATAGTTCATCTATTTATGGTGTCAATTCTTTATTGGCATATGGATTGAATTTGAAGCTTCCTTCTGGATAACTATAGAACACAACTTAATTTCCAGACAAATAAAAAGATCATCTTGATTGAGCATTGCAGTTATTCGCCTATGTGCTGGATCACGGTAGTGTAATTATATCTGCTATACCACTTAACAGAGCATCACCATGGTGAAAGCATTGAAATGCCTATCTTCAACGAGATTTGGCAGGAAAAGAAAAGGTTACCTCCGCTTAAATGTGCCACTCACAGAAACATATCACATGTTATTCATAGTGACAAAATTAGGCAAACTTACGAACACAGAAACAAGTATGCACACTACAATGACAGAGAGTAATTCCACACAATGAAGGATTTGGAGGTAGAGATCGATTAAATTACAGAAAAAAGGATTTGCGTGTAGAGGTAAAATGAATTAGAGATTTTTGTACATTCTTCAACTGGTAAATAAGCATTAGTTCCAACTTCAACAAAGTTCTTTCACAAAATATAACATATAAGAGATCAGAAACAAACCATCTTTATAAACGTCCAGTAGAGTGAAGTTCAGAACTTCATAAGGTCCAAATATATCCGGATCATGAATTTCCCATGATACGAAAGTATGGAGGATTCGCCGAACCTCACTCGTATTGAAGATATTAGGATTGTAGATATTAGTATTATATACAGGGAAAAGCTTCAAGTGCATTCCCAGTCGAGGTCCTTCTTCCCATGCAAACGAATCAATGTACAGCTGAAAATTGAAGAACTTAAGAGTAGATGTCAGGAACTCCTCAAATTTATATCTGTACGGGAGAAAATTGCTGAATCCAGGGCTTTTCAACCGATATCCAACAAGCAGAGGAGCAGCACAGAAACAAAGTTCAGGAGATGGAGGAGAATTTTCGTAAGGGGGTGGGCATCTTTGAGGTTGACAAACAGAAGTGGTATTTGTTAAACTCTCACTGTTAATTTTATTCTCACTTTCAAATCTACAGAACTGGACTAGGTTAGTTTCTGAGCATAAGGGATTGCCTTCAAGCCTGAAAGTTCACCAAAAAATAGCGATATGATCATAATATCAAGTGCTATGACTGTTACACATCATGACTCTAAAATTAAAAAGAGCACATCCACACCCTTTTACCGAGCAGTCGCATTTCTTTGAATATATTACATTACATATTAAGTTCTATACATGAAACAAATCGGAAAGCAAGTATAGAAGCAAACCAGACAGTGACATTCGGAGGTAAACTGGTACTGCCTGTAATGTTTGATAGCTTATTATTCTGCAACTCCCTGAAATGTCAAATAGCCACAAGCAATACTCACAAAATCTAGCATGAGATCCTTGAAATCTTATAAAAGTCACCAAGGAGGTTTACACCTTTGAACTTTACAAAGGATGTACTTCCATCAGAAAAGGGAATCAACTTTAAGGGAATAGTGACATTGTCATTTGGATCTTACACAATGAGGCTTTCTGTTTCATTCAAAGACCTATTTGTCCAAATGGTGGATGAAATTGAGCCACTCAATGAATTGTTTGCAATTGACCTGCCATGGGGAATAATTTACCAAATAAATCCATTTATAACCATTGAAATAAATACATAGTAATTTACAATAGCTTTGAGCTACAGAACCACGACTCACAGTTTCTGAAGATGAGGAAGACCGGAAAAGTTTTCAGGAACTGGTCCAGTAAGATTGTTGTTGGATAAATAGCTAATCATATTGTTCAAACAATAGCTCTCAGAATATATAGGTATTTTATTGAAAACTGAAAGGCACGCCTATAAATATTTTATAATATATGACAGTACAAAATAAGAAAAGATGTAGATGACATGCCATTTCAAAAGATGGAGAATCATACATGGTCGTGATATTCTCAGAAAGTCTACCCGGAGGTATCGATCCATTTAGCTTGTTTGAACTGAGGTCTCTGAAATTTATATGAAATAAAATGTAAACAAAGTACAAGTAGCAAGAACAATTGTCCTTGACAGAGTGGAAAGAAATTTATTCGGCCTGATGCAATTATTTTTCAAATTTAGAAGCTCATACTTGATCATCTTAAAATGATAAAAAGGAAAACAATGGAAAGCCACTTACAGATAATAAAGGTTTGGTATTTGGCTCAAATCAGGGATTGTTCCTTGCAAGTTGCAGTTCCTAAGGCTCCTGGGAAAGGCACCCAAAACAAGGAAAAAAAATCTTCAATCGTTCGGTCAAAAAAATTAATTAAAGTTAATAAAAATTTTCAACCCATGGCTCAAGGCCAGCACCTAGCTCTACCTTTACGTTTGAAACCTAGTCATAGACAAAGCATCTAATGCACACTTACAGCTTCAGCAATTTAGACATGTTGCTGTAAGAAACTGGAATTGTATTACCATCAAACCGATTGTTATCGAGCTGACTGCAAAACAAAAAAAATTGAGAGCAATAAGAAACTTGACAAGAGAGTACTTAATAAAATACTACTGCAGGAGAAGATAAATTTGGTAATCATAACCTCGTTCAACTTGAGAAGCAAAAAAATAAATAAATCAGCAAATTTGTCTGTTTTAGATGTAATAACACTTATGTGATAAACATAAATAGATTTAGGTTCCAAGATGGTAGAAACCATACAGTATCTGTAATCTGGGCATTTGGGAGAACTCTGGTGGCAGATACCCTGATAAGTTGTTATTATCAAGAAGGCTGCAGTTGCAGAGCTGAAGACAGTCATTGATATCATAGAGTGTGCTAAGATATGACAATGAAATACAGGAATATGACCAATTACCGACTTACAAGTGAACGAGCCTTGGTAATCTGGATAGTTCAGGTGGGATTTGCCCACTTATTGAATTGTTGTTCATGTGACTGCTCACAAGGGGGGAAAGCGAAAAAAGAAAAATAGAACTGTAAGGGCTGGTCATTGTAGAATTGATTTCAAACAATATAGCATAAAAAACATACTTACAAGTGCATTGCTTTGTTCAACTTTGAAAATGATACAGGTATTGGTCCCGATATGTGATTCTGGTCAATTTGTATTCTGTTCAAGTTTTGAAGAAAACCAAGCTCTTCAGGTAAGGAACCTGTTAATTGGTTTCCATTCAGAAGCCTGGAAACATAAATATATTAGAATGGATCTAAAGAAAAAGTAAATTTACTGCAGCTCTGCAATACCAAAGTAACAAGTATTCGATCTAAGTACTATCTCCAGTAATGTTGAGGAATTGAATGCCATAAAATGCATGGAATAGTAGCACATATGCATTTCTAGCATGCGATCATGTGATAACAATACTAACTACCCAAACAATCCAGCAGAAAAACTCATCCACTTACAAGAGCTCCAAAGACGTAATATTGCCTATCTCCTTTGGTATACTCCCGCTTATGTTGTTCCACATGAAGTCCCTTTGACAGAGTAGATAAACAAAAACACATCAGTCGGATAAGCAAAATAAATGCCAATGCAGGGTGGAGTATAACAATGTCCAGCATATCTAGTGAAAGAAGCATCCAAAATCTTTGATTCAGATGAGGATGAGGATGCTTGTAGCACAAAATTTAGCTTTTAATATGCTTTTCCTTACAATATTGTCATATTCGATAAGTTGCCAAGCTCTGGTGATAGACTTCCAAATAGATTCATATTTAGGAGCATCCTGCAGAGAATAGGCCCAAAGGAAAATTATTAAAGCACCTATAAGATATCTCCAATGGAAATGCCTACACACAATTAACAATCAAATTATGTAATGCTACGCATGAGATAATGATTGGATCTGTCTGTAGACAACAAATCACATCTTTAATGGGTAGTAGTCGATTTTCCAGACACGTGAGCAAATCATGAAGATAGATTTTCAAATTCACCAAGACATGTTGGTGATCTTTCCAAGCAAAATCCAGAAACACGTGTTTATCTGATCCAATCCTAATCAAATTAATACAGCTGCCACTTCTTTAATCTTTGATGAACAACAGAACAAAGGAAGCTTGTTCCCTGGCATCAACTAGAGAGATTATACAGAGGTGGAGTAATATCCAAGGGAGGGGGCATAATAGAAATAAATAAATAAAATTTGAAGTGAAAGGAAATATGCACATTATTCACATTGATAATGCTCCCTGATATATATATATATTTTAAAATAAAAAGGGAAAAATTAATCATACAATTGTTGAACATGTAGAAATCCATCATCGAATTTCTCATTGAAGCACCCAATCCCTGTCCAATTTGATGTGCATGGATCACCTCGATTCCAATTATTTAGATTCTTATGAGGATCTATCAAACTTCTCTTGATGGCCTGCAATGCCTTCACTGCACACTAACAGATATGTTAATCATCATTTCATTAATAAAACTACAGGTACCGCACTCTTTGAAAAAAAAAAACATCATTTCATGAAATTGCAAGCAAACCCCAAGTTTGAGCAAGAGTCAAATGATAACTACAGTAAAAAGCCCAACCTCAACAAAAATCATCACTATTGCAACACTATCAGTGTGAAATTACTATAGTGTTGAGTGATGTGAATATTGGATATGCGAAGCTACTACAAACTAGTTGTATATGATTCATGAATAAATAAAGCACGTGTCCATGCTCAGTGTGAGACCTCTAGCGAGCATCCCCTCAAGAGTGTATCCCAAAAAAAGCTTGCGAATCATAAAAAAATATATTTATTTCTAAAGAGCAAACTGCAGGAAAATCACCTTCTTGGGGGTGGGTAATGGGATTCTCTGCTCCGATGAGTAGTAAAGACCAGCACAACCACGCAACGACAGATACTCCATACGTCCAAGCTCTTGACTGGTACATCCTAATAACTCAAAAGAACACCAGAACCTTCAAATTTCTCCGAGCACCAAACACTGGGAATTATTTTCGTAGTATCCGGAAGCTCCACCTACTAAAAATAAATAATTATCGGAACTTACGCAATTGAATCCAAAGCAGCTCCATACTGACTTTCAACACTTAAGGAAATATCAAACAATTTAAATTCAAGTGCGGCAATTTAAAAAGCTCCAAGCTTCCAGGCAACAAAACAAAGACAATTACCCAAAATTATTCTCCCGTACTGCTTGAGAAGAAAAAGCGCCCACAAACTGTAGAAAATAGAATGAGGACTACGAGCAAAAAGTAAATAAATTAAGGAGTACGTAGAGTTTGAACTTTTTATGTATCATGTGAACGGGGTTAAGTTTCTGAACAATAAGTCATCAAGCATGCCGAAGAAATTGGGGCTGATGCCGATAGAAAGGCCGTCCACAAACTGTAGAAAATAGAATGAGAACTACGAGCAAAAAGTAAAGAAATTAAGGAATACAAGAAAGTAGAGTTTGAACTTTTTATGTACCATGTGAACGGGGTTAAGTTTCTGAACAGTAAGTCATCAAGCATGCCGAAGAAATTGGGGCTGATGCCGATACAAAGGCCGTCTCTTTCATCTCCGATAGTGAGCTTGGGGACGCTGACTTTTCTGGGAAGTTGGTGGAAGGGAGGTTTTGAATACTAGTTAAAGCATATCAACCATGATGGCAACATGGCAGCCACATGAAGAGGACGTTCGGACAAAATATTTTCTCCTGCCCAGTTCGCTGTAAAACCACGGAATAAAAAACAAGAACTACATTATTTTCTGTGCCAAGAAAGTCAAGAGATCAAACTTTGGGAACAACAAATGACGCCTGTTGAAGTGCCTTCACAGATTACAAGCCACGACTAGATGGCGTAGACGAGGCGTATTTTGAACACAGTTTAATATAATGGAAGCTGATGTAGGGCTATAAATGAAACAGTCTGTTCGATAGCTTGCTCGGTTAAATTTGAATCGAACTCAATTCGTAAAAAAAAAAAAAATCGTTCGTTAAAGCAGATAATCGTTCGATTTGTAAATGATACATATTTAACAAAACTCGATTCGACTCAACTAAGGCTCATTTAGACTCGCTGGTTTATGCTCGAGTCGACTCATTAGCTCGATTCGATTAAAACTCAATCATATATTAATAAATATATATATACACATATGCATATATATATATATATGTATTAACTAATAATATAAGCATACCACTTTTATAATTAAATATATAATATGTATTCTAATTACTTATGTCTATATAGTAAATATACTTCATAGGTATATTTTATAATTTATATAATAATTAGTTGATAAAATTTAATAATTTCATATACTAGTATGTGAAAATCATATATGAAATAGATATATTCTATCATATTAAGTGTATGTATTAATAATATATGTAGACATATAATATATTGTTATTTTGGATAAATATCAACTAGTTAGATATTAATTATTTATAAATTTTTTAAAATTTTATAATTTAATAGAGGTTCTACTTGTTAGTTATATAAATTTAATATTAGTTCTTTTTTATTTATTTATTTATTTTATTAATTATTAAATCTTTTAAAAAAAAAACCAATTCAAGTTCGAACTCGAGCGAGCTCGACTCGACTCGAGCGAGCTCGACTCGACTCGAACTCGTTTGTGAGACGAGTTCAAATTGAAATTTTAACTTATCGAGTTGAGTTCGAATAAAGAATTAAAAAAAATCTTGAGATCGGACTCGAATATTTTGAGTCGAGCCGAACTCGACAAGGCTCGGCTCGATTACAGCCCTACTCATATGACTCTTATGCTTCGTGTTCCTACGTATAAAACGACAGAAATTTCTGAGATTTTTATTTTGAATTTTTGTCTCTTTCCTGAGACATCACTTATCTTGGAGTTGGATCCTTGGACTCGTTCTTCGTCGCTTCATTCGTCTAAAGGGGTAAGCGAGCTGTAATTTGTAAATAAATATGTATATAGCAAGTCCTGATAAAGAATATCAATATCTAGTGAAATGGGTGGGACAAAAGTTGGGACATTTTTAGCAATTGAAGGTTGTATGTTTGTCAAAAGAAATTTCTCAACCACTCGATTGATATCCTCCCCTCCTCTTCTTTTCTGGAATATGTGGCGGTTATTCACTGTATTATACTATTTCTTTCTTGAAAGATGTGATATTTTTGCTTTTCTTTATTTTTTTTCTTTACCCAATTAGAAAATATTTGATTTATACACGTAACTACCATCATTAGAATGTCACGCGTAATTTAGAGCACTAATAATAATTTATTTATCTTTATTTTTATTTTTAAATTTGAATAAATTTATCTTAAAATCACTAACATTGGTCTATCTATTTTTATAATTTTAAATAATTATAAACAGTAATTATTTATTTTTAAATATGTTATTTTCTTTCTTCAAATATTATTTTATTATTTTTCTCTCTCCTCCCAACTCTCTCTTTTCTCTCTTTTTCTCTCTTTTCTTTTTACTCTTCTCTCTTTATTATTAGCAAAAACTATATAATTTAATGTAAAAAATTTTCTTCATATTTAAAATCAATCTTTAAAATATATAATTTTATATATAAAAATAGAGAATGCATCACCAATACTCTTATCATCGTATCCAACGCTATCGATCTTCAAAATCTATGGAAGTGGTCAAAAGGATGCAGCGTGGATATCACGCCCACTCAACTTGTGCATGAGCTTCCTGTGCTGTTGCAACATGCATGATTGAGAATCTGAGATTCCTAATTACCAATTTTTTCAAATCTCACCCCACTCCACCCTTATTAGCACATGAGCCCCACGTAAGCATAAAGGATTTGGAAATCTACTTCACTTCCTTCGCTATCAATGAAGTATTCTCAATAATTTATCTATATTATTTTTTAAAATATATCATTAAAATTTATTTATTTTTATATATTAATTTTTATAATATACTATACATCAGTTTATCTATTTTTTATATTATTTAAATATTATATTTTTTATTCTTTTTTATTCATTTAAAATATTTTCTCTTACTACCAATAATATTTTCATATTTTTTTATATTTACAATATCTTGTCATATACAATATCATATAATTATGTTCTATTTTAAATTAATCTAAATTTATAAGCTAAATTAAAATATAAATTAATTAAAAAAATATCACCACTTAGTCTGACAAAATGAATAATGTCTCAAGTAATCACAAGTTGGCATAGAAGATGGCATTGCCACTTATTGAAATTCTAATGGTATGGAGAGAGGAAGGCTCCCAATATGCAAGTGTGTTTCTAAAGTTAGAAAAAGCAAAACTGAAATTCCTTACAAGCTCTTGACAGATGCAAAATAAATATTTGAAAAGCCATTATACTTAATACGCACATATGTTAAAACTTAGACCACGACAACAATTAACCAAGTCAATCCATGGTGCTTATCTCATAAACTACTTGAGGTTAGCAACAAATACTAAACCAATCACATATCAAGTAATAAAGTGACTCAAACTTAGTTCCTCGTTTCCAGCGAGAATAAAACATCATAACCAAACCCCATCATTGTAACAAGTAGAACATGATTTTCCCCACAACCTAGCCTGAGACCGATTACAAGCAAATTTAAATACATAAATTTAAGAACATGATCTTTTCTTTCTTGGGATAAGAAAGAGTAAATTAAGAAGAAAAAAAAAAGCACAGGAAATTGAACAGGGCATAGAAACTCAATGGAGAGACAATAAACTGAAAATAGTAATGCCATAGTTCTGGGCTCATTCATTCACATAATTAAAGTTAACAATGCCATAGTTTTGGTCAGTTCATGCTCATTCAGCCAAGCTATTAAAGTTAAATCATTCACAACATCACTTTAGTGTGCCACCATCATAACTTCCCCAACAAAGAACACATTAAACTATTAAGACAGTTTAGTGTATGACTTGTACTGTGTTCTATACACAAAAAAAATAAAAAATAAAAAATAAAAAATAAAAACTATCCACTAGCTATGTTGTGACTTCAGGTTTTGTAGAGTATTCCATACAAAAAACTATCAAACCTGCATTCCCAAATGTGGCTGGACATAAGCTTCAGGTTTGTATTGTGTTCTAGACAAAAAAACTATTAAAAGAACATTCCCAAAAGTGGCTGCATTATTACCTTTCAAAAAATATTCATTTGCAACCCATATCAAACCCAATTATGGTTTTGTAGACCTTTGCTTCTCAAGTATTTCCAATTGAAGGCTACAAACACACTCTTGCTGCATTGGAGGCAGACTTGATGTGTCCATCCTTATAATTTCATTATCTTCTCTTTGTTAATCCAAATCAAGCCTCTCTTTTGTAAGGCGGACAATCTCTTTCCTATTTTCTTCCTTCTCAGCATTTGCTCTCTTCTATTTCTATTTATAGATGGAGATATGACGTTTTCATCTAGAATTGTAAACTCTAGCACATGAGCATCTAGAGTTACTGATCTTCTCTTAGTTTACACACTGCCCTTAGCCACAGTCTATTTCCATTTTGGATGGTGCCTTAGAATAGTCTAACAATGAAAGAAGTTGAATGTTGCAGACTGGTTACTTCGATAGAGCTCCTTTGCTTGCTCAATCTGAAAAATCAGTAAATGAGATGTGAAATATATCTAATACATTGTCATTTAAACGATGAAATTAAAGGATATTGTTTGTGCACCTTATCTTGCTCAGTAGTCCCACTTGGAGACCTTCATTTGATTTAAGCTAAGGCCCCACAAAACTTATTTGTAGTATGTTGGATAGTTGACCATCTATTTGTGAGAGAGCTGGAACTACGTTCACAAGATGTGGATTTTTTATTTTTCTCATAATATTCATGTACTCTAGTCCAAAATGAATGTTTTCAATATTTAATTGTTTTTGTTCTCTTCCCTGATGTAGTTTTTTCATTTGCTGTAATTGTCTTGCGCCCATTTATTGGAAAATTATCTAACTGTTCATCATATATAATAATATGTTGCGTATATTATTATATATGATGAATATATAGATGCTAATGATTTTATGTTTTTAGTTATCAATGTCCAAATGGATAGGCATACTGAATTGCTTGATTTATACAATTTATGAAGTCCTTGCTGTATAAATCGAAACCTCAGTAGTTGAAATGTGTGTGGTTTTAATTACCATTGATGAGAATGACATGTGATGAAATGTGTGTAGTTTTACCCTTTTAAACTATATTGTTGATACAGAGGTGCATAACCCTTTGCATTTGCAAGAGCTTTCTGTATCTAATCTCAAGTATAAGTCTTAATTGGTAATTAGATTATGGTCTAACAAACTTTTAATTAACTTTTGGTTGCAATTTAGTATTCCTTGTTATGTATGAACTTATTTGTATGGTCATACATAATCATTAATGAAAACCATTGAAGCCATTAATTAAGACCATTGAGCCATACCTATTCCTTTGTACTTCTATATATATGGGTATGATTCACTTGTATATCATTAAGTTTTGCATTGAAGAATAACTCTTTCTCTTGCAATATTCTCTCTATCTTATTATATCATTTCTCTTTTAGTTTTATAATACGTTATCAGCACGAAGGTTCTGACGAGTTTGAAGCTAGTAGTCTTCTACTTCAAGTAAGTTTTTCAATATATTTTTGTAATTTATATGAAAAGTTACATTACTTATTATTACTTGATAAAAACTCTATGTTTATTCTCTTGAGTTTGTGAATGTATTTCTTATTTATAATATAAACATACTTATGTTCCTGATGTATATATGTAGAAAATGTCAAATCTTACAAAATTGGAATTCGTTGCTCTTGATATTTCTGGAAAAAATTATTTATCTTGGATCCTTGATATTGAGATCCATCTGGATGCGATGAATTTGAGAGATACAATTAAAGAAGAAATCAAGAGTCCCGATAGGACCGTGATAAGGCAATGATTTTTCTTCGGCACCATTTTCATGAAGAATTAAAAACTGAGTATCTAACGGTGAAAGATCCACTTATTTTGTGGAATGATTTAAGGGAGAGATATGAGCACCAGAAAACTGTAATCCTCCCAAAAGCTCGTCATGATTGAATGCACATGAAGTTGCAAGACTTCAAGAGTGTTAGTGAGTATAACTCTGCACTCTTTAAAATTAGCTCACTATTGAAATTATGTGGTGAAAAAGTCACTGATGAACTGGTTCTATATCATTCCCAGAAGTGAATGGTACTAGATTTACACCATTCCCAAAAGTGAATTGTGCATCTTTTCAAAGAAACCGAGGGCGTGGACGTGGTAGGAAAAACTATAGAAGTGGAGGTCATAAAAGCAACCACATTAAAAGGGATAATAATAGATATACACCATACCACCAGAAGTGGTTCAACTCAGAGAAGGGTAAAGGTCCTCAAACCAAATTTTTAAAGAAAGATGAAGATGGATGCCATAGATGTGGTATGACTGGACATTGGTCTCGTACTTGTCGTACAGTTAAGCACTTGGTTGACTTATATCAATCTTCTATAAAAGAAAAAACAAAAAAGTTTGAAACAAATTTTGCTGAACCATCATATGCTTTAGATTCTATAGATGGAGAAGATATTACAAGTCTTGATGTTTCTGTTTTTTTTATGATTCTAGTGGTAGAGTTGATCATTTGATTGGTGATGGAAGTGTTCCTTTTTAATTAATGTATTTCCTTTATCTTATTATAAAATATTTTTTTTATATTTTGCAATATTTTGTAGTAATGAAAGTTTTATATATTTTGTAGAATCATGAGTCTTACTATTGAACTTTCTATCTCTAAGATGAATAATAGAGATGTATATCTAGCTGACAGTGCTACAACTCACACAATTCTTAAGGATAAAAAATATTTTCAAAATCTAACATTGAGTAAAACCTATGTTCATACCATTTCTGGTTCATCAAATCTAATTGAAGGCTGCGGAAGAGCTTATATTGTGTTGCCTAATGGCACCGAATTTTATATTGATGATGCTCTATTTTCTTCACGATCTAGAAGAAATTTACTGAGTTTTAAAGATATATGTTGTAATGGTTGTCATATTGAAACTACCAACGAAGACAATAAAGAGCATCTTCTCATTACTAAAATAATTTCGAACCAGAAACTCGTATTAGAAAAACTGTCTACTCTCTTATCTGAATTGTATTATACAGAAATGAGAACAATCGAATCACATGTGGTAATGCACCAGAAGTGCATTGACTCCAAAGTATTTATGGCTTGGCATGATCGCCTTGGACATCTGGGATCAATAATGATGAGACGAATAATTGATAATTTGTGTGCGCATCCCCTAAAGAATCAAAAGATTATTTTACCCAATAAATATCCATACTCTGCATGTTCTTAAGGTAAATTGATTATCAAACCATCTATATCAAATATTGTTTTTGAATCTCCATCATTTTTACAAAGGATTTATGGGGACATATGTGGACATATTCAACCATCAAGTGAACCGTTCAGATACTTTATGGTTTTAATTGATGCATCATGTTGATGGTCACATGTTTGTCTACTTTCCACTAGAAATATTGCATTTGCTAAACTTCTTGCCCAAATAATTAAACTACGAGCACAATTCCCTGACTATCCAATTAAAACTATTCGATTGGATAATGCAGGTGAATTTACATCTCAAGCTTTTGATAACTATTGCATGTCAATAGGAATAGATGTTGAACATCCAGTTGCCCACACACACACTCAAAATGGTTTAGCTAAATCATTAATTAAAAGGTTTCAGCTAATCGCTAGACCTTTACTCATGAAATCAAAACTTCCTATTTCTGCCTGGGGACAAGCTATACTTCATGCAACATCGTTGATTCGAGTTAGACCATTAGCATATCACAAATATTCACCATTACTGTGACGCCCCCAAATTCCGTTTGGGATCGGACGGACATTTGAAGCGTCGAGACATGCAACACAAGGTTACCTGCTCCCGTTCATGACATATAAGATGCAATAATCCTAACATGCATCTAACATTATGCAATATTCGCAGCGGATAATTTTTTTTTTTAGCAATACTATGCACCAAACTGAAAATATCCCAATACTTAAAACATATTTCATACATAAAGATCCATTGAATAACTAAGATCACAGCACTATTCCAAAATAGTTATGATCCAAAAGTACTGGAAATGCAACTCCATCGTACAAGTAGTAATTTAACTACTATATTAACATTAACGACGCACCGTCGTTCAGTCGACTGTGTCTAGTTGGTCAGCTCCTGGTCCTCCTTCAGGTCCTGTAACAAGATCTACCATTCGGGAGGAATGGTAGTTGGGACTACCACAGTGAGATTTGATTACAAATCTCAGCAAGTTAACAAAAAACTTCCACACAGACTAATGATGCATGGATGACAGTCAAAGCATAAATGCATAATCAAATTCATAAGTAATTAAAGAATAACTTAGCGTACAACATAGCATAATTGACATAACTTAAATTGAAACATGAACTGAACTTGACTTAGCATAAACTTGCTCTGAAACTTGAATTAACATGAAAAATACATACTCCACAGTTGTTGTGGCCCCATGTATTCTACACAAACTTGACTTAACATTAAAAATACATACTCCACAGTTGTTGTGGCCCCATGTATTCTACACAAACTTGACTTAACATGAAAAATACATACTCCACAGTTGTTGTGGCCCCATGTATTTTACGCATCACAATTGTAGTTAAATACGTACTCCACAGTTGTTGTGGCCCCATGTATTCTACACAAACTTGACTTAACATTAAAAATACATACTCCACAGTTGTTGTGGCCTCATGTATTCTACACAAACTTGACTTAACATTAAAAATACATACTCCACAGTTGTTGTGGCCCCATGTATTCTACACAAACTTGACTTAACATGAAAAATACATACTCCACAGTTGTTGTGGCCCCATGTATTTTACGCATCACAATTGTAGTTAAATACATACTCCACAGTTGTTGTGGCCCCATGTATTCTACACAAACTTGACTTAACATTAAAAATACATACTCCACAGTTGTTGTGGCCCCATGTATTCTACACATCATAATGTACTCAAGATGAAATGTGACTGGAATACGAAAGGACTGAAGTCCTGACGTAACATAATGTGACTTGAACATAACTTAGAATACATGACCAACTTGAGATAGAAACATTTCGTAACATGGCATAACATATAATAGACAACATATTTAACATGATATACTTGCAACAGTGAATATTACATGACTTGACTTACATGTAATGGATGACATACTTAGCATGACATACTTGTAATGTACAGTAATATATAACAGAATATATTATGTAACAGATAAAAATTGATGACAAAATAAATTCTGTATAATAGACAATTACATGATAACTTGACATGGCATGACACATATGATAACATACATACATACACTGTAGTTCTTTTACTTAGCACACATACACAGTAGACTGCTAGTAAGTTAAAAGCTAACTTACCTCGATCTCCGCGTTTCTTATAAAACTTCAAGTGCGATCACGAGGAACTGTAATTAGTAATTCTAAAAGTTAGAACTAAATCACTAATAATTTAAAATATGGAAAATACTAACTTAAAGAGTAAAATTTTCATTTTACTCTCTACATGTGGAAAAATGACCGTTTTACCCATAACTTAAGGATTTTGCATACTAACTCTAAAAGTTTCTAAAATTTACATTCCTCATGTAAATTTTATCCTAAACTTAAATATCAACTCAGAAAAATTTAAAACAAAACACAACTATGAAGAACACTCTATGGTTGAAACATCCATATGTCATTTCCCTTTATTTTTGTTGCAATTCATTCCAACTTCAAAACTCATGCTTAAACCAAAATTTTGCAACAAATATCTTCCAATCCTAAGTTCAAAACCATACTTAAAACATCCATTTAGAAAAAGCTAATAATCAACACCAAACTTTTTTGTAAAAAGATCCAAGCACTTGAATCACAAGTTTTGACCTTAAATCAAAACATCTCCAAGAATTTCAAAAATCAAATCTTACTTCTAACATATTCATAATATCATCCTAACATCAACCATGCTTTAAATCATCAAACTAAAGTCACCAAAATCACAAAATAAAATTTGGAGTTTTTGGTTTTACACTTAGTCCAAAAACAGAAACTTTTTCCTCAACTAGTTTTGATAAATCTCTTGATCTATGACTTATAAATATATGATCTTCAAACCAAACCATTACATGGTTTAAAAAGATGTCCTAAAACATATACAAGCTTCTAATTCAAGATCACATGGTTAGAAATTAATCAAAACATAAATTTAGCCAAGAATATCCACACTTTGGCTTATCTGAATATCTCTTTGCATAAAATTTCATATCTTTGAAACTAATATCAAATATCTTCAAAATAATAATATAACATGTATATAAGATGTTTAGGATCCTCCAATAAAATTATCAAAGTCATTAGAATAGGTTTAGACCACCAAAGAGTTAAACTTTCTCAAAACAGAAACTGTTTTTCCTCTTCCAGTTTCTAAGTTTCTAAATCTAAGAAAATCTTTCATCAAAACCTTTAATCATGCAAAAATCCTCAACCAATAGTCATATATACATGTTAACAATACTCCATAAAAATTTCGGACCAATATCTATCCATTATCTTGGTCAAAAACTCCAAACTATAACATACTCTCCAGATTCACGCCCAGAATGACCTTTCTATGGTTAAAAATACTTTTGACTGACCAAATGACCATGGAATGATACGAAAAATACATCTACGGAAACTAGACTCAAAGAGGAACAACTTATATGAAGGAGACTTTATGATAAAACACTTACAAAAGCTTCAAAATGGGTGTGCAATAGAACTCCTAAAAGCTGTCCGAGAGAGAGTGTTTGGTATTCTTTCAATGGAAAGCATAAATGAAGATAATTTCGTGGGGAGGGATGGCTGGAGATATTTGTGGATAAGATATGGAAGAGATGAGGCTGGAGTGAGAGTTAAGTGTAGGACTCTCTTACCCGAAGTGAGAGTTAAGTGTAGGACTCTCTTACCGGAGTGAGAGTGGAGTGTAGGACTCTCTTACCTAATAATATCTACAAAAATCAACTCAAGATATTTTTACCCAATAATATCCACGAAATTAGTTCAAAATATTTTCTAAATGTGGAGTAGACTTGGAAGAGTAAGGTGGTTAAAATCTTTCCATGTGTATTTTAAATCTATGTTCTTAAGATATTTTCCAAATGTGTATTTTGCTTAGGTGTCATGATCTCACACCTTGATTTCCTTCACAATTCCATCTAATGGTTTCTCTTTGTGCTAAGTATCTAATACTATTCATTATGTGTGGTTAAGATCTTGCCAAGTATCCAAATAAAATTTCGCTAACCTAATTTGGACATTTCACACTGTGATTTTGAAAACACTGCATTTAGTACGTTTACCGAGATTACTATTCACTCCAAAAATAAACGTAATAAACTTAATACTGAAAAATTCTAAATATTCAATTAAGCCTAGTGGTGTAGACTATAATGTATTCTGACACTTCTAACTATCTCAAATAATTAAAATCGCATTTCTGGCACCATAGTGAGTGATAACACTAACTATGTTGACAGGCTAAAACCTATGCGATTAGTCGATTCGTGTAAACTTACGGAATTTTCACGAGGTTCTTAAGGTCAAAAGAAATTCCACAATTGAATTTCTAGCGGGCTGTTACAATTACAGCTTGCATTTGGTCAGCAACCAAATATTTCTCATCTTCGTATTTTTGGATGTACGGTATATGTTCCAATTGCACCTCCACAACGTACAAAAATGGGCCCTCAACATAGACTTGGGATATATGTTGGGTTTGATTCTCCATCTATTATTAGATACCTTGAACCTCTTACAGGGGATATGTTTAAGGCACGTTTTGAGGATTATCATTTTGACGAATCTATTTTTCCAAAATTGGGTAATGAGAAGTCGGTGCCTGAAGCACGATAGGAAATTACTTGGGAAAATAAAACTCTTTCCCAATTTGATCCTCGTACAAAAGAATGTAAACTAGAGGTTCAAAAGATTATTCATTTGTAAAGTGTTGCAAACCAATTACCGGATGTATTTCCTGACACTAAAGGTGTGGTAAAATCATATATTCCTGCTATTAATGTTCCAGCAAGGATTGCAGTCCCTTAAGGCCAAGTTGCCAAAACAGTAATAGGTGAGTCTAAGATACGCCTGAAGCGTAGACGGCCTATTGGTGTTAAGGACAAAATTCCTTGGAAGAGAAAAATACAAAATGAATTTGGTACTCCTGAAGAGTCCATACCCACAACACAGGCCATAAGAGTAATTGATACTCTTGAAGAGACTAAATCTCCTAAAAAAGAACCTCCTGAAGAGGTATTTAATGAAATGTCTTCCCTTGAAGAGGAACAGGTACCTGAAAATAACAAGATCTCGATACATTTCATAAGTATTGGAGAAATTTTGAATAGAAATAAAATTGTTGTCGACAACATATTTTCATATAAAATGGCCCTTGACATTACCAGAAGTAATGAAGAAATTGAGCCAAGAACTGTCGAAGAATGTCGACGTAGAAATGACTGGTTAAAATGGAAATCAGCTATTGAAGCTGAATTAAACTCGCTAGCAAAGCGAGAGGTCTTTGAACTAATTGTACAAACATAAGAGGATGTAATGTCTGTTGGATATAAATGAGTATTTATACGTAAGTGTAATGAAAGTAATGAAATTGTTCGATATAAAGCACGACTTGTTGCACAAGGTTTCCTGCAGAAACCGGGGATTGATTATGAGGAAATATACTCTCCTGTTATGGATGCAATCACATTTAGATTTTTGATTAGTTTGGTAGTTACAAAAAGATTGGATATGCAGTTGATGGATGTGGTCACTGCATATTTATATGGATCATTAGATCATGACATATATATGAAAATCCTTGAAGGATATAAAATGCCTGAAGTTTCTAATCTGAGTACATCCAGAAATATGTATTCTATTAAGTTTCAAAGATCTTTATATGGGTTAAAGAAATTTGGACGCATGTGGTATAAACGTCTTAGTGAATATCTATTGAAAGAAGGATTTGAGAATAATCCAATATGCCCATGTGTTTTTATTAAGAAATCAGATTCCAGATTTGTTATTATTGCGGTTTATGTTGATGATCTAAATCTTATTGGAACTCCTGAAGAGATCAGAAGAACCACTACATATTTAAAGAATGAATTTGAAATGAAGGATCTTGGCAAAACAAAATTTTGTCTCGGCCTGCAGCTCGAGCATTTGCAAAATAGAATTCTCATTCATCAGTCAAATTATACAGAGAAAGTCTTGAAACACTTTTACATGGACAAAGCTCATTCCCTGAGTACTCTAATGGTTATTCGATCACTTAATGTGCAGAATGATCCATTTCGTCCTTGTGAAGACAATGAAGAAATTTTTCGTCCTAAAACACCTTATCTTAGTGCAATTGGAGCCTTGATGTATCTTGCAAATTGCACTCGGCCTGATATTGTATTTTCAGTTAATTTACTTGCAAGATATAATTCTGCACCAACTCGAAGACATTTGAATGACATTAAACATGTCCTTCGATACCTCCGAGGTACGGTTGATATGAGATTATTTTATCAACATGGTTCAAGTCCACAATTAGTTGGATATGTGGATACAGGTTATCTTTCAGATCCACACAGAGGTAGATCTCAAATTGGATATGTATTTACTTATGGAAATTCTGCTATATCATGAAGATCTGTCAAGCAAGCACTATCTGCTACCTCTTCAAATCACTTAGAGATCATTGCAATTCATAAGGCAAGTCGAGAATGCATTTGGCTAAGATCGGTGATCCAACATATTCAAGAAAAGTGTGGTCTTCTAGTGATTAATGATAGTCCAACAATTTTATACGAAAATAATGCTGCTTGTATTACTCAAATTAGATGAGGATATATCAAATGTGATAGAACCAAACATATTTCACCTAAATTTTTTTATACCAATAAACTTTAGGAGAAATGTGAAATTAACGTCAAGCAAATACGATCAAG
Organism: Carya illinoinensis; assembly: GCF_018687715.1. Lineage (NCBI taxonomy): Eukaryota > Viridiplantae > Streptophyta > Magnoliopsida > Fagales > Juglandaceae > Carya > Carya illinoinensis. The sequence goes on from NC_056765.1 coordinate 7,521,219, forward strand.
TGATAATCTGGCAGATTTATTCACAAAAGCATTACCAACTGCAACATTTAAGAAGATTGTGTAGAACATTGGAATGCGGAAACTTGAAGACCTATTATCATACACTTTTCAGGGAGAGTAATGTCTTGAAAACTTGTGCTAATTGTACTCTTTTTCCTTCGATAAGGTTTTATCCCACTTGGTTTTCCTTTACAAGGTTTTAATGGGGCAATCTTAAAACACTTGGCGATATACATGAATATTGTACTCTTTTTCCTTTGCCGTTAGTTTTTTTCCCACTAGGTTTTTCCTTGGCAAGGTTTTAATGAGGTATATTCTTTATGTATGGTCATCCAAAGGGGGAGTGTTATGTATGAACTTATTTGTATGACCATACATAGCCATTAATGAAGACCATTAAAGCCATTAATTAAGACCATTGAAGCCATCAATTAAGACCTATCTTTAGCGTACAATTAAGACCTATCTTTAGCGTACAATTAAGACCATTGAGCCATACCTACTCATTTATACTCATATATATATGGGTATCATTCACTTATATATCATCAAGTTTTGCATTGAAGAACAATTCTTTCTCTTATAATATTCTCTCTATCTTGTTATATCATTTCTCTTTTAGTTTTATAACATTCCTTATGTCTATTTTTCTTTTTTCTTTTTCTTTTTTATATTTAATATTCCCACTTAACACCATGGCCTTTTCAGGCAATTGCACAGATATAAGCACTTCAAATGTAGCCCATGAACAAGCCTACAAGCATCGTGTTAATGCAGCAAACTGCTATGCACCTCAGGTTGTCACCTTATTCTAACCAGATTCTGAACTAAACACAATGAAAATCCCATAAAACTGACACAAAAACACGATTTCGATAAATGGAAGAGGTTGAATCTTGTGTGTTTGTCTTGCTACGCACAGCACTATCAAATCTAGTTTACATGTTTCATCCTGAAGAATATGACTCATAAGTGTCGATTAATTAAAAGAATTTTAAGCTTGTTCGAGAATCTAAACCATTTCATTTCAAAAGCCAACAAACGAATTTCATATAGGATGAACCAACAAATATAAAGAACATTTGTTTTGGAGATGAATTTCAAAAGCCAACATCTATTTTTGGTTGCAATTTAGGATGTTGGGCACCAATTCATTTACCCACGCAAACTCCTAGACCCACATTCTGACTAAAGCAAAATTTGTGCTTTCATGCATTTTGAAGAGAGAGAGAGAGAATCCAAGAAAGCCAAAGGAAAAACTAGAATTAGTTGTTTACCTAAGCAGTGAGAGCAAATCTTGAAGCTGAAGACAATGGATGGTCAGTAGAGTCAACGAGCGAAGTCAAGGAAGATGGAAGAGTTTTGGCACCAAACAAAGAGAAAGCGTGGGAAGTCGGAACGAAAGGGAGGGGGGCTGAAATGAAAATAAAAAGAACTTTAAAAAAAGGGGAAAATCAGCACGAGAAGGAATGAGAAATCAATTAAAAATGTTTAGATTGATAAGCAGGATGTCTACATAGACTACATGCAGAGAGATAACTTAGCAAAATGTGAACTGTTTTTAAAATATAAAATTTAATAGGGTAATATTTTAATAGCATTTCTCTATATTTTAAAGGAAAATGTATTTTACAAGCCATTGTGAGTGCTCTAATTGATTACAATGCCCTTTTCCAAAATGTATAATATGTTAGTTGGATTTTACAACAATTTCCTGGTTCAAACCTTTTCAACTTATCTTATATCAATTTATTTTATTATTACAATTTTATCAAATCTCTATATAAAATAATCTAGTTTTTCTAAATTTTAAAATAAAAATAATATTAAAAAAATATATTCTAATAACATTTTATTCAACTTTTAATTTTAATCTCAACTTATCTTATTTCATTTGTTAAAGTAAATGAGATATTTGCCTTTAGAAGTTTATTTAAATTGTTATTATTATTTATTTTATTTTTTGGCACTACATTTTTTTAATCGGATTTTTGTTAAGATCCTACTTTTCCTCTCGATTCTTATATTTTTTTGTAACGAGGTATTGTTTTGAAAGAAAAATTAGCGAGCTCCATTATAGTCAACGTCAGAGCATTCGCATCAGTCTCGCCAATGCCATATGCAAGTTTAAAATAGCCAGCATTTTAACCATTTATCATCTGCAATGGCCTAGTCAAACTTCAAAAGTTTGACATAAACTGTACAGTAATTGTAAACTGCTCGCCAACATTGGCGAGCTACTGTACCGAGTCCATGCATTAGTTTATAATTTTTTTTTTCACCCGCAACCTCCCCTTTCCCTCGGATTCACGCTTTTTGTGTTACTCGTTTCCTTTTTTTTTTTTTCTCTCTACGCCGGAGCTCCGTCGCATGGAATTGTTTTCATTTTCAATAATTGGAGAACCTCAAAACAGAGTAGAAATTGTGCTCTCGCCCGTTGCACAACCATACGCCGTCACCTATGCCGCTGCACCTCCACATCGCCTCAGAAGATGCCGCCGAGTACTTGACCAATTAGCTCTGTTTTTCGAAAGAAAAACAGAGCTACCAACCGGAGCCTCGCTTACGCCGCTGCACCTCCACATCGCCTCAGAAGATGTCGCCTAGTACTGCACGTCAGCCGCACTAACGGCCGCATCTCACAGTGAGGTTCTTCCCCTCAACGCCGTGCGATCTGTTTTCCAAATTCATCTCCGTTCTCTCTCTGATGATCACTCTATCTCTCTCTTAGTCACGGGGCCATGCAGATCGACGACGTTTTCTTCTGGCGCAGCTGACCTCCGTCAAGCCACTTGTGGGCCGCCCAGCTCTGTCGCTTGCCTCTATCTCTGTTTTCATTTTTGTTTCTATTTTTGCATGCCTCCGTCAAGCCATTTGCATAAACCGGTGTTTTGTGTTGTATAGCCAAATTATTATTTAAATATATAAATATTATATTATTATTTTTACTTCAAAATAACTAGTTCAATGTGATAGACTTAGCTAAAAGTTTTGGTTATAGCTAAAATTTGCAATTCTAGCCAAAATTTGGACTTTGCAATGGCTAGATCATTACCAATGCTCTCAAGGATACTACAATGGCTAGGTTCGGTTTGGCTGCCGATAATTCTCATATAAGAATTTTAAGTTTTAAAATAAAATATTTTAATATTATTATTATTTTAATATTTAAAAAAATTAAGCAAAAATGAAATTATATATTATATTTTGTATAAAAATTTAAAAAAATTATAATAATAAAATGAGAATTTTATATTTAAGATAAGAAATTTTAGTGACCAAAATGAATATAAACTGTAATTAATAATAAAATAATAATTTAGTGACTTTTTTTTATAAAAGTAAATTTATAAATTAATTTAATTTAATATGATACACAATAATATAAAATTAATTTTATTATAAAATAAATTTAATATATTATATAAAAATACTTCTATTTATAAATTTAGTTTTACTTTATGTTATGGAATAATGGAGGTAGCAGTAGCACTCCTCGTTAATAAATATTCACAGGTGTTAAGTCTTGTTTAATTAAATAAAATTAAAATTAAAAATTAATTAAAATATTATTAAAATATATATTTTTAAAATAAATTTATTTTTAAATTTAAAAAAATAAATTATTTATTATTTAAAAATTATAATAATTAAATTTGATGAAATAAAATAATTTATGTAATCAAACTATGCCTTTATTCAGAGATTTTAGATTTTAACAATCTTCATACGACATCGTATACTCAACCTGGTAGCTAATGTAGGGAACTCACGATTTCTTGCCCATCACTCCACTCTACGCCCAGACTTCAGCAATCGAAAGTCGAAACCCCCAATCGCGTTCGGTAATGGCAGCCGCAACCTTGGTAATGGACCCAAAACCTTCGACAGAACCGCCGCCGTCGTTCCCCTCCACTAGATCAGACCTCCACGGAGGCTGGACGGACCAGTCCTCCGATGAGGACGACCTCTACAGCCGCCTGAAGTCGCTGCAGCGGCAGATGGAGTTCATTGACATCCAGGAGGAGTACGTGAAGGATGAGCAGAAGAATCTGAAGCGGGAGCTCCTTCGCGCCCAGGAGGAGGTCAAGCGGATCCAATCGGTGCCCCTAGTTATAGGCCAGTTCATGGAGATGGTCGATCAGAACAACGGCATCGTTGGCTCCACCACCGGCTCTAATTACTACGTGCGGATTCTTAGCACCATCAACCGTGAGCTTCTGAAGCCCTCCGCTTCAGTCGCTCTTCACCGCCACTCCAACGCCCTCGTCGATGTCTTGCCCCCCGAAGCCGACTCCAGCATCTCGCTGCTCAGCCAGTCCGAGAAGCCTGACGTCACCTATAATGTATGTTTCAAACTTTTAATTCCACCTAAATGCATTGCGATTGAAATTTTCTGCTATTCCTTCCCTAGCGTTTTATTAGGGTTTTAACTTGATTTCGGTTGGGTGATTGTGAAATGTTAACGTTTCTAGAAGAAAAATTGAATTCATTATGGTGGATGCTGCCGGGATAGGGCTTTGTTTAGGAAACAAGTTTTCAAGTTCTAAGGTTTTTGTTTGTGAAGAGTTCTCCAACTGCCTGGGATTCCATGTCGATGATAAAGAATTTGGCAATTCAGCCATGTTGAGACATATAGAAGAATTTTGATGATCCTCACATGAGTGTGGATCCCCAAGGGGGCAGGCGATTAAAGAAACCATATAAGGCGATCAAAGAGTGTGTTAGCACATTTTAATGATCCTCACATGATCTTTGAAGCATTACTCACATAAAGATAGAGTGCGGTAAATCCCCAAGGGGGCAGGCGATTAAAGAAACCATATAAGGCAGATCGCGAGAGCTGTTAACTGCTGTAGTTATTTGTGACTGCGAGAATTAAACTTTCATGCGGCTGTGTTGCTACCTAGTGACAATATCTGGATTTAGTAAATTAAATTAGATTTAGTAACCTATCAAAAGAAGGGGAAACAAGGAAATAAGTAATTGTTAACAAATAAAATTGTACATCAAGGGCTATTATGACATTGCTTGTTCCCAATGTATTGGTGTTGGATATCTATGTTTTCAATTTGTATGATTTGCATCTTATTCATACACTAGCGTACCCCTTAAACGATTTGTTTTTTCTTTTTCATTGGTAATTAAGATCGGTGGGTTTTGCCCCTAATATAATGTTTTTTTCAGGATATTGGAGGATGCGACATTCAAAAGCAGGAAATTCGTGAGGCAGTGGAGCTACCCCTAACTCACCATGAGCTATACAAGCAAATTGGTATAGATCCTCCTCGTGGTGTTTTGCTTTATGGTCCCCCTGGAACTGGCAAAACTATGCTTGCCAAGGCTGTTGCTAATCATACAACTGCAGCCTTTATTAGAGTTGTTGGGTCTGAATTTGTTCAGAAGTATCTGGGTGAGGTATGCTTTGATGTTGGTTGGTATAACAATCTGCTTTTGTTCCCTCAGTTTTTGTTGTCTTATTTCACTGCATTGAGTGATGATGTATCATTCAAGTGTATGCACAAACATACATCTTTATAATTATCCCAGCAATAGGATGTCTCACTTCAGAATGTTTGGTCTTTCTGGAATGTGTTGATATCTTGTTTGGGTCTGTATGATAATCTTTTTTCAACTTCCCATCGAATTTAGGAGGGACAAGTGGTTTTACTGATAGAAAAAGTTTCGTATCTTTTCTGTGTTTTCTTGTTTCACTTATCTGGATTGACAATCAAACGCGTGGGTTCTTTTTGTTTCCCTTGTTGTAGGGCCCACGGATGGTACGGGATGTTTTTCGCCTTGCCAAAGAGAATGCCCCAGCAATTATTTTCATTGATGAGGTTGATGCTATCGCTACAGCTAGATTTGATGCCCAAACTGGTGCCGACAGAGAAGTTCAGCGGATTCTCATGGAACTCCTGAATCAGGTATGAATTGAAAGGGGAAAAAAAAGTGAATCTCAAACGCATAGAATTTGATGAATTGAAGCTTTTATAAATGTTAGTGGGAGTTAAATATTCATACCATTGTTTTGGGTCTAGCGAGGAAGTGTCTTAGATGGTAGCCATTGGCTTGCTGAAATTTTGTTCCCCCCACACCCACCTTGGCTTCTTATGTTTTGGTTTTATGACTTTTGGTTGTAGATGGATGGGTTTGATCAGACTGTCAATGTTAAGGTTATCATGGCAACTAATAGAGCAGACACCTTGGACCCTGCACTTCTACGTCCTGGAAGGCTTGACCGAAAAATTGAATTCCCTTTGCCCGATAGACGACAAAAGAGGCTTGTATTTCAGGCAAGTCTTGTGCACATTTGTAGTTGTAATGTTTCTTGTACACATTTGCAGTTATAATGTTACTAATGTCTCTTTTGATGTATAGTAATTCCATGTCTTCTCTGATGCATGTAGAAAAACAAACTCCACCTGACACCGAAATAAAAGTAAAAATGAAATAAAAACAACCCTTATAATGGCATCTTAGTGACAAGATTATCATTTATCCTCACTAATTTTTCTTATTTACTCGTATTTATTATTCTTGGCTATTTAAATTCATTATAAGCTGTTTCATGTTTTTGTAGGTTTGCACTGCTAAAATGAACCTCGGTGATGAAGTAGACTTGGAAGACTATGTTTCTCGTCCAGACAAAATTAGTGCTGCTGAGGTCTGTTAGTTTCCCTTTTTCTGATCTCGTGTTACATAATATTAATTATATTGGGGCTCTTTCTGGACATGTTGTGATTTGCGTTATCCCGTGTTATTAATTTTTTTTATGAAAACCAACCAGATTCTTTCAGTACATGAAGAGAGTATATTCAAATTTGGGAAATGAATTGTGGTCTTACTTTTCTTCTCTTTACACTAAATGATTGCTTGCCGTCCACAGATTGCTGCTATTTGTCAAGAGGCTGGAATGCATGCAGTTCGCAAAAACAGATATGTCATACTTCCTAAGGACTTCGAGAAGGGGTACCGAACCAATGTGAAGAAGCCTGATACTGACTTTGAGTTTTACAAATGATGATGAGAGATTGAAAACTCATTCAAAAGTTCAGTTGTTCCTTTTTCAAGATGATGTGGCATTTCTCAAAGGAATTCCAAGTATCATATGTGCCAAACTAGTTACATGTTTTTATAACCTTATTTGAACAATATTAGAGCCATGTGTTGCTGAAGTATTTATATTTCTGGGATGTCCTGTCAGGCATCGAAGAGCCGTCTACGATGAGGATCTTTTAGATTCACTTGGATTAAACCTACGTGGATACTGGTCTGAATTGTTCTTGTAGAATTCCCACAAATTATTGTGGTATATGCATGATTTCAAGTGATTTGATTTGAGAACTCGTATGCTGCCACAAAAATAACGTTTATAAAATGGTAACCAACGAGAAGCCTCCTGATTGTTGCAGATCTCTATACATGATACGATGACATTGGCTTGCATTTTTTTCCATCTTTGCACCATATAAATTCTTGTAACTGCAAAAAAATAAAAAAAATGATATTAAAGGCTCAACTAAATGCGTTCTTGCATGTTGTTTGGAAAGTCATATTCATGTAGGAAAATCCTCCAAACTACATGACCATCCCACTCTTTTCCCATTATAATGAGGTGTAATTGCTTATCAATTTTTTAATTTCTATAAAAGAATTAAGAAATGATTCAAAGATAATGAAAAATGTCACATTTACAAAAGTAGGATGAAAGTAAGATAATGATGAGGTTTGTGGCACAGTCACTATGTCAATCTCGCTAATTTTCATTAAGTTTTATGCTCAAAATATATATGTTCAATGGGGGAAAATCAACAGTCTCTAGGATCTAGGGTCCGTAGAGTTTGTACTCCACTCTTAAGGAAGGGGAATTGGTGGTTTAAGACAGAGGTTTGTCTCTCAGACTGTTAGTCTATAGGGCTGTTTCTCAGACGGTTTAGTCTGGAGGAGTTAGACAAGACCATATCAACTGCAAAGAAATTTGTGAGTTAGAGAGCGAGTAAAGGTTATAATTTGGCTTGTATTTTTTAAATCAGAAGTTGTAATTATCCGTTTTATGAATGAATAAAACATTGTTTTACTGTAAAAAAAAAAATGGGGGAAAATCCATATCCATATGTATTATGCAATGAATTGCTCTTTTATTTAAAAAATTTCTTTATGTCATCATGCAGAAGAAATAGACAGATGCTAATAATGTGAATCTAATCTCAGGTATGTTGTTTCTCTTAAAATCATTGATCCAAGAAGCAATCTCATCTTGTATCACATTCATAATCACAACCGAATGATATGGGGGCAAAGTGGTGCTGAAGAACACATGAAACCCTCTAGCGCCCATCCTCAATTGTTTGAAGCTGGAATTGAAGTTTTGTGATTTTCAATCACGCCAGCTGATATGTCATATTTTAACTGGTTTATAAAGTATTGATTTCTGACCATCAAGAAATACGGTGCGCCGCCTCCGTCTACTAGCTCGGCGCCATTGTGAACAAATATGGTATTATCTTGGCCTGCCCTAGAGTCTCCCAGAAACTTGAATACATGCAGGAAAGATGTTGCTATCAGAAAGGACGAGAATGTAAGTATGTAAGTAAGGAATTGGAAGATTCTCAGGACCAACCAAAGACAAGAGAGTTTCATTAAGATGGGCATTGAATTCCACACAATCAATCATTGAAACGTGGGGGCAGTTGCTTTCATCTTTCCTGTTTCTTGTAATATTACCTATGTCCTTCCATGTACCTCTTACCTTTCTTTATTTTATTATTTTGTTTCATTCTTTTAACATGAAGCATTCGGCACATAGAATACATCATTTATTTTATTTAAATAGTAAAATTTTATTAGTAAAATTTATATTTTAAATTAAATTATGTTATTTAAATATTATATTAAATATATTATTCACATTAGCTTATAAATAAAGTTTTTTTTTTTTTTTTTCCCTTCCTATTGTACGAAGGTTCTCCACTCCATGCCCTATTATACATTGTAAAAGAGGTAAAAAGGTGGTAACGCTGCCCCATGAGTGCCGTGGAGTGGATTCATGCCCATGACTTATTATTGATGCTTAGCAGCAAATGGACCCCAGGGTTCAAAGTCATAGGGACCTACCACGTGGTCTTCTATGATTTTGCCTTTATGCACAAGGATTTCAAAAGCCATAACCAGGTAATGATTCAAAATGCATGCATAAAGCTAGGAAAATAAAATTAAAAAAAAAAAAAAAAATCAAATTTCACTGTTTCAGGAGAATTAGAAACCACTGTCATTACAAGTTTTAAATAGAAAAATTTTATATAAATTTTTTATAAAAAAGTGAATATCACAATAAAAAAGGATAATAATACTTTTACTACTAGTTCTTACCATTAGGTATTATCGCTGAAATTTTTTATTTTTATTTTTAGTTTTTCTTTTTACTTAGTTATTAAGAAAGTATTTTTTAATAATATTGTGATTTTTTTAAAAAAATATCTAAAAATATTAAAAAATACATGTAAAAAAATAAAATAAAAAAGACCAATAATGCCTAATGGTAGCTCACAGCTCCGGGAGCAGTGGACGCAGGACCATCCAATAAAGGATAGTTTTTTTACACTTTTTCAAGGTAAGGTTTAGTTTTTTACGAAAATTTGTAAGAGACTTATCTATTTGAAATTTATATAAATTATTTATCTACTTTAAATCTGCATAGATTATTTTTAAAGTTTTGTTTCAAAGCTGGTGTATAAAGTATGCTGGATAAAGCTACGTCCACCGCTTCAATATCCCGCTTCATCCATCCCGCTTGACGTGGCAGCTCATGTGAAAAGATTTAATAGATTAAAAAATTTCCCCTCTTCAACCTCCCTCCCAAAAACGTGAAGCAGCCCCTCTGAAGAAACCACTCTTCTGAAAATGTGAAGTAGATTTTCCCTCTCTTCCTTGTTTCCCTCCCTCTCTCCCAAAAATGTAGTTAACGTAGTTAAAGTCCAGGCCGTTCAAAGCATCCATTTCCGATACTCCTAGAATCTAACCCACACTTGCATTTTTAATAAAGTTGGTTTCACAGGAACATTAATTCCAATACTGAGCTTGCAGCAAAGCCCTACACGCCAAACCCTTCATAAATCTCAACCAACTTCGGTGAATTGTTTGAGATCGCGTCAGCAAGCTTGGAATTTTTCTTTTGGGTTTCTGGGTTTTGGACCAATTTGAAAACCCAATTGAAGGTAGTGGTGTACTTGAATACTTCTCAAGAAGGAACTAATTGAACATTTTTTGGTAATATCTCTTGCTTCTGTTCCATGACTATGATCCCTTTGATGGATTCTTCAAAACAATAGACACCAACTTCAGCATGCCTTTGATTTGTATGTAGTAAGAAAAATTTTCTTGATTCTTGCATTGTTGCTGACAAAATGCTAACAGAGCTAACAGAAATGCGCTTTTTAATCTCAAATTATTCAAATATTCTGTTATCAAGAAATCATGATGCTTCAATCGAGTAGGCCTTGTACTGAAAAAAAAATGCAGAGAGATGAAATCAGAGGAGAGCGAATCTATAATGGGTTGGAGGGGAAGACGAAATGGGAAGGAAGAAAAATGAGAAGCAAAAATTAAAGAAAAAAAAATGCAGAGAGTGAAATGGAATGAGGATTCGAGAAGACGAAATGGAATGGTGAAGACGACGTGGGAAGGAAAAAAAAAAAAAGCAAAAACGATTAAAAAAATAGGAAGAAGCATGACACGTCAAGCGGAAAGTAAAAACGGGAACGGAAAACGGTGGCTATAGCATTATCCAAAGTATGCTCCTTATGTCGTTGACATGACAAGACTTGATTTGTAAGATAAATTTAAAATTTTAAGCTGTATTTAGATATTGAGAGTATCTCAGATACTCTCAACATTTCTCACTACTATTTATTACTTTATTATTATTTTTTACTTACTTTTAATTCTATTCATTACTTTTCACCTACTTTTTATTACTATTCATTATTTTATTATTACTTTTCATCTACTTTTTATTATTATTCACAACTATTCTCAACATCCAAATACACTCTTAATCTCTACAAATTAAGTCTTATCATATCAGTGTGTTTTATAAATCGACTTACGAGTACAAAAACTCTATTTTTTAAGGAAATAAAAGCTCTCATTCATGGCTATTGTATGCAAGTATTTCTTAAGGAAATAAAAGCTCTCATTCATGGCTATTGTATGCAAGTATTTCTTTAGAAGCAATGATATATATAGTCTTATAGTGTACAAATCTTCATTACTTCTTTTAAATAAAAGAAAATTTTATACATCATATCATATTTATCACTATAAAATATTAAAAGATTAACGATAAATATGTTTTACATAATGAAATAAAAATAAATTGGTGAGATAGCATATAACATTACTTATATCATCTTCTTTCATCAGTTCTCAAATACCGAGCTAGACCTGTTCACGTAGTTGACTCGAATTGCATTGACTTGAAAATCGAAATAAATTATTCTCTCTTACTTTTTGAAAGGATTGCAAATATTCTATTTGATTAGTTTTCCATCTTATACGCATACTAATAATAATGAAACTAGTAGAATTTGAGATTACTTTAATAAAATTATAAAAATGCTTTAATCATAATTAAAAAGATTTCATAAAAATAAACTTATATGACTTGATATAATATAATGAATTATAATATCAATTTTATTATAAAATAGATCTAACGTATCGTATAAAATACTAACATACACTCTATAAGATGTTTATGATACTCGATGGTCTTTGATGATCTCTTTGATCTCTTCTATACATTCTACTTCGCTGCATGCAAAGGTAGAAGAAAATAAGATTGTCTCTGGGACCAATATTAGAACAAACAAGAAAATAGAGAGGAACATTTGTCTGATCTCATGATGAATGAGATGGAACAAAGAACAAATATTCGACTCACATGCCCATGTCTAACCCGGTTGTGCTTTATCGTAGCTTCCTTTGTTCTTTCTTTTAATTATAGGCACAGTTTTCATCATACTTTCTTTTAAAAACTAGTTTGATCAAGTTTTTATACAATAATGAGTAGAACAAGTTTTTGGAAATACATGTCATATTTTAGCAAGCCTCGTTATAAATGTCAAAATATATAGAGTAGTATTGCATTAATGCACAATATTATACATAATGATTAGCAGCATTATTTTATCAGTGTTTTTCTTTTTAATTTAAATTTTTAATTTCAAATTTTAAAATTTTCACAATTTTCAATAATTGACACGTCAGCATATATTGTTATATAAGTAAAATTGTAAGTATAAACAATATTTTTCAAATATAAATATGTTTGCATATGGCAGATAAATTGTCTTTACTTGCAAGAAAAATGATATTTCTACTTACATAATAATACGTGCTAACGTGTCAATTATTAATATACTGCTGACATGTTATTTGTTGAAATTTAAAATTTAAAATTAGAATTTACAAAGAAAACTGATAAAATGAGTTGTACATAAAATTATAAATAAAATTAAAAATATATGTAGCACTATTGATGCAGGAGAATCTGAATCAGATGATGCTAAGTTGTCAGATGGTACGTTGATGGTACTGAAATACATTGAGTTGACAGATCAGCACAAAGATAGTAGGTAATCATAATCTTTTCCTAGTTGGGACAGTTTTGGGCGTGTTTCGATATTTTGATCATAACTTTGGTTACAGGTATCAGAACCGCACATATGACCCCAATTCGAAAAGCCCTTTTTTGTGTGCACGTCGTAGCCATGAGCTTTGCTCGATGTGCATATTTTTCGAGGTCAAAATCTAATGTTTTTCCTTTGGAATCTTTATTTTTAGTTTTTTTTTTTTTCCTTTTATGGTAACATTTCATTTATCGTTTAGGAAGTGATTCTGAACCCAATTTAGGCAAGATTTTTGACAAATTACTTCTTCTATTACGTATTTAATTTTTGCATGATTATTGAGATTTTTCTATTTTTGGTAAAATTATGATAAGGATGATTTTCAACTATACAACCCAACTTGTGGGCTGATTTTTGACATTATTTGATTTGATAATTTTAAACTAAACATCAAAGGTGTTTCTATGTGTTTTTGGGCAATTCTTTTGTGTTATTCTCTTTTAATTATATGTTAAAACTAGCATGCAGAATAATTGCTATTCTGTCCGACGTCAGCACTACTCTAATTACAAATCTTAGTAACAAGCAGTGATTTTTCAGTGTGTTGCATTAATATCAATAGATGTCTTCATAGCTATTAAGTGGATATCCAAAATCATGCCCTAAATTATCATGTTTGGATAGAAAAATTTAGATTTCAAACCAATCCTGATTTTAAATTTTAGATTTTAAAAAGAGTAAAATCTTGTTTAATTTTGATGCAAATAGAAATCTAAATTTTAATATATGATCCAAACAGTAGATTTGGATTATAAAAACCCAAATCCAAATTCTCTTTCCTAAATCCTACATCCAAACACGGGGTATAAAAATCATGTCACTATATGAACTAATAATTGAGTGCAATCTTTGCTTGCAATAGTTTTTTTTTTTTTAGTAAGTAATCTTTGCATGCAAGAGTAGTTGTGCATACCATTTTTGTCTGGTTTTTGCAATTTAATTGAGTATGGTTACCATGCCACTCCAGTAATACATCTCACTTTGCCTCATTGATGTGGTACCACCATGCCATGTTTCTTATTAAAAAAATATTCAAAACAAAATAAATTAAGAAATAGGAAGATGGAAACAGCACTACAAGAAATTTAATTTTTAGGGACGAAATTTCTTAGGGACGAAATTAATTTCGTCCCTAAAAGTACTTTTCTGAGACGAAATTTTAATTTCGTCTCAAAACATGGAAAACCTTATAAATCCGTTCGAACTAAAAAAAATTAGTTCGAACTTGAGATTCTGAGACGAATTAGGTCGTCTCCAAAAATCTATGCCGTTCGAACTAATTAAATTTAATTCGAACAGAAAATTAATTAATTCGAATGCAATATTATTTGTTCGAATTAGTATTAACGTGTTCGAACGGTATTATTTAATTGAAAAGATATATTGTTAAAATTGTAAGAATACATATTTTTTCTATTAATTTTTTATCATTTCCAAAGTAAATAAAAAGTTCTATATATTATATATTATGATTTACAATGAATTAAAATATTTACAAATTCATAAATAATTAATTTTATGTAATTAATTTAAAAATATTTTAGTTAACTAAATATTAATTTAAAGATAGTGTCATTTTTTCAATTATCGTGAACACTAAGTATAATGAGAAGAAATGTGTTATTAACAATAAAGAGGCTAGCAAACACTAAAAATAAAAACTATACTGCATTAATTACATTCCAAAATGAGTTAGACGTTCTATACAATATAAAAAAGTAAAAAAATTACTAATAATATTTATTTATTATATAAATCAAAATCCTCCTGTAAAGTTTGCAACCGTCCTTCTAGGTCCTTAAGCTTCTCCATCATGGGCTGAATGAAGTCCCTCAATAAAATGTCGCGGTGGTCCGCCAATATAGCTCGTACCTCATCTGGAGTAGCCCCAGCAGGGTGTCTCTCAATAGGGGCAGCAGCAGTAGAAGCTGGATCAGTAGGCGGAGGCTGATCCTGTAGGACTGGACGAGTCTTCGACAAGTGACCCTTGCTCTTACTGAATGTGATCTTGTTAACGGGCCCCATCTGTGGCGACCTCCGCTCAGTCAAAGTCACTGCAACCCCTGAATGGAGTAAGAGGTTAGATATCAAAAGCGCAAATGGTAGACTACCTCCACCCGAATAGCGTGACTCTGTGCGAATGCGGAGGAAGAAATATAATGCCAGATCAATCGGCTCCCCCTGTGCTAACCGTAACAAAAATCTGGCCCGCTCGATCCTGAAATCAGTCTTGTGTTTTTTCGGATCAATGTTATACCCAACAATCAAATTAAGCATTCTGAAAAATGCTATACAGTCGGCCTGTCGGATCACTTTACCGCCATCATATGGAGGAGCCTCAGGGTCTCGCACTAGGTCACGAACCTGATCGTCTGTGAGACCATCATCAGGTACCTCATCACCGCTCTCGCTATCATCCGAGCTAGCATCCAGCTCTGCGGTCTGTCTATCCGGCACTGGCGATGAGGATGCGACTGTAGTGTCCTCTCCAGATGGTGCAGTCGCTGATCTCGCTGCTGCTGCTGCAGGATAGGCACCGGGCTCTCGCCGCAAATCTAGGAACTCAGCAATAACGCGAGGAGAGAATATAATACTCACTCCCCGGACTACTAAGTTATAGCATAGAGCATCACCAGGCTGCTCACCCATGGCACGGTAAAACTCACCGACCATCTCAGGATATGCTGTGCCCCTCTGTTGACAGATCGGGGTCCATCCACGATCGGTGATGATGTCATGTATGCTCCGCCCCTCCCAAGTGAGGTCACGGAAGTCACCTAAAATGATCTCCCGCTCAACTAGTATAGGCCTGACGGCCGGCTGAGAAGGAGATGCGGAGGTACTTTCTACTGTCTGGGGTCTGGAACGTTTTCTTCCGCTGCTGCTTGCCATTAGTATACTGTTGATGTATAAAAGATATATGTGATCTAATTAAAGTGAATTAGAGGAATGATGATATTGTGCTATCATGGTTGACAACTGCTTATTCGAATGGCCTTTAATTCCATTCGAATTAAATTATATTCATTCGAATGAAATTTAAATTCATTCGAATGAACATAATTTTCATTCGAATGACCTCAGATATGTCCATTCGAATTAGCCTAAAATCCATTCGAATAAAATTATATTCCATTCGAATTAACATAAATTTAATTCGAATGGACTTGACTTCAATTCGAATGAAATTTGTATTCATTCGAACGGACCTGAGCCAAACAGACATGGCTGAGTCGACTCAAAACCGAACCGACACATTCATTTTTATGAAGGAATCCAATATTTTAATCGGTAGAAATGATTTAGGAGTAAATCCCTATCATTTCTACCGATTATAGTTGTGTCATTTGCCCCCAAAACAACAAAATGGGGCCGGATTGATTCAAAATCCGACCCCCCCAAAACTAACTAAAAAAATTATAAAAATAATTAACATTTAACCCATACCTCTTGTTCTAGGAGATTTGAGGAGTTGGTCGGAGTTGGTGGCGGCGTTGTGGCTGCTAACGGCGGAGGAAATCGAAAAGTTCGAATGAGAGGAGGCACGAAATCTCCTGGGGAAGAAACTGGTTCGCAGCTTAAATAACGTGATTTCGTTCGAACGGAAGTATAATTAGTTCGAACTAAAAGGGTATAAGTTCGAACTAGAAGGGTATAAGTTCGAATGAATTATATAATACTTCATAAAAATATATATATAAGTACAAGAGGTAAAACAATTGAGAAGTATTAGTAATAATAGTATATAATACAGAGTATACTAGTACTAATGGCCAAATTTCTCACTAGTATATATAATAATATATATTAGATAACTATATATCGATAGTATAGAGTTTTATACTAGTTACTTATATATATTGTAAGTATCTAGTATATATATATATGTAATAGTATATATATTATGGATTAGATGAGTATAAAATAGTATTGTCTAAAGTATTGCATTATAAAGTAAATATAGTAAGTATATAGTAAAACATTGCATTAATTATACTAGTATAAAAAACATATTTCTAATATGTTTAGTTTGTATATTAATAATAAACCAAGTACTTGGACTATATTATAAAATATTACAGTATTATTAGTTTTCATATTTTGATGGTATCTATACTTTAATATCACTTAGTATTATACTATTAGTGATACTTAGTATTATACTTATAGTGATACTAACTTATAAGTATAACACTATTAGTGATTGTAAATAAAATATTATACTATTTTAAATACTTAATATTATAGATTGATAAGAAACTTAGTATTATGATATTAGTGACACTTAGTATTATATAGTCTATATAATTTTTACATATACACATAATAATATTGGGTGTATTATGTGTATAGTTATATATTTATCTAATTATCTGTTCGAACTAATATAATGTTAGTTCGAATAGAGATAATTCATGTTCGAACGAATTTTTTTTGTTTGGAGGGAAAATTCGCGCCAAGTTATCAGTATATGCTGGAGAATATTCCTTTTTCTGTTCGAACTGGAAAAATATTAATTCGAACGCGAAAAAATTGTGGGAAAAATTAGCGGTATTTGGACTTTCGCGTTCGAACTGATTAAAATTTAGTTCGAACTGAAATGCACATATTATTAATCCGATCCTTTCACTTCATTTTTCACTCGGATTGAAGATTGAGAAAAGGAGAGAGAGCGTGGCAGAGGCTGTGAGAGAGTGTTGTGGAGAGAGAGAGCTTGAAAGCGTTGAGAGAGAAGAGATTCTTGAGAGAGAAAGGAGAAGGACAAGAGGTAAGTTGTGTTTTTTTGTATTTTTCATTTCGATTTTCGTTTACAAATATCTATAGAGTTTTTGCATTTATTTGTTGGGATAGAACAACAGTTTAATGTGTTTTATGTATATATAGGTATTGTGGATTGACTAAAGTTTGAATTGCTAGTACAAGAGGTAAGTTTTATTAGTTTTCTAAGTTTTTTAATAATCATATTTAGAGATATTCATGATGTTTTGAGTTTGTTGTATTGAAATATGGCATCATGAATGCAGAAATTGTGTTTTGTTTATCAGTTTTGTGCTCTGTTTCGTGACTGGTTTCTGGGTTGGTTTAATTCGAACGCTCTGAATACCGTTCGAATTAATTTTTATTTGTTCGAACAGAATATAACTTCACCAGCGTTCCATTCGAACTTATAGAGTGTTTGTTCGAACAGTATCACAGAATTAAATACTTATTATTTGCAGTGATAATTAAATAGCTTAATACTCCAAATATAATAATAAGATATTTAATTAAAAAATTATAATTAAATATGTGAAGATATTTGAGTACTCAAGTAATAAGATGATTAATACTTAATGTATAATTAATTATATCTAAGTACACTAATTAAATAGCTTAATACTCCAAATATAATAATAAGATATTTAATTAAAAAATTATAATTACATATTTGAACATAAGTAAGTACTCAAGTAATAAGATGATTAATACTTAATGTATAATTAATTATATCTAAGTACACTAATTAAATAGCTTAATACTCCAAATATAATAATAAGATATTTAATTAAAAAATTATAATTACATATTTGAACATAAGTAAGTACTCAAGTAATAAGATGATTAATACTTAATGTATAATTAATTATATCTAAGTACACTAATTAAATAGCTTAATACTCCAAATATAATAATAAGATATTTAATTAAAAAATTATAATTACATATTTGAACATAAGTAAGTACTCAAGTAATAAGATGATTAATACTTAATGTATAATTAATTATATCTAAGTACACTAATTAAATAGCTTAATACTCCAAATATAATAATAAGATATTTAATTAAAAAATTATAATTACATATTTGAACATAAGTAAGTACTCAAGTAATAAGATGATTAATACTTAATGTATAATTAATTATATCTAAGTACACTAATTAAATAGCTTAATACTCCAAATATAATAATAAGATATTTAATTAAAAAATTATAATTACATATTTGAACATAAGTAAGTACTCAAGTAATAAGATGATTAATACCTAATGTATAATTAATTATATCTAAGTACACTAATTAAATAGCTTAATACTCCAAATATAATAATAAGATATTTAATTAAAAAATTATAATTACATATTTGAACATAAGTAAGTACTCAAGTAATAAGATGATTAATACTTAATGTATAATTAATTATATCTAAGTACACTAATTAAATAGCTTAATACTCCAAATATAATAATAAGATATTTAATTAAAAAATTATAATTACATATTTGAACATAAGTAAGTACTCAAGTAATAAGATGATTAATACCTAATGTATAATTAATTATATCTAAGTACACTAATTAAATAGCTTAATACTCCAAATATAATAATAAGATATTTAATTAAAAAATTATAATTAAATATGTGAAGATATTTGAGTACTCAAGTATTAAATATTTCAAGGCCCATCATGTATACTTGTAATGTAATCTTCCCATGTATTTGTGACATATGCTTGTTATGTTTATTACTAAGTGTTTGGATTTTGTAGTTATTTTACATGCAGTTAAACCTTAGACCCGTTCGAGAGTTGTGGCCAAATATTCTCTTAAAGAATATTTGGGTATAACTCTTGAATTGTCCAAAGTGGACAGTTTGGGATTCTATCATCTATATGGCATATATACTTAGTTATAACTCCTGTGTTAGTCAATTTAAATTTTGGTTTAACATTTTCTACATTCTTCGAGTATGTAGTTCATAAGTTTCTCGGCTCATGAATAGGGTCGACGACTTATCGTGACTAGCATACTTGGAGAATTGTAGGGAAATGCTGCCGAAATTTAAACTAACATACGAGTTTTAGACTGAGTATATATGCGATATAGATGATAGTCTCTCGAATGGGATAGGACCAACTACCTTAAAAGTACATGGTAATTAAACACATGTATTGTAATAGTTGAATGATAGTGTTTATCCCATGATTGTGGTTTTCCTTTATAGATGGATAAAAGTTGGATGTTGTTGGGAGATAGACTTGGTCGAGACTATATACAATATGCACAAGGGGTGAAGTCTTTCTTAGAATTTGCTTGTGGGAGTGTTGATAGTCGAGGATTTATAAGATGCCCATGCAAGAAGTGCAAAAACCTTAGTTCTTATAATATGACGGTTGTGGAGGATCATTTATTCGTAAATGGAATTGATGGTAAATATTCAGATTGGGTTTTACATGGAGAACCATTTCCCCAAGGAGTTAGATTTGGCAGTCACACCAACCAGATGGGTGAATGTAACGAGATCGACACAGAGGACATAAATGTTGATATTTCTGATGATGGTTATGATAATGGAGAAGATATGACTGAAATGTTAGGAGATCTTGGCGCTGGTATATTTGGTGCCAGGGTTGGAGAAGGAACATCTACCCAGTCATTTGGGGGAAATGAAGACTTTGGATCATTGTGGGAGGATGCACAACGAGAATTGTACGAAGGGTGTACCCGTCATAGCAAGTTGTCATTCACTGTCAGGTTGCTCCATATAAAGTCTATTTGTCGTATTTCTGCAAAGGCTATCGATATGCTGCTTGAATTATTTAAAGAGGCTCTGCCAGAGGATAACGTAGTACCTCGGAATTTTTATGAAGCGAAGAAATTGAAGCGAGGGTTAGGATTTGATTATAATATCATCCATGCATGTAAGAATGATTGTGTTCTCTTCTGGAAGCAATATGCAGAATGTGAATCATGTCCGGTGTGTCTTGAGTCAAGATGGACATCAGATAAGCGTAATGTACCCCAGAAAGTGCTAAGACATTTTCCGCTTATTCCTCGACTTCAAAGATTATTTACTTCCCGGATGACTGCGAAAGATATGACTTGGCATCACACAGAAAGAGTTCAAAATGATCAATTTCTCACTCATCCTGCAGATTCCTTACAATGGAAGAAATTTGATGACGAGTATCCATGGTTTGCTGAAGAACCTCGCAATGTACGTCTTGGTTTAGCAACTGATGGGTTTAATCCATTTGGCAACATGAGCACTTCTCATAGCACTTGGCCTGTCATAGTAATGCCTTATAATTTGCCACCATGGAAGTATATGAAGGATCCTTATTTTATGATGACTCTATTGATTCCAGGGCCAAGGTCACCAGGAAATGAAATAGATGTATATTTGCAGCCAATGATGGAAGAGTTGAAAGAGTTGTGGGAACAGGGTGTCAATACATATGATGTGGCCGCTTCGCGTGAATTCAAAATGCATGCTGCAATACTTTGGACAATTAATGATTTTCCGGCATACGGGAACTTGTCTGGGTGGAGCACAAAGGGAAAAATGGCTTGTCCTGTTTGTAACAAAGATACACAGTCTCAGTGGTTAGCGAATGGCCGGAAATTATGTTTCATGGGACACCGTCGATATCTACCTCATGATCATAGATGGCGAAACAATAGGGTAATGTTTGATGGAACGGTTGATCGTAGGTCATCACCACCAGAGTATTCTGGCAGTGATATTCTCACTCAATTGGCAGATGTCCCAGACAACAGATTTGGAAAGAATGCAAGATGCCGAAAGAGGAAAAGACAAGCAGTGGAATTGAATTGGACCAAAAAAAGTATTTTTTTTTGAGTTGCCATACTGGTCTACCTTAACACTGCGTCACAATCTAGACGTAATGCACATTGAAAAAAATATATGTGAGAATATTTTGGGTACCCTGATGTCAATACAAGGAAAAACAAAAGATACAGTCAACTCTCGTAAAGATTTGAAAGAGTTGGGAATCAGATCAGAGTTGCATTTGCAAGATACTGGGTCATCAGCTTATATGCCCATTGGATGGTATACACTTTCAAGTGATGAGAGAAAGAAATTCTGTGATTGGTTTATGACAATCAAATTACCCGATGGTTATGCTTCGAACATGTCAAGATGTGTCCGACCTTATGATTGGAAGATAACTGGTCTAAAAAGTCACGACTGCCATATATTTTTACAGCGATTGTTGCCAGTTGGTGTGCGGGGAAAGCTTACTCCAGATGTTCGTACAGCTATCACAGAATTAGGGCGATTTTTCAGAAATATTTGCAGTAGAACGTTGAAAGTTGATGCCTTATTAAAAATGGAAGCTGACATTGCATTGATATTGTGTAAATTGGAGAGTTTGTACCCGCCTTCATTCTTTGATGTAATGGTTCATTTGGCTGTGCATCTCCCTCGTGAGGCTTTAGTTGCTGGCCCCGTTCAGTATAGATGGATGTATCCTATTGAACGGTTTTTGGGAAAACTTAAGCGATCTGTGGGGAATAAGGCTCGTCCGGAAGGATCGATCGCAGAGTCATATATTCATAATGAGTGGCATACATTTTGTTCAATGTATTTTCGTGGGGTTGATACTAGATTTACGAGACCGGATCGAAATTATGAAGGTGGACAAATGGGAGTTTCGTCAGCATTTACCGTGTTTTCCCAGAAAGTACGTCCTATAGGTGCACAAGGGGGCTATGACCTATGTGGGCGAGAGTTTGAAAGAGCTCGATGGTATGTCTTAAATAATTGTGAAGAGATTGAACAGTATTTGAGGTTCGTGATGATCATCTAATTTGGTAGTAGTATTAAGTGCATTTCTAATAATATAGTATATATTGATACAAATTAATAATTCACATTAACATATGCAGCGAACATATACAACTACTTCGCACGAATGGTGTGACTGACGTAGAAAAGACGCATGAAGAAGAATTTGCCTCATGGTTTGAACATACGGTATTGATAGTATAAAAAATTATGCTTGAAAGTATTTTAAACTTTATTTAATTTGTAGGTGTCATCATATTTATATATGATATTGATATAAGTAGAATAAAATTTATTTATGAAGGTTGCATCGAAATATAATGAACATTCAGGTGAAATCTCACCAGAAGTATATGCTTTGGCATGTGGTCCGTCTAAGCGGGCTATCCAATATTCAGGATGTTTGGTGCGTGGATATAGATTTCACACAGCAGACAGAGAACGATATAGGAAAACTCAAAATTGTGGGGTTGTTGTCGAAGGAAGCCATGGGGATGAAAATATTGATTTTTACGGAATTGTGGAGAATATCATAGCATTAAAGTATGTGGGGGGATATATGGTCTGGTTATTTAAATGTAACTAGTGGGATGTCTCGAATCCTAGATTGGGAGTGCGTAAGGATGAATATTTTGTAAGTGTCAATACATCTCGCAAATGGTATGAGGACGACCCATTTGTTCTCGCATGCCAAGCAAATCAAGTTTTTTATTTAGATGATCCGGAGTTCGGAAATCCATGGAGAATAGTCGAGAAATTTGCGCCGAGAAATGTGTATGATTATATTCCAGAGGTAGACAAACCACATGAAGAAGTTGATAGTCCAGACCATGAAGAAGCATATCAAGAAAATGAATCAGGCATCAATCTATTTGTTGATCTCAGCCATTATGACATGGTCCCATTGCGCAGAGAAGATGTTCAACCCGAAGTAATTGAAGGTGACATGTCGGAAGAACATGAATCAACTGAAATGTCTACTGAGGATGAGAGCGATTGGTCCAGCAATACTGATACCGAATGATTTTCAAACAGATATTTGTGTAGGTAAAATTCTTATAAAAATATTTCATGTATTTTGTTCGAATAATAATATATTGTGTAATTTCAAACAGATATGCCTCCTAAACGCAAAAGAACACGTGAGCCATCCCCACCACTTAGCGAATCCCCCTGTGCTTCACCTGCCAACAATGGTGGGCCACCGTCAACAGAACCAGAACAAGGTATTTTTTCAATGTATATCTTTCAAATAAGATTAATTTAATTAAAATATATTCTAAGCCATTTGTATATATAGCTGTTGTAAACCAGCGCCGAGTTAGAGGCATTACGAGGGGTGTCTGCATAGAAAAAGTAAGGAAAGTGGGTAAAATTAAAGTTGATATATCTGATGATCACACCGGTGGCTCTGGGGATTCGGCAGCTTGGCTTGCTTCTTATGTTGGTACACTTACTCGCACGTATGCACCGATGGCTACATCATCCTGGGCTAAAGTTCCCCAAGATGTGAAAGACCACATCAAAAATCGTTGTCTGGTAATAAGTTACTTTGTATAACATTTTTACTTAAATGCGAATGTTTGAAATTATACTAATTGTTTATAATTCTTTGAAGGACGAGTTTGAACTAAATTTTGGTCGGCGGGAGGATCGACTAACGATTGAAGAACTCATGTCGAATGCATTTCGGAGGTACAAAGGTCGATGCCATGCACACTACCAGAAGTTCAGTACTACGATAGAGGCGCGTCAAAATCCATTCCAAGCAATGCCACCAAACGAATGGGAGAAAGTTTGTGATCTGTTTGAAGATCCTGCTTATCAGGTAATTTCGCTACCATCTTTTTTTTAATAATATATAATAGATGTATTAAATAAAAATTATAATTCTTTTTTTTAGAAACGGAGTACAGTGAACAAAACAAATAGATCAAATTTAACGATACACCATCACGCGGGTTCTCGATCTTTTCATCGCTTGGCAAAAAAAATGGTTAGTTCTTATTGTCTCCAATAAATCTTAATATATACACTTTTTTCGTATAAATTATGATATTAATTTTCATTTTGCAGCAAGAAGAAAATCCTACTGATTATGATCTGACCCAATTGTATGCTAAAGCACATAAAAATCGTGATGGTGTTTGGAGCAATCCTGAAGCAGAGGCAAATTATGTAAGTTTAAGTTTATTTAATTTCATTGTCTAAATATATTTTTGTTACATATACTAATTTTATTGTTTTTCTTTTTCCAGGACAAGATGATATCTCTTAAAGACACTGTTGCGGATCCATCTGATGAATCATCTGTCAACGATGCTCAAATCTTTTCTCAAGTTCTTGGATCACGTTCTGGATATTTGAGGGGCTTAGGACGTTGCGTGAAGCCATCCTCAACATCTTCATCATCTTCTAAAGCCAGATCGAATGACGACAACACTAAAAAATTAGAGGAAGCTGCACTTGAGATAGAACGATTGAGATCGAAGGAAAAAGAGTTGTTGACCCGATTAGATCAAGCAGCAGATTTAGAAGCAAGATTATAAGAGAGGCTACAATTAAATAACCAAAAAATGTTTGAACAATTTCAATTAATGATGTCCCAAAACCCTATACCACCACCACCACCACAATCATAATTCATTTGTTTTTTTTTTAATAGCCTTTTATATTTACGATGTTTGTAAACATTTGAACAATTGATGTATATAGATTACAATTTGTATTAGTATCAATTTCATTTTGTTTGATCAATGCCGTTTGAATGGTAAATTACCATTTATGCATACATTCGAACAAAAACATATCCATTCGAACCAATAAATTCCCATTCGAACAAAAATATACCCATTCGAACTTACCGGAAAATACAATCCATGCGTTCGTTCGAACAACTAAATACTCGTTCGAATAAATTCATTTCTAAAAGTCCGTTCGAACAGAAGATTTCTGTAAATAGATTATTTGTTCGAACAGTTAATATTTTTCTTCGAACAAACTTGGTCAGATATGGTTATTGGTTCGAATTAACATTTCATGTTGTTCGAACAAAAATATTTCCGTTCGAACTAGATTCTGAGACGACATTCTTTTGTCTCAGAAAAAATTTCCCGTTCGAACGGTTTCGACCGGTTCCGCCCAATTTCGTCCCTAAAAATACTTTTCGGAGATGAAAATCAATTTTCGTCTCCGAAAACTTTCTGAGACAGCCTTTTTGAGACAAAATAGAGACGAAATTTTTTCGTCTCCCAAAACTTTTAGGGACGAAATTTCCATTTTTTGAGACAAAATTTTTTGTCTCAAAAAATCATATCTCTTGTAGTGCAGTTACCTTATTCACTTTTACAAAACATCTCATCCATCCCATCTTACTTAATTATTATAATTTTTTCAAATTTTCATATAAAATAAAATAAACAATTCAACTTTTTTAAATCTCAATACAAAATAATATTAAAATAATATATTTTAATAATATTTTATTCAACTTTTAACTTTAATATCAATTTACCTCATCTTAACTCTGAAAACAGACGAGGTTTATCTTTTACCTATCTTATGTTTGTATTTTTAATTTTTTTTTTTAATAAGTCACGTAATACTATCACGTCAACGAGATAAAATGAACAGTATAACTAGAGTGGCATATATAGTAACATTTCTCTTTAATTACTATTATTGTGAAGCATGATTTAAGGAGATCTGGCGGTGGCTTAAGCCATAGCTAACTTTAGATCACGTCCCACATGATCAATGGTCATCATGAAATTTCTTCACGAAAGTTGGGACATCATGATGATGGATAGAACTTCCCGATCATGGTTGGGATATGGCAGTAGTTCTATCATCTTAAGCTAGCTTGATTGCAGGGTTTTAACTTTTAACAATATTAATCATGAGGTACGTTGTAGCCTAATTATAATAATCCAAATATATATGGGTACTTCGAGATTATTAGTTCGTGCGTTTATTTATTTATTTATGATTCTGATGGGTCATATGAGATCGTGTACGTGTTCAAGGTTTATTCCTCAAGAATGAAATACATATACCCTCATTTTGAAGAAGTTGCATACAAGGTTGTGCGACTACTTATCATATATATGATTACTTTATAGAGTGGGTTTCAAGGTAGAATGGTTTTTTTTTTTTCCCCTTCATTTGGTTTGAGGGGTATATATATATATACTATAAGAAAAATTCGTATTTGTGATTAATCTTTTGCAATAAAAAGATCATTTGCGACTCATTTTAATTGAAAATAATCATTTCGTTAGAAATAATTCGTCACAAATAAGCAGTTTTCTTGTAGATATTCATTTTCTTTTCTCTTTAATTATCTGTTGTTTTCATATATTTTTTTTTTCAAGGATAAGTAATGCTACTAGATATAATCTTAGAATATACAAACCTTGTGCACTTCTTTTGAAAAAAAAAAAAAAAAAAAGTAGGGTAACCACCATTAAAAATATAATTTTTTATATATGAGTGTTAGATTTATATATTTTTTTAAAAGGAGTGTACGAAATTTACACATTATAGGACTATAATTATCATTTTTCTTACTTCCTTATTCATCTAGATACTTCTAACGTTTTAAAAATAGCCGAGATAATGAGAAATCTCAATAATGCTATTACGATATCAGTCTCATTCTATCTTTATTGCAAAAATGACTTTCGTATAAGGTCAAATGAATGAATCCTAAAGCTTGTATGAGAACTTGTTTAACCACTAATCTATCTATGAAAAGATATTTTCGGAAATGTAAATGAACAAAACGTAGTATACTTCTATTTGTCGGTCCATAATATCCATTGATTAAAGATTTATACTTACGCTACCTCCATATCATCATTTAGGAAATAAACAAACATCATAGAAAAATTACAAACATATTGTAATGATATCAGGAACACCATGCAGGAGAATGCATGAGTACTCTAGGCCTATTTTAAAAGATACAAAATTAAATGAAATTGAGACAATGGTCCGATGATCTCTTCTCGATGATTTGCAATTGGAAGGAGCACTTGTCTATGAAGTTTTCAGTTGGTTTGGGTACAAGAGCATCCAAACCATGCATGTGGGAGTTGGGTACCTAAAAAAGATGAGTAGTTGAATTAAGGTTTGTTGCCAACTCAGGGTTGGGTAATTTTGGAAGAATTTGTGGCTTAGTGAGCTTTGTTTTTGTACGTTCATCCACCTCAAATCACTCCTCTTCCTCTTCCATAATCTAGGATTAAATTATCTGAACTTTGTAATAAAATTTGTTAAGAGTATCCAACCCCATGTTTACTTCTATTATTAATCCGTGCATTTTTAGTTTTGTAATTGATAGATTCATATAGGTTATTCATGAACTTGATGAGAAAGTTCAAGATCAGTTTAAAATGATTATTAGTTCCTTTTTTTGCTGAAAAAAAGCTTGTTACATTTCTTTATGTTTGATATAAATGAACTAAAGTCAAATTCATTGTCAAGAATAAAAGAAAGAGATAAGGTTAAAAAGAGATAAAAAGATGAAAGAGTGGACCACTACTCTTCAGGTTTCAGAATATGAAGATGGGCTAAAGGTGGAGAAGAAAGGTGTAGGTAGTCATATCCATGTTTGGGCAATATTGAACATGGTGGGGGTAGAGCGAGGGGAAGGGTTGTACGATTGAGAGCGGGTGGGCACTCCTATCCCTTGATAGCCCACCCGAGTGGCTCGTGGTGAGAGGTTTGGAACCCTATATCGTCCTCAGTTGCATCTCTGGTAGCAGCATATTGTTGACCGTAAAATGATAAAATAACTACTCATTTATAATTTCTCTACAACCTTTTGAAAAAATATTTTTTTTTTAAATATTTATTTGAATTTTGATTTTGATTTGATGTGTTTGAAATTTAAAAAAATATTATTTTTATTGATACGTTGTAAATGAATTGTAGATAAATTGTAAGGCTATCATCTCTGATCTTCGTCACTATAACTACCATAATTTGGACATCGCATTCGCTCAATCAAAGTGGATGAATACCTTCTTGACTCCTAAGTCAAAGAGGGAGCTTATGCACCTCTTTCTAAGAGATACGATTCGATATCTAAATCGGATGAAGGAGAGCGAAGGGGCGATCATCTACAATTCTCTAAGGAACCACATCTTTACACTATCTTATGACTCTTCTTTCCAGATCTCTACAGAGACAACATCTTCAACTTCTTTCCAAACATATTTTTTCCATTGTATTGAAAGTTGTGTAAGATCATGAGAAATTGTACAATTACCAAATATAGTAAATTTGCAACATGAATTTCGTCTCTTTGTTTATATTTTATGTGCTTTATTTATTATTTACTTCATGGATTAGCATCCGAGTACCGTATCAACGTCCAGGCTATCATCATGGGCTATTTAACTGTATTATTGAGCTTCAACCACGTCAAAAAATTGCATCAACAATCATGATTCATGATCACTAACATACAAATTGTTGAAGATCAAAATACAATTTGAGATTTAACCTTTTGTGCTACTATTATGAATTTATCAACAAACCATCTCTTGGGTTACCATCAAAGCATGATGAAATGTCGATGACATTTTAGATGAGATGGGAGAAAGATCTTCTCAACCATTTTTCTTTTTTAAAAAAAAAAATCAAGATCTAAGTTTTAAAAGAGATAAATGCAAAGTGAGCTTTTAATAATTAATTATAGTTGTGCTTACAATTTTTTTAATAATATCAAATATAATTACTTTAAAAAACATTTGTTTTGATATGATATATAAAAAAAGTATTGCTATTTGAAGGGTTTTATTCTGCATATTATCTATGTGACATAATTTACCTTGATTTATCTCAATTATCTCCTTTTTTTTTTTCCTCTCTCTCGATCATTATGATCGATAAAATACATTCATTTCTGTGTGGATTATTTGCATGCTCCCTTCCAAATGTTTTAAAATTCTTCCTTTTGCTCTCCGAAAGCTCTTGAAAAAATGATTGCATTGGCTGTTGGCTGGCCCCCTGTTTATTCGACCCTCTCACCAACCTCACCCAAAACCAAAACAAAAAAAAGAAAAAAGACAAAAAAATCAATCAAATCATTATTATCTTGGTGAGGTAGAGTGTTGTAAAGTTTACTGATGTAAATGTTTGATTAATTTAGTTTTCTTTTGAAGGGTCAATTATATCTAGTTAAAGCTACGTCCCTCCATATCATATATGTCAATTTCATTTACTATATTGTATCTTAATCCGTATGACACTTTCATAAATTGTTTTAAATTAAATTAAATTAATATATATATATATATATAATCGGTATTAATTTATCTTTATATATGTTTTCACTTTCGTTTATATTGTTGTTTTTAAAAGAAATGATATGAAATTTTGATTTACAATTCGGGATGTATTAACTTATTAAGTAAACTTTCTTGAGTGTAATTAAGAATAAAATGATAAATATTTAATATTATATTTATTTTTATAAGAAATAATTTATAATTTTTAGAGTATGTAAATCTCACTTATTTTTTTTGAAAAAAGTAAGTAAATCTAAAATTTACATGAAAAAATTTACATTTTACTGGTGAGTCCAAGTTTTTTTAAAGGAGCTGCTCGAGACTTATACACTAGATCACTAAGTTGCAGTTTGGATTGTAAATTAAGATAAGATGAGTTGCGATGAAAGTTAAATAAAATATTGTTAAAATTTTATTTTTTTTAATATTATTATTACATTTTTAGATTTAAAAATTTTGAATTATTTATTATATTTTATATAAAAATTTTAAAAAATTATAATAATGAAATAAAACCAAACTATTTTATTTTCTAAACCGGTGCTAAAATATACGGAAGTCTGAACATTACCCTCTTTTTATATAAAATTTATTTATAAATATTAAATAATTCAATTTAAAATCAAGGAATCGATGCTCGTAATGATCATGTGTCCGAAGGACGAAATGAGAACGTCGTAAACGCAACAGCCTGCTGTTTTGTCCATCTGCGTTAAGCTCAAGCTCCATCATAGGATTAAGTGCCTTTCTTGTTGCTCTCAACTCTGCAGCCTGCCAGGATCCCTCCCTCCTTCTCTCTTTCTCTCTCTATCCTCCTTTATTCGTCTTTACTCTTCGTCATCTCTTTACCTTTTCCTCCTTTTATGCATATATCTCCTCTCTCTCCGACAAAAAAGTCCTCGGAATATTTACTTTGAAAAAGAGTTTTTTCTTCCTTTCGAAACCGTTGCTGCAGAAATTCAGAATGCTTTCGCGGGTATCGGACCAAATCCTGAACTTCCATGAGCTGTTTGAGTTACTTTTGTGTGTAGCCGAGCTAACCCATATGAGTGTTCCTGGTAATTGGATCTGATAGCTGAGACTGACGCTGAAGCTGAAACTGAAACACCGATCGATTCTTGCGCAAATGCCGCCATCAGTGTTGGGTCTCTTTGGACCTCGAACAGCAGCTTCTGAGCTCTGCAAATCTCGAAACCTTTATGGGATGAAAAGCTAGTCAAATTCTCTGCTTCTACGCCATGTTTTCAGGTTCGCGTCTATTTGGCTTTGGCCATTTTGTTGGCTAGTCGATGATAATTGCTGCATGCATTTCCGCCCTGATTAGCTTTTCCTAGATCTGGACAATGGTTGTGAATCCCTCACGTTATGTGGATATTCCTTCATCTGTACATGTCGATGCTCTCATTCGGCGAGCGCTTTTATCATCTCATGCGATTGTCTTCTCTGAAGCCTCTTATTGGTTCACATTGTTGATTTTAGTCGAATGTTGTTTGAGAACACCTGTGTTTCTTATTGCATTATGTTTCAAGTAGGTTGGTTTTTGTCTGTAAGTTCGACAAACTAGTTTTTCTTTGACAAAACCTTGATTGTTGAACGAATCCAACTATCCATAATCTAGAATTGCTTCACAGTTGAGACAAAAACCCAATGAAAAATCAACGATTTAAGTGCTTTGTACTAGAATGTTTATCCGCGGACTGCATCCCAATCCAATCCTCTTTCCCCAACTTTCTGATACATTTTTTTGGTAAAGTTATAAAATGTAGAATATGAATTTGCTGTTTGTACTATACACTGGACAAACACTTGTTTTATGTGCCTCGTCATCTCTTTGTTTCTCATGCTAGTCTGCGGTGAGATGGTAATTTAGAATAACTCTTTTTTTTTCCCCTTATTTTAGACTGATATTGGAATCCTATGGGAAAAGGTTCCTTTGCTTTAATCACTAAATGTCTTTTCCTGCTGCTTTTTGGTGTTGTTTACTTTTTGCAATTACTTTTAAACTTTGGTTTTGGGTGCTGGATGTAGAGAAATGAAGAAATGGATTGCTATTGTATTAAAATTTCCCACATTTCCTTGTGGGAAATTTGAGAAGATTCCGAACTGATAATTTTTCTAGTAGGATTGTTCCAAGCTCCTGGAGCTCTTCAATGATCGTACGTACCTCGTGTAAGTGCCCATTGTTCAAAGGCAAGTTATGGTTGTCATTATTTTAACATTGAAAAAAAAAAATCTTGCCTACCTTCTGTTGTGGATTAGCGCTTCTGTTAACCTCTAGGCTCAGTTTTCCTGGCTCTTAAATTACACAGAACCATATCAAGGTCTTTATGTAAAATAGATTTTCTCTGATCTCTAAGCATATCCGGGTGTGATGAAAAAGACACAGGCAGAGCCAAAAAGTTTTCAGGAATATAATAAGATTGAAGTGGGATTCTTCTTTATCCTTCTAGTTGTTCATCAATATTTGCATTTTGCAAATAGAGTAGATCATCTTTATTAGAGGTTGCAGTAGTTATTTCCTCCCCCTCCCCTCCCACCTTTCCTTTTGTTTTGTGCAATTCCATGAATGCATGATATATGCTCAGTTTACCCTTTCAATTGTGAACTTTGCAGTACCATCTGCAAAAGTTTCATGCTTGGGTGGGAACAAGGTTCTCCCTTTTTGCTTTTTGGCTGGCTGCCTAATCTTGTTCTGTTGGTTTTTTGCTGAACCAGGAAATCATCAAGGTCTGCCGAAGTTACATATTTGTACTGGTCATCCCTTTCAGCAATCCTTCGCCAAAAAATTGCCTATGAGGATGTGCTGTACTTCAGCACTTACTTATCTTTTCATACTAATCACTCTTCTACCCCCCGCCATTGCTGACCTGAACTCAGATAAGCAAGCACTTCTTGACTTTGCTGCTGCTGTTCCCCACCGACGCAACCTCAGCTGGAACCCTACCAGCTCTGTCTGCAAATCTTGGTTTGGTGTCACTTGCACGCCAGATGGAACCCGTATTCGTGCCCTCCGGCTTCCTGGGGTTGGACTTGTGGGCCATATCCCACCAAATACCCTTGGTAAGCTTGATGCTCTCAAGATTCTGAGTCTTCGATCTAACCTTCTCACCGGTAATCTGTCCTCTGAGATTACCTCCCTCCCTTCACTGCAGTACCTCTACCTGCAACATAATAATTTCTCAGATGACATTCCTACCTCCTTTTCCCTTCAACTCAACGTACTGGATCTGTCATTTAATTCCTTTTCTGGAAGCATTCCACAAGCAATACAAAATTTAACGCAACTTACTAGTTTGAACCTCCAAAACAATAGCCTTTCTGGATCCATACCCGAACTTGATCTACCTAAACTCAAGCATTTGAACATAAGCTTCAACCACCTTAATGGCTCTGTTCCATCTTCCCTTCAAAAATTTCCAAATTCATCCTTCTTAGGAAACTCTCACTTATGCGGACTACCTCTAATAGCCTGCTCCATCTTCCCAGCACCTTCTCCAGCTCCTACTTTGTCTTCAACAATGGTTCATTCAAATCAAAGTTCTAAAAAGAAACTGTCAATGGGAGCCATAATTGCAATTGCAGTCGGAGGATTTGCGTTGCTGTTTCTGTCAGCTCTAGTTATTGTTCTCTGCTGTCTGAAGAAAAAAGGTAGTGAAAGTAATGGTGTATCGAAAGGGAAAGTTTCAAGTAGCGGGAGGAGTGAGAAGCCCAAAGAAGACTTTGGAAGTGGGGTACAGGAACCTGAAAAAAACAAGCTTGTTTTCTTTGAAGGTTGTTCTTATAATTTTGATCTTGAAGATCTATTGAGGGCTTCGGCTGAAGTGCTGGGAAAAGGTAGTTACGGCACAGCATATAAGGCTGTTTTGGAGGAGGCAACAACGGTAGTGGTAAAAAGGTTGAAGGAAGTGGTGGTCGGGAAGAGGGAGTTTGAACAGCAACTGGAAATTGTGGGTAGGGTTGGACAGCACCCAAATATTCTGCCACTCCGAGCTTATTACTACTCGAAAGATGAGAAGCTCCTTGTCTATGACCATGTCCCTGGTGGCAGCTTATATACACTATTGCATGGTATGGATATCCCCCTCTTTATTTCTTTCTGCTTTGGGGGGTTTTTAAAGATTATCTTGTTCCAAATATTATGATTAATGATTTTTAATATGGCATTGTGAAATCATGGAATTATGACTGCTGCATTTCCAAAAGAATATTCTTTCCTGTGCAGTTGGGCCAGTTCTTCCTCTATAGTGTTACTTCTCTTTGATCACAAGTTACAACTCCCATTGGAAACATGTAATTAAAATAAAGAAGAACATTATGGTCGATAAAGTTCACTTACAGGAAACAATAGCATTGAGAGAGTAGAAAATCATGAATATTTTGAAACTTCGGCAAGATATATGGCGAGGTTGTTGTCTGTTAGACTGATAGCCAGGTTTGCTTGGGACATATAATTTGATGACAGGAAACAGGGACGCTGGACGAACTCCATTGGACTGGAATGCCAGAGTGAAGATCTCCCTAGGAATTGCAAGGGGAATTGCCCACCTCCATTCTGCAGGTGGTCCGAAGTTCTCTCATGGAAACATCAAGTCCACAAATGTCCTCCTCAACCAAGATTTCGAAGGACGCATTTCCGACTACGGTTTAACCCCTCTTATGAATGTTCCCGCCACTCCTTCCCGCGGTACCGGCTATCGTGCTCCAGAGGTGATCGAATCCCGAAAGCACACCCACAAATCAGACGTGTACGGCGTCGGTGTTCTCCTCCTTGAGATGCTGACCGGAAAAGCTCCACTCCAATCGCCAGGGCGTGACGACTTGGTTGATCTTCCGAGGTGGGTCCAGTCTGTTGTTAGGGAAGAATGGACAGCGGAGGTCTTTGACGTCGAGTTGATGAGGTTTCAAAACATCGAAGAAGAAATGGTGCAGATGTTGCAGATTGCCATGGCCTGTGTGGCAAGGTTGCCCGACTTGCGACCCAGCATGGATGAAGTTGTTAGAATGATTGAAGAAATCCGGCTATCGGACTCGGAGAACCGGCCATCTTCTGAAGAGAACAAATCCAAGGGCTCAAATGGGCCGACTCCATGATTGCCTAAACCTTGGCCCAGTTTGCTTGCAGGAAGCAGCAACGTTGGACATTTTCATTTGGACGAAGTGAGGATTTCCCAAGTAGAATAAATACCTCCTCGGCCTCCATGTTTGACTCTCGGTAGTCGGTAGCGCGTGAACGTTTCCATTTGTGCTATTTTTATTTTTATTTTTTTAATTTTTTTGGGGTAAATCAGTACCTGGATTATTACGTAATTCGAGATTTTAATTTTTAATTTTTAAAAAATATTTAAATTTTAGAAAATTTGTAATTCAGTACATTTATTAATTTACTGTTAGAAAATTAAGGATAAGATTAATACGTGGTTTTGATAATCACGTGTCAACTTTTAATTAGCTAATATGGATATTAATATCTCGTATCAATTAATAAAATATAAAGATAAAAAATTATATTTATATCATGTCAAGATATAAATATTTGATTATAAATATTAATTTAAACTAATTTATTAAATTAAAGGTGCGAAACTTTCAAATCCTACTCAATCCATCTCAAAAGGGAGTCTGCACATTGTAATCCTTGGATTCGTTCTGTTCAAAAGACAACCACTTGTCTCTGTCTGATTGCTGGATGCCTAGATTTCTTCAAACATCTCAGACGACTTGGTCCCTACTAGATCGCAAGTAGTGTGGCAGTGAGGCACCTTTGCCACACAGGCCACGGCCATCTGCAGATTCTGGACTATTTCTTCTTACAAGAGCATCATCATCCGCTTTTTCATCTTCATTTTTATAATTTAACATAAAATTACATTTTTTTTTAAATTTATTTTTAAATTTTATTCATCTTCTAAAAACCTCATACATCTCATTCCTCATCCATATCTCTATTCTATTAAATAATATTTATCCATTATTTTTTTATTACATTTTTCTCTTTATTCCATTTACAATCTTAACTGTTAACTCTTTTATCTTATTATCTTTTTTCCAAATATTACTTTATACTAAATATTTAAATAATTTTGATTATCCAATACAGTATTTTTTTTTAAACCAAAATTTATATTATAAAAATAGTAATTTTTTATTTTTAGTTAGTACATTTTCTAATGTGATGGGGCATTTTTTTTTATTTAGTACTCTTTATCAGTTTCGCTAATGGGGATCCGTAGTCATATATTGATGATAAAATTTTCTGTCATTTTTTTAACGGTAATATTTTTTATCTTTTCTCCAACGATAACTTTTTTTTGTCTTCTCTCAAATGGTAACATTTTTTATCTTATATGTAACGGTAACTTTTTCCTCTATAAATACGCATATTGCTAGCATTCACATTCTCACAAATTCAAGTGTCATTTAATCTATAGAACTGAAATTCTATTGTATCTTCTGATCTCCCACTCCCTTCATTAAATGGCTCGTACCTTCTTTTGAAAATTGTTAACATACATATCCTCTGAAGATGATAGCGATATTCTTAATGAGGAGGACAATGGACAGTCATCGAGGTATTGTGGCAATTGCCAACGTTGTAAGTTTATTCAGCGTGATCATATTTAGGGGTACGAGCGCCTATTTTGCGATTATTTCACAAAAAATCTAGTATATCCCTCGAATCTATTTCGAATGAGATTTCGGATAAACCATCCCCTATTTCTCTGTATTATAAATGAGGTAGAGTCTTACGAGCCGTTCTTCGTCCAGAGAAGAGATAATGCCGAAGATTCGGTTTATCTTCTATGCAAAAAATAACCGCAGCACTTAGAATGCTAGCGTATAGGGTTACTGGAGATTTTATGAATGAACACATACGTATTGGTAAACACACCGCAATGGAGAGCCTCAAAAAATTCTTTGAGACAATAGTAAATGTTTTTTCAGATAAATATCTGCGGTCTCCAAATGCCAATGATATTGCCCGATTGCTTGTGGTTGGTAAACAATGGGGATTCTCAGGAATGTTGGGAAGCATTGATTGCATGCATTGAAAGTGAAAAAATTGTCCTGCAGCCTGGAAATGTATGTACTTCGGCCACATCTGTGAACCAACTATTATTTTAGAAGTAATTGATTTGTGAAGTTTGCACCCCTGACTGATTTTCTAATGCCGATAGGCTCGTTAGGGGGTAAGGGTGGAGAGTCATCAAGGGTCATAGGAGAGGTTCCACTTTGCCCACCATAAATGGGATCGAGTTGAGGATCTTGACTAAAGAGGTTGGTGAAGTACATATGTCTAGGGTCTTGTAAATCCATCTCTAAAATATTAATAAAATGTTAGAATAAGAAACTTTGAAATTTGGGGTTTAGTCGGGGTCGCCGGCTCAGGAACCGAATGGTGACATATTGGAAATTTGGCCACTCACCCATGACTGCAACAATCGGTTGCCAGTACTTGTTGGCCGTCCAGTTACCTAGCCATCGAGAAAATGACTAACAATTAACGCTATCCCCACATGCGGTTGTCATCATCACAACCGAGGGGGTTTAGTTTACACATTATTTCTCTATCACAACATAATACAAAACACCAATCAAACAATATGCAAATCACAATAATGCTAAATAAGAGCATCTCCATCCGATTTACTAATATATAGAATATATTAATAAGTAAAAAAATTCAGAATAGTGATGACTTTGACAGCATGCGTAAGTAAGGAGCCGAACAGTGAATGGCTACAAAACCCCACCCGAACCCCCAATTGCCTTTTGTGGAAAGTACCACAAACTGCAATATAGTCATCCGGGTGAGGATTACCCCGCCATATCAATAGGGTCCTATTAACACTTGTGACTTACCCTACACTAAAACACCATTATCACAGCCTAACAACAGCCCCCCACTCTCGAGAGATACGAAACATTGCAAATGACCCAACAATATAGAATAAATTATTCTCTAGAAAGACCCAAACTGTGACGCCCCCAAATTCCGTTTGGGATCGGACGGACATTTGAAGCGTCGAGACATGCAACACAAGGTTACCTGCCCCCGTTCATGACATATAAGATGCAATGTTCCTAACATGCATCTAACATTATGCAATATTCGCAGCGGATAATTTTTTTTTTTTAGCAATACTATGCACCAAATTGAAAATATCCCAAATGCTTAAAACATACTTCATACATACAGACCCATTGAGTAGATCACAACACTAGTCCAAAATGGTTATGATCCAAAAAATACTAAAGATGCAACTCTATTGTACAAGTAGTAATTTACGTTAACTACTATATTAACATTGACGTCGCACCATCACTTAGTCAACTGTGTCTAGTTGATCAGCTCCTGATTCTCCTTCAGGTCCTGTAACAAGATCTACCATTCGGGGGGAATGGTAGTTAGGACTACCAAAGTGAGATTTGATTACAAATCTCAGTAAGTTAACAAAAAACTTCCACACAAGCTAATGATGCATGCATGACAGTAAAAGCATAAATGCATAATCAAATTCATAAGTAATTAAAGCATAACTTGGCGTACAACATAGCATAATTGACATAACTTAAATTGAAACATAAACTGAACTTGACTTGACATGAACTTGATCTGAAACTTGACTTAACATGAAAAATACATACTCCACAGTTGTTGTGGCTCCATGTATTCTACGTGTAAATACATACTCCACAGTTATTGTGGCCTCATGTATTCTACACATACTGAATGTACTCAAGATGAAACGTCACTGGAAAACGAAAGGACTGGAGCCCTGACGTAACATAACGTGATTTGAACATAACTTGAAATACATGACCAACTTGAGATAGAAACATTTCGTAACATGACATAACATATAATAGACAACATATTTAACATGACATACTTGTAATGTACAGTAATACATGACAGAATATATTATGTAACAGATAAAAATTGATGACAGAATAAATTCTGTATAATAGACAATTACGTGATAACTTGGCATGGCATGACATATATGATAACATACATACATACATTGTAATTCCTTTACTTAGCACACATACACAGTAGACTGCTAGTAAGTTAAAAGCTAACTTACCTCGATCTCCGCGTTTCTTATCAAACTTCAAGTGCGACCACGAGAAACTGTAATTAGTGATTCTAAAAGTTAGAACTAAATCACTAAATATTTGAAATATGAAAAATACTAACTTAAAGAGTAAAATTTTCATTTTACTCTCTACATGTGGAAAAATGACCGTTTTACCTATAATTTAAGGATTTTGCATACTAACTCCAAAAGTTTCTAAAATTTACATTCCTCATGTAAATTTTGTCCTAAACTTAAATATCAACTCAGAAAAATTTAAAACAAAACACAACTATGAAGAACACACTATGGTCGAAACATCCATAGGCCATTTCCCTTTATTTTTGTTGCAATTCCTTCCAACTTCAAAACTCATGCTTAAACCAAAATTTTGCAACAAACATCTTCCAATCCTAAGTTCAAAACCATACTTAAAACATCCATTTAGAAAAAGCTAATAATCAACACCAAACTTTTTTGTAAAAAGATCCAAGCACTTGAATCACAAGTTTTGACCTTAAATCAAAACATCTCCAAGAATTTCAAAAATCAAATCTTACTTCTAACATATTCATAATATCATCCTAACATCAACAATGCTTTAAATCATCAAACTAAAGTCACCAAAATCACAAAATAACATTTGGAGTTTTTGGTTTTACACTTAGTCCAAAAACAGAAACTTTTTCCTCAACTAGTTTTGATAAATCTCTTGATCTATGACTTATAAATATATGATCTTCAAACCAAACCATTACATGGTTTAAAAAGATATCCTAGAACATATACAAGCTTCTAATTCAAGATCACATGGTTAGAAATTAACCAAAACATAAATTTAGCCAAGAATATCCACACTTTGGCTTATCTGAATATCTCTTTGCATAAAATTTCATATCTTTGAAACTAACATCAAATATCTTCAAAATAATAATATAACATGTATATAAGATATTTAGGATTCTCCAATAAAATTATCAAAGTCATTAGAATAGGTTTAGACCACCAAAGAGTTAAACCTTCTCAAAACAGAAACTGTTTTTCCTCTTCCAGTTTCTAAGTTTCTAAATCTAAGAATATCTTTCATCAAAACCTTTAATCATGCAAAAATCCTCAACCAATAGTCATATATACATGTTAACAATACTCCATAAAAATTTCGGACCAATATCTATCCATTAGCTTGGTCAAAAACTCCAAACTATAACATATTCTCCAGTTTACCTCCCAGAATGACCTTTCTATAGTTTATACAATATTTGACTGACCAAATGATCTTCAAATGGGGCAAATAAGATATCCATGTAAACTAAACTCAAAAAGGAACAACTTATATGAAGGAGACTTTATGATAAAACACTTAAAATAGCTTCGAAATTGGCGTGCAAAATACCTCCTAAAAGCTGTCCGAGAGAGAGTGTTTGATATTCTTTCAATGGAAAGTGTAAATGAAGATAATTTCTTGGGGAGAGGTGGCTAGAGATAATTATGGATGAGATATGGAAGAGATGAGGCTGGAGTTGAGAGTTGAGTGTAGTTTTCTCCTACCCAAAATATCTATAAAAGATTATCTCATAATATTATATCCAATAGTATTTACAAAAAATCAACTTAAGATATTTTTATCTAATAATATCTATAAAAATCAACTCAAAATATTTTTACCCAATAATATTCATGAAAATTACCTCAAGATATTTCTTTTTATCCAATAATATCTACAGTTTTGAACAGGCGTTTTGTCCGAAAATATGAAAAAAATGTTATTGCGCCATAAGACTTTAAATAACCCTCCGAGTCTAATGGCACAAACCATAATACATTTTGACACTTCTAACTATCTCCAATAATCAAAAATACACTTCTGATACCATAGTAAATAATAACACTAACTATATAGTTAGACAAAAACCTATACGATTAATGGATTCGTGAAAACTTATGGGGTTTTCATGAGATTCCTAAAGTTAATAGAAATTTCATAATTGAATTTCTAGCGGGCTGTTACACAAACAGTGCTATTATCTAAAATAAAATAAAATTATGTCCACATGTACAACATTGAAAGTCATGTTGAATCAATTAAATGCAAGGAGCCTAAACAAAAATGTAACTAAAATGATATCATAAATAAAATGGTATGAATAAAATAATAACAGGTATAATAAATATAGTCAATGAATTATGAGGCAAAGACAACCCCAAAGTAAGAAAAAAGTAGATTGTTATATATATAGCTATAAAATAAATGCCCAAAACAACATGACTACCCTCAATAAATCATCATTTAATTTCCCTCCCTTGGTTACACCATCCAACTGTTATATATATATATATATATATATATATATATAATATCTTGTGAATTAGCATCGGATTCAATGTCAACTCTTTTAAGTATGTAAAGAATGAACTGTAAGTTCCACTTTGAGTTCAAATAAAATATAGCAAAATAGTTTATATTGAATCCAAGTTGGTGTAGTATTGTCAAACAACATGAGAAGATTTGCCAAAAATATATACACTTCTTACTTAAAAGTGATAAAAGAAATATGGTCTTGAAGACCAAAATCCAGTGACATAGAGAAGGAGTGCTTGCACACAAACAACAATCACATATATAAAGAACAAGCTATCTCAATTCTTAGAAACAACAAGCTAAACTTTGCAACATGGACTTAGAACATCAGCTTTGTCAAAACAATATTGGTAGATATTTACAAACTTCAAATGACACCATTTAATAGAAGATAGAATTTATTAGAACCACAAAAGATTAAAAGAAGGAACTCAGTTTTTCCTATGATCCATGTTGCCGAAAATTCAATGATGGAAATACACATCATAAGCAATGAGGCCATGTTTACATCCAACAAATACCACCAAGCCATCCAGTCACCAACAACTACACTTACCAATGCATGTATTCAGGGTTCAATGCAAGAAGAAGATAATTGTAGAATTTGAAAACAGAAGATGCAAGACAAGAAGTCATTCAACATTATCATAGCCTACTCAAAAACCTGCCACCTGAACCCCCATCACCAAGGCTAACAACACATCACAAAATCAAATGGCTCATATCTTTATAATTTTACATTTCTAAATAATCAGTCATGAACTAAGGATAAAATGTACTGGTCTCATAACAAAAAGAAGAACCTACAAATTTTCCAAAGGTTCTGTCAGCAGGATATAAACTAGAGATTTTTTCTCATAAATTAGCAAAGCATGTTTCTTTAAACTAAAACAATCAAAAAATGATAATAAAATGAAGAAAAGATTATACTTGCAAAACTTGGAGAAATCCTCAACAAATCAATTCCAAAAACAGCTGAAAAAAGTGAAAAATAAACCACAGCACAACCAATAAGTGGGATCATAAATCACGTATATTGAATTCAACTATAGATCCTTATGTAGCAGCAAAAAAAGCTAGGAACAATACTAGCCCGGTGATCATGCAACAATGCAAATACTTTCTCATTTTGCTTTACTCATAATCCATTCCAATTTATGTATTGGTTTCTGATTTTACAATAAAATCAATTAACATTCAGATAACCAATTATTGGAAGTAAAATTTGCAGGTAGTGTTTAAGTTTTTTCAACTATTGGATCCAAGCATCCCCACAGCAACCAAAATTACATTTGGTAGTCAGGAAAATTAAAATATAAATGTTAGCTAAAAACCCAAACTCAAAAGAAAAATAAAAACTTTCATTCAGTCAGTTCCCTTCTTCATCTCCTATCAAATTCTCAAAAACCAAACAGATTGCATTTGTAATCAACACAATAAAAAATAATCAAATAAGAATGAAACTAAAACAAATAAACAAATAATGTAAAGCCAATCATTGTCCCCTTTCCACCATTTACTGAGCAACCAAAACAGAACAAATTGTCCCACAGCAGAGATATCAAATTGGTTGCTGGAACAAGAAAAAAAAACAAAGACCAGAGGGAGAAGACAAAGAGAGGACGAAAACAACATGACGGGAAAATGAAACAAACTAACTGAAAGAGAGATTTTCCAAGGATCTCACCCTAGATCGCAAAATGAAGAAACAAAAATTAAAACACATACATATACAAGTATATAGAAATGCATGGATAGTTCGAGAGAGAGTACCAAATAATAATCGGTCGAACATGGAGTTTAATGCATCAATCTTCAGTCCAATCTCACGATAAATCGAGAGGAAGAAAATGAGGGAAGAGAGAATAGAGAAGGAGAGAGCAATGGAAAGAAAAATAGGCAAAATTCAGAGAAGAGAGAATCACTTATAGGCGTGGAGGGCCTTTCTGACTTCTGTTGGTGTTGTGTTGTGAGGGAGGGGGGAGAAGAAGACGCGGGATGAAGGGGCAATCGTTGGGGCGAGGGAGCGATGCTGATGTATAATCGGTCCTCAAATATGGGGACCTTCTGTAGCTCTCATAAATTTCATCCCCATTTTGGGGATTGGGATGAAGTGAGAGTAAAGATGAAAATTCTAAATTTTTTCCCAAATTATAAGGATGGGGTGAGATGCAGAATGAGATGGATATACTCTAATGGTTACGTTTGTGAAGAGAAATATTTGAAAATAGTGTCAAAATTTGTTTTAAAAATAATATCATCAAGACATATTGTTAGTACATTACATCGTTTTGTTTAGAACTCTAATAAAAATTTATCTACAAACACTTTTAACCAAAAATTATTTTCCATAGAATTACCACTTTCATGAAACCCAAAAATTCGTCTCTCTAAAAAGTTTCTACACATTAACCAACTTTTTTATTAATAAAAAAAAAAATTCCTTACCTTCAAAATACCCCAATTTGCTTGATATTAGGCCTCATCCAGTTAAGAGCATTC
This sequence comes from Carya illinoinensis, assembly GCF_018687715.1. Taxonomy (NCBI): domain Eukaryota; kingdom Viridiplantae; phylum Streptophyta; class Magnoliopsida; order Fagales; family Juglandaceae; genus Carya; species Carya illinoinensis. The sequence continues at coordinate 7,564,722 of NC_056765.1, forward strand.
TCATTGGTTTAGTTAAATTCATCTTCAAATTTAACCAATATCAACACTTATTTATATTTATCTATTCTATCTAAATTTAATCCCCATATTGGATTAGCTATTCATTCTCTATATAATAATAAAATATTATTAAAGTAATAATTTTTTATTTAATTTATTTTATCACATTTTGTAATTCTACCAACTGAATGTTAATAATAATTATATTCTAATTAAATTAATATTAAAAAAAGTATTATTAAATGTTAATAGTAATTATATTCTAAATGTTAAATATTAATTATATTCGAATTAATTTAATTTATTTGTTTGGAATGAAAAATTAATATTTTAATGTTTGATGAATGAATAGTGGTCTTCTATGTTTAGTCAACCACTATAACAAAAGTCTAAATTATTTTAAATTTGTCCAATCTAATATAAAAAATTTTTGAGTCAAATTATGTAAGATTTAACTAAACATTTCATTTGGCTAAGCCAATGAGGATACTCTAAAGGTTTGAGGCCAAATAATTCTTATTTCAAACTCAAAATTCTCATTTCATCATTACACCTTTCCCAAATCCTCATACAAAATATAATAAATAATTCAACTTTTTAAAATCTCAATACAACTTTTTTAAATCTCAAAATAATAATATTATTAAAAATAATATTTTAAACTCTTATCTTAAATTTAAAATTTTTATATCTAACCCAAACCTCCCTAGATACAAACACTTGGACCACAAGATTCACAACTTGCCAAAAATATGGATGCACAAAGCATATATATGCATAGAGTAGTTCTACGGAGCATCCACTGTAGCAGTGCACTCAGTGCACTCACTACGTGGATGCTACTGTAGCAATATTTTTTTTTTTTTTTTTTTTTGAAAAAGCCCAAAACGTGCGTTTTGATGGGTTTTGAAAGTCTGTTTCTTGGCATTCGAAATCACCCCGCGAAATTGGTAGCAACCTCCCTCGACAGCAACCCGCGCCAGGTACGACGTACCCAGCTCCACCAGTCGACGCCGGCTCTCTCGTCAGCGCCACCGAACGACGATCATCCGTCTGGCCAACGCCTCTGGTCCCTGCAAGCTTGTTGAACAGATTAGTAATTGTGTGCATCCAGCGACAGTGCTCTGGTGGAGGAAGGTTTCGCCGGCGCCCCTGCTCTCGCCGTTAGTTAAGAGTCTAAGGTCCATTTTTTCTTCCATATAGAACTTTGTTCTTGTGTACTGAGATAGGTCAATCTAAGGTTTAATGGGATGGATGTTCCGGGATTTAGGGCATGGAGAAAAAATCTTTTTTTTTCTGAACTTGTTGTTCTTGATGGAAAGGTGCCGATTTTGTTTATTTTTTACCTTTAGTTTGCTGTTTCCCTTGCTGTTTCCGCACGGATACTGACTGCATTTTAGCTGGTATACGGGCAATGGATTTCTGCAGCACGCACATTACATGATGGCCTGTTGTTGGATTTCTCTGTTGGGCCCCTGAAGATCACTTCCTGAACTTTCTTCAAGGGGTAGATGTGTAATGAAACCCTGGAAAAAAAAAAGGAAACTATCTGGCATAAATGAATGGCATGATGAAGTTTTAAATATGAATGGTAAATAGAATATGAACACAGAGTTCAACTCCCTGTCGAGTGAAAAATACTGCACAGAAATTTCTATTTTATGTCGAGTAAAAAACACCACACTTTTTTTATAAACATTTTATCAAAATATATACAAGTGTACATATTCTATTTTAAGAAGGAATGCTAAACTCATATTCTATTTTAAGTTGGAATGCTAAACTTAAGCCTACAATTGCTAAGCATTTAGTCGAAAAATGTGTATTTGGCAGCTGTTACATGCACATTTTCAGCCTTAAATCAGGTCTGCACAAATTGATCTTGATTTGCTTGATTTGTGGTGTGGTGTCTTACCTTATATGGCATTCACACATTCAACGGATTTCATATGAGCTGGATAAATAAATATTTGGTTCTACATCCAATATTATTTATTTCAGATTTATTTATTTATTTACACCATAAGTTTGAAAGTTTTTACAACAGATTAATGTTCAAGAGTAAATAAAACGATTCAATGCCATTTTAAGTTTTAAAAATGTGTGCTTTAATAAGGACAGATGAAGTATTCTTAGGTTCCACCCTTAATCAGTATTTTGAGAACTCTCTACAAGAGAACTTGAACTTTTTTATAAGAATATGCTCACTAAACAGATGATAATGCACAGTTTTGTAATTAAAGGCATCTTATATAGTTATTTGGCTTCAGCTAGCCTATCCCATCAAAAAGTGCTTAATATATATATATATTTAAAATTGTTCATATATATATATATTAACGGGCCATACATCAAAATGTGTGTGTGTGAGAAAGAGAAAGAGAGAGAGATGAAGGAAATTAAAGTTCAGATGGGCCATATATGTTTTTTTTGTCTTTTCTTGATTATGTTTGTGGGTTTTTTTTTGGTCTTTTCTTGATTGAATGGGATTTTTTTTTTAACAAATTTACTTGCTTTATGATAGGTAGCTGGGGTCTACTTCTACTACTTAATGTAAAGATGCCATACCCTACGTCAGACAATCCGGTAGAGTTTAACCCATTTGATGATTCATTTCAGGTTCGTTTATTTGAATTTTTAAATTCCATACATCTACATTTTATAAAGTTTAGAGTATTTTTCCTAACAATGTGTTTGTTTGAGCAGATGCCACCATATATACATTCCCCGACACCGAGTAATCCAGACCACATGAGTCAAGAAGCGCCGTCGGCGTCGACTGTGCGCACTAGTGCAGAATATGAGCAAAATGTTGGAAGTCCATTCATGATGACTGATGATAGTTTGCATGACGCCGATGGTATTAGAGTTTTGTTTGCTTAGATTTTCCGCTAATTGTATAAATGATATGAATCGCTACTAATCGCTCCATATGTTTATTTTTTTAGAAATGCTCTTCGACATAAATGAAGATATAAATGAAGATGAAGATTTAGAGGGTACCACTGTTGTTTCGGATGATGAGGTACGAGTTGAAGCACCAAGGTCGGGTATGGAATTTGACAGTGCGAAAGAGGTTAAGACCTACTACAAGCAATATGCCAAGCAAGAGGGTTTTGGTGTACGGTCATTTAGGACTAGGAGAGATGATGAAGGGAGACCGGTGTATGTGACATTTGGTTGTTCCCGTGGCGGGAAGTACCAACCTAAGGGTAACAATATCTCAAGGCCACGGCCAACAACTAAAACAGATTGTAAGGCGAGAGTAAATGCGACCTTGAATAAGAATGAGAAATGGGTATTCACCACTGTTGTAAATGCGCACAACCACATCACTTGAGCCCCAAGAAGACAAGACTTTTGCGATCTCACAAGTGTCTTGATGAATACAATCAAAGGATTCTTGAGCTTAATGATAGAGCTGGTATACGAATGAGCAAAAATTATTATTCACTTGTTGTTGATGCGGGGGGTTTTGACAATCTTCAATTTCAAGAGAAAGATTGTCGGAATTTTATTGATAAGGCGCGACATTTGAGGTTGGGCAAAGGAGGTGGTGACGCCCTTAATCAGTATTTTCAAAGAATGAGAGATCAGAATGATGGTTTCATTTCTAATATGGACGTGGATGATGATGGAAGGTTACGCAACGTGTTTTGGGCTGATGCTCGGAGTCGAGCAGCCTATGAATATTTTGGCGACGTTGTAACTTTTGATACAACGTACCTAACAAATAGGTACGGGATGCCGTTTGCCCCATTCGTTGGTGTTAACCATCATGGGCAGTCCATATTATTAGGAGCGGGGTTGCTTTCAAATGAGGACACAAATACTTTTATCTGGTTGTTTCGAATGTGGTTGGATTGCATGAATGGTAAGGCACCCAAAGCTATAATAACCGATCAAGATCGGGCAATGAAGAATGCTATTGCTTGTGTATTCCCCCAAACTCGACATAGATATTGTTTATGGCATATTATGCGCAAACTTCCAGAGAAGTTAGGATCTCATGCCAAATTCAATACGGGGTTGAAGACTGACATTCAAACTGCATTGTATGACTCACAGACCACTACAGAATTTGAGGAAAGGTGGGCATTTCTACTTGCGAACTATGATTTGGTCGGCAATAAATGGCTTCAATCCTTATATGAGGAAAGGTCTTTTTGGGTTCCAGCTTACTTGAAGAGTGTATTTTGGGCTGGTATGAGCACGACCCAACGGTCTGAAAGCATGAATGCTTTTTTCGACGGCTATGTCCATTCTGGAACAACGTTGAAAGAATTTGTCGACCAGTTTGATAACGCCCTTAGAAAGAAGGTCGAGGTAGAGACAATTGCAGACTTCAATTCTACCAACACTACTATTCCCTGCTTGTCTCATTTTAACATCGAGAAGCAATTTCAAAACTTATATACTAATGCAAAGTTCAAAGAGGTCTAAGGAGAGTTGCTTGGCCTAATGTGTTGCAATTGTTGGTTGGTAAGCACACACGGGTGCATTTTAAAATATGATGTGTTGGATGAAATATCTATTGATGACCACATTAAAACAGTCCAATACTCTGTTTACTATAACGAGGAGGAGGTGGAGGTAAAATGCACATGTGCACTGTTTGAGACGAGAGGGATTCTATGTAGGCATGCACTTCGAGTTTGTCAGTTGAAGAGAATTAATGTGTTGCCTGATGTATATGTCTTGGATCGCTGGAGAAAAGACATTAAGAGGAGATACACTTTACTTAGAAGTAGTTACGATGACCAGCGGGACAGATCAGATGCCAGGAATTATGAGCTTGTGGTTAAAAGATGTTCGCAATTGGCAACAAAAATTTCCTCTGATAATGAAAAAGTCAGTGCATTCATGCGTGTTGTTAATGACTTTGAGACAAAATGTGAAGGTTCAACACTAGAGTCGACATGCGAGCAAACGAAGGCACAACCAAAGGTGGTCTTGGAGAAGGGTAAGAAAATATTAAGCCCCATCGTGGTCCGAGGGAAAGGGAGACCTCCAAGTAAGAGGAAGGTTCCACCTGTGGAAAAGTTGGCAACAAAGAGAAAAAAACCGGTAATTATGCAATTTGAGATATGCGTGTTTTAATATTTTTGTAATTTTCACATTATAATATAGGCTTACTTTTGTTTTCGAACACAGACATGCAGGAGAATTTTGGGAGATGCAGATGCAACACAATTAAAAGACACATCGAGATCTCAAGAACCCCAAGTTGATGATGGAGTTTGTGTTAGAACGCAAAGCAGCATTCTTACACAATCAACCCAGCCGTCTAATGAGGTTAGAGCTCATGAATCCTGTTAGAGATGACTGATGATAATTTGCATGTGTATGTCGTGGCTGGCTTTAATTTTTATTACCATAAAAATGATGAAATGCTCAAGTATAAAATCCAGGTAACACGCGTGCTTAGCTTAAAAATGACGAATCAAAAATGGGCATTTAATTGTTCAACCTGTATTTGTAGCAATTAATTATTACACAATACATTAATTGCACAAATACTAATCAATTTTGCTACACCTGAATTGTGTCTAACGGGATAAAGTTTATAGTTTCAGGGGTGATAAATAAAGAAGCCTGTACATCTGGAGCATTTGAGCTGAAATCCAGAGTAATTACTGCTGAAATCTGGAGCAGATTTTGCACTGATTTGAAATGCCCAGTTTCTTGCACCTTGACTGCCACTTCCTTTTGATGAAGATGTAATTGTATAAAAATGCAATTTTTGTACACCTGAATTGTAATTCATGGTTGTAGGATTCAATGGTCAATGTAAAGTTTTGTAATTATTATTTTTTGGTAAAAAAGAACGGTTGGACATTTGATATGTAAAATGGAAATACGAATCAGGAATATGTAATTATCTACGGGTGCATTTTTGAACTTTTTTTTTGCAATTGTAGGCTGGCTGGGTTTTTCAATGCTTACTGTAAAGTATTGTAATTGTGTATTTTTGGTAAAGAGAATTGTTGGAATATAAAATCAGGTCTGCACAAATTTTATTTACATTCTTGAGCAGATGCTTGCACGGTTTGTAGTCTCAAGACTGGTAATTACAAAACAGGGATATATGATATTTATACAGCTTGCAATTAACATTACAGTACACTTCCAGAGACAAGTCCAAGAATACTCTAATACCAAAGGTGGTCTTGGACTTCCACACTACACTCTACCAACAGTTACATTCTAACAAAAACTCAGTTTCGTATTAGAGTTACCAAACTATCCAAACCAAGCCCAAATAATTACAAAAATCACAATCCAATACAAACATAATAATTTTCGATTTTCCCTACGAAGACTTGTCTCTCGCTCTCGCACTTTATCTTCCTTTTTACGAACTTTATCTTCCTTTTTACGAACCTCTTTCTCGCGCACCAATACGTCATCCAACATATTCCAAACTTGACTCTCTCTTCTACGAATGTTCTCTTGTACCAGGTGAAATATATCTGCCCAAATGAAAAATTCACATTTCCTAGTTTCAAGCTGCACACAATAAGAACATTTAATTAAAATGAAACTCACTATACTAATTTAAACAAATAACTTGCTTTACCGTCTTATAGTTTGGGCAGGCGAAAAATTTCCTTCTCGGATTTTTCGTAGTGTGCGATGTCTTTACGGATGCTTTCAAACCACACCAACAACTTAGTGTTTCCAACAAAAATTCATCAATTACAGACGATGATGATTGTGTAGAAGCCATGACTGATTAAAAAGACAATGCCCAGAAGTTCATATTAGTATAAACATGAAGTTACTAAAACGGGAATTTAATAACACATATTAGTACTAACACAGATAATTACAAAACAGGAATTTAATAACACATATTAGTACTAACACAGATTAGTAAAAACATGAATTTACTAACACCATATTACTACTAAAACAGATTAGACAAAACAGGAATTTACTAACACAGATTATTACTAAAACAGTCTAGTAAAAATAGGAATTTACTAACACAAATTAGTACTAAAACAGATTAGTAAAAATAGAAACTTACTAACACAGATTAGTACTAAAACAGTTTAGTAAAAACAGGAATTTACTAGTACAGATTAGTACTAAAACATATTAGTAAAAACAGGAATTTACTAACAAAGATTAGTAAACAGGAAACAACTCCAACTTCTCTCTCAAATGTATATGTTTTTCTCAACTTTACTGCTGAAATCATTTCCATATCAACACTTTAACTTCATGCATAGGTTATATTGTTCTGAGGGATCAGTGCACTATACAACAATTTAACTTCAACTAACTGTGGCATGTAGAATGCCAATTCGAATAAATATTCACAATGCCACTTGGAATAAATAATCAGGATGCAAGATTTTACACCATATCGCAGAAACATAGCGCAGAAACATAGCGCAGAAACATAGCTATAACACAAGAAATTTAAACAAATCACAATAGCATAGCGCAGAACCATAGATATAACACAAGAAATTTAAACAAATCACAATAGCATAGCGCAGAACCATAGTTATAACATAAGAAATTTAAACAATTCACCATAGCAAAGCGCAGAACCATAGCTATAACACAGGAAATTGACCCCAAATCATCATAACGTAGAACCATAGCTATAACACAAGAAATTTAAACAAATCACCACAATCCATAAAGCAATTAAACAAATTTAAACCTTAGAATCAGAAATTCCCTCACGCAGATCTCTTCGCCTCGGTGCTATTAGGGCTTCGGGACTGAGGGCTTCGGGAATGAGGGCTTCGGTGGACTGAGGGCTTCGGGACTGAGGGAATAAGGGGTTCGGTGGACTGAGGGAATAACGGGTTCGCTGGACTGAGGGAATAAGGGCTTCGAGACCTACGTTTGAATGGACCAACCTTTGGGACTGAGGGATGCCGCGATGGACCGACCTTCGGGACTGAGGAAAGGCCTTCGTCTTCTCTTTGGGAGGGCAGGTTATAGAGAGTGGGAGTTGCTTGGGGGGTGAGAGTGAGAGTCCAGTCCGATGGCCTTCGAAGAAGACGAAGGGACGAAGGGCTCGAGGGGCACGAAGGGCTGAGAGAGTATGGGAGATGAGTGGGGGGTGAGAACTACTCGTAGGTGAGAGGTAACTACTCAACCGGAGTCCACTCCGATGACATTCGAAGAAGACGAAGGCACTCAGGGACGAAGGGCACGGGGCTCGAGGGGCACGAATGGCTCTTAGGGCTCTTAGGGCTGAGAGAGTATGGGAGATGAGTGGGGGGGTGAGATTTCGGGACTGATGTGAGGTATTGATGGAAACCGGTTCAGTGTTTAGTGAACCCGGTCCACACGTCATGAGTGCACTGGTTTCTCCCAAACAGTGGATGCTCCGAAGACTAATTCATATGCATAATAGATGGGTGGAAATGGAATAGGAAAGAAATAAGGGGAGGTATCTGGAAAAAGCTAAAAACCGTGGGGATGGAATTGAAAAGAGGGCGGCGGAGAGCCAAGCGCATTGGACCGGAAAAATTGTTGTCCACTAGGGATTTTGCAATTAAAATAAATAAATAAAGCGGGGTAATAAGTAATAACGGCGTTGATCCTACGCCAATTAATTTTTTTTCTCAATTTTCTTTTTAAAAGAGAAAATTCTAGAACCAGCTCTTTTCGCTCTGTGTCCTTTGCCCTATAAGGCTAATCACCATCTTCCCTTTCGAATCTTGTTGCTCCCTTATCCCATCTGCAAATAATCGATTTATTTTGCCAATTTCCTTGAGAAAGTTCAAACCTTTGGTGCTTTCCCTTTTCAGGTAAGAGATGGTTGTGAACCTGAGGGTTCAGGATCTGTGAATCAATATCAAAACTTTGTGTTCTGGGTGCTTCCGATCTGTTGCTGATTTGGTTTCCTTGCTTTGTTTGTGGGTGTTCTTTAGAGTATGGCATCGAAACGGATCTTGAAGGAGCTCAAGGATTTGCAGAAAGATCCTCCTACCTCTTGCAGCGCTGGTATATATACACCTTTGCCTCTCTTCTGTTCTGAATCGATTTTCTATGTTAAACTCTGACTCCGAAACCAAAGCCATAAACTTTATCTTTAGCTTGTCTGGTTGCTCTGTAATTTTTCGGCTGGGTTGACTGCTCAAGTTCTCTGATTTTTGGGCCTTAATCGTGGGTGTTGATACAATACTGTATTTGTGCTTTGGCAAAATTTCCCTTTGATTCACTTCTTTGTTTAGGAGTTTCTCACCTTTTAAAAATGGTAGATTTTTTGCCAAGAAATTGCAGCTTGTGTGATTAACTTGGAGCATGGTTTTTAGATTTTAATTTTTTGTGTAGGTCCTGTCGCTGAGGACATGTTCCATTGGCAAGCTACCATCATGGGACCTGCTGATAGCCCTTATGCAGGAGGTGTATTTCTAGTTTCTATTCATTTCCCCCCTGATTATCCATTTAAGCCCCCAAAGGTAATCTTTTTCTACATTTAGTTTTGCCGATGGTTCATTGCATTCGTTTGCCTTTATTCTATGTCCATTTCAGCATATGACATATGGCATCGTGGCTTCAAAATTGAAGTGCGGATGTTAAGGAGGACACAATCCTGAGCTTTTTGTTAAGCTTATTCGAGTTTATTGCGCGGTCTTTGCGGAAAAGTTCTTTACCTTGAATTTTTGTTTAGCTCGTTTGATGATTAATGAATTGTCCTCCTCTGGCGAAACAGAAGTTTATTGTTAACTTCTTTTAGGAAGTTTTTCTTTCTTCCCTAAGTCGGTGTCTGTGGAAGCCATTTCTTACATCTAGATATTACTTCTGATTGGTTTTAAGACAGATGCTGTTAAAGTTTAATAAATCATAAAAGTGGGAAAAGTAAATGATTAAATTCTTTATTAAGTGTAGTACTTGTTATTGTATTATTCGTGGGTTTTTTAGAAATTGAGATCCACTGGGAGTACTCGAATTTCATATATCTCTGGGTGGAGCAGCAAAATTAGTTTGATGAAGATGCAAGGTTTAGAATCTAACCTTGACATTACTGTATGATTATAAATTTTTCATTTTCGCATGGATGATTTGTTTTAGCAATGTCATCTATGTTTTCATTGTCTTTTTAAGAAGATGTATTGGCTCCTTTTTAGTGGTTTTGTTGTTCTTGGAACATGGCCAATTCATTCAAAGACTTCATTTTTATGCCTATATACTTTGTAGCCTTGTTCCTTAGTGTTTTGTAAATCTTTTGTTTTTTATTTTGTAAGTGTTAGAACAAAAGGTCTGTTAATACTTTTAGGGGAGGTTTGTATAGTGAGTTGAGATGAGATGAGATGAAATTTAAAAATTGAATAAAAATTGTTAGAATATTTTTTAAATATTACTTTTGTTTTGGAATTTGAAAAAGTTAAATTGTTTATTGTATTTTGTATGGAAAGTTGTAATAATTAGATAAGATGAGAGGCTTTTTGTATCCAAACCTCCCCTTAAAGATCCTGCAGTTTTGAAAATTGCAATTTAGCCTATGGAAAATGTGTCTGTGTGTCAAAACTGAAATGTGGGTGTATCATTAATTCCAAGAAGTTTCAGAGAGCACAATCTTGTTGGGAGACCACTAGAATTTTGCTGATTTTGATCAGAATGTTAATTAGTTTTGCCTTATCAAATACATAATCTGTCTTGTGCAAAGCTGTTGAATCTTCTACACAAATTTTGAATGTAATATTTTCCAAGCAGTGGTACATGTGTGCTATCTGTTTGTAAAATGAATTGAAAAAATGTGGAATCATATGTATAAGAAATGTTTGGTGTTTGTATTTAATTATTCGTTGCTCTTTTTTATGGTACAAAATAAACATAAGATACTCAAGTCCCCACACTTCAAAGAAAATGATATTCCAATGTCGTCACTTCTGAGATTGATGCTGAGTGGTTAATATGAATGTTGATGTAAATGGTGGGTAGTGTAGTGTTTCACTAAGGGAATGTGTTTTTAATTCTATGCATTTTGAATGTGAAGTGCACATCCTATTATGCTTTCTATGGGGAATCATGGGTTTGGCATTTTGATCTCTTTACTCATTTTTGTTTTATTTTTTACAGTGTGAAGGCTGTGGTAGTTTTTATTGATGTGTCTGAATATTTTGTTTATCTTGTATTTGTTATTTTAGAAATCAAGAATCTTAGTAACCCTTTTCTATATTTTCAGGTTGCATTTAGGACTAAAGTGTTCCACCCAAATATCAACAGCAATGGAAGCATATGTCTGGATATACTTAAAGAACAGTGGAGCCCAGCGCTAACAATTTCTAAGGTTTCATTGAAATATTCCCACCTTTTTAAATTTTTTGGGTCTACAGCCATAGTTGGTCTGCCAGCGTTGCATAAGGTCTTTTCTGAAATGACAAATTCAAGTGACATCAATTTGCATGATCAAATTCACTGGCTACGATATCTCACTATGCTGCCAGATTTGCACATCAGTTGTGTGGGATTTATGAGTCAAAAAAAAAAAAAAAAAAACCATTTATACCTTGCAGGGAAGTTATGATAACGAAACATCATTGTTTATCCCATGTCCTAGATTGTTTGTCGTCTTTACAAACCCCATGCTTGTTTGTACAATTAAGTACAGGGTAAGTTTTTACCTAGGTTGGGTTCGGATATGGAGCTTGTGCCCATTAGACCCAAACTTACATCTGCCTAATTCTATATGGGCTGCAACCTAACTTCCTCTGTTTTAGGTGCTGTTGTCCATTTGCTCTTTGTTGACGGACCCAAACCCCGATGATCCACTTGTTCCGGAAATTGCTCACATGTACAAGACTGACCGGGCTAAGTATGAAGCCACTGCACGCAGCTGGACACAGAAGTATGCAATGGGATGATGGCGAGCTAAAAACCCTTAGCATCTAGAAGCAGTTGTGAATCCATGGATTTCATTAAGAATGAATCTCCTATTTCTTTTGTTCGAGGACTCAATGTTGGCAAGGAACATTATGGTCTTGTGAATATTATTTGAAGACATTGGAGATTGGAAAACTGTAATGTAATGTTATCATGTTGTCAAGTGAATGATCTGCTTGTTGATCTACAACTCCTATGATTGATTAAGAAAATAATGTTTTGTGGGTACGATTCCTATGACAAAAAGTTGAAATTTTTGCTCTGTAGTAGGGACTCAAGTGGGTAGGGCATTATGGAGGGACGTATGGAAACATCCCATGCCCACTCGCATGAGATTTTATTTAAAGACCAAAGCATGTTGGAACTAATTTCTCTCTTCCCCTAAAATTGGTGTACAGACAGTGCACGCAGATTGATTGTTATTTCATTTGCTAAAGTCTCACTGAAAAATGTGTATAGCCCATTAAAACTATCAAGAAATTTTGTGGAGGTACCATGGGGTGGTGTGGCCTGCGCCATTGTAGTTCCTTGTTTGGATCTCTTAAAGAGTTCTTATTTCAATGAATTTACAGTAGAAGACAGATAGACGGTAATGTATAGATGATATCTGTTGTGATTCGTGTGAATTTTCTCGATGATATTAATGATGATATTAAATGCTCTTTATGTGTTCATCTTTTGTACTCTAAGTCTTGTAATTCAGACAAAAAAAACTATGGTAGTTTTTCTTTCCATGTACTGTATAAGTAGTGTTGAAGAGGCCAACAGCTGCAATAACATTCCAAGCTTTCGGTCGCTGCTTTTTACGCTGCTTTTTAGTACGAAGTGCTTTGAATTTGGCTTCTATTCCGACCAATCTGCAATGGGATTTTTCACGTGAAAAGTAATACAGGGAATTGAGAAACTATGTCAAAGAATTACTCAAAACATGGATTAATGAACCCCCATGTGAACGATATTATGTGCTTTGACATGGGACCTGGAAATTGATTGTCCAACTAAAGCATATTTAGAAGGGGGTCCCAAGTATTTGATTGGTCACTGTAATCTGTAAGCATGTTTTATATCTGCAACAGTCCCATAAAACTAGGAGTCCCTTGTCCTGACATTTCACATGGTATAAGAGGTCACCATTCGAATTCAGAACAACTTTATTCAAATGACGGATCAAACAACTATAAAACAAATTATCTTCGAAGCATTTAACAATAATATATTCGACAAAAATGGAAATAATTTAAATGATTGATACTAAATTAGATGTTTTTATCAGTCTTAGGTCACAAGCAATATTGACAAGGGGAAGGGGGATCACTCTCTGTAACTCTAATGCATGGATGACATAAGTGCTCACATGCTTGATTATTCCTGAGGGGTGTATTTTCTTTTTTGTTTACCTTTGCGTCTCCTCCAAGCCAAAACCAACCGACTCCCTCACTTTTTCAACGTTTTCGTGGGTTTTGATTATTCATACCCATTACCATGTGCGTAGGCCCTTTCTCATTTTCTAAGCTTTCTATATTCCATTTTCGAGATAGTATGACGTAAACTAAAAGAGAGACCTTGTCAAGAAGATATCAAGAGATAATTGATTTATACAGTCAAAAATAAATATTGTAAAATATAATTTGTATGTTTTTTCTGTATGATCTCAAAATTTATATATATATATATATATATATATTTATATATATAATGATATTTATTCCTCTCCAATTGACCAGTCCAAACTCTTAAGAAACGTCAGACGACTCAGACCAGCAGCTCTTAACGTATCTGAGGGAGTGTGGGGAATACTAGGAAAAGAAGAAAAAGTAGATAACTATAAGAGAGATAATGCTGAAATTGTAGGATTAGGATGAAGGGAAATGTTTAGACTAAACACAAATCTTATACAAGAAAATTTACACATTGACTAATGTGTTTTGTCATATTGTAAAATTCTTTTTACAAGCTGTATATTATTTATATTTCTTGATTCTGTCTTATAAATTAAAATAAAAAAATAATAGGGCAGCAAACACAATGCCAACTTTGTGGGTTTATTAACTTGAGTTTAGATAAAAGTCCTTCTCGTACAGTTACACAGCACAGCCATTCAAAGTTTCAAACTGAAAAAAATCGAGGTCTACAGCCGACATTAGGATCATGTCTCTTCAACTACTTTTGCTGCCCGTGCTTAAACAACAAAATTCGAATTTATTTAATTTTTGAAATAAAATACAAATTAGTGATTTTTATATATTTTATTAATACGATTGATTACGTTATTTTTTAATATAAAATAATTATTTTAATCAATTATATAAATAATATATAAAAATAATTATATGTAACATAATTCTAATATAAAATTATAATAATTTACCCTTAAATTGTTTTGCTAAAGTTTACTACTTATTCACACTTGTATGCCTAAAATTTATAAAAAATAATATTTTTAATTTTTATTTAAGTTTCGTATATTTTTTTAAAATTAAATAAATATATAATTTATATAAAATAATATTTTATTAATAAAAATAATTATACATACTACACTCTCATATCCCACTTTTATGTAATAGGATATACTTATGATTATTGGATGATAAAAATGATAAGGTTGTTTATAAACAAAAGCATACTTATTTGAAAATAAAAATTAATAATAATATTTATTAGTCATTTTGCACTAAACGATAAGGAGTAGAGTGGGGTAGTGGGGAGGCTCCTAAAAATAGGCAATTGACCAGTTAGAAAGAAGGTTTCTGACACGTCAACTGAGGCTGCTGGAAAAACACTCCCGACATGACTCATGACTATCGCACGCACTCCCACCAAAAGCAATAAAAATATTATATATTTATTTATTCATTTACTCTCATGAAACGAGTCCTTTAAAATTGGAACCTACCTTACTTCTCCTGGTCATCTTTTTTCTCTTGAGATATGATTGTTTTCAAGATAAATATAATAAGATAAATATTTTAAAATTTATGATATTTTTAAGTTTTTAACAACACGGCTACTCCGCTTCTTGCTAGTTTATTCCCTGAAATATGCATTTTCTGTTCATTGTTTGCCTACTTTCTCGCCTCCTTCGTTGATTTTCCATTCTTCCAAACGGGTGCATCACGTCCAACTCCACCTTTTCCAGGTGGAATCAGGAAGAATTTCATTTTGGGATTAAAAACAAAAAAAAAAAAAATGGAAATAAAGTTAATTTAATATAAACAAATCCTTAACAAAATAAGTTTTAAAATCATTGGGGCTAGAGCACTCATTCCAATAATGGTGAATTGTAACTTCAACATCGCCTCAAATAATTAAAACTTTTTTTGTTCATCTAATAATTTTTTTGCTAATATTCTTAAACCCATTATCAAAGTATCTAATAGAGTACTCCTGATTGTCTGTTGTGACGTCTTTTATCTTATTTAACTATTATAATTTTTTTAAATTTTTATATGAAATAATATTTTATTTAATTTTTAATTTTAATATTAAAATATCTTCTTTCATCTCAATTTTATCTCTTAAAACAAAAGAGTGCTTAGAATTTCATGTTTGCTTACAAAACAGGAAAAAAGACAGTCCGTGCATCTATATATACCCATTTCCCCCACCCAATTTTCACTTCGTTTCCTCGCGTCTTTCTTTTTCTTCTCTCTCTTCCGAGTCGTCCCTTCACTGGCTTAGCTCTCCCTGCCACCAATCCCTCACCCAACAACACTCAGCACACTCCGCAAGGAATCTTTTTCAACCTCCTCGAAGTTTTTCTTTATTTTTCCCGCCAAAAGTCCGACACTCCTTTGTAGGAGGTCTCCTTCTTTTTACCTGTAGGTGGTGGGAAGGGTCAGAGTCTCGGACCAATTATCCTCGCTCTAAAAGATCTGCTTGTCCATCTGTCTCTGTCTCACTCTCTCACTCTCTTTTATTATAAGCGTACTCAAACGCCATCCGCTCTCCGTGCTGAATATCTCGGAAAGGCAAGAGTTTCCCACTCCGTAAGGAGTAGTTAGAATGACCTTTCTCTGCAGCACCATAATTCCACTGTCTTTTTTTCCCCCATTTTTCACTTCCATAATTCCATTTGCGCCTGGAGGCATAGAATCTCGGTCTCCTCCCTCTTTTCCCTAATTTGTGAACTAAAGCCATCACCTTTTTTCCACTCTATTGCCTCTGTCCTACCTAAACTTATCCTCCCCACCACCACTACCGATTTTGTTTGAAGATACGATCACCCCCATAAAGCTCTCTCCTTTACTTCGATCACTGTGTGTGATCGGAAAAGGAAAAGAAAAAGACCACCCACCCAATTAATTTAGGGTCGCATGCGTTTTCGTCCTACGCCTGTTTGTCGGATCTTCCATCGTGATTTTCTTAGACAATTTCCATGATAAGCGCTGATAAGAACAATAAATTCTATCACTCCATGACTTCTCAACCAACGCTTAAGCTCCTGAGGATCATCCATACCGACCCCGACGCCACGGACTCCTCCAGCGACGAGGAAGAACAGAGGATGGTACGAAGAGTTAAAAGACATGTCCGAGAGGTCCGCTTCGAGCAACCATCACTAACGAACTTCAAGCCGCAGAAACAAGAGCCTGCCAGAAAGAGAACGTTGAGATCGACGAAATCCGACACCACTCACCCGAAAAAGTTCAGAGGTGTTCGGCAGAGACCTTGGGGTCGCTGGGCTGCGGAGATCAGAGACCCAGCCCGCCGCAAACGGGTGTGGCTCGGAACTTTTGACACGGCCGAAGAGGCTGCCTCAGTCTACGACAAAGCCGCAGTGGAGCTCAAGGGTCCTAACGCCGTCACGAACTTCCCTAACCCCGACATGACGGACACTTCGGTTGGCGTTGACAGCCCCAAGGGGAGTTCAAGTTTTTCTGACGCGGATGCCTCCTCACCGACTTCGGTCCTCCGTAACGACGAACCCACGCCGTTGGAGCGTTTCTGTTACGACAACGTCGATGTCTTCGGGTTCGATATCGACGTCCCGTTGATCTTTCCGGACTCAGTGCTCTTTGGGCAGCCGGAGGAAGAAGACGTCGGTGAGTTTGACGTCGACGTGTTCTTGGTGGACGGAATTTGCTAAAAACTGATGGATACTTTAGTATTCTTAGACCAACAATTTTGGCCGGAACAGTGATGTGGCACAGCTAAATTGGTCAAAATTCAGACAAGTCAACAAAGCTAAGCGGAATGACGAAAGTACCCTCGTGTATTTATGATAAGTGCGGGGAGTTGGCACGTAGAGTTTATTCCCGTTTAGTACTTGATACGGCGATTTTGTCTCGTGTTAATAAGTTTTTGTTGTGAATGGTATATGAGTTGTAATTGGGTATATTTTTTAAAAAGAAAATTTGTAAGGAGATAAGTATTAAGTACGAAGAAGAGAGTGAAGAAGTACTTTGGGGGGAGAGAGAGAGAGAGAGAGATTTGAAGGGCAGGAAGAGTTGAAAAGCTTGATGGGATTTTTGTCCTAACGAGATTTGGATAATTTAATAATATAAAAGAAAAATAGAATAATATAAAAATGTTGGCATGCCGTTGTTCATTGAATCTTCTTGCACCAACTTAGCCGGGTCGCTGTTATGGTGACATTTTCGGTGGCTGCGCTCAACTGGATGGCATATTATTAAGGAGGGAGCTTTCAGTGTTAGACACGTGTTTTGAGAATCCAGCCCCCCTTGAACATATCGAGACGTCAGTTGCAGAGGTTGGATTTCTGTCGGATGTAACCTCTGCGTCTAGACTCCGCCAACGTTTTCAGATGATGCTTTGCTTTGGTTTTGGTACCTCGGTACCTTCGTGTGACCTTCCTTCTCTGATTGATCGTGGCGCGAGGGATTGGGATGCACTCTTTTCTAGTATTATTTATAAATTGTTTTAAAAAAATCGACACAATTTATGAGTTAGATAATATTAATATTCATCGTAAAAAGAAAAATAATGTTTACAATTCTAATGTATGCACTTTTTGTATATTTAATTTTAAAAAAAATAGATAAAAATAAAATTCACATTTAGAAAAAAAAGTGTACCTTTTTACTTCAAAGAAAATGCATGACTATTACGTAACTTTAACAATGTATATGATATTAATAGATTAATATTAATATTAAATATAATTAATTGTCAGCATGCACAATAGAGAATTTATTAATTATTAATTTCGTTTATTACTTATTCGCTTAGTTTAGAAAGAGACTCGCCATTCTTTTTAAAAATTATCATCAAATCAAATTTTCCATAGGCAATCATTTGTCCCAATATGCTCTGATTTTCTTCTTTTTTTATCTTTTTTTTATTGTCTTTTCCGGGTTAAGTATGGTGGTTTTCTCTTGCTCTCCGACATCTGGCAACCACCACGTGCCTTACCATAAGTTTTTCAAGACATCGATCCTTCTTACGAGCTAATAACGTTTATGTTATTTAATTCTTTATAATAAACATTCAAATTCTCGAAGAGTCAAATTATTTTGAACTTTTGTTTCGGTGATAAGACGTGTGAGTCTGAACAAAATAGGAGTGACTATTGGGCATGTTTTACACAACTTTGCCTTGTTAATATAAAGGTCCAAGATATTGTTGAATCGAAAACAGTGGTCACGACTCACACGAGTCATGAGTAGGAAGGACTTGGTTGGGGCCCATGGTGGGGTCTCCTTATCTTCGCGCCCACAACAAGGACGTGGCGCCGCTGGCTCGTAATAATTGACACCCCAACTCGCTGCTTCATGCTTCTGCATGCATAATGCTCATCCACAACACCTCAAACCTCTCTTTCCATCGAAATTGAAAAGTAGAGGTTTGAGAGAAAATTTAGAAAATTAAATAATAATAATAATAATAAAATGAAAGAAATGGACTACCGGCGGCTGCAAAAGTACGGGAGGAAATTCAAAGGGAATTAAAAACTTGGGGAGGGTCAAATAAATTTGGAATGGCAGAATCTTAGTGGTTGATTGGGATTTCGTGGGTCCCGGTTGGTGAACAAACAGATTTGAAAGCAAGCATTACCTAAAATTAACCCAATTATTCATCAACTCTAGGTCTTACCAAGGAATTATGCAACTTAGAATTAGGATTTTGTAAGTTTTTATCATAAGGCTAGTTAGGGTAGTGAAGTATTTTGAGAATATATTATTATTATTTTCTTATTATTATTTATAAAATATTTAAAATTATTTTATTGTTCAAATGCAATGTTAATTATTTTTATTTTTGTGTGTAAAATACATTTTTTATATTATTTAAAATATAAAATTTAATAAAAAAAATATTTTATAATTTGTACGTACTATGAAAGCATAAGAGAAAGATCGTACGCAAATATATGTCATAATGACTGATTCCTATAATTATCAGTAATTTATGTGTATTTTCAGAGGATCAGATCAAGCACGGAAACCAATCATTGCAGCACATGTGTTGTGACAGCTTGACTAAATATTTTGTGGGCAAGGCACAAGAAAAAAAGTCTTCCCACTTATCCAAGAATCGAAAGCCAAACAAAAATTAACCATTATAAGAGTTGGAACGCACTACTTAGATCTTAATTTGACTATAAACATTCAGATTTGTAAGAAAAAAAATATATAAAATATAAAATGAAAAATGAAAAAAATAAAACCTTCATAAAGAAAAACAGTGTGAATAAGATCTATTTAAATATGTTAAAATTAAAAAAAAATTATATCAAAACACATAGATTTAGATTTATCATTTAATATTCTAAAAAAAATTCAAATATTGTACGTTTTTTTAATGTGGTATTAGTATTTATTATGATGGTAATAATACTATTTTTATTTGTTTATATTATTCTAATATATCTTAACTTTAGGTTTAAACTAATATTTTTGTTTTCTAATATATCTAAATATGTAATTATTATACTTACCGGCTATCATTATCTAAAGATATTTATTAAAGTTTTTTTTTTTGTATATGCGCATCAAATTATTCATTAATTAAGTTTTCTTTTTAAAAGAGTAATGTTACTTATCATCCTAATTTTTCTCATCCTTCCATCATCCTATGATGTGATATTAGATTATTGAAAATTATTTATTATATTTCACTTGTGAACTTATTATCTAATGTCACATCATAGAATGATGAATAGCTTTTTTTTTTTTAAATAACCATATTATTTTTGTAAAAAACTTGTTTAATTCAACTAAACAAATTTACTTTACACGTACTCTTAACCTAGTATATATATATTAAAGTAAATTTTACAATTGTAACGGTGTTTCTAAAAATTCACATGGATAATAAAAAATACTGTGTGATAGATTTGATGTATCTATCTTTTTTCTACTGAAGATGACGTAACCTAGAGCCTACAATAACTTAATAGAAAGTTTCAAAATTCTTTGTTAAATTTCATTATATGTTTGCATGAGGGCATTAAATTAACATCATGAGTTGATTAATGTATGTCTAGCGTGACCAAGTGGGATTCTCTTATATATCTACCTAGATAATTAGAATCCTCTTGTACAAAACGAGAAGGCGTAACAAGAAAATAAAATTATATTATATAAACAAGAACAAACTTTAAAATATATAGCAATCCAACCCACATGAAAGAGCGCGCACTAGCTGGTTGATGATCATCATCTTCAAAAGCTATACAAATTACACACACACACATTATATATATGGAACCATGAATCTCAACAGCAGATCTTGCAACCCTACTGTGTTCCTAAAAGGAGTGGCAAGACTTGACGGCGTCCATGGCAGGGAGAGGGTGGTGGCCCTGCATGCAATGAAGAAATATTTCTGCATCTAAACAAAGATATCCATATCAACAAGTTGCTGCAACAGTACTTGCAATGGTACGTACTCCTCGTGGTTTTTTTTTTATGGAAACATTAAAATTAAAAAGTAAGTATACAAGAAGAGGGCGTGACAGAGTCATCACAATAAATGCAATGTTGATATTAAAAAAAAAATACTTTATTTATAAAAAGATTCAATAAAAATAAATTACAAACTCATGTGCATGTTTTTATATGGTATAAATATTATATTATAAAATAAATTTAACGTATCATATAAAGTCATATCAGTTTGTAATCTCTTTATAGTTATAGGATTTCTCATACATATATAAAACATAAAAAAGAAAACGAAAGCTCAAGTTTGATGATTTTTTTTTATGAAGTAAAACAAATCGATTTACAGTCGAATTGAAGAACTTGAATTACTCGGATATTGCAATTTGAAGCCTCAACCATGGTGACCTAGTTGAGGGTGTGAATGCTTGGATAGGGGTGGGTGAGCCCCACGGCCATGTTTTCCGCCATGCAGCGACTTTAGTGATATATATATGGCAGCTGATGACAACAGCTGAACCAGAATATGTATGGATATTATTATTTTGGCTTTTTTACTTTATTTTATTTTAATATATACTATTTAGAGTGAGGTCTCTTGAATTACTTGGTCCAAAAACTTGGAATCTAAGCAACTATTTTGAGAGACGTGTTGGATTTTTGCCCTAAAAAGTTTTTTATTATATATTTTTCACTCTTATAGTCAAGGCCACGTACACACTTGATCACTTTTTTGGGAGGCCGTTTACGTATGGAATTTAGATTTTTTTTTTTTTTTAAAAAAAAAAGACAAGAAAAATATGATATAAAAATGCCTCTTTCGCCTTGCAATTATTTAAAGCATGAGTTTTTTTTTTCCGAGTAATATCTAATCAAATTGAATGAAACTTCCAAATTTAAAACCTCTTTTGAATTATTTATTAACTCACCATTTATTTAAAAAATAATAAATTAATAAAAATAAATATTTAATTATTTAAATTATATCTTAAGTCTTAGGTCTTGATAGGTTCATTGGGATTTCCCAATTAGCAGTAGATGTCTGCAATCTGCATCCTCCGCAATGACCCTGCAATGTCGCACTCTTGACAATCAATGTGACTTTTGACCACTTTAATTGGTGGAAAATGACACGCAATTATTTGGAATATATGCATGTGGAATAAACACGACTTTTCAATACAGGCATGCCCAAATGTGCAAGCTCGACTTGCGATGGGGGTGATTTTTTTCGAGTAATATCTAATTAAATTGAATGAGATTTTCAAATTCAAAATCTCTTTTGAGATTTGAGTTCTTTATTAATAATAATGAGTTAAATAGATAAAATAAATTATGTAAAATTCATCTAAAATAAATTTAGATGTGTTTAGATATCAAGATGAGTTTAATATTATTTATAAAAAATTAAAAAAAGTTGTGGGTCTCCAATATAAAGATGGAGTTGAAAAAAGTTATGGGACTTATATATAATAAAGTTTTGAGTTGAAATAAGTTTAGTAATTTGAAAGTTTGATATTTGGATGTTAAGTTGAATTGAGTAGATTTAAATTTTTTATAAATAGTAACGAATTGAGTAGGTAGAGTGAGTTATATGAAATCCATCTAAAATAAATTTAGATATGTTTAGATGTTAAGATGAGTTTATTATTATTTATGAAAAATTGAAAAAATTTGTGGGTCCCACGTATAAAGATGTGTTGAGTTGAAAAATGTTGTGAGTCTTGTGTGTAAGGAGGTTTTGAGTTGAGATGAGTTTAGTAATTTGAAAGTTGGGTGTTTGGATGTTAGACTCAATTTAAAATTAGACTGAACTGAATTGATCTCACTTGAGTTTTGCAACCAAATGGAGATACTTCGTTTGGATGTTAAACTGCGCTGGAATGAGTTGAGTTCTTTATGAATAGTAGTAAGTTGAAATGATAGAGTGAATTTTGTGGAGCCCACATAAGATGAGTTTAGATGTATTTGGATATTAAAATGAGTTTAAATATATTTATAAAAAATTAAAAAAAAATTGTAAGTTTTGTGTGTAAAGAAATGTTGAGTTAAAAAATATTATGAGTCCCACGTCTAGATATATTTTAAGTTGGGTGATGTTTAGTGATTTAAAAATTAAGTAATCGAATATTAGACTTAGTTTAAAATTAGATTGAATTGAATTAATCTCAGTATCTTCCAAACTACAAAGAGGCCCTAAATATTTTTTTAAAGGTACAATACATATGAGCTTTCATTGTTATATATAAGCTTTAATTTATTTCTTAGAGGAGAATATTTATTATCTTTAGTTTGTTTAATAAATTGAAACAATGGATGAATCATGAGCTATATAGCAAAGCAAAGACTTTTTTGAAGTTATTAAATTAAGGGTATCCATAGACTTACCATTCGTTCACCACTATTTTATTACTTGTAGTGTATTTTTTTTTAATTTTCTTTAAGTATTTTTTTAATATATTTAATCATTAAGAAAAAATTTAAAAAATATATAATTTTACTGATAGTTATTTTCTTAATCATTAAGTAAAAGAAAAATTTTTAAAAATTAAAAAATTAAAGAAATAGTAAAAGAGTAGTAAAATAATAGTAAGACTATCATTATTTTAAAATTAAATATACTGTACATCGTGGTCCCTAGCTATTATTAAAACATGAGAGTATTTTTTTTTCGAGTAATATCTAATTAAATTGAATGAGATTTCCAAATTCAAAACCTCTTTTATATTATTTATTAACTCACCATTTATTTAAAAAATAATTATTTAAATTATATATTAAGTCTTAGGTCTTGATAGGTTAATCTTCGAAATTGAATTTTTTTCAAGGAAAAGTATAATTATAAGTATAATTGTACACTAATCTATATATTAATATAATGTGATTAGTCAAAAAGTAAATTTTATTAAAAACAGTATTAATTTAAATTTTAAGTATAAATAAATCAATATTAATACACAAATTAATGCGTGACTGTTTTTGAATATAGTAAAACTCTTTTCCCAATTAGGAGTAGCTGCCCGCAATCTGCCTCCTCCGTAATGACCCTGCAAATGTCGCACTCTTGACAATCGACGTGACTTTTGACCACTTTAATTGGTGGAAAATTACACGCAATTATTTGGAACATATGCTCGTGCAATAAACACGACTTTTCAATACAGGCATGCCAAAATGTGCAAGCTCGACTTGCTATGGGGATGATTTTTTCGAGTAATATCTAATTAAATTCAATGAGATTTCCAAATTCAAAATCTCTTTTAAGATTTGAGTTATTTATGAATAGTAATGTATTAAATAGATAAAATAAGTTATGTAAAATTTATTTAAAATGAGTTAAGATATGTTTAATTAGATATTAAAATGAGTTTAGTATTATTTATAAAAAATTAAAAAAAGTTGTAAATCCCACGTATAAAGATGTGTTGAATTGAAAAAAGTTGTGGATCTCATATATAAGGAAGTTTTGAGTTGAGATAAATTTAATAATTTGAAAGTTCGGTATTTGGATGTTAGGCTCAATTTAAAATTAGACTGAACTGAGTTGATTTCAATTGAGTCTTGCAACCAAATGGAGCCTTACTTCATTTGGATGTTTAACTGAGTTGGAATGAGTTGAGTTTTTTATGAATAGTAATAAGTTAAAATGATAAAATGAGTTTTGTAGAACCTACCTAAGATGAGTTTAGATATTAAAATGAGTTTAGATATATTTATAAAAAATTGTAAATTTTGTGTGTAAAGATATATTGAGTTAAAAAATATTATGAGTTCCATGTCTATATATATTTTAAGTTGGGTGATGTTTAGTAATTTAAAAGTTAAGTAATTAAATATTAAACTTAATTTAAAATTAAATTGAATTAAATTAATCTCAATATCTTCCAAACTATAAAAAGGCCCTAAATATTATTTTAAGGTACAACACATATGAGCTTTCATTGTTATATATAAGCTTTAATTTATTTCTTAGAGGAGAATATTTATTATCTTTAGTTTGTTTAATAAATTGAAACAAAGGATGAATCATGATCTATAAGCCTATATAGCAAAGCAAAGACTTTTTTTAAGTTATTAAATTAAATACACTGTGCATGGACGTCCTATCTAGCTGCTCAAGAAATTCTTCGTGGAAAGGACTTTCGGCGCTTAGAAAATATCTTGTTCTTTCCGGTAAATATTTTCTCAGTCCATTCTACTTTGTCTCATGACTGACGACGAGAGAGCTGGCTAGCTAGCACACTGTATTGTTACGTGAGAAAAAAAGGAGACATTAGATTCTCGAAGTAATGACCACGGTACGAGAATGCAGCCAAAACTGAGTGGGTGAAAGCTGTCGATCATAAAACAAAAACTGCATGGAAACAAGTGAAGAAATGAAGATCTTTTGACTTGAAATTATATATATATATATATATATATATAAAACGAAGTTTCCTAGAACCATCCCAACTCCTAAAACAATACATATATATATATATATATTTGTTGTACGTTATGGAAAAAATCAAAAGGTGCATGCATGGGAGCAAAGTTCTACTTGTTTTGATCATCTCAGTGCGTCAATCCCGCTTAAGTCTGAAGGAACTACTTTAAAATTCGATCCCAATATTCCAAGTTTGTTCTGTGCAAGAAAGGAGTCTATACGACATTTTATTCATCATTTTTTTGTTCATTTTTAATTTTTTTTCCTTATCAGCACTACGGGTTGGAAGGCCGACCGAACCTGCCTCTTGACTTTATGTCACAAAACGACAAGTGGTCATTTCAATTGAGAGTCTACCTAGGACGAGGCCGCAGACCCTGACCCTTTCAATCCAGGGATTTAATGAAAAAAATACGAAGGAAGTGCAATTGTATATTAATTTATATTTAATTTAATATAATTAATTAAAAAATTAATTTTATTAAAAATAATATTGATTAAATTTTAAATATAAATAAATTAATATTAATACATAAATTAATACACAATTTTATTTATATGTAATAAAACCCAATCATGAATACCGTTAAAAGTAGTTACCCCTTCAATTTTGAGACTCAAAAACTGGCTATGATGATCTTGAAGTTACAAGCAGAAACGCGTGCAGTTGGTACACACAATCAACGTAAATCCTGGGCGTGCATGAGCTGAGCTGTACAGCCTTAATTGGTTAACCTAACATCCATGCTATTTACAGATGATTACTTCCTGTTCAGTTAATTAAAAAAAATACAGAAACGAAAACAAAGAGAGTTCAGTACTGATGTTGTACAAAATGGAAATGCTGAAACCTATGTCTTCATATCATTCACATCCGATTATCTATCATCCATTCTCGGTTCTTGAGCACGTTGGAAGACTAGGCTGGGCTGCAATTGAAAGGGCTACTCGAAAGCTTGACAAACTAGCAAAAATAGCCCTATATATTTTCTTAGTAAAGGGCTTCTCCCTTCCTAGTCAAGAGGTAAGTATGGTGCTATGCGGCGAGGAAAACAGATTTTAGAAAAGTGGTTTAAGTAGCCCAGTTGATTAGAGGAAAGGATTGAAAATTCTTGTGTCTGTGGTTCGAATCTACATCTAGTTGCAGGTGAAGGGTCCAAAGGACACGTAGACGGGAGCGAGTTGGATTTTGAAATGAAAGTGAGAGAAAGCCAAAAAAATATGAGTGACGCTCCTACACTAATCTGATTTTTTGGCATCGCCCTATCTTGCTGGAGACAGATTTTTTAAAATAAGCGATAGATTACTCGGATTGGTTCTTGCATGCCTATGCCCAAAAGGTTGGGTGAGTTTGGTGCAAGCGTGCATCGATCGGGTGGATCTATATGCTCCGGGGTTGATGTTGAACCAATTCTTCCATTCCAAAGCCCAGAGGAAGAATAACATTCCGTGCTGCGAGGCATTGCCGATAACATCACCTAATGTACAATTGCTTAGCCTAGGAGCCAACCTAGCTAAGGAAATATCTCAAAGTAGGGGCAACTAACTGTGTAGATAGATGCTCTTTCCTCTCGTGGGAAAGCTCTTCCTTGAATTGAGACACTGCTACTTTGATTAGATGGTTAGCTTAGTAAATGTTTTTTTGTAGCTCTACGAAAATTACTTCTTCTTTTTAAAACAACTCAAAAGAATCTTTCCACTCAACTACCTATCCCCATCCCTTGTAGCTACCTATCCCTACAACTACAATATGCCATGAAAATTACTTGTAGCTACCTATCCCTACAACTACAATATGCTATGAAAGTCATATAACTATTCTACAGGTGGAAAGCGTTCTCCCTTATATTGTATTGAGTAATTCTACTCTTAATAATATTAGTATTGGTTTCATTAAAAGTCAATGTATCTTTAAATTTTGATAAATTTATTTAAAATAAATCTACATTAGATTCATTAAATGGGTATTTAAAAAATTTTGAGTTACAATATTTATTGTTCTTCTTTTAAATTTGAAGGTCTACTATTCTACATTCAAACTAATATTTTATTTTAATTTTAATATGCAATAGTTTTATTTTATTTTATTCTAAATTAGTTGGGAATCAATTATTTAAGTACTAAATTAAACTATTAATGTCCATATGGTTAGTATAATTACAAAATATGAAAAAAAAATTAAAAATATTATTATTAAAAAAATAGTATTATATTATTATTTTGATGAATCTAATTATTAATCCAATGTAGAATTATAACTATGAAGGTTTTGAATTTATGAAAAATTTATACTTTTTATCAAATTTTGAAGATGAATTTGATAAATCCAATACTAATGCTCTAAGCTGGTCTAGATGCATACACCACACACTAATGATGTGGTAAACCGGTTTATTTAAAAACGGTCTAATGCTTGAGAATTGAGTGCCCTCTCTCTCTCTCCCCCCTCCCTCATTCTTTGCTTTTCTCTCTCTCTGCAGAATCCTTCTTCTCCCCGGCCCCTCTCTCTGCATGGTAACATTCTCAATTTCTCATGGACCTAGAACTCTAGAGGAAATTATAACAGCAAAGAATTTTGGACCTTGGAGACACTCCACAAAACTGCAATATTAGAAAGCAACAAATTTCAGTAAACAAGCAATATCAAGTCAAAAATGTAGGTTTCTCTCTATTGAATTTGCCTTAGCGAAATCTTTTCTTTGTATTTTTTTTTTTAGCAACACTGTCATGGAACTCTTTTTTTTTAGAGTTAGTTGTTGCTACCTAACCCATCATCTCCATTATGATTTTTTCGCTCAAGTTCTGTATTGCAATGCTCCTGTGCATTGCATTTTGTATGTGTGTATTTGTGCTCATGCGACTCAGATTGAAAAAGCATTAACTTTTTAATTTAATTTTTTCACTCAACTCTATTTGTGCTCATGCCACTTAAGTATCAACTTTCTTCACTTAGATTGTAGAGAAATGTCGATGTTTTCTGTGTTTTATTGAAATTTTTTAGAGAGAGAAGTTGGGTATAAAAGAGGACTTTTATACCAGAGTAGCACAACAACCTGCCAAATTTGAGTTTCTTCGGTCGATCAGAGTTGTCGGCAGTGAAAGGCTGTGGTAAATGTATTTGCAACACTGGCGGAGGGGCGAATCATGGAGAGAGATGTGGGGAGGGACGATTTTGAATCAGGCATGAAAAAGTGAAAAACCACTCTTGAGACGCGGATGGGACAAGGGCACACGGAAATTGAAAGAGATAAAGTAAAATTACTGTGCAGGAAAAAAAATTAAAGCCACGTGAGCGGTGTGTGGTGTGGGCGAAAGTATGGGCTTAGGTGTAGAATTACTCTATTGTATTATATAGAAAGCAGGTAGACAAGACGTAAACTATTATGCCTACAATGAGGAAGAAAAATATATCATGATGTAAGTCCATTAATCTTTGCATCATAGATGTTGCTGTGCCTTGAGATCCTACTTGTTAGGACTGTTCATCCAACCCTACTCAACCTGTTATTTGTGAATTTCGTAAGCTACTTGGTTTGGGTATTCTGACATGACTAGTGGACAAGTATTTCTCTTATACCCATATCTACAATTTCGTCAGAGATGCTAGATCTTTGTTGCTTGAGGAAGCTAGCTCTGTACCTCTTTTGTTTTGACTCAGGATTTGAAGCAAGAAAAGAAAAACCATTGTTTGAATCCATTAACCTATCAAAACCCACCATCCCCAAATCGATTTAGAAAAACCTACCAAAATATCACGAAACTGCTTAGCTGAGGAAATGGAGCATTGGTTCATTGGCAAAAAAGAGAGACTTGAGGGGTTGGATGAAGGCGCATTTTCAAGGGTTGAGTGATAAGCTTAAACTCAAAAGGAAAACCAGACAGATTTTATTTCAAAGTTGATGTTATGTGAAGATAGAATACTTGGAGAGAGAGAGAGAGAGAGAGAGAGAGAGAGAGAGAGAGAGAGAGAGAGAGAGAGACTAATGGGCGAAGAAACTGATTGAACAATGTTATAGAGATCTAATTGGGGATGTTGTTTGCGGGAGTAAATCCACTGTACATGTTGTTGCCACATTGCTCATCTTGGTTTCCTTTACTCTTTTCGTTTATGTCTACTGCCATATATGGCCTTTTGCAGTAATTTTAGCCCTTTGGGCATTGGGGACACTGCAAGGGATAGGACTTTTGGCCCTCTAGGTGTTTTTCCCCCCTCCCCCCTCGATTACTGGGTATTAACCGACTTGACCCAAAATAATTCGAAAGTAAACGAAAGTGTTCTATTTCCATTTGTGTGCACTTTGGGTCAGGTTAACGGGCTAAATGTATAGCCCTACTAATTGTCATGGTTCCACTACATCATAAGGAGCAATTGTGAGGAATAGCCATGCCGGAATAATAATTTGATTTGCTTCATTCTTTGACTACTATGCTCCCCCCCCCCATCCTCCCCAACTAAAAAAAAGAGAAATTTGTTCTTGCTCTCCTAATTTAGGAAGACAAAAATCACTAGTTGGGTTGGTCTAACCAAGAAAGACATGGGAGTCTTTGGGCATTGTTTAGGCCGAGTTAAGTAAAGACTGGTTATGTATAAAGATTCCTCATTACATACTTTTTATATGAGAAAAGCTTGGGGACAGGTGGGTGTAAAAGAGATTTTCACAATAACCAATTATAAGGTGCCACGTAAACGCTCTAG
Source organism: Carya illinoinensis (assembly GCF_018687715.1). NCBI lineage: Eukaryota > Viridiplantae > Streptophyta > Magnoliopsida > Fagales > Juglandaceae > Carya > Carya illinoinensis. The sequence goes on from NC_056765.1 coordinate 7,594,552, forward strand.
GAAAACTTAGAAAGAACTAGCATACACCCGATCAATATGTTTCCTCCGAATCTTCCTCCCTTCCCCATTCGTTTCCTTCAAACCTGAGAACTACCCTCTTTGTCTCCATCTCCTGCCCGATCCCACACGATGAACACAAGCAACGTCGATGATGAACAAAAGGAACGACGTCCTTGCTCCCACGATGACTCACACTGGACGCCAGCAAACAGAGGTATTTCCTTAGCACTGAGCGAGTTTGCACTTGGGGAAACGACCGATTGAGTCGCAACTAGATTTTGAAAATTACAAAACTTCCTATGATCAATTTTTGTCTTTTCTTCTACTTTAAAATATAAGAGTTTAATTTTCTTTATGCAGTAGTGAATGAGGCTAATAAATTAAAGTGGATATTAATAGGTGACAAGCGATCGACTAGTTTCATGATGGCAGGCTGTGCATTTACTCAAACCAATCTAACATGCCGGATTTACATTAAACAAAATCATAAGAAAGAACAAACGTATAGTAATTCAAAGCCAATTGATTAATTGGATTGGAATAAATCTAGATAATAGATTAGTCTTTTACCTTCATCGTTCATCTTTGTCGCAGTTTTTGCATATCCTTCTATGACTTTTTTCTTCAAGTCCGAGATAGAGAAGCACTTGAAACTAGGATCTTGATCCCAACAAGCCTAGTTGGAGGACAAGTTATCAAACCCAAGAAGCTTGACTCACTCCCTCAAGAACTGTTAGGACAAGCTCTCGGATGAAAGAGATCACGAGTAATCATTAGCCATTTTCAGGCTCGGAATGTAGTCTTGGAGCATACTAGCCACGTCCTTGAACCTTCGTAGATATAGCAAAACCCTGGCTTTAAGCTCTAGGGCCTGCTTGAGCCCCAACGAGAGGGCCAAAGCTACGTCAAGAAGGCTTAGTGCTAAGGAAATCTTGCTCTGTTTTTGGGTGGCTATGAGATTACGAGTAGCGTGAGTCATAGTGGGAGGAGGGACGACGTTCCTTTGTTCATCGTTGATGGTGCTTTTGTTCGTCATGTGGGATCGAGCAAAAAATGGAGAGAAAGAGGGTGGTTCTTGGGTTCAGAGGAAACAGAGGGATGGGGACGGAGAAAGATTAAGAGGAAACATATTGATTAGGTGTTCTAAGTTTTCCAAAAGTGTCTATGTGGCAGTTTATCATTGGCTATTGTGAAAATCCGTTTTACACCATCCAATCCCAAGCTTTTCTCATATATATATATATATATATACATCTGTCTCCATCCAATCAAAGATATCCATAGAAGCCCCGGTTTCTTTTTTGAAGCGGCTTTTTGAAAGAAAAGGCCTAGCCTACATAATTTATATATAAATAGCATTACATTAGCTTTTGCTTCCTATAACTTACTTGTCCTATAACTTACTGATGCAGCAAGGGATCGTCAGACCGTACCGCTTTTTAGATGCAAATAGGTGCCCCTTTGACAGCTCCTCTTATTCCATTGGAAAAGTATAGTTATAAGTATAATTGTGTACTAATCTGTATATTAATATAATGTGATTGATCAAAAAGTAAATTTTATTAAAAATAATGTTAATTTAAATTTTAAGTATGAATAAATCAGTATTCGTATACAGATTAGTATACGACTGTATTTATATATAGCAAAACTGACAAGACTAGTCTGGGCCGCCCAACACAGTTTTAACTTTCGAGTAAGAAAGCCCAATTGAGATGTCAGGTCCAAAACCCATATGGGAAGCCCGGGAAAATTTGGGCTTGAAAAAGAATTCAGATTCCGAAATGTGGGCCTAGGCTGAACGGACTAGATGTTTTCCGAGAACAAACCGGAAACAGGTTTTGAGGAATAAATAGCGAAGGATCGCCACGTCTATCAAGGGCATCGGGGTTTCTTGAAGATAGTAACGCAGACGCGATAGCGAAGCGATTTGCTCTGAACAGCGATTACAACAGTTTCAGCCAAAAGTGTGTTCGTTTTCCGTTCGAGTGCAGGAAACTCTCTCCCACGCTGCCTTTTATCTCTTAAGGTTTCCTCTCACGACAACCTTTTTTTTCTTTTTTCCTAATTATTAGGTGTATTTCTGGGTGTGATTTTGGTGATATTTTCAACACAGGAACAATTTTGGGTTCTCTTTCTAGCATGTGGAATCCTGGGATTGTGCCTTCTTGTGTTTGTTTCTGTTTTTTTGTTTACTTGGTGTCTAATCCGCTAATTTAGTTTTACTTGCTTTGTAGCAATCATGGCAGACGATTTTCCCAATGATGTGAAGGAGGAAGTGGCGGATGTAAGTTATTGAATTTATTTCGAACTATTCTGCAACATGCTGAACAATACTATTGGTGAAACAAACCTGTTTAACTGATTTAGATGTACCTAGGCATATTTTATAAACTTTATTTAGGCAACCCTCTTGTGGCATTTATTGACATGTTGGAGAAACCCCCAAGATTGTCTGCCTGTTACAACCCACCTAAGAAAATAGTCCCGGGTTTGGTTGGTAGTTTATTGACGCGAATCACTTCACTGCTAAGTTGTTTCTCCATGACTACAGTTTTGAGTTGTATTTTTTTCCTTGAATGAATCCATGTATTGCAGATTGCCCCGTTTGATCCTACTAAAAAGAAGAAGAAGAAGAAGGTCATAATTCAGGATACTGCTGATGATTCTGTTGAGAATTTGGCTGAGCAGACAGAAAACTTGTCAGGTATCTAAAATTGAATGAATCCTATTTTTTCTGTGCAGTTCCTTAGTTTAATATAGGCAAAAGTATGCCGCTATGTGCGTAACCTAGCTAGAGGCTTAATCTTTTCCTCGCTTGCAGTTTCTGACGGGCTTGAAAGTACTTTCTCTGGTTTGAAAAAGAAAAAGAAGAAGGCAGTAAGTGTTCATGATATCTACATTGAACCTATATGTATCCGTTTGGGTGAATATATACGGCTGGGTGTGTTTTACATGTTGTCACAAAGTAAATCTTGAGTCTTGGGCTTATTGTAGGTTGAAACCAGTTCGTTCAATGATGAGAGTGGAGATGCAGGGGAAGATGTGGAAGGTAATTTTTTGCATTTGCAATATTTGAATAATCTTATGCTAATGTATTAGAACTATATATATTTTATTTCCTTTCCCTTCTAGATCATGCTGGTGAGGATGAGGAAGGAGAAGGAACTGTGCTACAGCCACGTTATCCTTGGGAAGGAAGTGATCGTGATTATGAATATGAGGAGGTATATTGTTTATTTTGATGTTACATGAGCTTTCGTTTGAAGTGCATGTTGTCCTTCTAAGTTTCTATGTTTTACATTTATTCATCAGTTTATTTTTTATTTATTAAGTTTATAGATGCCTCTTATAGGAGCATGTGTTCTCATGAGATGACTATGAATCATTCCTTTCTTTTTTAGGTTTATCGCTGGGTTTTATGTTAAAGTGTTTAGCTTGTGTTACCTAGAAGAAAGTATAAGGGAGCTCAGTATCTTTATAGTTTATGTTGGTGGCACATCAGAATGAACTTGACATTTGTTTATGAATAATTTAGATCCCACTCATGTCATTGATACTGGTGTAACTTGTTAGTGCCTAAGTTCTGCAGTGGCTTGTTCTTGCATGTTGCCAAAGTAGCTTGCTTATGTCTTTTGGTTGCCATCACTTGGATTCTGTCTGCTGTTGCTTGAAACTTATCTCCTTGGGGCCAAAAATCTCTTACTACTATTCTTTTCATTCTTCCATGCGGAATTTTCTGCTCTCCCATAATGGCAAGGCCTCACCAGTTTTTAATCTTAATTTGCTTGAACGCAGCATGTGCTTACATTTTTTATGACAACTAGTTTTGTCATGGCTGCATACTGGTTGATCTAAATTGTATGGCTTGTATCATAACCTTTATCATATTAATCTATTGGAAGATGAGGGTGTCTATTTAGCAGGCTGTTTGCAAGTCCATAATTCTTCTCTGCTTATGTATAATAGGATATTTTTTCTCTTCAGTATTTTTCAGACGATGTTGAGTCCATGTTCATATATTATCATGTCTCATTACTGAATGATTTTTTCTCTTAATGTGTTCAGCTTCTTGGTAGGGTGTTTAACATTCTTCGGGAGAATAATCCTGAGCTGGCAGGAGACAGGCGTAGGACTGTTATGAGGCCTCCCCAAGTTCTTCGTGAGGGCACAAAGAAAACTGTTTTTGTGAATTTCATGGATCTCTGCAAGACGTATGTTTGATTTCCTTTTAAGTATTAACTATTCCTCCCTATTTTAGGAACTCAAATAATTTGTGGTTACGTATTTCTGAATTTTGTTGAATTTACAGATATGCTTCTTGTTACTCATAAAAAAGGGATATGTTCTTGTTAATGGCATTTACATTTTTACTGTGTATGTTCCTAACAATCTTCTTCTTCCTTTGTTCCCAATAATATTTATGTTTGTGTGTGGTGTATATAAAAGGCCACATTCTGGAAAAATATGGCATTTACAAAATTGTTTTTATTATTTACTGTGCCAAGAACACAGTATATGCTCTCCTCAGACACATCTTGACCTTGCTCTAATAATATGCTGCATGGGGAGATTGTTGGCTTTGACTCTTCTCCAATATTTTTCATTTTTCCAGTGTGAATAATTGCCTTACTGGATTTTGACTTGTGTCTATCCAAAGAATTTCTTTAGAACTGTTGGTTTTTCCCAATGCGTTTTGTGTAAAATTTTTGGCTTTTAACTCTTTGGCCTTTTGTCTTCCTTCAAAAAATAAAAAAGAATGCATCGGCAGCCAGACCACGTGATGGCTTTTTTGCTGGCTGAACTGGGGACAAGCGGATCACTAGATGGGCAGCAAAGACTAGTTGTGAAGGGAAGATTTGCTCCCAAGAATTTCGAAGGAATCCTGCGTCGATATATCAGTAAGCATCTCGTGTAGTTGTTTTCTCTGTTATAAACAGTTGGTGTAACTGTTGGTACTGGAGACTGTTATTCTTGCTGCCTTGCTAAGTTGGTATGTACATGGACTGCAATGAGTCTAAAAAAATATGACTGTTAAAATATGATTTAACAGTCTGTCCTTTATATATCCACTGCGTCACACAATACACACAAATTAGAACAGAACACACTCTCATCTTGTCTTGACAAGGTGAAGGAGCTGTCTGTCTCAGGAGATGCCATCCTTTTAGTTTATGCCACCTAACCAATATCTGTTGTTTTTATATTTTATAGCGTTTTGAATTCTTGTTGATGCCAATCCTCTTTTCAGATGAGTATGTTATATGCCTTGGGTGCAAAAGTCCAGACACTATACTTTCAAAGGAGAATCGTCTCTTCTTTCTCCGATGTGAGAAGGTAACTGCTTATCCAATTCTCTCTCTCTCTCTCTCTCTGAAAAAAAAAAAATTCAAAATTACTGATAGCTTTTCTCTAGGAGTGAATAAGAATCTTACTATTAATTATTAATTATTATACTGCAAAGTACTCATGAGGCGGCCTGTGATTATCTGAATATTTGCCTACTTTCTCAGATTGTCTTATACATGATTGAACATGGACTATCCTTTTTCAATTATCCTGTCTTTTATTGGCCACTGGAGAAATCCTTTAAAGGGTCCATATCCTTTGCTGGTGATGTTATTGTTATTTTTATTTCTCTCTTTGCAGTGTGGTTCTGGACGATCTGTTGCTCCCATTAAAGCTGGTTTTGTTGCTCGTGTTGGCCGTAGGACAGCAGGGGCATGATCTGATCCGTTGCCCTTTTTCTAGTTGGTGACTTTGTTGAGTGCCAGTGAGCCAGGTTGTTGAGTTTTGTGTTTGCTGATCTTTATTTTAAGTTGTAGTCAATAATTGTATCTTTTTGTATGTGATTGGGACGGGAAGATGAGTTCTTTTACTGTTTGGTGATATTAGTTTCTACTTCAACCCTCTCACATGGTAACTCTCTCTCTCTCTCTCTCTCTCTCTCTCTCTCTCTCTCTCTCTCTCTCTCTCTCTCTCTCTCTCTCTCTCTCTCTATACTAGACTCCAAATGAAGAAAGATATTCCTTCATCGTAGTATTAATGAATAGATTTGTACTTTATATACAAGTGAAGAATAAGCGGGAAAAATAAATTTAAAATTGACTAAACTAACTAACTAAACTTTCTCTAATACCCTTCCTGCTTGTAATGCCCAGCTTGAAAAATAGAGAAGAAAACAAAGGAAAGCCAAGTGGCTCTGTGAAACAATCGGCAAGTTGGTGGGATGAAACATGAAATGGTCTAATAATTTCAGCTTGAATCTTGTCACAGATGAAATGACAATCGATCTTTATATGTTTTTGCTTTCATGGAAAAAGGGGTTGGTGGCAATGTGAATAGCAACCTTCTTGTTATAATACAATGCAGCAACTTGAGAATGGGGGACCTGTAAGTCATGAAGTAAGGAAATAAGTCTTAATTACAATTTACTTCACAAACAGTAGTGGCCATAGATCTATACTCTACCTTGGTTGAGGATCTAGAAATTGTTGGTTGTTTCTTTGACTTCCATGAAACAAGAGAACTATCAAGAAAGATACAAAAATCAGTAATAGATCTTCTTGTATCACTACATGTAGCCAAATCAAAGTCAGCAAAAGCAGTTAATAAAGAGTGGAATTAGGAGGAAAATGCAACCCTTGACTAGGTAGAGTCTTGATGTATTGTAGTTAGGGGTGTCAAATTGTGTTAACGGATTGTGTCAAAATATGCATATTATACTATATAAGTTAATCTTAATCCGATCTATTAAGCTTATCGTGTCAAAATCTCAAATTCTAATACGACCTATTAACATAACGGGTAGTGTCGTGTTAACCCATTTTGAACTATTAATGAATATTACGAAATAAGTTAACACGATACAATATGACCCGTTTCAAAATGTTTATGTAAATCGATTGAATAGACCCGAAATTAACTTATTTGACCTGATTAAATTTAGTATAATTTTATATAAATATTAAAATCACAATATTTATAAAAATTATAAAAATAATTACAAGTCTAAAATTACAATCCAAATAATAAAAATATCGAAATTAAAATTCTAACAATTTTACTTTTAAGTATAAGAGTATAATTGTAATTTTAACTTTTTTAACGTGTCATAGTAGGTTATAATGGGTCAAAACGGGTTGACCCGTTATCAACCCATTAAGCAATCGTGTTTTAATGGGTCAATCCATTTTGACCTGAACACATTAAGACTAAACTCTAATCTGCTATTATCGTATCGTATTTGTGTTGGGTTAAAGGGTCGTATAACATATTGTCACCCCTAATTATAGTACTCGATAAGCAGGATGTAAATGAGGCTGTCTAGGAGAATTCATGAATTGACCGAGTGTATGAGCAACAAGGTGATATCTGGTTTGGTTATGATAAGGTAAAGTAGCCCAACCACCAAACGTCTATAGGCTGTAGGATCATCTACAAAAGGCCCCTTAGATTGAGAAAGTTTGAGATTTTGTTCCATGGGAGTCTTGACAGGCTTGGAACCCAAATAACCATCGTCTGATAAAATGTCTAAAGCATATTTTCTCTAAGAAAGAGAAAGTCCAGTGTTGTTTCTAGCAACTTTCAATCCCAAAAAGTATTTTAAAGATCCAAGATCTTTAAGTTTAAACTTTTGATCAATAAATGTCTTGAAAGAATTGACAGATTCTATACCATTGCTTGCAATGAAAATATCATCAACATACACCAACAAAGCAATGAAATCAAAACCACGAGATCGAGTAAAGAGAGTAATCAGCCTTTGATTGCATAAAACCATGTTCAATGATGGTAGAAGAGAATTTAACAAACCATTGTCTTGAGGGCTATTTCAAGCCATATAATGACTTATTGAGCTGACATACTCTAGTATCACCTTTATTACCAAATCCTGAAGGTATATAGACTTCTTCTAACAAGTCGCCAAGGAGAAAAACATTATTGACATCTAATTGAATTATATACCATCTTTTAACTGCTGCTATAGTTAAAAGACATTTCACTGTAACCATTTTAACAACTGGACAGAAAGTGTCAAAGTAATCAACACTTTCCTATTGTGTGAAGCCCTTCGCAACCAATCTCACCTTATACCTCTTAAGAGATCTATCAGATCTAAGCTTCACTTTATAGACCCATTTGCATCCAATTGTCTGCTTTCTAGGTGGAAGAGTGGTTAAAGTCCATGTATTGTTATATTCCAAAGCTACAAATTCCTAAGTGTTGAACCCAAGATTTCAAGTTTCATGTGATTATAAATCTACACATGGATTTTGATGATAACAAATGAATTCAAAGAATAAAGGAGTTTCAAGCTCAAGTTATTCACACAATGGAATCAAGCACATCAAAGAACCAAGCATGAGCAAGAAGGAAACAAGTTCACATTAAAGTCATAGAGTAATATTGTAAATCTCTTAAAATTCGAAATTAGGATTAATGCTCAAAATTAATATTTTATCATAAAGCATTAAAATACATTTTCCACATGTGCATGAATATTTTTGAAAATTTTGAAAGATGATTGATTGTCATCTTTTGCATGTGCATGCCTTGATTAAAGGGTTGAACTTTGAAAATATTAAAGATGATTGATTGTCATCTTTCACATGTGCATGTTTTATTTGAATATTTTCAAAAGTGATTGATACTTTTTTAGACTTATACAAAAGGTAGATGATTTTGTTTGAAAAATTTGAAAAGTAAAGTGTGCTCATTTTGTCATATACAAAAAGTAAAAGATTAGGTTTGAATTTTTTGAAAAGGAAAGTGTGCTCATTTTGTCATATGCCAAAAGTAAAAGATTAGGTTTGATTTTTTTTGAAAAAGTGAATGATGTTGTCTTTGACAATTGAAAAAGAAGAACCTTTTATTTGAATTTTTTGAAAAAGTGAATGATGTTGTCTTTGACATGTGAATCTTTTTAAATTTGAATTTTTTAAATTTGAATATGAAGTCTCATATGCCTATAAATAGATCATTTGAGAGCTTCACATTCACAACACCAAGAGCATACAACATTCATTCAAAGCTCTCATTCTTTCTTCTCTAAGTATTGAGCCTTAATCCTTGTTCATTTTGAGAGATATAGTTTGCGCTGTATTGTTCTTATTTCACTCATTGAGGAGTGTTTTCTGATAACCTACCCACTATCAGCTCTTGTATCAGAAAAAGGGTGTATATAACCCTTGTGTGTGTAGAAAGTATTTTACATGGGAAATAGTTGAATCACCACGTGTAAGGTGATTACAAGTGTAGAGGGTGTTCTACACGGATCCTTTGTAGCGGTGTTGTTCAAAGGTGTAATAGGTTTCTATCTCCACCTGAAGGAGGTTGAATAGTGAATTTGGGAATCCTCAAGGGGTAGCTTGAGGCAAGGACGTAGGCAGTGAGGCCGAACCTCGTTAACATACTGAGTTTGCTTCTCTTTTACCCTTACTCTTTATATTTATTGTTATTTCATATTTTGTTTATATTTTATATTATATATTTGATTTATAATTGTTATTTTTTTTAAATGCAACTCAATTCACCCCCCCTCTTGTGTTAGTCATCTGGGCAACACTAAGCCATAACAAGTCTCCAAATGAGGAAACTTAACAACTTCGTGATAATATTGAGGTTCAAATTGGTGGAAATGGCTAAGGCAAATGCTTTGTGGTTATGAACAAATGAGAATATGAAATTAAATTGGAAGGAGGATATTACTTACCTGATAAAGGACCAGAAATATTGATTGGAGAAGAAGAAGAGCAATCCTGTGAATATGCCAAATGGCAATGGTAATCCTGCAAAAAACCAAGTGGCATGTGTACTCTAGAAGATTATCTGGTTGAAGGATTAGAAGGAATGAGAATATTATCAAATTGATTAGGTTTAGGAGAAACAGGTGGAGTGTGTTCAGAAATATCAGGAATGGGTTAAGGAAGAATAAGAGAAGACGCAGTGGGAATATGAGTGAGATTTTTAGACATTGATTGAAAAGGAAAGATTTGTTCATAAAAAACAACATCTCAAGAGACAAAAATTGAATGAGAATCAAGATCATAGAGTTTATGTCCTTTAGTTTCAAGAGGATAGCCAAGAAAATACATCTATGAGCTCGGGGAGCAAATTTGGATCTGTTATGAGCAAGAGTGGAAGCATAGCAAAGTGATCCAAATACTTTGAGATGGTAATATAAAGGTGGTTTGTTGAAGATCAATTCATATGGAGTCTTATTGGCCAACCAAGTAGAAGGAATTCTGTTGATCAAATACACTACAATAAGGATACAATCAGACCAAAAAAATTAAAGAAAGATTTTAAAAAGGAGAGCATGAGCATCATTAAGAATGTGCTGATGCTTCCTTTCAACAACTGAATTTTGTTGAGGAGTAGCTACACATGATAGCTGATGCAAGATTCCTTCAGTTGGGAAAAAAAATGATGCATAGCAAACTCATTGCCATTGCCAGTACGAATGATCTTAATTCTGGAACTGAATTGATTTTCAACCATAGCATTAAAATGTTGTATTAGGACTCGAGGATCAGATTTGGATTTTAATAAGTAAACCCAAATGCTAAAAGAGTAGTCATCTACTATGGTTAGAAAATACTTAAAACCATCTATGGATTGAGACTGAAATGGCTCCCAAATATCACAATGTATAAGTTCAAAAGGACAAGTAGAAGTATTCTGACTATTAGAAGGAAAAGTTAATCTCTTGTGTTGAGTAAGAGGACAAGCATCACAATGTGTAAGATTGTTATTGGGAATAGGAGAAACTATATGAGATAACAATTTCATTCTAAAAAAGGAGGGATGACCCAACCTTTTATGCCAAACATCAAAACTACTATGACTAGAAGAATTAATAGAATGTGAAATAGAAGCAAGATTGAGAGACATCTTTTGAGTCAACAGGATGATCTGGTTGCTGTAGTGAGTATAATCCTTCCTTGACTTTACCGTTCCCAATCATTCTCCAATGGATGAGGTCTTGAATAAAGCAAGCACCACACAAAAAAATTATAGAACAGGAAGAAGAATTGGTGAGCTTACTGACAGATAGAAGATTAAAATGAAAGGAAGGTACACATAGCACATTGTTTAAGACATGAGATGGTGACAAATGAATGGAACCAAATGAGTGACTAGGGCAGAAATTCCATTAGGCAATTTGACAAACAGATTATGAACAGGTTGAGAAGAAGTTAATAGGGAAATAAAATGGAAAATAAGATCCGTAGCACCAGTGTCAGTGATCCAATCATCAGAACCAATAGATGAATTATGAATTTCTTTGATGGAAAACATAGAATGTTGAGAAGGCAAGGTGGAAGAAAATTTACCCGAGAGGTGTTGAAGAGAAGAAGAGGATGTTACATTGGCTATTTGTGATGGAGAAGCATGAGATTCAGAATTGAGAAGAGCAAGAAGCTGTTGGCACTGTTGTGGTGTGAGAGGCGAGGTAGAACTGGAGTCAGATGAGGTAACTTGATGAGATGAAGATGAAGGTTTGGCTTTGGATCGATATCTAGGAGGATATCTATGCAGCTTGAAGCATTTATCAACAGTGTGTCCTGGAATGGCACAATGGGAGCAAACAGGTTTCTCTCGACGATTATACTTGCATTTGGAGTTTTAACACAAGAAGAAAGAGCAGCAGACTGAATGTTTGGGAGTAAAACCGATCCAATCTCATGTTGACGTTCTTCTTGAAGAACAAGGGAGAAAACTTTGTTAATAGGAGGAAGTGGTTTAATAAGAAGGATCTGGCCACAAACGTGAGAGTAGGAATCATTGAGTCCCATCAACAAACGCATCACGTACTTCTGTTGTTGCAAATCTACCAAGGTACGTAAGCCTCCACATGAACAAACAGGTAATGGCCTATAGTTAATCAACTCATCCCATAGGCCTTTCATTTGAGTGAAATAAGAGCTCACAGAGAGGTCATCTTGTGTGAGAGAAGCAATGGCTTTCTGTAGTTGAGAAATTCGTGGTCCATTACTTTGAGAAAATCTTTCTCTAAGATTAGACCACATTTCCATGGCTAACTCTACATATATCACTCTGGCAGCATTCTCTTTAGACAGGGGATTGAGGAGCCAGGATAGGACCATATCATTGCATCTTGTCTAAGAAGAAAACATAGAAGAGGTGTTCGAAGCTGGAGAAATGGAACCATCAATGAAACCAACCTTGTTTTTGGCAGTCAAAGCCATGGGCATGGATCTACGCCATGTATGGTAGTTGTCACCTGTAAGAACTTGAGTGAACAACAGAGACCCTGGACTATCTCCATGATGACGAAAGTAAGGGTTTGAAGCATCTCCGAGAAAAGTCGAAGAAGAAAATACTACTGATACCATATTAAGACTACTAATACCATATTATGACTAGAGTCCAAATGAATAAAGATATTCCTTCAGTGTATTATTAATGAATAGATTTATCGTTTATATACAAGTAAAGAATAAATGGGAAAAATACATTTAAAAAACAAACTAAACTCTCTCTCTCTCTCTCTCTCTCTCTCTCTCTCTCTCTTTCTCTCACCTCATTTCATTGTAAAGAATAGTTCATGGTTGATGGTTGAGCACAAATTTTATTCTTTAAACCGGATGCGGTGAAGTTCAAATAAGAAAACCAACCTATGTATTTGGGGCCTGAAGGGATCATCCTGCCAAAAAGAAAAATAAAGAAAAAAGAATTCCTTTGGTTTGAGAACTTGGGGGAAAATGAGTTGGTTTTCCATTCCATGCAGATGCGCGGGGTACTTTCGAAGTACTTTTGGGGAATGACAAGGAACAAGTCGTTTTGAATGATGTTTGATTATCTTTTGATTACGAAATATGCAAGAGAGCAGCACCCTCTGCTAAACACAATCCAAAGTGCATTTGATGGCAGCTGTTGCTTCAAGTAGAAAGGCAACGAGCTCTGAGGGAGTGGAGAAAAAGGGGCTATGATCACTCTCCAAAGCGAAGACTTTGGACGGAGGCCATCTTTTGATCATAGCATCTTGTTGCTCTGGCTTCAGAACTCGATCCTGCATTGTCTTGATGTATACGCGCGGCACTCCATCAACATCTGGTCCACCTGCAAAACGAGCTCCTCCTACCGCTCGCATTGGTCCCGGCCGCAGCAGCATTGATGCTAAAATGGCGTCCTGATCATGGAGGTCATATTGTTATGTTTATGTGATATATTTTAAGTGGTTTTATGTCACAATTTAAATGGACGGTTACTTAAAATGTGTCACATTAACATATGTGATTGAAGATGATAAAATTTAAAATGAAGAAGACGTACGAGGGAAAGAGTGTTGGGGGAGAATGTACAGAGAGACCTTAGAAATATAGCCGAACAGGAAAATTAATTACTGCTCACCTCTTTAGGGCTCAGATTATACAAAAGTTGGCGTTGAAATTGCACCTTCATTATGATACCGGTCGGAGGCTGATTGGTGCCCAACTTATATTCTTTCTCATAAACATAATTTGGTAAATCTGGACGACCCTGCAAATTTACCACTATTAAAGATAACGATGAATATGCAGGTTGCGTTTCTATATTAACCGATCTTAATATTGTATCCACTTCTTCAATATCTAGAAATTAGGGTCAAGTACTAAAAGGTTTTTTACACATATTTTTTGGGTCCTAAAGGTATGAATTTTATCATATCTCTCATTGGATTTTCAGTTTTTTTTTTTTTTCAATAAAACCCTCTGTTTGTGGCATGCTAGAGGGCAAAGAGTTGGAAATCTAGCCATATGCTTCCTGCTGCATATATACCTGTCGCCATGTCTACCGGGGGAAGCACGAGGAACTTCTACATAGGGTATAACATAAAAGATCAAGAAGAAGAAAAGAAGAAAGAAAAATCACATCTTTGATATCTTGATCCGTAGAGAGACCATGCTGTAACATGCAGGCTGCGACGTAGATGGCCATGTGAATTTTGGGAGCGAACCTGTGAATTGCGTCCGTCAGGCTCAAACCTCCCGAACTATGTCCCACCAATATCACCTGCAGGCAATAAACAAACACAATATATATATATATATATATATTTAGAAGAGACGGTTCATTCTGCAAAATCAGTAGTGTATTTATGTACGTACCTTTTCATCTTGGGGCAATTTGGATAAAAAATCAGCAAGTGGCTGATCATAGTCGTGCAAAGTGAGAACAGTATTGGAATGAGAAGGATGAATACCGGCGCCTTTAAGATCGAGGCAAGTAACCCGGTTGCCGGATGTCTCCATGAGAGACCGGACCTTGTACCAGCACCAGGCTCCATGGCCTAGACCGTGCACTAAAACGAAGTGCAGCCCCCGATTAGTCGCTGTTTCGCTCATCTTTTTTCGGGTTTCTTTTTCTTTCTCCTATGATAGGTGAATGGAAGGTATTAAATTATTAATTGCAAGAGCTAGGAGCTCCTCTTTGGGACGTGGTGCGTCAAACAAGGCTTTACACCGTCCAATGGGAGACTCAATTGGATTCACGTTTTCATCTTGTCGTTTTTCCCTTCTTGGTATAGGTCTCTCTCTATGAAATGAGAAGATCTGTACGGATTCAAAGGTTGGTAGTGTGTCACACCCATTGTGGTGAGACAATATGAAAATAGAATTATATGATAAGAAATGGTTTAGTTATAAAAATATTTCATAAAAATAAACTTAGAAATGATGTAAAGTGATATAATATATAAAATCGTAAAACTATTTTTATTATAAAATAGATTTTAACGTATCGTCATAAATTTGTCCTCCCCTTCTTTTTATACGATAGAATTCATGACTCAAAATTATTTATAGCCGACTAACATGTGGAATTGGAATCCAGGTTTATTCGGATCATCTCCCCCCCATTTCTCCCCCAATTTCTACCAACTTGGCAAATGACTAGTTCTTTTGGCAAGAAATGAAACTCCCTTGATCACCGTCCCCCCTCCCCCCAATTAACTTTTATAATTTTCTCTACACTCCTAGAGCTGAAAAATCCCTGTTCCATTCAAACCATATCCAATTCACCCCTATTGTCCTTATGAGAATCAGAACTCCTTAAAAAAAAAAAATAAAGAACAGGTGGTCTTGTTTGAGTTGGAACTGCCCTCTACTCTTGATTAGGTTGGGGTCATCGTAGCAAGCAGCTGATTTTGGTTTCTTCCATGGCTCTGGTGGAAACAACTCTGATGTTTTACCAGAAAGGAGATGGGTACATATTGATAAATTCTGCGCCAGAATCTGATTATTTCTCAGTCAACAATTATGCAGTTCTACTAAGGAACAGTTAGGAGTGAGGGCCCGAGTGAATCATCTTTTCAGCCTTAAGTTTGTTCTGAATGAATTGATGTTGAGTTGGAAAAATGTGCTATGGTCTTGACCAAAGAAAATAAAGAACAAAAAAAAATGTTCAATGGTAAACAAGGGAGTGCCTGGACTCAACCATCCAGTTCAGACTTGGGTTTCACAACAAAAAGAAGTCAACAAATAATAAAGACCACCAATGGGAAAGATAATGGCCCAGCTCATACATGTCTGTCAACAGAACTTCATGAAATTATGTGAAAGAAAATCGTCATAAACAAGTTACTGTGCTGCAGGCCCCCAGAGAAAGCTACAAACAAGCAACAGAAACTAAAACATTATTCATACGGAATCTACCCCGTTTGCTCGCCAAACTCAGAAGAATTGCCATACAAAGTTCCAGTAAGATTCTGCACCAAAATCACTGCGCTTCAGGTTCAGGTTTCTCTAGAAATGTCTTCTTCAACCAGTTGAAAGGCTGTTACATATTGGGATGAAATTAAAACAAAGTACGGTCAAATTAAGCCCACTGAAAAGAAAATGTGATTATAAACTAACAAGAGAACTAAGGTAAAAATTATCCAATGCATATATGAACTGTAGAGGATCCAATGCAGATATGAGTTGATAGAGGAAAATAAATGTTCTCACAAGAAATAGGACAAGATTACCCTTAAAAGTATCAAGAACAACTAGTGTCCTTGCACATGGATTAAGAAGTAAGAGGAACAAGATCCAGCTAATTTCTCTCTTAACTGACTTGTAGTTACCCCAACGCTTCCAAGTTTCTCTTACATACATTTTTATGTATATATGTATGTATGAAAATCATTAGGCTAGAATTGCCAAATGCATGTCACCAAGGTCAAACAAAAAAGATGCTGCAGTAAACCATGATGACACAGTGCTAATATTGTACATATGCCATTCAAAACGACACCTGTGAGAATCATTTAATCGCGCTGAAATACAAAGACACTTTTCTAAGCACTGGTTTGAGGAGAAAATTTGGAAAAAGACCAGTTACCCCCATCGTATAACATTTATTCAAAAGAAGCTAAGTATAAGATCCATAACTCTCAAGCTCTAATTCAAATATCAGTCCCAACACACTTATAACATCACCATCTAAAGAAAGAAAACGACTTTCACAAGCTCATTAATTAAACTAATATCTCATATAAACCTATATGTAATAATTAAGATTTTAAATTTGACGCAGATTGTTCGTAAAGTAGTTCGTCCAATTGAAATAGTAGCATTAAAATTATTCCAAAAGACTGAACGTCTAAAGACCCAGAAACAAGAATCGAAATCGAGAATACAAATAGAAGTCTATAAAAAAAAAAAAAAATACCGATATTCTTTTGTTGGTTCGATTCAAATTACCAATCGCATCCAATAACGTAGAAATCTAAGGTGTAAAATCGGCGCAATCTTGAACCAAACAAGATCACCAGAACTCGATGAATATTTTTGTTTCATGGCCTGGAAACAATAATCGTGGGAGAGAAGATATACAGAAGGCCAAAATTAGAAAAGTAAAAAGAAAAGGAGGAAGAGGGGATATACGGAACCTGGACAAGCCAAAGAGCAGAGGTGGCGCCGGCGACACCCCACAGGGCGGCAGACTGGATATCGGAAGGCTGGAGCCGAAGTTTAGGATTAAGAAACTTCAAGATGCCTCCCGACCTCGATGCGATTCCACCAGCCATTGTTTCAG
Source organism: Carya illinoinensis (assembly GCF_018687715.1). Classification (NCBI taxonomy): domain Eukaryota; kingdom Viridiplantae; phylum Streptophyta; class Magnoliopsida; order Fagales; family Juglandaceae; genus Carya; species Carya illinoinensis. The sequence goes on from NC_056765.1 coordinate 7,611,580, forward strand.
AATTTTCTCAATCGAACTCAAACCCTATCTCTCTCCTCTCTCTCTCTCTCTCTCTCTCTGTCTCTCTCTCTGTGTATATATACGAGAAAGAAATGCGCTTTTACCATAAACAAAAACCAAAGACAAATATTAGAGTTGTTAATAGATTATAGATATGTAAAAGATAATTTTGATAAATGTAAAATAAATTTAAATATTGATTATTTTATTTACATAAATTTTTATATTAGAATAGTTATTTTTTCATTATACAATAATAAAATAATATAAAATAAATTTAACTTTAGTTATTAACATTAAATCTCTACATTAGATTATCTATTTATTTATTCTATAGTAATGAGTAAGTAATAATTTAAAAAATATTTAATTTTTTAATTATTAATTTATTTTATTTGATCATATTTTAATTATTAATTTATTTTTTTATCATATTTTACTATTTAATTTAAAAAAACTCACGTGAATATTATGGAAGTAGATGAAAAGAAGCGCTAGTTATAAAAAAATAATAAAATAAACATTTGATATGTACAGTACTTATAAAATTTGGTTTTTGATTTGGATTTACTGTATTTAAAAGCTACTGTAGCTAAGATTTGGCTAATTTGATGTGATATTTTTTTATGTCCTATTAGCTATTTGAAGATAGTTTTTGATGTTTAGATATTTCAATAAGGATGCTATAAGTGGAGGTAAATTTATTTATAAATTAATATGATTCAAATTTATTATAAAACAGATCTAATAAATTACATAAAAATATGTTAGGTTGTGAGTTTATTCTTTATATAATATTTGTCCATATTAATTTTTGGGTAGTGATAGGGTTACCACTCTATTACTACCTGTGACGCCTCCAAATTTCGTTTGGGATCGGACGGACATTTGAAGCGTCAAGACATGCAACACAAGGTTACATGCCCCCGTTCATGACATATAAGATGCAATGTTCCTAACATGCATATAACATTATGCAATATTCGCAGCGGATAATTTTTTTTTTCTTTAGCAATACTATGCACCAAATTGAAAATATCCCAAATACTTAAAATATACTTCATACATAAAGATCCATTGAGTAGATCACAACATTAGTCCAAAATGGTTATGATTCAAAAATTACTAAAGATGCAACTCTATTGTACAAGTAGTAATTTACATTAACTACTATATTAACATTGACGTCGCACCGTCGCTTAGTCAACTGTGTCTAGTTGATCAGCTCCTGATTCTCCTTCAGGTCCTGTAACAAGATCTACCATTCGGGGGGAATGGTAGTTGGGACTACCAAAGTGAGATTTGATTACAAATCTCAGTAAGTTAACAAAAAACTTCCACATAAGCTAATGATGCATGCATGACAGTAAAAGCATAAATGCATAATCAAATTCATAAGTAATTAAAGCATAACTTGGCGTACAATATAGCATAATTGACATAACTTAAATTGAAACATGAACTGAACTTGACTTGACATGACATGAACTTGATCTGAAACTTGACTTAACATGAAAAATACATACTCCACAGTTGTTGTGGCCCCATGTATTCTACGTGTAAATACATACTCCACAATTGTTGTGGCCCCATGTATTCTACACAAACTTGACTTAACATGAAAAATACATACTCCACAGTTGTTGTGGCCCCATGTATTCTACGTGTAAATACATACTCTACAGTTGTTGTGGCCCCATGTATTCTACACAAACTTGACTTAACATGAAAAATACATACTCCACAGTTATTGTGGCCCCATGTATTCTACGTGTAAATACATACTCCACAGTTGTTGTGGCCCCATGTATTCTACACATCACAATGCAGTTAAATACATACTCCACAGTTGTTGTGGCCCCATGTATTATACACAAACTGAATGTACTCAAGATGAAACGTGACTGGAAAACGTAAGGACTGGAGCCCTGACGTAACATAACGTGATTTGAACATAACTTGAAATACATGACCAACTTGAGATAAAAATATTTCGTAACATGGCATAACATATAATAGACAACATATTTAACATGACATATTTGTAATGTACAGTAATACATGACAGAATATATTATGTAACAGATAAAAATTGATGACAGAATAAATTCTGTATAATAGATAATTACGTGATAACTTGGCATGACATGACATATATGATAACATACATATATACACTGTAGTTCCTTTACTTAGCATACATACACAGTAGATTGCTAGTAAGTTAAAAGCTAACTTACCTCGATCTCCGCGTTTCTTATAAAACTTCAAGTGCGACCACGAGGAACTGTAATTAGTGATTCTAAAAGTTAGAACTAAATCACTAAATATTTGAAATATGGAAAATACAAACTTAAAGAGTAAAATTTTCATTTTACTCTCTACATGTGGGGAAATGACCGTTTTACCCATAACTTAAGGATTTTGCATACTAATTCCAAAAGTTTCTAAAATTTACATTCCTCATGTAAATTTTGTCCTAAACTTAAATATCAATTCAGAAAAATTTAAAACAAAACACAACTATGAAGAACACACTATGGCCAAAACATCCATAGGCCATTTCCCTTGATTTTTGTTGCAATTACTTCCAACTTCAAAACTCATGCTTAAACCAAAATTTTGCAACAAACATCTTCCAATCCTAAGTTCAAAACCATACTTAAAACATCCATTTAGAAAAAACTAATAATCAACACCAAATTTTTTTGTAAAAAGATCTAAGTACTTGAATCACAAGTTTTGACCTTAAATCAAAACATCTCCAAGAATTTCAAAAATCAAATCTTACTTCTAACATATTCATAATATCATCCTAACATCAACCATGCTTTAAATCATCAAACTAAAGTCACCAAAATCACAAAATAACATTTGGAGTTTTTGGTTTTACACTTAGTCCAAAAACAGAAACTTTTTCCTCAACTAGTTTTGATAAATCTCTTGATCTATGACTTATAAATATATGATCTTTAAACCAAACCATTACATGGTTTAAAAAGATGTCCTAAACATATATAAGCTTCTAATTCAAGATCACATGGTTAGAAATTAACCAAAACATAAATTTAGCCAAGAATATCCACACTTTGGCTTATCTGAATATCTCTTTGCATAAAATTTCAAATATTTGAAACTAACATCAAATATCTTCAAAATAATAATATAACATGTATATAAGATGTTTAAGATCCTCCAATAAAATTATCAAAGTCATTAGAATAGGTTTAGACCACCAAAGAGTTAAACTTTCTCAAAACAGAAACTGTTTTTCCTCTTCCAGTTTCTAAGTTCCTAAATTTAATAAAATATTTCATCAAAACCTTTAATCATGCAAAAATCCTCAACCAATAGTCATATATACATGTTAACAATACTCCATAAAAATTTCGGACCAATATCTATCCATTAGCTTGGTCAAAAACTCCAAACTATAACATATTCTCCAGTTTATCTCCCAGAATGACCTTTCTATAGTTTACACAATATTTGACTGACCAAATGATTTTCAAATAGGGCAAATAAGATATCCATGTAAACTAGACTAAAAAAGGAACAACTTATATGAAGGAGACTTTATGATAAAACACTTACAACAGCTTCGAAATGGGCGTGCAAAAGACCTCCTAAAAGCTGTCCGAGAGAGAGTGTTTGATATTCTTTCAATGGAAAGTGTAAATGAAGATAATTTCGTAGGGAGAGGTGGCTGGAGATACTTATGGATGAGATATGGAAGAGATGAGGCTGGAATTGAGAGTTGAGTGTAGTTTTCTCCTACCCAAAATATCTATAAAAGATTATCTCATAATATTATATCCAATAGTATCTACAAAAAATCAACTTAAGATATTTTTATCTAATAATATCTATAAAAATCAACTCAAAATATTTTTACCTAATAATATTCATGAAAATTACCTCAAGATATTTCTTTTTATCCAATAATATCTACAGTTTTGAACAGACGTTTTGACCGAAAATATGAAAAAATGTTATTGCGCCATAAGACTTTAAATAACCCTCCGAGTCTAATGGCACAAACCATAATACATTTTTACACTTCTAACTATCTTCAATAATCAAAAACACACTTCTGATATCATAGTAAATAATAACACTAACTATGTAGTTAGACAAAAACCTATATGATTAATGGATTCGTGAAAACTTATGGGTTTTCACGAGATTCTTAAAGTTAATAGAAATTTCACAATTAAATTTCTAGCGGGCTATTACACTACCCATCTACCACTCAAGTGCATTTCAAGTTTTTTTATTTTTATTTTCTTTTCTTTTAAGTATTTTTTTAACATCGTTAATCATTAAGAAAAAATTAAAAAAAGTATATAACTTTACTAATACTCACTTTCTTAATTATTAAGTAAAATAAAAAATTAAAAAAATTAAATACAAAACAAGTAATAGATAAGTTATAGTTGAGTAGTAAGAGTATCATTTTCCTTAATTTTTTTAAAAGATAATGTTATGTTACGTAGCGGTGTTGCTTGGTGTGCTTGCACCCCCTTGTCCTGCCGGCCATTCCCAGGCATTGGCCCAGTCCCATGTGGGGCAGGTGGCCCCATCTAGCTGACAGTGGTAGATTGGCCCCTAAGATTGTTTGCCCATGGCAGCTGCTAGGCTTGTTACCATGCCATTAAGAGAGAGATACTTGGGCCCAGTAGGATGGTGAGAAGGAGAGAGATTGGAGATGACGACAAGAAGAAAGGAGAGAGGGGGAAAGAGAGTGAGATCGGCGCGGGGGTGGGGAGGTTTTAAACAAAACCTAATAAGAAACAACATTTTGGAGAATTACGACTTTGTTTTATTAAAGAAAATTTGTGTTTTTAATTATATATACATATATATATTATATGGTGAGCCGGGCAGGACGAAAGGGGTAAATCTCAATTTGATTCAGGCCCAGTCCACGTCTCGTCTCCCAGCACCCAGTTGTATACTGGCAAGGTCCACCTGCATGCCCTCGGTCTGCAAATGGGGTCTCGGCCCAATCATGCAGGGGTCGAATGGGTTGGGCTGAGTGGCAGTGTCCCGCCCAGCCTTATAATGATATGTGATAAGAGGAGATTGGATGAGATTTTGCACCTGCTCCTCGCAGGGATAGCTGCATTGACATCTTGCAGTTCTAGAAACCGAACTTCAAGACTTTTATTTTATTTTTTGCATTAAAAAGATGCACTCTTCATATTTCACATGATCTTCTACAAAAGTTTAATCTGATCAATTCAAATACGAATCCCACGTGGACACAAAATATTGGGAAGGTACAAAGGCAGATATACCCTTAATGATGCCAAGTATCTTACAGAATTTACTTCAATTAGACAAATTTCCAGTCATCTGTCATATACTTCAATTAGACAAATTTCCAGTCATCTGTCATTCCTACTAATGCAAGATGACATTCATGATGTAAGAAACAACGAAACTCTCAGAGTCCCAGACACTTTACAAGCAACTAATCTTTAGCTCATTTTGCACTTCAATCCCCCAAAGCCAGAAGCAACAAACCTGCAGATGCATTCGCATTTCGTTAGTACGAGTTGGGATTTAAACAGAAAATAATATCTATTTTCAAGAAAATTTTCACTGCCAATCCCAACATATTCTAAACATCAAAAGGAAAGAAAATCATTTACTAATTAGTCTCGTTTTCTATTACCAACCAAAAAAAAAAAACAAAAAAAAAAATTGCTTTCATACAATTTTGAGTCTTTGACACATAACGATGCACATTCAAATTCTTACCAATGTAAGAATCTTTGGACCTCTCAAGCATTGGATTATCAATCATTTTTTGAAAAATGGGCACTAAAGGGCTGCTGCATCAATCATCCCAGGCACTATCTGCAGCTCCCTCTCTTTTATTGTTAGAGGCTGCGATCATGAACTTATACTTATCCTCGATGCTTATTGCAGTGGGTCCCATCAGTGAGAGTTTGGACAGGGCAGTTCTTGCTTCTTTCTGTGCAGCTGCTTCTTCTCTCTCCTTCCTTCTTGCAACCTATAAGTTAAGAGCGGAACCTCTAAGCTTCATCAAAACATGAAATAACACCATTTTTTAATTGCTTTCTTTATGGGGGCCACTTTTGGGCACTGATTAAAAAAAATAAAAAATACTTTCCACTTTTGAGCATCAGATTAAAAGCAACAACAGTCGTAATAAGAATATCCACCTTTCCGGTTGCATAAGCCACAGGGTTCCCAGATCCCACATCTGCAATTGCTTTCTTTATATTTGCCACAAGGAACTACAATATGTAATCACACTAGTTAAGAATATGTGACACATACATTCCTAGTAGTAGTCAGAAATGGAAGTAAAAGGCGGATTAGAAAATACCATATCACGATCGGTGAAGAATGAAGTAGCTTGGCCCATTGATCCTGCACGCCCTGTCCTTCCAATCCGGTGCACATAATCTTCCATTGTCTATAATTGAGGCAGCCATAACTGAAGCTTCAGGTTTGCTATTCCACAAGGAAATTAATGACTGAAAAGACCAGGCTAATGAAATGCTAACATATCAATAGCAGAAAGGCTCCATGACCACAAGTTAAGATTCACATCAGATGCTTCTTGTATGCTCAAGAAGATCACTACTGATGGCATCGTGGGTTGCTAGAATGACAATCTACAAACTCAGAACAGTTCCCAAATTTTCAGGCAACCTCCCAAGTACGAGTGACAATTTGTGTTTGTGTCATGCAAGCCATGAATGAACAAGTATATGGGTCAAACTCCTCGACCCTACCAAAAAGGCCAATTTAAATATCAAAGGACACAAATGGCATGACCCACATGACCCATTTAATGGAAAAATCACGTTAGTTTTCCTCGAACATAACCAGTTTATCCAGGTTGAGTTGACCAAATATTTGATCTAACCTAATTAACAAATCTTCATGTTTTATAAGCATAAATTATATGAATTATACATATACAGAAAAACAAATTGGATAATCAATATCCATAACTCTAATTAGTAAACATAACATAATTCTTAACATATATTCAACCAAAAAATTCTTATATGGATCAATGCATGTTTTGCAAGTTAAACCATTTATTAATTGTGTCTAATAAGGCAAACTTGTAATGATCCAAACTCGATTAAAATAAACCCTAACCCTTTGATTTTGTGTCGGGTTCATGTCGGAATCAGCGAATGTGTAAAACATTTCCACCCCATTTCCAATGCATTTTTGTGGAATTCAGATAAAACTCAATGATCAATAACTTTCATTTGCAGCTAAAATTACCTTGGGGAGATCCAAATTTATAACATGAGAAACTCCCGTGACATCCAAACCACGAGATGCAACATCGGTAGCAACCTACAGACAACTCAAGGAGTTCAACAGATAAAAGAATGATTTAAGATGTGGAAGTCCTTAAATGTATTCAAGTAAAAAGAGGGACATATAAAGGAAGGGGATAAGAAAATCGCGCAACATAGAAGGTTCACTCATCTACTTTACATAATTCTTGGCGCAGTTCCCTAATGTAACTGACATAAATAAAGAATGCTTCACTCTAAGATGTTTCAGAACACATACTACTATGACACCTTATGAAGCCTATTCATATATCAAAGATGCTAACAACAATGGTCATTCTCTTCCCAGAAAAACTAATAATGGAAGATTATTATACTTTTCTTTATTTGGTTATTTGGTAAGTAAATAAATCATCAAGAGTATGTGCAAAGAACCAACAGCATCAAGTCATTCTAGCTTTTTGAATTTACTAATTATAAATACCAGCTTTTCAAGATTCAATAAACATCATAGGTATTATATTAACTCATCCAAAGAAAACTAAATGGTAGAAAGTTTTTACTCACAATTTCTTAACTTTTGAGAAAAGCAGTATTTTACAAGGGTATCAAGCATAGGTCCTATGTTCGAACTATAACTCCACCCCCATCTCCCACTTAAAGTGGACAAAAATCCCCAATTAATCAGATTTCATATCCTCTAATGACTCCAAATCATATGGTGTAAATCATACAATTATGAGTTAAAACCATCTCATTTCAACATATCTTGAAGCAGAATGAAACATAAAAATTTGATGGGAGATCAAATGCAGCCTAGAAGTTTCCTGACATTGTAAAGTGTAAAAAAAAAATTAAACTAGTTGAACTTTCAATTGAAATTATCCCAAGCTATGCAGTAACAATTACCAATATTTTTGTAGAGCCATTCCTAAAATCACGTAGAGCAGCCTCTCTTTCGCTCTGATTGCGACCACCATGAAGCGCAACTGCATGTAAGCCTTGCGCTACCAAAGCTTCAGCAACTTCATCACACCTTGTCTACATTTTTTTTTTTTTGATCGGTAATCAAGTAGTTTTATTCATAATAATAGGCAAATCCCAAATCACACCTTGTCTACATGGAGAACCAAAATTAAGCACCAAAGCTTCATGCAACTTATTTACATAACAATGAGACAAATATTTCATCTTTTATTTATTTATAAGCAAGAAATATTTCATCTCTTAGAAATTTTAAAGGTGAATAGCCATATGCAAACTCAAACTTCAAATAAGTCTTTCTACGTTGGAGATCATTTGGATTTGAAATTTCATAAGTACCTGTTTGAACTCTTTCAAGTTTCTTTTTCTTTTTATACATTTGGGTAGGGGGGGTTTCGAATTCCAGACCTCCATTTTGGAGGCTGGAGGTTATGCCAATCAGGCTACAAGCCTTTGGCTGAACTCTTTCAAGTCATTTAGTACATACCCACATAAAAGGGTTATTCAGCACATGAATGCAAGGTAGAAGCTCCAGAAACTAGATATGAACTCACGCTTCGTTACTTTCAAAATTGACAATCAAAAGTTGGCACATACATGCTTTGTGCATAGTTTTGTCAAGATGTAAATGTGTGAATCTTCACAATATGTCTACAGATCATTGGTGCAGGCAAAATACACACAAAAGTGTCATCAAAAGAGCAGTATCGCCTGCTCTAGAAAGCTACATGCAACTACATCAAAGCAAAATACTATAACTTATAAGCTAAAAGATGACATTAACAATGACATAAATAAAGTTAAAAAAAAAAATCATCATACCTTCCTTTCCACAAATACAATAGTTAAAGGAAGCGGATGACCAGATCTTTCAGCTTGTGTTGCCTCCTCTACAAGCAAATCTAGAAGCCTATCAATCTACAACATATTGTACTTTTGTCATCACATTATGTCAAGCCAGAAACTCTACCTAGAAATATCAGATGTGTTTGAAAACAAGGATGCAAACATAAGAGAGTAATGCGAGTAATACAGAATATACTTGTTGAAGGAAAATGACCCATGGAAAGTAAAATCAAGCACAACAGAGACATTCCACCTCTGCCCACCACAAAACCAGGAACAAAATTGTTAACAAAACTCCCTTCAAAATCTATATATCTCAACTCTTAACTTAGTATTGAAATCTCCATTCAGAAAAATTTATATCAAGGAGCATGAGCTTCAAAACTCCCCCCCCCCCCCCCCCCCCCCCCCCGCCCCCAAAAAAAAAAAACCAAAAAAAAGAAAAAGAAAAAGAAAAACAATGGGAGCGCTTTCAGCCAAAATATTGGAAAAGAAAAAGGAACATCAAAGGTAAGAAAGACATTTTGGCTGTGGATCCACATTTTTTTTTTTTGATAAATAAACAAATTTTATTGATCAAAGAAAGGCACAACCTTAATTACAACACTAATGCCCCACCTAAGTACGTACATTAGAGGCAAGAAAATCGTGAAAAGCCATGCTATAGCTATAGCCCATCTACAAAGAGTTCTAAAAAATAAAAGTTTCAGCTCCTCCAATGATACCTTCTCACTGTCAGGAACCTTCTCCAATATTTGAGATACATTTGCTGTTGGGCTACTTACTTTTCCGACCTTCACTTGAACAGGGTTTGTTAAGTACTCCTGTCATGGGGTAAAATAAGGGTTTATTGTGTGAAAGTTCCCCGTAGAAACAAGAAAAGCGAAAAAACAAAAAAAATGCCAACTAGGTACAAAAGAAATTATTGTTCCCAGAGTAAGTTTAAGAATTGAAATTGGGACCTATATGGAAAAACACAAATTCAACCAGCATCATTTCAACATGCCATTCATATTTACGTTCAAAACTTTTTTGCTGAAGTGGTGACTGAGTGGGTTCTGATCATAGGCATAATGCCTGCAATAATAATAGAAAACTAGTAGGGGACTAACCTGCGCTAAAGCTTCAATCTCTGTAGGCATGGTTGCACTAAACAGCAGAGTTTGATGCTTTTCCGGAAGGTTACACATCACCTGAAACAGTAACAACATGGAGTAAAAATGTCTTCTTTGGCAATATTGATGGACTATGTTTAAAAATTATAATGGCGTGGCCATGAAATTCAAGGTTACCAATTTATTGATATTGCATTGACTCAGTTCATACATGATATAGTATGGAAATGTTAGCAGTATGACCTACAGTGACGAACAATTGCTTTGATTTGATAAAAATGCATTATTGTCTACTTAATAAAAAATGCATCATGGTCTAACATATTCATGAAAATTACCATGAGTTTAATCCCATTATCTGAAACCTAAAATCAACGATTATCATGAGAGGCAATGGTGTATATTATCCTAAGAATTTTCACATGAATTATGCAGTTTGTGTCTCGGATTTCTCTACTTGCAACCTATAAAGTAGTTTAGTTCTCCTTGGTTGGCTGGCATGGGCTAAGTACAAATAAATTCACATATATAAATGCACACACATATCTATATATTTTTTGAACATTTGGGATTAAAAAAAAAAACAAAAGAAAAAAAAGAAGAAGAGGATTTACAGTGAATGAACTAAGATGCTACATACCTCTCTAATTTGTGGTTCAAACCCCATATCAAGCATTCTATCAGCTTCATCCAAAACCACAAATGAAACTCTAGAGATGGAAGTGTTCCCTTGCTGTAAATGATCAATAAACCTTCCAGGAGTAGCGACCACAATATCCACTCCTGCCTTTAGCTCAGACCTCTGTTCCAGGAACACAGCCAACCCAACAAAAATTCAAAGTAAGCTATATGCAACCCGTACTTTCCAATGATAATATAGGAGAACATAAAGAAACAGGTCTAATGATCAAATTGATAAAGTTAAGAGATACATTCTACCATTGAACAAGGGCAGAAGGAGAAAAATGGTTAGCAAACACAAAAGCATTAAATGCTCTGATTTATTATTTTTTATTGGAACTAGATGAGTTGAAAACAATAACACACCAAAAAAACCTGTCTCTGCTCACTCACTAAAGCTAGGAATTTAAAGAGTAGAAAGCACAATTCTTTTGCCAAAATTGGTCACCTGATCAGCAATGTTTGTTCCTCCCACAACTATTGCAGTTTTGAGTGAGTCAAGAGATCTACTAAAAGCTTTAACCTGTAAAGAATCATATTAAAGGATGCTCAAAAGGATGACACATTGACACTACAAGCAAAGGCAGGAGTATAAAGTGTGTCCAAAGCATTCCAGCATCAAATAAGAAATCTCAAAAGTAGCACTGATGCTGATATATAGAAAAAGACAATCCCATGTTTGATGTGGGACAATATAAATAATTGGTACAAACAATTCTTATTCTATAATAAAAAGTGGGCTCAAAACCAAAGAAACAGAGTAAATTAAATATGGTGCAATATGCCATATATGCTTGGAAATAATTAGAAAAATGACGAATCATCTGGAAAGTTTTACTCAACCAACTAGTGTGCATTATCATCCAAAGTTCCTTTGTCATCAAATAATTTAAAATTCCCAGAAATTGTCCAATAATCCTCAAATTTCTATGGACTACTTAAGCAAAGATTTTTTTTTTATTAGTACCAGGTGTCATAGAACAAAGTCTCGACTAGTTTTGTGGTGCACAAACTCTCGACAAGGAGTTTCCTGTAAGTTCACTTCGAGTAATTCAGGAGGAAATTCCTTCCGTCCGAATACTCCTAGAAATTGTTAGCACTCAAGATAATTCAAACCTTAGAGACCTAGAGGGATCATACCACTAGGACTAAGGCCCTGCCACTTGAGCCAACCCTTAGGGGTTTACTTAAGCAAAGATAACGCAGTGCGACATGCACCTAAGAACTTAAAAAAAAAAGCAATGGCAAAACTCAGAGGAATAATCAGAGATTTATCCTTGTAATCAATCTTCTGTAGCAGAACAGCGATCTCACCTCTTTTTCTATTTGCTGGGCAAGCTCTCTAGTAGGAGCCAGTACCAATGCCAAAGGTCCATCACCACGGCGAACTGGAGCTTGAGCCAGGCAATGCTGCATTAAATTGAAAAATCATTAAAAAATGAACTGCAAAACAAGGCATGAAGTAGAAGACAACCACTTAGCAGGCTAAATGTCCAAATCCCTGACCAAAAAATAAATGAGGAATTATCATATGAGCATATCAAATGTCATGACCTAAGACCTGTATCATCGGAATGGAAAATGCAGCTGTTTTGCCACTTCCTGTTTCAGCACAACCCAACAAATCCCTTCCACTGAGAGCAACTGGCATGGCCTGAGCTTGAATCGAAGTAGGCGTGGTGTATTCATGAAATGCTATATCCTTCATGATGCTAGGATCCAAACACTGAAAATATAGAAACACATATAATTTCTTAAACTCCACGTGCACTAACTAGACCGGTTGGAGTGAGATGTAAAAACACAAATATTACCATATCCGTAAAAGACTCAACGGGTGCAGGAGCGGGAGAGGAGTCCAAAGCGACAGTAACATCAACGTTGAGCCGCAAACGGACGTTTTCGACCTGTATATGTAAAAACGGTTTCAGCAATCAACTTGAGCCATTTGTGAACATTTCAAAAACCAAAAAGATTAGAAAGAAGTATCAACGTATTACTTGCAATGTCGCGCACAAAAATGGAAAAAATACATTTATTCAAACAAATAAATACGAATCAATTGAATATAAGAAATTTCGAACAGTTTATCATTATATTTCGAAGCCATTACACATATGATATTTAATAATGATGAACCTAAAGTTCGACGCTTTAGAATGAATAAAGTACATTGATAACATGCACATTGTCTATACCTCAACCAAAACAGTGACACAAGTGTTGGAAAAATAAACAACCAAACAAATGAATTACAAAGGGAAACACTAAACAAATTAACGCCGATTCGAAGCGTTTCCAGCTAAAAGATAGACTCGGAAACAGCAATTCACTATAAAAGCTACGGAAGAAGCACCAAATTCCAAAAAGGTTAGGGAAAATGAAGCAAGAAAAGCAGAGAACCTGTTCCGGCTTCATGCGTAGAACACGTTCGGAGGGATTCCAGTGAGGGAAAACGGGTTCGGGAACGGCGAGACGGAGAGAACGTGAGCTTTGACGAAAGTCAGTGGAGGACTTGGAGAGCTTGCTCCGGTCAGCGTCTAGGGTAAGAGACGAAGTTCCGGTGGTACTGGCGGTCGAGCCCAAGCTCCTGAGGTGAGGAGGCACGTACGACATCGTTCTTCTCTGTTGCCTGTACGGAAGGTTTCTCTCAGAGAGAGAGAGAGAGAGAGAGGAGAGAGGGAGAGACGGTAGAGTGAAGTCTCAGGTTACGGTAGTGTGAGGTGTATGTCAACGAGAGGTTCGTCTCAGCAACAAAAAAGAGATATACCGATTTGAACTTTGTCTCTGAACTTGGGCCAAGGCGGACTTCAGATTCATTTTGGTCTTAACGGGCTTTAAGCAAAGGCCCGACTATGTGGCCCAAAATAGCTAACTATCTCTCTTTTCTGATCCAGCAAACGAATTCCGTTAAAGGATTTAGGCTTGCATCCTCATTTGAATTTGAAAAATATTTTATCTTATTTTATTTTATCTTATTATTAAAAAAATTTTAAATTTTCACATAAAATATAATAAATAATTAAATTTTTTCAAATCTTAATTCAACTTTTTTAAATCCCAAAACGATAATAATATTTTTTTAAAAATTTTAATAATATTTTATTCAATTTTTATCTTTTATCTAAAATTATTTCATCTTATCTCTAAATCCAAACCAATCCTTAAAAATGTAATATTACTATATTTATCATCTCAAAGTCTCGCGATTGACACGTTACATTTGAAGTAGTTTCTGATATTAATAAATTAAAGAAAAACAACTTAGAATTTCATTTAAATTAGTATGATTAGAATAATAAAATTCATATACAAATAACATTTATCAATTAGGGAAAATGTGAATGGTATTCCTCACCACTATCAGTCTATTTAAAATTGAGTCGAAAAGGGAGATGGAAATGAATGCGTATGCAACTATAATGAATATACTACTTATAAATAGTGATTTATTGGGAATGGCTACATTATGTTTGTGCTTGTTTTGGTTGTTACCAAATATGCAATGAGAAAGATGGCTCCCTACCTTGGTTGCTGCATGGAATCAAAAGGTAGGTTTCACCTTCATGGACAGGGAAAGGATGTCCCATTGAAAAGGGACATGAATTTCAAAGGATGAAGTTAGTATTTCTATTTAGGGGTTGAATTATTGTTAATATTTGAGTAAGAAAAATGATATTTGTAATTATAAGGCGTGTAAATTTCGTGTATTTTTTTAAAAAAAAGATGGGTCTACTCTTTATCAAAAGTAATGCACGCATTACAAGAAAAACGACCTTTTGAAATTGGTTGTTAATAGTCTTTTCATCGCTATAAATTAGCCGTAAAATGCCATTTTTCTTGTAGTGACGGGATTTGCATATTCTAAAACTAAATTTAACATTACTCTTTAAGTAATGATATAATCTTTTCTCAAAAACTATATATCCAAAAGAATGAAAAAGAAATTATGCTAATTATACTCGACGCTCTTGTAGCGAATGTAAATAATTAATTATCATATTTACAATCACAACTCGAAATAAAAATTTTAATTATGATTAGATGACATAGCTTCATATGTCAATTACATAATATCTAAAAATTTAACATAATCTTCATAACTCAAAAATAATGTTAAAAAAAAAATCTTTTTTTAGTTATTATATGATAATCAAAATATTAATTACCAACAATACAACAAAACGAGTTGTACTAATTCTGGAATAATAATAAGTAAAATTAAATATAAGAATTAAGCAAGTAAAGAAATAATAGAAAAGTCCAAAGATATTAAAAGGAAAATCCATAGTTTTATTCATTTTTCTTTCTTATGTCTTTTTAGGCTGTTACTGCTTTCAGCTTTACTTGGGTACCTAAGTATTTTTTTTTTTATAATTCTTTTATTAAGAAGAAAAATTCTATTCATCATCCATATATCACACATTATTTTTAAATTTTTAATTTTTTTTCCTATTAAATGTATAGTGTATGGATGACGAGTAGAATAACTCAATTAGCTTAGGATCAATAAAAAAAAAAGTGCGGTGTGTAGTGTGATGAGTAGCAAAACTCTATTAAGAATAACTGGTGGCCGGCCAGTAAAAGTAGATTTAAAAAAAAATGATAAAATTGGTTTTTAAAAGTTATATACAAACTCTTTATAATGCGAAATATTTTAAATATAAAGAAATTCGATAAAAGTAAATTTATAAATTGACGTAGTTTGATATGATACGTTGGTTTGTAAAATTGCTTTTATTATAAAATAGACCTAACATGTTATGTATTATATAAAGTCATATTAATTGGTAAGTTTATTTTTGTATAATTTCTATATAGTTATAGTACTTTTCATTTAGAATAATCATTCCTTTTATCTATGGAAGTAATATCTATTCCTCATGTTGAAGGTCAATATTTATTTCCATAAAATGATTATTCCTTATCTTAAAAAATAACCAAACAAAGACAGAAGGGTACTCTATTTTAGTGGGAAATATTGATTATGGTACGATTTAAATTAAGTAGAATTGGGACTTTAGTTGACGGGTCCTCTCTCTTTTGGGGTAAGGTTGTTTCTCTCTAGACAGAGGAGAGTCTACTAGCTTGAAGAGGGTATCATGGCGGATGACTTGACAAGGCAATGGGAAAGTTTCAAGCTTACATAATATGAGAGTAAAGAGATGGTTCTACCATTTGTTACCATGGAGAAGGCAAGTACTGCTTACTAGCCATGATCATAGCAGAGAAATCTATTAACAAAGAGGCTTTCAAAAATACTATGATCAAAGTTTGGAGGAGTGAGAGTTGGATTCAATTCTCTGAAGTTGGTGATAACAGATTTTTGATCGAGTTCAATAAGGATAAGGTAGACAACAAGTGATCAAAGGAAAGCTTGGTCCTTTGATAGATGGCTTTTGTGCCTACATGCTTTTGAAGGTAATATGTCCATCACTGATATCTAGTTCACTAGGGAGGAATTTTGGCTTCAAGTGCATAACATGCCTCTGGGCACTATGACAGAAGATATAGGTAATCAGATTGGCAGAAATGTGGGTAAGGTGGTGAAAGTTCATTCTGATGAAAGAGGCATTGGATGAGGTAAGTTCCTGAGAATTAGATTCGAAATGGACATTATCAAGGCCCTTATGAGTGGTATGTTCCTTTCTGTTGATGGAATGAAGACTTGGGTGAAGTTTAAATATGAAAGGCTCTCGACTTTTTGTTTAGAGTGTGGAGTTATTAAGCATAGTGGTAAGTCATATCCGTCCACATCGAATGAGACCTCACAGAACCAATATGGGGTTTGGTTAAGGCACTTGCTACAAAAGAGGGTGAAATAAACCAGAAAAGATATGGTTCATATCCCTTTCAATAGTCGAGTAATGAAGATCATGCATGGAGGAAAGGTGGAGAGGTCAGCGATGAAGTTATTTAGGAAAGGCAGAATCTCAGGAAGGAATTATGGAAGCTATCAATGCAAGTGAGCCAATTCAAAAAGATTTTACGTTTATGGCAGGAGTGCAACCTTCTTTGGTAACTGACGCACATTTAGTGGAGTCCATATGGCAACCATTGTTAAGTCTCAAAAGGAATATGTCATGCTTATTGCATTGGAAGGAGGCATGTGTCATCCAAAATCAACGGCAGATTCTGTCTCTACAAGGAAAGGCCAACATAGAAGTCCACCTAGACCTAGTCGACCCAAAAGATACAGCTCACCTAAGATTCTTGAGTCTAATTCTGATTTGATGGACCAGATTAGTTCTCTTGATCAATTCCTCATATAGATCAGGCCCAAGCTTTGGCAACTTCAAAGAAGAGGGCCTCTTGGAAAAGAAGAGCTCAAGAGAAGTGCTAGGATGCTCTTGTTGAAGACTGAGGGAAGGGAGGCAGCTCCTAATATCAGTAAAAAGAGAGGCAGTCTTTGTTTAAAGGAAAATGAAGGCATTTCCCAAGGAATTGGGACTTTAGTTATATAATCAATATCTAATAGTTTAGATCGTACCATTCTACTTATTTTCCAGTCATATTAGTGTCAACCAGTGCAACATCAAGAGCACAAAGTGATTGATAACTTAAAAGAAAAATTATTCGTATAAACCCTAAACAGACAAATTTCGTGCAATCTATTTTATAAAAAAATTGGATACTATTCTGCAAAAGTGAAAAATATTTTCTTTTTTAGTGGGATTTACATTTTTACAAACAGCCATTGTGTGACTTGTCTATTTATAATTTGTACCTAGTATTACTAAATCTAAAAAGACCACGTGTGATTTCAAAGAAATTGATATAATCCAAAGTAATTGTTTTAATTAAGGTTTATCTAATGTCCAACATAGAAAAAGAAATCATGAATGTCCAATATATATCCCCTAGCACATACAATTTGGTGAGGCAATAAAAGGGAACAATTGACACAAAGGTGACGTGGAGAAATGTGGACGAAAGAAGTTGGGGGAGGTGGAGGTAGCTTTAACGTTAAAAATCAGGCTAGTTGTGGTGGCTTTGTTTGAGGGAAGGTTGGTAAGTGGTGGTGCCATGTGTTCCACGTCCCTTTTCATGGTAGTAGGTAAGGAAGGTTAGCCTTTTGAACTCGTCTTTCCCTTTCATGTTCCATATCCCTATCCCTAGGATATTTTGAATCTTTTACGTACCTTGATTATATTATTATTTATTTATAAATATTTTATTCACAAAAATAATTATATAAAAATAATTTTATAAATAAAAATAATTTTATGTAATTTATCAGATTATAAAATTATTTTTATTATAAAATGGATCTAACAGATCACATGAAATCATAGTATTTATAAATTTATTTTTATAAAATCTTTTTGTGTATGTAGTCATCCTCTATTTTTATTTTTTTTTAAGAACTTAATTTATTTCAGCCTTTTGGCTTGTACTGTTCATCTCTCTAAAGAGAAACAGTCATGAAATGGCAAAAAGTAGACATTTTAGTGATGTCATGGATTTTGGACGACATGGTTCCCTATTTAAGATTTGGCTTTAAAGGATTTATTGGATATAAAACCTTAGCGAGATGTAAGCTTTACTATTCTTTTTCTTTTAATTTGTAATTATTAAAATTATAATAATATTCCAATGAAGATTTGGCAATAAGTCAGTGTCATGTTATTTTTTTTATTATATATAAGAAATGATAATGTGCTGTCCCAAGTGTACCGCTCAATTCTTTTGTTCATTAATTTAATTTTTTTACTTAATGATTAAAGAAGTGAATTTTAATATATTGGTGTATTTGTTTTATTTTTTAAAAATATTTAAATTTATTAAAAAATAGAAAAAAAAAATTTAAATTGTATTAAGCGATCAGTTGTCATTACTAAATGGTAGCCTAGCATGACCCTTTTTTTATATCTTAAAAAGTAAGACTAACTAATAATGCCACGCATAAGGAAAATAATAATTGAATAGTATAGTGGGCTGATTTTAATGATTAGGATGTAAAATATAAAATTGAAAAATATTGGAAATGCTCATTCTATATCTTGTAATTTTCAGTCAAATTTGTTGATGCAGCAGCACACGTTAAGTGGTTTCATATATCAATTTTAAGTAAAAAAAATAAAAAATCACTTAAAATATATCTTAAGAAATAATAAAATTGAAGATGAAAAATAATATTATTTTTTTATTTACCGAATGCGACATTTATTATATATAAATTTAAAAGAAATTCATATTGTTAGATACATGAGTTTTGTAGGGCACATCTAACATGAGTTTAGATATATTTAGATATTAAGATGAGTTTAATATTATTTATGAAAATTTGAAAAAATGTTGTAAGTCTCAAATGTAAGGAAGTTTTGAATTGAAATGAGTTTACTAATTTGAGAGTTGTATGTTTTGATGTTAGACTCAATTTAAAATTAGACTGAACTCAATTAATCTTAGTGTATTCCAACAACTAACTAATCCTAAATCTTATTTTTTTTAAAAAAATATGTGATACTTGTATATTATAGGAATATAAATGTTATTTCTAAAAAGAAATTCTTCCCTAATTTTAAAACCAATTTGTTTTTTAATATTTAGTGTGGGACCAATAAAATTATTAGGAAAATTAATATAAAAAATAATAGTTACAGTCATGATTGTACAAGTATAATGTAATATTTTTAAAAAAATAAATTAATACAAGACTTATATAAAAAAATAATTTTTTAATTATAAACTTAACTCTTTTTTAAAATAATTATATGATATTTATATATTTCATGACTATATAAGGTTCTGCTTGGCCCCAAAAAATTTTCATCTCAAACATAAAATTCTCATCTCATCATTACAACTTTCTCAAATCTCTATATAATATATAATAAATAATTTAACTTTTTTTTAACTTTTTCAAATCTCAATACAATAATAATATTAAAATATAATATTTTAATATTTAATTTTAAAACTTAAAATTTTTATCTGAAAATTCTCAGTGGCGGAACATAACCTTAATATTATTCAATTAATATATGCAATGATACGGTGGTCGATGGTCCGAGTGTGTAAGGTGGAACCAACACGTAGGACGACTGATACCGGGATTATTGCGGGGTAGGTAGCATGTGAGAGATCTAACTCCAGAAGACTCTAACGACGCCGTCAGACATAACGGTATTTTAAGCCGGCGAGCTGAAGCTAAAGCTACCCATTCCTTTATAAAGCTCAAGCCACCCTGCAGAATTTGAGAATATCTAGGATTTGACTTTTCTCTATTTTTTTTTTCATTTTTTATGATGCAACCTTTTTATTTTTAAATATTATCAATTAAAAAATATTACGACTGCGGAATTTACGGGCTGAATTATCCACCACGTTCATGAAAATTTGACTTTTATGTTTTTTTATGTTGTCCTGATCGATGTACTTTGAAAATAGCCATAGGATCCGGTGATAAAGTAGAATAATACTGATATAGTTATAAAATAGGATAATATTATATATAATTATACAGTGCGTAATTATCATATAATTTATTTTAAAAAGAATAAATTTATTATTAAAAAAATTAATTTTTTTGTGTTATTATTGTATTTATTCATTTTTTAAATGATTACGTAGTATTTATACACTTATAATTATAACTATTATTTCTCTTTAAAATATGTATATCTCGTATATCTTTTAAAAAAAATAAAATCTATTATTAAAAAAAATAATTTTTTTATATAAAATTTATATTAATTTAAACTTTTTTAAAGAGATGACGTGTAAAAAAAAAATTGCTTTGTATATTTATTTCTCTTACATTAAACTATAGAGTTTAGAATCTTCAAACCTCTTAAAATCCGTTAAAGTTGCACTAATCTTTTGATTTTTCTTATTGGCTCGTATTTAGTCATATTTACTTCTTTGACATTAAATTTTTAGAGAATTGTTTTACAATATTTTGTTTTTACCGAATTCTCCTTAATATTTAGGAGTAATATCTAATATTCTTTATAATTTTTTAAATTCGATGGATCTTCCATGTCATGACCAAAATGAGAATGAAAATCTAATTACAAGTATAATTGTACACTAATATGTGTACCAATCTATTGTGATTGATTAAAAAGTAAATTTTATTGAAAATAATGCTAATTTATATTTTGAGTATGAAAAAATTAATATTAATATGCATATTATTACGCGACTTTGTTTATATATAGTAAAACTTAAAAGAAAATGATTTGACATCTTATAATTCTTTATTTTATTGTTGCATATATGAAGTTATGTTACGTTATGTATATTTTCCGGTAATTCAAGACTCTATTAACAAAATTTATGCGTTCAGTTATTTTTTTATATTTTTAATGCATTTTATTATTTTGATTGGGTGTATTATTTTTTTATTATAAAATAATTATTTTGATCAATCACATTAATAAAATATATAAAAATTATACAAAAATAATTATATGTAATAAAACTTAAATTGAGTTTTACAATATATAAATTCATACGAATAACAATTAATATAATACAACCCAATTTATATAACATCTATTTCTTTTCAAAAAAATCTTGGTCAGTAAGACTTTTGCCTTCTCTTCTTTTTCTTTTTCCCAGTTGTCCGTTAGATTAGGAGGATAGTACGGACTAGAGTTCCTTCATCTACGATTTTCTTGTATCTTTAATTCTTTCATTTGAGTCAAGATCCGATCATAAGCGCTTACGTACTCTCTTTAATTTATAAATTAAATAATATTATATATAATCATAGAATGTGTAAATATAGCGTAATTATTTTAAAAAAAATAGAGCTTACGATTAAAGATTTAATTTTTTTATATGAGTCTTATATTAATTTTTTTTTTTTAAAAAAATTACGTAACGCTTCCACAACCACGATTATAAATATCATTTCTCTCATAAATTAGAGTAATGTAAAACTTGAAATACTTGAGACATGGGAAAAAATATAATAATCCTGCAGGAAGCTTAGTCGGCAGTACCGTGCCCCAGCTCGTGGCCAAGTTGCAGATACAAGAACATTAACGGGTCATTAAATATATATAATAAAGTAATGTTATATATGAGTTTTAAATAAAGAAGCTTAAAGTAGGCTCATTGTGAAAATGTGAATTCAAGAATTCATTTATATATTTAGAATTTTGTACAAATAATTTATCTTATATATGAGAACAAGTAGTACATTCTCTACCACCAACAGCTTCAACCTCAAACACAACAATCGTTAGATAATTAAGGATGATTTTATCGTTGTTACATACATATATATATATATATTATATGATAAGATCAAAATTGCTACAACTTTAAAGAAATTTGTTAAAAATAAATTTAAAAATTGATATAATTTCATATAATACGTTAGATTTATTTTTTCTTTAAAATAATTTTACAATTTAACATACAACATCATTTTATTTTTATAAAATTTTTTATAATAAAGAAAACATTTAGATAATATGTATATATCTATCATTATCAATGAGTAGTTTTCACTTCTCAAACTGAAAAACCAATAAACAAGAAAAATTTCTGCAAGGAACGTCATCTATTCGATAATTAGTGGCTAGCTAGTGCTCGCACGTACGTTGATCTAGCAAGTTGACCAGTACCGCAAGTTAACATGTTTGACAGACGTTTATGCTGGAAATTAGTGGTCTTAAGAAAGGAAACTTGCACGTGAAGAAACAAGAAACAGCAAAAGAGACAGCTTTGTGGGTATTTGAACTTTGATATAAACGATTCTTTGAGAGGTTCAAAATTCTGAAAAAATGGGGTTTGTTTTAGCAGCAGCTGGGATGAAATTAATAGCATGAATGCAACGGGCGTGCCTGGTTTTCCAACCTCTATGGAAACTTAAATTTTATTAAAAATATTGGGGTTTTCTTCTAAGAAAAAATATAATTATAAGCATAATTATGTATTAATTTGTATACCAATATGATGTGGTTGGTCAAAAATTAAATTTTATTAAAAATAATATTAATTTAAATTTTAAATATAAATAAATCAATATTAATACATATATTAATATGCGATTGTGTTTATATATAGTACAACTCTTCTTCTAAATTAAGAAAGTGACGTTACGATCCGTTTGACAAAATATAAGGGCTAGCTAGCAATATATATCTCTCTGTACGTACTGTGATTAACTAAACTGATCAGTACCCATCATGCATAAGTACAGACAACATTATACGAATAGTCAACATCAATCGGTCTGAATTTTTCTTCGACGTCGAGAGACGTTTGGTATACATACGAATTAACTATGGTTGGTTTGGCTGAGCAGATCAACTAACGATTGGTTCGAGTACTGTCGTGGAAAGAAGATCAGGATGTATTTAATTTCAGTAATTTATAATAAACTAATATTGGGATTTTGAACTTTTCTTCGTGAGTTGAAACGATCAATTACTGAATTGGTTTGGCTAGCTGATCAACTGAATTTAAACGATCGATTGGCTCCCTTTTTTTGGAGTTGGATATATTATATCGATCTAGCTACTCTTTCAGAAACGAAGTAATTAGAATCTGAGCTAAATTTTCATTGGTCTTGAGTTTTATTTTTTTATGGGATTTTGTATAAAGTGCGTTTTGCATAGTAAAGTTGAGATAAATTAAATTAAGATAAAAATTAAATAAAATATTATTAAAATATGATTTTTTAATATTATTATTATTTTAAAATTTTAAAAAAATTGAATTACTTATTATATTTTATATAAGAATTTAAAAAAATTATAATAATGAGATTGTACATTTCTTATATTCAAACAAGATCTAAGACTAACATATACTATATGTGTATTTAGCGTTATTTAAAAGATGGCGAACTTGTTTATTTGAATGGAAGGCATTTACATCACATATTACCTATGTAAGATAATTTAATTTATAAGATTTAATTTCTAAAGTTTATTTTTTAAATTAAATTATACTGGTAGGTCATCTTGTGTGATGGAAAGACGAATTCAAATGAAATTATTTATCTGAACATGATACGTATGGAGAATCAGGACGCATTTGACATTTTCTCATCTCACCCAACCCACACTCACCTACTACGCAAAGTGCCTTCTGCGTTTGTAGTTATACCAGTTCCGAGCTGACGTTACATCTGACTCACGCCGTTAACTCCCATAATCCTTCGTCCACTTCCCCTTCTCGCACATGCTCACCAGACATTTAAACTCTGTTCCATAGAAGAGCTGCTCGCCTCGCCTGCTTATAAATTACACCCTTCAACCACCTCCACCTCAGCCTCAGCACCATCTCCACCTCAACACTCCTGCTCTCTGCCCTCTAACTTCCCTTCTTTCTTCATCACGAAAATGGATCTCCTCCTCTTGGAGAAGACCCTGTTAGCCCTGTTTCTAGCCGCTGTTGTGGCTATAACCATTTCTAAACTCCGTGGGAAGCGTTTTAAGCTGCCTCCGGGTCCCATACCGGTGCCGGTTTTCGGAAACTGGCTCCAAGTCGGCGATGACTTGAACCACAGGAACCTCACCGACATGGCCAAGAAATTCGGTGACATATTCTTGCTCCGGATGGGCCAGCGTAACCTCGTGGTGGTGTCGTCGCCGGACCTGGCCAGAGAGGTCCTGCACACACAGGGGGTGGAGTTCGGGTCCAGGACCCGGAACGTGGTGTTCGACATATTCACCGGGAAGGGCCAGGACATGGTGTTCACGGTTTACGGCGAGCATTGGAGGAAGATGCGGCGGATCATGACCGTCCCTTTCTTCACCAACAAGGTGGTCCAGCAGCACAGGTTCGGGTGGGAAGACGAGGCGGCGAGCGTGGTGGAGGAGTTGAAGAAGACTCCAGAAGCTTCGACGACTGGGATCGTCATTAGGAGGCGGTTGCAGCTGATGATGTACAACAACATGTACAGGATCATGTTCCACAGACGGTTCGAGAGCGTGGACGACCCTTTGTTCGTGAAACTCAGGGCTTTGAACGGAGAGAGGAGTAGATTGGCCCAGAGCTTTGAATACAACTATGGCGACTTCATTCCCATTTTGAGACCCTTCTTGAGAGGCTACCTCAAGATCTGCAAGGAAGTCAAGGAGAGGAGGTTGCAGCTTTTCAAGGATTATTTCATTAATGAGAGGAAGTAAGTTCACTCGTTAATTACTCTAAAATTCCTTTTCTTTTCATTTTTTTTTCCTTTTACTTCTGATTAGTCTTAATTAGCCTTTAAGTTTAGTTCGATGGTGCCCTATTTTTTTTTGATATTGGGGGTTGGGGAGGAGGATCGAACTCAATACCTTTCTTATAGAGGTTGAGTCTCATGCCATCTGAGCCACATATTCTTGACATCGATAGTACTCTATTGGTTGTCATGATAATGTATAAAATTCTAAATAAACAAGTTTTTTTTTTTTTTTTTTGTAGTTTATTTGTAAAAAATTTATTTTTTTAATGAAATTTTTTATATATGTATATATGTATAAAAGACAAAATTTATCTATTTAAAATTTATACTTAAAATTAATTATGGGTTATATATGTGTGATATTATCGAGTGACGTGGATTTCTTTGTAATTATCGAAGTCAATATTTTATAACACATATGATGTTATCATTCGTGTATATGTCATATTATATATTAGAAGAAAAATAGTATTTACAGTTGTGATTGTGCAAGTAGTGTGTAGTCATTTTGAAAAAGATGAATTAATATGGACTACAAGAAAAACAGGCAATTGCGACCAATTTATAGCAACGAAAAGAGTATTAGCAACTAATTTAAAATTAACTTTTTAATCGTGAACTCTACTCTTTTTCAAAGCGATTGTGCAGTATTTATAATTCCACAACTGTACGTAGCATTGCTCATATTATAATAAGTGATAAATAAAAAAATTAAAAAAAATACGTAAACTTGTAGTTTAGATGTTTACTTTGGCTAATTTAATAAAATTTTAAAGAGTTATTCTGATTATTAAATAGATATTTTCGATGTAGCAAGTGGTTTTGTAAATAGATATTTTTAAAATAGAAGGATTAATATAAAGAAATTAATATGGTAATTGAACTGCGTGGCAGGAATCTGTCGAGCACAAAGGCTACGGACAACGAAGGATTGAAATGTGCGATGGACCATATTCTGGATGCTGAGAAGAAAGGGGAAATCAATGAAGACAACGTACTTTACATTGTTGAGAACATTAACGTTGCTGGTAAGTTCTGTTCTTTGATCTGTCCATATTTACTCATAAATATTTAGAAAGGCTAATTATTACCAATTTACCATCCCTTTCTATATATATTTGCATGTTCTGGTAAGTCTCATGCTATTGATTATGCTGAATCCAGCTGGGAAAATAAATTAACTTAAAAGTCTATGATTTGAATTCAAGAAATTATAAGTTTTGATATTTATAATTTTAAAATGTACGAGTCTTGTATATTTTATTTAAAAAAATAGATAAATTTGGAACATAGATAAAAAATATATATATATATATATTTTAATTACAAATTCTATTTTTTTAAAAGGAATACCGGAGAGATATATAGCCTAAGACTATATTTAATATTATTCATCTTACTATTCATCGTATTTTCGTTTGCTTCCAATTTTCTGTGTATTAGAAAATGAAAACAAAAATCATATTTTATTCTCCTTGATTATTGCTTATTTGTATATATTATGATTATTAAATTATTAAAATCAAAATATAATCAATCATAAAGATTGAAGATTTAGATAATTAATAGGATTTTAAGTATTCGAAGTAAATGGAAATACGAATTGTTAAAAAAAAAATAATTTGAGATATAAAGTGATTGATCTTTTGAATTAAAAGACAAACAAAGTGTAGAACTTTCGACAGTATTTATATTATTATATAAAAAGGTAACCGCCTGAAGTTTTGTCTTCAAAGAATTCTCTATTCTGTACGACCTGATCTTATCCAAACTTAACATGACGAGGGCTGAGTTAATCGAATTGTCATCTTCCCTTGGAATTAACTGGTTTTAGTCTAATGTCAAAGTTCTGGCCGACTTTATGGACACCTCAGCCCACCAAATCACACCTTCCACTGATTACTATTCTCTGTGTTTGATAATTTTCACTCCTCTCTCTTAACTCTTCCATTATTAAATAAGTTTAGGTCCAAAATTACAGTATGTATAAAGGATTAGGTCCTCAGTTTGTGAACTAGTAGTTTTCAAGAACTTCTGGAATTGAAGGGCCTAAAGTGAATTAGGTACTTTTGTAGTCATTTATCAGCAAGTCCTAGGAGTAGGTAAGATTGGGACACCCAAGTAAATTGGTTGAACCCCACCAATCATTACTCACCTGCTGTGGTTGGTGGCACCTCATGACACCTTGCCAAGGAGGTTCGGTAATTTGGATGAACAAATCTTGAGTTTGAATCCTTTTGCATGTACTGCACACGCTAATTTTGAGAAAAATACTCTTGATTGACATGGTTTATATTGGATATTTTTCCTTTTTCCTACAGTTTAACACTTTCATTTCTTCAAATTTTCCTTTTGCATGGGTTACTTGTACCAGATACACAATTTTATTAACATTAAAAAATCTTTATTGTTGTGGAACAGCTATTGAAACAACACTATGGTCTATTGAGTGGGGGCTTGCAGAACTTGTGAACCATCCTAGAGTCCAAAAGAAGCTTCAGCAAGAGCTTGATAAGGTGCTTGGACCTGGTGTGCAGGTCACGGAGCCTGACATCCAGAATCTCCCTTACCTTCAGGCTGTGGTCAAAGAGGTTCTCAGGCTCAGGATGGCAATCCCTCTTCTTGTTCCACACATGAACCTCAATGATGCAAAGCTCGGTGGTTATGATATCCCTGCAGAAAGCAAAATCTTGGTGAATGCATGGTGGCTCGCCAACAACCCAGCCCATTGGAAAAACCCAGAAGAGTTTCGCCCAGAGAGGTTCTTGGAAGAGGAGTCCAAGGTTGAGGCCAATGGAAATGACTTTAGGTTCCTACCTTTTGGTGTTGGAAGGAGGAGTTGCCCAGGAATTATTCTTGCGTTGCCAATTCTTGGAATCACTTTGGGGCGTATGGTACAGAATTTTGAGCTGTCACCTCCTCCAGGACAGTCCAAGCTTGATACCACAGAGAAGGGTGGGCAATTCAGTTTGCACATTTTGAAACACTCCACCATTGTTGCAAAGCCAAGATCATCTTAACTCTAGGCCTCTCCTTGTGTTTTCTTGGTTTAATTTTCAATGTGATCAGATTGTTAAAGATGGCCAAGGTTCTGACTGTCGGATTGAACTGAAAAATGTCTGAATACGCTGTGTGGTGGGCACGGAAATGTGTAAATCTGTGAACTTTTGAAGTTGTTTTAAGAATATATTTGCAAAATAAGTTTTTATTGTCATATAACTTAAATGTGTCCTAAACAAACTTACATTCCCAAAAGAGGATGGTCAAGGAAATTTTTTCTTGGGGGGCATAAAGAGGGCT
Organism: Carya illinoinensis; assembly: GCF_018687715.1. Lineage (NCBI taxonomy): Eukaryota > Viridiplantae > Streptophyta > Magnoliopsida > Fagales > Juglandaceae > Carya > Carya illinoinensis. The sequence goes on from NC_056765.1 coordinate 7,639,941, forward strand.
CTAATTTGCTAGAATCTAGAAATGAATAACATTTTCCACCAATTTATTTATTATTAAATCATCAATTTCTTATATAAGAATTATACCTTCCAAACTAAACTTTTGATATAATATTCAAGAGAAATGCTGGATTTATTAAGGGTTCTGGCAATTTTTTTTTTTAATAAAGTAACATGACTTGATATGATGAGTAATGTCATATATAGTCGTAAAATGTACAAACGTCGCGTAATTACTTTGAAAAAGAATAGGGTCCACGATTAAAAATTTAATTTTTTTTTATGTGAGTCCCGTATTAATTCATTTTTTTAAAAAAACTGCATGGTACTTGCATAACCAAGACTACCAATATCATTTCTTTGATATGATACATCATACAAATCTCTATAAAAAAAAAAAAATTTATAGATGAAAAGGCTCTTATACATGCTTTTCGGCACTAGATTTTTTATAAATAAATAATGCTAAATATATTCGTATAGTATGTAAACGTCATATAATTTTTATAATAAAAATATAAAATTTACGATTAAAAATTTAATTTTTTATTTCATATAAATTCTATATTTACTCGTATAAAAGAAATTTTGTAAAATTTGCATATTTTACTAATGTAAATATTATTGCTATTTACAAATTTTAGATGCACACGATACTCAAGTTGGCCATCTCACGTCTGCACCATCCAGTTGCTGGAATTCTCTTGAAAGACAACCATCTATATTTGCTTTTTAAAAATATAGGTACGAGGAAGTGGACCAGTTTTATCTTTCATTAAACGTCTGATCCAAGCAACTTTGAGGTAATAAATGCCAACTTGCTTATAATGCTGGAATTGCCAACTGCATTTTTTGGCCAATAATTTCCATCGACCCAACCAAAAAACAGACAAAAAGGACTAAAAGATGAGTTTGATATCTGTCAAACACCATTTAATTAGGTCACGTAAGAGTAGTGGTAAGCAGCTTTAAGGACAAAAAGCTTTCTAATTTGATTTTAAAGCAATAAAAAAAAAAAAAAAAAAAACTCCTTTTAAGATAAATGAAAATAGTGTGCCACCAAACGAATGTCACCCATCAACTGGCAATACAATTCTTATCATTAAAATTGTTTCATGATAAGTGTAACGTCTCGTTGATTATAATTTGGGCACTTATATTCCAGAAAAGATGTGCACATTTTAGCTATTGCATTAATATTTATACAAGTCTCGTACAGAAAAATGGTATTTATAATTTAAGATATATAAGTCTTGTATATTTTATTTTAAAAAAATAGATAAATTTGATACTCATATAAAAAAAAATTATTATTTTTAATTTTGGACTCTGTTTTTTCCTAAAAAAAAAATTATGTAAAACTTAAACATCCTATAACAAGACAGCAAGTGAGCTAGAAGTCTAAGCACCAAAGAAAATTTGTTTAGTGATAGACGTACGTGTGCATCGTCACCTCAACCACTCATACTGTGACGGCTCGACCTAAAAAAATTATGAATTACGACTCGTATACATTAAACTTTAGACAAAGTGTTTCTCTAATTTTATTTTATTTTATATCTTATTTGTGAGGGTATTTAGATCATGCTACCGGGGTTGTTATTATTGTCACTAATTTTAGGAATAGTAGTTGTGCTGAATTATAATGTAATATTATATATAGTTTTAGAATGTGCAAGTCCATTGAAAAGTATATAATCTATTATTAAAAAATTAAAATTTTTTAATTTGATTCCACATTTAATCACTTTTTTCAAAGGAATTATAAGTGTCTTGCATACTTAAGACTGTAAATATTATTTTTCTAAATTATAGGAGATTTTCTCTATAAAAAGTAAACATTGTAACAGATCTATAAAAATCCTTGCAAAATTCTATAGCAAATAATTTAGAGTATTACTTCGTACAAGTAAAGTTGTGTACTAATCTGCGTATTAATATTGATTTCTTCATATCTAAAATTTAAATTAGTAATGTTTTCAATAAAATTTATTTTTTGACTAATCACATTAGATTGATGCACATATTAATGCATAATTATCAATTAAAATTTTCTAATAATTTAATTTCTTTCAACTTTTGGAGTCAGCGTTTATGTTACCTGTTTAATTTGGATCACTAAAGAAAATGCTAGAAACTACATCACTATCCTTCTATTATTCTGTTATGTCGATGCGATAATGTTTAATATCTCTTAGATCAATCATTTTAAAAAAAAAAAAAAAAATTCATTAATTCTTAAATGGTACCATGTCATCAATATAGAATAATGGTAGAAAATTGAAGTAGTTAGTATCCAGCAATATCATTCCATTATAGTTAGGGTCAAATGGAAGAAACTAAGCCAAATGCTACCAACCCTTTGAAACAAATTAATGTTTAGAAGAAAATAATCTTAGAAGTTAATAATGCATTGGACAATTGTCTATGGGAGGGTGAGACTGTGGGAGGTGCCGTCTATTGACTTGCGAACAAGATTGCTTGAAGGAAAGGGAAGGGAAGGGATGGGAAGTTTTCTTCTGCTTCAATAAAAATAATAAAGGAATTGTAAGCAAATGCATGGGTTTCTATAAGGTTGGATCCAGTACCAAGACAACTTTTTTTTTTTTTTTTTTTTTTTTTTTTCAGGAAATAATGCCAGCTACCACTCTAGGGGTTTGGGGTATCATGTCCTACGAGTAAAGTGCCATTTGACAAGTGCCCCCTAGAAGGGCAGTCTCATGTCCAGCTCAATATCGAGTTGAAGCCTGATGCCATTCTTTTCTAGCTGTATGGTATGGAAATGGATCTTGAGTTCCAATAATACCATGGACTGCATTAACTAAATGGAACTAACTCTTGAAGAAAATTAAAGTCTGCAGAAACCTAGATTCAGTTAAGTTACTATGTCAACTCCCCAAATAGTATAACCTCCTTTAATTTAAGAACCAATAAAACAACATCAATGGTAGAATCCACTTGAACCGGTCCAGCATTTCAGGATTACATACCCTTGTGGCATTTATGTATTGCTCTCTATTTTCCTAGACACTAAATTTGAGCAGAAAGTAAAGAATCATTATTCATCTAATTTAGCAACACAAGTTTCTTAACTCACAAACCAAGTTAACGATTACAATATTTTATATTACTGTCTGGTAGGAACAAGCATGATCTTAAAAGACCCATTCCCCTGTTCCCCATCGATCTTGGGTAGGCAATAGTTGTTACTCCCATTAGAAGAGAATAAGCACCATAAAACGTTTTGCATCTCAATCACTTCTTTTTTTGACCGGAGTTTATACAAATCTTTGAAGTAAACCAAACAATCTTTCCTGCCTTCCTAGTTGAAAAACTTCATTTTCTGTACAACAGCCTACTCCAAGATCATTGGTGGCAGATAAATCTCATGTTGGTAGATATCAACTTCGTATATGCTCCACCGTGTGCTCTAAATGACTAAATCTTTCCTGCAAGTTTGGGCATATGAGGTAGTATTGAGAGAAGTTTCACTTTTATAGAAGCAGTAATCTGGAAGGAACCATTAGTTGACAGTCTAAGTTGTGTACCACTCACCTTCTTATGAGAATTAATTAGATTTGCAATATTTCAACATGAACAACATGAAGCTATGCTTCAGTAGCAGTAAAAATTCTCATAACTATGGTTTTTATCCAAATATTGAGCCATACCTCTTTTTTAGGGAGAGGTCCCAAGCCAATCATTTTCATGATATAGCCTTCACTTGTAGTGGATGAATACTATATGAGAAAACATTTGCTTTCCTTGATCTATTTTATATTAAAAAAATACAAATCTGTCTCCAAACAGTGCTAGCTAAGATGTTACATGCCTCTCTCTTCAGCTAAACAAAACCATGGAAACAACTTCCACATTACTTTGGAAGGGGTGAAAGATGAAAAGGGAAAATGCAATGTTAGACTAAGAAGCAAATGCTATTGGGAGAAGCACAAATTGCAAATCTCAGATTCTGTAAATAGAATTGGATTGACTGGGAAAAATCAATTTTATATTGCAATTTTATTTGGTGGGCTTAGAAAATCAAAACGATGTTGAAACAAAACAATTGTCTCCATCCAATAACAGCTTCTACTTGTTGCCTTACACAAGAAAATAAGAGTACTGTTAGGTACAACCCCAAATAGACAAGTCTTGCACATGCTTTTTGTAAAAATGTGTCCCACTGAAAAAGGAGTTTTTTTGTACTTTTCATGGTAGGGTCCAATTTTTACAAAGGGACTACGTGGGGCTTGTCTACGTTAATGGAAGAACATTTTTTTTAATCAATTTCTCAACTCAGAAACATGGTGTGGTATACCACTAATCAAGGTCACAAGTTACTAGGAGTGAGCCAACAGAAGCCCTGCACCTTTCCACCCAAGTTGTCGCTCCCACTACCAACTCTGCAGCAAAGAAATGAAAACAGGTGACAAAATGGAATGTATCACATGCTATTGGCAACCAAATAAGACCAAAATTTATAAAGAATTGAGCAATTACCTTCCCATTCTCAGTGGATTCCGGAACCTAGCAGGAATCAAGTGTAAGCTTGGACAACGACATTCCTCGTAATAGCGACTGTGCAGAAATCAAACATCAAAACACAAAATGATCTTCCAATACAAATGCAACAATGCAATTTCATTAAAAAAAAAAAAAAGTCAAAAGAAAAACTTACTATAGCATCCCTGTACTTATATCCAATTGTCTTCAAACAGTGGCGGCTTGCCTTTTGAACAAATGGGCACCCTTTGTCCTGGCATCTTGTGCTTGTGGAAATCATTCTTGATGTCCTTTCTCACCAATGAAGCCTTTATTTAACCCTCTCCTTCTACTCCTCAACCTCAGTGACTAGGATTGTAAATGAACCAGTCTGTTCGATAGCCCGCTCGGTACTCATTTAGTTAAACTCGAATCGAACTCGACTTATGAAAAACAAAGCTTGCTCGTGAAAGCAGATACCCACTCAATTTGTAAATGACACATACCCGGCAAAACTTGACTCGACTCGGCTAAAGCTCGCTCGTTTATACTTGAGTCGACTCGTTAGCTCGACTCGATTAAAACTCATTCATATATTGATAAATATATGCCTACACCTATGCATGTATATATGTATTAGCTAATAATATAAGCATATTACTTTTATAATTAAATATATAATATGTATTCTAATTACTTATGTCTATATGGTGAATATACTTTATAGGTATTTTTATAATTTGTATAATAATTAGTCGATAAAATTTAATAATTTCATATAATAGTATGTGAGAACTATATATGAAATAGATATATGCTATCATATTAAGTGTATGTATTTATAATATATGTAGGCATATAATATATTGTTATTTTGGATAAATATTAACTAGTTAGATATTAATTATTTATAAATTTTTTAAAATTTTATATTTTAATAGAGGTTCTACTTGTTAGTTGTATAAATTCGATATTATTTATTTATTTATTTATTTAATTTATTAATTATTAAATCTTATTCCAAAAAAAAAAAATTCAAGCTCGAGCTCGAACTCGTTTGTAGTTCGAGTCGAGTCGAGCTTGAGCTCGAGTTGAGATTTTAACTTATCAAGTCGAGTTCGAACAAAGATTTTAAAAAAATCTCGAGCTCGAGCTCGAATATTTTGAGTCGAGCCGAGCTCGGCAAACCAAAAACCGGATCGGCTCGGTTCGATTACAGCCCTATCAGTAACTACACATCAGTGTTCTCACTCCTTAGGAACAAGTATTCACCTTTTCTCTTCCTCAATTTATGTTTCCGTTTGCACCTCCTAAGCCAACATGTAGCCTTACACAAGGTCCTCCTTGTCCTCAAATCCCAAAACCATGTGGCCTCTGCCACTGAAGTCCGTTCCTTCCTCTCCTCCTACATTTTCTCTTTTTCTTCTTCCCCCTGTTTACTATTTCTCATAATATGAGAAGTATAGTGTAAGAGATGAAGCTTCTTTGAATATGGAAGAATAAGACAAGAAAAGATATAATCACTGCTAAGTTCTTTTGCAAAATTTTCACGCCATTGATTTAGCTTTTTAATGTACTTTGAGCCAAATTCTGCAATCAAAATTTAACAACAAATAAATATTGAGCAAAAAGAGAAAAAAGAAGGTGAAGGTGAAGAAGATGGATACCATGAAGCATTGAGATAAAGTGGTGAGTAAAATACCCAGGATGACATAAATCCATCCATAAGCAATCTTGGACAAATCCCCACCCCTCTCTCTCTTGCATCATGGTAGTAAGATGAGGCAAAGCTCTCTAATTTACAGCATCTGCAAAAACTTCAACAGACACACAGACAACAATATCAAACTAGGGCAATCCAAAATCTGAAACCGTTTAAGTGATGTCCAGTTGCAGATCCATTCCGGTATGACCGTTGTTATAAAACACTCAGTTTTATAGTTATAAATCTTAATGTTATTATGAAAGAAATACTCTATGTTTTAGTTCATAAAACCTTTTTTGTTTGCTAAAAATAAAACCTCTCTGTTTTAGAGCCAAACGGAAACGAAAGCATCACAATAACCAAAGTTTGATATCAACCACAACCTTAGACATAACAGTATACCAAGATATGACCAGATTACCAATATACAGCAAGATATCGAACAGTATGATGCACAGATCAACAAGATAATGAATAGTTATAAAAGGAATCACAAGAATCAAATTTAAGCGATAAAGAAATATGAAAACAAGGAAAGAACACACCGATATACGTGGTTCGACCTTAATGGTCTACATCCACGGTAGGAATGGGTCTCAGAGATTTTTATTGATAAATCAATACATCATAGAGAAGCCTTAGGATATAGAGTTACAAAACCCTCTCAGAAATCACAAAGAAATCGCACAGATTTCTTCTCTCAAGAGCAAACCCTAGAAAAAACCCTAAATCGTCCCCTCTCTGCTCTCTCTCTCTCTCTCTCTCTCTCTCTCTCTCTCTCTCTCTCTCTCTCTCTCTCTCTCTCTCTCTGCCTCTTTTTCTCTCTGCTTATACAAATGACTTCACACCCTTAGGGTTACACCGCATAAGAGGTATATATAAGGTACAACAGATTGTAACACATGTAGCAAATCCAATGGCTAAACATATCTCTTCAGATTCAAGTCACGGACTCTTCACATGCCTGTTAAATCTATCTTAATAGCTTCAAGGAACCAGATCATGCCACATGTTCAACATCCCTTTAATTACACAATAAAATTCATTAGTAATTAAAGGCTGCAAATAAACTGTATTGACATACATATTACAAATCTCCACCTTGGCAAAACATTTATTTGCCAAATGTTTAATTAATCCTCATCATTGGCTCATTCTTGCATTGTCCCCTCTAATGGGGACTTATTCTAGACTCCATACCAACTAAGTTTAGACAGTGTGTCTGAACTTAGACCAAGAGATTGACTTGGTCATCATATCTGAGGGGTTATCCTCAGTTGAGACCTTTTCTACACCTACTACCTTAGATTCTATAACATCCCTTACAAAGTGAAGCCTTACATTAATATGTTTTGATCTTTCATGAAAAACTTGGTTTTTTGCTAAGTGCAGTGTGCTTTGATTGTCACAGTGTACTGTGATATTACCATTAAAAATATTTAACTCACTAGCAATTCCTTTTAGCCATATGGCCTCTTTAATGGCTTCTGTGAATGCTATATATTCAGCTTCTATGGTGGACAAAGCCACTGCAGATTGTAAGTGTGATTTCCAGCTAACAGCTCCCCCAAAAACAATAAATACATAACCAGTTAATGATTTCCTAGTGTCTATGCTCCCTGCAAAATTAGAGTCTACAAAACTAGCCAATTCACAACCCTTTTCAACATTTTTTCCAAAACTAAGACCCAAGTTAGTAGTGCCTACTAGGTACCTTAACACCCATTTGATAGCTTGCCAATGGGGTTTGCCAAGGTTACCCATAAACCTGCTAACTATGCTAACTGCATAGGTCTGACCAGGCCTGGAGCAAACCATCGCATACATTATACTTCCAATCATGCTAGCATAAGGAATTTGTTGCATAAAGCTAATATCCAAGTCTGTTTTAAGAGCCTGATCTAAAGACAATTTGAAATGCTGTCCTAATGGTAAAACCCATACCAAATCTATTGAGAATTTTAGAAATGTAATTTTTCTGAGATAAATATAGCATTCTAGCACTTCTATCTCTTTCAATTTCCATTCCTAAAATTTTCTTAGCAGGGCCCAGTTTCTTCATTTCAAATTCTGATTTCAACATGCTTTTAACTTGATCAATTAAAACAGTGTCTTTACAAGCTATCAACATGTCATCAGTATACAAAAGGAGATAAACAAATATTCCTTTTTCTTCCTTGTAACAGACACAACTATCATAGCAGCTTCTTTTAAAATTATTGTTAATCATGTGTGTATCAAATCTTTTATACCACTGCCTGGGTGATTGTTTAAGACCATATAAAGATTTTTTAAGAAGACACACTTGATTACTTTTAATTTTACTAGTAAAACCTTCAAGAGGCTGCATATAAATTTATTCTTCAAGTTCTCCATGCAGAAAAGCAGTTTTAACATCTAATTGTTCCAGATGCAAGTTTTCAAAAGCTGTATAAGCTAGCGGTAGCCTAATTGAGTTATGTTTAACCACATGAGAGAATATCTCATTGAAATCAATTCTTTCTCTCTGTGTAAAATATTTGGCTACAAGTCTAGCCTTATACCTAGTCCCTTCTACCCCTGGTATGCCTTCCTTTTTCTTATAGATCCACTTGGATCCAATGAGTTTTACCCTCTTAGGTTTAGGTACTAACACCCAGGTTTTATTTTTATTAAGAGATTTCATTTCCTCATGCATAGCAAGAATCCATTTTGGGGAATCCTTGCTAGTTACTGCCTCTTTATAGGTTCTAGGTTCTTGGTAAACCACTTCATCAGCTACTGTTAGGGCAAAGATAGTGAGTTTTGCTTGCCCATACCTTATAGTTGGTTTTATAACTCTCTTTTGCCTATCTCTTATTAGGTTATAGGAGTTAGCACCACCTTGATTAGTGTCCCCTGAGTCTTCTTCCTCAGGTTTGCTACTTTCCCCAATTTCAGGTTCAGATTGGGCACTTACTTGCTCCACCTCAATCTGAGATCCCCTTGGGGACTGGTCAGTTTTAGGATCACCCTTTTCCTCCTGTAGCTGAGCCATTGTGACTCATTGAAGGTCACATCCCTGCTCACAATGTAGTTATACCTACCAGGTTCATCTACCCAAAGTTTGTCGCCCTTAACTCCTTTAGGATACCCTATAAAGATGCACTTGAGTGTCCTAGGTTCCAACTTGTCAGTTTTTGAGTGTGCATAATCAACACACCCAAAAATTCTTAGGTAGTCATAGCTGGGAGGTTTCCCACACCACAACTCGTGTGGAGTTTTAAACTTTATGGCAGATAATGGGCATCTATTTATGAGATGTACAGCAGTAGTGGCAGCCTCTGCCCAAAATGTTTTGGGCAGCTCTGAATTTGACAACATACACCTTACCCTTTCTAAGATGGTTCTGTTCATCCTTTCATCTAAGCCATTCTGTTGGGGTGTTTCCCTCACTGTCTTATGTCTAAGAATTCATTCTTTTTGACAGTACATATTAAACTCATTAGACAGAAACTCTAGACCATTATTTGTCCTAAGTATCTTGAGTTTTCTACCTACTTGGTTTTCCATTAGAGTCTTCCACTCCTTGAATTTTTCAAAAGTGTCACTCTTATTTTTAAGGATGTATATCCTGACCTTTCTAGAGTAATCATCCACTGAGGAGAGAAAATAACTCCCTCCACTATGTGAATTCACTCTTACTGGTCCCCATAGGTCAGAATGAACATAATCTAGGGTTTGTTTAGTGTTGTGGGTTGCTGACTTAAAACTAACCCTCTTAACCTTTCCATAGATACAATCTTCACAGAAGGTAAGTTGCCTAGGTTTTGGTCACTCAGCAGCTATTGTTTTTGTAGTTCTAAAAGTTCCCCTTAACTTACATGTCCAAACCTCCTATGCCATAGTACAGCTTTGTTTTCTACTATGTTTTGAGTTGGGAATGCTTCCTCAACTACTGTTTTCCCAAGTAGTGTATACAACCCATTTTTAATTACCCCTTTCATAATGACTAGAGAGCCTTTAGTAACTTTAAGAATCCCTCCCTCAGATTTAAAGGTGTAGCCTGCCAGATCAAGCATATCAAGAGAAATTAAATTTCTCTTTAGTTCATGTATGAACTTGACATCCCTCAAAACCTTTTCAATCCCATCATGCAGTTTGAGTCTCACTGACCCTATTCCCATGACTTTACAGGACTTATTATTTCCTAAAATTACTTGCCCCCCATCCAACTTTGTGAATGTCTCAAACCAATCTCTAATTGGACACATGTGAAAGGAACAACTAGAGTCCATTATCCACTGTGTTTTGGAATCAACCTCACTCACAGTAAGTACCTCGGCACTCTCATACCCCTCTAAGACCATAGAGGCATCCCCTGTCTCTTTGGTCTTGTTCCCAAGATTTTCTTTCCTATCAGGGCAGTCTTTCTTAAAGTGCCCTTCCTTGTGACAGTGAAAACATTTGAATTGTTTTCCCTTTGACTTAGACCTAGATTTCTTATTCTCATTCTTGCCCCTTTTCTCTATTTTTTCTGTTCTACCCCTTATAGACAAGCCTTCCCCATGATTCTGTTTGGTGTCTCCTCTATGTTGTAGTTCACTAGTGTGAAGTACAAATTATACTTCATCAAGAGTCAAAGAATCTCTACCATACATCATGGTTTCTTTTAGACTTAGGTATTATGAGTCCAAGGAACTCATCAGGAGGATGGCTTGATCCTCATTCTCCACCTTAATGTCTATGTTTGCTAAATCTAATATGATCTTGTTGAACTCATCAAGGTGCTGTCCTATTGGTGTTCCAGGGGTTATCGTGAAGGTATACAATTCGATTTTCTTGTGTAGTCTGTTAGCTAGGGATTTGGTCATGTACAAATTTTCTAATTTTAGCCATATGCTTGCAGCAGTACCCTCATTGGCTACCTCTCTCAGGACTTTATTCCCAAGAGAGAGGATTAAGGCACTATGAGCCTTTTGGAGGATATCCATGTGGACAGCTCCTTTTTCTTCCTCTTTAGAGGAAGAGCCCTTTTCTTTCTCACCAAGGAGGGCATCTTGCAGTCCATGTTGGACTAGCAATGCCCTCATTTTTATTCTCCATAAGCCAAAATCATTTTCACCAGTAAACTTTTCTATATCAAACCTTATAGTCCCCATGAACCTAGGCTCTTGATACCAGTTGTAATAAAACACTCAGTTTAATAGTTATAAATCCTTATGTTATTATGAAAGAAATACTCTATGCTTTAGTTCATAAAACCTTGTCTGTTTGCTAGAAATAAAACCTCTCTGTTTTAGAGCCAAACAGAAACCCAAGAATCACAATAACCAGAGTTTGATATCAACCACAACCTTAGACATGACAGTATACCAAGATATGACCAGATTACCAATATACAGCAAGATATCGAACAATATGATGCACAAATCAACAAGATAATGAACAGCTATCAAAGAAATCACAAGAATCAAATATAAGCGATAAAAAAATATGAAAGCAAGGAAAGAACACACCGATATACCTGTCGACCCTAATGGTCTACATCCACTGTAGGAATGGGCCTCAGAGATCTTTATTGATAAATCAACACATCACAGAGAAGCCTCAAGATATAGAGTTACAAAACCCTCTAAAAAATCACAAAGAAATCGCACATATTTCGTCTCTCAAGAGCAAACTCTAGAAAAAATCCTAAATTGCCCCCTCTCCGTCTCTCTCTCTCTCTCTCTCTCTCTCTCTCTCTCTCTCTCTCTCTCTCTCTCTCTCTCTCTCTCTCTCTCTCTCTCTCTCTGCCGATACAAACGACTTCACACCCTTAGGGTTACATCGCATAAGAGGTACATATAAGGTACAACAGATTGTAACACGTGTAGCAAATCCAGCGACTAAGCATATCTCTTCAGATTCAAGTCACAAACTCTTCACGTGCCTGTTAAATCTGTCTTAATAGTTTCAAGGAACCAGATCATGCCACATGTTCAACATCCCTTTAATCACACAATAAAATTCATTATTAATTAAAGGCTGCAAATAAACTATATTGACATACATATTACAACCATGAACCTACGACAATTTGAAATCTAGAGTGTTTGTAGAGTGGTAACATGTTGGAGACCGGACTCTAGAGACACCAATTTTGGAATTCCTTTAAATTGCAAAGATTGGAGGCTCTTAAGGCCTTGCAATTGGATCTCATCCTCATTATTGTTTCCTATATCAAGCTCCAAACAATTTTCAAGCACCAATTCTTGAAGTGCAGTGAGATATCGAATACCTTGGGAGAGTCTCTAATCCATTACACCGACTTATTCACAAAGACTCAAGGGAAACGAGGTTTCGTAGCCCCTCCTCAAGGTGAATTTGTAGATCTGATATCTCGTATAGTTATAGATGCTTGAATTTTGAGGTTGAGCTTTCTAGTGTACCCATATTCATCATCATTGCCTGTTGCACTAGCTTCCAGTTGACATTCCATAGGTTCAACTCTTCTTCAAGACACAGAAACATCGGCAAGGAAGACAACAAAGAGCAAAACTCGACTGACAGTTTTGAAAGGCAAGGAAATGAAAGGAGTAAACGAAGTTCCCTCCTCCACCACCCTTTAAGATTAGGGCAATCAAAGAGATAGAGTTCCTTTAGGGATGGGAAGAATGCTATTGGTGCCAATAAAGAAAAAGAAGAAGAAGAAGAAGAAGAAGAGTCATTACTATCACCACTATCTAATGATATGTACTATATATTGGTGAAGAAGTTCATAGAAAGACGCTTAAGTGAAGCGAAGGCAGTTGATAATGGCGGAAAACTTTGTAGTTTATTACACTACAATAATTTAAGTTCAATAAGATTTGTGAGTGACAAAAGCCAACTAGGAAATCTCACTACTTGTAGCCTCTTAAGGCAAGTTTTCTAAGATTGTGGTGCGGTTGCAAGCCTTCCAATTTCATTTCATCGATGACAATGTCTGTATCCTTGATATATGTATGATATTTGGCATGCCATGTTAATTCTAGAGCACAAACATGTTATTTCTCTTTTAAATTTGCAGCCTTGTAATCGAATCCAGCAACACCATCCTTCGTTCCAAATTGCCAATCACTAAATTCTATTTTAGGCAGTTTAATCCATTTAATTTGTTTAGTCCACCACTATGCATGTTGGGGAAGCTGAGGAGACCACAAATTTTGATAATGACCAAAGATTAGTCAATTGTCCCAATCCACAAGTGATATAAGTCAGATTAAAGCATCCACCAATATCAAGATGCCTGAGGTTGACTAATCTTTTAAACTCTCGCGGCCATTCTTCAAGTGAACTACAACCATCGAGTATTAATGTCTGCAAATTTTGCAATCTAGTTACAGAATCCGACAGCTTTTTCATACCGTATATTTCAGAAAGATCAAGATATGTTATATGCTTCAGCTTACAAAAATGATTTGATGTTAAGAAATAACATGGGATTCTATGCAAGTCTATTGCGCGCAACGACTTGAGACTTGAATAAATTGCATCATATTCTAACCTGTTCGAAAGCTTGTAGCCACTTGATAATAGAAATGTTTGTATCCCACTTGCTCTGAATACTGAAGTTAAGAGAGAGGAAAAATCCCCAAAGTAACCAGCTGGTACATGCTGGGTTCTCTTGTCAACTTTGTCTACTTTATACTCTAATTTGGCGACTAAGGGTCCTGCCACTGAGATAGCAAGATCAAGCAAGAGATCATGCATTTTGCAGCTAGTGACGTCACCCAATCAATCTATTTAAGCTTCTTGAAAGAATGATCTCCAAAGTAAATCCATGAAGTATTCCTAACCAACATCTTCAAGGCATTGATTTAGGTCTGATAACTTGATATATCCTTGTGATATCCAAAGATTAATCAATATTGATTTAACGATCTCATGATCTTTTGGAAATAAACTGCAATAAGCAAACCACTGTTTCAAATGTGGTCGAAGTTGATTATAACTCAACTTAAGAGTTGGTAATATGTCATTTTCATTTTGAGATATTCTTGAAAGCTCATTATCCTTAAAAGACAACCACTTTGTTTCTGGGTTTCTCAAGTACAATAGCCTTCCAATCGTCTTGATGGCAAGAGGAACACCTGCACACTTTTCAACAATCTCATTTCTGTCTGACACGATTCCTAAATTTTCTAATTGATCATTTCCAAATGCCTTTTGTTTAAATAGAGATCATGAATAATGTTTGTCTAGACCCTCTAATAGATATGGTTTACCTCCTGTGTGCATTATCTTGGCAACCATTTTACTGCGTGTGGTTACTAATATTTTGCTACATCTAGCACCACCCATTAGCAGTTGTTTCAACTTAAACCATTCTTTAAGATCCTCATTCCACACATCATCCAAGACAAGTAAGTGTTTTTTACCATCGATTTCTTTTAGAAGAAAACTGATCAATGTACTCATTTCAACATCTTTTGGTTTCTTGTTTGTTGTAGATTCCAAGATTTTTCCACCTATTTATTTTTTACATCAAAAACACACACCCACATTTTTAGTTGAAAACCTTTTTCGATTGTCTCGTGATTGAATGTGAGCTGAGCTAATGTTGTCTTTCCCAATCCTCCAATTCCAACAATAGGATGAATTGAAACATTCTCTTCATCGTTGGATTCCATCAAAAGTTCAATAACTACCTTTTGACTAACATCTCTACCGATAACTTCTTCGGCATGCACAAAAAAATGAGTATTATCTCTCCTCTCCTATTCCGTACTGGTATCTCTATATGGCATTCCTTTAAGTGAAATTTCTTAATGTTCGCAAGCGCATCTAACTTGGACTCGTTTTAAGGAAATATGCAATCTAATTTGATTTGGAAAAGAAGATGCTTACCTTTTTTGCCTTCTTACCTCGAGTCATGATTTCTTGTTGTGGAACTTCACTGGATAAATCATTCAACAAGTCATCTGCTTCTTAAAAAGCATCTGCTGGATTTTTGAGCCACAATTTAATTGCGTTGTTTGAGCTTTTCAAGATCTTTTGCACTCCAGAGAAGCCCTAACGTTTTCACAGCCCTGACACCCAAATGCTTAATGATTCCCGTAGCAAGGCCATAGAGAAGACCTTCTGCCATTTCTTGATGGTAAATGGAGAAGCGAATTAGAAGACTGTGTAAAAGTTGTGTGGTCATTGTGATTGTACTTCGATATTGATCTATTTATTCTTGTCATCTTTCGATACCAATGGATTCCCATCTCAACTTCACAAGTGGGAAAAAAGCAGAAACTGGTGGTTTGAGAACTAACCTTTGTCCTTTCAGCATCAATGTTCCCTTTTTCGCTTTGCTATCCATTATTTTATTTTGCACTCTATCCATTTAGCAGCACTTGAAGCTTTTTCTCGATCGCTTTGTGTTTTACTTTTCCTTTTGTTCTTTCACTTTAATTTCGACCATCACTCCACGTTTATTCTTTTTGTTGATTTCTCGATAGAATCATGATCAAGTCAAAGAAAAATAGTCATATCTGTTAGAACTTAGAAGTCATGATTTCATTGATTTGATTCAAATCATGCCAGGAAAGATATTGATTTGATTTAAAAGAAAAAAAATATAAAACTTGAATATTAAGAATTGATGAAAAACATGATTTGATTAAAAAAATATATAAAATTTAAATATCACGAATTAAATCTTATCATTTAAATAATTTAAGTCGTGCATTTTACATACTAATTTGTAAACAAAGTAACTCAACATTTAAATGAAGAAAATTTCTATTTATAACCCAATATGTAAGACACATAATCCATACCGATGAGATGCCAAGACTTAATTTACAAAATAAATTTAAAATTTAAATCTCTTACAAATTAAGTCTTGCCATGTCATTGACATTGAAGGAATTGTCGAAATTGTCAACATAATCTATCTTTTGTATTATATATTGGTATTCATCTTATATGCATGTGATTTATTATTATAATTAAGCTTCTTATGTTACTATGAATAGTTAAATAAACAGTTCTCTCAAATACTTTGTTTCTCAACATTGTACGCCTTGCTAGAATAATTTCAAATATGGGCTTCTTTTGATTGCATGTTTTATAAAAACGGATTAGATATAAATAGCTCACAATGGTACTTTGGTTAAACCCATTAAGTTGAGTGATCATTTGGGATTTATTGCACCTTAGTAATATAGGATTATATCCTATTTAAATGTGGTAAATTACGTATGTAGGCCTAAAAGTTTAAGAGTTTTATTTTGGAGATTTCTTAAACCCATTGGGATTTGAGTTCTTAATGGGAGGACTCCAAAAGGTTTCAATATATATGGCTAGGTCCCCTCACCTCTCCATACGTCCATTAGTTTGCCCCAATGAGAACTAATATTTTGAAGGAGCAAGGAGATGAAGATTTAGTCTACATTTCTTGACAATGAATTCTGCAGGTAAACTGCTTTCCGTCTATTGAGATTCTATTTTCTAGCATGCTTCCTATTTTTACATTTGGTATCAGAGCTACCATGGTAGGATTAGAATATGTTGAATAAAAAGGGTGTTCGTGAGTTTGTAATTTCAGTTTTGTTTTCTTATACAAACCAAATACTCAAAATTCTTTTTGTTGAAACTCGCTTATTGTAAATCTTGAAAACGTCGGGGCTTTTGTTTCTCTCAATCTCCTTGTTCTTTTGATATATTTATCGGGCGTTATAGTTGTGTTTTATGGATTCAATTTTTTTTAAAATTTTTCGGAACCCTTTTATTGAAAATAAAATCGAATTCCATAAACGATTGATCAAATTCATCAAAAGTATATCAAAATATTTTCTGGGATGTTTATTTGTTTTAGATACTCCAACTTCATTGCTTGTTGCGGGTTTTGAGTTTTACAAAACTAGGGTTCATACCCATTTCAAAGTTTGATTAATCTACATCAAACATGGATACCCATTGTTTTAAAACACCATATATGTGTTTTTCGGGTACTCAATATTATTTCCCCTAAATAAATTTTATTTTTTGACTCAAAAATTGCAAGAAATTGAGAAAAACCCATTTGAAAACCCATTGACTTGGTAAGCAAACCCTCGACCTTTTTTCTGACCCGGCTGGAGGTTGAAGATGAATTCTCCTCCAGCCAAGATGTTGCCCACGCGCATCAGGTGGCGCGTGTAGCTATAGTGACAATGTTTTTTACTCCCTTCTTTTTTCCAGTATTTATTTACTCGTCCAATTAAATTTTTATATATTTTTTAGAAAATTTTTGTACCATTATAAGACACTGTTTTATAATTTTGAATATTATTTACACATTTTTTGAAGGGCTACAGTGTACTAAATATTATGATAAATTTTCTAGTGAATATTCAATGTCTTATAAAATCTATGCATATATGTACTCTCTCTAAGCATGTATGTGGATGTATATTAATTTTGTAACTTCTTATAAGCATTCTTTTGTAAATATATGCTTTTCAAGTTCATATTTAATTTTAGACATATCTCTTCTCTTATGCTTGATCTATTTATACTGTTTGTGTCATTCAATCACATTTGAACTCTGACTTTGATTGTGTCAAGTTGATGATTATAATTGCTATTTTGTGATTGATTTTTTATGGGCATTATGACTATCCTTATTTTCCCATTAAGAGAAATCTTTTGAAATATTAGTGGGTGGTAGCCGCCAAAGTGGCACACTCATTGATATTTATTTATAAAAAAAAGGATATCTCTGTTTTCTAATTTATTGCATATAATATTTTTCCCAAAGGTGTTGTTGTGTGTGATATTTTAGAAAATGGTGATAAGTAGTTAATGAGATTGCATTAGTCAAATTTTCTCATGCCTAAAGGTGATGGTATTTCGAAAACTGATATAATTTTATTAATTTGCTTCATGATATGTTTTAAAAGTACCTTATAGCATGTTGTTTAGTCAGCCCAAATGTGACTTTACAATGATGCACCAAGACTCTTACCGTAATGAAGCTCATATGGTTTTGAGCTTAATTACTGATTGTCTAATTAATAGCCCATATTAGTTAGATGGATATGTTATCATCCATTGACTGCATGCATTATGTTTGGATGATAATTAAATAAAATGTATTATTTTATGTTTCCACAGTTTTGAGTGCCTCCTTTATTTCAAGTCAATTATCTGCTATTGAAATTTTGACTGGAAATAATTAGGTGAGATGGAAACGAGATGTAGAAATAGCACTTGATCTTTTGGGTTTGGATTTTACCTTGGAGGAGTAGCCTTCAAAACCTACTGATAAGAGCACTGCTGAATATGCGGCCGAGTATCAAAAGTGGGATAGGGAAAACATGCTTTGTTTAAAGATTATCTAACGATCGATATTTGATTCCATTATGGGAGCTATTCTGGACAATGACAATGCTAAAAAAATTTTGGATGCCATAGGACAAAGGTTTGTTGAATTCGATAAAACTGAAATTGGAGACCTGATGGATAGATTGATGAGCATGAAATATGATGGTTCAAGTGGAGTTGTGGAGTACATTATGAAAATGATTCATATATCCTTTACGTTAGAAGCTCTTAAAATTTTCATTGCAGAGCCTTTTCTAGTTTATCATGTTCTCAATAGCCTTCCTAGTCAATTTAATAAGCTAAAGGTTGCTTATAATACTAGGCGGGATAAATGAGATTTAAATGATTTAATTGTAGTATGTGCCCAAGAGGAGTATATGATGCATCGTGAGACTGTTGAAACTGTGCAATTGACTTTTCAGCCACAACATAACAAGGTGTCTTCTCATAATCATAAGTCTAAGTTCTATAAAGGTAATAAATCACACCACAATCAGGACAATAAAAGGTTTGGAGGTCAGACTTCTGGTGGTCCTAAAGAAACTATAATGAAAAATGATCAATGTAAGTTTTGTAAAAAGAAGGTTCATTGGCAAAATGATTGTTTTAAGTTTAAGGCTTGGCTAGAGAAGAAGAAGAAGAAGAACTTGGTAGGTACCTCCTTGGCCTTAGTTTGCTTTGAGTCTTCTTTAGTAGATGTACCTTTAAATTCTTGGTGGATAGACTCAAGTGCAAGTATTCATATTGCAAATTCCTTACAGGGGTTCATAAGCAAACGAGGGCTAAGTGAGAATGAAATGAGCTTGTGCGTTGGGAATGAAGTTCAAGTGAAGGTCGAGTTTATAGGAGTAGTAAAGTTATCTTTGGATTCTAGTTTTTCTCTTGTTTTGGAGAATACAGTTTTTGTACCGACAATGAGATGGAATTTAATTTCTATATCAAAACTTGATGATTCTGATTTTTCCTTTAAGTTTGGTAATATAAAGGTTGAATTGTTTTATGATTCTCGTTTGGTTGGAAATGGTCTCTTATGTGATGGTTAATATAGAATGTCTTTGACTTCTTTTGGTGAAGTCTCTTGTGTTACCAATATAGTGAAGAAAAGGTCTTCAATTCATGAATCATCTTCTATGTTGTGGCACAAGAGATTAGGGTACATTTCAAAGGAAAGAAGGGAGAGATTAATAAAAGTTGAGATACTTTCATCCCTAGATTTTTTAGTTTTTAACACCTGTGTGGACTGTATAATAGGCAAGCTGACTAAATCCACAAAAAAGGGTTCTACTAGGAGCGACGGCATTTTGGACTTAATACATACCGACATTAGTGGACCTTTATCTTCTACCATATGTGAAAACAAGTACTTTATAACTTTTATTGATGATTTCTCACACTATGGATATGTTTATTTGATTAATGATAAATCTCTTGATCTTGAGAAATTTAAGATATTCAAAATGGAAGTAGAGAAACAATGTGAAAAAAGTATTAAAGTTGTAAGATCTGACCGTGGTGGTGAGTATTATGGGAAATATGATGAATCTGGTCAAAACATAGGCCATTTTGTAAAATTTTTACAAGGATGTGGAATAGTGCCTCAATACACTATGCCTGGGACACCCAAGCAGAATGGTGTTTCTTAAAGATGAAATCGGACTCTAAAGGATATGGTTAGGAGTATGATGAGTAGAACAAATTTGCCAGAATATTTATGGGATGAAGCTTTGAAAACTGCTCTGTACATTTTAAACAGGGTTCCCAGTAAAGCTGTTTCAAAAATTTATTTTCAATTGTGGACAGGTCGTAAGTTAAGTTTGGCTCATTTCAGAGTTTGGAGATGTCTAGCTGAGGTTATGATTTATAATCCTCTTGAAAAGAAATTAGACCAAAATCTACTCCTGGTTATTTTATTGGGTACCTAGATAGATCAAAATGATATAAGTTCTATTGTCCTAATTGTGGCTCCAGAATTGTTGAGTCCATTACTGCTAAATTTTTGGAGAATGATGTTGGTGACAGTGGGAGTTCTATATTGAAGAAACCTTTTGTTAAATCTAATCCAGTTATTGTTCCAATTCCTGTTATACAAGAAAGAGTTGTTTCTCAACCAATTGAAATTGTTAGTGAAGAACTTGGGCAATAAGAAGAAATTCCAACAGTGATTGAATCAGTTTCTGAGCCACAAGTCATAAGATCACAAAGGGAAAGAAGATCTATTTTGCCAAATGATTACATTGTCTATTTATTAGAGAGTGATTTTAATATTGGGTATATAGTTGATAGTGTTACTTTTAAGCAAGCCTTGACATGTCTTGAGTCAGATAAATGGTTAAGTGCTATAGAACTTGACATGTCTATGAAAAAGAATAAAGTATGGGAACTTGTTGAACTTCCTCCAAATACTAAGGCTATTGACAACAAGTGGATTTTCAAAAATAAATTAGACTCAAAAGGGAATGTTGAATGAAAGAAGGCAAAATTAGTTGCAAAAGGGTTTACTCAGCTAGAGGGCATTGATTATAATGAAACTTTTTCACCAGTTTCTTCAAAGGATTCTTTTAGAATTGTCATGGCACTTGTGGCACACTATGATTTGGAGATTCACCAGATGGATGTGAAGACGGCTTTTTTGAATGAAGATCTTTATGAAAAGGTTTATATTAGACAATCTGAAGGTTTTATTGTGAAGGAAAAAGAAAACTGGGTGTGTAAGCTAAATAAATCCTTATATTGCTTGAAGCAAGCATCTCGACAGTGGTATTTGAAGTTTGATGAGGTTGTAACTTCTCTTGGTTTTGTTGAAAATACAATTGACCAGTGCATATATCGAAAGACCAGTGGAAGAAACTTTATTTTTCTTATTCTGTATGTTGATGATATTTTGCTTGCTAGCAATGACTCGGGATTACTTCATAAAATGAAGAAAATGTTATTTGCTAATTTTGAGATGAAAGATCTTGGAGAAGCTTCTTTTGTGCTTGGCATTGAAATATGTTGTGATAGAGCTCATAGTTTGTTGGGACTTTCTCCGAAAGCTTATATACGGAGTGTGCTACAAATGTTTGAAATGTAGAATTGTGCACTTGGTGATGTACCCATCATAAAAGGAGATAAGTTTAACAAAACTCAATGTCCTAGAAATGAGCTCGAAAGGAAATCTGTGAAGAATATTCCATATGCTAGTGCTGTGGGGAGTTTGATGTATGTTCAAGTTTGCACTATATCAGATATTGCCTATGCAGTTAGTGTTCTTAGTAGGTTTCAGTCGAATCCAGGGAAAGAGCATTGGAAAGCAGCTAAGAAAGTTATGAGATACTTGAAAAAGACTAAAGGATACATGTTCACTTTCTAGCATTCAAATCACCTTGAGGTGGTAGGCTACTCAGATTCTGATTTTGCTGGATGTTAAGATGATTTGAAATCAACTTTAGGTTATGTTTTTATGCTGGTTGGGGGTGCTATTTTTTAGAAAAGTGTTACAAACTTTGGTGGCATATTCTACTATGCAAGCTGAATTTGTGGCGTGTTATGGAGCTACTATCCAAGCTGTTTGGTTAAGAAATTTTATTTTTAGACTGAAAGTTGTTGATTCCATCTTGAGGCCAATTACTATTTATTGTGATAATAGCGCAGCGGTGCTCTTTTCAAAGAATAATAAGAGTTCTAGTGGGTCCAAGCAAATTGACATCAAGTATTTGGTGGTTAGAGACAGAGTGAAATAAGGATTGACAAAGATAGAGCATATAAATACAGAAGCGATGATTGTAGATCCTTTGACTGAGGGACTCGCTCCTAAAGGTTTTAAAACACATGTTGCTAATATGGGTATTGTGGAAACTTTTGATGTTTTTGGTCAGTAGGAATTACTTATGTAAAAAGAACTACGTTTTGGCTTAATCCCTTTACAGGGTACGTAGGCAACCCATATGTTTTTTGGGTTAAGCTTCTTTGAATAATAATATATATCTCCCCTATCCATAAACTATGTTTTGAGCATGCATCTGGCTTATGTCTTTGATTATGATATATATATATATTTTTTAAATCTCGAGATACTATGGATAAAGACTTAAGATGAGTCTCTTTTAGAGACATGTGGCTTCTTTTTGAATTATTATGAGGACTGATATGAATTAGCACAGCTTTTGATCACATTGGTGCTAAGTTCATACTACATACTACCACATTGGTCGGAGGATGAGGATCCATGTCGATGAGGATATTAGCATTTGTAGCTGTGGAGTGGTTTTACATCGTTTAAATGGTATAACGACTTCCATGTTCGATATTGATATTCTTGTTGGACCAGATCGTGTTTTCTAAGGTGCTATCATTTGAGCTATTTTTTGTGTGGCCACCTATGTGGTCTAATCCGAGAGTTATTTTCAAAACAATTCTTTTTTGCAATCAATGTTCGCCCAAGTGAGAGAATGTTAGAATAATTTCAAATATGAGTTTCTTTTGATTGCATGTTTTATAAAAACAAGTTAGATATAAATATCTTATAATGGTACTTTACTTACCCATTAAGTTGAGTGCTCATTTGAGATTTACTGCACCTTAGTAATATGAGATTATATCCTCTTTAAATATGGTATATTGTGTATGTAGGCCTGGAAGCTTAAGGGTTTTATTATGAAAATTTCTTAAACCCATTGAGATTTGAGTCTTTAATGGAAGAACTCCAAAAGGTTTCCATAATATGGCTAGGTCCCCTCTCCTCCCCTTAGTTTGCCCAATTGAGAACTAATATTTTGGAAGAGCAAGGAGAGGAAGATTTAGTCTGCATTTCTTAACAATGACTTCCGCAGGTACGCTGCTCTCCATCTATTGAGATTGTCTTTTCTAGCATGCTTCCTGTTTTCACATTTATCAGCGACTTAAAAGGATTGTATTTCATGGGAGAAGTACGTGATACAAGATATTGTTTCATATGCAAACTATCGAACGGAGAAACCAGCATTATAGAGGGAGGTAAAGGGACTATGAATCGGAGGGATTGAAGAAATCTGCAAATATGAAGTAATATCATTCAAGAAATCTTGTGCCCTGTGGAATTCGAATACAGCATTTGCATCAAGTATGGATAGATTTCCTGTTCATGATCATATCGAACAATGCAAAGTGAAGATAATTCTTGGAGGTATCTATGAATTCAACACACCACAAATCTTGGGAACAGAACTAAGAGAAAAATATTCGAATTGCAAATTCATGTTCTGATGAATTTGAAATTTCTTAAACTTGGGTAGGCAAATGTTGTTACTCCCACCAGCAGGAATCAACACTCTTATCATTTTGTATCTCCATCGTTATTTTTGTCACAAGCATTTATATGAATCTTTGAAGCAAACCAAAAAGATTTTCCTCCATTTTTTAGTTGGAAATCCTTTCTTTTCTGTACAACATCCAACTGCAAAATCCTTGATGGCAAATGACGTTCATGGAATGCAGTAATACAGAAGTCTCAAACACTTGGTTGCATCATCATGTTGTAGTCATCATCTTCATATATGCTCCACCATGTGAACCAAATCTTTCCTGCAAGCTTGGACATATGAGGTACACTCGAGAGAATTGTATGTTTTATAGAATTAGTAATCTGGAAAGAACCACAAGCATAATCCAATTACCGTAAGATTTGTCATGCTAACAGCAATGCAAGCACTCACGAAATTGAAGTGGTTGATTCACAGATATTGGTGGCATATCCTGGGAAAGTGAGTCACCAAGCATCAGTTAGGGTAAAACTCCATTAGAAATATTATGGAACATCAATACCACAAGAAATTGGATTGTATATATTTTGAAAGTACTGAAGATAAGAAAAGTCGCCAATTGGTTTTACAAGCAAAACAACTGCGATGAGATAAAACGAGCAATTAATTAGATATGCAATATTTCAATGTGAACCCATGCTTCATAATGAGTCAAAAATCTCAAAGAGTGCTAGGGAAGATGTTACATGCCTATCTCGTTTTCCTCTTTATCTGTTCATATTTAAAAAATATATACAAATCTGTCTTCTAGCAATGCTAGCTAAGATGTTACTTGCCTATCTCTTCAGTCATCTAAAACTGCGCAAACAACTTCGACAGTACCTTGGAAGGAATAAAAGATGAAAAGGAAAATGCAATATCATGGCTAGAAGCAAATGCCATTGGAAGAAGCATAAACTGCAAATCTCAAATTTTATAAATACAATTGGATGGAGTGGAAACAATCCATTTTATCAAGTGTGCTAAAACAAGTAACAAAACAGTTGTCTTCATCCAATAACAGTCAGCTGATCTTTACCTTTGCATAAGACTATTGAGAGAAATAGAAAGAAATTGGACAATTTGCTTTTAAAAGCAACTGAACCTCCACCATAAGTTAATGAAACATTAACATCTCTTGATTTCTCAACCTAATAAGATGTTGTGTTATACCACAATCAAGGTCACAAATTACCAACAGTCACCCAGCATAACCCCTGCACCTTTCCACAAAGGTTGTCACTTCCATTATCACCTCTGCAAGAGGTAAAAATGGAATCCCTCGCATTTTCCTAGCAACAAAACAAGACCAAGTTTAACAAAGAATTGTGCAATTACCGTTCGATTCTCAGTAGATTCATGAAGTAGTACAAATCAAGTGTAAGATGTAACAGCCACAACATTGGGAATAACGACCACGCAGAACTCAATCATCGAATATACCTAATGATATTCCCACGCAACTGCAGCAATGGAATTTCATCAAGGTAATAATAAAAAAAAAAAAAAAAGTTTATTTTGGGATTTAAATACTTACATCTAATTATCTTCAAAGAGTGATGGCCGCAGTTTGCAGCCATGGGCACGCACCCTTTGTACCGGCAACTCATGGAAATCATTTTAGATACCCATCCTTGACAACGACACCCTTAGCTTGACCCCTCTCCTCCTCCTCGATTTCTCAACGACATTTTTGCCTCCGTCCAGATCACTCCCTTCCGCCCTTTTCTCCTAAATTTTCTCTTTTTTTTTTTTTTTTTTTTTTTTTTTTTTTTTTTTTTTTTCCTTTCACCTTCTTGTTAAACAGTGTAATGAACAGTAAAAAAATATGCGAGAAGTGAGAAAAGTTAAATAAAAATATTATAAATGATATTATTTTTATTTTAAAATTTAAAAAATTCACATTATTTTTTATATTTTGTTTGAAAGTTATTTAAGAATATTAAACTGATTTAAAAACCAAACAGTTGTTTTCATCCAATAATAGTCACCATCTTTCCCTTCGCATAAGTTTATTGAGAGAAATAGAAAGAAATTGGACAATTTGCATTTAAAAGCAATTGAGCATCCACCATAAATTCCAGAAAATCAACTCGCAAAGATGCTTTGCCATGCGACAATCAAGGTCACAAATACCAACAGTCGCCCAACTTTGGAAGAGATAAAAATGGAAGAATAATACTCTTTCATTTTGGTTTTTCTCATTTTAACCATTCATATATTTAATTTTTTTTAAGTATTTTTTTATTTATTGATTAAGAAAATGACTATTAGTATATTATATTTTTTTATTTTTTAAAAATGTTTAAACATATTCAAAAATTGTTTGAAAAAAAAAAAGTACAATTTACATTAGAGGCATAACAAGTAAACAAATTGAGGGGTATAATAGCACTACCCAAAATGGAATCTCTCGCATTTTTCTAGCGACCAAACAAGACTAAATTTAACAAAGAATAGAGCAATTACCGTCTAATTCTCAGCGGATTCATGAAGTAGTACGAATCAAGTGTAAGCTCTAACAGCCATAACATCGGTAACAACGACCATGCAGAACTCAAACGTCAAAGACACCAGATGATATTCCCACGCAACTGCAGCAATGAAATTTCATCAGGATATATAATAAAAAAAAGTTTATTTTGTGATTATATTACTTACGCCTAATTGTCTTCAGACGGTGACTGCTGCAGTTTGGGGCCATGGGAACCCTTTTTTTTGGACAACTCAAGGAAATCATTTTAGATGTCCATCAAGACGCCCTTAACTTGACCCCTCTCCTCCTCCTCGATTTCTCAACAACCTTTTTGCCTCCGTCCAGATCACTCCCTTCCTCCCTCTCCCCCTTCACTAGTCTTCTTTCACCTTCTTGTTGAACAGTGTAATTATTAGTAACAAATGTGCGAGGAGTCCTTTTTTTATCCGTATTTTTGGCCGTACCTGTGGCATGACTCTTTTCCTAATAGATGTGAAGAATATCGTAAGTGATGAAACTTCATCTTCTGTGAATAGGAAGAAGAAATCAGGAAGAAGAAAATTACCACTGAATTGTTGACTTCGGAATTAGGATAATTATGATAAGCATTGAACCTCTTTGTAACGTTCTTCACTTCTTCCTGCAACTAAAATTTTAAGAACGAAGAAATTCCATGAGATAAAATCCTCAAACAGAGAGAGAGAGAGAGAGAGAGGCGAAGAATTAAAAATTTTAAAGTACTACGAGGCATTAAGATGAAGTGGCGAGTTAAATACCTCGGAGGGCCGATCCAGGTCCAATTTATCGATGTGTTTAATCTTGGACCAATCCTCTCCCGTCTCGGGCTCGCACCTGGCAACAATTTGGGACACTGCTTTCTAATTGTCAACACTTTCAAAGACTTCAACAAACGCATTTCTTTGGGCAGCGAAATCAAACTAGGACAATTAGAAATTTCGAACTGTTGAAGCGATGTCCATTTGCAAATCCAAACTGGTAAGGCCCTCAGCATGCAACAACTCGAAATCTGGAACTTATGTAGAGTGGTAACATGTTGAAGACCTAACGGCAGATGCACCAATTTTGGAAGCCCAACGAAATCCAGAGACAGGAGGCTCTTAAGGCCTTGCCATCCCATTCCAGCCTCATCATGGCAGCCTAGATCAAGCTTATCACAATGATTAATCTCCAGCTCTTGAAGTCCAGTGAGATATTGTATACCTTGAGACAAAGACTTTAATCTATGGCAGTGGAAAATCTGCAGAGACACAAGAGAAGTCAGGTTTTGCAGTCCCTTCTCTGGGAGAATCTGTAGATCTTCTATCCTACGTAGTCGTAGACGCTTCAATTTTGAGAGAGGAACGAATGAAGAAGAGGCAAATATAGACATATTCATCAACGTCTGTTGCATTGGCTTCCAGCTGGCATTAGACAGGACTAACTCTTTTTCAAGATGTGGAAACATCGGCATGGAATCCAGAACAGTGCAACCCGCGACAGATAGCTCTGAAAGGCAAGGAAATAATGAAGCGAGTAAAGGCTCTTTCCTCCACCACCCCTTGAGATTAGGGCAATAATAGACTTGAAGTTCCTCCAAGGATGGGAAGATTTTCAACCCATGCCCAAAAATGGTATAATCTCTATCTGACATAATGTACTCACTATCGTCCATAATGTACTCAATATCGTCCAAGTATTTAAGAAACAGACGCTTAAGAGAGGGCAGTTTACTCAATGGTGGCAAATGTTTCAGTTTTTCACACTTCGATAATTGAAATTCAACAAGATTTGAGAGTGACGAAAGCCAACTGGGAAACTCCGCACCTTTGTAACCTATTAATTCAAGCCTTCTAAGATTGGGGGGAGGTTTAAAGCCTTTCAATTTTATTTCAGCATCGGCATCATCTCTCAACCCAAACGAATCATCCCAATATAATTTTAGAGAGCGAATCTTTTGTTTCGCCTTCAAATTTGCAGCCTTGTAATCTTTAGCATCATCTTTCCCACATCCCAAATTTCTAATCTGTAAATCTCCTCTTAGGTAATTTAGTCCATTTAATTCATTCAGTCCAGCACTATGCATGTTGAGATCAGAATCCAGGGGGGATACCAGGAAGTCTGATAATGACCGAAGTTTAGTCAATTGCCCCAATCCACGTGGCATATAAGTGAGTTTCCAACATCCATTGATGTCAAGAAGCCTGAGGTTGAATAATCTTGAAAAGTCTCTGGGCCATTCTTCAAGCCAATGACAATTGCACAATTTTAACGTCTGCAAATTCTGCAAGCTGGTTATAGAATCTGGTAACTTTTTCATCGAGTACATTCCAGAAAGATCAAGATATCTTAAACTATTTAACTTCCAAAACGAGCTTGACGGTAAAATTACTGTATCTCTACCCTGAAATTTCAATGCGCGCAACGTTTTGAAGCTTGAAATAAATGCATCACATTCGAATTCTGTCATGCCCCAAGGCTCACAGATACTGTCACTTGCTGAAAGAATTAATGTTCGTAGGGGATTGAAGGGAATATTGAAATGACGAGTGCCCCTATGAGGAGTGCCCCATATATGACGAGTGCCCATCTTAAGTCTCACTGCAATAAAGATAGCAAGATCATACATGAGGTCATTCATTTTGAAGCTAGTGACTTCACCCGACCAATCTGTTGTGACTTTTTCAAAGAAAAATCTCGAAATTAAATCCACGAAGTATTCATGACCAGCATCTTCAAGGCATTCATCTTCATTTGACGGCTTTATAAATCCTTGTGCTATCCAAAGATTAATCAATGTTGATTTATCAATCTCGTAATTCTTAGGAAATAAACTAGTATAAGCAAAACATAGTTTCAAATGCCCCGGAAGTTGATCGTAAATCAACTTTAGAGTTGCTATGCTGGCTTCTTCATTTAGACGTATTCTTGAAAGTTCATTATTCACAAAAGGCAACAACTTTGTTTCTGAATTTTTGAAATACGATAATCTTCCAATTGTTCTTATGATGAGAGGGACACCTTCACATTTTCTCACAATCTCCTTAATTCCAATATTCACAATTCCCTTATTGTTTGGCTCTTGGCCATTTTTAAACGCCATCCGTTTAAATAAATACCATGAGTGACGTTCATCTAAACCTCTCAAGTAATATGGTTTAACTGTGCACATAGTAGTAATATCAGCAACCAGCTCTTCACTACGTGTAGTTACTAAAATTTTGCTGCCTCTTGCACCATCCTGTAGATAGTGTAGAACTCGTCGCAAGTCAAACCAACTTTCAGGATCCATGATGCGCAAATTATCCAAGACAAGTAGGTACTTCTTACCATAAATTTCTTTTCTAATATCGTCAAGCAAGAGATCCATTTTAACATAAAATGGTACTTTCTTATTTCTGGCAGATTCGAGGATTTTTCTAACGATTGCTTTTTCCATATCTACCTCATCATGAGAGACACACACATGCACCCACATTTTTAGCAGAAAATATTTTTGGATTTTCTCGTGATTGAATGCGAACTGAGCTAGTGTTGTCTTTCCCATACCTCTGATTCCAACAATCGGAAGTATTGAAACTTTGTCCTCAACGTTGGAGTCCATTAAAAGTTCAACAACTGCCTTTTTATCCTCATCTCTACCAATAAGTAGTTCTTCGGGACAAAAAGCATTATTATCCCTCTCCCAATTAATCTCTTCTACCGGTATCTTTCCATGGCGCTCAAAATGAAACTTCCTCAGGTCGTTTGCAATGTGATCTAAATCATTTAGAACAGTCTTAATCTTAAGACCCATTCTACGGTTAAATACAAGTTGATTCGATTTGGAAAAGAAGATGCACACCTGTTTTGCCTTCATATTTCGGGTCATGAGTTCTTTCCAAAGAGCTTTGTTCGATAAATCATCCAGCAAGCCGTCCACTTCATATAAGATATCTGTTAGCATCCGGAGCAAGCCACTGATTTCAAGGTCTCCGGCTTGTTTCTCCTCGGCATCCAGAAGCACAGGTTGTAATTCTAAAACAATAATGTTCTTCAGCTTTTCAAAATCTTCGACACAGGACCATAATAATCCCAACTTTTTCGCCGTCCACGCGTTCAAATGCTCAATGATTCCAGGAACAAGAATGGAGGGAAAAAATTCTGCCATTTCTTAGATGTTTAGTGTGCCAATGACTGATAAAAGATTATATCTTTTCATTTTCTAGAGCGGAAAAGTTAAAAGGACAAAGGAAGAACAAAACAAAATAGAAAAGCAGGGGAAACACGATAAGATATTTCCCGCAAAGGGTGGGTCTACACCCACCGTTGGGGGCTCCCGGAGCTCCCGCTAAGCAAATTTTTTTATTTTTTTATTTTTAAATATCATTTTTTTAATATTTTTAAAAAGGAATTTACAATATTATTAATTAATATTTTTTTAATCACTAAATCAAAATAAAAATTAGAGCGAGAGCACGGATCCCCAGCGATCCCTAGCTTTTACCTTCCCCACAAATCAAATCATAGAAGCAGTAGATACTGAAAAGATTCGCACATAATGGATGGTGACTTGATCTCCACTTATACCGTATAATTGATGGGTTGATGGGTAGTGATAGGTTACCACTGTATTACTACCGATCTATCATTCAAGTGTATTTTAAATTTTTTATTTTTATTTTATTTTTTTAAATATTTTTTTAATATCTTTAATCATTAAAAAAATTTAAAAAAATATATAATTTTACTAATATTTAATTTTTTAATAATTAAGTAAAATAAAAAAAATCAAATACAAAAAAAATAATAGATAAGTTGTAATTAAACAGTAAGAGTATCATTTTCCATAATTGATTACATTTGTGAAAAGCCAGTGTCCGAAATATTGAAAGGACCGTACCAGATCCACCGCGCTGGTGACTGGTGTTACCCTTCATATAAAGGACAATGAATTCATCACCGACTATTCTACCGTTTATTATTTTTTACTTTAATTCAAAAATGATTGTCCTAAGTTTAAAGTACAATAAAAAATTATTTAATACACAGTTATAAACCAATTGTAATATAGTTAGAATTATATCATTTTCTTAGTATAAATAGAGATTCTTTTTGGTTGTGTTTTTTACATATATTTTTTTAATATTTTTAAATTTTCTTTTTAAAAAATTTACAATATCATTAAAAAATACTTTTTTAATTATTTACTAAGTTAAAAAAAAAAAAAAAAAACTTTCGGGATACTTTTTGAGTCCCAAATTTGAGACCCAAAGTATTTTTATTCAAAGAAATGTGCTATTTTGGTTAGTAGAAATTAAATTAAATTATTTTATCTTATATAATTATTATAATATAAATTTTTACGTAAAACATAATAAGTAATTCAATTATTTTAAATTTTAAAACAAAATTAATATTAAAAAGTTATATTATAAAAATATTTATTTAATTTTTAATAAAATATTTTATCTTATTTTATTTAAACTGTATAACTAAATGAAACTTAAAGTCTAAAATAAAGTCATCCTCGCGTAGTTAAAGAATTTGCCAAAAAATGAAGTTTGGTCCTACTGAGTTGTTTTTGTATTTCTCTTCTGGAGTTTAATTAGCTTATACATATCCAAATTTCTACTTTCTCTATAATGATATATGGATTTTGTGGATAAGCCGAAAAGAAAAATTAAATATTAATTTTATAAAAAAATAATAATACATTTTCGAAATATTAAGGCTTTTTATTAGGCATCTCCGAAATATAATAAAGTTGTGTTTGTTCTTGGACAGTCGAACCAAGTTTGTGACATTGGCTGTATATTGAGAAAAATATTTATAGTAGTGGTGGCCGGCACGTTGTGCGACTTTGCAGATTGAGGATGCAGCTTACAGATGGATAATCTTGAAGTGGTGGTGACAATGTTGCAAAATTGGATTAGAAGCGGTGAACTGAGGCACAAGTTGCAGTGACAATTAGATACTTAATAGGATTTTAAAGGGCAATACGAATTGTTAAAAAGAAATAATAATAATTTGAGACATACAGTTATCGATCTTTTGAATTAAAATACTTGCTTTAAGTGTTGAACTTTCGACAATATTTATATTATATAAAAAAGTGAGATCCTGAAGTTTTTTCTTTAAATAATTATCTATTCCGTACCATCTTATCCAAACTTAACATGACGAGAGCTGAATTAATTGAATTGTCGTAGTCCCTTAGATCAGTTACATCCGGTGTCTTAAAAGTACCGAATTTTCTATAATTTGAGGTTAATTATATGGTTTTAAT
This sequence comes from Carya illinoinensis, assembly GCF_018687715.1. Lineage (NCBI taxonomy): Eukaryota > Viridiplantae > Streptophyta > Magnoliopsida > Fagales > Juglandaceae > Carya > Carya illinoinensis. Next base: position 7,672,408 of record NC_056765.1, read on the forward strand.
CAAAATATTTTCTACATCTAGATTTCTATATTAGGAAAAAAGTTTAAAAAATAAATAGTAATTCTTCATATTTAAAAAAATACTATTTATTCCCTAAACCATTTTGTATCAATATTTTATTCTAATACATAAAATAAATTATTCTTTTAATCATCAACATTTTCTATCATACTCATGTTTGTTATAGTTTTAAATAATAATTTAAATAATTAAAAATATATATATAAAAATAATTTTAAAAATATTATCATACCCACAAAAAAATAATTTAAATTTTTGTTTAAAATATTTACTAGAGTAATAGTTCAAAACATATCAAAAAAATATTGAGTAGTTAAGTTTGTAAATAAAAGTGAGAAAAAAGTAATAAAAAAATAATAGAGAAAGTATAAGGAATTGGATGTAAGAGATTTTTGAAAGATGAGTAAAATTTAGAGAAAAATTTTAGGAATGTCATTTTTAGCTAAATTATAGAGAAGTTTATGGGGAACCCAACGTGAATGTTCTTAAAATTAATTGGTTTATGTTAAATCAAAGCCCTAGAGTTTTACTTTTTAGATAATTAAATACTTTAAAAAATATCCTATGATAAATATATATGTAGAATAAATAAAGAAGAGATTTGTTATTCATCATTCTCACACACTACACTTATTTTTATTTTATTATTATTTTTTATTTTATTTTTCTTAAACTAATTGGCACCACTCATTAGCAGTTGAAACAACTTAAACCATTCTTCAAGATCCTCTTTCCACACATCATCCAAGACAAGTAAGTATTTCTTACTATCGATTTCTTTTAGAATAAAACTGATCAATGTACTCATTTCAACATCTTCTGGTTTATTGTTTGTTGCAGATTCCAAGATTTTTCCAACTATTTTTTTTTACATCAAAGACATCAAAAACACACACCCACATTTTTAGCTGAAAACCTTTTTCGATTGTCTTATGATTGAATGTGAGCTGAGCTAATGTTGTCTTTCCCAATCCTCCGATTCCAACAATAGGAAGAATTGAAACGTCTCTTCATTGTTGGAGTCCATCAAAAGTTCAATAATTGCCTTTTGATCACCATCTCTATCGATAACTTCTTCGGCATGCACAAAAAATTGAGTATTATCTCTCCTCCTATTCCGTAGTGGTATCTCTGTATGACATTCCTTTAAGTGAAATTTCTTAATGTCCACAAGCGCATCTAACTTCTCTATAATTATCTTAATCTTAGCACCCGTTTTAAGGAGATATGCAATCTGATTTGATTTCGAAAAGAAGATGCTTACCTTTTTTGCTTTCTTATCTCAAGTCATGATTTTTTGTTGTAAAACTTCAATAGAGAAATCATTCAACAAGTCATCCACTTTATAAAAAGCATATGTTAGATTTTCGAGCCACACTTTAATTGCATTGTTTTGAAACTGCTGCTCCTCTACATCTAGAAGCATAGCTTGGATTATTGTAATCATATTTTGAGCTTTTCAAGATCTTTTGCACTCCAGAGAAGCCCTAACTTTTTCACACCCCCTACAACCAAATGCTCAATGATTCCCGTAGCAAGGCCGTAGAGAAGACCTTCCACCATTTCTTGATGGAAAATGCAAAAGTGAATTATAAAACTCTGTAGAAGTTGTGTGGTCACTATGATTGTACTTCAATATTGATCTCTTGATCAGTATGATTTACTCTTGTCATCTTTCGATACCAATGGATTCCCATCTCAACTTCACAAGTGGGAAGAAAGCAAAAACTAGTGGGGTGAGAGCTAACCTTTGTCCTTTCAGCATCAATTTCCTTTTTTCGCTTTACTATCCATTATTTTTCTCCCAGTCTATCCATTCAGCAGCACTTGAAACTTTTTTGGATCGCTTTGTGTTTTACTTTTCCTTTTGTTCTTTCACTTTATTTTCAGTCATCACTCCGCATTTCTTCTTTCTGTTCTTCTCAAAAGAATCATGACCAAGTCGAAGAAAAATAGTCATATCGGTTAGAAGTTAGAAGCCATGATTTGATTCAAAAGAAAAAATTATAAAACTTGAATATTAAGAATTGATGTCAAACATGATTTGATTAAAAATATATATAAAATTTAAATATTACAAATTAAATCTTATTATTTATCTGACGTAAGTGGTGTATTTTACATATTAATTTGTAAACAGAGTAACTCAACATTTATATGAACAAAAATTCCATTTATAAGTCGAGATTTAAGACACATAATCCATACCGATGAGATGGCAATACTTAATTTACAAAATAAATTTAAAATTTAAATCTTTTACAAATCAAATTTTTCCATGTCATTGACATTGAAGGAATTGTTAAAATTGTCAAAATCTTTAATTGCATTGTTTTGAAACTGCTGCTCCTCTACATCTAGAAGCATAGCTTGGATTATTGTAGTCATATTTTGAGCTTTTCAAGATTTTTTGCACTCCAGAGAAGCCCTAACTTTTTCACACCCCCTACAACCAAATGCTCAATGATTCCCGTAGCAAGGCCGTAGAGAAGACCTTCCACCATTTCTTGATGGAAAATACAAAAGTGAATTATAAAACTCTGTAGAAGTTGTGTGGTCACTATGATTGTACTTCAATATTGATCTCTTGATCAGTATGATTTACTCTTGTCATCTTTCGATACCAATGGATTCCCATCTCAACTTCACAAGTGGGAAGAAAGCAAAAACTAGTGGGGTGAGAGCTAACCTTTGTCCTTTCAGCATCAATGTTCATTTTTTTGCTTTACTATCCATTATTTTTCTCCCATTCTATCCATTCAGCAGCACTTGAAACTTTTTTGGATCGCTTTGTGTTTTACTTTTCCTTTTGTTCTTTCACTTTATTTTCGGCCATCACTCCGCATTTCTTCTTTCTGTTCTTCTCAAAAGAATCATGACCAAGTTGAAGAAAAATAGTCATATCGGTTAGAAGTTAGAAGCCATGATTTGATTCAAAAGAAAAAATTATAAAACTTGAATATTAAGAATTGATGTCAAACATGATTTGATTAAAAATATATATAAAATTTAAATATTACAAATTAAATCTTATTATTTATCTGACGTAAGTGGTGTATTTTACATATTAATTTGTAAACAGAGTAACTCAACATTTATATGAACAAAAATTCCATTTATAAGTCGAGATTTAAGACATATAATCCATACCGATGAGATGGCAAGACTTAATTTACAAAATAAATTTAAAATTTAAATCTTTTACAAATCAAATTTTTCCATGTCATTGAGATTAAAGGAATTGTCAAAATTGTCAAAATAATCTATCTTGTGTATTATATATTGGTATTAATCTTATATGCATATGATTTATTATTATAATTAAGCTTCTTATGTTACTATGAATAGTTAAAATTATTTTCTAAACTGCAAAAACAACTTTGTATAAACAGTTCTCTCAAATACTTTGTTTCTCAACATTGTATGCCCATCAGTGACTCAAATGGTTGTGTTTCATGGGAGAAGTACGTGATACAAGATACTGTTTCATATGCAAACTATCAAACGGAGAAACCAGCATTCTAGAGGGAGGTAAAGGAACTATGAATAGGAGGGATTGTAGAAATCTGCAAACATGAAGTAATAACATTCAAGAAAGCTTGTGCCCTGTGGAATTCGAATACAGCATTTGCATCAAGTATGGATAGATTTCTTGTTCATGATTACATCAAACAATGCAAAGTGAAGATAATTCTTGAAGGTATCTATGAATTCAACACACCACAAAACTTGGGAACAGAACTAAGAGAAAAATATTCGAATTGCATATTCATGTTCTGATGAATTTGAAATTTCTTAAATTTGTGTAGGCAATTGTTGTTACTCCCACCAGCAGGAATCAGCACTCAATATCATTTTGTATCTCCATCATTCTTTTTGTCACAAGCATTTATATGAATCTTTGAAGCAAACGAAGAAGATTTTCCTCCATTTTTTAGTTGGAAGTCCTTTCTTTTCTGTACAACATCCAACTGCAAAATCCTTGATGGCAGATGACGTTCATGGAATGCAGTAATACAGAAGTCTCAAGCACTTGGTTGCATCATCATGTTGTAGTCATCATCTTCATATATGCTCCACCATGTGAACCAAATCTTTCCTGCAAGCTTGGACATATGAGGTACACTTGAGAGAAATTGTATGTTTTATAGAATTAGTAATCTGGAAAGAACCACAAGCATAATCCAATTACCTTAAAATTTGTCATGCTAACAGAAATGCAAGCACTTATGAAATTGAAGTGGTTGATTCACAGTTCTAACAAAAGATATTGGTGGCATATCATGAGAAAGTGAGTCAACCAGCATCAGTTAGGGTAAAACTCCATTAGAAATATTATGGAACATCAATACTACAAGAAGCTGGATTGTATATATTTTGAAAATATTGAAGATAAGAAAAGTTGCCAATTGGTTTTACAAGCAAAACAACTATGACGAGATAAAACGGGCAATTAATTAGATATGAAATATTGCAATGTGAACCCATGCTTCATAAGGAGTCAAAAATCTCAAACAGTGCTAGGGAAGATGTTACATGCCTATCTCGTTTTCCTCTTTATCTGTTCATATTTAAAAAATAAATACAAATCTGTCTTCAAGCAGTGCCAGCTAAGATGTTACTTGCCTATCTCTTCAGTCATCCAAAACTGCGCAAACAACTTCCACAGTACCTTGGAAGCAATAAAAGATGAAAAGGAAAATGCAATATCATAGCTAGAAGCAAATGCCATTGGAAGAAGCATAAACTGTAAATCTTAGATTTTATAAATACAATTGGATGGAGTGGAAACAATCCATTTTATCAAGTGTGCTAAAAAAATTAACAAAACAGTTGTCTTCAACCAATAACAGTCAGCTCATCTTTCCCTTTGCATAAGACTATTGAGAGAAATAGATAGAAATTGGAAAATTAGCATTTAAAAGCAACTGAACCTCCACCATAAGTTTAACAATGAATAGTACAAATCAAGTGTAAGTTGTAACAGCCACAACATTGGGAATAACGACCACGCAGAACTCAAACATCAAAGATACCAACTGATATTCCCACGCAACTGCAGCAATGGAATTTCATCAAGGTAATAATCAGAATAAAAAAGTTTATTTTGGGATCGTATTACTTACATCTAATTATATTCAAAGAGTGATGGCTGCAGTTTGTAGCCATGGGCGCGCACCCTTTGTCCCGGCAACTCATGGAAATCATTTTAGATATCCATCCTTGACAACGACACCCTTAACTTGACCCCCCTCCTCCTCCTCGATTTCTCAACAACCTTTTTGCCTCCGTCCAGATCACCCCCTTCCGCCCTTTTCTCCTAAATTTCCTCTGTATTTTTCTTTCACCTTCTTGTTGAACAGTGTAATTAATAGTAACAAATGTGCGAGGAGTCCTTTTTTTATCCGTATTTTGGTCCGTACCTGTAGTATGACTCTTTTCCTAATACATGTGAAGAATATCGTAAGTGACGAAACTTCATCTTCTGTGAATAGGAAGAAGAAATAATAAAGAAGAAAATTAACGCTGAATTGTTGACTTGTGAATTAGGATAATTATGATAAGCATTGAACCTCTTTCTAACGTTCTTCACTTCTTCCTGCAACTAAAATTTTAAGAACGAAGAAAGTTCTGTGAGATAAAATCATAAAACGGGGGGGGAGAGAGAGAGAGAGAGAGAGAGGCGAAGAATTAAAAATTGAAAAGTACTACGAGGCCTTAAGATGAAGTGGTGACTTAAATACCTCGGAGGGAAGAATTAAAAATTGAAAAGTACTACGAGGCCTTAAGATGAAGTGGTGACTTAAATACCTCGGAGGGCCGATCCAAGTACAATTTAGGGATGTGAGTAATCTTGGACCAATCCTCTCCCGTCTCGCGCTCGCATCTTGGCAACAATTTGGGACAGTGGTTTCTAATTGTCAACACTTCCAAAGACTTCAACAAACGCATTTCTTCGGGCAGCGAAGTCAAACTAGGACAATTAGAAATTTCGAACTGTTGAAGCGATGTCCATTTGCAAATCCAATCTGGTAAGGCCCTCAACATGCAACAACTCGAAATTTGGAACTTATGTAGAGTGGTAACATGTTGAAGACCTGACGGCAGATGCACCAATTTTGGAAGCCCGACGAAATCCAGATACAGGAGGCTCTTAAGGCCTTGCCATCCCATCCCAGCCTCATCATTGCCGCCTAGATCAAGCTTATCACAGTCATTAATCTTCAGTTGTTGAAGTCCAGTGAGATATTGTATACCTTGAGACAAAGACTTTAATCTATGGCATCGGAAAATCTGCAAAGACTCGAGAGAATTCAGGTTTTGCAGTCCCTTCTCTGGGAGAATCTGTAGATCTTCTATGCTATTTAGTAGTAGACGCTTCAATTTTGAGAGAGGAACGAAAGAAGAAGAGGCAAATATAGAGGAGTCTACTGTTGTTGAAGTTGAGCAAACTGGCGTACCCATATTCATCATCAATGTCTGTTGCATTGGCTTCCAGCAGGCATTAGACAGGACCAACTCTTTTTCAAGTCGTGGAAAAATCGGCATGGAATCCAGAACAGTGCAACCCAAGACGGATAGCTCTGAAAGGTAAGGAAATGAAGGGAGTAAAGGAGGCTCTTTCCTCCACCACCCCTTGAGATTAGGGCAATAATGGAGTTGAAGTTCCTCTAAGGATGGGAAGAATATTGCTACGTCTGGCGCTGATAAAGAAGAAGACTCGTTCCCATAATCACCATCTGACATGTACTCAATAGCGTCCAAGTATTTAAGAAACAGGCGCTTAAGAGAGGGCAGTTTACTCGATAGTGTCCAAGTATTAAACAAACCTTTCAGTTTTTCACAGTTTGATAATTGAAGTTCAACAAGATTTGTGAGATTCGAAAGCCAAATGGGAAACTTCGCACCTTTGTAACCTATTAATTCAAGCCTTTTAAGATTGCTGTGAGGTTCTAGGCTGAACAATTTTTTTTCAGCATCGGCATCATCCCTCCACCCAAATGAATCGCCCCAATGTAATTTTAGAGAACCAATCTTTTGTTTCTCCTTCAAATTTGCAGCCGAGAAATCTTTAGCATCATCTTTCCCACACCCCAAATTGCTAATCTGTAAATCTCCTCTTAGGTAATTTAGTCCATTTAATTCATTTAATCCGGCACTACGCATGTTGAGATCAGATTCCAGGGGGGATACCAGGAAGTATGATAGTGACCGAAGTTTTGTCAATTGCCCCAATCCACGTGGCATATAAGTCAGTTTCCAGCATCCATTGATGTCAAGATGCCTGAGGTTGACTAATCTTGAAAAGTCTCTGGGCCATTCTTCAAGCCAACTACAATTGCATAGTTTTAACGTCTGCAAATTCTGCAAGCTGGTTATAGAATCTGGTAACTTCTTCATCAAGTACATTCCTGAAAGATCAAGATATCTTAAACTATTCAACTTACAAAACCAGCTTGACGCTTTACCATATAGGATTCTACTACCCAATTGCAATGCGCGCAACCGCAATGTTTTGAAGCTTCCAAAGAGTTTATCAAATTCTTTCATGCGCCAAGGCTTAATGTCACTTGGTGAAAGAAATGTTCGCATTCTACAATAATTTGCCTCAGAAACTGAATTGATCCCCATAGAGTAATCAAGCCATACATGACGAGTACTCTCGTTTATAACTCTCGCTTGTCCAGGGTCGTATAATCTGGTTACCGACGGTCCTGCAATCAACATAGCAAGATCATGCATGAGGTCATTCATTTCGAAGCTAGTGACTTCGCCCGACCAATCTGTTGTGACTTTTTCAAAGAAAAATCTCGAAATTAAATCCATCAAGTATTCATGACCAGCATCTTCAAGGCCTTCAGCTTCTTTTGACGACTTTATAAATCCTTGTGCTATCCAAAGATTAATCAATGTTGATTTATCAATCTTGTAATTCTTTGGAAATAAACTACAATAAGCAAAACATTGTTTCAAATGCTGCGGAAGTTCATTGTAAATCAACTTCAGAGTTGCTAAGATATTTTCTTTTTCATCTAGACGTATTCTTGAAAGTACATTATTCAGAAAAGACAACCACTCTGTTTCTGAATTTTTGAAATACAATAACCTTCCAATTGTTATTATGATGAAAGGGAGACCTTCACATTTACTCACAATCTCCTTTCCCATATTCACAATCGTCTCATTGTAATTTGGCTCTTGGCCACTTTCAAACGCCATCAGTTTAAATAAATACCATGCGTCATCTTCATCTAAACCTCTCAAGTTATATGGTTTAACTGTGCACATACTAATATTGGCAACCAGCTCTTCACTACGTGTAGTTATTAAAATTTTGCTGCCTCTTGCACCATTCCCTAGACCTGGTTTCAAGTTATCAAACCATTCTCCAGGATTCTTGATCCCCACATTATCCAAGACAAGTAGGTACTTCTTACCATAAATTTCTCGTCCAAGACGGTCCACTGAAACATAAAATGGTACTTTCTTATTTGTGGCAGATTCTAGGATTTTTTTAGCGACTGTTTCAATATCAAGGTCATCAGAGAGCTGCACCCACATTTTTAGCGGAAAATACTTTTGGATTTTCTCGTGATTGAATGCGAACTGAGCTAGTGTTGTCTTTCCCATACCTCCGATTCCAACAATCGGAAGTATTGAAACGTTCTCCTCAACATTGGAGTCCATTAAAAAATCAACAACTGCGTTTTTATCCTCATCTCTACCAATCAGTACTTCTTCGGGACAAAAAGCATTACGAACCCTGTTCCTATTCTCTTCTACTGGCATGTTTACATGGTGTTCCTCAAAATGAAACTTTCTCATGACGTTTGCAATGTGATCTAAATTATTTAGAATAGTCTTAATCTTAGGACCCATTCTACGGTTAAATGCAAGTTGATTCGATTTGGAAAAGAAGATGCACACCTGTTTTGCCTTCTTATTTCGGGTCACGAGTTCTTTCCGAAGAGCTTTGTTGGATAAATCATCCAGCAAGTCGTCAACTTCATATAAGATATCTGTTAGCTTCTCGAGCCAGTCTTTGATTTCATGGTTCTCGGCTTGTTGCTCCTCGGCATCCAGAAGCACAGGTTGTAATTCTAAAACAATGTGCTTAAGCTTTTCAAAATCTTTGACGCAGGACCATAATAATCCCAACTTTTTTGCCGTCCGCGCGTCCAAATGCTCAATGCTTCCACGAACAAGAATGGAGGGAAAAACTTGTGCCATTTTTCAGATAATAAGCGAATAAGCAAATTTAGAGAAGTTAGATGTTTGCTGTGAATGGAACGGACAGGGTGTGGCCAATGTGTGTGTGTATATATATATAGAAGGCATCGCTTTAGCAGAGAGAATACTGCGTTTTCCATTTCTTATTTGTCAATGACGAATAAAAGAGAATTTAGAGCGCATGTGCCAATGACAGATAAAAGATGATATCTTTTCATTTTTCAGAGACCAAAAAGTAAGAAGGACAAAAGATTAACAAAACAAAAGCAGAAAAGCAGGGGAAAAGATTTTCAGTAGGAAAATGCTAGGAGCCTGTTTTGGGTTCTCGTATAGTATTTCCTTTTGACGTGTAAAGGACACTTGGCATTTAGGGGTGAGTTCGGTCCGGTCCGGTCCGGTCCGGGGAGGTTTTGTGGAACGGACCGGACCTATTCGGTCCAGGGTTTTCCAACCCTGGACCGGACCGAACTCCATCAAGACCGGTCCGGTCCTATTCGGTCCGGTCGGTCCATTCGGTCCAAGGTTGACTTTTTTTTTTTTTTTTTTTTATTTTTTTTTATCTAATGACATTTTTTTTAATATTTATGTAATTATATTGTAATATATTTAATATATATACATATAGTATTATATATATATATTAGTAATATGCTAATACTATTAGTCTATTAGTAATAATACTATAACTAATAAATATATGTAATAATAACTATACTATAACTAATAACTATATGTAATAATAGTAATAGTGATAACTATATATTTATATAATATATTAATATTTAATGACATTTTTTTTAATATTTATGTAATTATATTGTAATATATTTAATATATATACATATAGTATACTATTATATATATTAGTAATATGCTAATACTATTATATAAATAATATATATAAATAATATTTATTTATTTTTATTTCTATTCGGTCCGGTCCGGGGTGAAAAACTCCCGGACCGAGACCGGACCGAACCGGACCCAATTCGGTCCGGTCCAAACAAGCCGGTCCAGACCGGCCGATGCTCACCCCTACTTGGCATCTGACCTTTTTTCGTTTTCCCCTCACACTTGCTTAAACCAGAGCATTAGTTCCACTGTATCCCACCTAGATGAACCACCGAGCAACCTCTTCAAATCATCTATGAGTAACTATTTAATATTAAATTATTATTTTTTTATTATTTTTTCATTATTATTCAAAACATTTTTCACTATTCAAACCCAATCATGTATCTAACAAACTTGGATTCTAGGATGTACGTTTGGCTGACGAGACCAAAATGTTTTTAGATTTTTCATAATTTTATTTTTAAATGTTTAAATTTAAATATTTTTTAATTTTAAATATGCTAAAGAAAGTGCTAGAAAGTTAAAAACTATATCACTACCGTATCATTATTGTGTTTTGTCGACGCGACAATGTATAATAACTCTTAGATCAATCATTTTTAAAAAGTAAAATTAATTAATTCTTAAATGGCACGAATAGAATAAGAGTAATATTATGTATAGTCGTGAAATATGTCAATACTGTAAAGTCATTTTAAAAAATAATGAAGTCTATTATTAAAAAATTAGTTTTTTTTTTTTTTAAATATGGATCCTGTATTTATTTTTTTTTTTTTTAAAATAATTGAATAATATTTATATTCACAACTGTAATTATCATTTCTCATTGAATAATAGTAAAAAATTGAAGGTTTGTATCTAGCAATATCATTCCATTATAGTTAGGGTCAAATGGAAGAAATTAAGCCAAATGCTAGCAACCCTTTGAAACAAATTAATGTTTAGAAGAAAATACTCGTAAAAATTAAAAATCCATTGGACAATTGTCCATGGGAGGGTGAGACCGTGGGAGGTGCCGTCTATTGACTTGCAAACAAAGATTCCTTGAAGGGAAGGGAAGTTTTCTGCTTCAATAAAAATAATAAAGGAATTGTAAGCAAACGCATGGGTTTCTATAAGGTTGGATCCGCTTCCAAGACAACTTTTTCAGGAAATAATGCCAGCTACTACTCTAGGGTTTTGAGGTATCATGTCCCACGAGTAAAATGCCATTTGACAAGTGCCCCCCAGGAGGGCAGTCTCATGTCTACCTCAATATCGAGTTGAAGCCGGATATATGCCATTCTTTTCTAGCTGTATGATATGAAAATGGATCTTGAGTTTCAATAGTACTATGAACTGCAGGAAGTAAATGGAACAGCTCTTGAAGAAAATTAAAATCTGCAGAATCCTAGATTCAGCATTTCAGAACTAAATACACTTGTGGCATTTATGTATCGCGCTGTATTATCCTAGACAAATTTGAGCAGAAAGTAAAGAATCATTATTCATCTAAGATAACAACACAAGTTTCTTAACTCACAAACCAAGTTATCCATTACAATATTTTATATTACCGTCTGGTAGGAACAAGCAAGATCTTAAAAGACCCATTCCCCTGTTCCCCATAGATCTTGGGTAGGCAATAGTCGTTACTCCGATTAGAAGAGAATAAGCACTATAAAACATTCTGTATCTCAATCACTTCTTTTTTTACGGGAATTTATAAAAATCTTTGAAGCAAACCAAACAAGCTTTCCTGCCTTCCTAGTTGAAAAACTTCATTTTCTGTACAATAGTCTACTGCAAGATCATTGGTGGCAGATGAATCTCATGTTTGTAGATATCAACTTCGTATGTGCTCCACCGTGTGCTCTAAATAACGAATATTTCCTACAAGTTTGGGCATCTGAAGTAGTATTGAAAGAAGTTGCATGTTTTATAGAAGCAGTAATCTGGAAAGAACATTAAGTTGACAGTATAAGTTGTATACCACTCACATTCTTAATCCATGAATTGAAGTCCTTCTAAGTTCCAACTAACATAAAATGGTACTCTCTTATTTCTGGCAGATTCTAGGATTTTTGTAGCGACTGTTTCAATATCAAGGTCATCAGAGAGCTACACTCACATTTTTAGCTGAACATACTTTTGGATTTTCTCGTGATTGAATGCGAACTGAGCTAGTGTTGTCTTTCCCATACCTCCGATTCCAACAATCGGAAGTATTGAAACGTTCTCCTCAACATTGGAGTCCATTAAAAAATCAACAACTGCGTTTTTATCCTCATCTCTGCCAATAAGTACTTCTTCGGGACAAAAAGCATTACGAACCCTGTTCCTATTCTCTTCTACTGGTGTCTTTCCATGGCGTTTCTCAAAATGAAACTTCCTCATGTCGTTTGCAATGTGATCTAAATTATTTAGAATAGTCTTAATCTTAGGACCCATTCTACGGTTAAATGCAAGTTGATTCGATTTGGAAAAGAAGATGCGCACCTGTTTTGCCTTCTTATTTCGGGTCACGAGTTCTTTCCTAAGAGCTTTGGTGGATAAGTCGTCCACTTCATACAAGATATCTGTTAGCTCCTCGAGCCAGAGTCGCCAGACTTTGATTTCATCGTACAAGCCTTGTTGCTCCTCGGCATCTAGAAGCAGAGATTGTAATTCTAAAACAATGTGCTTAAGCTTTTCAAAATCTTTGACACTGAACCATAATAATCCCAACTTTTTCGCCGTCCGCGCATCCAAATGCTCAGTGATTCCACGAACAAGAATGGAGGGAAAAACTTGCGCCATTTCTTAGATGATAAGCGAATAAGTTAATTTAGAATTAGATGTCTGCTGTGTATAGAATCGACGAGGGGCGGCATATATATATATATATTAATATATGAAAAAGTTTAGATGCAGTCGGCGTGTGCAAGCGCGGGGCAGTCGTGCAGACGTGGAAAAATCAAAACGACGTCGTTTTGTTTTAGACAGTATCACTTCATCTCGTGCCGATCAGATCCCCCCTTTTCTCTATTTTCTTCCCGAATACCCTCTTTGTGTTTATCACTCTCATAGCTTTCTTCCTTCCTCTGTGTTTATCTCCTTTGATCGTGCCTCTCTGTGTTTATTGTGACGCCCCCAAATTCCGTTTGGGATCGGACGAACATTTGAAGCGTCAAGACATGCAACACAAGGTTACCTGCCCCCGTTCATGACATATAAGATGCAATAATCCTAACATGCATCTAACATTATGCAATATTCGCAGCGGATAATTTTTTTCTTTAGCAATACTATGCACTAAACTGAAATTATCTCAATACTTAAAACATACTTCATACATAAAGATCCATTGAATAACTAAGATCACAGCACTATTCCAAAATAGTTATGATCCAATAGTACTGGAGATGCAACTCCATCGTACAAGTAGTAATTTAACTACTATATTAACACTAACGACGCACCGTCGTTCAGTCGACTGTATCTAGTTGGTCAGCTCCTGATCCTCCTTCAGGTCCTGTAACAAGATCTACCATTCGGGGGGAATGGTAGTTGGGACTACCACAGTGAGATTTGATTACAAATCTCAGCAAGTTAACAAAAAACTTCCATACAGACTAATGATGCATAGATGACAGTAAAAGCATAAATGCATAATCAAATTCATAAGTAATTAAAGAATAACTTAGCATACAACATAGCATAATTGACATAACTTAAATTGAAACATGAACTGAACTTGACTTAGCATGAACTTGCTCTGAAACTTGAATTAACATGAAAAATACATACTCCACAGTTGTTGTGACCCCATGTATTCTACACAAACTTGACTTAACATTAAAAATACATACTCCACAGTTGTTGTGGCCCCATGTATTCTACACAAACTTGACTTAACATAAAAAATACATACTCCACAGTTGTTGTGGCCCCATGTATTTTACGTATCACAATTGTAGTTAAATACATACTCCACAGTTGTTGTGGCCCCATGTATTCTACACAAACTTGACTTAACATTTAAAAATACATACTCCACAGTTGTTGTGGCCCCATGTATTCTACACAAACTTGACTTAACATGAAAAATACATACTTCACAGTTGTTGTGGCCCCATGTATTTTACGCATCACAATTATAGTTAAATACATACTCCACAGTTGTTGTGGCCCCATGTATTCTACACATCATAATGTACTCAAAATGAAATGTGACTGGAATACGAAAGGACTGAAGTCCTGACGTAACATAACTTGACTTACATGTTAAAATGTTAAAATGTTAACATAACTTGACTTGATTAAATATGTATTTAAAATGTTAAATACATATTTAACATGACATATTTGCAACAGTGAATATTACATGACTTGACTTACATGTAATAGATGACATACTTAGCATGACGTACTTGTAATGTACAGTAATACATAACAGAATATATTATGTAACAGATAAAAATTGATGACAGAATAAATTCTGTATAATAGACAATTACATGATAACTTGACATGGCATGACACATATGATAACATACATACATACACTGTAGTTCTTTTACTTAGCACACATACACAATAGACTGCTAGTAAGTTAAAAGCTAATTTACCTCGATCTCCGCGTTTCTTATAAAACTTCAAGTGCGATCACGAGGAACTGTAATTAGTGATTCTAAAAGTTAGAACTAAATCACTAATAATTTGAAATATGAAAAATACTAACTTAAAGAGTAAAATTTTCATTTTACTCTCTACATGTGGGAAAATGACCGTTTTACCCATAACTTAAGGATTTTGTATATTAATTCCAAAAGTTTCCAAAATTTACATTCCTCATGTAAATTTTGTTCTAAACTTAAATATCAACTCAGAAAAATTTAAAACAAAACACAACTATGGAAAACACACTATGGCCGAAACATCCATAGGCCATTTCCCTTGATTTTTGTTGCAATTCCTTCCAACTTCAAAACTCATGCTTAAACCAAAATTTTACAACAAACATCTTCCAATTCTAAGTTCAAAACCATACTTAAAACATCCATTTAGAAAAAGCTAATAATTAATACCAAACTTTTTTTTGTAAAAAGTTTCAAGCACTTGAATCACAAGTTTTGACCTTAAATCAAAACATCTCCAAGAATTTCAAAAATCAAATCTTACTTCTAACATATTCATAATATCATCCTAACATCAACCATGCTTTAAATCATCAAACTAAAGTCACCAAAATCACAAAATAAAATTTGGAGTTTTTTGGTTTTACACTTAGTCCAAAAACAGAAACTTTTTCCTCAACTAGTTTTGATAAATCTCTTGATCTATGACTTATAAATATATGATCTTCAAACCAAACCATTACATGGTTTAAAAAGATGTCCTAAAACATATACAAGCTTCTAATTCAAGATCACATGGTTAGAAATTAATCAAAACATAAATTTAGCCAAGAATATCCACACTTTAGCTTATCTAAATATCTCTTTGCATAAAATTTCATATCTTTGAAACTAACATCAAATATCTTCAAAATAATAATATAACATGTATATAAGATACTTAGGATCCTCCAATAAAATTATTAAAGTCATTAGAATAGGTTTAGACCACCAAAGAGTTAAACTTTCTCAAAACAGAAACTGTTTTTCCTCTTCCAGTTTCTAAGTTTCTAAATCTAAGAAAATCTTTCATCAAAACCTTTAATCATGCAAAATCCTCAACCAATAGTCATATATACATGTTAACAATACTCCATAAAAATTTCGGACCAATATCTATCCATTAGCTTGGTCAAAAACTCCAAACTATAACATACTCTCCAGATTCACGCCCAGAATGACCTTTCCATGGTTAAAAATACTTTTGACTGACCAAATGACCATGGAATGATACGAAAAATACATCTACGGAAACTAGACTCAAAGAGGAACAACTTATATGAAGGAGACTTTATGATAAAACACTTACAACAGCTTCGAAATTGGCATGAAAAATAACTCCAAAAAGCTGTCCGAGAGAGAGTGTTTGGTATTCTTTCAATGGAAAGTGTAAATGAAGATAATTTCGTGGGGAGAGGTGGCTGGAGATAATTATGGATGAGATATGGAAGAGATGAGACTGGAGTTGAGAGTTGAGTGTAGTTTTCTCTTACCCAAAATATCTATAAAAGATTATCTCATAATATTCTATCCAATAGTATCTATAAAAAATCAACTTAAGATATTTTTATCTAATAATATCTATAAAAATCAACTCAAAATATTTTTACCCAATAATATTCATGAAAATTACCTCAAGATATTTCTTTTTATCCAATAATATCTACAGTTTTGAACATACGTTTTGTCCAAAAAATATGAAAAAATGTTATTGCGCCCATAAGACTTTAAATAGCCCTCCGAGTCTAATGGCACAAACCATAATACATTTTGACACTTCTAACTATCTCCAATAATCAAAAACACATTTCTAATACCATAGTAAATAATAACACTAACTATGTAGTTAGACAAAAACCTATACGATTAATGGATTCGTGAAAACTTATGGGGTTTTCACGAGGTTCTTAAAGTTAATAGAAATTCCACAATTGAATTTCTAGCGGGCTGTTACATTTATCACTCTCGAAACTTACAAACCTAGAAGATTCTTTCCTTCCTCTCTGTGTTTCAAAATACGAAGCCCCAATCTGTATTTATCTCTGTCAAAACCCCTTCCTTCCTTCGGTTAGGGTTTCGAAGACGGTCTCTGTTCTTGATAGGCTGTGTTTATCTCTGTCAAAACCCCAATTTGTGTTTATCTCTGTTCTTGATAGGTTGGGTTTCGAAGCCCCAATATGTGTTTATCTCCGTCAAAACCCTCCCGAACACCCTCTCTTTGTTCGAGCAATTTCTCTCCCTCGATCTCCTTCCATTTCCCTTCCTCCCGAGTTCTCACCTCCCTCGAAGATGAGCTAGTAGAACTGCCGCCCTCATAACCCTAACCCAGCCCATTTCCCTTCATCCCGAAACCCTATACCTAACCCCAACCCCAACCCTAACCCTAACCCTAACCTTAACCCTAACCCCAACCCCAAAACCCTAACCGAAATCATTGTTCTTCCACTTATCGTCATCCCGAAACTCTAATCGTAGGAAAAGGTGATCAATGCACTTTGGAAGAAACTCACCCCTGTCCAATCCAGGTGGAAGGATAATATTTTTTTTATTATTTTTGTATTATGCATTAGTTTCTCGTAGTCTATTATTGTTGAACCCAAGATTTTAAGTTTTGTGTAATTATATATTTACACGTGGATTTTGATGATAACAAATGAATTCAAAGAATAAAGAAGTTTCAAGCTCAAGTTGTCTACACAATGAAGTCAAGCACATCAAGGAAACAAGCATGAGCAAGAAGGGAACAAGTTCACATTAAAATTATAGAGTAATGTTGTAAATCTCTTCAAAATTCGAAATTAGGATTAATGCTCAAAATTAATATTTTATCATAAAGCATTAAAATACATTTTCCACATGTGCATGAATATTTTTGAAAATTAAATTTGAAAATTTTGAAAGATGATTGATTGTCATTTTTTGCATGTGCATGCCTTGATTAAAGGGTTGAACTTTGAAAATATTAAAGATGATTGATTGTCATCTTTCACATGTGCATGTTTTATTTGAATATTTTCAAAAGTGATTGATGCTTTTTTAGACTTATACAAAAAGTAAAAGATTAGGTTTGAATTTTTTGAAAATGAAAGTGTGCTCATTTTATCATATGCCAAAAGTAAAATATTAGGTTTGATTTTTTTGAAAAAGTGAATGATGTTGTCTTTGACAATTAAAAAAGAAGAACCTTTTATTTGAATTCTTTGAAAAAGTGAGTGATGTTGTCTTTGACAATTGAAAAAGAAGAACCTTTTATTTGAATTCTTTGAAAAAGTGAATGATGTTGTCTTTGACAATTGAAAAAGAAGAACCTTTTATTTGAATTTTTTGAAAAAGCGAATGATGTTGTTTTTGACATGTGAATCTTTTTAAATTTGAATATGAAGTCTCATATGCCTATAAATAGATCATTTGAGAGCTTCACATTCACAACACCAAGAGCATACAACATTCATTCAAAGCTTTCATTCTCTCTTCTCTAAGCATTAAGCCTTAATCCTTGTTCATTTTGAGAGATATAGTTTGCACTGTATTGTTCTTATTTCACTCATTGATGAGTGTTTTCTGATAACCTACCCACTATCAGCTTTTGTATCAGAAAAAGGATGTGTATAACCCTTGTGTGTGTAGAAAGTATTCTACACGGAGAATAGTTGAATCACCACGTGTAAGGTGATTGCAAGTGTAGAGGGTGTTCTACACGGATCCTTTGTAGCGGTGTTGTTCAAAGGTGTAATAGGTTTCTATCTCCACCTGAAGGAGGTTGAATAGTGAATTTGGGAATCCTCAAGGGGTAGCTTGAGGCGAGGACGTAGGCAGTGGGGCCGAACCTCGTTAACATACTGAGTTTGCTTCTCTCTTACCCTTACTCTTTATATTTATTGTTATTTCATATTTTGTTTATATTTTATATTATATATTTAATTTATAATTGTTATTTTTTTTAATACAACTCAATTCACCCCCCCTCTTGTGTTAGTCATTTGGGCAACAATTGGTATCAGAGCTAGTTGACCTGTACTGTTCATACAGGCAGATCACTCATGGGAACTCTCGCTTGTGACTGTGTCACCGAAGCAAGACTCTCCGACCATGAGTGACGGTGCACCGGTAGAGACGGTGGCCGGCTAGTCTGATAGGTACAATTGTTAGGTGACATAGGTGCGGCCTATGATCAGTAACAATTGGTATCAGAGCTAAGAGCTCTATTATAAGATTAACTATCTTTTGAGTTAAGATCTTATGGTTAACATTGCAGCTTCATTTGGTGAAGGTCAATCTAGTAGTCGGCCTCCACTCTTTTGTGGAGATAATTACTCATTCTGGAAAGTTAGAATGAGAATATTTCTTCAAGCTCAAGGTAGAGAAATATGGAAATATATTGTAAATGGACCTTATATTCCAACAAAAGTGGTTGGTGGAGTAAAGGTCAAAAAGGAAGAAGAAGAGTTTGATCGTGAAGACGATAGACTTTATACTTTAAATTTAACTGCTATGAATTTATTATATAATGCTCTTAATAGAAATGAGTTTAATAGAATAATGAATTGCGCTACGGCAAAGGAAATTTGGGATAACTTGGAAGTAACTTATGAAGGAACTTCGCAAGTCAAGGAATCAAAAATTTATATTCTTACTCATGAATATGAAATGTTTAAGATGAATGATGATGAATCTATTTCTAGTATGCACACTCGTTTTACTAACATCATAAACAGCTTGACAGCTCTTGGCAAAATTTATTCCAAGGTGGAGATAGTAAGAAAAATTCTCAACTCTTTGCCAAAACGTTGGGAATCAAAAGTTACAGCGATTCTTGAAGCTAGAGACCTCAAGAAGCTTGAAGTCAATGAACTCATCGGGTCACTTATCACCCATGAGTACACATTGAAAAGAGGAGAAGAAGAAGGAAAGCCAAAGAAGAGCTTAGCACTTAAAGCTGTTCCTCATGAAAGTGAAAGTGATGAAGATGAGGAAAATGACGATAAAGATGAAGAAGTTGCGATGATAACAAGAAGAATTCAGAGGTTCTTGAAGAAAAATAGAACTCCTCCGAGGAAATCCTTCAACAAGTTTTCCAAGAAAGATTCAGGTAAAAATGACACTTTAATTTGTTATAAATGCAATAAACCTGGTCATATCAAGCCAGATTGTCCTCTACTAAAGAAAGATCGAAACAAGGGCAAGAAAGCAATGAAAGCTACATGGGATGATGATTCAAGTAGCTCAGATAGTGAAGCAAGCAATGAAGAATCAGCAAATCTTTGTCTTATGGCTAAAGATGACATTGAGGTAACAAATCTTGATAATATTGAAAATCCTTCATATGAAGAATTGCAAAATGTTTTATAAGAGGTATATGAGGATTTTGAAAAATGGGTAT
This sequence comes from Carya illinoinensis, assembly GCF_018687715.1. Classification (NCBI taxonomy): domain Eukaryota; kingdom Viridiplantae; phylum Streptophyta; class Magnoliopsida; order Fagales; family Juglandaceae; genus Carya; species Carya illinoinensis. The sequence goes on from NC_056765.1 coordinate 7,692,532, forward strand.
CAAGTATACTGCTTTGAAAAAGAAAAATTCTTCTTTAACAAACGAAATTGAAATTTTAAGAAAAGAAAGTATCATTTTAAAAGATGAAAATCTTGAATTGAATAAGAAGAAAACCGATTTAGAAAATATTGTTGAAAACTTTACGAATGGAAAAAGAAATTTTGAAAAACTTCTTGGTAGTCAAAGATGTGTTTTTGACAAGGCAGGTTTGGGATATATGCCAAAACAAAAATACAAACCTTATAAAAATTTCTTTGATAAACATTCTACATCAAAGACTAATATTCAAAATTCTTTTCATAAAAATAATTTTGTCAAAAAAGGATATTATTATAATCATTCAAGTTTTTCATATATGTCACATGCTATTTGCAATTTTTGTAATAGAAATGGTCATAATTATCATACTTGTCCTATTAGAAGAAATCATACAATGACTATTAGGGCCATATGGGTACCTAAAAATCTTGTTTCTTCTAATACTAATAAATAAAGGACCCAAAGAACTTGGGTACCAAGAAAAATCATTTTAATTGTTTTTATAGGTATGCATGAAGTCATCCACAAGCAAAAATAAGTGGTTTTTAGATAGTGGATGTTCAAGACACATGACGGGAGACAAGACTAAGTTCTTTGATCTAAAATCTAAAGAAGATGGACATGTGACATTTGGAGACAACTCGAAAGGGAAGATCGTGGGAATAGGTAAAATTGGTAATGAATCTTCTCTCATAATTGAAGATGTTCTACTTGTTGAAGGTTTAAAACATAATCTTTTGAGCATAAGTCAATCATGTGATAAAGGATTTACAGGTACTTTTAAAATGGATAAATGCATTATTTTGAATGATCATGATTGTAATATTTGTTTTATTGCTTTTAGAAACAATAATGTTTATACAATTGATTTTGAAGAAATTACCTCACAAGATGCTATTTGCTTTTCAGCTCAAAATGAAACTAGTTGGTTATGGCATAGAAGATTAGGTCATGCCAACATGGAACTTATTTCCAAACTTTCAAAAAATGATCTTGTGAGAGGTTTACCAAAAACATTTTTTCTTAAAGACAAAATTTGTGATGCATGTCAATTTGGTAAACAAACAAAAGCTTCTTTTAAAACTAAGAAACATATTTCCACTACTAGACCATTGCAACTGATACACATGGATCTTTTTGGACCAAATAGATTTGCAAGTTTAGGAGGAAAATATTATGCATTTGTTATTGTTGATGATTTCTCTAGATATACTTGGGTCATCTTTCTTGCTCATAAAGATGAGGCACATAATGCCTTTACCAAGTTATGCAAGAGAATTCAAAATGAAAAGGGCTATACTATTTCAAGTATCCGAAGTGATAGGGGAAAAGAGTTTGTTAATAAAAATATTGAAATATTTTGTGATGAAAACGGTTTTGTGCATAATTTTTCTGCTCCTCGAACTCCTCAACAAAATGGGGTAGTAGAGAGGAAAAATAGATCTCTTCAAGAGATGGCAAGAACAATGCTCAATGAGAACAACTTGCCTAGTCATTTTTGAGCCGAAGCGGTAAGTACTGCATGTTATGTTATAAATAGAGTTATGCTAAGGTCTAAGTTAGATAAAACCCCCTATGAGCTTTGGAATGAGAAAAAGCCCAACATTGGTTACTTTCATGTATTTGGATGCAAATGTTTTATTTTAAATGACAGGGATAATTTAGGCAAGTTTGATGCAAAATCTGATGAAGGTATCTTTCTCGGGTATTCTACTAATAGTAAAGCTTATAGAGTATTCAATAAAAAGACTTTGACTGTACAAGAATCTATGCATGTAATATTTGATGAATCTAATTCTTCACTCTCTAAGAAATCTATTGATGAAGAAGCAGGAGGTATAAATAATACGGAAAGTCTCAATCTCAACAAAGAGAAAACAATAGAGGAAGTTCAACATGAAGCCATCAGGAAAGATCATCAAAATTTAATACAAGATGCAACCAAACAGTGGAAATTTGTGAAAGATCATCCAGTGGAACAAATTTTGGGAGAACCTTCACAAGGTGTAAGTACTCGATCATCTCTTAGAAATATTTGCAATCATACTGCTTTTCTATCTTAAATTGAACCAAAAAATATTGATGACGCACTTCTTGATGAATCTTGGATTCTAGCTATGCAAGAAGAGTTGAATCAATTTGAAAGAAATGATGTTTGGACACTTGTTCCTAGACCCAAAAATTATACTATTATTGGAACAAAATGGGTTTTTAGAAACAAGAAAGATGAGTCCGGAGTCATTACTAGAAATAAGACTCGACTTGTAGCCTAAGGTTTTAATCAAGAAGAAGGAATCGATTATGATGAGACATATGCACCTGTCGCAAGATTAGAAGCTATTCGAATGCTACTTGCATATGCTTGTTATAAAGATTTCAAACTTTTTCAAATGGATGTTAAAAGTGCTTTCTTAAATGGTTTTATAAATGAAGAGGTATATGTTGAGCAACCTCCAGGTTTTGAAAATCATATTTCTCCAAATCATGTTTTCAAACTCACAAAAGCACTATATGGACTTAAACAAGCTCCTAGAGCTTGGTACGAAAGACTTAGTGGTTTCTTGATTGAAAAAGGTTTTTCAAGAGGAAAAATCAACACAACTCTTTTCATTAAATATGAAAATGATGATATTCTTTTGATTAAGATTTATGTTGATGATATAATATTCGGTGCTACTAATGAAAATATGTGTCAAGTTTTTGCTAAGACTATGCAGGAAGAATTTGAGATGAGCATGATGGGTGAACTTACATACTTTCTCGGATTGCAAATTAAGCAAGCAAAAAGTGGAACATTCATCAATCAATCAAAATATATTAAGGAATTACTGAAAAAGTTTGGGATGGAAAATGCTAAGGAAATTGGAACACCAATGAGCCCATCAACTAAACTTGATAAAGATGAATCCAGTAAGCCAGTTGACTCGAAGATATATCGAGGTATGATTGGTAGCTTATTATATTTAACAGCCAGTAGACCAGATATTATGTTTAGTGTGTGCTTATGTGCACGCTTTCAATCATCTCCAAAAGAATCACATTTAATTGCAGTTAAACGCATTCTTAGATATCTTAGTGGTACAATTAACCTAGGGTTATGGTACCCTAAGCACACATCTTTCGATCTAATCAGCTACACAGATGCAGATTATGCTGGCTGTAAAATAGATCGAAAAAGCACTAGTGGAGCATGCCATTTCTTAGGTCATGCATTAGTTTCCTGGTTCAGTAAAAAACAAAATTCTGTTGCACTATCTACTGCTGAGGCAGAATATGTTACTGCGGGTAGTTGTTGTGCTCAAGTTCTCTACATGAAACAACAACTTGAAGATTTTAAACTCAAGTATAATCACATTTCAATCAAATGAGATAATACAAGTGCTATAAATCTTTCAAAGAACCCAATATAACATTCTAGAACTAAGCATATTGAAATAAGATATCATTTTCTTCGAGATCATGTGCAGAAAGGCGATATAGTACTAGAATTCACAAACACACACGATCAGTTAGCAGATATTTTCACAAAACCTTTACCAGAAGATAGATTATGTATGATCAGAAGAGAAATAGGTATGATGCATGCTATGAATATCTCTTGAAAGATAGACGAGAATCAATAAAAATAGAGATAGATTTTTTAAATACTTTTACATAAACTTGAGATTCTTAGCCTCATGTTTGAGACGCTCATTCTCTTCATACAATATCATGTAATTTTTATTCATGGGAACCGGCAAGCGGAATGAAGAATCTAATAAAGATTTCAACTGTTTATTCTTCTACCGAATGATTCCTTCCCTTGTATGAGACTCTTGAACAATTCGTTGAAGTACAACAATTTGTTCTTTGAGCCTTTCAACTTCATGATTTTTGGCTTGTAGCCGCTGAGAAAAAGCAACAATAGAGGAAGAGTAGCGAGTCCCAAGACTCACCAAGTCATAAATAGCGTCAGAATCTGACTTATTAGTCAGATTATTATTTTCTTGCTGCAACATGGCACCAATGGCAGCTGCAGAAAGGACAGGAGGTTGAGATGCAGAATGGCTCATGGATGGATCTAGAGAAATGTTAAAAGAATGAGCCATTGAGAAAAGAATAGAAGGCTTAAAACGAGAATACTAAAGGAATGCAGATGAGTTATAGAGATGAAAACTTGATGCGGATTGGATGAACTTCAGGACTGATTTTATAGAGATAGCATAAAGAATAAGACAAGATATCATCCAAGTCAAAGAGCAATGTATTTTTTCCGATCGGTGAAAATGACATTTTTTTAGAAACTCGGAGCCTTCAATCTCGTTTGTCAACAACATCAGACGATTTTTTCAAATCTCTAGCCGCACTTGTCGGGTCACGGACGGATGAAATTTATTTATTTATCTACAGTGTCTACTAACGCACCGTTTTCTTCAGGTCAATTTACTTGTTGCGGATCCTTTTTAATTATGCCAAAAGGGGGAGAAGTGTTATACTAGAACATTAACATTGTTTGAATTGCTAAACTTATTATATATATTTGGAATTATATTTATACTTTTGCTTGAAAAACTAACGCATATTCTCAGGGGGAGTTTAAGTATTAATACAGGTTTCAGGTTCTATCAAGTATTTGTCATCATCAAAAAAGGGGGAGATTGTTGAACCCAAGATTTTAAGTTTTGTGTAATTATATATTTACACGTGCATTTTGATGATAACAAATGAATTCAAAGAATAAAGAAGTTTCAAGCTCAAGTTGTCTACACAATGAAGTCAAGCACATCAAGGAAACAAGCATGAGCAAGAAGGGAACAAGTTCACATTAAAATTATAGAGTAATGTTGTAAATCTCTTCAAAATTCGAAATTAGGATTAATGCTCAAAATTAATATTTTATCATAAAGCATTAAAATACATTTTCCACATGTGCATGAATATTTTTGAAAATTAAATTTGAAAATTTTGAAAGATGATTGATTGTCATCTTTTGCATGTGCATGCCTTGATTAAAGGGTTGAACTTTGAAAATATTAAAGATGATTGATTGTCATCTTTCACATGTGCATGTTTTATTTGAATATTTTCAAAAGTGATTGATGCTTTTTTAGACTTATACAAAAAGTAAAAGATTAGGTTTGAATTTTTTGAAAATGAAAGTGTGCTCATTTTATCATATGCCAAAAGTAAAATATTAGGTTTGATTTTTTTGAAAAAGTGAATGATGTTGTCTTTGACAATTAAAAAAGAAGAACCTTTTATTTGAATTCTTTGAAAAAGTGAGTGATGTTGTCTTTGACAATTGAAAAAGAAGAACCTTTTATTTGAATTCTTTGAAAAAGTGAATGATGTTGTCTTTGACAATTGAAAAAGAAGAACCTTTTATTTGAATTTTTTGAAAAAGTGAATGATGTTGTTTTTGACATGTGAATCTTTTTAAATTTGAATATGAAGTCTCATATGCCTATAAATAGATCATTTGAGAGCTTCACATTCACAACACCAAGAGCATACAACATTCATTCAAAGCTTTCATTCTCTCTTCTCTAAGCATTGAGCCTTAATCCTTGTTCATTTTGAGAGATATAGTTTGCGCTGTATTGTTCTTATTTCACTCATTGAGGAGTGTTTTCTGATAACCTACCCACTATCAGCTTTTGTATCAGAAAAAGGATGTGTATAACCCTTGTGTGTGTAGAAAGTATTCTACACGGGGAATAGTTGAATCACCACGTGTAAGGTGATTGCAAGTGTAGAGGGTGTTCTACACGGATCCTTTATAGCGGTGTTGTTCAAAGGTGTAATAGGTTTCTATCTCCACCTGAATGAGGTTGAATAGTGAATTTGGGAATCCTCAAGGGGTAGCTTGAGGCAAGGACGTAGGCAGTGGGGCCGAACCTCGTTAACATACTGAGTTTGCTTCTCTCTTACCCTTACTCTTTATATTTATTGTTATTTCATATTTTGTTTATATTTTATATTATATATTTGATTTATAATTGTTATTTTTTTTTAATACAACTCAATTCACCCCCCCTCTTGTGTTAGTCATCTGGGCAACATATTCCTTTTGAATGCTTGGATTAGTGAATGGGTTTTTCAAAAAATTATGCTTAGACTAGTGAATGGGTTATGGCTGTGGTTTATGTGCATTGTATTCCTGGATTAATGCTAGGATTAGTGAATGGGTTTTTCTGAAAATTATGCTTCGACTAGTGAATGGGTTATGGCTGTGATTTATGTGCATTGTATTCCTGGATTAATGCTTAGATTAGTGAATGAGTTTTTCTAAAATTAATGCTTCGACTAGTGAATGGGTTATGGCTGTGGTTTATGTGCATTGTATTCCTGGATTAATGCTTAGATTAGTGAATGAGTTTTTCTAAAATTAATGCTTCGACTAGTGAATGGGTTATGGTTGTGGTTTATGTGCATTGTATTCCTGGATTAATGCTTGGATTAGTGTGGGATCCATTAGAGAATATGTGTATAATGCTAGTGTTAATGATATGCTTTGTAAGCTGTGTGAGGGTAGGCATGATCTGGTTGCACCATAAATAATTGACATTGCACATTAATACTTATAGTTAGACAATTGCTTGCCTCACATTCCTTATGATCATGGGGAGGTTAAACTTCTTATCGTAAATGACATCAAAGTAAGCTTTGTTTGCTAAGAATAAAAGTGAGCATCCTGCTCATGTAAATGATGTTCTTCTCAGTTTGATTAATAAGAGACGTTTTTAATAATTGAATGTGTTAAGATAAGGTACATTAGTGGGATTTTCAAATAAGGCATGTTAACAGCAACATCAAATGACTTATATCACCAAGCTCAATGTTGGATGATAGGGACAACTTGTTAATGGACAAGAAGAAGTATGATTGCTTGAATATAAAGATATTTATATATAGCTTATAATAGTTTATGGATTATTTATGGAAAACCATGGTGGGTGAGACTGAAATATTGACCGCTATTGCAAGTTATAGAATCTGACACTAGAATGGAATCTGGCCATCTAATATGCAGAAATATACACGCATGGAATCTGTGAATACTAGCATGCAAGCTTTTTTCTCATCAGCTTCAATGTTCCAGTTAGTAAATTTATCAATTAATATAACCTTTAGGTCTAAGTGGACAACATTCATGACTGGAGGTAATACTTATTAGTGATATTCCTATGCAGCTCTCTTATTCTGGAAAATACATACAACCCTGTGTATGATTTAAAAAAATTACTTTGTTTATTCTGGAAAATCATACAGAATACATAATCATCATGTCTGCTATGTAAGTAAAATTTACTGATTTCCTGTTGTATTGTTTGATTGACCATTTATATCTACTTGACTTCTTCAACATGATGATTCACTGGAAAAAATAGAGTTTTTCCCATTTCTGTGTGTCTTTTGATGTGTGTGTGTTTCCATTGCAATTTTGGTATATGTTAGAATGTCATCATCATCATTGTCTTCTTCATCCTTTAGCAAACGCACTTTGGGTCAACCATTGTGCTTCTGTGAGGTTGAAACTACATTAAGATATTCAAATACTAAAAGAAATCCAAGACGACCCTTCTTAGGGTGTCCAAAATACAACACAAAGGTAACTACTTGACTTGTACTGTTACTTCTTTAATATATTCTACATTATTATATACATCTAACATTTTTTATATATGTGGGCAAATTTCAGGGATTATCATACTGCAGGTTTTTCAAGTAGGCAGATGGTGTTGAATGCATAGAGGCCGATCTACAAGTCAAAAAAATTGAACTGTTATGGAAGGAGGAGGAGCTTGAGAAGAGACTCAAGGATGTCGTAAAGAGGGAGATTGAGCTCCGTAATATTGTGGACGACATTGAGAAGAGAGAGATGATGCTATCCAGTAGAAGTCATGAGGTTCGGGAAAAGGAATTGCTACTTCTTGAGAGAGAAGCTATTCTAAGGCGTTCACGCATGCTACCCCGAGTGTTTTGGGGTTTTGTACTAGTTGTTTGTTGTTATTTATTGAGTTGTTAGTTGTTTATGTCTAGTTGTTGAAATTGTAAGTGTTACAAGATATTTAGTTATTAGATTTTTATTTTTGTGTTATAAGCTATTTAGAGAATTGGGCTGTAGTTTAGTCTGAATGGTGGTTTATGTGACATGTTAGACATATTTTGTGATGGTGGTTTAATATCCTCCATGTAGAACCAACTTTTTAGAGAAATGGTCAAATATTATTGTGACTAGAATTATGAGCACACCCATAGTGGTTTGAGAAGACAATTGGATATAATATGTTGGTACCATATATGCAAAACTGGGCACATTGGTTCTGGGTACCAAGTCGTATTTGAGTACAGTTTGGTTCATTTGTCAAAATTGCCAAACTGGTTCATTTGGTGAGGCCAATTTACAGATTTCTGTAATGCATCGTTTTGAAGGGAGGTCACGTAATTGAGCCATCCATAATCATCCTACTCTAACCACAACTACTCTCACAATCTTCATACAAAACTATAACATCTTTTCTTCCCATCATCTACTGCTTTGTATCCTGGCATGCATAATGAAGCCGTAGCTTCCCACCAAGCAAAATACTTGCTGCATCTTGCATCAAAACCTGTAAAGAAAACTCCTACCCCCAAAACTTCTTTTCCTAAAATTATTTACAAAACCTGTAAATACCAGATTTCTTCCAATAAAAACCTGTCACAAATATGTTAAAATATCAATCTTTCCTAACTACAAAAATAACCACAAATTTAATTCACTACCAACATCTTTTCCAACAAAAATAATTACAAAACTATAACTCTTGGAAGCTTTCCTTCTTACAAAACAAGGTTACAACACCTGTCACTTTCAATATTTCTTCCAACTAAAATATTCACAAAACTAGTACCACCAAGCAAACCTTCTTACAAATTTAATTATGAAACCTATCACTTGCAAATATTTCTCCCAACTACAATAATTACAAAACTATAACCACCAAGCTTAACAAGGTTACAAATTTAATTATAAAACATATCACCAACAATATTTCTTTACAAAAATAATGGCCCCAACCTATCACTTCCAAGATTTCTTCCAACAAAAATAGTTGCAAAACTATAACCACCAACCATATTAAGCTTTACCAAAATAATGGCCCCAACCTATCACTTCCAAGATTTCTTCCAACAAAAATAATTACAAAAATATAACCACCAACCATATTAAGCTTTACAAAAATCTGTGGCCCCAACCTATCACTTCCAAGATTTCTTCCAACAAAAATAATTACAAAACTATAACCACCAACCATATAAAGCTTTACAAAAATAATGGCCCCAACCTATCACTTGCAATATTTCTTCCAACCATTTGGTCAATCATCGGGTGTTGCCAAGCTTTCTTCATCCAACCATTCAAAAAATATCAGCAGCACACATCCGCACAGAAAAATGCTCCTGCATCCCTCTAAATTAAAAATATTCAATGAGAGGTCATAATTACAAACCCACATTTCTCCCAACCATACTTTTCAGTCACATACCACAAAGAAGTGCTACAAGATATGAACTTCAATACAAATAATTACATAAATTAGCTGAATTTACCATATCATTGCATCAGTTGTGAAGCATTGAACCCAGGTTGCACACTTTGTGATCCATCAAACCCAAGTTGCATCTATAAGTAATAAATAGCAAATATTATTGTGACTTCAATATGACTATTAATATAAATGCAAGTTTAGAAATATTACATTTTCTTGATTCCCAACCATATTTTGGGTTCCACTCGTGTCTAGAGCTGAGCTCACTATGACAGTCTAGTAATAAATAGGTAACAAAAATAACCCAAATATAAGTAATGTATTGCAAGATTTAAATACTTTAACAAACAAACTTCCAATTTCTTATTACAAAAAACATGTGTATACCTAGATATCTATCTCAGATGGCCCAAATAAATTCCTATGCGTATTCTGGGCTGGCGTATATCCTCTATCTCACTAGTTATCAAGTAAAACGTATAAAGTCAAAAATGTATCTATATTTTCATAAAGAAATACTTTCAAATAAACATGTATATGGCAAATATTATTGTTATTATTTCCACAAACTCCTTTAAATTAGTTTTCGCATGAACATATTCGTCAAAAAATGCATTCATGCTCTCGCTTCGTTGTGCAGTACTCATGCTAGTCTAAAAATAGTCTTTTAGGAATACTGGTACCCACTGCGCGCGCTCAGCATACAAACTTTGCAACCAGACATTCTCTTCCAATGAGTATGTGCATATCAATTCTTTCCACAATTTCTCAAACTCTTCAATTTTTTGACTATCATACACACATTTCATTAGCTGAGTTTTTAAGCCACTTTTGTAGGCACGATGGGAGCCAAGCTTCTTTGGGACTTTTTTCAATATATACCACAGGCAAAATCTATGCCAGCTATTAGGAAATACAATAGATATAGCATTTTTCATTGTTTTATCTTGTTCAGTGATAATAGCTGGCGAGACTATACCATCCATACACTGCAGTTAGGTCTGAAATAACCATATAAAAGTCTCAGTGTCCTCACTCGAAATTAACCCTGCTCCCAAGAGAATCGACTGACCATGATGGTTTACACCCACAAAGGGTGCGAAGGGCATCCCATATCTGTTTGTCAGGTACGTGGTGTCAAATGTTACCACATCACCAAAAGCTTCATAAGCTGCTCTACTCCATGGATCTACCCAAAATACATTTTTTCGTCTCCCATCATCATCTAAATCCATCAAGGCAAAGAATTCTGGATTCTTGTATTGCATCCTAGAGAAATAGTCTCGAAGCGCTCCAGCACCATCTGCTTCAAGTCTAAGATGTATTGCCTTATCGATGTAGTTGAGATAATCTTTTTCCAAAAATGGGTGGTTCTCAAATCCTCCCTCACCAACCATAAGAGATCCGAAACTTTTGTTCATTCGGATGCCAGCCAAATCGTTAGTATACAGTACTCTTTTTACAGCCTCACTAACTTGGCGATTACATTGGAAGAAGCGAGATTTATGTGGACTCAGTCCATGGTTATGAGTATTATGGACTGTGGTCAACCGCATTTTTCCTTCAACTTTTAAGGCATTAATCCTTGTCTTACAGTCAGTCTTTTCTGTCGGGCGTGGTCTGGCGACATTCATCGTCCTATTCTGAGCCTTTCCCCCACGGGCATAACCAAGGGTCACATATCTTACAACTCCATCGGCATCCCTCTCACTTCTTTGTGTAATGGATCCAAACCCACATTTCTTAGCATATAGCTTATAATAGCTCATTAATTCCTCAAAAGAATTAAACTCCATCCCCACTTTTGGCTCCTCAATCATCTCACCATTATACATTTCGTCACACTCAGGTGTCTCAGCAGTGCCATCGTTGGTTTCTAGTGAATTTAGCCTATCCTCTTCACATTGTTCATCAACTCTAGAGGAGGAACATGGAACTCCTGTTTCCCTATAACTAGGTGTATCCTCTTGACCAACTCTTTCTTGGGTTTCGGAGCTTGTCGCCATGAGCTCCACTGAAGTTCCCATCCCATATTGAAATGGGTAACTATCATTCTGTCAAAAAATAGAGCAATTAAACTTCCATAAACGTAAGAAAAAAAATGAAAAAAAGGGGACAATATCTAGGTTGCATCACCATCTGCATGTTGGTTGGATATTGATATATATCCGGATATGGCATAAAAGCCGGTGACCAAGCAGGCACTAGTCTATAATAACTGTGGATGTAATTTGGGAGATTTGGAGTAGTTGTTGGGATGTCCTAACATAAAAATTAGGATGACAATTAGCTGTATTGGAGCGTTTATGAATCCTAAAAAATGTAAAAAATGATATAACATACCAAGCTTAGGGGATTGGAGCTAGATGGTGTTGAAGGAGATGGGTTTTCCTCTCCTTTTCCCATGCTGACAAACTGAAATACACAAAACAATTGTACATCCATTTTTATCGGACCAAAATCATCACAAGTAGGTTAAGATAATAAGAACTCTCAAAATCATGACATCTCCTTTGGTGATTACTGGTTTATGTTGTTCTAATCCACTACTGCATAAAAATTGGGTTTAGCGACTAATTTTGTTTCTTTCTTATTCATGATTTTAATATGTTGTAAGTGTCAGGCCTAGCTTTGAAGTACCTATAATATGGCCATGTAAAATCCACACCTCCCTCTTATCGTGCATATTTTAGTTATTATAAATATGACTATTTGCATGTAATTTATGGAAATGTAATTTACATAAATAAGTTCTTGGATTGATGAGACTTCCAGGACATAACCCCCCACCCAAAAAAAAAAAAATCTCCACAATATTTTAACAATAGAAAAAATTAAATTAAACCCTTGGGCTGCCTAAACTTCTTAAGCATTTTTATTTGAAAAAATAAGGAAATTCGTAATGGAAAAGCAAATTCCATTAAAACACTATTACAAAGTTTTTCATTCAACAATAAAATAGACTAGAATAATGTATTATGGCGAAAATGTTCCCATTGACAACATAAAACTTCCAAATGGAGATAAGGTTTTTGCAAACACATGGCCTACCTAAGTTGGGTCTAGTTTTGGATGAAGGTTTTCTTTTCTTTTCTCGGTAGCTAAACATACACTACATCATCGTTTTCTGTTTTGACATTAAAACCCACCTGCATTTGTACCACTAAGTGGACTTTGCCAAAGCAATAACAGAAAAAATGGAAAAGAAATTTATTTTGGGTTTAGACAATATGAAAGTAGGTATGGCCAAGATATTTGTTTTCTCGGTAGCTAAACATACACATATTTGTTTCAATAGCTAAACATATAAATATTTGTTTTCTCGGTAGCTAAACATACACAAGTAAAAGTTTCAAGTTTTGACATTAAAACCCACCTAGCATTTGTACCAAATGATGGACTTTGCCAACGCAATGACAGAAGAAATGGAAAAGAACTTTCTTTTCGATTTAGAAAAAATGAAATCATTTATCAGAAAACAAAAATAAATAACTAGTTCAATCTTACAAGAAAAAGCAGAAATAGACTGAAAATACCCACATGAAAATAGAGACCCACATGAAAATACGCCCCAAAAATAGAGACCCACGGTCCCAGAATCACAAAACGGAGCTCTGTTTCAGCGCATGGTGGTTTTGATTACTGTTTCCGGCGTGTTTCTCCCTCTTGTATACAGAGCTTCTACTCTACTAAAAGGATGGAAGCAGCTCACGAGCACGACGATGGACAATGGAGGATGGAGAAACACACGACCAACGGTACCCACTGATGATCGAACTCGAGGCACAACGGAATTGGAAAAAGTCGACCAGAGCTTCTATGCTACTAAAAGGATGGAAGCACCTCAAACGAGGACGACGATAGATGATGGAGGATGGAGAAACACACAATCGACCAACGGAGCTTCAGTATGATAGAACGCGAGGCACAAAGGGAACCGAACAACCCAAACTCCGTTTTGAGTTTATTTGCTTTCTTATTTCGTGCGTTTCGCTTTTTTTTTTTTTAAATAATCCGACGTGGCGGTCAACGACTGCGCCCCGACTGTATAACCCGATTGTATCTAACAGGAGTATTAATATAAATGCGGTGATCGAATCCCATGCAAAGTGTATCGATGTGTATTTATTTTTCAAGTATTTTATTATGTAATTTTGTATTTTTTTTAAAGTGTCACATAATGAAGACGAGAATCGATAATTTTATTGTGAATAATATATTATGAACGGTGATATTCAGCCACAGCTCAACCTTACCGCTAGTTGATTTTTTAATTTTTTTTTATATTTTTTAGTATATTTAAATATTTTTAAAAAGTAAAAAAAAAATACATAAATATATTTAAAATAATTTCATTAATCATTAAGTAATAAAAAATGATGAGCAATCAACTAGAGCGGTAAAAATAGGGAGGCATGGTAGATTTATTCATATATTATATAGCTAAGAGTGGCATAATAGGCACCACTCTTACCTACCGTTGGGAGCTACCGTTAGTATAAAATTGTGTTTTTTATCTTTTGCTTTTTCTTACATGTAGTTTTTTAACACTTTTAAATATCTTTTTAAAAGAAAAAAATTACAATATTATTAAAAGACATTTCTTTAATCACAAAGTTAAAAAATAAATTAAAATAAATTTTTTGGTAGCAGTAGCTCCCAATGAGAGATAGGAGCGGTGGATTTAGCATTTTCCTATAGTTAAAGTTGTGTTTTCTTTCACTCGTATAATTATTTGATTTAATTTATTAATCCGAATAATGAATAAAAAATGAATATATGTTTGTAATTTATTCCCCTCTTTTTCTATAAAGATTAGTAGAAAGAAATGAATATGGAAAAGTTTATGTTTCAATGAATTGCATGTAGAAATATTGATAATATATATATCATCTCATCTCATATTATTTTATTATTATAATTTTTTTAAATTTTCACATCAAATATAATAAATAATTTAACTTTTTCAGATTTTAAAATAATAATAAAAATAAATAATATTTTAACAATATTTATTCAACTTTTAACTTTATCTCAATTCATTATCCAAACGGCACCATTGAGTTTATGTTATTTCATAATTAATCAATTGCGGAGTAGCTCGTAGACCACCTAAAATGGAATATTTATTATTTGAACTATATCCTGACATAAAAAGAGAAAAATTTTATTTAGAAAAATAATATTTGTAATCTTTAAATATACAAATTGCGTACACTCCTTGTAAAAGATAAATAAATCAAGGATCTATTTGAAACAATAATTTTTTTAATAGTGAACCTCACTTTTTTTAAAGAGATTACCCAGAGCTTACATACTTTAAAACTGTATCTAGCATAACTTTGATACTCTTTTATTTATAAGTCGGTGTAAATAACAGCTAGTAAAGTACTTATATGATATTATTTGAATTGGAAAAAATTTAAAATTTAAAATTTTACAAATCAAATATTTTCATTTAAGTGATATGTAGAGTTTATTTTACACACCGACTTGATAAAAAATAACTCCTTAAGAAAATGTTACGTTTGAATCATTTGAATACTTCTTAGCCAAAAGAGACATGAGCATCGTAGATTGACATTGTTTGGATGCTAAGGTGATATTAGATTATCTGAATTAATATGTGAATAGTAATATCTTGTAACTCTTATTGAAATATATTTAAATATATAAAATATATTAAAATATTATTCAAATGCATAAAATAGATAGAAATGAATTTAATTTTTTATAAAAATTAAAAGAGTAGTTAGTACCAAACATAACATTAAACTTAAGAGTACTTGGCTTCTTAATTACCAGCTTCAATGCTCCAGTTTTCATAACCTTTTTTGGGGGGGGAATAGAATCTGCACTCTGTACACCCTTCGGTTTCCATAGCTTTTCTTTATTCCTTGTGTTGTGATTTTGGTGGTACCTAATTGAACTTTGAAGTTATCCTAAAGAGAAATACTTCAATTATAAATAAATTTTATAAAAATAAAGTTATAAATTAACGTGATTTAATATAATAACTAATACGTAACACGTTATATTATAAAATTATTTTTATTATAAAATAGATATAATATATCATATGAAATCATGTCAATTTATAAATTTACTTTTATATATATAATATATTCGTGACTGTAACACTTGATTTCTATTCTAAAAGGTTTACAACCAATCGGATCACGGACCGTCAAGTTCAATATTTATTGATTAACACTTTTTATTCCAAAAGATTAACACACTCTGTTCGAATTTGATGATCTCCGAAAAGGGAGATAAACACATAAGAAGTTGGTCATTCAGTATTTATTGATTTTCGTATAAATATTTTACATAGTATTAAATAAACAATAAGTATTGCAAGACTCATTTTATTTATATATATGTCTTCCCATTCAAGACTAACAAAATATGAGAAAACCTTAATCACTGAGCATGATTAAATGAATCAATCCAAGAATATATTGCAGAGACAATATATTCTGTTCTTCATCCAATTTTGATAGCATCGCACCAAGTGGAATTAATGAGAGAGTTGGTAATTCAATAGACTTGCAGAGTTGGAAAATCATTTGTTCTTTTCTTCTCAAGGCCATGGCGTACAACGAGATTGCCGAAGTTGTTTGAACTAGATGGCATAAGGTATGGTTTCTAAAAGAGAAAATCATGTTTAAACTCAGAAAATCATGTTTAAACTCCTCCCCCTCCCCTTAAAAACCCTCAGTGTCTCAACTTTCTTAGTTTGATTCCTAATTCTAGGACTACGTAGCAGGTACCTCTGACCTAGCCCATCCATGACCCATCCAAACTACTCGGCCCATTGGATAAAATAGGACAGCAACCTGCCCAGTACCATGAATTGGGCGAATAAGCTAATTTATTAAAATTTTTCAAGAAAATAAATTACTAAACATATTTTTATTTTTATGTCAAATATAAGAATAAAAATTAAAAAAAAAATCCTAAAAATTGGGAGAATAAGCTACTAGTGCCACTTTTTTTTATTTTTTATTTTTTCATATTTTTTAAACCTCCTAAACATTTAAAAATAAAATAAAAATCACAAACTCATTAAGTAAGACAAAAAAACAATCGGAGGATTGTCGGTAGCATTTTCTTATTTGATAATACTCCATCATCAGAGATGAATTCCATGAAAAAAAAAAAAAAAAAAGTTTAAGAAGATTTGGTTCTGGGCCTCGAATGACAAGGGAGAGGAAGCACAACAATGGTGGTGGTCCAAACAACCAAAACCCATTCACTTTTAATCCATGCATGACAGTCTGACAGATGGCTACTCATGCGTTGCACAAGGGAAAAAACTCTCTTCGAAGAGGAAACGCATGTACTACAGAAGGAAATTAACAAACATGTGCTGGATAACATGGAAAAGAAACGACGAGACGGAGAAGAGAGGAATTTGCAGGAGAAGAAAAAAAACTCTTTAGAAAGAAATGCATGTACTGTTGAATGAAACAAATGTATAAAAAAGAGAGAGAGAGAAGATTGTAAATTCTGTAGGGCAAAAAGAGATTGTAAAGATTTTTTTTTTTTAAATAAAAAATAAAACCAGATTCGGATTTAATTAAACTCACAACCCAGATACTATATCGTGCCCGTCTCCAGGTATATTGAGGTAGATAAATCCAGTTAAAACTCGATAACAGCCTGGATGAATTTGGTTATCTAAGTTTCAAGCCAAACAGGAAAGAATTCGGCCTGCATGAACAGTATAACTTTGAGCACAGAGATGGTAAAATGGAAAACATGCACATGTAGAAACCAAGTTACTTAGGGAGCATCTTGGTTCATGCACAAATGTATACATGAACGTGCATTTAACTCAATTAATTATTATTTATTGAATTTAATGATAACTGAGAAGAGGGAAAAAGGGAGATGATAACTACAGATTATCATTTGAAATAAAAATGACTTATGTTAGCATTGGCAATTGACAGAGCCATAGGTGGCTGGTATTTCTTTCCACGTGGGTTTCTTCATTAATGTCAACCAGCCTTTATCACTATGCTAATATAAACGACAAATGTAAGGCAATAAGCATGAGAAATTAACACTCTTTCCTCAAATCACAACTAACCTTTTAGTTCAAAGGAAAAACTATGACATTATTTGTTTATAGGTTTTCATCGATAGGATTTTCGTTTTATAAAGAAAATTACATAAATTCATAAATTGATATAATTTTATAAGATATATCTACTTCATAATAAAAATAACTATATAATTTAATGTATCAGATCAAGTCACGTTAATATATGAGTTTACTTTTATAGAATTTCTCTATACTGACTTAATTCTGCATTGTTGACATGTCCAAGACATCAGATAGAAGTAAAGATTCCTTAGTAATCCAAGGTTTCTCTTCTTGCTTAATATTATTAGTATATAATACGGATAAGTTTCCAGCACATCAAAAGAACAACAGCCATCCAATGCTTGAAACATCCCAGAGTCTCAAACAACATCCAGCGATTAAAAGAGGATCAGTTGAGTGATCAACAATATGCTAACTAAGAATGAACGGTGGAATTGTAATGGGTTTTATAGTTTTGAATGATAGCGTGCTAAGAGATTGGCCTGTGTGGCTTGGTTAGTTGGGCTGGCCTTTTATTTGTCATAGGCCCATCAATTCAGTCCAGTTGCTGGAATCAGTTAAGCCCATTAAAGTGATAAATAGTACCGAAGCCCTGCAAGATATGGATTCTGAAGATTTTTATGACAGAAATAATGCATATATATATCATGACATGAGAAAACGAACTAATGCACACTAAAAAATCCGGATTTTATAATAGGAATTAAATGCTCATGATAATTTGCTAATTTCACTTTTATTTTTTTTTCTAGGATATATAAAAGAGAATTACAATAGAAAAATGTTAAATATATTTAAGAAAAAATTACTTCTCCACGTGTCAATTATTAATATACTAAAAATTATAAAATTAAAAATTAAAAATTAAAAAAAAATAGAAAATTAAATTTTCTAATTAAAATTCATTTAAGTGCATGGAATACTACTATATCGCATATATAGCATTACGTACGGCCTTATATTTGGGGTTTAGAATCTTTAGATAATAGATTGAAAAATACAAGACAAAACACAGCAATATGCGGCCGAAGCTGTGGGCAGTAGGTAGATTTGCATGGAAATGAAATTACGGTTTTGTTCGGAACAAGATTCCCTCCAGTTCATGCATGAACTTGAAGACCTCGGGAGAGAGAATATACTTTCCGATATTTATTATTATAAAAATTTTATATTAAGTCATTTTTATATATTATTTATTCATTCTACTAATATATTTGATTTCGTAATTTTTTTAATATAAAATAATTATTTTAATCAATCACATAAATAAAATATATAAAAATAACTATTTTGATTAATTACATAAGTCAATATTATATGCCAAACAATATAATGAAATACTACAAAAGTCAAGGCTCTATATGATGTCTTCCAATCTAAAAGTTAAAAGTATAAAGTTTTATCTCTAGGAGACGAGTATTTATATATATATATATATATATCCTAAATATAAGGCAAATCTACAAAGTGGTCCTGAACAAACAGTAATAATAAAAACATGATCCATTATTCAAATCTCTAAATCGAGTATAGGAAGGTAGTGAATGATTCAGTCCGATATCGACGGAAAAATAGTTATTACAACTTATAGTTATTTTAAACAGTTAGCTTATTATAATATCGATCAATTATTTTCAAATATAAACTTAAATGTGATTTGAATTTTATTCGAATTGTTAAAATTTGTTCGAAAGTCAATTGATCACCATAATTGCAAGACTTAAATCTCAAATGACCATTAGATTGAATTTACATTGATCTAAAATAATAAAATATGGGTTGTGCCAACAATAATGGAATGACTTAACGGTATTATTAGAGATTGTAATACACCATTTAACCCTTTCATTGAGTAATTCATTATATATATATATACACTATGAATTCTTAAATGCTACCTCCCCAAAGTCAAATTTAATTTCTTGCTTGGTATTAACTAGAAAAGCCAAGAAACGTACGTATTGGGAATGATTTACAACTAATTTAACGACAAAAATATATTACGAATGTTGTTATGATGGGGCTTTGTTCATAAGATAATGAAAATGTTAGGGATATTAAAGGACCCACCTTGCTATTTTATTCATTGCGTGTTGTTATATAATTTACAGATCTTCATCCCTTTTAAAAGGAAGACCTCTAAACTTCTTATGACAATTAATTTAAGACCATTTTCAACATTAATTATTGCTATTTTAAGATTTGAAGCAAGAAAATGTTAAATAATTTTTAAAAAAAATATATATGCCACGACATTTATATTCAAAATGTAATATTTTTATTATTGAATTATCTTTTATTAAATTTCTATAATCGATTACAATATTATCTGATCAATCGATGAAAATAAATAAAAATATGATAATAAAATTTTTTGTAAATACTATAATTTATCTTTAATTTCACTTTTATGACTAAAAATAATAAGATTTAGGAGGAGAATTAACATAATTAGTATGAGTTTTGTTATATATAAGTACAGTCGTGTACTAATCTGTATACCAATATTGATTCATTCATACTTAAAATTTAAATTAATATTATTTTTAATAAAATTTACTTTTTAACCAATTATATTATATTAATAAATAAATTAATACTTAATTATACTTAAAACTATATTTTTCCAATTAATATTATGTTGTAAATTAAGATACGTGTCCCAAAGTCAATCTAGAAATAACCTTTTAACGAATTCAGAGAGATCTTTTATAAATCCTCATCGTATCAGTGTCCGAAAAGAAGGAAAAAGAAAGAGAGAGAAAATAGGGAACTGGCAGTAAAAAGTGTAGAGAGAGAGAGGGGACGACTTGTTGTGCGGCGTGTCTTCAAGTGTCGTGCATGCATTTTTATGCAATCTGTTGCTTTGCATGCATTCTCTCTCCTCTGTCTGAACTATCTATCAAATACACGTTTTCTTGGGGGCTAAAAGCCCCACCACCGCCGTAACGCTCTGAGGGATCCATCGTCATCTCCACCTAGTTGACCCTGTAGTTCTTCATCTTCAGTTTTGGCAGAGCTATATTTATTGCTACTGGTTGAAAAATTATAGTCTTATGAGGATGAACAAGAAATGGGTTTGTTTCTGTGTTCGTTGCTATTGTGAATGCGAACACTTCCAGATTTGGGGTCTTCGAGGATTGGGACGAGGTTGGTGTTGGTGTTTTTTTATTATTTTTGTTTGTGGTTTTTAGTGTTTCTTTAATCACTGTCGAATCTCAGAACGGTTGCGCGTAGATGTATGTGAGGGAGAGAGTTGTGTACATGTGCGTGCTGTGGCTAATGATCATTTATTTCACTAAATTTTTAATTTATTTGTGAAGTGCTGTTAGGGTTTTGATTTGGATTTGCATCTTGCTCTGCTCGAAGATTTCGATTTTGGGTTAATGGGGCCAAAGATTTGCATGAATGCTTCATGCGCAGCAACCTCCACGCATGAATGGAAGACAGGCTGGCCTCTGCGATCCGGTGGATTCGCCGATCTCTGTCACAACTGCGGGTAATTTTCGTTTTCTCCGTCTGCTTCTGCTCTTTTAATTCAATGTAATTTCTTATGGGGATGATTTGATTTTGAAAAGGCAAGTTTTGGGTTTATCGAGGTGTTGAATTGGTGTGTTATTGGGTTTTTTTTCATATAGACGGTCTCGGTGCTTTGCTTCTAAAGTTCTTCTATTTTTGATAGAAAAGTTGAAATGCTCGAGTTTTTTTGAATTTTCTATATGAAGAAAATCGTGCCGTTGTAGCTAACCGACCTATTATTAGATAATCCAACTGATCCTGCTGCGATAAGTAAACTAGCTACGGCTTGCTCAAAATTTTAATTTTATCCCCGCAATTTATGTATATTAATAAATGGGAAAGATGGAAAATAAAGAAAATCTGCAATTGCGGCTTATAGAATGTAACCACAACTCATTATTTAACTGTAATTAATCACTGGCTATTCCCATGAGTTTCTGAATTCATGTTTTCAAGACTTCAGTACTAGCTATATATTGGACTTAGTGAATTAGATTAGCTAGGTCTTGGGGGCTGAAAAGTCCTGTGGGTTAGTCTAATGAAAATCTGTTAAGGATACTATTTTATCAGGATGATTATATTATTAGACACGATCTGCTCATGGTAAATATATATGGGTTTGAAAAATCGTATATTAAGAATAATTGAGATTTATTTCATTTTTATTAGTTTCATAGCCATCAAGTGATTCGAATCTTGCGATTTTTCTCACATTAATATCATTTTGCTCCTTTTTGTAATTTTGTTGGATTTGGTGAGCATGGAGGCACATTTAGATTTTTAAAATGCTTGCTCAGAAAAAAAATCAATATGTGTTTGTTCATGCACATGTTCTAGTAACTGATTATTTGCTTGTGCATGGGAAGAATCATGAAATTATTTTTCATGTTATCCTATTATGATGTTTGTAATGCATTTTCTACCTTGCTTCCACTTCTGTAAGTTTAATCTATTGATTCCTCTGCCTTTGTTCATGCTATATACTCAGTGTAAATACCATTTTTCAACATTCTACTACTAATTTTCAATATAACAAAAGTTAAATACAAACAAATATGAATTATTATATTTCTTTTAGTTTGTCATAAAAATTTTAGTAGAACATGGCATGGCATTCTATTTATTTATCTGTTTCCCTCATTTTGGTTTCAATATTTCGTGCTTCACTCATTCTTGATGTGCTGCTCTCTCCACTTAGATCTGCCTATGAGGATCTGGTTTTCTGTGATATGTTCCACTCAAAGGAAACTGGTTGGAGGGAATGCAGTTTATGCAACAAGGTAAGTTTAAAGTGGTCTCTTTCATTTTAGGTTAAAGATTCTTTTGTGTGGAGCTTTTTAAATGTAATTTAATTTGTCATGGCAGCGTGTACACTGTGGTTGCATAATATCTAAGCCTTTGTATAAGTGCCTGGACTTTGGGGGCGTTGGGTGTATTAGCTGTGCAAATGGCCCTGGACTTTATCCGGTAAGGCTACCAATTATCATATCATATCATTGTTTCAATGTGTTACATTCACTGCATCACTTCATTCGACTATGTTTATATGGGTTAAAACATTTACTTCTATACCAATCGTTGATGGTCATGTTCAGAGCATGTGTATGTGTCTATATGCATATAGTTGCAGTTATGATGATTGTTGTAACTCTAGTGCCGGTGATTACTGCTTTCTCTATAGATCTCATTTAAACAAACACAGTTCAAATATCTGAGTGGACATACTACTCTTCTTTCTCACCCCCCCTCCTGCTTCCCCTTTGAAGAAATGGATGCGTAAATGTCAGTTATCATGTATAGGATCATGTACGTTAAAATGGTAAGGAGAAGGACCTTTTGAACTTATTTCTAAATTGACGTTAAGCTAATTGTCCTGAATTGCTTATATGCTGCTGATAATGTCACTTTTTGAGGATGCTTGTCATTTCGCTCATTTTAAATGAATAGTGTGCCATGAGCAATACTTTTATAACACCAATAGAATGGGTGGTTATATGGCTGTCAGATTATATCCTTTACAGACTTTATTGTCTTGTTATGCAGATCTGGAGGGGTGAATTTCCTAATGGATTTGGTTCATTGACTGTAAATAATGCTGGTGATTCACTCTCCCCTCCTGTTGAGAAAAGATTGGTCACTGGCGATGAGGGAAAACTTATGCAATTGTGCAGAATAGTGGAAGAAGCTAATGAACCAAACCTCTTGCCTAAATCTCATAGAGGTGAGGCAAATGGATCTCAAGTTGGCACGGGCTTTTCAAGTGTGATTCAACCATCTGTTGGATTAGTAACATTTGCCAAACCAGACAATGGTAGACAAATATTAGAGGGTAAAGATGTGCAAGGATCACTAGCTCAGCCGCCTTTGAATATGAGCTTGGGAACTCCAAATTTTGAGCTTCCCTTTTCTAGTGGGGTTGTAGATGGAAGGGAGCAGAGCAAAACATCTTCTCCCTCCCAACAAGGGCAAAGATCTCGCCCTATATTGCCAAAACCAATGAAAACTGGCCTCACTGCAAGTTCAGAGACAAATAAAAGTGTGGCTCAGATGCGAATTGCGAGGCCTCCTACTGAAGGACGGGGGAAAAATCAGTTACTTCCCCGATACTGGCCAAGGATTACTGACCAAGAGCTGGAGCAATTATCTGGAGAGTATCCATGATTATTGACATCCTTTTTTCTCCTCCATGATTAAAGTTTGACTTTGTTGAAGTACTATCTACTGCTGTCTCCATATGTATTTTAGTGTTCATCTTTTGATTTCAAGTTGATGTTTCCCTTAAATTTGTTATTTCAAAGTTTGAATTCTACTATTGTGCCATTGTTTGAGAAAGTGCTCAGTGCCAGTGATGCTGGTCGGATTGGTCGTTTGGTTCTCCCAAAAGCATGTGCTGAAGTAAGTTTTGAAGTTCATTTCTTTAGGTGCTTGTTCTTGCCTCTCTCTCTCTCTCTCTCACACACACACACACACACGCACAATCTTTTGGGTGAGGGAGGGGGAGGGGTTTCCCCCCCTTTTTTTTTCTATTCCCTTTACTTTTTTATTTCTTTTTTCCTGGCTGTGGGTATAAACTAAAAGTCAATGCAGGCTTATTTTCCCCCCATTTCTCAATCAGAAGGCCTACCTTTAAGGATTCAAAATGTGAAGGGGAATGAGTGGACATTTCAGTTCAGATTTTGGCCCAATAACAACAGCAGGATGTATGTTTTAGAGGGTGTTACCCCTTACATACAGTCTATGCAATTACAAGCGGGTGACACTGGTAAGCTTCATTATACACGAATCTACAGACTGATTTTTGAAAAACTTATACATCACTTTGGAACTTTGTTTGGCATGATGAAGAAAGTTTTTGAGCAACACCAACATTTTTATTTAAAGTAGTATTTTCAATCATTCTCGTTGAATTAACTTTTTACGCTTTCGATCTGCCTATAATCCCATCAATTAACTTTCTTGATACAATGTCCATTGGGATATTGCTTGGTATGCCATTTTCCTTTTGAGATTTCTATGGTTGGTGCCGGGTGTATGATACTGTCTCCATTGAGTTCCAACATACATTAAACAAGTGCTTTTGCATAGAGGCTTGAATGAAAATACCTATGGAACGGATTAGACACAGTGATACATCATTGAAGTCTATAACTAACCTTTTTTTTTTGTGGGTGGGGGGGGGGGGGGGGGGGGGGGGGGGTTGGGGTCCTGGAAGAAAAATTCAGAGTTTATGAAGAGCCATGGCCTAGCTTAACCTAGCTTTGTCCTTGGTAATTACTGGTTTGTGGAGTGATGTATTGTCTAGATTTTTTCTTAGTTGTATACTTTTAATTTCCTTTTTAATGGAACCCGAGTGTATCTATGGCTTGCTTTAAGTAGTACATGGTACTTTGCAATTGGATTTGGCTTATATAATACACAATTTTCTAGGCACAAGTATGTCTTGACAAGCAGGCTTACATTTCCGTCTTGATGACCAAGAGATCTTGGTGCAATTATGGAAGTTCTTGTTCTAGTTTTATCACAGTTCTACCACCTTTTTATAAAGTGGAAATTAAAATGTACTCCGTCCCTTCCACAATAGATGACTTGCTTTCCTTTTTTAAATATGAACTCACATTTGCCTAAACCCACCTTTCCTGGCCTATCTGGAGGAGTTTTGAATTACGTGTTCATTTTATTAAAATATGTGCCTTTTGCAATTTCTAATCTATTGTAGGATTGGAGCATAAGGTTATGTTTTATTCCATTATTTTTCGATGTTTCTGGTACAGTAACATTTAGTCGGATAGATCCTGGAGGCAAACTTGTCATGGGGTTTCGAAAGGCATCAAACACTGAAGATACACAGGTCTAGCTTCATAGAGATATTTAACTTCATCACTTGCATCCTCTTACTTTCAGATCACATATTAATTATTATGGGGCTTGGAAACTGATATTATTTATACATAATTGTTAAATTGATAGGATGCCCAGACATCTGCCCTTCTCAGTGACACACTTTCTAGGGAAACATCCTTGTCTGGTGTTATTGAGAAACTGCCTTCAGGAAGTGTTTTTTCTGGGCTTTTCCAAACCATGAAAGGAAGCAAGGAGCCACATCAAAATGCTTCCTGTGAAAATTTGAATTTAGCAGATGAGGATATCGCATTGCATAATAGTGATAACTATAGGGGCAGGATGAATGAAGATTCACCACGGCAGCCAATGCAAATTCCAGAGAAAAAGAGGACACGAAATATTGGATCTAAAAGTAAGAGGCTACTAATGTATAGTGAAGAGGCTCTGGAGCTGAGATTTACATGGGAAGAAGCACAAGACATGCTTCGTCCACCCCCAAGTTTGAAGCCTAGCATTGTTACTATTGAGGGCCATGATTTCGAAGAATATGACGTAAGTGTATCATGGGCAGTCCTGTAGTTTGTATATTATTATGAAGTAAGATAAGTAATAAATAGTTCATAGGTTTTAAGTAGGTCACAACATATTTTCTTGGTAATTGATGTGATCATTGAATCATTGTAATGTATTTCAGGAACCACCAGTTTTTGGAAAGAGGACTGTATACACTACCCTGCCATCCAGGTAAGGATGTATGTTAAATATGGTATTAGGTAATAATATTATATGGGTAATGAAAAGGAAATAATAAAGCTTTTGAAGGGATGATAGAATTTTTTCAGTCTTTTCTTATATTTTTCCTCTTACTAGGCCGTAGAGCTTTAGTCAGTTTGTTAGAAATATTATTCGAACCTCTTTTTGTTCCCCCTGCATCTCCCATTGTATGTCAACCGTTCCATGTTGGAACGTCCCAAAATATTGCCTACTTTGGGAAGTCAATGGAAATTATATATTGATTCTTCAAATAAAGCCAATTTGCTTTATTTAAAGAATCAATACAACCTGCCACCAAGGGTGGTGGCTCAATGGTCCTTGGATTACTCCTATGTGGTTTTTTGGCATGTACTGTGTCCTGAGTTCAAATCTGAATATGGATTCACCTTAGGCTATTAGCATCAGTCGCTTAAGCATTTATTGAATTCCCTAGTGGGCTGGGGTCTAGGCTACAGCCTAAACTTGACTTGAGGGAGCACCTTTGGCATCCCGCCGCCTAGGTCCCTCCTGTCCAGTTCTTATCAGGTAGGGTGCCACTATGGTCATGCCCTGGTAAGAAGGCCGCCTGTGTTTACCCCTCCTACCCTTTATGCTTATTAACAAAAAGAGTCAATACCGCCTTCTATTTGCTTTATTCAGGTTTAAATCAAGAAGAAAAGTTTCATGGCCCCTTAAAGGGTTGGATGGCGAAGGTCTTCTACGCATTAGAAATTTTCTATGCCGGTGACCATGCCCTTTTCCAGGGACATATTTACAACAGGGAGTGAGGAACCAATCCCTCCCTTCTCTGACCCCCATCTCGTCCCTTCGATGTTTGCATTATTTCTGCATTTGGACAAAATAATTTCCAATATGGCCTCCCAAGCTTTTGAAAAAATATCCACTTACCTTAGTCTTTTAGCATGGCCTTCTCTGTTTATCAACTCTCTCTCTCTCTCTCTCTCTCTCTCTCTCTCTCTCTCTCTCTCACACACACACACACACACTTTTTTTTATCAGTAAATAATAATTGTATTGATTATAGAATGTAGGCATAGTCCTGTACGCAGGGTGTATACAAGAACGACACCTACAGTTGTTAGACTAGAGGACACTTGTATGCATACTTATATAGTGTTTGATTTTTTCAATTTCTTATTCTCCATTTCTACTTGATATGGGGCCCAAGAGCACTTGAAGAATGATATGGATCCTATAGTGGACAAGATACTCGACACAAATGAGCCAACCCCTAATTCATTCTGATCACTGTGTGCATGTTGAAGGACGTGTTCATTTGGTCTAGTATTGAATACTTTTATCTTGCACTGAAATATACTTGATACTTTCATCCAGGGGACGGGAACAGTGGGCTCAGTGTGATGATTGCTTCAAATGGCGAAGGTTACCTGTGGATGTTCTTCTACCTCCAAAGTGGATGTGTTCAGAAAATGTTTGGGATTCAAACAGGTTTAACATTATCCCGCAATTCTGCTTTCCCCTTTTGAATACCTTGGATGGAAGTTGGTTCACGTATGATTATACCCTTAAGGTTTGCAATGTGCTCACAGGTGCTCCTGCTCTGTTCCAGAGGAGATCAGTCTAAAGCAATTGGAGAATTTTCTGAAAGCAAGCAAAGGTATGACCTTGGTCTCTATGTATCTTCTTCATAATATAATTTCTGCTGTCCATTATGTTTTGGCAAGACGTTTGAGAAAAATAATATGGTGAATTCATGTATAGTGCCTGGATGTTTTCATCAAATGTATTGAGTGTATATGGATGCATGAAAAGGACCGCAGCTTTGTTGATATGTGATTTAGTTATAGCTTGCACCTGATTCTGTTTGTGCACATATTGCCATGATGGACAATTTTCTTGTATCCCAACGCTCTGGAAATATAAATTTGTTGCAAGTGATGAAATCAGTCCTATGATGAATCCACGAATTGGTCATGTTGCCACTTGAAATACTATCTTTTAAAGCTTACACTCTTTACTCTCAATAGGTTCCAATATACTTCATGATTTTTTTCGGCCCTCTGTAAAATCTTCTTCAGATTTCAAGAAGCGGAGAAGTGCAGAGAGCCATAAGTCAGTCCAGGAATGTGAGCCTTCTGGCTTGGATGCTTTGGCCAGTGCTGCATTTCTGGGAGAGAACGTGGGTGATACAGGTGAACCGTCAGTTGGAGCCACCACCAAGCATCCCCGACACCGCCCTGGCTGCACTTGTATTGTTTGCATCCAGCCCCCAAGTGGGAAGGGCAAGCACAAGTCCACATGCACTTGTAATGTTTGCATGACTGTAAAGCGCAGGTTTAAAACCCTAATGCTGCGCAAGAAGAAAAGTCAATCAGAGGGAGCAGAGACTGCCCAGAAGGAAGATGACTACAATAGAGATGAATCAGAAATGAATGGTCCATCAAGAAATGGACATTTGCCTATGATTTATCTGGGGAATGAAGCAAGCCACAGCGGAAATCAAGCTGAGGAGGCTGAGACCAGTAATGGGAAATTAGACCTCAATTGCCATCCCAACCGTGATGACATGCAACTGGATCTGGAAGTACCGGGAATGAGTCTGCTGAGCCTTGTTCAAGCAGCTAGCCTTCCATTAGAGGATTTTATGAAGCAACGAAGGGTCCCAAGCTTGACATGTGAGCAACAGGGTTGTCCAGGTATATACACACAAGTTACCGAAGAAAACGAGAGACCTCTGTTGAATGAAGGGGGCCTTGCATCTGAGGTTTGGGACTGTGAAAGTAGTAGAGATCATGGTGGTTATCATGAGTCCAAGTTAGACTGAAACGATCTTCTCCATGCATGGAGCAGAGCTTTCTTTTATTTTTTTATTTGTTTATTCGCAAGGGTTATCATGAGTCCGAGTTAGACTGAAACCATGCATCTTCCATCATGAAGAAGAAGAGCTTCTGTTTTTTGTTTGCTCTTTGAAAGAATAGGTTTGTTAGCTTTATATTTTCAAACGAAACACTGT
The DNA here is from genome assembly GCF_018687715.1 of Carya illinoinensis. Classification (NCBI taxonomy): domain Eukaryota; kingdom Viridiplantae; phylum Streptophyta; class Magnoliopsida; order Fagales; family Juglandaceae; genus Carya; species Carya illinoinensis. The sequence goes on from NC_056765.1 coordinate 7,721,810, forward strand.
TCCTTGCCTCTCTGTGTTCCCATGTTTATACTTTACACTTCCTGGTTCCTAGCTAGCCTACTTGTCTTAGCAAACGTTTTTAAAACAAACCAAATTATAGCCTCATTCCTCAGACATTTTATACGTACGTACAGATCGAGGCAAGGTGTTCATGCCACGTGTCAAGATGCATGCATGCCCTGCTTTACACAATTGCTAGCCATACATACAACTCATGTACAATCATCGTTTTCATTCATGCCACCAAGCAAGACAAGATGCCCGCTTTTATGACCACCAGAGGCGGAAAGTGATCCTCTGATTATAGTATTATTTAAAATGTCCGGCTAAATAAATAGCTTTGTTTTCTTCCTGGCCAATAATTGAAACAATGGCATTATCATCCTTTAGATCTATGGGCATGCAGTTAGGCCAATTTCTTTCCACTCAGAATTGATTTTGAATTGTTTAAAGTCTCTAAGAAGTCTTATAAAAGTGACCCTTATGGTTTCTTAAGCGGTAAAGACTTTGAGTTTGAAGGTATGCTGATCAAGTCCAAATTTTAAATCTCCTTATGTACAAACAATATTTAAAAGCTATCAGATTGGAGAATTTTCTTTTTAAATTATTCGAGATACACTTATGAAAAACTCATTGACGATGGCCTGTACACCCACGTACAAGATTAGTTGGAATGTTGTTTCTAGATATCCGGTACTAATAAAAAAAAAGTCTTATAAAAGTAAATTTACATAATGATGTGATTTGATGTGCATGCATAGTATTAGAGTATAATAAAGTTATTTTTATTATAAAGTAAATTTAATATATCATATAAAATTATATCAATTTATAAATTTACTTTTATAAAATTATGATCAAAATTATGATACATATACAGTTCACTTGCTGATTCTAAACTTCTAAACTTTTAAGCATTTAATTAATTAGTTAATTTTATTTTATTAGCCATAAGAATATCCCCAGGCACAATTAATTATCTGTTCCACCTCATTCACGCACGTGCACCTTTGTACATGTCCAATGAATCTGTTCCAGTACCCTATTCTTTTTTTGTTTGGTTAAGGTAAGTGCCTGGCTACTTCCAGCTCCTACTCAGTACTCGTGCATGCATGAGGTACTAGAACATGGATGATGGATAGTCTCGTGGGGGCCATGTCTCAAATTAATCAGGGGTAGTACTGCCAAATATGATTTTTTATAAAGACGTTCGTTTTGATCTTTGATTTTACAGAGAAATGTGCAGCGACCCCTCGTGAACAAGCCATCATGTTCGGATATTTCAGAACAAGTTTGGCTTCCCGACATACAGATCCATTTTAATTAATTTAGATATTTCCGGAAGTTTTCTTGATGATACACTGTACAGTAGTACTGTTTCTTTGTTGCCACGCGTCCAAATTCCATGCATGTACTGATACACAGACTGCATATTCATATATGGGTCGGGTTACTAAGCCGTTCAGTTATTATCGGATGTCATTCAAGTCTTTTTTTTATATTTTATATTTTATATTTTTTAATATATTTAAAAAATAAAAAAATATATCAATATATTTAAAATTAATTTTTTAATAATTAAATAAAAAAATAAAAAATTTACCCAAGAGTATGCTGTAGCAGTACAAGTTAGGAGCCACACTAGGTTTTTCCTTTATATATACGTTGATTCGAATATTGTACCCATGATTAGAGCATTTGCAATGGTCTCGTTATTGCCAATTGTAAGTCTAAAATAAATAAACTTAGAGACGTGAATGGCCTGCAATGACCTAGTCAAATTTCAAAAGTTTGACATAAACTGTACAGTAATTGTAAGCTGCTCGCCAATGTACCACATACAATAATTTAGATTTTTCCATTCTTAAAAAAATCTTCATAATTTCGAAATGAAGAATTCAAACATAAGCCCACATACCACATTTTTTTTTCTTTTACCAAATATTTGGTATATAGATAATTAGTAGAAGAATTCAATTAGTTTAAGAAAAATAAACTCAAAATTTTTTAAAAATTAAAAAGAAAAAAAAATGTGTGGTGTGTGAGCTTATGTGTAGCAAAACTCTTTTGAAATTAGCCACCAAACCATGGTGTTTTTCCAAATACTCTTTGCTAGGCAATCTTTTACCTGCAAAATTTTCTTGATTTCTTGCACTACAGAGAAGAAATTAAACAGAAGATATAATTCTTCAAGGATAAAAGTATTTGCATTCTTGAAAATTGCGATTCTTATATTTTGGATATTCCTAATTAATTATAAAAAAATATATAGCATATTGCGTTATTAAACTAGTAAAAACTCATTTAAAGATGTGCGCGCTTCTTAATTTGTGGGTAAAATGCAAGAATCAAAGTCCAATATTTCTTGGCAGCATCATGTGGTTGTTTATCTTCATAGAATATATATTTTTAAGAAATTCAACATTAAGAAAAAGGTGTAATTAACAGCAAAAAAGTTCCATATTATTTTTTTATCGCTATAATAATATATATCTTGTAGGAGTTACGCTACACTTAAGCTTGCACAGTAACTTACACCACACTCTGCCGATATGGATTTTTTTTTAAATGCTACAGTAAAATGTTGTCGTTTTACCCAGGTAAGATAAAATGAACGTAATCCTCCCAAATCTTCGAATTTGCATGCTCCCTCCAACGCGTCATCCCTCCCGCTCGCCGAATCCAAAATCGTCTGCCGTCTCAAGTTGATCGTACCGACTGCAGTCTGGTCTGCCGACTGCCGTCCGGTCTGCCAACTGTCGTCTGGTCTGCCGTCTATCATCTACTGGTTGAGCTCGAGGTCCCTCCAACACTTCGCCCCTCCCAGTTGCCCAATCCAAAATCGTTTGCCGTCTCAAGTTGATCGTACCAGCTGTCGTCTGGTCTATCGTCTACCATCTACTGGCTGAGCTCGAGGTCCCTCCAACGCGTCGCCCCTCCCGGTCACCCAACCCAAAATCGTCTGTCATCTCAAGTTGATCGTACCGGCTGCCGTCTGGTTTGCTGGCTATTGTCTGGTCTGCCGTCTACTGGCTGCGCTCGAGGTCACCGATTTTGTGAGTTAACTATGCTAGCTGGTCGTGTCGTGTTTAACCATCCTCAACTGGGTTTGGTTTCTGATGGATTCTGATGATGGTTGATAGGAAGAGTGTAGTGCTGTGTAAACTGCCGGTGATTGTGGTGGTGGATTTTTTATTGGAGAGTATTTTTTAGTGTTGTGTAATTTTTTTTCTCCTGGATTCCGAGAGTGATTTACTTCCATTTGGGTGTTCCTTAAATTTGCTATATTATCAACTCAAAACTAAACTAAGACAAAAGTAATATGGCTATCAATTTTGATTAAGCTTGAGATTGTGGTGTGAGATTATGGAGTGGATTCTGATAATTTTGCATGAATTCTGCAACGTGTTATAATATGTTGATTGTGGGGTCAGATTATGGCTTGAATTTTTTTGATATATGGCTTGAATTATGTTGATTCAAGTTTCATATTGTAATATTATGGCTAAGATTGTGGTGTAATATGGCTTAATTAGTTATAAAAATTAATGCTCTGAAGGCAATTTGAGAAATTTAGCCAAGAGTATGTAATGCTAAAAGCCAAAAATCAAACAAAAAATAAAAAATACATATCTAAAGTTGCACTTTGCAACTTGTAAAATAAATTACTAAATTCTAATCATTGTAGACCTAACTAATTAATGTTTAGGACTTCACATTACTATGAAATATTTATTCTAACTGTATGTGGAGCTGCGTTTTTGTGATGCATGTATTAATTAGTTATTCTAATTTATTTCTTGTAATGTTGATATAAAAATTGAAGTTGTTAATACGTTATGGATAAAGAAGAAGATAAAAGGCCACCTAGGCCTTCTACACCAATTCCACCAACTCAGGTATGATACATTGGTCATTTATAAAAGAAATGTGTCTTGATTCCAACTAGTTAATGTATTTTTATTTGTATATTGTAGGGATATTATGATCCAGGAAGTACTTACTACCCACCATTTATAATGCATTCAAATGCATTTCTGAATTCATACACATATGCATGGGGTAGCCAGGTAATGCGAAGGGGTCAGGCCATCTGCAACAAATAGTCCAAGTACATAGCTTTCTAAACTTTTCGATTTTACTCATTTGTTGTTTATTACCTGTTATAACCCTGTGTCTAATTACAATCTCCACCAAGGCCACCTTTTCCAACATTGTTCATCTATCCTCTATCTAGTAATGCAGAGGAGTCGGGCCATGTTCAACCAACGAGCCAGGTACTTCCTTTATTTTCCTGAATTTTTGTACTTGAATATGTGCATTGTTACCAATTCTAACATCGGGCCTGATATAATCCCCCACCAATGCCATATTTTCCAACAACATTCATCTACCCTCCCTCGACTAATGCAGAGGGTTCGGGTCTTGTTCAACAAACGATCCAGTAGATTCTTGTCTAACCTTTTGATCTTTTTTTCTTAAGCTGTTTATTATGGCTTCTAACATCAAAAAAGTTTATTACAGCCCCCACCAATGCCACCTCCTCCAACAATGTTCATCTATCTTCCGTCGATAAATGCGGAAAAGGCGGGCCTTGTTCAAGAAACAAACCAGGTTAGAAATTTTTGTGATGTATTTTTTCTTTTTACTGACATTGTTACCCTTTTTAATATCATGCTTGATTACAACCCCACCAATGCCACCTCATCCAACAACGTTCATTTACCCTCCGTCGACTAATGCAAAGAAGTCGGGCCATGTTCAAGCAACGAACTAGGTTAGAAATTGCTTTCCAATTTTTTTGTTTCAATACATTTTTTTTTTTGGTCTTACATTATTACCCATTCTAACACTGTAATTGATTACAGCCTCCACCAATGCCACCTCTTCCAACAACGTTCATCTACTCTACGTCAACCAATGCGGAGAAGTCAGTTCATGATCAACCTACGAACCAGGTTCGAACTTTCTTTCCATTTATTTTAGTTTTGTTTTTTTTTTCCTTACGTTGTTACCGATGCTAATACCATGCTTGATTACAGCACCCACCAATGCCACATCTTCCAACTAATCCGGATGAGTCATGCCATGTGCAACAACCCAGCCAGGTAAATACATTCCTTTTATTTTTTTTGCAAAAGGTTGCATTGTTACCTGTTTGAATACACCATACATGATTCTAGCCTCCACCAATAACACAACCTCCATCGAGTGCTGGAGAGGAGTTGAGAAGCTTTGAAAATTCTTCAACTACTCCATCGACTAATGCGACATTTATATCTAAAAGTGAAACTACTGTTGGAGGTACATCTCTTTTTTCTGAAGAGAATGAAGAAGCTGAGGATATAAATGAAGAAATTTCTAATAACCAACGAGTTGAGGAGGAGCCCAAACCTAGTATGCAGTTTCCCACTGATAATGAGCTTATGGCCTATCATAAGAGATATGCCAAGCAACAAGGTTTTGGTGTTATAACACAACGGACGAAGAGAGAGGCAGATGGGAGAGTGAGGTATTTGACGATTGGGTGTGCGCGAGGTGGCAAGTACCAACCTAGCCATAGTAATATCTCAAGGCCGTGTTCAACTATTAAAACAGATTGTAAATGAAGGATAAATGCTCACTTGGTGAGGGGTACTTGGGAGCTGACCAGTGTTGAACTTGCTCATAATCATAGCACTGTCAGCCCACAAAAGTCTAGATTCTTTAGATTGCACAAAAATCTAGACGAATACAGTCAGAGGATGCTTGATTTGAACGACAGAGCTGGTATTCATATGAACAAGAATTTTAGGGCACTTGTTGTTGATGCAGGGGGTTTGAGAATCTTGATTTTCAAGAAAAAGACTACTGAAATTTTATTGACAAAGCCAGAAAATTAAGGTTGGGCAAAGGAGGTGGCGAAGTACTTACTGAGTACTTCAAGAGGATGAGGTCGCAGGATGATGGTTTTGTTTATATGATTGATGTGGATGAGGAGTTGAGTCTGAGAAATGTATTTTGGGCTGATGCACGTAGTCGAGCAACATATGAGTATTTTGGCGATGTTGTTACCTTTGATACGACATATCTAACAAATAGATACGGTATGTCGTTTGCTCCGTTTGTTGGTGTAAATTATAATAGGCAGCCTATACTGTTAGGGGCTGGGTTGCTTTCAAGTGAGGACACAAGTACTTTTTTCTGGTTATTTCAAGCATGGTTGGAGTGCATGGATGGTCGGGCTCCAAAAGTAATCATTATAGACTAAGACTGAGCAATAAAGAGTGCTATTGCTCTTGTATTCCCAGACACTCACCATAGATATTGTTTATGGCATATAATGTGAAAGTTGCCTGAAAAATTGGGATCTCACGTTGCCTTCAATTTTGGGTTGAAGACTTCCATCTAGAGTGCCCTATATGATTCACAAACATGCGCAAAATTTGAAATGAAGTGGGGGCAACTTATTGAGAAGTATGAACTTAGTGATAGTGCATGGCTACAAGGGTTGTACAATGAGAGGTCGTTCTGGGTACTGGCATACCTTAAGGGAGTATTTTGGGCTGGCATGAGCACAACTCAGAGGTCAGAAAGTATGAACGCTTTCTTCAATGGGTTTGTGCATTCTGGTACGTCATTAAAAGAATTTGTCGACCAGTTTGACAATGCTCTCAGGAAGAAGGTGGAGCTCGAGATGATAGCTGATTTCAACTCCTCAAACCAAACCATCCCATGTTCATCCACATTCCGCATTGAGAAGCAGTTTCAAGCGGTACATACGAGTGCAAAATTTAAAGAGGTCCAAAAAGAGGTGTGGGGAATGATTTTATGTAACTGCATACTCATCAGCAAGGAGGGTTGCATTTCCACCTACGATGTTTTGGATGAAATTACCACTAATTATGACCATGTCAAGAGCGTCAAGTACACTATTTACTTTAACGAGGAGGAGGTTGATGTCAAATGCACATGTGCATTGTTCGAGATGAGAGGGATCTTGTGTAGGCATGCATTGAACATTTGTCAGATGAATAAGATTCATGTATTGCCGGATAAGTACATTTTGGATTGATGGAGGAAGTATTTAAAGATAAGATATATGGTGGTAAAATGTAGCTACGATGACTTGCGATCGAATGCGGACTCACAGAGGTATGAGTTCGTGGTTAAACGATGTCTAAAATTAGCTACCCATGTTTGCACTACTGATGACCATGTTACTGCATTCGTGAGCCACATGGATGAGTTTGAGAATAAATTTAAAGGATTAACACTTAAGTCCAGTTCAAGTAAGATAAAAGAGACTATAGTGGCAGACAAGAGTAAGAAAATCTTAAGCCTGCATGTTGTTCGAGGGAAAGGGATGCCACTAACGAAAAGGAAAGTTCCACCTGTGAAGAAGGCAGCAAGAAAGCGAAAGAAGTAACCGGTAATAAATTATATATAATGTTAATACTTTTTTTTCTTCTGATTGAAAGTATATTTATTTCTAATGGATATGTATTTTTTTTATTTGAAATTTATTTAGACGAAGAGAAAAATATTTAATGATGCATCACAGGAAGGCGAGGTATCAGAAGCTCCAGAAACTGATCAGGTAGTACATTTTGGGCTGACGCATTAGTTCTATATTGCCTATGCCGCGCTTGATCATTTTTTCCTAATGGGTGTGTATTTCTTTATTTTCCATTTCTTTAGGTACTTAGTGCAACCAAGGTTGATTTTATTATTCTAACACAGTACAGTACTTTCACACACCCAACGGCATTAGACAATGAGGAGAAGTGAGGTTTTCGTTGCAAGCAAGTGCATGGATGAGGGGAGTTTCGTTATGTATTTTGACAACAATTTCAAGATGTGATGTAATTTTTACTAAAAATTTTGTTTAGATAATGGTTATCTAAACTTTGGGAGGTTGTGATGTAATTTTGTTAGTAAATTTTTTGATAGGGGGTGAAATGTAATGTAAATTTTTTATTTTTTGCGCTAACGGGGTAATGTTTTGGCATGAAGGAGGTGTGATGTATTTTAGAGAATTTTGGGTGGTGTAATGTATGTCAACTATTATTTTGGATGTTTATACTTACCCATGGCTTGGAGAAATTTATATATTGAAGATATGTTGTTGTGATTTATTTGTTATATCAGGTTGTTTGTTGTGAGAGCAATGATTATTTGGTTCAAAGATATGTGGTTGTGATTTATTTGTTATATCAGTTTGTTTGTTGTGAGAGCAATGATTATTTTGGTTCAAAGATATGTGGTTGTCATTTATTTGTTATATCAGGTTGTTTGTTGTGAGAGCAATGATTATTTTGGTTCAAATATATGCTATTGTGATTTATTTGTTATATCAGGTTGTTTCTAAACTAGGTGTTTGCCAGTAAAGTACCATGTACAGGTGAATATCTTGCATGTCCAACATCCAATAACCATATATTTTACATACTAAAAGTTTACAACTAATTAATCCCAAAATACATTGGGTGATGTTCAACATCCAGGATCGATCCCAAGATATCGATCGATCCATATCTTACATATCAAAATGATCTCAATCTAATACCCGTTTGAGATCTCTATTAACAACCAAAAGTTTACAACTAATTAATCCGAACTATCCTTTTATACAATTAACTTGGACTTCAATACATTTATGGTCCAAGCCAACCAAAAATTATTACAATCGAGATTACTCAATACATATACAAAGATATGCGTGCACATCTATTCTGTAAGACCATGAGCAGAATTTTCTCATCTTGCTTGTCAAGCACACGCTCTTTCTCAATCAGTTTATCTTTTTTTTTTTTTTTTTGAACTTTATAATTGAGCAACAATACATCATCCTCCCTTTTCCAAACTGCATTATCTCTTGTACGAGTTTTCTCCTCTAGGAGTTGAAATATATATGCCCATATGAAGAATTGGTAGTTTGCTTCTCCCTGTAGTACAAAAGGTCAAATTGACAAATGAAAGTATGACATATTAAAAAGCAATACACAAATGAGGTTAAAAAAGTAGATGTTTTACATTGTTGTACTTGTACTTCGGACATATGTAAAATTTTTTTCTAGGATTTTTGTTAGTTTGGGATGTCTTTAATGGGGCTTTTAAGCCACACCAACATGTTGGTGATTCCAAATCATCATCAACTACACATGATGATGCGCTCGATGCCATAGGTGATCTATCTCAAATTAGTGCACACAAATGTTAAACCAGTTCATGAAAGTAAGTAGAATGACCATAACACTGTGTTCATGCAGAATAATTGCGAGAAAGCAATAACCGGGTAGTTACATTCTATGTCACAGCTTTATAAATCATAGCTTTATATCCCTAAGTACCAGTTACATTCCTAAGTAGTCATTGCAAAAAAAAAAAAAATGAAAGAAGAAGATTGAATTTATATCAACAAAGCCAATTGTGCTCATATTCCAACCGCATACAAGATTTTTTTATATCAAGAAAGCCAACTGTATGCAATAGTAGCCACAAAATCTAAAAATTCAAACAAAAAAAATACCTTCACTTTAAGGTTGGAAAAGCAAAGGTCCATGGAGGTCCAGAAGAACAGAGCCAAAATGTTGGATACCAAAATATGGGTATTGATTATGTTGTTCTAACAGGAATAAATGACTGATTAAAAACTGATTGGTTTGAGCTCTAGCATGAAAATGGAAATAATGGGGTTTTGATTATCAGAATTTTTTTTTTCAATTTCTTTGTCTGTTTTGCTTGGATTACTATCCTTTTTTCAAATTATGTCAATTTATATGATATGGAGCTTTGTCTTTGGGTTTTCATATAGGATGATAAAACGGTTTTAAACTTTTACATATAGAGCTTCGGTTCCTCTTCCTCTTTATTTTGATAATTAAGTTTTTGTCTTCATTACTAACTTTCATTTCCATTCTGGTCGTAGAATGATGATTTTCTGGTTCACCACATGTAGGAGGGAGGGGTAAGTGGGGAAGAAGAAGAAGGGTGAAAAGGAACTGTCATTAAACCAGTCCCATACTAGGTTAGTGTTGGTGCACATGGGTGCACCATTTTGCCTGCAACAAGAATTTCCCAAAAAACCTTCCTCACTTTTTAAAATAAAGGCCCAGTCAAAAAATTAAATGATTCCCTGAAAAATCATACGAAATTATTTGTTTCACATATCTAAACTTTATGGGCTATCTACTAAGGATAAACTAGGATTCAGAGCAAAATATATGAATATTTTACGTTTGTAGCAAACTAGTACTCTTAAGTTAGTTAGTGTTGCCAACACCACTAACTAAGATTCAAAGTAAACTAGGATACATAAACTAACTAATATATGGAATCGCCAATTTGTTAGTGAATAAATATCATTATTACTCGTGGGAACTTAAGAGCCAGCAATAGATTAGTGCTCTGGCACTAATGAAAACATTCAAGTGGAAACACTTTATAAGATAAACTACCACTTGGGGATAACAATAAACCTTCGACCAAGAGCTTTAGTTATCAAATCTAAGGAAAAACATGTAAAGAAAAGCAATAAATACAAGAAAGTAACGTAAACAAATACAAGAAAGTAACGTAAAGCTGGAAGTTGAAAAACATTAGGAAAAAATGTTCAATCCTTTAATATGAGAAAGACCAAAATTCATAAATAAAATCTGCTTTGCATATGTGAGAATGAGAAACAAAAATCCATAAAGTATTAATAGATTCAATATGCTTTCATGTTCAACAAATTCCATGCTACGGAAAGTACCCAGAAAAATGTATTTGGGACAAATTCCAAATGCTTTCGAAGGTTGAGAAATTCCATACACTTCTCTCCTACGGTTACCAAACCAAAACATAGATAGTGATTGCCACAACCATAGACACACACAATGTCCATTTCGCTCAATATTTCCATCAAACAGTTGGTGGGCAGAACCAAAAAACTTAGTTACATTCAATAAACGATTAAGAGAAAATAACTTCCATACATAAAATATTAAACAACAGAAACCCCATCTCAATGTCTCTCTTCTACCCAGAAAACCCAACTTAAACACAGATTTTATGTAATGGGTAACCAAAGAGATTGAGGCTGTGCGAAAACTTACCGTGATGTAGGGTTTTGGAGATGAGCTAAACACGCACGCACGTACGTATGTCTTCGAATCAGAGATTTCAGACACAGCTTTAGAGAGAGAGACGGCTATGAAACTGAGAGAGTGAGAGAGGGAGAGCGGGCTATGGAAGTGAGAGGGGGAGAGAGGGCTCGAGGCTCATACGAGAGAGGGGCGGCTTCCCTGTGTGTAGGAGAAGAGATGGAGAAGGGGCAATGGAAGTGAGATCGGGATAGAGGTAGACGGAGGGCTCGAGCAGGAAGGACCAAAATTTTTGATTTTGTGTGTGTAGACGAAGTGGAGTGGGTCACTGATCTGAAACCGTGATGTGGCGACCAAATTGGGTTCGCCACATCACGGAGTGTGGTGTGAAAATATTGGAAGACGATTAGAATTTCTCATATTGTAGTCCTTATCTTTGTAATATTAAAGCAACTTGGATGGACAAGATTGATCGCATATATATATATATATATAATAAAGCAGGGTCCTTAATAGGTCAATATTGCCTTGCACAAAGCTCGATCTTAAAGCTCACAGTAGTAGTTGTACAGCTACATAGACTCACAACCTTGCGCAAGTGCTACCTCATGTAAATGAAAGACCCCCTGCCATCTCGAAATGATCTTTTGTTTTACCCATAAGGAAAAAAGAAAAAAAAATACACAAAATGCAAGTACACAAGTAAGAAGTGCATGATCAGGCCGGAAAGACAAAGACTTCATCTAATTAGCAACATGTCTAATTGGTTTGATCTTAATTGGAAGACCCATGGAGGGATATGGCATTGGTTCACGGGTAATCACTTCCTCTGGGTTTACTTGTGACCATTCGTACGTTGTCACCAGATTATGAACGATAGTCAGCATCTTGACCCTCGCAAACTCGTTCCTATGCATGTGTGGAGTCCTCCTCCAAAGGCAACATAAGCATAGGGAGGTACTGGCTTAGCTAGGTTCTTAAACCTAGATGGATCGAACTTTGTTGGATTGTCAAATATTTCTTTGTTCATATGAGTTCCACAAGCCACCCACAACACCTAGAGGAAGCATGCATGCAGCTTGTTAGCTCTTTACCATGATATTAAAAAGTAACAAATAACAATAAAAAACATGCATGCATGGCGAGTAATCATATGAGAAACATTTTTTTATCAAAATATTGTCATATTTGGTCATACTTGCTTATATGACACGTGATTTTAAATGATTTTATGCGTCAACTGCTTAACACATGTCACATATATGACTAAGAATAACAAAATTAAAGAAGAAAAAATAATATTTCTAATGATATTATACCTGCGATCCTTTAAGAATGTCATAGCCACCATAGCTAGTATCTTTCAGTGCTTTCCTAAAGCTACCAAACACAGGAGGGATCATCCTCATCAATTCTTGTGCAACTTGCCAGGTGTATCGTGTCTCTGCCCGTGTTAGGTGTTTTTGTTCTTTTCCTTCCTTCTTCTTTACAATGTCCATTTCTTCTAAAAATTAAGCACAAAAACTGTCACAGAGACATCCTAAATTATAACAAAAAACGACCAATATTTATAAGTCTGTACATTCCAAAACTTTCTTGTAGACCTCAGGATCTCTAGCCAGCTTCCATATCATCAGGCTTAGAAGAATTGCAGAAGTATCATGGCTGGCAATCATTAGGGTAACAAAGTTGTCTATAATCATATCATCTGCAATAGGTTATTTATTTTCATTTCTCAATTCCAACATGCAAGACAATACATCGCTCGAATGGCTCCGAATCCCCTTTGAGTGCTCCTCCTTTCTCTTTTCCATGATTGGCAAAATCTTATTCACAATTCTTGATCGAGTTCTCTGGCCTCTCCAGTGAACAGTGCTAGGGAAATTCACAGGAAATGACAAAATTGCTTTGAATGCCAAAGAGAAATCATCAAACAGTGCTTCCCTTATGTAATCATCCTTGATACAAAAAAGGATGTTGCTTGCTATGTTGAATGTAAGTTCCTTCATGAACTCCACAGCCTAAATTGTGTCTCTCCCTTTGGTTTCTGTTAGTAATGAGGTCTTGACCAACTCATCCATCTCTTTGATGTACTTTTGAAGGCTTTCTGGCTTTAGAAATTTCATCATGGCTCCCTTTACTAGTCTGTACCTGTATTATAAATAAGAACGGATGATCAAATGGAACTACGAAATAAGGCATCTTTTCTAAGATATTATGCAGAAGTTGATCCTAATAAGTTAGTCGAAACGTCAAGATAGCTAGATATATAGTGAGTGGGAATAAGATTAATTTCCTAAAGTTTTTGTCCTTACTTGAGAGTCTCGAGTGAAAAAAATGAACACATTAAGTACGTCCTACAATATTTATTCCGCATTTGATTCACACAAACAACAATATATATATATGTATATGTATATATATAGACACATTCCTAAAGGGGTTTTATATTACCTGTAACCAGTGAGTTCTAATATACTTTGCTTCCCACCGATGGTTTGTAGAGTGAGAGGTTGCTTGGCAGCAACAACGTCATCATCAGCACCAAGTACAAACTTGTTATTGGCTTGGCCAATAATAACCACAGTTCGGGAACCTAGGAAGGAGGTTTTGAACACTAACCCATGTTTGGATATCCTTCTTCTAACCATTCAGGGCCTCGATCTTCTCTTTGAGCTCGAAGAAAGCTCAGTGTCTCTCCAATCAGAGGATACCCTAGGGATCCTCCAGGAAGAGTACTTCTAGTTCGAGGCCTGGAGAGATATTTTGAAAGGGGAAAGGCTGAGATCAGAGTGAATGCAACTAAGAATAAGAAAGACATGATGCTGACAACCTTCGATTTTGTGTTTTGAACCGAGACAACTCGGAGACTATATATATACACACATGCACAAAGCACATTTGTTTGGTATTTTTGAGCCTTTGACGAAAAAGACAAGAGCTAGAGAACTAGCGAAAGAAAGATTAGGACACAAGTGAATCAAATATTCCGCCATGGCCAGCGAATAAAAAGAGAAATGATTAGGAAGAACTTTGTTAAGAAACAAGGGTGAAGAGATCGATAGCCATTGAAACATATCCAAGATATAATAATATAAAGCTTTGAACCAAGAGAAAATGCCTAAAGTTCATAATCTTTTCATGCATGTGTCACGTACTAAATCAACATCCATCTTAAATGAATCTTCCAAGAAAACAAGTAGAAAGCTTTGTTTTATTCGTTTAAATTTTCATCAATCTTTCAACTTTATATCATTGTCTTATCGATCGGTTGTTATCATGGAAAGCTACACAATATTAAGTCCAACTCAAGCATATGAAGTATCTCAAGTGAGTTAAAAAAAAAAAAAAAAAAAGGTTCCATTTTGAATTTGATCAGATACGTCCAAAGTAATGTGAAGGGTTCTTCTTGATGTTATTTCCATCCAAATTAACTTGAGCACTTGGTAGGGCTGAAAACCGAAGGTATTGGTGCGGTTTAGGTCCAAAACCGAAACAACACTGAAAAGAAGAAAATGTACAATTCTCGACCAAAACTGGCCAATAAGGGAAAGGAGAACAGGCCGAAATTCGATGGTCGGTACCAATCGATTCAGCAATTTGGAAATCGGTTTTCCATCGCCAGACACTAAACATGGCTACGAGTTTTCCATCACCACTGATTCACCAAACAACAAACACTAACAAATCCACAAACTAAAGTTACAAAACCATTATCTCAACACAAAAAATCACTTGAAGTCCCAGATTTTTCCATTGGTGGCGAGATGAGAGAGCTCAGCGAGATGAGTGACGAAGGAGAGGTTAACGCCTAGCGGAGGAGATCTACACTCTATAAGAGATAGGGAGAGATGGATGTCGTCGGTTGTTGGATGGAGAGGTTGCAAGGCATGAGAGAGGAGAAGCTTGTAGCGGATAGGTGAGAGAGAGTCTGAGAACCCTAAAGCCAAATGGCGCAAGTGGGGAGAAGAAGGGGGGAGCGAAGGTACTAAACCAAATGGCGTTGTTTCATTTTATTTTATTTTATTTATTTTATTTTTTTGTAAACGGTAGTTGTAAAACGACGTCGTTTCACTTATGTTTTACATAAGAGATATAATATATATAATTAGTCGGTTCACTAGTTTGGGTTTGGTTCAATCCGGGACCGAACCGATCAGCATTGGTTTTATGAAATTTATACTACCAACATATCGACTCTCTGCTGGTTTCTACCAGTTCCGGACTCTGGCTGCTAGTCCACGTCGACGACAATCAGTCTTGTTGATTTCTATACAACCCTAGTGCTTGGATTTATTAATATAAATTTAGTAAAGAAAGTCTCTGTGAGTTCCTGCACTAGTTTTTGATAGATATTTTTGTGGAGATGACTATTCATGAAAGAATTTCATAAAAATAAACTTATAAATTAATAAATCTTTATTTTTTTGCTATAAATATTTATATATGTACATATAATTTTATTTATTGAGTTACTTTATTTATTTCTACATGATTATAAACTTAGTTATTTAAATTTAAAAATAAATTTGAAGATAACTTTAACAAATTTTATATGATTCAAGATTTTAAAGATCTTTAAGTCTCATTTGGATAATAAAAGTGTTTTATTTCACATCATATGATCTCATGTCACCATTACAACTTTTTTAAATACATATTTAAAATATAATAAAAAATTTAACTTTTTTAAATTTTAAAATAATAATAATAATATAAAATAATATTCTAATAATATAAAATAATATTCTAACAATATTTTATTTAACTTTCAGATTTTATCTAAAATCATCTCATTTTATTTTACTATTCAAACCGCACCTTAAATTACATGACTCCTCGTTGCGTAATATATTATACTTAATAATAATAAATATACCACTTTCAAAGTCTATATCCTCAAGAATTTATAAATAAAAATAATATTTATAATCATAAAATATGTAAATATTGCACATTTATTTTAAGAATAAATAAATAAATAATATGAAATTTATAAAAAATAATAATAATAAATTCTACTAATTTTTTAAGATAAATACGAAAAGTTTACACTATTCATAAGAATATCTCTTTAACTTTACACTGAACAAAATAAATAATTTCAGCCGCATGACAGCCAATATTTGTGGCCCATATATTCATAACGTAGTCCCGTCAGAGGTTGTTAAGGTGGTTATTAGCTCGGATTGGGCTGCTCCAGAAGAGGGTCACGATCCTTAATTATTTCTGTTACTTAGATGGTGGGAGCTGAGACGAAGAATAAATAAGACAAATCCAAGATCCAGAACAGTTGGAACGAGACATCCCATTCAATGATGTCCTTCCCCTTCAACCTAACCAACCAACTGATTCAAACCCTCACATAATTCCTTACAATTTTTAATTTAGATATTTTTTAAAATTTGAAGAGACATATATATATATATATATAATAATATATATCATATGAATCTTATTATATTAAGAGTAATGTTTAATACATTCGTAAAATATGTAAATACTATATAATTATTTTAGAAAAAATAGAGTCTATTATTAAATAATTAATTTTTTTTTTATGTAAATCTCGTATTTATTTATTTTTTTAAAATAATTATGCAGTGCTCGACACTCACTGCTATAATTATCATTTATCTTGAATTAAACACTTCTCGTGAATAATATAAATTTCAATATTTAATATAGTGGAGGTCAGATGCTTAATTAACATTATATTTGAGTCAAGAAATTCTAGGAAT
Organism: Carya illinoinensis; assembly: GCF_018687715.1. NCBI lineage: Eukaryota > Viridiplantae > Streptophyta > Magnoliopsida > Fagales > Juglandaceae > Carya > Carya illinoinensis. Next base: position 7,738,617 of record NC_056765.1, read on the forward strand.
CTCAGACACGTGACTTTCTTGATTTGTGCCCTCAAGTGATGTTTATGTCGTATAATTAGTTTGAAAAGAAATGTTTTGGCTAGAAAAAGAATTTCATAAAAATAAATTTATAAATTGACATTATTTGATATGATAGAATATATTTAAAAATTATTTTTATTGTAAAATAAATATAACATATTATATAAAATCATATCAATTTATGAATTTAATTTTATAAAATGTCTTTGTGGATGTATCGATTGCTTTCTCTTGGTTTTGACTATATGCGACTAGTAGAAATTATGTTTAGGAAAACCTTGAAAATGTTGTCCCTCGCTAAGGTATTAGTTTAAGAAAAATGTTACATATGGTGATATGTATCTACTTTATACATATATTTTTTTACAGAAAATCATATTTGCCATTAATCAAGAAATGTTACATAATTTGTCATTCAAAACATGACTATTAATAACATTAGGATCCTCTTCAATCCAACATTGATCTCCTTGCTGTTGTAGTGCTAACTTGGCTAGTTGATGTGCAACAATATTCCCTTCCCTATACATGAACTTCAAACTCCACCCAGATGAATTCATGAACACTATCTTCAGATCTTCTATTAGTTGCCCATACAAAACCAAACACATATCACTGTTTTGAATTGCCCTGATTACCATGAGGGCATCTCCTTCGAATATTACTTGGCTAAAACCCAGATCAAAACAAAACTCAACTGCCTTCCACAAGGCCATTCACTCAGCAGTAATTGGTTGATCTATAGATGATTTTTGGAAGCATGTTGTTGCCATAAACTGCCCATTTCAATCTCTTATAATCACCCCCAATCCAACCTTCTTATTTACCTTATCCACAGTTGCATCAAAATTCACATTTATCTTTTCTCTATCTAGAACTAGCCACCATACTCTTACTTCTACATATCGAAGCCAGCCTGTACTTGTCTCTTGCAATTGAGCCACTTTGAAGTCATCCATACTGTTCACTATAGTTTATACAACCAATCTTGAGCTAGCAAAATCCAATTCATAAAGTAATTTATTCCTTCTTAACCAAATCCCTTTAATGATCGACCCTACTACTTCTAGTAGTTGTCCATTACATTTTTTGCTCAAAGTGATGTGTATCCACTTAGTAGTCGAGGTGATAATTGGGTTTTCTTAACAACTTCTTTCTTGTCACATTTCTCATCACATTAATGATTTTGGTGGACAAAGTTGAGACAACAACGTTACTCACACCTTGTCAATCCCCTATCATAATTAGATGTAGCTAAAGGTACACGCAAGAGTATAGATTAACCCTAAGAAGCTTCTCTGAATACTTCAATTTCAATTGTCTATTTAATGAATAAAAAATAATGATTTATAAGTTTTAATCATGACTTTATATATGCTACATCATAAAGCTTAATCCTAATAATATAACACTACCGCCAAAAATACCCTTAAAACAGGAAAAAATGTGCTTAAAACAAGAAAAATAGTCTGTCTTATTCGGGGTTGATCGTGACATCTGCCAAATTACTCCCTTCCACAAGTTTGCTATGTGCCAATATTGGACCTATCTTCTTTCCTATTCTTTTCAACTCATCAATTGATTGATATGCATAATTCATGGCTAATTGTTATACATCATACTTTTGTGCTTGTATAGGTCTCTCATTGCATATACAATCAGTTGAATCACATATTCTGTTCTATAAAAAACGAACGATATTCCAATTTTATTGGTTTATCTTTAGAACTTGAGAGTTTCAATCAAGAAGGGATTCACATCACTAGAAAGTGCCCCTTAACTCTAATGGTGGCATTGAAAATATGAAGAGACTTAAAGACCGAAGTATTGGAACAAGACAGTAAGATCGATCTTAGGCTTCAACAAGGAGCTGAGATCACGAAGTTACCATGTATTGGTCTTAATGATAATACCAATGTTGATGTGGTTGCATTCAAATCCTGCCTTCTAATTTCTTGCTCGCGAGAAAGCAATTGAATTAGGAAAGTAATGTTATTTGAAAGCATATTTACAGCATATATTATTTACGTAATATAATTTAATTTGTAGAATTTTAATTTTAAATTTTTTAAAATTAAATTATATCACGTAAATAATATGTAATACAAAGACATTCGAATAGAATTATTGGTATTTAAAAAACCTTAATTGTGTACAAAAAGTAGCATTATTTGGTGAAAGAGTAAAATGCAACATAATCATTTCGAGAACTGGAAAATTCACTACAGAGTTTGACAACCTTAATTATTTACAACATATTTCCTAAACTAAACATTAACACACATGGTTGAACTGTTGGCCCCCTCTAACGGGATTGGTTTTCTGAAAGGTGCATCCATCTCTTTAGAGACAATGAAACCTCTTGCAATACTAGTGCTAGAAGTTCTGTTATTCTATATACAGTTATTTATATATATATATATATTTTACGTATTTTACTGATTTGATTTGTCAAAACAATTAATTTATATTTAAAAAAGTGAGATAATCAATCATATTAATAAAATATATAAAAATAAATGTAAATAGAGTTTTTAAAAAGAAAACAGAAGAAAATTAGAAATCAGCTTTTCATAATGTCATCAACCATATTAACGTGTGAAATAGAGAATTGGACAACTTCTATTTTATAAAATAATTTAGTCAAATAAAATAAAACTATCCCGAGGCCTTTAATTTACTAATTCAATTTAATCAGCATTATCCTTGTTGATTTTCATCAACCATATTAACGCCGAATTTACTATTTTTGGAAAGAGTTTTCTCACCTCGCCCCGTCCCGCCATTTTTGGTGGGAGATCTTCCATGTCGATGCAAGTTTGCTATTATTATTATTATAATTTTTTGTTTCCGTATAGAGTGTATTTATACTTCTTTATTTTTCTTATTATATAGTTTTATTTATATATTATTATTTTTATAATGACACAGTGAATTTTGAAGAAAAAGTTTAACAAAAGAATTTTGTTATGTATAAGTAAAATCGCATATTAATCTGTATATTAATACTGATTTCTTTATATTCAAAATTTAAATTAGCATTATTTTTAATAAAATCTATTTTTTTAACTAATCATATTGGATTAGTGTATATATTAGTACGAAATTGTGTTTGTAATTAAATTTTTTTTAACAAAATGTAAAATCCAATGATAATTTAATAATTTTAATATGTAGTCCTAAAAATTAAAATAGGAAATAATCAATAATGATTAAGAAATTGTGAAAAAAAAAAAAAAAAGAGAAGTAAATAATGGCTTTGAACAGTCTGATCTGATGGGGTCCTTCCATATTTCTTAAATATTATATTTTCTTCATTTCCTTGCAACGAGAGAAGAAGAGACGAGAAGAGAAGAGAATTGAGGAGAAAACCGAAAGAAAAGGTGATGTCTTCGACACCCTCAAATGGTTTAGACGAAGGCATCACACCAATGTCAATGTCCGAACAAACGCAAGATCCACCCTTAAAGCCTATTCCCAGTTCCAATCCCATTCCTACCCACAACAATGCCACTCCTCCTCCTCCTTCCCTGACGGCTTCGGCGACGTTTGGGAACGTGAAGGCTGGGACCCAGCACAGGAGGGCACATTCGGAGGTCAGCTTCAGGCTGCCTGAAGACATGGCGGATCTCTCGCCTTCCGATCCGCTCAACGGCGGCGGAGGAGGCGGAGGTGGAGGTGGGTCGTCCACGGCCAGCCTGGAGGAGATGGGATCGGAGGACGACCTTTTCTCCACCTACATTGACGTCGACAAACTTGGTACGGATCAAAGTGGCGGTGAGGGCAATGGAGGAGAGAGGAGTGGGAATCGGACGAGGCATAGGCATAGCAGCTCGGTCGATGGGTCCTCCACTACGACGTCGTCCGCCGGTGTTTTTGGGGAGATTATGGAGGCCAAGAAGGCCATGCCTCCTGACAAGCTTGCGGAGCTCTGGAGCCTCGATCCTAAGCGTGCCAAAAGGCCTCTCTCTCTCTCTCTCTCTCTCTCTCTCTCTCACACACACACACACACACACGCACACACACACATACGCAGTTAAATTTTCAGTTTTCATAGAAAGTAGGAAAGAAAATGTGGGAGTAGTGAGTGATTTCTCGTTTCTTGGTCATTATTTCGATTTGAATTTTTCTAATCGCTGAAGATTCTTGGAATTTTGAACCATTTTAGTAAGCTAGCCTATTGGGTTGGTACAACTACTTGATTTAGTAGCTATATAGGTTACATCCCACTCCTGTCCTGAATTATGCATTTTGGGCATGGCTATGGCTCAGTTTGATCATTTGTGAGCATTTTTTTTTCAAAAAAAAAAAAAAAAAGAGGAATTTAGTTATCTGCATGCGTCATTGAGCGAAGGAAATTGCTAAATGGGCAGGTTTTAGCATGATCTCCAAGTTTCTGCGAAATGATTGCCTTGGTTAAGTCATCTCTCTTTCTAAGCTACAGTCGATGTCTTTAATTGGGATACAAGAAGTATCAAATTCGTTGCTTTCTCTTCATCCTTATATATAGTTAGAGTTTTGCTACATACAAGCACAATCGCGTACTAATCTACGTACCAATACTGATTTATTCATATTTAAAATTTAAATTAACACTGTTTTCAATAAAATCTACTTTTTGATCAATCATACACATTGATGCACAGATTAGTGCACAATTATGCTTGCAACTATTCTTTTCCATATAGTTGATGTTAATCTATCTTTTGGGATACTCACACACAGACACACATGAATATGTATATGTTTACGTATACATGAATAGTCTTCCAGCATTTTCTGAATTGTGTCACTTTAACTTGACAATGTCAGATCACATTGATAACCATCTATTTTTGTACCAAGAAGGCTGAGAAGGGAGCGTTGTTGCTTATAACTTGTGCCTTCTAAGAAACTCAAACATAATTTGGATATAATCTGAACTTTAAGTTCGTGGATTTTTTCCCCTGATAATTTAAAAGATAATGCTTCTCCTGCTGCTTGGTCAAAGTTTTCTTCTGTCTATAAAAGTCCAATTCTTTAACAAATCTCTCCATGCTCGATGATATGATAATTAATAATCATTAAGTTAACCCACCAGAAAATAATAATAATAATCATTAAGTTACTTAAAATTTTTTTGATTGGTTACTTACAATCATAAAGTTACTTTAAATATAGTGTCTTTTCAAAGATTTGTCCAATTTATTTAAATCCACTTCAGCTTGTATATCACTATATATGAGGGATGGTGATTGATTTAATATATGTTTCAATTAGGAAATGCAAACTTATAGAAATTAACAATTAATCATTTGGAAATTAACTTGCATAGGATCAATTGTTGCTGTATTGTCAGTTACACGTGCAAAAAACAACACGTCTAAGAAAAAGTGCACGCACGCACACAGACAAACCAATTCTAGGAAACATATGTTGCTGTACCTGTCCACTCATTTTTGGTTTTCTGTATTCTTGCCATATTGGCCCTTGGGAGCTTGAGCTGACGTTGTATTCGACGTATGCAGGATATTGGCAAATCGCCAGTCTGCTGCCCGCTCAAAAGAGAGAAAGGCCCGTTATATACAAGAACTTGAGCGCAAGGTTCAGACCCTTCAGACAGAGGCCACCACTCTTTCTGCCCAACTCACACTATTCCAGGTTAGCCTTGGCAGCTGGTGGATCTATATTCTTTTTAAAGTTTTCATTTTTTAATCCTTACCTTTTAATATGCCAAAGAGCTATTTTGGCTGTCATGCGTAGTACAATGGAAATGGATAAGTCTAATTATGTTTCATTGGATGACATGCATATTTTTGTTTGTTAAAAAGAAGAAAGCAAAAAAAGATGTGCCAAATAGTAATTTCTTTCCTTTTTTATCGGTAGAAAGGATTTTTATTGATGAAATGATACTCATAGCCCTTGTATGCGAGAACCAAATAGAGATTTCTTATTGTGCTTTTGCATGATGATTAATCAATTTTATGTTTGCTTGCTATAATGTCTGCATTTGAAACATATTTTAAAATAAGACATGCAGGTGCTTCCCGAAGCTGGCATTACCCATAAATGATAAAAAGATTATGTGTGATGTATTCTTATTGTATTTGCTTCCTCCCTTGAAAAGGTTCTTCACTTATGCAGAATATTGCAATTCTGTAGCCAAAAAGAAGACGGTAACAATTTTCTTGAATCTTATGTTATTTTTCCACTGCCAATCTTAAATCTTTATTTGTTGCTTTCAGAGTTCTTTTGCTACTTCACACAAAGCGCACACACATGCATACAAGCTGCTGTTTAGTCAAGGATTATGACCTCTTTGCTTCTTTTCTTCTTATATAGAGGGACACAACTGGTTTGAGTACCGAAAACACAGAGCTTAAGCTTCGCTTACAAGCTATGGAGCAACAGGCTCAGTTGCGTGACGGTCAGTGTGATATTTGAAAATAAATTTTTTTTTATATAATCTCTCTCATCGATCTCTCCTATTCAATTCATTGATCTCAATGCTACTTTTTTCCTGGGCTAAACGTTTTGTATGAAATTTGTCCATGATTTTGTACAGCTCTGAATGAAGCACTGAAGAAGGAAGTTGAGAGGCTCAAGGTTATCACTGGGGAAATAATGAGCCCTTCAGAGTCATTTAACTTGGGAATGCACCAAATGCCATACACCCCATCAACATTTTTCCCAATTCCACAGCAACCAGGAGCTGCTGGCCACCAGAACATGCAATTTCCATTCAATCACCCCCAATCTAGCATGTCAACTCACCAACTGCATCAATCAAATTCTCATCCACTCTCAGAAATGATGCAGAATGACCCCCTTGGCCGATTGCAGGGGCTTGACATTAGTGGCAAAGGACCATCTCTTGTGAAGTCTGAAGGCCCCTCGCTTTCTGCGAGTGGAAGCAACTCCACATTTTGATACAAACTGGCTGCTAAGCTGCTGACCTGCTGACTTGTTTATGGCCCTACTTTCTCTTAGATTGTTTATATACTTCACATCTAGTTATCTAGAGCTAGAGAAGGTACTCTACCATTCTATTATTTATTCCATTGGTGTTATGGATTGGTTCTTTGTTGTTTATTCTTAGGGCTGTGCCCCAAAAAGGGGTATCTCCCTCAGGTTAGTTGCTATGTTCTTGCCATTCATTCAGAATGGGATCGAAAGGTCAATCCCATTGGATGCTGGGATGCTGCCATGATGTCATCCTTTTCATTTATATGTGGTTTAAAATTGATACCATGCAAACTTTGTCACCAATGCTTCTTCCTCCCTCTCATGCATTGACTGAAACAACATGCTCTTGTTCATTTAACCTGGTGGGGTATCGTCCCCTGCGATCATCAGACTAAGTTGGTATGGCTTCTAGATTATCCATCAAGTGCATGGCACATGAGATCCAATGACCTCAGTCATTTTGGCAATGAACAAAATATTGTTATTGAACCTGTGGCCTAATCTCTCATCCCTAATTTAAAACCAGTTGTTCAAATTTTTAAAGAAGAATTTGCAAATTATAAAATATTATTGTTGAACTTTGCATCCTTGATCCATAACACTCAAAAAGACCCTTGGTTCATTTTCTTTCTTTCCTTTTTCGCTTACATTTTTCTGTGTAAAACTCAATAAACACGTGATTTTGAGAAATTTATATCGAGTAAAAACAGAATGGTAGTGACTTTTTGGGAGCTTATTTCTTTTTTCTTGATTTTCCATCAAACAAACGCAGCCTGAGGAACTTCCTCGAGATTAGATATTGAAGGGCAAACTGCAAAGATGGTCAAGCTCAAGCTCCTTAGCCGATCAGTTCTTCATCTGAAAATGATTCCCCTCTTCCTCTGTCTTATATGCACACTTCTTGAGTGAAGATTTGCATGGCAATGAGACAATCATGTTGGGATGCGCGTGGTTATTAAAAAACAAAAACTTGTCTCAATTGCTTGTATATAGAAGTTCAATAGATTAAACCATGTTCTGCATTCATATACAACATGACTTGATATCCCTTATAATGGACACAGTCACACAACAAAAGCATTGCACTCAAAACACACGGATGCTAGCATCCTTGGAGCTTTATTTTCGTCCTTATTTTGCAAGAAAGTGCACTAAGCTAACTGCACACGGTAGACTTAGTCCACCCTGTAAAACAAATATCAAATTCCATAAAATTAGTATGCTATTCGAATGGTAATGCTAGTTCAAGAAAGAAAAAGGCAGAGATGATATATATACATGGAACAGTCAGTAGTTGGTGTGATTTTGTAGGGACAAGTAGTGCCACATGCCTCGGGCAGTGTGGCAACTAAGTCGTTGTTGATTAATAGGATATGTGAAAGACCATCCATGATGCAACTGCATGTGGCCCTGTCTTCTGCAACGGTGTTAGAAACGGCATCGACTGCCTTGATGCCCTCGCAACAGGCCTCCGGCACTGTCCCTCCCAAAATCGCATAGCTGATGCATGGAGTCAGCAACTCTGTCACCTCCTCGCAGGTTAGCGTTGCATCGACATGAACAGTTACAAACAGCATCGCGCACAGAAGCACTGCTGTGTATGCTGCCTACCTTGCCATGGTTTATTCCCTCTGTTCTTTTCGTTCCAGGCCAGGGAGCTGCGTCTATTCATCAGTCATTTTAGTTGTCTTGCCTAGTACACGAGAGTCGAAATACAACTGGAATTTGGGCTCTCCCCTGGGACATAATTTGCAATTGGCCCGCCAGCCAACCAAGGATACCAATTTTGATAAATTTGCTCTGGAGGTTAGCCCGCCATTCACTCGAGAAAACTCTTCAAAGTTTCTCAACTCTAGGACTCACGTCTTTTAAGGAAAATGTTATATGATTTAAATAAAGATAATATGATATTGCATATCAACCATTGAATTTCTTATTTAAAAAAATAAAAAATAACCTAATGTTTATAGACATTGCCACATCAGCACACTGTTGATGAGAGTGACATATGACAACATTTATTTCATCATAAGTTATATTGCATATCCACCTGTTCGCGAATATTGAAAATGTGGCACCGGTGGTGGTAAGCAAGGCAAGACGCAATTGAAGGGATACCACGCAATAGGTGGGAAGCCAGCCTCAAATGATTTGAGAGGGTTAACAGAGTATCCAAATAAGCGACGCTGGGCATATTCACAGTTGAAACAGTGTGCAACAAGCATACACAACCTCAAGGTCCAGTGGTGGAGCACAACATTGACAAATATACATTATTTCTAAAAGAGTATTAAAACCCAAAAATCTTTTGACAAATTATCTAACCTTGGATTTTAGGTCATTCAATCAATTTGAATACACCATTACATCAAATTACATACATTTCATTCAAATGAACAAGATATACATATCACATACACAATCCAAGCACTACATACGTCGAATTTCATCCACATCCGTAGTGTTGTATAATCTAGCTAAAAGTACGAGCATAGAGGGGCCAGAGAATATATACCTATGTCAAGCAAATTGGAAATAAGTAACACGATGAAGGGGGTATCCCTGATGTTGTATAACCTGTGTTGGAGTCCACTGCTAAGTTATATACCAACTTCGAGCAAATTACATAAAAGTTACAGACTACTTCACATGTCAGGACCGAGTCATGTTCCTCCACTTGTCCTTCAGATCAACCTGAACAGAGTAACTTCCAATTATATACCTGGTACACAAATCTCACAAGGACAACTAAGATAATGCAACTGACTAACAATAATTTACCACTGTCCTCTCTTCAAAAATTTCTCGGTAGCAATTCAAGACAAGCTTCCAGTTTCCTTTACCGTACCTTTATAAGGAAGCAAGAAAAATGAGAACTTGAATATCTACATACTTCTTGAAACTTAATCAATTAGAAGTCCAAATAAAATTCTAAATAAATTCTAGTAATGCATTCCGATGATCAGAACAAACACATACTTCTGCACACCAGTTCTTAAAGTGTCTTCCTCCAACAAGCTCCATCTCTTTATTTTTCTCCTTTTAGGAAACTTTTCATTCTCAAACTTCTGTAAAGGCAAAACATTCTTTCTTCTTGGGCTTGGTAAGTGAAGTCTACTTTTATGATTGATCATTCCTTCAGGTGAGTCCTCTATTGAATCCTCCCACTACAAAGAAAGATAATGATCTTAATAAGCAAAGAGATATATACGTCAACTTATCAACAAAATTTAGACTAAAAGAAAAGTAATAAATCAAAAGAATTATTAAACACTCTCACACACTAGAATATCAATTCACGATCCTGGCATGATTTTGAAGAGAAGGCTTTCCACTACTCAACTTAGATTCAAAAAAGTGCAAACGAAAAAAGTAATAATCAAAATAATGATGATGATGATAGAAGATGTGGAGTATTCATTCCCTCTTTCATACATATAGGAATGTTTTGCATATGATGACACTTTCTAAATAAAAAAGTGAAGGCTACTTCCTAAACCATATCACCTACAAAGGCTAGAAGAGTACAACAGCCAGGGCTCCAAATATAGATTGGCTTTTGACTTACCTTTTTTTTTTTTTTTTCTAAATAAAAGTGTTGGCTGCTGAATTACTCTCCTAAGGTATAGAATATTGAGAACTTCAAAGGACAAACACTCCTAGTGCTGTATCCAGAAGTAAATATGTTGACAACTAATGTCAGTAAAACATTGCTGGAGGATTCAGATACCTCATATGGTAATGGGCTAAAACTCGTTCAGTGATATAGGTAATAGCATGAGCTTTGTGTTTGATTGGTAAGATAAGGTATAGCATGAGATGTCTAACAAGCAAACAAATGCCAAGGCATACACCCAAACATATGCAGATGTATGCTACCAAGACCCGAGGACTTGATGCTTTCCAGTTGAAACCGAAAAGACATGATAGTAGATTGGAGCAGCAAAACATGAGCAAACATACCTCATAGGTATGAGCAGTGTTATTCCGTTCCATTAAGCTTGGTTGAGGAGCATTGCCCTGATGACTGCAGGACTGATTTTTGCAATTACAGTCATTAATTTCTGCAGGTTCAATGCTCTTTTTAAAAGATGGACTGGGTCGATCTCCGCCTCTCTCGCTCTGATTTTCTACAGAAGGTTCATGCTCATTATCTTTTGTCACCTTGTCAGAAATTACAGTGTCAGCGAACCGCAATGCATCAGGAAGAGGGTCCTTCACCACTGCTTGCAATTCTAAAGAACTGGATTTAAGTGCTTCTCGTACTTTATTAACTTCAGGGGTCGGCAAGGAATCATATTTGCTGCATGATAAGTCAGCGTCCACTTCCTCAGTATCTGTAATCTTAACTCCTCCTTTTGAGCGTTTATGCCACACAGCAGGCTTGCGCCTAGGCAGCACATTCCCCTGTTGTATCCCTAAACCAAATGATTGGGAGAGGATGCAAAAATCAAAAGTGAGAAAATAATTATTAGCTATTATAAATGTAAAGCTCAAAAATATTATAACCAAGCCGGGGAAATAACTAAGCTGATTGCGGGACAAGCAAGCAGAAGGATGACGATAGATACATTTAGACAATCCTAAATTACAGAAACTTGATAACTTTGACAAGTTTGTGAGTGAAAAAGAATTTGACGCACACGAGCGCGCAGAGGTATCTCCCTTTGAACAAAATAATTTTTCATTTACTCCGTCAAACTCCTGAATATAGGGAAAAAGAAAGAAATGAAAGGACTGAATTTATGCTTGCTCATCGACCAAACGGTCAGTAATGTTGTTTTCAAAGCGTAATAATAGGTGATGGCGACTCACATAGGTAAGCCCGTAGACAATGACCATCCATAAGCGCATTAAAAGAAAAAAAAAAAAAAAAGTTCCGATTGAATTTACCATTCTCTCTCCCATGAGCGGCTCTATCCCTGATAATGGAGTCCCAAATTCCACTCGGCAAAGCTCCCGATCCTTTTCCCTCTCCATCGCACGACTCAGGCCTATCACTTTCGCGCAACTCCTGACCCGGATTTGAAAATCTCGCCACCAACTCTTCAAACTTGTTGACCGTCTTTGGCGCCAATTCATCCCCATTATTCATCGCCACCCGATTAGCCGCCTTTACACCTAATTCACCCACATCCTGGTCCACACTAGCTGTATTCACCACCAGCTCTCCCTCCACCTGATTTTCCGTATGCACAGCCAAGTCATTGGCATTGGGTATATTCCCCACCACTTCTTCAACCTGGTTCACGGTATTTGCATTCAATTCACCCACATCTGGACTAGGATTAGGCATATTACCTGCCGCCAGCTCTCCTCCAACACCGTTTACCAGCTTCGCGGCTAAATCACCCACATTTGGCGTACCCGCAGCCACCTTTGCGACCTGGTTCACCGGCTTTGCAGCCATACCCGTATTAGGCGTACGCACCGCCACCTTTTCAACCTGTTTCACCATCCTTGTATCCAATTGATCCAAATTAGTCAGCCCCACTTCCTCAACCCGGTTCATTTGCTTCCCAGTTAATTCAATCGCATGCTGACCAGCATTAGATGCATTCTGTGCCACCGGCTCTCCTTCAGTCCGGTCCACCGGCTTCATAGCCACCCCACCCCCATTACCACTAGAACTCTGAACAGCCGAGGGCTCGGTCAGCACCGCAGCCAACATGAGAAACGGAGGATCCAGAAGCGCCCATGCCTGCTCCAAGTAAACCCTAACCGTTTCCAAAGCTCGGTTCCTCGTATTCATCTTCAAAAGCCTCCTTGCTACATTGGCGTCCCTAATTGCCGCCTCCAATTCGTCCCCCAGCCGCCTCAACTCACCTGTAACCAACTCACTCTTCCCCAACCTCTCCAAATCACTGACTCTGTCCCTGAAAACCCTCTTCACCGCCTCGAAGTACTTCCCGGGACTATGGGGGCTCCCCTCCAGGTGTTTAACCGCACACTCCACTGCCACGGCGCAATATGCCGCTTTCAGCAAGTCCGAGATCTCGATCCCGTCATCCCGGTCGTACTGCTCCATCATTTCCAGCTTATCGAGGGTCGTCTCGGTTAACGAAGCGTCCGATATATCGGCCTGGATCGTGCGTAGGAGCACCGTCTTCTTGAAGCGCGAGTCGGTCGAGACCGGAAGGACTTGGAGCAGCTTCTTGATCGCATGGTCTTGCACCGTGTTTCGCAGCAAGAATTCCGCAATCCACCGGCAAATATCCGCGTCCATTAACGCAAACACGATGGAATCGAACCCATAAGACCCAAAAATTAAAAATAAAAATTTGGGGATTTTGAGTGTTATTGGATGAAAACGACGGGTTAAGAGTTTGGGCGTAAAGCGAGAGACTTGAACGGCAAGGGAGCACCCGTTTTACAATAAAAATTTTCAATTTTTGTTCTTAATTATTGAAAATTTTTTTAATAAAAAAAAATCATTATTTTTCTTAAAAAAATTAAAATTTGAAAAAGAAATTGTTATAGATGGCTCACAAATATAAGAATATGTTTTGTATAAACTGTATGATAGAATTTAATTATGTTAATCCTCACCGATGTAATAATCTCTAAAATTTCAAAATATTTATTTGGAGAAGTATTATAATTATAAAAAAATTATATAAAAATAATTTTATAAACTGACGGTTTAATCTTATATATTAAATTTATTTTATAATAAAAAAATTTTAAAAAAAGTCACGTGAGTATCTCTGTTTCAGTGTTTCAGATACTACTAAGCCATGCTTTTTAAACAGGATATAAAGCTTTAGAGTGGTTATGCCATATATGCAGCACTGGATTATGCTATTGGATGTTAAATTCTAAGACGAAAGGACTGTGTGCTGCAAACATTTTCATAATGCCTGCCTTTCATGTTATTCAGCAGAAAATATATGCTCTCACAAAAAAGGCCGGTACTGAAGTGGTTAGACTGATATTTTAATTTCTCTTCTTGTATTGTCCTGGTATATACCTTCTTTTGACCAGTTCTCTTTTCAGTCTTTTAATCTCCAGGTACCCTAAGCTGCTCTCAACTCTGGATTTGATAATCAGATGAAGTCATTGACTCAAAAACGAAGAAACAAAATTTAAATAGAGAACATATAACGCCTCAAGTTAGCATTCAAAAGTTAGTGGCGATGACTCTTCTTTGGGCATCTGATATCGTATCCTGCAGCTAGACCTGTTATTAGAGACATTGCAGGGAGGAGTGCATTGTTTGTGTTGTGAAAATAATGACAGAAAAGGTAAAAGTAAACATGAAATGAACAAAACAATCAATTTTATGATACAAAATTAACATGGTTCGATAACGTGTGTATGCCCAGAGATGCAAAGAATTCTATTATCTTGAAGAATGATAAAATATATTTTGAGATGAAATACATTGTTCAAGACGGCTATATTGTTCATTCATTACATATATATAGGATTGTAGGGCGGAAATCCTAATTTTACAAATTTTGCATTATTCTCTCGAGTGACGTGTCAAGCAAAACTCAAACGAAATGTTCGCTCGTACTAACTATCAAGTGAAACTCGAGCGAACTCTTTATCTAAACTTTGATCAAACAACTTGTCACTCGAATGTTGAACGAATTCTCTACCTAGCGATTTTCGAATCCTATATTCTATAGCCCAAGCCTTAGTAAAACTCCACAAAAAACCATGACTGATCCTTGTCGGGTATGTTCATCAAATCGGACCACCACAAGAATAAACTAGGCTCTACAAAGCCAATAGTTTGCCATTTTGTGTCAATACTTAATAGGAGTCTTCAATAAGTACTTCAGATACTGTTTGATTGTCGCATTTTACAGTATACCTGATTAATTGCTCTAAGCTACTGAGTTCAAAACTGGGGCTATGTACTGAGAGTTTTCAACCATAAGTGGTCACTCAATACTGCAGAATCAGAATGTGGAGCCGTATTTAATAAGACTTGAGCATCACCTTCAAGGAACCTCGAGTGGGGGCCTGTCTGGTTTAGATTTATGGCCACCTTCTTACTAAATTTTAATGAGGAAATGGGAACCCCAACATTTGGTTGGAAGCTGAATTCTCATGCCAGTAGGACTAATGTACAATACCTTTGTGAAGGGCACATTCCTTGACCCCTAAATCAACAACAAAAACTAGACAAAGCTCTTGCAATCTTCTGAATATAGATTTCGGTTAGACAATGATATGTCTTATCCTCTTGATTACAGGTCCATTTCCTACCCTACATTCTTCAAAATTAACCATAAAAAAATAAGAAATTTCTGTTTCTTGTGGCTCAAATTGTTCCTACTTCTCATTGCTTCTGCTGTGGGGTATGACCAGGCAAATTTAAAGGCACCTACCTCCATTGGTCGAGGGGTAGGGTGCACTGCGTCTACCTCAATCATGGTGAATAAATTGCAGTATTGCATACAGTAGATATGTATGGCTTTTAAGACACTGCTCAACTAACTATTTGCCCAGTTTAGATACACTTGCCGCAGTGTAATGGCAGGTTTTTCCTATCCAATGAAAGAAAGAAAGCATGTGCTAAACATGGAAAATTTTCTTTTGAACAATGGAAATTTTGAAAGTTTTATGGGTAAATTTCAGGTTTTGTTTTGGAAATAATTATTAAAAAAAAAAAAAAAAAAAAAAGGATGGTGAATGGTGATGAGCACATGATGATAAACTGGTATTGTTTAAAAAAAATTTCCATGCCTTTATATTTTTCTTTTGAACCGCAGACATCCATAATGTAAAATGTTAAAGAAAGAGAGAGATGCTACATAAGATTTAAGAAATGAGACAAATACAAAATTTGTACTGTAGACAGACTATTGAGAACATGATCCTAAGACAATCTTGAAATGATTATTGCAATCTACACTGGGGTTCCTTCACCCTCTCACAAATCCAAAAAGCATCTAAAAAAGCCTCAAAACACAACACAGTACCTCTTTAAGATCAGACAAAGAATCATGTTGCAGCTGAAGAGCAATATTCTGTTAACGTCAACAATATTTGGATAGGAGCAAAGGAAGATGCTTTCTCAGGTTCTGATGTATAATTTCTATGTTAAAAAGTCGGTCTTTTGTTTGTCTTGTTTTGATCATTTTGTGTTTCATTTGTTATCTTTTATCAGAATTACATACATTAAAAAAATGGGAGATGAATGCCTCCAAAATTGATCACAAATGGTACATGAATATTAGGAGCCGCAAAGCCAGACCTTGCATGTGCATTCAACATGGTAGGACCAACATGATGAGGTAGCCACCACCCCAAACTGAAGATTATTAACTTAAGGTTATTTTGTTGCCTACCCAGAAGAAGATGACAAACTCTTTCTGCGTCTCCAAGACAAACTTTCACATTTTTAATACGTTGGAAAAACTATATTCTATATCAGTTTGTGAACAATTTTGCAGCTCAAATGATAAACATTTGTATCAGTCGGGCTTCTATGGAGTTTGGTTGTGTCTGTGGCGACTTGATTATCTGATTCGATAAGGATCTTTTGCAATTTTTTGATAGATTTTCAATGAAACTTTGGCTGATAGGTCCAAACTAGAACGGCCATAAAATCTTTTAACTTGTTTTAGCTCTTTATCCGACCCGACACACAAATTAGTGTTTATTATATATTGTATTAAATTCTTACACGGCTGCCACACTATATCTTTAATTATCATCTGAATAAAATCATCTACAGCTTTGTAGATGTAAGCATGTTGATAAATTACGTAAACCTTATGTCTTGTGTGACCGATTCTACTTATTGTTTTACTTTTTCTCCTATCGTTCCTAACAATATCCTACACATACTGAAAACAATAGAATCCAACTCTAGCTACTTCATCTGGAAATTAATTAGGCTAAGAGAAGATACACTCTTAAGTCTTTTATGATATTCGACATCATGCGTGAGGCTGTTTGTGTAGCGATTTTCTGGACACACTTCAGCATACCAGAATTGAACATAAGCCATGATATAAAGGAGGAAATTTTGGAAATCTCTTCTTATATATACTAAATTAAGCAAATCATTGATAATATGAGATGGGAATGCCAAAATTTCAGAAGAAATAGGTCATGGTCACGGTTGGATTCAACTGCCATTATGTCATCCATGAATTAGTCGGTGAAAAGCGATGGAAGTTAGTTTTTATAATCTGGAATATAAAAATGGGTCGATATGAATCATGAAAGTTACAAGTTACAACCATGCTGCTCTAAAACCAGCTAAAAAGGATGCTTCACTGTTTATCTTTTTAGTTATTAATCATGTCTGAACGGCCCTCATATAGATTGATGAAACGTGTATTGTTGTCTGTTCTTCAGTTATAAACAAATATTGGCACACATCTTCATTATATCACTATTCACAACTTTTAATTTTGTCTAAACTGTTCTAATTTAACGTATTGTATGGAATTATGTCAATTTATAAATTTATTTTTATAAAAATTTTTATAATTATAATGTGTATATATATATATATATAAGCAAGTAAGACATTCATTCATAAATGTTAAGCAACCTCGCTTTCATTGAAAAAATATTCGCCTCTTTAATATAAGACATTCATAAAAGTTCATCACTTTTATTACAAAATATAGTTAAGTTGAATAGACGATTTAACAAACTTACGAAACGAGACAATACATTTAAAACACGTGTTATACCTTATTATGAAACACGTGTTCTACATTCAACGAATTTAATTATAACAAGAATTGGACCGGAGTCGAACTTTTGCAATAATATAGATGATTTGGTGAGTACGTACCTAAATACTTTTATGAAGGAGCCATTAATTTTGAGGGGCCTATGATTTCAGAAATAAGAATGATATGGTAATGGCACCATAGCCTCAACCACTCATTTGTTTTTAATGAGATGAGATGAGATTAAAATTAAAAATTGAATAAAATATTATTAAAATATATTATTTTAATATTGAGATTTAAAAAAATTAAATTATTTATTTTATTTTGTATATGAATTTGAAAAAGTTGTAATGATTAAAATGAAATGAGATGAGATGAGATAAAATGAGAGTTTTCTTAAAGTGAACAAGGCCCTAAGCCCCGTTTGGATTCGAAAAACGTTTCATTTATCTCACTATTACAATTTTTTAAAATTTACATACAAAATATAATGAATAATTCAACTTTTTAAAATCTCAATTCAACTTTTCTAAATTTTAAAATAATAATAATATTAAAAAATAATATTCTAATAATATTTTATTCAATTTTTATCTAAAATCATCTCATCTCATCTCATCTCTGAATCCAAATAGACTTAAAGCAAAAGAAAAATAACATCTAAATCAAACTTTACGACATTTATAGTTGTTCGATATTTATAGTTGCCTAGAGTTCACTATAAATGTTGTCGGATATCCTTAGTGTGTTTATCTCTTTCAATGTAGGCCTTGGAGTTCGGATAACTGTATAAGATCTTAATCATGCTAATAGAGATCGTGCACATCTTCTTCTTCTTTCTCTATCCTTAGGCTTTTAAAGCCCGTGGTGCTCAAATTATTGCTCTTTAAGCTGGACTGGGGGATATGATGATATCATGCTTTCCAGTTCACCAAAATAGATAAGCATTTAGCTTAGAAGACCTTTTGGTAATAGGAACCTTCCTCTGCTTTTTCAAGCGTGTGGAATGTAAGTAGCAAGTTGGAGTCAAAGACATAACTGTGCGCTGTGGGAAAGGGCGACTCACCCACCATAGTCATCTGTGGCTTTCAAGTTTAGACGTGCATGTTTATGTCAATCACAACAAAAATATAAGGGGAGATGTTAAGATTTAAAATGTATAATTACATAAAATGTATCATATATGACTTAAAAGGAAAATAATTTATGCAGACCATTTGAAAAAAAGTGAAACTTATTTGAAAAAATCTACATTTTTATGATGGATTTCATTTTTTTTAAATGAGAAATGCAACAATTACAAAGAAATTTTATAAAAATAAACTCATATATTGACGTAATTTTATGTGATATATTATATCTATTTTATAATAAAAATAAGTTTACAAACTGACGAATCATATCAAGTTACGTCGATTTATAAATTTATTTTTATAAATTAAAATATTTCTCTTTCAAAGGACTTGTAACATATTTATATACTCTAAACTTATATAGAGTATTATGCAACTAAGAATAACAAAATTCAGAATGAAGACGACTCTATCTGCCTCATGTACGTATGGATAGACATGCATTTTTATATGTTATATTGATTGTTTTTTAATTTCATTTTCCACCGAAATATAGATTTTCGAGTCTGACGTGGGTGTGGCGGACACCTAGTGTGAAATGTCCAACTTTTGTTGGATGTTCGGTCACATGGATGGCCGACTTTTATTAAATGATCGGATGTCGACTTGAATATGTTTAACCGGATAGGGCAAGTAAAGGCATAGAGGTAAAGGCTTTAGAGTTCATACGGGTCAAATCCCAATTAGGACCCCCATGTTTTCAGTACCCAATATTTCCTCCCATGTGCAAAGATACCATAATCTCTTTAAGACCCTACCCGTGCTTCACACGAAAAGTGCAAATTCAACGCTCCATGTACCCATATTAAGTGACCAAGCTTTTACTCGTGGATAAGAAACATTGAAGTAGAAAAATGAGATGAACTTTCCCAAACGAGAGGCAACAGAGTAAAAATACACTTACGTATTATTAATTTATGCAAAGATGTAAAAAACAGAATAGAAATACATGTGCAGACTGCAGAGTCAGAGAGGTTTGGTCCATAGGGGTTAGCGGTTGGTAGCCCCCAACAAGAACCAACCAGCGCATGTGCGCTTCGTTTTCTCGAATTGTTTTGTGGCTTTGGCCGGCTGTCAATCCCCACCTAAGCTTACTGTCCGTAACTCTGTTTCCTTATAAATAGCAAACCCCCTCGTGCACCATTACACCACAAGTAAACTAAACCTGCCCTGTCCAAGCTCCTCTGCTTTCCAAACATTAAAGAAAAAGCCTTGTAATGGCAGCAGCTCAGGCAATCTCCTTTGCTCTTGTTCTTTTCATTCTTCAGCTACACCTGCATGGAACTACCGCGGATTATGGAGGATGGCAAGGTGGTCACGCCACTTTCTACGGCGGTGGTGATGCTTCAGGCACAATGGGTATGTCCCAAACCTTAGCAAATTCGGGAACACTTTTATCTTTTTGGAGAGTTGTGTTTGATGTTTGCGTTTTGCAGGAGGTGCATGTGGGTATGGGAACTTGTACAGTCAGGGGTATGGAACCAACACTGCAGCTCTAAGCACAGCTCTGTTCAACAATGGCTTGACCTGTGGTGCTTGCTATGAAATGCGATGCAACAATGACCCCAGATGGTGCCTGCCTGGCACCATCACCGTCACCGCCACAAACTTCTGCCCACCGAATTTCGCTTTGTCCAACGACAATGGTGGATGGTGCAATCCTCCACTCCAACATTTCGATATGGCAGAGCCTGCTTTCTTGCAAATCGCACAGTACCGCGCCGGAATAGTGCCGGTAGCCTTTAGAAGGTTGGAGAATTATAACCAAACTCGAAACTTTTTTAATCAGAAGCAACAACCCAACATGTCTCTCAGCTGCTTATTTTGCTAATGTCTTCCCACTTGTGTTATAACAGAGTGCCCTGTGTGAAGAAAGGAAGCATTAGATTCACCATTAATGGCCACTCTTACTTCAACCTGGTCTTGATCACCAACGTAGGTGGTGCAGGGGATGTCCATGCCGTCTCGATCAAGGGGTCTAAAACAGGGTGGCGACCAATGTCAAGAAACTGGGGCCAAAACTGGCAGAGCAACTCATATCTCAATGGCCAAAGCCTGTCCTTCCAAGTCACCACCAGCGACGGCAGGACTGTGACAAGCTACAACGTGGTGCCTGCTGGTTGGCAGTTTGGTCAGACCTTCGGAGGTGGTCAATTTTAAACCTTTTTTTTTTTCCTATCATTTGGGGAGGTAGATTAGTGAGAATTTGTATATGTTTTAGTTGCCTATGCGTTTTAATTCCTTTTTTTCACATTTTGTAAGAGCCAAGAGTGTGTAGTGGGAGTCCGGGAAAGTGGCTCTCTGATTGCTGAGGTTGTTAAACAAATAGCACCCGCCGGGCCTTTCACATATAAGTTTGTTTTTGGAAGTTTATCTGTATCATTCAGTAGATATCCCATTTCCCCATTTTGTAGCACTTTGTGCTACGTAATATCAAATAGTAATATATGAAGACTGCAGATGATTCATGATCTGTCCAATCTGTACCCTTTTTTCTCAAGAAAAGGTAGAATTTTCAGATCCTTCATTTTTTAAGCAGTTTTGGTATCCAAAAGTATGATTATAATGATTACATCAACTCATGAAGATAAGAAGTTTCAATCTCCGATCTCCTTCCATTCGTTTGTGCTCTTTTTAAAGCAGTTTTGGCATCCAATAGTATGGAAAAAGAATTAAATGGGCTGAGGGATTGGTCTTGACCCTTGGCTACACAAACCTTAGGCTACTAAAGCAGACATTTAGAGCTGGCAACATAAATGCTGTTGCTTTGATGCTGCTATCTTATAGCTGATATTACTATTAAAGTCTTCTAGCACTGCCAGTCACACTTCTCGCAATGAGATGAGATCCCTTGCCATTTAAGTATTTGTTCAGAGTCCAAATCATAAATGAGCATCATTATGACAGTGAGCTGTTTTGATAGCAGAGACAAGGTTGGTGGGATGTTTTGCCTTCAATATGGAGAGCATAAGAAATAAACAAACTAGGGCAAGACTGAAATATGCAAAATAGGACGTGTAACTTCAACCTGTGGAGAAACTTCACGTTGTAAGGTAAACCCTAACCCTGTTTGGACGTGAGATGAGTTTAAATGAGTTGAGTATTTTTATTAATAGTTATGAGTTAAAATGGTAGAGTGAGTTTTGTGAGATCCACTTAAAATGAGTTTAGATGTGTTTGGATGTTAATATGAGTTTAGTTTTGTGAGATCCACCTAAAATGAGTTTAGATGTGTTTGGATGTTAAGATGAGTTTAGATATATTTATAAGAAGTTGAAAAAAATTGTGAGTTCTGCATATAAAGAGATATTGAGTTAAAAAATACTATGAGTCTTACGTATAAAGAGATTTTGAATTTAGATGAATTTAATGATTTGAAAGTTAAGTATTTAAATATTAGACTCAGCTTAAAATTAATCTCAATTCAATCCAAATTTTAAACGGGTCGGGACTTTATGATAACTTGATTTGGTGCACACATGACAAAATTGTTTAAAGAAACTTTCAAAACTTTGAAATTATAAAAGTAATCTTAAGGCAAGATAGCAAATATTTTTGTAGAAAGCCAAAATGAGAAATCAAAGGAGACAGAAAGAAAAACAAACCCATGGATGGTTCAGAAA
The DNA here is from genome assembly GCF_018687715.1 of Carya illinoinensis. NCBI lineage: Eukaryota > Viridiplantae > Streptophyta > Magnoliopsida > Fagales > Juglandaceae > Carya > Carya illinoinensis. Next base: position 7,760,991 of record NC_056765.1, read on the forward strand.
ATTGTAATTTAAAAAAATAAAAATAAAAAAGGGGTCCTGATCTGGGTGACACCCTCTTTAACTCGTGCGTTTCTTCTTTTATAAGATTTGAACACTGCTACGGCCACAGTTGGGGGCTCCCGCTGAGAGCTCCCGCTAGGTCAAAAAAAAAACTTATTTTTTGTTTTTTTTTTCACATCATTTTTTAATATTTTTATATATTTAATAAAATATAAAAAATTCATAATAATATTAAATAAATTTTTCTTAATCACTAAGAAAAAGAAAAAAAAATAAAAAAATAAAAAGTTGGGAGCGGGATCCCCCAGCGGGGGATCTAGTATTATTCATAAGATTTTTGGTTTCCAAATTTTTGTTGACTAATTCTCAGTTTTTAATTTAAAATCCATCTAGTTGTATTATTATTATTTTTTTAGAAATGTGTCAAAATAGCTGTTAATTTATTAATAAAATATGGGGTGTAAATATATAACGGATAAAATTATGAAAGATTTAAAAAAGAGTGTTAGATATAATTTTAAATATACAAATCTTACGCACTCTTTTTGAAAAAAAAAATTAGATTTGTAATTAAAAAAAATTTATGTGAATTATTTATTTATCTACTATTTCAAAAATAAAACACGAAATTTACACACTAAATATAATTTCTAAGTGAGAGTCAGTCAAATTGGATGGTGGGCCACTATTCAGTAAAGTGCGTATTAATGGGCCGATCTCTCTTCTATTTTCTCGGCATGTGATGATATTGTCCGGTTTATTTGGTTGGTGTACTTTCAACCATGATATTGAATTGTCAATCCAAGTGGAAAAAGAACTAACCAATCACACATACATATATATCAAAAATTTTATGTTTACCAACTTTTACATTCTTTTTATATACTCTATTAATATAATTAATTGTGTTATTTCTTTTTACTATAAAATAACTGTTTTAACTAATTATACCAGTAAATTACATAAAAAGTATGCAAAAATGATTGTAATTATTTTAACAATATTATTATATATATAAAGAGAAAAGTTTCAGACTGGACGAGCATGAAAAGTATTTTCCCACCAGCCAATAACAACCAGATACGTAGGCAATCTATTCATAACTGAAATGCATCCGCATGTATTAGAAAAGAAGCCCATAAGTACAATCCGATGCTCTCCCTCTCCCGCCCATCCCTCTCCTTCCTCTCCCTCCCATCTGCGATGCTCCATGCCGACAAACCCACGCCAAAGCCCTCTCAAGCCTATTTGTACTCATCCATGCTAAACTATTTACTTTCTCTCCCTCTCATATGCACTCCTCTACATCTGACGGGCCCCTAGAGCCCCCTCCTTTCTCTCCCTCACATCTACACTCCTCTATCATCGATGGAAGCCTCCCCTCCAAAAAAAAAATAGTCCTCTCCTTCTTTCTTTCCCTCTCCCTCCCTCACCTACACTCGACACTGACGGAAGCCCCAAAACATTGTCTTCAAAGTTTGAAAGGTAAAAAAAAAATTATGTTTGGTCTATACTTTGTGTGATTCCCTTCATTGGTCTTCTATTGGTCTTTTGTTGGGCTTCAACATGGAGGAATGTAGATGGGCTTGAGAGGGCTTTAGCGTGGGTCCATCGGTGTGGAGTGTCGCAAATAGGAGGGAGAGAAATGAGAGGGATGGGCAAGAGAGGGAGAGTGAAGATGGGAGGGAGAGGAAGAGAACATCAGATTGTGCTTATGGGCGTCTTTTCTCATACATGCGGGTACATTTCAATGATGCATAGATGGCCTACATGTCTATTTGTTAATGGCTGGTGGGGAAATATTTTTCACACCCATTTGGCCCCAAGCTTTTCTCATATAAAAAATCAATTTATAAAATTTATGATTGTCTTTCAAAGTCTAAGAGTCGGATCCCATAATCTAGCGATACTTTGAACAATCTATAAAATTCAAGATATTAGGATAAGATTTGTTAATTGATTCATTGTCTTTCAAAACGTGTCACAATGTAGGAAAATAAATCTTACTGTTAAATTAGTCTTAATATTCAAGGTATAATAGTCTCAATTAAATCTCACATTTTCTAAGACACTCTCTTTTTTAGAAGTGTTATTTTTTTTTTTAAATAGACTTCAATTCAATTCATGAATGAAGGAAGTTACAGCTGTGACCAATAAATCCGAGTACAAATCCCGATTACAAGCCAACTACACATCGGTTAAAAGCACCCCCACGCACAACTTTAATTGTGCTGGACACTGTCTAAAAAACTTCAAAAAACTCTCTGATAACATAGTTCTTCTGAGATGCGAGACTCTGTGAACAAAGAAATGTCCATCTTGACTTATCTATGAGAAAACAATCTCATTTCACTTATCACCCCACCCTCCAAAGGAGGAGGAGATTTTCTACCCTCATCTTCTAAAAAAGAATAGGGACTCACTACCCTCTTCCTCCAAAAGACGAAAGAGAATTGTCTATTTCAAAAATTCTTATTAACCTAACATAAATAGCAAAAATTAAAACACCACGTAGACTACCTTAACTGAAAAACAATAAACAAACACTTTACTCTCCACTATCTGCCCACGCCGTATGTCCACTCCATATGCCCAACCACGGTCTACTTTGGTACGCTACGGACCACTTCCCCCCGAAGCTCACGCAGTCCACCCAGAAGGCCCTGCCCGATGATTTCTCCGCACATCAATGTTCTCATCGAACATCCCGTCTCTTCCCAGTCCACGTAACCAACTCCGCCGTCGTCAGTCTCTTCCCAAGGCTAAAACCAGATCCTAGAACCTCCACTTTGGGCTGGCGGAGACTAAAAAATAGAGATGAAACCAACCTCTACTCTTATAACAACCAAACACAGAGTCGTCAAGAGGCTTATTCCAGACACCCAAACAAAAAACTAGATCTAACAACCAAACGTAAAAAAATGAAGAAGAACTAAGAAACCATCTAAACACTGCGACTCCTAATTTCCGGCCACCATCCATGGGAGTGTTCGCTAAAGAGTTGCGACCGAACTCCTTCCCAGAAAAGCTTTAAAACCTCCACGCAGCTCGGCATACAACCTGAAAACAACCCTCTGGTTTCCATGGATAAAACAGAGATCCTTTACCCAGCGGGAAGCACCCCAAACTAACATGCAAAAACCATCATCTCCAGGGGCAAAACACCCGAATCAACTCACACCATAACCCTCTGAGAAGTCCCCACAGAAGACTATACCAAAACAGTCAGGAACATCGGCCAAAACGAAATCGAGAACCTCCACCCCCAAAGTGAAATGTCTCTCCGCTCACCTGAGTGTAAAAATAAAGTAGAGGCCTCGGGACACAGCCTCTAGTGGTGGCCTTTCAACCACCAAAGTTGCAGCCAAACAGATTTTATTTTCATAAAAAAGGAAATGAAAAACAGAAAAAAGAAAGGGTTGGGGGAGGGAGGTGGAGCCTCTGGACGGTTTTCAAATTCTTTAACCTAGAGAGAAGATAGAAATTCTCTCACTATAAGGGGCCTTCTTTTATTTTTAGAAGTGCTATTATTATAAAATGATTTTATAAAAATAAATTTACACATAATTTTATATAATAAGTTAAATTTATTTTATAATAAAAATAATTTTATAATTTAATATATTATATTAAATCACATCAATTTATAAATTTATTTTTATAAAAGTTCTATTTGGTTAAAGCATTTATATCATTTTTTTTTTTGTATGGTAAGAATTAAAGACGAAAATCCATGTGAAAAATAGATGGCCAAATTCACAACCTTGGTGTAAATGGTAAAAGGTATATAGGACAAAATTCAAAGTTGGAAACCTACCATTGCGTGACATAACAACGGACTACGTTTAGTTTAGGTACAATGTCACTTGGCTTCTACGTTGATTAATTGGTACAATTTGCATAATCAAAACCAGTTGACACAAAAACCACATTTGACCGTCGCCACTTTTTCACTTAAACGCATTCACACGTCTTTCACATCACAAACTCCAAAATCTCACCACTCATTTTCATTTTTCTTTTAAATTTTATTAAATACAAATAAAATCATTTATTAATTTTATTAATGTTGATTTATATTTAAAATTTAAATTAATATTATTTTTAATAAAATTTATTTTTTAACCAATCACATTAGATTAATACATATACTAAAATATAATTATATTTATAATTAAATTTTTTCTTTTATATATAAATCCAAAATAAAAAAAAATTAAACTCACTTTTATTTTCTTTAGTTTTTTTTTTTCAAATTCAATTTTTAAAACTCACTTTTATTTTCTTAAATTTTAATTTTTACATAAGGGTTTTTTATTATATAAAACAATCTTATAGAAATTTGGGGACTAAAACGACGACGGATTTCTTTCATAATGGATGATAACCCCTCTCCCTCTGTCTCTCTCTCTGCCATTTTCATTTCATTTTCCACAAAACCAGACGCTAGCTGACGATCGATGCTAGAGCTCTCCTATAAATCCCACCTGAGTTAATTATTCCCAGTAGCTTTCCGCGGAATCTCTCTTCCCAGATTCTCCGAACGGTGACTGTCTCTCTTTTTCTTTCACACTGCTGCAGATCTAGGGTCTTGGTCTGTCAATTTCTGCAAATCTGTGTCCGAATTCCGGGCTTCATTTATTTTCTGTTTCTAATTTATTGAACTTTTCTGTGTTTGGAATTTACAACTGCAGCTCCCTTTTTGCGCGATAAAGTATGTCCGGCTGAGGTACGAAGTCATACGTTTCTGTAGGAACATGTATACGTATACGTGGACAAGTAACTGTAACATGTGTGGTATTGATGAGTGTGTGTAATGTCTAATGTTATATTATTGACTGTGAAGAGCGGGGTTGATATTTTGGAAGATCCAGAAAAATCGGGGCGGGGCTTGGAGAGAGCAGTGAGCTTTGAAGATGAGTGAAAGCCAGAGGTTCCAGCTGGGGACCGTTGGGGCTTTGAGCTTGTCGGTGGTGTCGTCGGTCTCGATCGTGATTTGCAACAAGGCGCTCATTAGCTCGCTTGGTTTTACATTTGGTGAGTAGTAATCCATGTGTATTCATCCTTAAGAAAGCAGTGCTGAGATGATGGATTTTGTGATGCAATTAAAGTGACATTGAGCATCGGTTCTTAGATCTGTAATTTTTCGGGAAAAAAAAAAAAAAATTATTGGATTTGGTGCCTAGGTGTGGTAATAGGAAATAACGCTCTCATTTGTTTAAAAACTAGTACTTTGTGGTTTAATGGTTGTTGCGGACCAAAACTACCACGCGGGCTTATTATTATTATTATTATAATTTTTAATCAGGGAACATTGTGAATAAGTAGTTATTCTTATTCATTTCTCATTAATGAAGTCTGCATTGGATTTTTAGCGTCGTCCTCATTATCCTCTTAGCTTCTGGGTCGTTGTTATGTAGTGGAGGATACTTACTTACAATATGGGGTGCTGCAGCCACAACCTTGACAAGTTGGCATCTTCTTGTCACTTTTTGCTCTCTTCATGTGGCGTTATGGATGAAATTGTTTGAACACAAGCCTTTTGATCCAAGAGCTGTAATGGGTTTTGGCATACTAAATGGAATCTCCATTGGACTATTAAATCTTAGCTTGGGCTTCAATTCTGTTGGGTTTTACCAGGTAACCTACACTTCTGGTCCATAATCTACGACTGTAATAGCATACATAAATATTTATTTTATCACTTGAGTTTATATGATTTAGTTTCTCATTTTATTTCAACTCCATTTCTGAAGTATAACATCTCTGCGTTTGTACCTGTAAAAAGATATATATGTGATTGCATGCGATTGGTTTCATGAGCTCTGTGAAATTGAAAAAGAGTTCATTATATGAAATGTGCATGTGTGCCATGCAATTTGTGGAGTCTAAATAACATGGGGTCACTTTTTCTTGTGATAAAAACAAGAGCCTGATCTCAAAGTTTGATCTGTACGGATTCATAAATTGTTGGTTTTAACTTGTGTCTTGGTATAGCGTCGTGGTAATATGATGATCTATGGGAGTGATCTGTTTGTGACTTGTCTTTGTTATCCCTTTTCTTATCTAAAATCTTAGCAGTATTGATCTTATATGCTGGTTTCTGAGCATTTCTCTCTTGGTTTTTTGTTAGATGACAAAACTGGCTATTATTCCCTGCACTGTTCTCTTGGAGACTCTCTTCTTTATGAAGAAATTCAGGTAAGTTTTATTTAGTCTATCAGTTTGTATGTAGGTTATAAGATAAGATACAGCTGTTGTGCTACTTGATTGGTAAGAAAAAGCTAAAGTAAAAACTGGAAGAATCTTGTTTGTATGGTAACCCTCTCTCTGCTATTGGTGGACTGTTGCACAGAAAGACCGGCAGGAGAAACCTCTCTAGCGGCTCTTTTCATGCAGTTAGCTTCTGCTAGCGGCGTGCAGCAAGGCCATGACTCAAACACTTTTTTCAATTCGGAGAGAGATGGACACAGTCTATAGACCTCGCTATATTTAATGTTGAGGTGCTTTATTGCCTTTTGTTTGTCTCCACCACTGCAATTGTAGCAGAACTTCTGGCCCTACCCTCTTACTTCTTCCCTTTCTTTCTAAAAATCTGGAAGCATATAGAGTTTTAAGTTTCTTGTGCAGACTAATATTAAGGTTTTGTCACTACACTTACACAGATAAGCCTGTGAATATGATTCAACGTGCTTCATTTTAACCAACTACCTCGTTACCATTCTCAACGGAAACAAACTCTGGAAAAAATATGCCTTGTGGTCCCCTTTAGTTGTTGCCTGGAGCCAAGAACGAGCTTTGACTTTGCAAATCACTTTTATGGGGTACATTGATTATGCTGAGAGGAAACAGGGAAAAGGGTTTGGCGCAGATGAAAAGTCAACTTTTATAGTTTATTTCACAAAAGAAAAAAGAATATTGTTATATTTTGTGGTACGTCGCTCAATTGCAATCATAACTGCTTTCATCGTTGGTTGGGCCCTGGCAAAGGCAGTCTGGATCAGAGAAATTGGTATCAGTGATGACCCTCAGCCTCTTGAAAATGACCTAAGGTGACTGAAACATTTCCATCATTGGCAATGCTTAGCTTGGGGGAGTTGGCCTTTATGGCACAAGTTGCTAAGAGGCTTGCAGTAAGACCAACTGGCTTGAAGGCATTTGAAGCCAAGAGACCTTAGCACTTGAATGGTTATTTGTCTAGAACTTTCACAAGCCTGGAAAACATTATCTGTACAACTTCTAGAAGGCAGATGTTTCATGGTTTCTTGGTCATGATTTTAATCTTTAATGCCTATTCAGTACTAGTCTAAACTACTCTAATTTCTTTGTTTTCTTTCCCCTTTTTTTACTTGGTTGAAATCAATAGAGTAGGTAGTTTGTGCATGATGTCTGACCTATGCATGCCGGCACTTATGATCTTGTTCTTCTATGATAGTTTGTCCATTGGGGAGAGAGTTTCTGCTTTCATAATTCATGGTGGGCGGCTTGTTCTGCCATGGATGCTCTCTATATCTGTTTAAATACTGTGTACTGATACTTTTTTCTTTACCCTCTCCCTCTAAACAGTAGGAGTATCCAATTTTCACTCATCATCCTGCTTTTTGGTGTTGGAATTGCAACGGTGACTGATCTTCAGCTCAATGCCCTGGGTTCTTTCTTGTCCCTGCTTGCTGTTATCACAACCTGTGTTGCTCAGATTGTATCCTAAGCTGAAATAACGTTTACTGTGTTGAATGTTTCTTATACATTAATTTACCTGGCAGAAAGAAGAAAAGAGAAAGAGGAAAAAAATAAAAGATGAAGATATATTTCATGTTTGGCCAAAGCAAACAACCTGTCTTTTTAATGTAACGTTTTCTCTTATGTGACAAGTAATAGGCACATGTGCCAAATAGGCTTTGGATTAAGTGGCACTTCTCACCGACCATAATGCCTGATCTTTTTCATGGTTAATTAAGTGTTTGTTGTTAAGAACTTAACCAGTTATTGTCAGATGACTAATGCTATTCAGAAGAAGTTCAAAGTTTCTTCAACCCAACTTCTCTATCAGTCTTGTCCCTATCAGGCGATAACTTTGTTCATTGTAGGCCCGTTTCTGGATGGACTTTTGACTAATCGGAATGTTTTTGCTTTCAAATATACCCCTCAAGTGCTGGTAAGATTTGCGCCAATCCTCAGATTGCAAATCCCTCCACCCCACACACACACACACACACAGGGAAAAGAAAGATTTCTGCCTATCTGTTTTCTAATCTGTTTTGCCTCTTAATTTAACTATTATACGTGCTTTGTCTTTATTGCAGTTCTTCATCGTTCTATCCTGCCTGATTTCTGTCTCTGTAAACTTCAGTACCTTTCTGGTTATTGGAAAGACATCTCCAGTCACCTATCAAGTCCTTGGACATCTGAAAACATGCCTGGTTTTGGCGTTTGGCTATGTTCTACTTCACGACCCATTTAGCTGGCGAAATATTTTAGGAATCCTGGTTGCTGTAGTTGGGATGGTACTCTATTCTTACTGTTGCTCTCTTGAGAGCCAGCAGAAGGCTAATGAAGCATCTGCACCATTGTCCCAGGTAGTTCAACTTCTTTCCTTGCCCAATTTTTATATACTATTCGTTTTCACATCGATTTAGATGATCATTTTTACTTATATAAAAAAAAAAAAAGATTATCATTTGGTGAAACAATTAGAAAACAACCTGATATCTCACCTCCCCAAGGTCTTTGTATCTACTTCCTCTCTCAGTAAACTCCTATCTTATCAATTTTTTTACTTTTCTCATACATATCTTGATTCTCTTTATTTTTAATATCCCGCAGTTTTATTGGCATGTGTAATGTATATGCTAAACATCTTTGTTTCTTGTTGTAGGCAAAGGAAAGTGAATCTGATCCCCTTTTAAATGTAGAAAATGGAGCTACAATTTTGGGCGATGGCGTTGTTCCAAAGGCTCCCACATGGAATTCAAACAAGGATCTGCATGCATAAAAGCCTTTGTAATCGTTAATATTATTTTGGGTCGATTGAAATCGGTACAAAAACCAGTCCAGTGATGAAGATGTTACTGGTAAGGTCACCCATATGTTGCATAGCAACGAGTAAGTTATGTCAGATTATAACTATTTTGTAATCTCTTGTTACAATTAAGAGGAAAGGGGAAGAGACAGGGGGGGAGGGGGGTTGGGGGAGAGAGAGAGTGTCTGAGTCTCCCTATTATAGCGGTTTTGGGCAGTATTTTTGTACCAATCAGGTGCATACTAGAATTTAATGTTTTGTATACTATTATTTCGAAACACTGAACAATTTTCGTAGATGTTTTCTGTTTATTTGTATTGGTATATTCATTATTTTTTGAATATTTCTGGACCTAGTGAGAACCTTTTGCTGCTGAAGATGTTCAATGAAACGTGCACGTCAGTTTCTGTATTTTATAGCCTTCATCCTCTTCACCTCTCTGCACTTTTGCAATCCAAGCAAAGCGAAGGTTTGTGAAATGATAATTGCATGCGAAGTGTCGTATAATCATTTAACAAAAAGTGAATAAATATGAAATTTATATAATAAAAAAAATTAATTTTTAATAATAAATTTTACTTTGTTAAAGAGACTATACGGCATTTACGTATTCCATAATATATAGCATTACTATATATGTGTTCTTGAAAGATCATCCGAATTTTAAGCTCGTATGTGAAAATTTTACATATCAAAATTGGACTTGCATTGTAATTTTTTGAGTAAATGCAATTATGTAGGCAATGTGCAACATTTCATTAATTTTCCTTGGAATTTGTGTTATGGTTTCAACATATTATTTAAAAAATATATTTCAAAATATAAATGTTAGGCCAATAAAAAATATCATTCTAAAAAATAAAAAAGAAATGTTTGATTTACACATAAATCTTATATATGAGTATTTGCATTGATGCAATTTTGTATGATCTATTGTATTGTAAATATCTTTTTATTGTAGAATAAATCTAATAAATTAAGTTGGTATAAGAATTAAATTTATATATAAACGTTAGGTTTATATATATCCAACGTTTATATATATAAAACTTGAGTAATGTTAAGTACAAACTTCAAATGTTAGAACACTTTTATTAGATTATGTAAATATAAATTCAACTGAGTGTTTGGCTAATAGAATTTTAAAATGTGTTGCATTGGATTATGCAAATGTAAAAGGGGAGGGCTTTTTGCTACAGTAAACTAGTGTTGGGTCAAATATGATAGTTACTGTAGCATGACAAAAAAATAAAAAATATTTTACTCCTTGCTTTCTATCGTGATTTGGTTGTGGCAATTATTTTAAGACTATAATATTATTATTGGTTAACATATAATCGGTAGAATGGTAAAATATAATAAAATTAAATAATTTAAAAATTTTTAAAAAATAATTTAATATTATTTTATTATTATATAAATAATATATAGATAATTTAACGTGAAAATTGAAAGTAAATAAAATAAGTAAAAATAAATTCATGTCATATTAGCTAAAACTTGAGTTTAACTTTAGTTATTTAAATCAGAGTGCTCTAAGTTTTATAAACGCATTTTATAAAAATATAGATTCTATTAAGAAAAGTAAATTTTTTACGCTTTTCTACTATGAGATCTACTTTTTTATAAACAACTTGCACAAATGTGTGCTTTTGAGATTTGCATATGGCATTTCTCTTAAAATTATCACATTTGAATGGTGAAATGATATTAAATAATCTGTGAACGGTAGTAAAAAAATAATAATAAAATAATAAATATAAATATTAAATATAACTTGGAGTTGTGCCACTTTGCCTCTGTTAGACTCTTGACTGACACACTCTCACTCGGTCGCTTCTACATATCTCCTACAGAGAGAGAAGCTTGTGGATGGCTCTACGAAGGGTGAGCAAAAAATCCATAGAACTGGGGCTTTGGCATAGCCATGGCCTTGTTCGTGAGTTCTCGACGTTCTCGCTGCCGAACCTTCCCTACGACTACTGGGCTCTGGAACCTGTGATCATGACGGAGATCATGAAGCTGCACCACCAGCAACACCACCAGTCCTACGTCACCAACTACAACAACGCCCTCGTCCGCCTCGAACACGCCCTCACCATGGCTGATTCTCCCACCATCGTCCGGCTTCAGAGCGCCATCAAATTCAACGGCGGAGGTTTCATCTCTCTCTCTCTCTCTCTCCCCGCATGCATGCAGTGGAATTCACTCATGAGACCTCTAATTCATTTGACGTAAGGACTCAAACAAATAGCTCCTCTGCTCTTTAGAGTAAACGATCTGTTCGTAGCGCCGTTTGGCGTTTTGTACTCTCTGCTGGGATTTTCTAATCCCTGCCTCGGCTGAAAGTCTAAAAAATGCTTTAGTACTGAGATAAAAGTAAAGTCAACAAATTTTGAATTCTTAAACAAAGGATTTAACTCTTGCCAATTCTTTGTGGAAAAGGTCATATAAACCACTCGATTTTCTGGAAGAATCTGTCACCCGTTAAAGTAAGTCTACTTATCATTATTGTTTTTCTGTTTGTTTTGTTTCTTGTGCGAGCTATTGATTATTCGGTTTCATTCGATGTCGTTTTGTGGGTCTCTGATCACATTTATGAAACGGTTATGACAGGAACTAGGTGGTGAGCCGCCAAAGCCTTCCCTAGGCTCGGCCATTGACAGACAGTATGGTTCTCTCGACGCATTGATTCAGAAAGTCAATGCAGAAGGTGCTGCTTTGCAAGGCTCTGGATGGGTTGTAAGTTTTCGGAACTTTTTTGAGCAACTTTCTGAGTTACATCAGATTCTGAAGGTATTTGATGGATCTCAGAACTCAATTAAATATAGAACTCAATTAATGGGAACTATATATTTAATTGAATTCTGGACAGTGGCTTGCTCTGGATAAAGAGCGGAAGCAGCTCTCAGTTGAAACCACTGCAGACCAGGTATGGTCATCAGAGCTTTGCTGTTTAAGTCATTGGTTAAAGAATATGGATGTTATGTGCCTCAGTAGTTTGATGCTACTTGCAGTTGAGATTTTATTCACATTTTTGCTACTGTGCACGTGTTTATGTGAAAATGGTAATTCAATGATGAATACTGAAACATATTAGGTGATGGACAATCTGGATGAAAATATGAGAAAACATTTGTTAGTAAGCGTAGTGTATTCTCAGCTTTTCAATGATTCCAAGGTGCACTAGATATTCTATTTTTTTTCTTTTGATTTCATGAGTGACTGAACTTATGTTGGCTGACATAAAACTTTACAGGATCCACTTGTAACTGAAGGATCAGCTTTGGTTCCGCTGATTGGAATAGATGTTTGGGAGCATGCATACTACCTGCAGGTGAATTTACTGCTTTTGCTATTATTTCAAAGATGCCGATAGTCTGAATTTGGCTGTTTCACATTGCATAATTTCAACGTATCAGATTAGAGTAGAATCTTTTGAAAATTTCTTATATGAACCAACTCGCATCGACAAATGTGATTGTGGATGACAAAATTTAAAATGAAAAGTATCATTGTTTTATTGTTTATGGTTTCAAACGTCATTTTCTTTCTTCGATCGCACAAAACCGTCAGAAATAGTCATTTTGATCACAGAATTTTGGTTACAAAAATCTGTTTCTTTTGTAGTTAATTCCCTCTATGCAGCAATGATGATAAATGCTTCTACTCACCTCTCAGTACGAGGATTGCTTCTTTGAGTATATTGAGCATCTATCTCGGCCTATTTCAAGGGCAGAATATAGAATGATCTGCAACTTTCTTGCATGATTTTGTCATTTGGTTGTAGCCTGAAAACAGAAATAATCACCTCATTGTTACTTAAAACTGAATTTTTTTTTTTCATGCAGTACCGTGATGTGAAATCCAATTATCTGAAGAACATATGGAAGGTTATTAACTGGAAATATGCAAGTGAAATTTATGAGAAAGAGTGTCCTTGAGACAACAACGAGCTCTTAGTACTGTGGTTAGGCTTTTTACTGAATGCCGGGTCTGGCCTGGTATATGTATATTAATACAAGCATCGTTGTACAGTTTGTGATGAAGTTGTCTTTTGGTTATCTTTCCTTGTATCAGACATAATGCATGTAATAAGAATATGTTTCTTATGGTGTGCTTGCTTTTGATATTCATGTACAGATTTAGATAGCCCTTATCAATGATTATTTGATCTTACTGCCTGTAAAAATGTCAAACTTCAAATTCTTTTAGACATTTCACCTTTTGAATCCTGATCTGGCCAGCTTGATTTGGAAGGTAGAAAATTTTGTTCTCTGTTTCGCCGCCATTCTGACCACTTTTTCTAAAACTTTCTCCAAACTATCTCAAATTATGAAGTGGAACAATCTGGTGTGAATAATTAAGTTGAAAAATTTGGTATTTTTAAGCAAATTTTAAGTCTGATAGTTTGGTAGAAGTTATTGGCCATATTACTAAGAATACTTGTTAGAGGTTTGGAAAATAACTTGTGGGAACCGTATATTTGCATATTGGTGTTGAGGATGTATTCTCAACCCTGTTGACATAGGAATATTTGATTCATCAGAGAATTCTTATTTTTCAAGTAGGACTAAGTTGTATATTTTCTGGTAAAGAAAATGTATTTACAAGTATACTTGTTGATATTCTATACAAACCCTTAATGTGGATATCTGCCAATTTAGCTAGCAATAAAAAAAGATATCTTTGTTGAGGAATAACCCCACATTGCATGTGAACAAGGTTTTTGACATGTTTATAAGGTTAGAGCAAATCTCTCTTATTAAACCGATTTTATGAGAAAGTTGGCCCATAAATTTCTTCATTATATTACATCATCTCACAGGACGAACGGGAGTCCACACTATTTACTCTGTGATAAAAACTAAAAAAATATTGGCCTGCACGTAAAGAAATGTATTGAGAAATAATCTTATAGTGCTTGTGAACAAGATTTTGAGCATATTTATAAGTTGAAGTAAATCTCTATTGTTGAATCAGTTTTATGAGAGTTAGGCTATGAATTTCTTCAACCTGTATTATAATATTTTTTATAACTACGATTATTTGTACACTTGATACACTAATTTATAAGTAGTAGTTTTTGTTTTGTTTTTTGTCTTTTTAACTCAAAAATGAAAAAATGGCTTCACATGTTACTTAAAAGATATCATTTGTTTTAGAATTTGTCATTAAATTCATGACTTTTAATTTCTCGTAATTAAAGCATTAAAGAATATTTTTCTTGACTTTTTTCCCTCTATCTTTATCTCGAGTTTTTTTTTTTTCCTCAACGAGTAAATATTTCATAGATAAACTTTGAGGTGACAATGATATAAGATTTTGTGGGATGGAAGTCCCCAACAATCTTCCCAAAATAAACAAAAGCAGCACTGAAAAAAAAAATAAAAGCAGGTTATCTAGCTAAAAGATTGGCTCCAACCCAATCCCACACGAGGATGCCGCTTTAAAGCGGTTTTTACATAGTTTGAGAAATAGACTATAAACTTATAACTAAAAATCATAGTTGAGAGTGGTGCGCTACATTTTGCTAATCTGGTTTAACTGTAAAAGATTATCACAATCACATTGTCTTGATCACGGGTTAGGGAAAACGGTAACATAGGATAACAACCTAAGTCTAGGCCAAGTCGCCGGCAGGACAACACCGTTTGTGGCGGCACGTGTAGTACATGTGCCACCTTAGGAGGAGAGTGGACAAGTTGATCCGAATGATCAATGGCCGATGAAGTTAGAGGGTGGCCCCAGAAGGCCGCTCGAGGAAAACGCGCATGAAAGGGGCTGTGGGTGTATAAAATGCATCATACAAAATCGCAGTTTTCTGCTGCAAGCATGAAGATCGATGGCTGTAGAGGCTGTAGGGGTGGTGCGTGCGTGAAGGAAGATGCCAAAAAGCAACAGATCAGTAAGAGACGGTGCTACAGAGTGGAAACAAAATGATAAACTACGGAAAAATAAAATAAACAAATAGAAAACCATATCGACAAAGCCACTGGGGCTAGTTAGGAGAGGAGGTGGAGTTTGCAAACAAACTCCAGATAAACTTTGGCAGTTTGGACAAACAAAACGGATCTTTAGTATAATAATAATATGGTTACTATCATACTACTACTTTTCTACTATTATTTTTATATTGAATTATTTTTTATTTTTTATTTTACTTAATGATTAAAGAAATAAATATTAATAAAATTATATATTTTTAAATTTTTTTTTTGTGATTAAAGATATTAAAAAAATATTAAAAAATAATAAAACAAAAAAATAAAAACACTTGAAATGAACTTTAATAATAGATAGATAATAATAGAGTAGTAACCTACCATCTAGCACGGCGAAGGAGGTTAATTTTTCACATCTTCAATCTCCATGGCAAGATGTCAAAGCCTCTGGCTTTATGCTCACCACTGCATTCATCTCTACCCGTCGTCGTTAATTGCGTGTTTGCCGCAGACTTTCAAGCTCAGGAATGGTAGACGCAACAATCACGGCCGTGGCCACATCAAGTTCATCCGCTGCCCTAACTGCAGAAAACGCTGCCCTAAAGTATGCTTTTTTGCTTGCCTCTGTTTGGCTGCTCAGGAAGTATTTGGATTTTAGACTCGTTTGGTTAACGAACAATCTCGTATCATTTTGAGTATTATAATTATTTTAAATTTTTACTTAAAATATAAATAATTCAATCTTTTTAAATTTTAAAATAAAAATTATATTATAATAATATTTTATTTAATTTTTAACTTTTATTTCACTTTATTCATATAATCAAACGTGCCTTAAATTTATTTTAGTTGAATATGTCGGAGATATTGATTAATATTTTGCTTGAATATGCTTTTCACTTTCGTGTTTTGTTAAGTTGGTGTTGTTATTGATTCAGTCTTTTTTTTTTTTTTTTTTTTTTTTTTTAACAATTCTTTTCAATTTGTCTAATTATTTTAATTTTTATATAAAATATAATAAAAAAATTTTTAAAATAAAAATAATATTAAAAAATATATTTTAATAATATTTTATTTAACTTTTAACTTTTACCTTTTAATTTATATCTTCCAAAAAAACAAATGATTCAGTGTTGACAGCCATTAACTTAGGCCCCGCTTGGTTACACAGATGAGATGAGATGAGATGAGATGTTTTAAATAGTAATAAATAAAATATTGTTATAATATAATTTTTGAATATTAATTTTGTATTGGGATTTGAAAAAGTAAGATTATTTATTATATTTTGTATTGGAATTTGAAAAAGGTGTAATGATAAGTTGAGATGAGATGAGATGAGATTTTTGGTTTTGGTTAACCAAACAAGGCCTTAGACCATGTTCTGACTTTGTGGTACATTCTACTTTAAGGTTACACGCTTTCAATTTTTTAAGGATTTTGTTATCTTTTAGATAAAATCGTATATTAATTTATATATTAATATTAATTTTTTATATTTAAAATTTAAATTAATATTATTTTTAATAAAATTTATTTTTTAATCAATCAAATTTAGTTATATTTACAAATATATTTTTCCATTTTCCAAAGCTGCACGTGAAGATGCGGTACTGTGTTTCGTGCGCAATTCATTCTCATGTTGTGACTTGTGTGGGTCCGTTCTGGTACTGACAGGAGGAACCACGAACCCCCGCAGCGCTTAGCCGCCGGGCATGCTTCTATTACTATCTTGTATCGTAAATGGCAGCTTGATTGTAGAAGGCTTGTGTTGCTCTACGCGGAGTTCACATAATTGGTCGTTGCCATTTAATGCAAGTTGTAGTTATATAATATGTTTACCGCAAGAGTCTTCTACTCAAACTTTTAAAAACGCATGTCTTATGTCTCTATGGGAATTTGTTTTAGGACGTTGCTGTTAGTTTTGCATTTCTTTTACTCTGGTGGGGGAAGTTTGAGGTTGTAGTTGGGTAATTTGAATTCTGGCCATTCTAATACGGTAATACCCATGATTGACCAAATCAATACACGAATGGTTTTAGGTGGGGTCCGTTAGTTCTACAAAGACTTGTATAAGATTTATCTATATAGGACTTGTACAAATCATTTCCTGGCATGTATATATCTTACTGATACATTCCTGTTTATTTTCATGAGCTTTCTAAATAATGCGGTAAGCCTCCACAATGGCTTGTTTGTGGCCTGTCTTTGTGCTTCCTTTTGGTGCGTGCCTAGTTCTTACTGTACTGCTTGGTGCACCTGGTCAAGGACGGTGCACCGGTTGCTGCTCATTCCTGTGAATCATCACAATGTGCTTCACTTTATTGCTTTGATATTTTTAGTACTGGTTTGGTTTCCTGTTAACAAGAAGATAATGGTGCTCTCTCTACTCCACCGACACAAATAGGAGACACAATTAGGATAGATAGCATATGGTCTGACAGATGGATGGCATTTGAGTGGAACGCGGCCTCGTTTGATTATTCAGATAAGATAAAATAAGATAAAAGTTTAAAGTTAAATAAAATATCGTTAAAATATAATTTTTATTTTAAAATTTAAAATAATTATAATAATTATATGAGATGAAATTTTCGTTAACCAAAGCAAACCAAAGTATATTTGAAGATGGCTGCTAAGATTTGCATACATTTCAAGTTAAAACAAATTCTAAGGTGCAAATTGATTGAAAAGACAGGTTAACTTGATAAACTTTGATACGTCTCCGACGTGTGCTCCGATATTAATCACCCCATTGGCAAAATTCAATTGGAATTATCGGATTGGTTGTCTTTTTCTCATAAAGTCATGCAACCATCTATGTGAAATATTCAAGGAATCTGACTTTTGTGAATCCATATCCATAAAGAATATAAAAGATAGGGTAATGACTTTTGTGAAGTGTGTTGCTTTTAAGTAATGGAAAGTGGGAACATTACTAAAGGAAACGATGGCAAAGTCCTTCTACGCAAATGTTTTGCCTTTGATTATATTAGGCGCTCCGTTGCAACTGAAGTGACCCACACGACGTGACGTTGTATTCTGAAGACAATTCATAAACCTTGGGCCAAACGGAGTCAATTTTTTTGTAGAACTGCGGGAACCACGCAAGAGAGTGTGTATTGATTTCTTCGATTTTAATTTGTATTCAAGATAACTTCTAAAATGACTGTGTGACTGTGTCTCTTGTTTTTTTGGTTTTCCCATTTTTTTTTTTTGGTGTTTCCTATTCCTATGCTAATCGTCCCATTTTTCGCTTGCATTGCGTCGCGTCGCGTTTCATTTTGGGCAGACGTGCGGGAAATATAAAAGACAAACAGTCCGAGAGGGTTTGGGAGGTTTTTCATTCTGCAACAGAAAAAAGGTTTTCTTTTGGGAATTTGGATTCACTTCTTTTTCATATTGTGGAATTTGATTCACAATGATCTCAACTACACTTTTTCCTTTTTAACCAACCCCATGCGCTAACGGCGTGAAATCTCTCTCTCTCTCTCTCTCTCTCTCTCTCTCTGTGTTTCTTTCTGGGTTTCTCTGAATTCTTGATTGGCGGGGTTGCATTGTACTTTGTAATAGCAGCGTACATCTTTTTCTTCATGGGTGAAGTTCAAGTCTTGGTGGATGATCGCCTCTCCGCCGCTTCACCGCCGTTGCCGGCGTCGAACCCTGATCCGGGGTCCATTGCCACGGAGTCTTTGGACGCTGCGGAGCGAGTTAGCCGTGAGATAGTGTCCAGTATTCACCCCACTTTGGCGGCCGACCACAAGAGGAAGGGGGTCATTGAATATGTCCAAGGGCTCGTCAGGTCTTGCATTGGATGTGAGGTGCATCATCTACGTACATATAAATATTGCTGGGTTTTTGCTCCTCTATTAATTCTTTATTTGGGTTTCTCATGGTTTGCGAGTCATGCATGGTGGAGAAACTGTTAGTTTTTGGATCGCATGCAGTCGGTGCTTTATAATGTGGGGTTTTCTTGTAGTTTATCGAGTATGTACTGGTTTGCAACGGAACGCCCTTGAGAAGCTAGCTGATTTTGGCTGCTTTAATATTTTGCGTCGTTTTTAGTGATGCGGTGGACAATAATGCAATTGTGCCTGTGGCATGCACTCGTCTTGAAGCTATAATCTCGATTGCATTGATGTTGGGTTGTGGTTACAGGTTCTTGGTATTTGTATTTGGACTTGAGGTATATAGAGTTGAGGGTGTCATTTTTCTATGATTATATGTTAGGTATGAGTGATACGCAGTAAACCCTGAGAGTTCGAATGAACTTTTGGAATGAAAGGAACAAGACTGGAGTCAGTAGAGGAGACAGTAATCAAGGCTATAATTAAATCTGAGGTTACAATGATCGTGGAGTTGGCCACTCGAGTTCTGTTGGAATGTCAGATGGCTTATATATAAATGGGGGTTTTAGATCATATTTGAGATAGTTGAATTTATATACCTTTAGTAATTTAGAGAACCTGCACCATTGGAACGAACTGTGTTATCTCGAGAACGTTGACAGGTCCTACCCATTGATGCAAGATTAGGATTCTTTAAATAAAAATCTTGTTTACTGATAAAAAGAATGACAATTTTTTTTTTTTTACAATTGATGCAAGACTAATAATTGTTGCTCTATTTCATTGAAGCATTACAAGTTGAGTGTGTTGAACTTGACTGCTTATTTTACAGGTCTTCCCATATGGATCAGTTCCACTAAAAACTTATCTTCCTGATGGAGATATTGATTTGACAGCCATTAGCTGTCCAAACATTGAGGATTCCTTGGTATCTGATGTTTATACCGTTCTGAAGGGAGAAGAACATAATGAAGCTGCCCCTTATGAAGTGAAGGATGTTCATTCAATTCATGCTGAGGTTCTATTCACCTTATCCACTAATCCATGTTGAATCTAAAAGTTTTTGGCTGATTGGTCCTTGTGTCATTATGGTTGTGGTTGAGATTTTCATACCTTGTAATTTCAAGTTATTTATTGAAGTATTCCTTTGTTAGGACTAGAAGTTGATGTTATTTGCATGGATGATATCTTATGTAACTATATATATATATATATTGTTATTTTTATGATAAACAAATGATTAATTGCTCCCTCCTATAATGGTGGCAGGTTAAGCTCGTGAAATGCATTGTACAGAATATTGTGGTTGATATATCTTTCAATCAGTTAGGAGGACTATGTACACTTTGTTTTCTTGAACAGGTATGAACAAAGCAGCCTTATATAATAAGATCTTAAATGAGACTCCATGCTCTGTCATGATATCTTGTGCTGCAGGGTAACTGATCATATTTTATAACAAGTACTTTTTTTTTACCAGTAGCCTTAGCCCATGAGATGAATTTACTTGGTATGTAATGTATATCAATGCCTCTAAATACCATGGATAACTTCAGTTGCATTTTTTTGGCATGCCCGCATGGGTTAAAAAAAGGCATGCATACTGATGATGATTCCATTACATTCTAATGGATGATTTTTCTTTTTGTGATTTTACGTCTTCAGACAATATGGAATATGGAATAGACCAAGTGCTGCCTTTTGGAAGTTTCACATTTCTAATGCTGCTTGTTATGCAGGTCGATCGCCTTGTTGGTAAAGATCATCTCTTTAAACGCAGTGTTATTCTGATAAAAGCTTGGTGCTATTATGAAAGTCGTCTTCTCGGTGCCCATCATAATTTGATTTCAACATATGCTTTGGAGACATTGATCGTCTATGTTTTCCATCTATTTCATTCTTCACTAAATGGACCTTTAGCAGTGAGTACTCCTACAAATTAAAATTGAATTTCTTGCTCGATGCATGTATTAGATCAAGTACTTATTTGTGTTTACTCTTTTTGCAATAGGTTCTCTATAGATTTTTAGATTACTTTGGCAAATTTGACTGGGAAAATTATTGCATCAGTTTGAGTGGACCAGTTTGTAAATCTTCTCTGCCTGATATCATAGGTGAGTAGTATGGCTTTGTCTTTGCCATGTTGCCTTCATTGTTGTTTTATTGATCTCTCCCTCCCCCCACCTCCCACTACCCCCCCACCAGTTGAGGCACCAAAAGATGGGGGAGATGATCTACTTCTTAGTGAAGAGTTCCTTAGAAACTGTGTCGAGAGGTTCTCGGTGCCGACGAGGGGGCTTGAAACAAATTCAAGGGCATTTCCCCAGAAGCATCTTAACATAATTGATCCACTCAAAGAAAACAACAACCTTGGGCGTAGTGTCAATAGAGGTATGAATGGAGCACATTTGTCTACATGTTGGCATATTGCTGTTGTTATCTTCCTCTTTTGTAAACGCTTTGTTCCAGCACACACTCATGGATTTTATGCCAGGTAATTTCTATCGAATACGTAGTGCTTTTAAATATGGGGCACGCAAGCTTGGACACATTCTCTTGCTGCCGAGAGAAAGAATAGCAAATGAGCTCCACATGTTTTTTTCAAACACATTGGATAGGCATGGAAGGACTTGGAATGAAATGCAGAGTCCTTTCCTGGCATCTGGTGCTATAGGTTCTGACCTTCCATTCTTTTCATTTAGCCCTGTATTGTGTTCTGAAAAAAATATGGTTTTAGATTCCACTTTTGGTTTCAACAATGACAAGATATCAGGTGTTGAAGTTGAGTCTGGAATTAGACATAGGCCAAAAAGAAACTTACGGGGAGTGGTTTCCTCTGAGCTGGTGCCAGAGTTGGACCGCCCTGTGAACAGAAACACCAATGTACGTTCTCGTTATGCTGGGAATGATAAGGAGCTTGCGAACTCTGGAACTCTGGGTTTGGGAATTTCAAAGGCCTCATCAGATTATTTGCCGCTGAAAAGCAAGTCAGTTACCTTGGTCTTGGGGAACTCTGACCATGCAACACATTCTAATAATCTGGCCTTGTTTAGAAAGAATGGGAAGATAAAAAATTGGAATCCTTGTTGGAAGATGCCTGCAAACTCTGTCAAAGGTGATGAGATGGGCTCTGCTTTACAGCCCGAGGTCAAAGAGGACCATTTAGCAGGTAGAAATTTATTCTGCTCATGTATAAATCAAGAGGGTGTGGGATCTCCATGTTCGGTCTTTTCCGGGTTGGTCTCAAATTTGTCCCCCTGTAATAGAAATAGATGTATTGCTGGAGTTCTTGGAAGCTCAGAAGCTTTGAAATGCTTTCTGGACCTTAATGCTGATTACGATAGTCACCTTAGGAGCCTGCAATATGGTCAGCTGTGCCATGGGTATGCTGTGTTTCCACCTATACTGCCCAGTCCTTCAACATCGACTCGGTTTACTAATATTTCATGCGAAACAATTTGTGAATCACCACAGATCAAGCAGGATTTTCACGCTCAAACGAAGAAAAATGGTGTTGCTTTAGGACCGGGAGTTTACCCTATGAGTCATCCCACTTTTTCTTGTGCTACTTATGGTCTAGAAGAAAAGAAAAAACGCCTGGGAACTGGCACATACTTCCCAAACGCGGTATTTCCATTTCAAAATTGTATATCTGGGATTTGTGTTTAAAGTTGAATCATTTACTTGGCTATTTGCTGGTCCAGCCTTTCCTTCATCGGCTTAGTAATCTCATATTTATCTTGTGTTTTGCAGAATTATCATTATAGGGGCAGGCAAGTGCCCCAAAGGAATTACAAAGTGGAGGCTCATGGTCAGTTGCAAAGATGCACTCATAACAATGGATTGGCTCCAGCTCCACAAGAGCTGAACGTGTCTATTGAAGGCAGCCATAAGCTTTCACATGATGAGTTCCCCGTTCTAGGCCATGGGAACTCTGGATCATTAGATTCCCACCAATCTCACCTTTCCAAATGGGGGCCCTCCAATGCCAATGGCTTATCTCGCCCATCCGATAAACTTGAATCTGGGTCTCTTTGCCCTCGGTCTTTGGGAGCACCTTTGCCAGAAAGTAGCAGTCAGCAGGAGTCATGCATTTCACACTTGCAGGGCTCTGCTTCAAGCCCCGTGGTTCCAGCTGTCCAGAGTCCTAAACTACTACCGGAAATTAATGAAGAAAGGTAATATAACTCTTTGAACTTTCAAGTAACACAGTTAATAGATTCTATTCCTTTTAAGGAGTTGTCCAAAGTTCGCTCTGTGAATGTGTTTCCAGGGCAGAAGTGCAGTTGTATCATCTGAAAGACGAAGATGATTTCCCCCCACTCTCCCACTGTGTCCCTTTGGAAGGATAGTCAATACTTTAGATTAATGGAGATGGAAGCACAGTCAGCACGTAGATGAATTGACATAGGACAGTCAAACACATAGAAGACAGCGAGAATAACCATAGATGCTTACCTCCCCTTGTTGGTATGATATGCAAAAATTCACTCTCTACATTCTTCTGGCAGCTGCATCTAGGTTTGTTTGCCTCGATTGATTAGGTGTATGTACTAGGTGATGCTTGCCTGAGTTTTGTTTCCTTTTTAAATGATTGTAGTTAGTGACCTTATCTGCCATTAAAGGGAAAAAAAAACTTAGATATTTTTTACGGAAAGTATATACATGATGAATTTTTTGAATTTTGGATGTATGAATTTGAGTGGGTTTCTTCTTCGATATGTGTGTATTGATTCTATTGAAGCCTTTGCTGCTGGGCTCTCGTGGACGCCGGCAAAAGTAGACACTTTGGACTGCACAATCGATTGGAAAACGAACACAGTATAACCCGAATATTTATATTGTGACAACATGCTCTATCCGATATATTAAAATTTACAGCAGTAATATATTAAAATAGAAAAATGATATTTGCAATCTAAAGTATCAAGTCTCGCACAATCTTTTTGAAAAAAAATGAATAAATCTAAGACTCACACGAAAAAATTATTTTTTTAATGATATATCTTACTTTTTTCAAAATGAGTAAACGGGACTTGCACATCTTAGATTGTATTTAGCATTACTCATTAAAATAAAATGCTTGGAAATTACTAGAGAAGGAGGATGATCCAAGCTGGTTGAACCTGAGCCAAAAGGAAGTCTTCAAACCCAGTAGACGTGAGCTCCCTGACCAATTTCGATTGATATGGTATTATATGCTTATCTAGATGCGATGGAAACGTAATAAGTAACTACGTGGCTTAGCCATTTCCGCAAGAGTGGTTTTCCAAATTTTTTTCATTCTATTGATCACAGGAGCAGTGACCAAAATAGATAAAAGAGTGAAATTTAGAAAAAATTCAATGAATAAGAGGTGGGTCTTTTCTTTTAACATTTATGGTATCTTTTTCTCATATGGATGCCTTATTTTCATTCGTCAAAGTGGGTTCCACGTGTATGTTTCCAACATTATTCATCATTGTCGAATGTTTTATTTCATTAATAATCATATATAGTTTGATCTTACACTTGTTTTGTGTACCTTTTCTTACCCAATTCTTCAACAAAAACATTATCTTCTTTTAATCCCACTAAGCAGAAGCCCCCTTGGTGGTCTCTTCTCCAGAATATATATCAGTCAAGTTCATATGATTGATGCATACAAAAGAAAGCCCGACAAAAATTAATTTAAGTCAATTTTCGGAGGCATTATTGTACCTTATTTTCTTCCTATTATATATATATATATATGAATGTATATATGGTGTCACAACACCTTTATACTGATGTGTTGAATCATGTTTTGTGTAGAATCAAGACTTTTTCTAAACATTAATGGCCAAATCCAATTCACCTGTCCATTTCATTCTATTCCTCCACGTTACTTAATCATGCAATTAACTTTTATTTGATTCCCACAACTTGATTGCTCTATATATGTAAGTGCAATATGTTATGGCTCCTTGTTTATATTCTTTTTAACGTGTAATGGCTTCTTGTAAAACGTTAATTAAAAGTTTTTACATCACACGTTATCATAATTTAATTTTAAAGATAAATCTTAAAATATATTTTTAAAAGAGACAAAAAAAGAGTTATTTAATCTTAAAGATTCACATTAAAAAATTGAAACACAAATATTTTAATGTTAATTAATACGACATACTTTTATGCCAATAATTTATTTAATATATTAATAAATTGCTTGTACCATCAAATAATTAAAGACGTGCTTACATTTCTTGTCGAGTTGTCGAGTCACTCAAATAACACTTTGAGGACATACTTGTCGTGATGTGAATATTGGTTAATTAATTGTTTTATTTTATTTTTTGGATAGTCCGAGATTAGTAATATAAAATAGACGTTAATTTTCCTAACACATTATATAATTATATTTTATAAAAATAACATCCTTTTTCAAAAATATCTTATCTTTACTTTAAAATGATGTGAAAAGGTATTTGTTATGAAAAGTATTATATGGATTTGATTCTTCCTCCGAGATTTACTGCAATTAGAAAATAGCGGTGCTGCTCATTGTTATCGCTTTCAAAATTTGTAACTTTTTTTATATATTTTTTTAATATATTTAAATATTTTTAAACAATATATCAATATATTTAAAATTATTATTTTCTTAATCATTAAATTAAAAAAAAAAAAAATTGCGGAAGGTCAACTAGAATAGTATGACTTAGACGGCATAGTAGCTTTCCTTATTAGAAAATTGTACAAGAAACCAACTACTTATTTTCCTGATAAAATATTTTGGTGTCAACACGTATTTGGCTGATCCTTAGCTGACTACAATGGGCCTCATGCATCCATAGATATTTTTTTGTAAATTTGTCAAATTTGTACAGAACAAAGTCTAATGGCAAGTGGCAGGTAACACACAATCACGGTCAACTCAATAATTTCATTCAATTTATCTAAATTTTTAATCAAGAAAGGACATGTGATGTATCTTTTTAATAATCTTAGTAAATTGGTTTGGCAAGTGTCAAAATTGTAATCTTATTATTATAATTTTTTTAAATTTTTATATAAAATATAAAAATAATTCAACTTTATTAATACTTTAAAATAATATTAATATTTTAAAATTTTATTTAAAATTTAAAATTCTCATCTCACTATCCAAATATGACCTAAATGATCCAATTCTGAAAAGAGAAATTCATCGTATGGGATCTATAACATCTAACGTTGCAATGTTTGATTTTTAAAAAACTTATATATAATAATTTTTACGTATTCTTTATACATTTTATTAATGTGATCGAATGTATTATTTTTTTAATATAAAATAATTTCTTTAGTCAATCACATCAATATAATGACTTAAAATTATATAAAAATAATTATATATAACAGAATTTTTTAGATAGTAAATTATGCGCGCACGAGCATTTATTTCGTGTCTATCTGTTTTTGTATTGTACTAACCAACTCGGTCAAAAATTAGCTTGATGCATAAAAGGTCTCGGATCATATACAAATATATATATATAATAATGTTATTCTATCTCTTAATTTATACCATTCATTTTGATCCCTTGATATGTATCACATGACCCTAATTCTCTCTAGTCTTTT
This sequence comes from Carya illinoinensis, assembly GCF_018687715.1. Classification (NCBI taxonomy): domain Eukaryota; kingdom Viridiplantae; phylum Streptophyta; class Magnoliopsida; order Fagales; family Juglandaceae; genus Carya; species Carya illinoinensis. Next base: position 7,787,387 of record NC_056765.1, read on the forward strand.
ATATTTTTATTTTTTAATAAGACATGTCATCACAATATAATGTCACATTAATGAATAAAGTGAGTGGTATAAATTAAAAATATAAATAGCATTTCTCGCGTGTATATATATACACATATATATATATAAACTAAATGAAGATAAGAACAAAGTAAGTGAAGGTACTCTTACAACTTTCAATGCATAAAAAGATAATGGAGAAGACATTTGAAAAAGAAGAGATCGCATCTTTGTCAACCCACTACTTCATATAGGTAAATGAAATTGGATGCTCCATTTGATGTATGTGTTGCATGTGCTGATTCTATTCCTATCGTCCAAACCTTGTGGGCGGCTTGCTTCTCTAATCCTAGTTTGAGCCGCATCTTAATTACCTCATGAGTTTGGAAATTCCGGGTTTAGCCAATTATTACATTAATCAAAATTTAAAAATATTAAAGAAGAAGGTTGAGAATTTGTACAAATAGAAAAATACAATAAAATAAATTAATCCATTTCAAGCGTCCTCTTTCATTTTTTGTTAAATCAAAGAGAAGAACAGTAAGAAAATAATAATGCATGCATGCTTATTAACTTGCACGTAACGTTTGTGTAATTGTTAAAAAAATAACATGTCATGGTGATTACAGATTAAAGAAAATAGGCAGCTAGCTTGTACTAATTGAACTAGTTTTAAGAGAGTGATTAGATCACATCAGCAGATAGGTTAGATAGTACACAATATGTAATGCATCGCATCTCACAATATATATATATATAATATATATATTGAATGGTAGAGACTTTTTTATTTATTATTTTATAAACGAATCGTAGAGACTTATATTTAATATGTTATTCGAATTTAAGAGTTTTAATTCTGAAAGAAATTAAATATGAAACCAAACTTATAATATTTATTAATTAATATTGTTTGTATGTCTATCTAAAATAATTAAATGAGCAATAAATATTATAAAATTTCAATTATTTGTTTATCTATCTCTTTTCTCTTAAACCTTTGTAATTTTTGTTCAAGAATTTTGAAATGATTTTTATAACGGAAAATGGTACAGTTGTAAAAAGATTTCATGAAACTAAATTTACAAATTGGAATTATTTTATATGATTGATTAAATTTTTTTTACAAGAAAAATAATTTTATAATTTTATTTATTGTATTAAATTACGAAATTTAATTTTATAAAATATAGGAAACATTTATCTTTCGTAATATGCAAAACGGGTTGAAGCACGTAATAAAAAAAACTCTCGGCGTGGCAAAGCTGGGTCGAGCCAGCCATGTTGGTCATGCACTCGGTATCAAAGTCAAGATTGACAGACAATCAAAGACGGAACAGAAAACCTTGTTACTTATGTCTACAACCTCGCATGCTATATACATATGTAAGCATCCTCCAACAATAGTAAACATATTATGACGCAAACATTGGAGCTGAAGATGCAGCCACAATAACCACCACAGCATATATACAGTTCCATCTTTCCTTGTATTTATATGCGCAAATTCCCCCAAATCCCCTCCACCACTTCGACATTCACAAGTCCCAACCTTTTTTTCGATCCATTTGCTTTGTGTCTCAGCTTCTAAATTCCCTTCTCTACCAAATCCCATTTGCTCTTTTTTCTTTCTAAACTTTTGTTCTCTTTTGGGGGCTTTCCTTGAAAATTCACCCACAAAATGATACCAACAAAGCATGGATACGGATTCTTCAAGTTCCGTGCTGTCCTGATAGTCCTTCAATCTTAGTACTCTTTCGGCTCTTTGATTGCCTAAACTGTCCGACGTACCTCAGAACCCCCCACAGTTATTGTTTCTTGCACTCAATCCAACATTCACAGGACAAAATCTAAAATCCCACTTCCCCAAAAGTGCTAGTATCCTTTGCTCTTATCCCATTTTTTCCCACTTCAACCTTCTGTAGGAACAACAAACATTTCACTTTCTTCTGTCAACTCGTTTTCCCCTCATCTTCGTGGTTTATCTATTTTCTATTTCTCTCTTCTTTTCCAAAAAGAAAAGAAAATCGTATATACCATTCTAAATGGTTCCTAACAACTACGACTTCTCACGTGCGGTTGTGGAGATGGCATGGATTATGCTGAGGATTGACTACTCGAGGCTTTTCTGGCTCCTCTTTGGTGTATTCTCCTACGAAAACCACGAGGGAAAGCCGCGGATTTAGAGCACGTTTACTTTCATCAAAGTCCAATACTCCTAATTTCTCTTATTTAATCTTAATTCCTTGAAGCCTGGGAATTTTAATTCCCGCCATAGTTTAGCTTAAAAGCTAGGCACATGCAGTGCTTGGACATCGAGGTTGGCGGCCCAAACATGTATCTGAAGCATTTTGGAGAACGCACCCACGATGCCAAATCGGAAAATGAATACGTTGAAACCAATCCCACTGGTCGTTACAGCAGAGTAAGCCAAGCTTCAACCTCTTTATATACATCTTTGGACTGCATATATGTGTGTGTGTTTAATATTTATGGTTCGTTCAAATTGATGAAATCTTCCTTCCTTTCTTTTGGATGAATAAATGAAACAGCTTTTTGCCAGGTTGTTGATTTCTGCATCTGTTGAACTGAGGGAACATTTCAATAATCTGAGTAATAAATATCAAAAGAAGCTATTTAGTTTAATTTTTTGTAGAAGGTAAAACCATTTTTTAATACTCTCTTCTTCTCAAATGGGCTTTGTTTACTTTGTCGAATCCAAGGAAGTTTCATTGTTTAGTGGCAGCAAGTTTTATTGTTTAGCTTTTCGGAACAACTACAGAGACATTTTCTGAAGCCCCAGTTGTAATAAATTACTGCTATGCCGAGGGTCTGTACACCCTGGATTAGTCGGCAGACTGTTCTGGACACTTGGTATCAATAAAAAAAAAAAAATAATAGTAAATTACTGCTAAAAATTGTTCCTCCCCCACCCCTCTCTTTCCTTCTTCCCTTTTATTACATGGCCTATTGGTTTACCAATATCATATATTATCGTTGACTGTCTTCAATATGTGGACACTAATGTTATTATTTGAAGGGTTCCTATGCTTGTGTCATGTTTGTCAATATGCGGTATCTAATATTTTTTGTGGGTCTAGTTGCTTCGGGTGAAGCTCAATTCAGGGGTAGATGACTGTTCAGAGAAACAGTAATTAAGTTCACTTTATTTTAAGTATGTACTAGTGTGTTGTGCGAGATCCTTAATGGAAGGACCCATCGGTGTCAAAAAAATATTTTTCATATAAATGCAAGTTTTGATAAAAATTATTTCCATATATATACACTGAAGTTTTGCTCATTGATTTTGACTTGATGAAATTTTTGGTGCTCTAAATCATGCCTGATTGGTTTCGTGGTGAATTAATGGACTTTGTTGGTTCCTGTTAGAATTTTGTTGTGGAAAAATGTAACGTTTCTTGGGTGGAACTTCAGAAAATCGTGGTAGTTCAAAGCACTCTGAGATGACACCGTGTAACACCAAGACAATTGAAAGGCATCCACTCGTCCAGGGGTGGACCTAGGAAATTCAAGTTGTGGGCAGAACTATGAAAATAATTGTTTTTGGGGGGTAGGGTGGGCAAATTTAGTATTTTTAGAATTTTTTTTTTTTGGGGGTGGGGGAGAGGGGGGCGCTCCCAACACAAAGGGTGGTTCCACGCCTGCTCTCGAGCACTGACCACTTAGCATATATGGTAATCAAGATACTTGATTACATGACTCGAAATGAACATAAAGGGATACCATGGGGGAGTATTGTACATGTACCTGCAGAACCTTTGAATGACAAACATAAAACAGAACCAGGTGGTCATGAATGATTTAATGGTAGATACACTATTACTGGAATGTGATTAGACATGAGTTAATGATAAAGTTCCATCCTCTTCCGCCAAGGAAAGAAAAAGAGTTTTAAGGGTAAGTTTCAAATGAGATAAGACTTTTGGCAGATAATTATATACCCCCTTCTCTTGCTTGCTTATGCGCACAGTTGCTGATTTTGTAAACCCGGCCTAATTCATTTTGCTTAGCAGAGCCAAGAAAAAGTGTCCGATTCTATTGCTACCTTTGTTAATCTTTTTTTTTTTTTAATTTATCCCGAATGGTTTTAAAAAAAAAAAAAAACTGACATTTTGGTTGGTTACTTGGCCAATGTTATTACTGCAGCAAATAATTGTCTTGTTGATTTTGACATGATAAAAATGTTTTCTTTGTAATGAATAGTTTGATGAAGTTCTTGGAAAAGGAGCGATGAAGAAAGTGTACAAGGCAATTGATGAGGACCTAGGGATTGAGGTGGCATGGAACCAAGTAAAATTGAACGAGGTGCTTCGCTCACCAGAGGATTTGCAGCGGCTGTATTCGGAGGTTCACCTCCTCAGCACCCTTAATCATGACTCCATCATTCGATTCCACACATCCTGGATTGATGTTGATCGCAAGACATTCAACTTCATTACCGAAATGTTTACCTCAGGGTCCCTCAGAGAGTAATTTCTTTTCCGACTATACTTTTGCTACTGCTTTCATTTCTTGAAATAGACACCCAGAACAGGCAAACCTGCTGTCGTGGACGTATAAATAACACTCCTGTTTCTCAGGATCCAATCATAATTTTTTAATTATACAGTAGTTCAAAGAATTAAGATGAGAGACATGGAATTTGGACTGTGTTGCCCAATCTAATGTTGCAGTAAAAGTAGGCAAGAAGAAAAGCTGTCAAATGATACCGTCTGTGGCTTCTACATCTTCATAATCAGCTTTGTAGACAAAGTCACAGTGACGGAGTGAATTTTTTGTTTGATAAAATGATTGGATTTGAAGCCTTGTTATTTATCAAAAAAAAAAAAAAATTGATTGGATTTGAAGCTCTCCACCATAATGTAACTATTACCCATAAAGTATGTGATAGAAGAATTCAGTCAGCCATTTTCTTTAGATGTGTTAATCCGGGAACCGTATTTACTTTGCAACGGTCCTTAAATATGAAATATAATTTTCTAAGTTGACTTATATATATGAATAAAGGAATGACATTCAGTATCCTCATGTGATGCAGATACAGGAAGAAATATAAGAAAGTAAACATTCGAGCCATTAAGAGCTGGGCCCGCCAAATCTTACAGGGCCTTGTTTATCTTCATGACCACGATCCTCCAGTAATTCATAGAGATCTTAAGTGTGATAACATCTTTGTCAATGGCCATCTTGGACAAGTCAAAATTGGTGATCTAGGACTTGCAGCAATTCTTCATGGTTCCCGATCTGCCCACAGTGTTATAGGTACTGATTTCTCACCCAGTAGCACTTGTAACTTGCAGGTACTCTCTAATTTTTTCTAATTAAGCTTTTCTCCCATTTTTAGGCACCCCAGAGTTCATGGCACCAGAATTATATGAAGAAGATTACAATGAGCTCGTTGACGTATACTCATTTGGTATGTGTGTGTTGGAGATGCTCACATCCGAATACCCATATAGCGAATGTTCCAACCCTGCACAAATCTACAAGAAAGTGACATCGGTAAGGTCAATTTTGATGCCAAGTTCATAAATGTCTGTGAAACTAGAATCTTAGCTACATGCATATATCTTACTTGTTTAGGGGAAGCTGCCAGAAGCATTCTACCGGATTGATAACTTGGAAGCACAGCTATTCATCGGAAAATGCTTAGTACCTGCTTCAAAGAGATTATCAGCAAAAGAATTATTGCTCGACCCTTTTCTCAAACCTGATGAAGATGAACAACTCCCTATGACAAATCTTGGAAGTCAGAAGCCATTTTTAAATAAAGGAAAAATAGAGAAACTACAATCAAGCAGTGTTCCACACAGGACCAACATGACAATCACAGGGAAGCTCAATCCGGATGATGATACCATCTTTCTCAAAGTGCAGATTGCTGATAAGGATGGTACTTATACTATAGCTTCTCTTAAAATGCAACATTCTAACCTAATCGGATAATCGTTTCTATAGGAAGTTTGTTTTGGAACACATCCAAACACACTCTCAATTAATTTGAATCCATAATCAATATGTTATAAAACCAAAGGATCTAAGAGTTGGCTCTACGTTTCTAGACTTTGCCCAAGCAGTTAGTGAGCTTTTTGACTATATTTTATTGCAGGCTCTACGAGGAACATATACTTTCCTTTCAACATTGTAACTGATACTCCTGTTGATGTTGGTAAGGAGATGGTGAAGGAATTGGAGATCTCCGATTGGGATCCATTTGAAATTGCAGATATGATAGAAGGAGAGATTTCTGCTTTAATACCACATTGGAAAAAATGGGACCTGTCTCACCCTGAAACCTACCATACATTTAACTACCAGGATGATGATGGTGATGATGGGGGACCTCGCCACCCTTTTCACTCTTTCTCCTCCTGTTCATCATCCGAACCATTGCCATCAGGCTTGAATAGGATTGATGAAATGGCAGAACAGTGTGGTTGGCTTCAAGGTATGTTTATATATTTAGTTATTTCGAAGCTAATGTGTCATTTTGCGTGTCTTTATCACCTAAAGAATTCTAGAACTATGAAGTATATGGTACTGCTCTAATCGGAAGGCTCCTTGACTATCACTTAGCCAGGGTTTAAGGGAGAGTAGGAGGTGATTCCTTGTTGTTATGGACTTTATTGTGGGAATAGAAACAGGAAATCTTCATCAATCAGCTCAATTGCATGGGCTTTCTTTATTTTTCAAAATGAAAAAAGTAAGCACGTGATGCAATGTGCTGCAGGGATTATATTCATAGATCTGGATATATGATACCACCAAGCCTTTCTCAGGTTGTTAGACCCAAGCCCTTTCCACGCCTAAACCTTGGGCCCTCAAGAGTATTTGTTGGCCTAGAATAACTAAGAGCATTGAGTTGGGATGGTGTAGCTCAGGCTACCTTATAAAATGTCAGAGACATAAGTATAGTTGTTTCTCATCATTCTTGGTTTTATAATTTTCAATCACTGGACATATTTTAAGCTGCTTCAATCAATTGGTGTGATTAGAGATGATAAATACAGTACTAGGAAAGCCTTTAGTTTTAACAATTTAAGATCTTGATTTCAATTAGAAGCAATTGCTGCTGCAGATAATTTGCTTGATGATTCCAGCTCTCAGAGCTCTTCACACTCAGTAACATATTCGAACGTAGATTACTTCTCTGGCAGTGAGCATGAGCAGAGCACAAGTCCGACAAGAGGAGATCATCATCGTACTATCATAAAGAATATCAAAAGTACCAGATTCTGTCCTGGGGAAGTCCATAAATTACTGCCGTCCATGGCTAGTAATTTCTGCATGCAATGCAGGGTTTTACCAGGATCACATGGAGCTTCTACTTCTAAAGGAAAAGTGATGGTGGACAACCGAAGATTAGCTCGAAACAGATCACTGGTAGATATACGTAGCCAATTGCTGCACAGATCTTTGGTAGAGGAGGTGAACAAGCGGCGGTTGTTTAAGACAGTCGGAGCAGTGGAAGATATCGGGTTTCAAGCACCATGTGAGGTTTCTAAAAAGGAGCTGTCACGGCCATCAAAGCAGAAGAATTTGAAAATGCTAATCTGATGAGAAGAACGATAAATTTGAACATGAGTATATTGGACCCCATTAATTGTGGTTTACGATGGTCTTAAAATGGGGTACTTCAAAAATCAAGGCTATATATGTGTGTTTTGTAAAATAATTCTGTAAATTTGTCTACATAGAGTGTGCTGTTTGAGAATAAATCCCTGTTTGAAGCTGGGCGCGTGAATTGCTTCTCTTTTATGGTCCCTACAGTGTAACAAAAAAGAAGAGTCGAGGGGGGATGAAAAAAAGGAGAAGTGTTCCTTTGTTTTCCTGATCGAATAATCAGGACCAATATGTACGCTTTTCTTTGGAATAAAACAAAAGGTGAGAATGCCATGTCACTCCGTTTTGGTCCCCTCGCGTGTATATATCTTTATCATGTACATAAAAGATGAAGATAAAAATAAAAAAGAAAAAAAGATGAGGAATTTTCTGTCCCTTTTTTGTGTCATCTTGGTTTCCCGGCATTTTTAAGAATTTTTTTCTTTGCTTTTACCCAAATCTGTTTTGCTAATCCAATTCTGCCAAACGATAGAAGAAGATCTCAACATGACTTTCTTATATATGGTGCTTAATCCTTACAATGAAAACAATGCAAACTCATGAAGTAGTACTCGCAAATGTTGTTAGAAAATGCCATGCAGCATGCTATGATGGTCGGTAATAGCTAGCCATAATATTGATCATCAATATTGCCATGCAGAAAGCTGTGATGGTTGCATGATAGCCACAGCTGAGGGACTAACTGGAAAGATTTGAGGGCCATTATCCGTCCTTACAGTTAAGCGTTCACTTTGTGACAGGTCCATTACATGAAAGAAGAGTTCAGGATTGAGGGTTCAGATTAACTTTGTAACAAGTTGATCAGCTGACAGCAAAGCTTTCCGTGGTGCCCAAACTGATATGGGATAGATGAGCTAGGCTAGCTTAGCTCTGGGAAATGCAAGTCTCCAGCAGATGTCTGGAAGTAACAAGTCCCGAGAGGTCTTTCTGTATGAAAAGAGACCTATCGAGTATGATGCATCACATGGTCGGGATCCCAGAAAACCATAAATATATATATACATATAGCTAGTTGGCTAACTTGATTTCTTTCATTTTTAATGTGGTCCTGATGCTTTGATCGTTTTCTTAGGCCTGGCATGTATGTGATTGCGTGGTGGTCCTTATTGCGAGAAGCTTATTGGATTTCCTTCTATGTGAATACTTGTCTACCGTCATCATCCTTTACAGAGTTTCCAACCCATTTCATGCCTAGCCATCTCTCTCTCTCTCTCTCGGCATTGTTTTTGAGCAGCAGCTTGTTTGCAAGGGTTAATGGTGATTTGTTTAAGCTGGTTTTATCAATTCTTCACTGCTTCATTTGCTCATATATTTGCCGAGAAGATACTAATCATTCAACTAAATTACCAGTTCCACTGTCGTTAACAGTAAACTGATTAGACGCAAAGGATCCTCGAACCTTTTTATTTTCATTTCCTTTTCAGCTTTATTCCATATTTTCTCGAACCTACTTTAATGGAAGGAATACATGGAAGCTTGAGAAGAAATACACATAGTTCACTCATCGACGAAAGATGCATGCCATTTAGCATTACAGAAGCCTTACAGAACTGTCAGATAAGAAAGAAAATAGTTCAAAGAAAGGAAGGAATTATATATGGGGAAGCAGCTCCACATGCATCCGCAACTTTGTTGTAAATACATGCTCGCAAGCTGCTTGCTTTTCCTGTCTTTCTATGTCCTTCCAAATAATTGCATGCAATTATTAAAAGGAGGCAAATGGGGATCCGCGCAAGCTTTTAGCATTAGTGCATACCTTTCATGGTTTTGCTCCACACATCAATATTATTTAGATGTGTTAATTACGTAAAAGTAATACTACATATAGTTATAGGGTGCATAAATACTATATAGTCCTTTTAAAAAAAAGGTAGAGTACTTTATTTCAAAAAAATTAATTTTTAAATCATGTATTTATTATTTTTTTAAGCGATTATGTAAGACTTAGACACTGCAACTATCATTCTTCATTATTGCATGGAGTACAATGAACACATAAATCAATTGCCTGCTTGCTAGCTAGCTGCAACTGCACGTACTCTTGTCTGTACAAATGCTACATGCCATCAAACGTCTACATGAACATTACCAAATTGACGTGGTTAATTATAAGAACACAAACCTGCAGCTTGTTAATGTTTAACAATAATTCTCACCTAAAGAAACCATTCATCGGTGGTCCTTTCCTCTAACTAGCTGTTACGTAGAGTTGGATCGAATGAGATCAATTAATAATAATTTTTATATTTTAAAAAGCTAGCGTCAGTAGTATTAATTGGTCCTCCACCATTTAAATTTACAACGCTGTATATATATACATAGCCTATCTATATATATTTAATTTGAATTATAATATAATCTTTGGTTGAAGAGAAGTGCTACAACTATAAAAAAAATGTATATATATACATATATTTCATAAAAATAATTAATTTACAAATTAACGTAACTTTATATGATACGCTATATCTATTTTATAATCAAAATAATTTTATAATCTTAAATACGTACCAAATTAAATAATATCAACTTGTCAGTTTATTTTTATAAAATTTCTTTGTAACTAAAACATTTCTCAAGAATATTGAAACCATTGTGATTGTCTGACTCTATTAATTTCCAGCACAAATTAACTTGTATATATAGATATATTAAGATGGCTCTATTAATAAGATTTTCACATTTAATGGTAAATAATTATTACATAAATGGCTTCCAAAGTAGACGGTTAACAGTTAGAAGAGACAATTCAAGTAGATAGGTAGCAGTTTTTTGTTGTTAATTATAAGCAGCCCAAGTACGTACGTTGTCTCTTGCTAGGTTAATACTAGCCTTGCATGCATTGACATGTTGGAATCCATAGGGAAATTATTACCTTTTTATTTCTGTTTGGAAGATCAAGATCATCATGAAATGTTATAGAGAGAATTAAGAAGATGAAATATTTTGAACTTTTAAAATTTCAAATTTTCTAGTATTTATTTATATGGAATTTTAAATTATTTTAACTGAATAACGTGAACAACAAGAAAAAGGTTTGGTTCCGAAAATTATATATGTTATAAATTTGGTATAGGATGATGGATGTTGTATTTAGAACTGAAATAAGTTACTTATGTTGCTTCTATTTAGGACATATGTCTTGATGACTGAATGGGGATGTAAGCACTAAAAATTTTATGTGCATTCATTTTTACATATTTTTTGTACACTCCATTCATGTGATTGGTTGCGTCACTTTTTTTAATATAAAATAACTGATTTAACCAATCATATTAGTGAAGTGCATAAAGAATATATATAAGTGATTGTATGTAACAAAATTTACTATATATTGCTCCAACCATTCAATCTTTTATGATATTAGATATTGCAGTCTGCAAACCTGCAGAGAAATTATAGAAAACAGTGATAATTTTGTGTCACGGATTGTTTATCTCATGACTTTAGAATATGTCTAAAAAAAAAAACAAAATTTGCCGTGCTCTACAAGGTTATAACCTGCATGGAGATATTCAGTTGTGGTCGAATCCAATGCATAGAAGTCCCCTCGACCACAAAAAATGTGGCATTCTATCATGAACAAAGTTGCAAGACCATTCAAGAAATATGCTACTTGATCGAGATTACTGCAAGATCAGAGAACCCAAAGAGATTTGAAATGGATGGTTGTCCCAGACAAGCAAACTATAATCACTAACCTATGGCAAAGACTGAAAATTTCTGCTTTATCTAAGATCTGAAATTCAGAGGAGGAAGAACAAGAAAGAGTGTAATTAAGTCGTGAAACTACCATTAAGATCGTATGCATTTTTTCATGATCTTTAGATCTTTACAAACGTAGGCTAGCCATATCAAACCAAATCTGTTCAAACGCCTTTACTATGAGATCGTGGTATTCATCCGAATTCAGTGAAAGGTAACAAGCAAGTAGGTCTTCCAAATCCTTTGATGCCCGGATGTTGTTTTCGACAATCATCTCCACCATTGAATCCCTGAAATCTGCCTCTGGATCCATTGACGATTTCTCAACTGCAACGCTCTCTGAGATGCTCCTATTCCTTGATGACAAGCCCTTTCTGGCATGAGCCTGAATCTTCCTGCTTGCAACAAGTCTTGGAGAATTGGTTCTAAGTCTAATACCTGTAGAAATAGCAGAAGACCTTCGAACACGAGGACTGGCTTTGTGCTCCTTTTGGGTTCTTATACTTCCCTTCTTGACTGTTTTGACAGATGGAGGACGGCGTTTTTGCATCTCCTCCAGTACTTTAGATGATGTACTTCTAAACCTAGTGACTTCATAGGTCTTATCATCAAATTTGGCTGGTTTGGTCAAAATTGGAGAAAGGCCCAGCTCTGAAATCGTGTGAAACTCTTCTATCTTCTTCACCTCCCCAGCAAAAGATTCGTTGGTCATGTCGAGGATAATGTCAGATGCTGAAGAACGAACTCTACAATTACAAGAGCTCGAACACGAGGGTAGCTCAGATGAATCGAGAGCAGCCAAGTTATCAGAATCTGTATCGGATAGAAGACGAGATTCATGGATGTTAGAGACATTGGAACTATCAGTAGGAGAGACAAAGTAAGTCGGAGATTGAATTGGACTCTGTTTAGTCCAAACTGAATCAAGCTTGGCATTACAGCTACAACCAGCAGAGACGGGGGCCATGACAGCTCCAGGAGAGGATTTGTGAACAGATTTTCTACTGTTTCTTCCCTTGGATGATCTTCTTGGTGGATCAAGGAAATGGGTTTCTGTGGATTTTGGGGGAGAAAGGTGGGGTTGTTTGTGTGATTCTGTGGTAGTCATTAAGGGTTGTTTTCTTTTAACTGGATGAGAGGATCTATGGTTCCTGCCTCTTCTGCTCATGTCTCTGAGCTTAAAAAACCAGGCGTTTGGCATGATATCTGACAATGTGAACCTGTGATTACCCATTAAAGATGGGAAACTCAATCTCTCAGAGGCTGGTTTGTGTTTTCCTGTATGCGACATTCGGCTCTTCTTTGAGTTTGGTAGGAGTAAGAGTGAAGACAACAAGAATAAAGAGCTACGAAGTTCGGTTTATAAAAGTTGAGGAAAAAGAAACTTGGGGTCCACTAGAAAAGTTCAGCATGAAAGGGAGGGAGCAGGAATGCCAATTAAGATGAGTTTCCTTCACTACAATCACTAGAAGCACAATTCCACAATACATCTTTTGTTTTGCATCACTTATTCTGCTTTGGTTTCTGCATGGTGATCTTATAAATTTGACACCAAGATGTAGAAGCTAGCAATTTTAAACAATAACGAGCAAGCAAACAAACCAAACTTTTTTATAATTGACTCCCTACTTCCATAGCAGCTTGCACTGTTGGTATCTTTTTTTAAGCATTATTGCGCATGAGACGCGCTAAGTAAATAAGAAAAATTACAAAATACTATCTTACAAATTGCCGTTATGTGAAATAGTACACCATATTTACCTTACAATAAAAAAATAAAACAAGTTGTACTGCCTAATGCATTACATCAAGCCATGTAAACAACTTCTGGTCTGAATGTAATTCTTTTTTTGTTTTATCTGAAGTGATAATAAGTGTAAGAAATGGCAATGATGATTCTAGTAACATGCAAGACCCAAATGTCCATGAAGTGCTCTATGTTCCCATAACTAATGCTGCATTGCCAGTATTATTCTATGCCTTTTTCAGACTGCTTAATGTCAAGGAGGTCCACACTGGACCTACCTAGTGCTGGGCATTCAGTAATTGGTCCCAGCCAGTGCAGCCGCACTCTCCAATAAGCAGACCTGAGGTTAGCAATCATAGCATATTCTGAGTCTTTAGGAATTTTCCACTTCAGTGCCTACAAAAGGGGCTTAAACTGGAAGAACTCAAAGACTTCTAGGGATGATTTGCTAGCAAGTTCCCTGCAAACTCAGGAAACTTCAAATCTGAAAAAGATGAATCTTACAAGTAAATTTTTTGCAATTTATAATTACCGACTCTGAAGAGTTTTCCCTAAAATCTTCTAGGAGAAACTTCAAAGAATGGCTGGGTCATGTTGATGGGCCCTGAAATTAAACCCATTAAAAAAGCCCTTAGTTTGATTATGGAGGCTGGATCTATTTAAAGTCACAACTCTATATTCTCCACGTGGCTTTAAATAAATCCATTTAAAGCCACGGGCAGATCTTAAAATATCCAATCCACAGAAGATGTCATACGTTAAAAGAAAAAATTTAATTGCAAATAGAAATATAACACGTGTATCATATTAACATGTATCAATTTAATATGATTGATTAAAAATAAATTTTATTAAAAATAATGTTAATTTAAATTTGAATCAATATTAATATACAGATTAGTACGCGATTTTATTTCTACGTAACAAAACTCTATATTAAATACATTTCTTAAATAATTGACCTGTAAAATCACATAAAAATGTGTGACATCAATCGTTGAAGTTAAAAGATGATAAAATCAAGAATGGAAAGTAACATTGATCTTTTGTGATGAATAGTTTTCATGATTTTAAAACAATGCACCTTATGAGAAATTCTATTATAAGCTGACATAGATAACACGTTAAGTAAAGTGTTTATATGATATAATTTGATTTAGTAGAAATTTTAAATTTTGAATTTTATAAATCAAATCTTATTATTGAAATGATGTGAATGATTTTGATTTGATAATAGAATGACTCAGTAATACCCTGTATAGAAGAAATTAACGTATGTCCAGGACGTGCCCCCAAATCCTACCGATCCACTATCAAAGTAACAAAAGTTCTCAACAAATGTACACGCAACAACTTAGCTGGAATCTCGCAAACACAGGAATTGACTTGCAATGAGGCATCCAACTCAACCTAGACGTGAAACCCACCAGCACCAGTTTGGTCTCTACTCTCCTTTAGTTATAAGTATTACAAACAACCTTAACCAACATCCTCTTAACAGCAATCTCTCCCTCTGACAAAAATTTTAAATTCCCTTTGCAAACTCTCCGTCATCCCAACTAAGCTTTGCTTTGAGGCAGCCCACCTCGCCTCACAAAGATATCAAAGGCAACAAAAACCACCACCCTGATCCATTCCTTCGACTCTACTCCACCTTCAAGTCATTAGAGATGAAAGTGAAAGCATTAGCTACCTTCAGATCCAAGCTTCTAAACCCATGCAAAAAATTCCTTCAAATCTTCAAAATTAGACTCAGGAAACTAGTCTTTGTAAGAGCTCTTCGAGTTCATGCTCGTCGTACCAAGGCAGAACGAAGTCCTCTAAAAAATAAAATAACTGCAGTACTAGCATGCTACCGCTCAATTTGGAAGTCGAAACAGATGGACAGAGTAAGGGAGCTTTCAAGCGTACCTAGAGAAGGAGGGCATGATGAAAAGCTCTTTCCTTCACCCATTACACCAGCTTACCCGAGGGCTACTGGGGCTGTCAAAAAGGAAGCTTCGGGTGATGAAGACGTGGAAGATGCATGCAGAAGTTTTCAGAACTACTTGGTAGAGATGATTGTTGAAGAAGGCAAAGTGAGGGACTTGATGGGTGTGGAGGAGCTTCTCAATTGCTGGAAGAATCTAAAGAGCCCAGTTTTCATTGATTTGGTTTGTAGATTCTATGGAGAACTATGCAAGGACTTGTTTTCCACTAAGGATTATGAAGCATAGTCCATAGTGATTCTTCAATTAGACTCACCACCGACCCCCTCCCCCTCTCAGCCTGCATATCTCTTCTCCTTTCTCCTCTTCTCTCTGATAAGTTGTATTTTTGTAGATCGGTGAATATAATTAAAAAATAATATTATTTACAAGATGGTAATCAGTAAGAGACAACAAGCTATTTTTCCATGCTGAATTAGATAGTTCACAGAGCCATATACTGATAGATAACAGACTAAATCAACGAAAGAAGCCTCACTTCCAAGTTGAATTGAGTTGTTCGGTAGGTTCCGATAAATTAATCACATTTGATGGCTTCAACTAGCAGATAAAAAAAAGAAATATAATGGCATCATTAAGATGATATCTATTTACAGTTCAGAAAGTAACTAAGAAGATCCTTGCAGCCTAAGTTGTTGATTATGAATAAATAAACTTTGAAGTACAAACTCTGAGATTGTATGTAAATTTGCACCATATGCTACAAGATACAGTTTCAAAAACTCCAATAACAGATTTCGACTACCTTAAGCAAATTGCCAGCATTTTGAAATAAGAGGTCACTAGGTTCTGGAATGTTAAAAATTAGTCCAAGCACCTCCATCCAGCATTTACCATGTGATTATCTCAGATCTGAAAGATACACCCGAGACCTCATGAATGACTCTCCAACTTTAAAACCAGGCATGACCATAAGCTCAACTGTGGGAATAGCTTGTTCTTGATCAGCCACAGTAGCACCTTCAAAACCCTCAACAGATTCCATATGAACATCTGAGAATTTGCTTCCTCTGTCAACAGTAAATATTTTTGCCTGAGGATCTATTGAGGCTGCAATGCCTTGTAAAACCCAGACCCACTTTGCCATCTTTGCAAATATGTGGTAGAACGGTGTCCTGGGATGCTTGCCACTCAATAAAAAAGCCCTGTGATCAAGATTTCCAAAGAATGACGCTTCCAACATTGGATGAACAACCAATAGATACTTTTTTCTGCAGAATTCAGCAAAATCTGAATTTGGAAATTCTGTAAGAGTGTCAATTGGATCGTCAAACCTCATAACAGCATCTACATTATAGGATTTAAATGCAATCCCCAAAAACATTATCCTCGCTATGTAGGCTTCAAATGCATACTTCTTGTGGGACCTTTTGGAAAAAACAACTGCATCTTCAATCGATTTCGCTGCCAGATCTAAATCCCAACCTGAAGCTTTCATCATGCTAATTAAAGGCTTTGCAAAATCATGGATGGACTTAGAAGTGGCTTTGAAAGCATCTTCCAAAGTTGTCATGCTCAAAACCCTTGCATTCTTCTTCTGCATACTTATTTGCCTGATCTTCTCAACCAGTCCCACATTTGCCAACTCCAACTCCTGAAGCTTTTGTTTCAAGCGAAGAATCTCAAAGTCTTTAGCATTGACTTGGGACTTCAAATCTTCCAACAGCATCTCACTAGATTCAATTTCCACTTGCAAGTGACTGCATGCAGAGGAATCAAGCTTAGCTTTGTTTGTGACTTTCCTCTCCTTGTATGCATGCTTAATCTTGCAAAGCACTTCAAGCTGAGACACAACAAGTTCATCAGCAGCCATAATTTTTTCTGGTTTATAGGGAATATGAGCTTCCTGAAGCTGAACATAAGCCAATTTCAGCGCTGAAACTTCGTCAAATAACTTCATAATCTCCCCGTCAGCACAGACATTGCTTCTTCCCAAAACTTCAACTGGCTGAGGATGAACCTTCTCTCCATAACATTCTGTCTCCTCAGTTGCATCGCTGCTATCCTCACCCAATGAGGAAGTATTGTTATTTGGGTTGTGGTAATTGTGATGGTGATGGTGGTAGTTTTTCTGGTTAGCATTTTCAGAGGAGATGACACCAATGGATCTCAATTTACAAACTTTTGCAAATTTGGACACAATTTCGGATATGTTTGAGGATGGTTTAGAGGGTCTTGTGGCGGCATGTTCCATTACATAAAGATCAAATACCCTAAAGTTGATAAAGACCAAATTAGGTGGGCTTCCAACTTCCAGGAGCAAATTTAAAACTAATATACTATGAAAGCGGGGGTACAAAATGTTAATAGCAACACAAATTGCCCCAAGAAGAAGCGGGATTCCCGGTAATGTGCCTTAAACCCTGTAGTTGTGGCAGGGAACAGACCATATAAAACAAAAATAAATAATTACAATTGGGTTTTAGTTAGCTCCCATTAATTAAGACTAAACTACTACAGAGAATAGAGACTGGAAAACTAGTAATTGAAGGGCTTGCCTTCGTGCGTAAACTCTCCTATATGATTACCAAATAACAGGCTGTTCATGATCAACCTTCAGCGTCAAGAGGCTTTAGCATCAAGATTCAAAAACAGAAGCACCTAAAACCCAGAGCCTTTTTTTTTTTGGTGGGGGGGCCGGGTGTACTATGGAACTAATTAAAGAAGCTCATGCCTTTGTACAAACACAAAGTAACAAAACGAAAGATCAAAGACATTTAGCAGCAACTGGCTTTAACATCAAGGTTCACTACAGGAAGAAGAAGGCACATAAATTTCTACCATGAAACAGTGAGCATGAGCTTCTTACCCGAAATACAATGCCGGGGTTGAGCGCAAACACAAGAAATGGAGCGAAAAGACGCGAGTTTCACAAACCCCAGAGAGAAAGAGACGGCGACAGCGAGTGAACCTTGGTGTCTCGGATCCACCACACAGCCAGCTAAACCACATACATTATGCAGTTGTAGAGCAGAACAGAGAGCAGTTGGACTAACGATAGCGACGACGTTTCAGCTTCAGCAGTTTGTAACGTGCATCCATCAACGCCAAAGTATTGAAAGTTTGGGATTGGGATTTGGGACTTGGCTCAAAGTGTAGTCGTTTTTTCAGTGCTAAACCCAAGTTGGCATTTTGTGTTTGAAACACTCGCTCTCTCTCTCTCTCTCTCTTCCCTCTCTCTCGGTGAGTGAAGAAAGCGACAGAGTGGAGACAGTACTTCTTGTGTTTTCTAGGTGTTTTCTAGGTAGGGGGACTTGGGACTTCGGGACTTGGGTGTGTAAACGCGTGAGGCTGAAAATATACTATTTTTCCACCATTCTGAATCTCTGATCAACTTTCTTTTTTTGGGAGAGAGAGATAGAGAGAGACAGAGAGAGGGGAGCCCTGAACCTGAACCCGAAGTTCGAAAACTGATTTTCGAATTATCTCTCGGTGTTATAAACTTTAAATAACAAATGCGTACGTAAATTACCAAAATTATGAATTTGTAAAAAAATCTCTGGATTTATCAAAATAATTTTTGCCATTTCTAGAAAAGCCATATATTTAAATCTTGTCATCCACTGTCTAACACATATCAATTGATGTCATGCAGTAGTTTTCGTACGATCACATGTCACATGAGGGACGGATTCCCTTTCCTCAAAGTCTTACGTAACCGTTATATTATTGGCTTTAGTCATGGAATATTAATTTGGATTATTTTCATATTATTATTATTTTTTAGTTATATTTTTATGCATTGGATTCGTTATTATTCACTTTAAACGTTTACTTAAATTAAAATAAGTTAAGTTCTTTATAAAGATTAATAAATTAAAATGATAGAATGAATTTTATGAAATTCATTTAAAATAAACTTAGATATATTTAAAAGTTAAAATGAGTTTATATAATAAAATAAGTTTAATTATATTTATAGGAAATTGAAAATGATTATGAGTCATGCGTGTAAAGAGATGTTAAGTTAAAAAAAGTTATGGGTCTCACGTGTTAAAAAGTTTTTAGTTAAGATAAATTTAATAATTTGAGAGTTAGATATTTAGATATTAAATTTTTCTTAAAATTAAATTCAACTAAATCCTACTTCCAAACGAGGTCATAGAGCATTCGCATTGGAGTCTATAAAATATAAAGGATTGTAAAATCTAACTGAAATGGGCTAAAATGTATGAGCATTGGATTATCTATTTATTTCCACTCTC
Organism: Carya illinoinensis; assembly: GCF_018687715.1. Classification (NCBI taxonomy): domain Eukaryota; kingdom Viridiplantae; phylum Streptophyta; class Magnoliopsida; order Fagales; family Juglandaceae; genus Carya; species Carya illinoinensis. Next base: position 7,806,676 of record NC_056765.1, read on the forward strand.
CATTTTTTGCAAACTTAAGTTTGGTTTCGGTTAAAACATGATAGTATTGTTGATTGGATACTTTGTTTTTGTATGAACTAAGGTATTTGGAATAATTTTATTATGTTTAATAAATGTTTAAGTATTATGGAACAATGATGGTTATATTGTAATTTGGTAGAATTTATTTTGTATGTTGATTAATCATTAACTTCATTTTATTTTGGAATAAGATTAGATAAAAATGATTGTTACATAACATGCAATAGAATAATAAATATGACTTTGAATTTATAAAATATGACTTCTAAATAAAATAAAATAAAAAATAACATATATATTATATTTTTTTAATCATTTACTCAAACTTATAACTAATCCAATATAAAATGCACTTGAAATAAGCTAACTAAATTAGCTAGCATGCCTTCTTAAAATTTTATTAGAAATGTATCCAATCCAAGTCAATGCTCTAATAACATTAAAAAAACGTATTAATAAGGTACATTGAATTAATATATTTATTTAGTTTTACTAAGTTTTCATGTCAACGAGAAGCTGGCTAATGTCCCTGGATACTATAAAAATTCTCGAAATTTTCAAATTTTTTCATAATTTAATTTTTAAATATCATTTAAATATAAAATAAGTTTTAAAATATTTATTTCAACATAAGAATTAATACGACTTTTACAAATTTTTAAATAAAAATAATACTAAAAGGTTATATTCAAACAATTTTTAAATTTTATAATATTTTTATTTAATTTTTTTATTTATTTTTTTTAAAATTTATTAAAATATATTTACTTAAATCATTTCACTATTATTAACTCTTGATGAGGAAGAGAAAAGCAACCACCATGAGATTACTCTCATGTCGCGCGTCTTCTCTTATCCTAAAAAGATAAAATAAAAATATATTTACTCCTCGTTATAATTTTTTGTGAACGAATGGTTAAACTTTCATTGTTAACATGTTACACCATCTCAATACTAAAAAATGCAATGGATAATCATTTGTTAAAATGAGATATATGAATATCTATGTTTTCTCTTCGTCCATCTTAAAATTCGTGTTATTTGATGAAGATATGGTACTTATTAAGGGATGAATTATATTTATAAGCCATTGCAAAATACATGTAAGTGGATTTTTCTCCTTGAACCGAAGATCCGAAAGACAAGCTCAAACATAAAGCGTCGGGCCGATAAATGGCCCCTAAGCTCATTAGAGATCTCCACCCTTGTAGTAGAGGCCGATTTATGGCCATGATCACTTGGAAAATTCTCAAAACACAAAGAATAAAGGGACACATCACATCAATATCCTCCTATGATGCCTAACCTCAGACAGTACTATACCGGCAGGTAGGCGAAAAACTTGGAAAGCGCTTTATCTCCTTATAGGTAAAGGAGAAGGGGTCTAACCGTCTAAGAGCGTATACCCGTAGGATGGAAGGGATATAGAGTCAAGCTGCACTAATTGCACCACCTCAGAAGCCATACTACATTAAAGAAATTTAACTAAAAAAACTGTTAAAGGGATTCCCCTGACACAAGATATAGACAGTTGACTCCCAAAAACCTAGTATAAAAGTTAGTCCCAAGGTACGAAGAATGCTTACTGATCCTTATAGTCTCTTACATGAATTATTAAGAGGATACTAATTTAAACATCAGAAACTCTCCAACTTCTACTAAGGCCTCTAATTTTTTGTGTTTCCTCTGTATATGCAAACCCAAAATTGAAAATTTGAATCGTTGGAACCTGACCTAAAAGTATATAAAACACAACGTTAATAGTAGACCTTGTATATTAAAATTGATGTGGCAAGATTTAATTTTTAAGAAAAATTTAAAAATTTGGATCTTGCAAATCAAATCGTGTCATATCAACGATCTAAATAGTGTATTCTCCACTCTAACTTGTGAATAGAATGATTCTAATTAAGAATATAGCAGAAATTAAAGTATCATTTTTCAAAATGGGTGATGAAAATACAAATGATATGTTTTCTCATAAATATACATGGAAGTGTTTGTTGAGAAAACTAAAAGATAATCATTCTGTAATAAATAACATTCAACGCAATAATAAAAGAAGATGAGACTTATCATAGTAATTATGCTACTTGCAAGCTTGATGTGTCAACATAATATTTGTTGTGATAACTATTATACTTAAAAGAAAAAATTAAAACACCTATATTTTTTCTTGACTTCAAAATGCGCGGGATTTGTCAAAAAACTTGGCTGGTTGATTTCTTATACAATTTTGTTCTTAATATATGAATTTTATATCTTAATATCTTTTCGAGTTATAAAAATGCATTTTTTTATTCAATTTAAAATGAAGATTGTGAAACATGAACGTATGGTTTTCACGTGTGGACTCTAACCTTTCATGAGTTTGATCAGATCCACGTACGATTGTTCAACTGGGGCCTGGTCCGGAACCCGGATAACCGGATTCCGGTTCCGGATTTTCGGCCCGGATTGAATCTGGGCCAGAACCCGTATTGCAAAATCCGGACCTATCCGAACCCGGACCTATCCAGTTCGGATATGAGTTGTCTAACCCGAGTTCCGGTTTTAAAATCCGATACCCGGTTTATTTATCACCCCGTTTCTATTTTCTAGGGTTTTCCATTAGCTTCAGCCGCTGCCCCCCCTTCCTTTCATTTCATCTCTCTCTCTCTCTCTCTCTCTCTCTCTCTCTCTCTCTCTCTCTCTCTCTCTCTCTCTCTCTCTCTCTCTCTCTCTCTCTCTCTCTCTCTCTCTCTCTCTCTCTCTCTCTCTCTCGTGCCGAAACCTAGCTTCCTCTGCCGATCAAAGCGTCGTCTCTGTTTTGTGGTTGTCTTCGTCGTTGTCTCCTCGCTCTCTCTTCTCTCTATCTCTCTCACGCCGAAACCCTAGCCTCTGCTGATCAAAGCGTCATTTTCATCCACAGGTATTTCTTGTTCTCTGTTTATTTTTTTCTCTCATTGTTGATTTTGGGTTTGTTTTGATGAGAATGTTTGAATGTTTGAGGATTATTTTATGGGTTAGATTTGTAACTTTTTTATGAGTACCTTTGTTCTCTTTGTAATAGCGTGAAAATTTTTATGGGATTGCTTGTTTTGATCTGCATTTTGTTTTGGTTTGGAAGCTGTCGGATGGGGTTTTTATGGGTGTTTTGTTTTGTTTTGGTTTTTCTTTTTCCAGATTAGCAAATGATCCCAAATCAGTGGATACTGGTGGCTATCGGGGAGATCTAACAAAACCCCTTGATGTTTCAGATTTGCAAAGGGTTAGTACATATACTTCAATTGATGTTTCATTCATCTTTTTGGGCCTAGATTTCTAGAGAAACAAAACCCCTTGCAGGTTGACTAGCAACTGATTTTTTTGATAAAGGTTCTTAGCACATAATAGTAGTAGAATACGTATGATGTTTCTATGTACTTTTTACTCTAATTAAACTCTATTTTGAGCAACAAGGAACGTCTATACATATGATGAGTTTGGTATCCAACTTGAGTTGCTTCTAAGCATGAAAACTAAAGCTTTTCATCGAAGCCTATGGATCTAAGCCTCTGATTCTCCTAAACATTGTTGTTCAAAAGGGTATCGTTGATGCCTGGTAATTTTTGGTTCCATCGGTATGGTTCTCTTCCTCTATTTCTCATTTTTAGCAACTCGAGGAAGAAAGAAACTTTTTTGGCATATTTGGTGTGTTTATTCTTTGTTTTAGTTATTTTAATTTGGTGTTCTGATTGGATTTGCTGTGTTAGAACTTTGGTTGGTATGGATCCATGGGTCTTTGACTAGCCTTCTTTCTTTGTTCATTTTTTTTAAGTTTTTGATTAGGAAGTTTGGGTTGGATCTGGTTGCTTTGATGATTAGATTTTTGGATTTTCTTCCTTTAATTATCTGTGGGTATGTATGAAACATAAACGATTTTGTGTTTTTTTTTTTTTTTTGTTTTGGGGTCAGTTAGTATTCTCTGAATGGCAAATGGAAGATTCAACATTAGATGAGTTGATAATTTTACTATGAAGATTCAACTGGAGCAGTGAAGGAGATATGGCAGAGTATTGCAGAAACTCCACTGATTGGACTGAAGATGATCAATATACCAAATAATGTAATATGAAGTGAGTGGAATTATGTATTGCATGCATTTTATATTATAAATATTGAATTACTATTTTTTAGATGCATTTAATTAAAAAGATAATTAGTTTATATATAAAAAACTGTTTTTTAAAATTTTTTCTTGAAAAAAATTGTAATAGAATATAGGCTTTTAGATAAACATAAAAAAAAGGAAATAAAAGAAAAAGATTTTCAGCAATATATTTTTCTGAAAAATAAGGTAATAATATAGCTTCTGTTTAAAAAAAAAAAATAAGTACAACCTGAAATCTGAAATTCTAGGTTGTTAAAATCTGAATTCATCTAAATTTCGATCCGGGTCAAAACTCGTGTATATCCGATTTGGAATCTAATCTAAATTTAAAATCTGAATTCCGAGTAAGATATATTCAAATACCCAATCTAAAATTTCGATGAAGAGCCCTAAATCTAGGTACAGAAAAAGATCGAGGAAGCACGTGAACTTAAGAAAAGAGGAAAAAAAAAAAATGTTAATTTCATATCATTATTGTCTTGGGGAATGGGCACGCATAGAGCCAACTGCCAAAATAGGGAATTATTTAGGCCACCGCTGGCCTTTTTTTTTTTTTTTTTTAATCTTTATGATTAAGAAAAAGAAGTTTAATATTATTATAAATTTTTTTATATTTTTTTAAAATATTTAAAAATATTAAAAAATAATTTTAAAAAAATTAAAAAAAAAAAATTCTAGAGCCGGCCGGGAGCCACCAGCGGCTCTAGCATGACCCGCCAAACTAATAGAACAGTCTTAATTTTTACAGGTTATTATTTTCCGTCGTAATTATTGATGTGACATATTTTAAAAAATAATTATATATCTACTTCTTAAATAGATAGGCATTCAAAATGTGTTACGTTAATAGATATATCTGGAACAGTAATGTTAGTTGTGCGATGTTTTGTTAAAAAATAGATTTTATTAAAAGATAAAATGTTTTTTAAACTCTTTTTTACGGTGTGATCTACTTTTTTTATAAACATATTTCCAATGGTCTATGTTAAAGAGTAAGTTTTATATTGTCTGTGAATAAGATCTTAGATATATTTATAAGATTAGAGTAAATCTCTCTTTAAATTAATTTTATGAGATGAGTTAGATTTATAAATTTTTTTATAATATCAAAATCTGTCACATAATGAATGAGATTTATACTATTTATCCTGTGGTAAGAATTAGAAAAATATTGATCTGCACGTGAGGATGAGTGTTAAGGAATAAATTACACATTACTTATAGTTAATATTTTGAATATGTTTATAAAGTTAGAGTAATTTTTTTTAAACTGATTTTATAAGATGAACTAAGTCTATAAGTTTTTTAAGTTTAAAACTTTTACAAATCATTACTCGTTTGACATAACAAGATATAAGATTAACATAATTATCCAAATCAAATAAAGAGAGAGAGTGTGTGTAGAGGAGGGGGGACCTATTCACTAGGCATTAACACAAATGTGTATGCTACCCCACCTATGTACTAGTATGATTCAATTCCACATAGCTATAGCAGAGACATCTTTTGCAAACTATGCTGCCATCAAGGAACATGACAATACACCATAAGCCCTGTGCCCACAGATCATCATCTGTCTTGTTTGTTACGGGTTTTGGATTATGTTAGTACTAAATTCATGCGCTAATAAGAGCAATACAAGCATTTTGCAGCCTTGTGATTTTTGTTCAATTTCACAAAATTTTTATATCTTCTTATTTCATTTTAATTATTATAATTTTTTTTTAAATTTATATATATAATAAAATAAATGATTTAATTTTTTTAAATTTCAATATAAAAATAATATTTTATTTAATTTTTAATTTTTAATTTTAATTTTAATTTTTATTTATATGATATCATCGTATCTCATTTCAAAAATAAATTATTTCTTCCTATCCCTTTACCGGGGCATGCCTGCAAAATTTTTCCAAATTTCGAACTTTGTTACTGAAGTATTTCAGAATAAAATTCAACACATGTCCCGTCTATCAAATCCAGAAAAACATATAAGACTGACAGCTTTATGCAAGGTTGAATAATTGAGAGAAGAGGCCCGTCAGGGAGGACAGTTATACTCACAGATGTCAGCCTCACATATACCATAACCTCGGTCCTCTGTCGACCCCAAAAGCTTTTGGTGGGGGCAGCGGTCAATTTCGATGTCCCAAACACACAAGGTTATAGGTAACTTAACCTTATATGGGAGACAAGGGCTGTTGATAGAAATGGAAAGAAAGAGGCACTAGAGGCCTCCAAGATAAGAACAAAAGCGTGAGAACAAGTTGTACATGAGACTTCATTTTCTCCAAGTCTACAGCGGCAAATGCTGCACGCTTGCAACAATTCATTCATCCATTTGTGTTGAGCACAAAGGTCAAGAAAGCTAAACGTGCACTGTGATGGCTTTTTTAATTGTCCTCTTTTCTAAGCTCTTAGCACAAGAATCTCATCTTCCAAACATGTCCACAATCCAAGATTATTATTATTATTATTGTTGTTGTTGTTCAGATTTCAATGTCATACATAAATGGGATTTTTTGGGTCACATACAAGAAATAGGATCCCTGTCCCACTAACACTGGTTTAGATTGTTGTATTTGCCTCCTTGTTGATAAATGTAAATCTTTTATTCAAGTCAAAGGATGAGGATATATATTACTGCTAACATGATATAATTTAATTTATAAAAAATAATTCTAAAATTTTTTTATAAATTAATTTATAACATATCGAAGATACTGAAAAATATCTCACTACTTTCAACTAGAATAACTCAAACTTCTTACATGATATCGCAATAGTTATCTTGAATATGAATCCCTAACTCATATTTTATGCAAATTTCAATTACATAATTAAGTACCAATATACTTTCGAGATGGTAATTTAACTAGAACATGATTAAATGATCAACGATTCCAATATGATCTAGCTTGAGTTTACCTACAAGATTGTGATGACTTCTTGTCCTCGTTTGGTCCTGCATCACCCCCACATTTCTCACTTATACCGCGGGCGAGGTACCGGTCGACAAAATCCAATTGTTATGAAGGGCACGTACCCCAAAGTCTCCAACAACAAGGACAGACATGCAAAGTTAGAGAATAAAATGGTGGGAGGGGGATTTCTACCGTCTGTAGGAGCAAGTGGAAAACTAGTGTGGAAAAACAGGGTGTAATCGTCAGTCATGTCATGAGGTTGTGCAGTAACAGTAAAACATGTCAAACCCTGATGATCAGAACATTGAGTACTGTTTTCTTCCACGGTTCCTGTTTGGATTATTTGTCCACACCCTTTGGCCTATGGAATCCGAGGAGGATTGATGCCGCCAATGGCGGAGGAATCCCTGAAATGTTCCGTCGTTTTTGTGTCACAGCTAGCGGCCCACAGTGGGCGGAGATAATTGGGATGCTTGATCTCACTTTACAGTACTTCGATTTGAAATTTATGCGTTTCTTCTATCACTCTTAATGATCACAATGACCTCAACACATGCAATGTACGATGGTACAGATCCTGGCCGTATGTATATTTTTTTTAATTTTTACGTACAGCATTTTTATTTACTCTTCACGCGACACGCACTGATTCATAAAACATAAAACGATAAATTAAATGGAGTTTTTTTCACCCATTTTCTTAAATCTTAAAAAAAAAAAAAAAAAAAAAGAAAACCCAAAAAAATGGTCTTCCAGGATTATATTTCTGCTGCCATAGCCTCTGATCATTACATTCATGTTGAGTTTATCTTAACTGTAAAAAATTGGGTTGGTGAATATAACACTAATGAAAATAAAACACATATACTCTGTTAGAAGACGTGAAAATTGAAGCAGAAAGTGAAGAACAAAGGAAGAAATAGTTAACAAAAAAAGAGAGGGCCGGAGAGAAGAGTGAGGTGCAAGGTGTGGCTGCAGAGGTAGATCAGGAGTTGTCGTTGTATTTCTGGGTTTGGGAATAGCTGAAAAACAGAGAAGAAAGCCTGCAACAGAATCCAGTACCGGTAAATCTTAAGTAAGGAGGATCCTCATAGATTCACTATTTTTTTTCCCTCCCTTCTCTCTCTCTATCTCTCTCTCTCTCAACACTTTCCCTGTCAAACTTATCTGAACTAGCCGTGCCATCACCACTTTTTCTACCTCCACCACAACCACTCCCCATTTCGCTTATCCCAAAAAGTACACAGAGCTCTAGAGAGAGAGAGAGAGAGAGAGAGAGAGAGAGAGTTGAAAATATTGGTTGGTTGCTGTGATTTAAGACATATTAAGGGCTGTGATTTTAGTTGTTGGCTCGGGATGACGAGTTGCATGGAACGTGGGAAATCCAAAGTGACTTTTAGTCTATAGCTTGTATTCTAAAGTCCAACATCGATCGAAGAGAATCAAAACGAGGCAGACGCGGATATCATAAACCTGATCAGCTTCTTCTTCTTCTTCTTCTTCTTATTATTATTATTATAGGGTTTCCTGATCAGTTCTGTCTTCTTGTTCATGGAGTGGAAGAGAAGTAGTCGACCGAGGCCCAGAAACAAACCCCCTATTTTCTACTGTATCTCCATCTTCTTCTTCTCATTTTGCGCGCTGTTCAGCAGTATCGGCTCCAAACCTACATGTGAAGGTATGCAGAAATCCATCATCTTTAACTCATTTTCTCTTTTGGTTTCATCTTCTTTAATTCTCTGCTTTTCATGAAATACCCACCTCTTAATTATTTTGATGAATCTGATTTCATTATATATTGAACTTAAATTCTCATTTTCACACGCAGCTAGCACGTGTCCCATGTCTGCTAAAGCTGATCAAATACTTCTACAGGTGCGGTTCATTATATGATCTTGTACTAACACCTCTACTTCTTAGATTGAAGAACATGGTTCATGAATTACCTACCATTAATGTTTGTTTGTCGTGTCAAAGTAGCACGTACGGTCTTGGATGAAGCTGGAATTGCAATGTACACATCTTTTGTTTGTTTATTCCAACAAAGGAAAAGAAAAAACAGAGTCGGTGGTACGATTCTTATTCTCTTGCTTACTCAATAACTCACTCTCACAACCTTATTCAAACAAGTTGTATACGTCTAGCATGCGCCAAAATAGGAGCGGAGCTAAGGCCTGCAAGAGGCTAAAACAGCTGCAGTCTGAGCCGGCTGCTCCTTATAATTCAGTAGCACTCAGAGGTAGGAGTGGTCCTTGATTAATTCACCGCGACCCAGCTCAGAGAGAAGTCATTGTCCTATTAGGCTCGATTAATCTAAAGGTCTCAAACGTGTCGTATAAAGCGGACGCCCATTTAAGGAAAACCTTTGGTAGATAGCAACGGTAGTTACCGTTTTAAGATTTTCAAACTTTGTGATGCAGCAATTATTTAAAAAGAGTTGTGTTACTTGCAGTTATATGTGTATATTTTTTTGTATATTATATTAATGTGATTAGTTAAAATAATTATTTTATATTAAAAAAATATAACTAATCACATTAGTAGTTTTTGTTAAAAAAATAATTAGACTTTACATAGTACTGTAAATATAATTTTTTTTAAAAAAATCTTGCTCGTTTGGGGACTCTTTCCTGGTTGGGTAAAATAAAATTGGAGTGTACATTATTACCAACTGCGCACGTTAGCGCTTATCAAGACGAAACTCTGTCCTCTTTTATCGAAGTCTAGGTAACTCTAATTATGTATTGGACAGGAATCCGATCGGGAGAGAACAGAGGAGGAGAGCATTGTGTCACTAGCCTGGAGGACATCAACGAGCTTGGCAAGGAGGTTTTTGGGCGGGCCTGGATCATCGCCACCGCGATGCATGTTGAAGTGCGGCAAGTGCACGCCGTGCAAACCGGTCCACGTGCCAGTGCCACCCGGAACACCGGTGACTGCTGAGTATTATCCCGAAGCTTGGAGGTGCAAATGTGGCAATAGGTTGTACATGCCATGAATTGATATGGTGTGCTTACTTAATTGCATGCTTACAATGGGAATTAGTGTTGTTAATGAGCTACTTTGGGAATATATGTTGATGAGAATACGGATATATATATATATATATATTGAACTTCTAAAGCTGTGTAAACAAAATTATATACTATATATTCAAGATCACGAGTATGAGATATAATGTGTTACTTGTATCGTGGATTGTTAATTTGTGTTGGTCCCATGATTTTGTGCCCATAAATCATAAGTTCCTCAACGCCAAGCCTTATTTGCCTCCTCATTACTAAAATATTGGCATTACTGCTTCGGCCTACTAGCACCTCCCGGACGCCCTCTTCATCGGTAACCCGTAATGGGAAGGTGGCGTGCAAGGAATCGAAATTTATCATTGATTTTTTAACACACCCAACACACTACTGAAGTTGGGCTTGCGAGGATGGAAACGTACTATTTTTTAAAATATTTTTTATATTAATGATCATACAGGACACTCTATATGTATGGTTTGTCGCCACGATCATCTTGGCATTCACAAGAGTCAAGTTATTGTCAACTCTAAAATTTGGCTAGAATCTCACATTTTGGCCATAACATCAATTTTTAACTAAATAAGTCTTTATATTGGACTAGCCATCTTAAATGTAAAATAATAATATAATATTATATATTTTAATAATATTTGATTAATTTTTTTTTTATATTTTACAAATATATTTCATATATTAGCTAATAATTTTGTTAAAAAGTAAAATGTGGTAATTTATTTCAATATAGTACTTATATAATTTATTTCAATGTGATAAAGAGAGAGAGAGAGAGAGGAAGAAGTTGATGAAAATAATAAAATAATTAGATAGAGGTTGAATAGTAACTCACCAACAATGGAGAGTCCTCTTAATTTACTGTAGCTCAAATGTTGAGCTTTGGACTTTTGGCTAGTCTAATGTAAAAACTTTTTTTTACATCTAGTTGAAGTTTAGACTTACATTAATATTTAGGCAGACCATTACCAATTCTCTTAGTTGTGAGTATATTTCTAATGTTGTTGGTTGAGTTTTAATATTCGGACTCGTGGGTTTACCAGTTAGTTGTGTGTGATTTTGTTTTTCTTTGTAGTTTGTACAAAGAAAAAGATGGTCACACTTTTTGCCTTTTTGGGACCTGCTAAATGGTTCAAAGACATTTATATGTACAATCAAACTTGAGGCCTGGTTTGGAAACCAATCTTAATTTTACGGTTGGTTTGTTTTGTCTATCCAAACGGCGAAATACACAAGTGTTATCTCATCTCAATCGATTTTCAACAAATGCAATTAATATGACAATATACAATAAAAAGTAGCAATTAGTCTAATAATACATGTTGGTGACAGTGTTATTGGGCCCCGCTTGAAAAGAAAAGGCCCAATTGGGTTATGTATACAAATATTAGGCCGGACTTACCTGGTGTTTGGGCCCAGAGAGATATTTCAATTATGGAAAATTAATAAATAGTATTATCATTTAATTCTGATCACTAAAATAAATGAAAAAAACCAAGTGACCACGTGCATTTCTCGTACTAAAAACTTTCGATTGAAATTCCTCGTGCTAAAATAATATTAAAATCATGAGGTCCCCATTTAGCTACTCGTGAATTTAAAATTTGTGGGATAAAACCTTTCCTCTGTCATTGTCCAAAAATTTAAAAATAAAAAAAAAATCATCTTAATTATAATATTATTGTTTGATTTGATGGAGATATTACTTGATAATATATAAAGAATAATATTATATATAATTGTAAAATATATAAATATTGTATAGTTATTTTGAAAATAAATAAAATTTATTATTAAAAAATTAATTTTTTACATATAAATTTTGTATTTATTTTTTTAAAAATAATTATATTACATTTACGAACCATCAACGTAACTATCATTTCTCATAATTAAAAACTCGTTATCCTTTTGCAAAGTAAGTTGGAACCAGACGATAGCAACTTTGGCATGCGCTTTACTTTTGAACCACAATAATTATGAAATGGCTTCTCAAGAAACAGACAAACAAGTTGAAGAAAAAGCACGCTATGTCAAGCATCCAATTTATTATAATGTGAAATCATATTTAAGGTTTTAGAGTGTATAAATATTGTGAATTTTGTTAAGTAGGTAAATAATCTTAGACCAATGTGAAAAAATTAATTTTTTAATAGTAAATTTTATTTTTTTTAAAAAAATAGAATGTGCAGATTGCACGCTCAAAAAACTGTTTTTGTCATTATTTTATTTTTTGATGATCTTCTCATCATTCTATAATGTGATATTAGATAATTAAAAATTATTTATTATATTTCACTTAAAAATTTATTATTTAATACTATATTATAAGATGATGAAATGATGATAAAAAAGATGATGAATAGATTTTTGTTTATATTATTTATGAAAAATTTTATTTTCAAATCATCAGTGTGTAGAGTACAGCACACTTAATAAAATACTTATACGATATAATTTAATTTCAAATATAAATTTTTAATTTCAAATCTTATCATTTAAATTACGTAGATATGTTTTAACCCATCGACTTTAAGTCATAATTTATATAAGAGGGCGAGAAAATATTGAAATCATAGTTTTGTCTCCACGTAGCCTGATCTATATAACAAATTATCCACAATTACTCTTCATCGTTTATAATTAGGTTGCATTTTCGATGCTATCCTATCCATAATTTGATAATTTAGTGGGTCGTAGGGACACGTCATATCATGAGCGTGATGAACTCGATCTATATATCCACATAAATAGTGAATTCTTTGGAGGTGCGTGGACCATATAATTATTTCTTGGTGGGGAGCAAGTCCCGTGTACGTCCCGCATGCATTTGCCTGTTCATCGATCGCTCACCTGAGGCCGAGAGAGACAGACAAACGGATACAGACTCATGCAGCCTGATTTTTCATTTCCTGGCCAGGATTATATGAGCCAGAGATTCTTGATTATATCTTTGGATATTGAGACTTTTGTGATTATTCAAAAAATAAAATAAAATAAAATAAGTGTTCGCGAAAGTAAATAATTGGTATATTTGGCAGTTTTTTAATGTTTATATATAAAGTTGGTGGAGACAACTCATGAAGAGGATGTGTTTGCAAACAAAAGTCTTTATATATAAGTGGTTATAAATAGTTGTTTGGATGTTAAATAGTGAAAGTGACACTGATGTGTTTTTATATGATATATTAAATAATAAATAATTTGGTATATTACGTCAAGTTATATTAGTTGTAAATTTATTTCTGTAAAATTTATTGTGGCTAGAATTCTTTTTAGGATTGTCGGCATATATAAGATTTTTTTTTTCCCCACACGTTGGGGTGGATTCGATCCAATTTGTAAGAGGTAAAGTGCGGTACCGATTCTTAAGAATTAAAACTGGTCTTAAACTAGTATGTACCCATTTTCAAAATATGAAAACCAGTTTAAAACGAACTTAAAACGAACTGATATATATTTATAATTTTTTTATATTATATTATATATTTTACTAAATTGCTAATTAATATTACACAAAATTCTAATATTATTATGTAAGTCTATTAATTTTATAATTTTTAATATAACATTTGATGTAACGTATAAATTATTTTAATCTTAAACATAAACATTAATATTAATTTATTAACATAAACTTACTTTTGATATATATACATATATAAAGGATAAATACATTTTTAGCATAATAAATTATAATATATATTTTTTTATAAATATATTTGTACACATTTGATCAAATATATTCATATAAAAGACTATAATTAAATTCAATACTATACTATTATTATGTGTTAATTATTATAAAATAATATATTTATATTATAACATAAATCTATTAATAGTTTGGTATATGTAAATATCATATTATTACTCATATAGATAATCTGTAAAATAGGAAAAGGGGAATCGGACCAGATTGAAACTAGAAAAATCAGAAATTTTGATTTTGATAGTGAATCGGTTCAGTATTGATTTTTAAAATTTAAAATTTTAAAATCAGTATATACTAATATTCTAAAAAATGTATAAAATCAAATCAAACTAGACCGATTAGGCCCTTAACTACACGTTCCTTAATTCATTTAATTGGACTCATTTGAACTTCAAATATCATAATTACTAAATTAACTCGTGCATGGGGACCAAGCAAATTATTATTATTATTATTATTATTATTATTATTATTATTATTATTATTATTATTATTATTATTATTATTATTATTATTATTATTATTATTATCATCATTATCTTTCTTGCGTATTGGAAAGTTTTGATATGGACTTGTAGTGGTTGTCGTCCATGCAAAATAAAAATTAATTAGCAGCACATCTTTCGAATTAATGGTAGCCAAAATGTGTAGTTGTCAGCCGTAGGCCTTTCTTGATCATAACTTGTCTTTTTTCTTTAATTAGTTTCTATTTTCTAGGACCACATTCCTCGTGACACTCGTGGCCGGAGTCACTCACAATTTTATGTGGACCGTCTCTTTACTGTAGGAATATTTTACTTATTATATATCATTTTAGTTCTTGCAACTCGAGCAAAAGTATACAATATATACCTAACTTAAGGGGTTGTTTGGACTTTAACTAAATCAGAATATATCATAATTTTGTGAATAGTAATAAAATTATTTGAATTAGAATATTTTATTGAGTTTTAAAAAATAATAGAGAAAATAATTGAATAAAGATATTATAAAGTTAATTTTTTTTAAAATATAAATTTTCTTTTAGTTCAAAAAAGTTATATTTATTTTTTATTTTATAATTTTGAGATTTGAATAAATTGTAATGATTATATATATAATGATTAGATAAAAAATTAAAAAATTAAAAATTAATTAAGATGTAACATAGTTTATATTTAATTGACGTTTGAAAAAGAAATTAATGATTTTTCATCACGTCTCATCGATCCCAAAAGTAGCCTAAAACCCTTTGGAATTCTTAGCGTAAAAGATCATTAATTTGATTGTAAATAAGTACAGTTCTGATATTAATTCCCACGACGTGATGATCAGCCTCACTCAATTTACGTTAAACAATATTATTGATCTTTTTTCTGTGTATATATATATGATTTGTTATTTTTATCATTTTATTTACACTACAAGAAATTAGTTCTTTTGCAGCGCTTAAAATCGTTACAAATACACTGAAAAAACCCTGTAATTAATCAATTGCAGCGTTATTACCCTCCTTGCATGTTCGACAGTATAAAAGTGATATTTTTGATCAATAGCAACGTTATTGAAAAAACGCTGTAAAAGACTTCATTTGCAGCGTTTTTAAACCGCTGCAAAGTCACTAATTTCACGCTGCAAAAGGCCACCCCATGTGATTGCCATGGCGCTGCATTTGATCAATTGCAGCGAAATTTATCCTTGCTATATCACTAAATATCGCTGCAATAGCCTCCAACAACAGCAGCGCTACATTTGGTTCGTTGCTTTTGTCATTTTTTGCAACACTTGAAATCGCTGTAATGGATTTATAAGCGCTGCAATTGTGTACGTCAAAAACAACATACCGTTCTAGCGCTGCTTTTGATTGTTTTTGCAAGGACTAAAATCGCTGCAAAAAATAAAAAAGTGCTGCAAATGTGCAAAAGCAACGCTTGCTTCCTGTGTTGCATTTTGCATACTTTTCAAGGACTAAAATCGTTGCAACTGATTATTTGCAACGAATTTGGCCTATTTGCAAAGAATAAAAATCGCTGCAAATACTTAATTACAAAATAAATAAAAAATTACTATTGAAACATACAGTTTCAGTAATTTTTTTCACTTGTATTAAAAGCAAAGTTAGTAGATCAGCTAGGATTTAATTCCCTTTACTTAATAATACAAAGGGTACATAGAAAATATTCTACAAAGTACATTCAGTATACAACAAGTAGAAATATGTTCAGTACATTTAGTATACAACAAGTAGAAATATGTTCAGTACATAGCCAAGCAGAAACTTCAAGTTGATCCTAAGTGCACTTCATCACTTTCAACTAAAAGTAATTGCTCCCATATTCAAAGGCATACCTGTATATGAGTTTTCTGGAAAGACACAATACCAACTGATTAGTAGAACAAAAAACCTGGAAAGTGGAGCATGAAGTCATACAAACAGGAGAAAGTCTTATTATAGGTAAAGAATGCATGAAAACCTACTTTTCATAATAGTTGTAACACATCAGCATCAATCTAATTTACTAATCTCAAAGTAGAACTTCATTCAAGTAAAGTACAACTTTAGAATCAAACATTTTTTTATTAAAATTCTGGAAAAATGTGTATTGTTAACACTAGAAGCTCATCAATAACTGTCCAAAACAAAACTCCTATACAAATTTACAAACAATTTGCTTAGATATTTATTTAGGTCTCCACTACTTTCAAACTACACTTTTATGATCAAAGTAGAGATAATTATCCATAGGACTTGCAGCAACCAATCTAAATATATATAGATTAAGCAAAAACACAAAGCATTACTTGACTAAAAAACCAGTACTTCCAAAGTTATATCAAAAGTTTTGTAGAGGATTAGAAACTATTATTTACATAGTTGAACCAGGAAGTCGTTGTCATCATCCCTGAGAACATCACAATAAGAAATAATTAGCATATTGAGGACAGTGTTGGGTAAAGGATTAGTAATCTCACACAGAAACATAGACAAAAGCAAGTAAAATAAAGTGTTGCAACAAAGTAATTGCACTTTACTGCACTTGTCACAGATTCTTAGGTTAGAAAACAAGGTAGATATTGAACCACCCTGTTCTCTAATGAAATTAAAGTCAAACTCAAAGAAGACAATTACCTGAAATTAATTGAAAGCAACAGGTAATATGTGAATATTTGAAACTTCGCTCATTGATGCATCTCTAAGGAAGGTAAGTCAAGTGCCATGATATCACTAAGATTCCAACTACAGAGAGGGTGACATACCACTAATATGTGAATATTTTCTTTTGTCAAGTTTAGATAAGCAAAAATAAAACTGAATATATATATATATATATAAGTATATGAGCATGCATGCATTATTGTTGTTTTCAGTAGTTTAATTATAAATTATCTATAGCAAGGATTATTAGCTTTAATTACTTGTAAAATGTGAAACAAAACTGATCTTTGTTGAGGGAATTGAGTGTATTGATGCAACTAATGCATGTTCAGCTTAAACAAGTACCAATCATCTTGAGGATTACAATAATTCCTTGCTTACAACTAACAAAAGAACAAAACCAATACTTAACAAAACTTTTTCCAGTCATGAGTATCTTCAATAGGTCTTTGTCATTATTTGAGAGTTAACAATATTATAAATGTATATGATGCTAATGCATGCCTAGATATGCTTAGTGTCTAAGTAAGCCATCACTCACTTATATATATATATATATGTACTCATAAGCTAATTTGTGTGCGGGTTTTTTTTTAATATTAAAAAAATTTAAAATACACCAGGATGCACTTTTGGAAGCATATTTGATCCTATAAGAAAAAATAAGGGCGCATTAAATGATTCAATAAAGATCCAATATTGCAAAAATTGGGGGAAAGCAAGGGAGAGGACCATATATAATAAAGTAAAATCCATATAAGTAAGCCCCAAACGCAAGATATAAAGTTTATTAGTTTATCGATACAATGAAGCCATTCTCCTTGAGCAAGTGAAATATATAAAAACTTAAAGATAAAACATTTGAACGCCAAAATCAACTTAAAGTTGTGACACACCATTAGAGACGTTTACATATTGCTATACAAGGCCAAGACCAAATATTAGGAAGAATAAATATTCTAAATTAGTGTTCATCTGTCAACAGAATAAACATAATAGTACGTGCCTCACACAAAAGTTTCATTCAAAAAACTTACAGGTGAAGACAACATGATGCAAGTCTATAATTATGAACTACAAACAATCAAAGTAAATGTTCAACACAATAGCAAAATACCATCAGCATGAGTAAGTTTTGTAATTCCTCCAATAGCTTCTTCTGCTCTGCGTGGCACAGCAAGAGAGTTAACATGGTATTGTCTGGTAGAACTTACACCCAAAGATGCTGGAATTGCCTACATTCAAACAAGTAAACAATGTTGAGCACATTGATTTTGAAATCAATCACGACCTGAAAAATAATAAGAATTGTCTAGACAAAACAATGAAACATTGAAGCAACAAACCTTGAACAGAAGCCCATTTGTATCTTGGAAAAACAGAACCCATCTCAAACCAGCATCATGCCTGAAATGGTCATGAAGCAATATTAAAATCATGGAAGTGCATTTTGCCGAGCCAAATATGATATAGAAGCATATCATGGGACATTAAGATTTTATCCAGTACTATGAATTTCAAAAGCTAATTTAGGCCGTTAAACTTTAAAAAAAGAGAAAATTTTAGGAAGAAAGTTACTGTCAATGTTGAAAAAAATATTAACAACCTATTAATGTTACTTGAAATAGGAGCAAAATTCTAATTTGAATAAACAGATATTTTGAGGCTCAAATTGATATATTGATTTTTCACATATATAACAGTTACTAGCTATAGTTTCACTATTATGCAGTTGCTTTCTATTGGTTAGAATTCCAAAGGCTTTTTTAAGTGCATCAGCCAGGATGAGATGCGTGTGAAAGCACATGCATAGATCTTGTATTTGTATTCAACCAAGCAGACCAAGGCAGAAGATGATTCAATAAAGTGAAACATGATATGAATCCATAAGCATGCAAAAGAAATTCCTGAGATTAGGTGAACTATTAATAATTACCATATTTTCAGAAGGCCACTGGAAAAGAGAAGTGCATGCACATCACCATGGCCATGAGGTTTTGTCTAACACAAACAGAGAAGGGTTAGAGAGAATACATTGAAGTTCCAATGTTAGAGAGATTACGGAGACATCAAGATATTTTAATTTGAGGCTAAACAAATTTATCAAGTTATATTAAATGAAATGGCTACCTGAATTCTGTATTTGTTACGGGGTTCAACTGCAAGCCTGGCATCATTAAACTGGAGTAGATTCCTTTCACAAGGTAAAGGCACGTACTATTGTGCCTCTTCATATATGTAAAACAGTGTCCTTTATCTAACTTGTACAGATTCACAACAATGTGGCGACAGAATCAAGCGAAACAAGCATCATGAGAGATCCAAAAACATATCCAATGAGGCCATCTTCATCTCAATTAATATTAACTCAAAAGTCCCATTTGCCTCTAAGCTGCCAACTTGAATGACTTACAGATCTACTAAAATACTCAAAAAAATGCAGAGAAATTAAAAAAGAAATACAGATAACAAGAGAGATGTGCAATACCCAAACCAGCCGTCGGGGCCGTGGGTTGCGAACAGAGCAAGGGAGAGAACGAGGGTCTCGGGCGGCTGGGCTAGGCACGGAGGAGAATGGAGCTCCGATAGAGGACTGGTGATGCCGTCGACGTGTGCGTGGTGGCGAAAGGCGCCCCTAGAGACGGCGATACAGAGAAATCCGAGAGACAGAGAGAGAGAGAGAGAGGTGAGGCCAGATTTGGGGAAAATGACATTTCCGGCATGGGGTTTGGGGGAGAAGGAGGGGGCGGACGTCGAGGTGAGGTGGCGGTGACGTGGTGGGGCCGCTGGAGACTGGCTGTGTGCGGCGGCTTGGGTTGAGGGAGAAGATCGATGGGGACCGAGAGAGGGGAAAGGGGGAGAGGGGGGAGGGGGGGGGGGGGCGAGACCACTGGAGGGAAAAGAAAGAGGAATCGGGGGATGAAAAAAATGAAATTTCGCGCCCAGAAATCAATTACAACAATTTTCAGGCGCTGCAAAAGGTTTTTTACAAATACAGCGGTCAAAATCGCCGTAAATATTAAATTTTTCACTGTAAATATTAAAATCACGAATCTGATCATTTTTAAACACTAAAATTAGCAGCGATTTAAAAAATGCTGCAATAGATAACTTATTGCAACGATTTTTTTTGCAACAAGTCAAAAATCGCTGCAATAAGCCAAATTTCTTGTAGTGTTAAATATATGTTAATGTTGAACTCAAGGTTTCAAGTTTCATGTGATTATAAATCTACACATGGATTTTGATGATAACAAATGAATTCAAAGAATAAAGAAGTCTCAAGCTCAAGTTGTCTACACAATGGAGTCAAGCACATCAAGGAAACAAGCATGAGCAAGAAGGGAACAAGTTCACATTAAAATTATAGAGTAATGTTGTAAATCTCTTCAAAATTCAAAATTAGGATTAATGCTCAAAATTAATATTTTATCATAAAGCATTAAAATACATTTTCCACATGTGCATGAATATTTTTGAAAATTAAATTTGAAAATTTTGAAAGATGATTGATTGTCATCTTTTGCATGTGCATGCCTTGATTAAAGGGTTGAACTTTGAAAATATTAAAGATGATTGATTGTCATCTTTCACATGTGCATGTTTTATTTGAATATTTTCAAAAGTGATTGATGCTTTTTTAGACTTATACAAAAAGTAAAAGATTAGGTTTGAATTTTTTGAAAATGAAAGTGTGCTCATTTTGTCATATGCCAAAAGTAAAAGATTAGGTTTGATTTTTTTGAAAAAGTGAATGATGTTGTCTTTGACAATTGAGAAAGAAGAACCTTTTATTTGAATTCTTTGAAAAAGTGAATGATGTTGTCTTTGACAATTGAAAAAGAAGAACCTTTTATTTGAATTTTTTGAAAAAGTGAATGATGTTGTCTTTGACATGTGAATCTTTTTAAATTTGAATATGAAGTCTCATATGCCTATAAATAGATCATTTGAGAGCTTCACATTCACAACACCAAGAGCATACAACATTCATTCAAAGCTTTCATTCTCTCTTCTCTAAACATTGAGCCTTAATCCTTGTTCATTTTGAGAGATATAGCTTGCGCTGTATTGTTCTTATTTCACTCGTTGAGAAGTGTTTTCTGATAACCTACCCACTATCAGCTTTTGTATCAGAAAAAGGGTGTGTATAACCCTTGTGTGTGTAGAAAGTATTCTACACAGGGAATAGTTGAATCACCACGTGTAAGGTGATTGCAAGTGTAGAGGGTGTTCTACACGGATCCTTTGTAGCGGTGTTGTTCAAAGGTGTAATAGGTTTCTATCTCCACCTGAAGGAGGTTGAATAGTGAATTTGGGAATCCTCAAGGGGTAGCTTGAGGCGAGGACGTAGGCAGTGGGGCCGAACCTCGTTAACATACTGAGTTTGCTTCTCTCTTACCCTTACTCTTTATATTTATTGTTATTTCATATTTTGTTTATATTTTATATTATATATTTGATTTATAATTGTTATTTTTTTAATACAACTCAATTCACCCCCCCTCTTGTGTTAATCATCTGGGCAACACTAAGCCATAGCAAGTCTCCAAATGAGGAAACTTAACAACTTCGTGATAATATTGAGGTTCAAATTGGTGGAAATGGCTAAGGCAAATGCTTTGTGGTTATGAACAAATGAGAATATGAAATTATGGGAATGGTGAGAGTAGCATTTCAAGTATGGGAAATACAACCAAGATTCGTTTTCTTCTACAGGCACCAGCTTCATTAATCAGATGAAAAAATTTAATTCTAAGTGATTCTGTGTATCAATACATATACTCATTTAATATGATTGGTTAGAAAGTAAATTTTATTAAAAGTAGTATCAATTTAAATTTTAAATATGAAACTATAAATATTGATATGTAAATTGATATATAAGTTTACTTGTACTTAACATAACTCTAATAGAATTATATATCAACCAAGAAATTGCATGCCATTTCGATCTTCCCCTGTCGTGCATGGTTAACCTACGTAGAATCGCGGACGGCACCGTTTCTTGCACTACTCAAGCAGTCAAACTGACTAGTAGTGAATTCACAGCCTCTTGACAACCTCATTTTACCACGTAGAAGTGTTACTCACAAAACATCACTTAAAAATAAGATCATATATATACATAATTTTATACTAGATTAGAGCACGTTAATCTAGTTGAATGAAATAATATTTTTAATAAAAGAAATATGATTTTTAATAAAAAATTAATTAATGCATAATTTAATATATATATATATATAAAAGTAAATTATAAGAAATATCTTTGAATAATAATAAGTTAGTGAAATTTAATAATTACATGTTTTGATAGATTAGAAAATAAAAAGATTTGTTTTATTTAACTTATGAGATAAATTTAATTTGAAGACAATTTGACTAACGATGCGAAATGTGAGATATCAAAAATTAGTATGTTTTAATTTATTTATTAGTATTTTTATTATTTATTTTATTTTATTTTTATTAATCACTTTTTAGATTTGGGCCTTTTGGATCAATAATGTGGATACGACTATTAATTACCTTTTAGTCACTTGACCTTTGAGCTTCATCCAATTTTACATTTGGATGTTTAGATGAACATAGTTAAAGTTAATGGAAAAATAAAGAAAAATTATTAAAACAAGAAATTCTATTTTATACACATTTTTTATATATAGAAGATAAAATATTAAATTTATTTTATAATAAAAATATATTTATGACGCTATAATTTTAATTTATAAATTTACTTTTATCGGTTTTTTATTTATTTTAAACGACGCTGATAGCATCCCCACCGTTCAATTAATATATTTTTATGATCAAATACGGGTAGTTTTTACAGTCTATTATTTTTCCACCGTACGTCTCGACTCTTGGTAAAGAGAGAAGGTGCGTTTCGCCGTTTTCTTCTCAGGGTCTTTCTATTTATAATTCTTCTACCGTCAAACTTGCATCTCAACCTCCCTCCCTTCCCACCTTAATTCTTCCGCTTCCTCTTTCTCTGAAAATCCTAATCCCACAGTTATACTTAAGCGTTTTGTTTTCGTGCTTTTTTTTCAATCACTCGCTGATCATGACCAAGAACGTTTCGTTTTGGTTTTTCATGTTATTCTGATCGAACCTTTTGAATTCTAGGTTCGATCTCTGGCCTGGCTATCATGCCTGCAGAGACCGAAAATGTTCCCGAGAACAGCAACGATGCCTTGTTTGGAAAATACGAGGTGGGTAAGCTCCTGGGATGCGGGGCATTCGCCAAGGTCTACCACGCGCGCGATGTCCAGACCGGGCAGAGCGTCGCTGTCAAGGTCATCAGCAAAAAGAAGATATCCGCCACCGGTACTAGCTGCTTGATGTCCAACATCAAGCGTGAGATCTCCATCATGCGCAGGCTCGACCATCCCCATATCGTCAAGCTCATCGAGGTCCTCGCCACCAAGACCAAGATCTACTTCATCATGGAGTTCGTCAAGGGCGGCGAGCTCTTTGCCAAGGTCGCCAAGGGCCGCTTCACTGAGGATCTCAGCCGCAGGTACTTCTGTCAGCTTATCTCCGCTGTCGGTTACTGCCACTCTCGTGGTGTCTTCCACCGTGACCTGAAGCCCGAAAACCTCCTCGTCGACGAGAACGGCAATCTGAAAGTCTCGGACTTTGGACTCAGCGCCATGAACGACCACATCCGACACGATGGGCTGCTGCACACTCTTTGCGGTACGCCGGCGTACGTGGCGCCTGAGATTCTAGCGAAGAAAGGCTACGACGGCGCAAAGGTGGACGTTTGGTCATGCGGCATCGTGTTGTACGTGTTAAACGCCGGTTACTTACCTTTCAACGACTCGAACCTCATGGCCATGTACAAGAAGATTTACAATGGCGAGTATCGGTGCCCCAAGTGGTTTTCTCCCGATCTAAAACGGTTCTTGTCTCGGCTTCTGGAGAAGAACCCAGAGGAGAGGATCACCGTCGACGAGATCCTGAAAGACCCCTGGTTCAAGAAGGGCTACAAGGAGTTGAATTTTTACGACAAAGAAGCGTATACGGTCGAGAAAGAAGAGGAGCCCAAGGTTAAAGATTTGAACGCCTTCGACCTGATCATATCCTTCTCTCCCGGTTTGGACCTGTCGGGTTTGTTCGAGAGCTCGAGAAACCCAGTGGAAGATGGAGAGAGATTCTTATCGGCCGAGTCTCCGAAGAAGGTCTTGGCGAAAGTCGAGGAACTAGCTAAAGTGGGCGAGAACAACCTAAGGGTGAAGAGGAGGAAGGACTGGGGTGTGGAGCTGGAAGAACGGAACAGTAATTTCGCCATCGTGGTGGAGGTTCACCGGTTAACGGACGGGCTGGCAGTGGTGGAGGCTAAGAGTAGAGGTGGGGACGGTGGGTCGTCCTTCAAAGACACGTGGAAAAACAAGCTTAGGCCTCAGCTAATCAGTGGCCTAAATGCCCAACGCGGAACTCAAAATTGAGTGTTTTTTTTCTTATTATTTATCATGATAAACCGAAACAAAAACGAAAAGAAAAAGAAAAAAGAAAATCGTCGAAATCAAGGTGCATGGTGGTGTTCAACTCAGTTAAAACTTAAAAATCCCATAATTCCAACGTAAGGGGAATTGTTATGGACCATGAGGGTGTTTATGTAGATAATTATATTTTTAAGAGTGTGGCGTTTCTGTTTTTTTTTTTTTTTTTCCTTTCATCTGTGTACATAAGGAGGAAAACAAATGAAATATATAGTTCTGTCATTCTGATTTAATCTTTTTGTCCAAAAAATGAGGTTGGCAACCAGAGGTGAGAGATTTGAAATCAATGAACTCTTATGATCATCAGTGGCCTAACGGTGCAAGTTTGCTTTTGCAAAGACTCTGACTCGCGTTCAACCCCCCGGCCGTCTCTTCTTTTGTTTTCTGAATTTTCGATAGCTTTCTCTATTCTCTGTTTTGTTGGCTTTTCCCTCTAAGCTCTACCTTCAATTTCAATGGAGGCCAACCTGTTAGGAGCTGGTTCTCATGTTTCCATTCTCGCAAGACCCATTTGCCCCTTGTTCCTCCGCGGAGTTTTTGATCTTTTAGGTAATTCTAAGGCTCGAGCCTGATGAAGAGAGGCATTCAATCAGTACAAGCCGCATCAACTTCCCTTGGCTACCAAATTTGCTCCCCTTTTGTTTATTATTAAAACCCATATCGTGATTCTTCCGAATTTATTTTTGGGAGTGGAAAAATATTTATCATTTGATTTTTACTTTTAATATTTTTGACTAGGTTTTGACGTTCTGATTCTGACTCCAGCAATTCCGGTTGAAGGTTGGAATCTACTCTGATTCAGAGTTGGTGGTCAACTTGGCCTCCAACTTTGGTTGGAATCAGAAGTCAGAGTTGGGTGTGCATTTCGATTCCGTCAGAATTGGAGCCCAACCCTATAATTTATAGTATATTCTTGTCCAAATATATATTTTTGCATTATTGTGCAATATATATTGGAGAGTAGAATGTGATTTTGCAAGTAGATTATTAGCTTTGATTAATAATATAAAAATAATTAGTCATAAAGAGATTTTACAAATATAATTTAATAAATTTATATGATTTTATATAATACGTTAAATTATCTAATTTATAATAAAGATAATTTTATAATCTAACGTACCACATCAAATTAGGTTAATTTATAAATTTTGTTTCGTGGAGTCGAACATTTTTCTATAATATTTGTTAACGTCTTGTTTAGTACACATTTGGACCAGGTTTCTAGTGGCTAAGGCCTTCAATCTGTTCCTGCATACATAAACAAATATAGGATCCAGCGACCATGAAAGGTGGCTAGACGGAGCCTTCGATGCTTAAGTTAGTCTTGAGTCAAGGAAGAGATGAAGACATTCAAAATTCTTGATTACCGACCTCCCTTCTTGGCATCTGAAAGTCTGCCTTTATACCTATGTCCTAAATTAGTGACCCATGTCCTACAATCAAGTTGACAGATGCTCCTTAACCGTCTTTATTTAATACGACGTGACTCTCTGATGCAGACAATTAATGCGGCATGGTCTGATTCAGCAAAGATGTAGAATCTCATTAAAATTGTGTTTTTTCCTCTCGGTCTGAAAAAGGGAAGAGAAGGTCCTATGTCTTTTAGCTAGCCTGACCCGATACCCCGATCCATACTTGGCTGGACCGAGAGTTTCTCGAGTGGGCCGTCGAGATATCAAGTGGACTTCGGCCTTGCTTTGGACGGGATGCTGCTATTTATTGAATTGGGCTCGTGCCCTTTAGAAAATCCCTCAACAATACTATTTAATTAATGTTTTTTCTATTACAACATCGACCAATTAGTAGTAATTAGAGCTGCAAACATAAATCTGATCAGACAAGTACAACGTCAACGCGCATCGTTATCTCTTATCTAGATATCAGTTCTGTTAAGAAACTCAAGATGACAAATACGTGCATGTTATTATTGTCTTGTCATAAGATGTCACGTTATTTAAAAATAGCGTACATTTTTAAGTGATAGAATGAAACTATGATCGAATTAACATAATAAGTTATTTTATATTAAAAAAAATAACACGGTCAATTATATTAATAAAGTACATAAAAAATATCTAAAAGTGATTGCACATAAATTTTTTGTTATAATTTTCTAAATGTAGTAATTTTCTAAGCAAACATCTAAGTGTCTATTTTGATTGAATATTGCTGTATATCTTTCTATAAAATTCATAGTGCTGCTGTAATCAGTGATACGTACAGTGCATTCATAATTATTAATATAATAAATCTTATTTTAATTATTAATATTCCAAGGTCATAGGATTTGCAAACCGATATCATGTCATGACATTTTCTTAGTTTGAAAACTTTATAAACTCCTAATTAAAATCTTCTGTTCAGAATCTTCGGGTGTTTATTGACAGATCTAGGCATGCATGCATGCAATGCATGACCATCCCCCAAGACTTACACGAAAAAAGAAAATAAAATATTTTTTAATTAATATTTATTATTTTATATATATGTAATGCTATATATAGTTTTAGCGAGCGAGTGTACGCCCAATTTTTTAAAAAATAACGCACGACGTTACGTATCTTAAAACTGTAAATATCATTTCTTTACTATAAATCTATTTCATTTCCAGCATGTTTATCCTGTTTTGATTAGTTTTCGGTTTAGTGGGTTTGAGAATCAAGAAGATCAATCATGGCAAGCATTAGCTTCAATATTATTATATTTCTCATGATCTCAATAATTAATAATTATGGCAAGCATTATATTATATAAAAAGTGTCCAATATGACTGCTGTGAGCCCCACATTGTGAAGCAAATTTTTCATTCATTTTTAAATGATCAATAATCTTAGGTCAGGTCTGAGTAAGACATTGAGTAATATATAGTAATAATAATAATAATATACATAATATAAATTTTAAAAAATCTATTTTTTTTTTCTACAAAGTAAATAAAAAATATTGTGAAATATGACATCAGAAAATGCTATAAATAACATCAGCCTTGACATGGAATTTGGAATTTATGCTAAGCTAGCACATAATTATAACTATATAATCACCCTGTTTTTCTGTTGTGAAATAATTTATACATACCGACCATGAATACTCTTTTAGGAAAATTACAGTAAATTTATAAATCACATAAAAAAATATATTTTATAATAATAAATTCTAATTTTTTAAAAGAGATTGCGTGGAGTTTGTATACTAAGACTGTATATACATAAAATTATTCTAATAACATTCTATATCAATTTAATCGTTATTCTTTTGTCATCTTCTGATATAGTTTCCAATGATGGACATATTGCTAAAAAATAATAAAAAGTTTTCAACTATTAGATGCCATATTAAAATAATAATAATAATAATAATAAAATGAAAAATAACATTATTCTTTCGTTGCTTACTATTGGAGTTAAATGCAACTATAGATTGGGGCCTAATGTCTCTAAAAAGAAAAAGATCGGGGCCTAATGCATACCATAAGAGTACAAAGAAGGTCTTAAAAAATGTAGAAGGAGAAGGCCCAACCTTAACTTAGGCCCACGAACGGACATTACTGCAACTTCTAAAGGCCGACCCGGATCCAAAGACCCATATGGCAAAAGTAAATGCTACTATGATTTTTAAATATGTACATTCATATATTTTATTTTCTTTATTTTTTTTAAGAAAGTGACTATTAATGGTTAAAAATATTTAAAAAATACTTAAAAGAAGAAGAAAAAAAAAACCATATGCACTTATATGCATATTTAGGATGCACACCAAATGTGCAACCTAGCATTGTCGTATGGCAAATATGGGTCTAAATTACTACTAATTAGCTAAATGAAAGGACCTTATTGATAATTACCAAGTCAGCAGAATTAGTGAATGACATTAACTCAAGTTTGGATAAAAACTTGTATCAGTTTAGACACGATAAATAAATAAACTAATCAATTTCCACAAATTTAAATAGAAATATGACGAATTAATTCAATTTACTCTTACAAGGTATAGAATCGTATTTATGATTAAATCAATGATTTTGATCAATTCAATCCATTTGTATAGAAGTCAAAGGGGCGTGAATTTTGTTATTATAATATATTATATACAATTCTGGTCCTTGAGTGTAGGATCATTCTTGTGGTTGCCTAGACATCTAATCACATTCCTTTCTTATTTTCAATGAGTGGTGGGACTGAGATATGAGGCCAGTTGGGACTAGAGGGAAGATTGCACTAGTATTATTCAAGATAGCTGGGCTCAACAGCAGGTATTGCAAGGCTCTTACCTGAGAAGAGTGCAACAGAATTTGATGAGATGCAAGGATTCACTGCTAAACTGGAATAAGAACATGATATGCAAGGAAAGAAAAGTAGTTCAGGAAAAACTCAAGCAACTGTCCAAACGTCAAAATATCAATGTTGGTGCTCATACAATGACTATAAAACAAATTCAAAAGGAAGTTGATATTTTACTGGAAGAGGACAACACAAGATGGAAGCAAAGAGCTAAATGTTATGGCTCAAAGATGAGGATAGAAATATGAAGTTTTTCCATCAAAGTCTAAACCAGAGAAGGAAAGTTAATGAGATTAGAAGAATTATAAAGGAGGATGGAGGTGTGTCATGCAATGAAGAAGATATTGCAGAAACTTTCTGTTTGCATTACCAGAGATTGTTTTCTTCTTCTAACCTTGTTAATATTGTAGCTTGCTTGGCCCATGTGGAACATAAGGTAGATAAGGATATGAACAACATATTATCAAAGATTTTACAAAAGAAGAAGTAAGTGCAGCTTTGTTTCAGATGAATCCCTTGGGGTCTCCTGGACTAGATGGTTTTTCACCAGTTTTCTATAAAAAAGACTAGGACAAAGTGGATGGTGATATTATTAAAGCTGTGCTCGAGGTCCTCAATTCTACTAGTGATATTGGCAGCATCAATGAGACATATATAGTGCTAATTCCTAAGATAAAAAAGCCACAAATCCTATTTGATTATAGACCTATTTCTTTGTGTAATGAGTTGTACAAAGCGATCTCTAAAGTCCTTGCTAACAGACTCAAACTTATACTGCCTCAAATCATATCCCATACACAAAGTGCTTTTGTGCCTGAGAGGTTGATTCTTGACAATGTAATAGTGGCTTTTGAGGCATTGCATTCCATGAATTCTAAAGGGAAGGGCCAGCAAGTTTATATGACTTTGAAATTGGACATAAGCAATGAGGTCATGAGCAAGTTGGAATTTAATGCTAGATGGATCATGTTGGTCATGAAGTGTGTCGAATCTGTCTCTTATTCCATTCTTGATAATGGTTCTCCTCAAGGCTAGTTCCAACCTTTAAGGAGTATAAGACAAGGGGATTCTCTATCCCCTTATTTCTTCATTATTGTTGCTGAGGCACTTAGCTTTGTACTGAATCATGCTGAATTAGTGAAACAAATACATGGCTTCCCTATTGGCAGGGATAATTTCAGCATCAATCACCTATTCTTTACTGATGATAGCTTGTTGTTTTGTCAAGCAAATGCTATGGAGTGGGCTAAAATTCTTGAAATGCTTAATCTTTATGAAAGTGCATCAAGATTGAAATTGAACACAGCTAAAACTTCTATCTTTTTCAGTAAAAGTACTAAGAGGGTGACTAAGGAATTTACATTGGAGATGGCTGGACTCAGGTTCACTTCTTGCTATGAAAAATATCATGACTCACCTGCTCTTATTGGCAAGTCAAGATACCAGGCTTTCAAAAGAATCTTGGATAGTGTTAGAAATCGAATTAGCCATTGGAAAACTAAGCTTCTATATCCCAGACAAGGAAAGTGATCCTCTTAAAGTTTGTTATACAAGCCCTACCTACTTATTGTATGGGGACTTTTAAGTTGCCTAAAGCTCTTTTAAGAGAAATTAATGGGGTCATGCACAAATTTTGGTAGGGTCAGCAGCAACAGGAAAATAAAGTTCATTGGGTTTCTTGGTAACAAATGGGGAAAGCTAAAACTGCTGGAGGCTTAGGCTTTAGAGAGTTGAAAAGTTTTAATTTGGCATTATTGGCTAAACAATGATGGAAGATCTTACCAAATCCTAATTCTCTAGCTTCTCAGGTTCTAAAAAGGAAGTATTTTTCCTTTACTGACTTTTTCATGCCAAGGTGGGTTCAAGGTCATCATTTATGTGGAGTATCATCTAAATTGTTAGGAACTTACTCGAGAAATGGTCTTTTTGGAGGATTGGTAATGGAGCTGATACTTTAATCTGGAAGGATAGGTGGTTACCTATTCCTTCTAGCTGCATGATTCAGTCACCCATTAACTGTTTACCAAAAAATGCCACGGTTGCATATCTTATTGACCATGATGCCAAGCAATGGAAGAAGGAGAGAGTGGCTGTTGTGTTTGGGGAACATGAAGCTGCTGTTATACAAAAAATCCCTATTAGCTCAACTGGGTCTTGAGACAGGTTGATATGGTTGGGTGTAAAAGATGGAGCTTTTTCAGTTAAGAGTGCCTATCACCTATAAAAGGAGATTGTTAACATCCCTAAAGGTCAGACTTCCTTTGGGACTCAGAAATACTTAGAGTGGACATCGTGTTGGTAGTTCAAAATTTCCAATGCTACAAAAGTTTTTCTTTGGAGAGCATGCCTAAAATTCTTGCCTACAAGCTTAAATCTCTTCAAGAAAAAGGTTGTTGAATCACCTTTGTGTCACATTTGCCTAAGAGCATTGTTAATGGATTATACATATGTAAATAACATTTTTGATGAATATAAGATGAATTTAGATTTTGACTATTCCATTTACATTAATCTCCACATTGGAATAATTATTTTTTCATTATATAACAATAAAATAATATAAGATGAATTTGACTTTGGCTATTCACATCAAATCTCCACATTAAATTATCCATTGATTCATTATATAGTAATGAGTAATTAATAATTAAAAAAATTAAATACTTTATTTTTATCATATTTTACTATTCTACTTATTATATGTTAATTAGTAATCATATTCAAATTAAATTATGGATTAAAAATTTATATTTTTCAACTATATGTACTCAATTTTCCAATCTAACTATATTTTATTCTCCCAAGTCTTCTAAATTTTCATAACAGAGAGAGTGAGAGTTACATAAAAATAATAAAATAAAGATTTGCTCCTGGTAGAGTAACAACCAAATTTGATATTATCTTTACATTTACTATAGCTAAAAGCAAAAGAATTTACTATTGGCTAATCTGTTGCAAGCTAATTTTATTTATAATAGTTAAAAAGTTACTTTATTTTTGAATATGACTAATCCATTAACAATATCCTAAGGGAAGAGGAAACGGTGTCTCATACTTTATAGAGCTGTGTTTCTGATATGGATTTGTGGAGTCAAGGGCCAAAAGTGATCAACAAAAGCTCTATTAGGCTAGGCAGCTTCAAAGAGTTGGTTGAGGGTCTGATTTCAATATGTGATAAAGAAGCTATGGATATCTTTGCTGTTACAGCTAGGAGTATATGTTACATAAGAAATCAATTCATTTTTTAGGATTCTTTTGCTCACCCGTTTGTTTTAGCTAGCAAGGCTAAGGAATTGGTTGCTCAGTATCAAGCTGTCCAGCTTGGTTCTAAAGCCACCTCTAGTGTGTCACTAGCAGATTACATGAATTGGTCTCCTTCTCTAATTGGCCACATCAAGATTAATTGGGATGATCGTCATGTGAGCCTAAGGATAGGGTAGGTTATGGTATTGTTGCTTGAAATCATGAGAGTCGGGTTTTTGCTACTAAGAAGGTTTCAAGGGCTAGTTAGTTGATCCTTTGTTGGCAGAGTCTTAGGGTGCTTATCATGCTGCTATTTTGGCACTTGATCTAGGGCTGAGTTCAGTTATTCTGGAAGTCGACTCATGACAAGTTGTTCTTGGTTTTCAGCAGCAAAGGGACATATGTGATGGAGTGCAAATGATCCTCAGTGATATAAAGCTTCTACCACCCATTAGTTGGAAAGTTGTTTTTATTAAAAGATGTGGCAATAAATCATAATTTTGCTAAGTCATCTCTAGAGTTAGAAACAGATACTGTTGAAATGAATATTAGTCTAGATTGTATGCAGGTTTATGCTATTTCTTTGAGTTAATGAAGTTTCACATTTTTCATTAAAAGAAAAATAGAGGCTATTATTAAAAAAATTATTTTTTAATGTGGATCTTAAATTTATTTTATTTTTTTAAACAAAAGACATGAAAAGTACACGCTTCATGATTATAAATATTATTTTCTTTACAATAAATATGGTTTTAAAATTCCACAGTGCATGTCCTTCAATTTGACGAATTATTTATACGCATTTATGTTTATTTGTGACCATCAATAATTCTGATAAATAATAATTGAATGTGGATTAGAATGGGATCCAACTCAGGTCCACCAAACCGAAGGTGGACTTTTCTTCTCCAAAAACGTGTGCGCTCGTTGCTCAACCATTACGTGTTTACTTTTTATCTTTTTGTAAAAGAGTTTCATCTATTAATTTGATTAATGTCGTTGAAGAATCCTACAAAAACATTAAATAATCCTCAAAAATATATTTTTAATGTATCTAAATACTTTTAACAAATCACAATAAATATATATTTTAAAAGAGTTTTATTACATATAAATAAAGTCGCGTACTAATTTACGTATCAATACTGATTCTTTTATACTTAAAATTTAAATTAGTACTGTTTTTAATAAAATTTATTTTTTGATCAATCATAATAAATTGATATATATATTAGTGTACAAGTGTGTTTGCAACTAGATTTTTTTTCAAAATAGGTTATTTAAAATGATAATGCTTAATTATAAAATTATTAAATGTATTAAAAATTAATTAAGAGCAATTATATTGGCTTGCTATTCTTTGTTCACACTTGTAAGTATTTTACATATTTTTATATCAATTTTTTAAATTAAAGATCACTTAAAATAAATATTTCAATTATAAAATATTTCCTTAATTAAGGTCTCTTTAATCATTAATTAGATTTGACAAAAAAAATTATTAAAAAATAAAAAAGTTGACCAAAACAAAGTTGCCCTAAGAAAATTTGAATTTGTCAAATACAGAAGTTGACATCTCAAGCATTCAAGTTATTCAATTGAGCCCTCTCCAATTTCTTTGTGTGTGACCGAAACACATTTTCCAAATCCTCTCTTTCTTTCTTATCGGATCGAGAAAATGTGTCCGCTGAGGCTGATTTTGATCTTCCTCTCCGCCACTCTCGCCGGCTTCTTTGTCCTCAAAAACCTCAAATTCGACCACCCTCCACAAGAACAGGTCGCCGCCGCCGAAAACGACGTCGTTACAAAGGATCCCCTCCACAAAAACCATCACTCATCCAAGGTCTCCGCCATTCTCTCGATTTCTTTCCTTTTCCTTCCCTTCAAAGACTTTTACTTCCATTTCTTTTGCCTTTTTTTTTTCGTATTTTGTTTTATACTTTTGAAATTGGGGGTTTTGCAGGCCTGTTCGGCATTCTGGACCTTTGTGGACATGGCCAGTGGTCGCTACCTCTGGAGGCATTTGGTTTCTCCGTCCTTTAAGCGCTCCGATTGATCCGCGTCGATGAGCGCACTGCCACTTTGTATTCTCTGTAGGTACGAGGCCAAATCATAATTTGCCTCTGTGCTGTTCATGTTGTAATATTTTGAATCATTGGAAAACAATGTATCCTTGTTAGTATATGGGGAAATTGTAATCCAAATTTACTAATTCCTGAGTTACTGGGTTCTATGCCCTTGTAGAGATTGTAATTTGGTTTCTTTCTATTAAGAATTTGCTAATCCTTCTCTTAAATTACGTGTGATTCATGACATAAAGAAAGCTGGATCGGTGGCTATGTCAGAAAGCAAGCCTGCAATTGCATATTTACTGTTCTCATAGAAATGAATATTGATTTCTTCTGTTGCGTTATGCATAGTGAAAGCATAGGACACAGCATGTTCTTGCTTACCTTATCAGATAGCGTAATTGCCATTCAATGTGTAGCAGGATCTTGAGAGGGTAGTCCTGTGTTTTTTCAGCTTCTTGTAGTGTTGACATCGGTTTTTAAAGTTATAGTCTTGCTTTTATTATGGAATAAGGGAGAAATAGATTGAAATCAACACCGACGGGTTATTAGGGATGGTGATTACAGAATGTTTGTATGCTGCGTGTGCTTCCAATTTATGTTGTTAATTTGTTTTGTTTTTTTTGTTTTTGTTTTCGTTTTTTTTTTTTTTTTTTTTTTTTTTCTGTAATTTTGGTGTCCCATAGACCAAAATTAAATTTGTAAGCTTGTTCTTATGGTGTCTAAAAATTTCATTTTGATCAGAGACATTTTGCACTTTGTACTTGGGTTTCATGAGGCCTTTGCACTCAAGTGTACCTTGAGCTTTAAACAATATTCATTATGTCCAAGGCATTTACATGGGCAATGATTTTACAACTTTTTTATTTTTTGATACATTTGGAGAGGGGGGTTTCAAATTCAAGACCTTTATTTTGGAGGCTAGGGGGTTATGCCAATCAGGCCTTTGATAATGATTTTACAATTTTACATGAAGGGAAATATGAAGCTTTTTTTATAGGGATGTTTGTGGGAAATTAATTTCCATTTTTTTGTTTCCCAAATTAGCATAGCCTAGTGTCTCAACAAGAATTGGAATGCATCAGAGTATGATTGAAGTGTCTAATATTGTTTTAGGTAACCCATACATCGATAAGTCATTCTGGCCTAGAGCTGATGTTTTGGAATGTAAGAATGCCTATGTTGGTCCTTCAACCTGTTACGGATAATCCACTGGAAATGTTTGACTCTTACGGACCAAGAATGGTTGTTAGCAAACTTGTAGCGCTTAGTGACAAATATTAGTGCATATACAGTGTTGTACCTTAAACAAAGAAAATTTTATTTAGTGCTAGCTGCCCTACACCACATATTTACTGTGGTGAAAGATTGCTGAGTAGAATGACTTAAAAAAATATTGCGGCTGTGTTGTGATAGATATACGCATAGAGGTTGATGACAAGAGATAACCACACTTCATCTGTGGAAGCGTGCCAAAAATGATTATTGATGGTTAGAATGAAGGACAAATAGACAAAGCTAGGGTCACCAAGAAAGGCGACCCATGTTCTCGGTGACCCATGCATTGTACCGATAGTGCAAAATACTTTTTTTATTTTTTGTATTTTTTAAATATTTTTTAAACTCCTTTAAACATTTTGAAAATAACAAAACAAAAAATAAGTGGATTCTCTCAATACCCACTCTCGGTGGGACTAGCATTTACCTACAATGAAACTCAGAATAAGTGATTCACTTTGACAAAATCTAAAATAAAGAATAACATTTTTACAAAAAATAAAAAAATATTATTTATAATAATTACTAAAAATAAACTTAAATTTTAGTATAGAAATATTTTAGGCCCTCTGCCCAAATGTCTTGAACACGAATTCTTGTTAAAAAATAAATTAATAATAATATTTATAAAACCATTTTATACCTAATTTTATATAGTTGAATAGGATAATATCACTTCATAAAAAATAATATTTTCGATTTGAATTTTAATTTTACAATAGTATCCTTCATTTAAAAAAAATTTGTTAAAAATTATAAAATGAGCTGTAAAAGTTGTATGTATTTTCTTGTTGGTGTTGTATTTACTATTTATTATTAGTCTAAATAAATACTAAAAAAGTTGAATTAAAGTTATTTTCATCTATTCATTAATATCAAAGCTTTGCTATCCAGTTATCTACAACACACATTATATATATTTTAATTTTTTTTTTTTATATTAAATTAATTAAATTCTTCTACGCATGATCTCTACATTACACACTTACTGAAAGAAAAAAAAAAAAGAGGTATATAGTGTAAAGATAATGTGTAAAATTTTCTTAATATATTCTTTTTGAATAATTTTTTTAATATTAAATATAAAATTTTTATGTATAGTCATATTTACATATTTTTTTTACAGATTCTATTAATATAAATGGTTACGCTATTTCTTTAAATATAATAATATTACGAAAAGAAAATATACGCAACGGTCCAATTTTATATCTTTTTTGAATTTTGTCCAACGGTTATATTTATAAAAGAATACCTTTTTTTTAAGAAGAACAAAATAATACTTATACATACATGCCCAACGGTCAGAATGGCATCTTGTAGCTTTATCCTCTGTTACTGATAGAGAGAGGGAGGGAGAGAGATGAGGAAGAGAAGGGGAAGATCGAAGAGCTTGGAAACCCTAATCTCTCGGTCGGGAGTGGAAGAAAAAGTTGGAGATGGAAACGTGGGCAAAGAAGGGAAACGGTTTTTCGCGTGCTATCTATTGGTCTCCCTCAGCCCACGTCACAAAGGCCACACCTACATCGGGTTTGTTGCCAATCCTTTGGGTTACTTTTGTTCTTTCTTGTTTCGATTCCCAGCCCTCAAGAGTCAAATGGTTCAAATTTGTTTCTATTCGTTAAGTATCTATTTTCTTTTCTTGGGAATTTTACAGATTTACGGTGAATCCGCGGCGTCGTATAAGGCAGCACAATGGCGAAATAGTGAGTGGTGCGTGGAGGACCAAGAAAAAGAGACCCTGGGAAATGGTTTTGTGCATCTATGGTTTCCCATCAAACGTCTCCGCTCTCCAGGTTCCAATTTTACACTTTTGTTTCATTTTCTTTCTTGCTTCTTAATTCTGTTGAATATATCTACAAACTATGTTGGGACCGATCATTACAAGATTGAATTCCATATCATTTACTTTGGGGATATGCACTTTTTGATTAAACTGCAACACCAAATATTGTTGCTGTTGTTCTTTTTTCTTTTGGCATTGAGTTTCTGTACGGATTTCAGTACTGTGCTGTTTACAGTCTGCAATTTTTATGCTGCTACGAAGGATCCAACGTTGGTGCTGCAGTTTCTCTTTACACTATTTATCACTTGAATCTGACATTAATCATACCCTTTACTCAGTACTACTTTATTTCACTCGAATAGGTAGGCACTCTTGTACGTTTGATTACAAAAACAGCACCTTAGAGTTTTACTTGTTTACAAAAAATCCTTGGTTTTTCAGTAGATTAATTATAAAATTTGTGTTGTAAATTACTCCCTTGGTTTCAAATATTTTTGATTTACTCCCTGGGTAAATTTATTGCAATTAAACCCACCAATTAATCTGACTTGACACGTGGCATTCAAATGTCACGTCAACACCCTCATTGTAAAAATCATAAAAATAATAGAAATATAAAATTATTTGAAAATAATAAAAACTGCGAATCTGCGATGAATGTTTGAAAAAATGTAAATATTAATTTCAATAAAACTTCAAAATATTCAAAAGAGAAATAAAAGAAACTTTTAAAGAGTTTTAAAATATAAAAATTATTAAAACAAAATCAATAATTAATTAAAAAGTGATAAAAACTAAAAGATTTAAAAAAAATTACAAAAAAAAAAAATAATTAAAAAATGGTTGTTGCGGAGGGTTTAATTGTAGAGATTGCATACATAAGGGAGTAAATTGACAAAATTTGAAAAGGGAGTTATTTATACAATTAGACTAAAGCTTAGGGACCTGTAATTTCTTTTCTCAATTTTATAAATCCCTGAATTCACATATTTTCAATTTAATTGATAGTAAGAGTGACTTAGGTCCAAAAGTTACAACAGGATCCCATAACACTAGTGTGTTGTGATCATTTTGATGTATGATATCAAAAGTTAACAATAGTGTTGGAAACACACCCCTCCCCCTAGTGTGAATTGCCCATGTGAACATGCAGCCTCCCACCGTCTAAGAGAAGCTTCCCACTAGTCCTAAATGGTTGCAGCAGCCCCTCAACAGTCAATGCTACTGGAAATTTCTTATTTGTCAACTATTGTGGCTACATTAGGTAGGTTTCTCCTATAAAATGAGATACTTTGCAATGGTGTAAACCATTCTCACTGAGGTGAAAGATCAAGGCAGAGGGCTGAGGGCGAAATATAGGTTTTGGGGAAACCCAGAACAGAGGCCTTTTGGGAACTTGTTTATAAGTGTTTGTAATTTTCATACAAACATATTAAAAATACTGAGTTTCTGCCCCAGTGAACGTAGCAAGTTGCTGAACCACTTAAATATTGTCTCTCTATTCGCCTTGTGTAATTTTTTTGACAGGCCAGAGGTGCAACAATTGTGCAAAAATTAGTATCAGAGCTTTGGTTTCATGCTGTCCAGAAAAATAAAGTTGATCTAAAGCAACTTTTGATCACACAATGACATTCCTTTCGTCAAGACGAATCCGTTGCCACAAACGACATAAAAAATGAATGCCGGAGGAGCCTGTACGCGCGCGCCCCCTAGAAGTTGGAGAGTGCACAGACGCGCCTCAGTCACACCAGAGGAAGAAGATGAGTGGATAACATGCGCCCCACGCGCCTTACTTGCGGCGGGAGGAAGAAGACCGCGTGAAGGACATGCGCTCGCATGCATCCTAGGTGAAGACGGGTGAAGACGCGTGAGAGGACGCACGTGGACCTCCACGCGCCCTAGAAGCACTCAGCACGTCACGCATGAGATGTGCCTCACGCGCCCCAGACGCATAGCCTAGTGCGTGCAACCCAATGCATGTAACACACGCGCAAGACGATCTGGACCGTTGAAATTTCAGATCGTTTTTAGGCTTGATCTAAGCCATTCGGAGTCCGATTTCAATGATCAAATAGTGCTTTCCAAATATTTGGATCATTCTAGATTCATCCGTACGTTGGGTATGTTGATATTCGTCATCGGTTCTAATAATCTGGATTGTTTAGACTTTAGATCAGTTATGGGCTTGATCTCAGCCAGTTGGAGTCGTGATGGACTCATTTGTTTGGGCTTGATCTCAGTCAGTTGGAGTCATGCCAGACCATTTGTTTTGGGCTTGATGTCAGCTAGTTGGAGTCCAATGTCACTGGACTCAATTCGTTTGGGCTTGATTTAAGACAGTTTCAAATTTCAGATCATTGGACAATGCTCATTAACTTGTTATATCGGTAGGTTTTGGCAGTCATACAACTCATGGAGCACAATGTTATTAAGAGGAGAGCTACAACGGATCTCATTGTGGTTTTCTTTGAAAAACCAGTTGCAAATAATAAAGTATAGATGAAGAAATTGTTCAACTTCAAAGAGGTAGAAGGTACATTTGTTGTCCAATAGTATTTGGCGTTGTGGTCTAAAAGTTTGGGAGGTCATATGAATGGTTATGAGTAATTATGCAAAGCAGTCAAAGTTAAAGTTTCATAATGTAAGAGATCTTATCCTAGATCAGAAAAGATTCTGACAAGATCTCGAGTTTGTTGGTCCTGAATGTTGATAATCAGGGCAGAAGCTTGGATTAATCAAAGTCAGGAATAAGAGTAGGGGCAAGTCAAGATCTGAACAACAGATGACTCGTTAGGAATTGTGGCAAGACAGACCATAAGTGACTGCGAAAATTAGGAGAAAACTGAGAATGATGCTATGAATATGGTGCAAGTCAGAAGCTTGGATTAATCAAAGTCAGGAATAAGAGTAAGGGCAAGTCAAGATCTGAACAACAGATGACTCGTTAGGAATTGTGGCAAGACAGGCCATAAGTGACTGCGAAAATTAGGAGAAAACTGAGAATGATGCTATGAATATGGTGATTGAAGAAATACATGACGTCGTATTTCTATAGCTTGAAGACAATAGTCATTTTAGTAGTGTTTTCTCAAAAAGGCGTGGAAGGTCACGAATGATTCATTGGTCTTGGCTCGTGATAATGATCGTGCAAATTAGATAAGGAAGTAAAAGGAAGTCAGTTTTACTTTTTCTCATCTAAACCTGATGAAATTTCCCTAAATCACAACATGAAGCAAAGGTGTGAGAGATGGGAACAGAACGTTAGATGTTCCAGGGATGTCTACACCTAACGTTGATGATCGCATGACTGCTTAGACGATCAGACCTCTATGGTGGTTACTACCTTAAACAATATCCTGCTGAATGAAGGTAGTGAATTACAGTATGAAGAAAAATCTTGAGAAGTTAGCAGAGACTGCACACAAGATGTGCACATCGACTATGTTAGCAGCAGGATGAGGAGTCAGTTGCCCAGGTCAGCAACAAGTTCTCTGATATTTGTCAAGGTCCGTGCGAGACCATTGATTTCCAGTGCAGTGGGAGATGTGTTGCCCTATATAGACGTGTTGATTAAGGGCACTGTACGTGATGAACTAAAGTGATGCTAATTTGAAGACGCCAGTTGTTAAATTGTAGAGATGATAAGGGATCATGCTGAAAATAGAGGCTGGCATGTTGAGAACTAGTCTCCAAGTTGGAGATTATTGATTGTAGGATTATGGAGTCTGGTTTGAAAGCTGTAAAGGCACCAGGTAAATTGTCCGCTTGGCTGTGGCTTGAACGAAGCTTAATTTGCTCAAAGTGTACCTAAGTGTGAACTCATGGTCTCAAGCGAAAGAAGAATCATAGGGAGTTGAGATTGTGCAGTTGAGCACTTGTAAACTCCTCTGAAGAAAATCCCTTATAAGCTCTGTGGATGTAGACGATGATGATGCATTTGAAGTAGCATTTGGAAAGGCATCTGGACATCCATTTGAAGATGCACCTGCAGATGCATTTGATAGCGGAAATCTCTCATGGCTAACAAGCATTCCAATAAAGGAGTGCAATCATTTGAAGGATGCAATTGTTTGTAGCATCCTAATATTGCCACACTTGGGTGGAGGGGGTGATTGTTGGAAACCCCCCAAGTGTGAATTGCTCACATGGAGCCTCATGCAGCCTCCCAGCATCCAAGAGAAGCTTCCCACTAGTTTTAGATGACTGCAGCAGTCCCTCAACAGTCAAGGATAGCTGCTGAAAATTTCTTATTTGTCAACTATGGTAGCTACGTTAGGTAGGCTTCTCCTAAAAAAGGAAACACTTGGTTTACACCATCCTCACTGAAGTGAGAGATCAAAGCAGAGGGCTGATGGCGAAATATAGGTTTTGGGTTTCCCCAGAACAGAGGTTTTTTGAGAGATAG
This sequence comes from Carya illinoinensis, assembly GCF_018687715.1. Classification (NCBI taxonomy): domain Eukaryota; kingdom Viridiplantae; phylum Streptophyta; class Magnoliopsida; order Fagales; family Juglandaceae; genus Carya; species Carya illinoinensis. The sequence continues at coordinate 7,848,214 of NC_056765.1, forward strand.
AGAACTTGTTTATAAGTATTTGTAATTTTCATACAAACATATTGAAAATACTGAGTTTCCGCTCCAGTGGACGTATGCAAGTTGCCGAATCACTTAAATATTGTCTTTCTATCGTCTTGTGTGATTTTTTGGACAAGCCAGAGGCGCAACAAACAATACTTATAAAAAGAAGAAGAAGTTAACAACGGTACTTTAACACTAGTAAGAGTGCAATAGATTGATGTGTGATGTCATTTTCTTTCAAGATTATGACATATATGTTGACCAAGTCAATTCTTATTCTCAAGTCCAATCGTAGTTTAGATGTTGGAGTCCAAGCCTTGGTCTCCTCCAATCGTCTATCAAAAAGTGCCTTGCAACGATGATTGTCGACTTGAGCTTTGTTGTTGGGTTTGTTTCCTTCACATGAAGAAGTAAATTTCAAGTTCAAAGTTGTCTCTCCTACGCATCTTAGTGCGACATTGTGTCTATGGATGCTTGTCACTTGTTGTTTGGTAGGCCTTGGTAGTATAATTGGAGCATGGTTAATGATAGATGGAAAAACACCTATTCCCTAAAGGGAAGGAGTTGTTCCTATTTTGGCAACTGAGTTGATCCTTTGAGCATTAATGCTAATGATGGTAGAGTTTACGACCAAGCTTGAGCTCAGGTCGACAAACATCGTTGCAAGGTACTTTTTGAAATTGCTATTTTTTTAAGAATCCTTTAGGCATACTGGGGAGATTGGTCCTTTAAGCATTAAGGCTAATGAGACTTCAGAGCACTTTCGGGGAGTTTGCAACCAATTTAGGCTCAAGCTGAAAGTTGTTATTGCAAGGTACTTTTTGATATTGGTGAATTTGTTAAGAACCTTCAAGTATACTACTAGACTTGCCCATGTATTGGTCCCTTGAGCTAAAAGAACAAGTGAAAGGAGATGAAGTCATTGGAGAAAGGATAGGACTTGCTCATAAAAACCATATGAAAAGCGAAAGCTATTTAATATATAGATGCACTCAATGGAGCATGAAAATAATAGAGTTCTAGATCAAGAACGCAACTGATTAGCAAAATACACCCAAATATCTATGAGGATAAGTCCCTCATCACTTTCTCGAAATACAACATGTTTACTTTATGATTTAGGGTATGTTTGGTAAATGAGATTATATGGGAAATTTCAAAAATACTTACAATTTCATTCCCAACATCACTCAAACACCAACTTTTCAATCTTAAATTTTTAACTTTCCCATCTAATTATTATCTAATCAATATAACTTTTTTGACCTTAAAAACACAAATAATTAAACCATTTTTTCTCTCCTTTTCCAAAAATATTATTAAATCATTTCTCTCTCATTACTATTTATAAAATTCTGAGATTCTCCAAGTGTCTCTAAACGAGCCCTTAGAGTCTAAAGTGGCAAGCTTTGCCCACCAACTTAGGGGCCACAAGTAATGTGCACGGTGGACACCACAACCCGCTTTTGAGGGTCATGTGAGATCTACACTCCAAACATGAAACATGACGAACCCCAAGCGGGTGAGCATGTTAAATGCTCCCTACCTGCCAAAGGACCTGAGTGAGGGAGAGCAGCAAGCAGCAACAAAGTACTCGTTAACTTGGGGAGCACCTGGGCTTTAAAAAGCTTAAGAGCACCATTTTGGGGGCGAGTAGGGCTGGGCGTTAGAGTGGTCAACTCTGGCCAGTCGGAGTTGGAGGTCAAGTTGAGCTTCGTTCCAATCGGTGTCGGAGGTCAAAGCCCACTTGAATAGAAGGTCGGAGCCAAGTTAGGCTGGTCAAAACAGTGCTGGGCCAAAAAAACCTAAAAAAGTAAAAAACTTAATAAGATGACTATTACTTTCTATTACTATATATCATGTCAATTTAAACCAATAATCCCTATCCCTTTACTACTTTACCTCTTTAAGCTCCTCAAAAGAGAAAAAAATTGCAAACAAGGAAACATAACACCTAAATCTATAATGTAAATTAGAAGACATCATCATCATTAATAAAATTATAAATTATATTATTATAATGATAATAGAATTGCAAACATTAAAACACAATCTCATGCAACGCAAATTCTTAATGCACACACCCTTTCAAAGTGCAAACATCACACTAATGAGTATTTGTAGCTGTAGATGGATATTACAAAGTTACAAATCACAACTTCCTCTAGGACTCACTCTCCCAATCCCACAACCAAGTATCATAATTAAATTAAATAATGAAAATTAACAATCCCAACTACAACTGCATCTAAAAGCATAGTTCCCACCAGGCACCAAGTAACCAACCCCAACTCTAAGTATCCTGCATTATTTTGAAAACTAAACAAATTTTTACACATTACACTACTTAACATAATACAATTCATGATTCATCTACTTGACTCCCTCCCATAATGTCACTGTCTTAGTCCTTCACAAGTATTGTGGGGTTCACAGGTCTACAAAACAATAAACATTATAACTTATAGAATTAAAAAAATAAAAATATCTAACTAGTCATTTAAAAATTAAGGCTAAAAAGCCTATAAAAGTTACCCGACTCAAACCTATAGTTCTCAGCATCACCAATATTATCTAGTTCAGTAGCCGTTGACCTTAGTCAATTCTGTGTGTAGATAAAGCCACAATTTGTTCAGTAGCCGTTGACCTTAGTCAATTCTGTGTGTAGATAAAGCCACAATTTTTGGAGCTAATGAACTCCAATAAGCATCTAACACATGACCTTCAATTCTAAATGACGACCTAGAGGCAACCATAGTGATAAGAATGCCCAACATATCTTGGGCTATTCAAGAAAGGACTGGAAATAAATGTATCACCAGGTGCCTCAACATTCTCCATAAAGTACGGTTCAATCTCACTTTCACATTATATAATATTCCTTGATGCTTGGATTTACATTTGCATCAAAACTATTGAACTTGGAGCATGTGTGTCATCTAAGGAAGAAGTAGAACTTGCTAGTCTTGAGGAACTTCCTCCAATGTTTGAAGATTGACCACTATTGTCATAATGAAATGAGGCTTCAATATTATTTGTTAATATTCTAATGAACTGATCAGTCTTCTCATTATCGAGGACGTCCCTAATTCAAAAGTCTACAATAACCAACTTATATTGGAGATCAATAAGCGTAGCCACAAATAATAACCTGTTGATTTTCTCAACATTCCCCAATATTTATCATACTTGGATTTCATCCTCATAGCCATACCATTTAACAACCCGATAGTACTTTCAGTTGTCCTTTGCAAGTGGTCTCGATCATTAAGCGCCGAAAACAACTTGATGCTTGGATTTGTCTGCCTTTTCTCCCCATAAACTACTATGATCAATCCTATTTGAAGGCTATTTGTCCATCTTATGGGAGGTTTTCAATTGCAGAGTTTCCAACTCTCACTCATACTAGACCCAATTTGTTGTAGTTTGTGTTGAAATGGATATGTTTCAATAAAAGACTCAATTTGGACTGGCATCATCAGTAGTGAAGTGGGTTTCTACAAAAGATTATATACGAATTTTTCCCATGTTACTGCTCATGTTGTAAACTTCAAGATCATGGGGTTTTTGATTGCAAGAAACTTTACTCATTTAGAAATAAAACCTCGCGTCCCTAGGCCTAGGGTTGATCCATACCAAAAATTACTCTTGATGTTGCCCCAAAGTTTCTAAAACTCCTGACATTCCTCAACCATCCATATAGAGCTTGACAAAACCGCTATAATCTTGCATGATGCTATTGTACATAGGGTTCACATTTCATTTCATCTCATCTTATTCTATCTCATTTCATTTCAACATCCAAACAGCACAAACACAAATACTTTTCAGTTTCAAATTTTTAACTTTTTCATCTAATGATTACAACTTTTACAAACTTCCAAACAAAACACAAAAAATAATTCAACTTTTTCAAATTCTAAAACAAAAATAATATTAAAAAATAATATTATAATGATATTTTAATTTTATAATATTTTAATTTTATTTTTCCAAAACCCTATAAAACATCTTAATTCAAACCCTTTCACTACTATTTACAAATTATTTTACTATTATTCACAAATTATTTCACTACTACTCACAAATTTATGCACATATTCACAAATTTATTTCACTAGATAAAGTCCCTCTAGGTAACTTCTTTGCCATTCTAGATGACAAGTTACACCTAAAATTATATTACAACGATATTTTAATTTTATAATATTTTATTCAATTTTTTGTTTTTCTTTTTCCAAAACCCTATAAAACATCTTAACTCAAACCCTTTCACTACTATTCACAAATTATTTTACTATTATTCATAAATTATTTCACTATTATTCACAAATTTATGCATCTATTCACAAATTTATTTCACTAGATAAAGTCCCTCTAGGTAACTTCTTTGCTATTTTTTTTGATAGGTTTGCATGTGAACAATTCCCATACACATGACAACCCGCAACCTTATCACCGGCGTTCTTGCCGGTGGTGATTAACCTCACGTTTCTTGACACTTCTCGTCGGAATCCCTTCCCTTTTCTTTTTCTTATTCCTAAGTTTAGTCTGTTGAGTGGGTGAATCAGTGATGGTGTGGAGCAAAGAGGTACACATAGACCAGAAATTTTTTACATTCATAAAAGAGGATGGATGGTGGTGGAGCATAACAGAAAGTAGCTGCCGTATGAGGAATAACATTTCCGTGGATAACAAAGCTCTGCGGTGGCTGGCTTCAATGGTGAAGTATTGCATGGTCTCATAGGGATCGTCGGAGTTTTTAAGGACACGCAGAAAAGGTTCCCAAGTTTTTGTAGTACAGAGAGGCCGTAACCTTAAAGGGAGTTTCCTCTCCATTTCGGTGCTAGGCAATATGAAGAGAAAAGGCTTGTTAATGGTGCCGGAAGGAAGAAAAGGCGAGGGATGGAGAAACTTTAGAGATACACTGAAGGAACTCCTCCCTTCTTCCTCTGTCCCGAAAGAAATGGAGTTGGGTGGTGGTCACGGTGGCTCATCTCGGGCTTTCCCTTCTCGGCCAAAGGTAGATGGTACACGAACCTATAGTGAGGTGACCCAAGCTCAGAGGATTCAGCCTCAAGCTGCGTAGCATGCAGGGGTGACAGGTTCCATTTCAGTGGAAATGCAGAAAGGGGTCGACGTTGGCAGTAAGCGGTCTGGTGCAAATGAGGAATCATCGATCCTTGAAGTGCTGGATTTTATGAAGGAGAGAGGGTGGGGGCATTATTGGAAGAAATAAATGAGATAAAACTCAGCGTCAAGGGGAAACAACTTATGTTATGTGAAGTGGGGACTAATGGCAAGCCAAATGGGCCAGGCCCCGATGGGTGTTGGACCAAGGCAAAGGCCACGGGTCACAGGCCCAGAGGGATCCTAGGCCCAACAGGTCCACAGCCTGTTACGACATTACGGGCTAAGGGCCCAGAGGGAGCTCACGGGAAACTCGTATGGCAACAGCGTAGCCAGACGGGGTGCAGCCCAGAGGGGACTGGCTAGGCCCTGAAGGCGCTACCGGTGCCGCCGGTAATGGCGCCACCTCCGATGAAGGCTCCTGTATCAACCTCTGTACACAAGGTTCCAGATGAACCAGCTCTTATCATCTCACGTGAGGGCCCGATGGGAGTGCAACTCCCACATACAACATCAGCGACACCATAGGAGGCTTCGATGGGGAAGGAAAATGGGCCAGCGGTGCAACAGAGGACAGTGACGGTGGTACAGAGACAAAAATTTGAAGAGAAAGACCGCCACTTTCTCGGCGTTGTTTCTATGGGGGTTCCACCTCCACAGACAGCAACGACAGTCGTCGGCGACGCTTCTCCAGAGCTAGCTTTGGTTGTTTTCGAAGAGGAATCTCAGAACCTTACAGTGATAGGATTTGTGCCCCAGATCAAACAAAGTTTTGGAGTCCTGGTTTCCAAAACAGTGATGGAAGAGTCAGAGGAGGGGGAGATGGGTCAGTTGGTGTCGAGGGATGTGTTTGAAGAGGTGGAGAATGTAGAGGCACAAGTGGAAGTTTATGATAAAAATAGTATGAAGTTGAAGGGAGAGGAAAAGGGGGAGGCTGAAGGAGAAGAAGTTTTGCTCTTATGTGAGCCCTCTAGAGTAACAGAAGAAGGAGGGGGATGCCCAGAAGGTGATCTCACACCTTTAAGGAGTATTCCTCCCAACACTCCACCGGATTGGATTCTAAAAAAAGTGGAGGAGCTTCAAGATTGGATAGGGATATCCTATAAAGGATACGAAGAACAGTTCAAGGCACTCCTTATTGCCATTGAAAGGGACACCAAAAAGGGAGAACAGGGGTGAAGGAAAATAGGGAGTTAAAGAGGCTTACTTGGTCTCTTAATTATGAAGGTAGAGAGGGGTGTGTGAGTAGGGGGCGTCATAGAGGAAGGGCTGGATTAGTTGATTAATGTTGCCTAAAATCCTGACATGGAATGTAAGAGGGCTGAATGACATCAATAAACGCCTTCAAATAAGATCATTACTTAGGCAATGGAAGGTAGACATCATATGTTTGCAGGAAACTAAATTGAAACAAATCACAAGAAGAACCATTCGGAGTATTTGGGGTTGCCAATATGTAGGTTGGGTGTATTTACCTTCGAATGGGGCGTCGGGGGGGATATTGGTCATGTGGGACAAAAGAGTGGTAGAGAACATTGATGAGTATGTGGGAGAATATTCTGTGGGTTGCTTGTTTAAAAATTCAGAAGATGGTTTTGAGTGGGCTTTTGTTGGGGTATATGGTCTTAATTTAGAGGGTGAACGGAGGTTACTTTGGGATGAGCTTGCAGGTTTATGCTCATGGTGGGAGATGCCATGGTGCATGGGGGGGGGGGGGGGGGACTTTAATGTGACAAGATTTCCAAGTGAAAGATCGGGAGAGGGTTGGCAAAATCATGCTATGTGAGAATTCTCAGATTTCATTTCAGAGTTGGGACTCATGGACATACCTCTCTTGGGAGGTGAATATACTTGGTCTAGCAACCACGCCTAGTCAAGAATACTTGGTCTATCTCCTTCATAGGAGATACAATATTCAGACTCTTGTTAGAAAAAACTCACTCAGTTATGCTCGGACCATTTTCCTATTTTGTTAGATTGTGGGGGAATACCGGGGGGCAGACGGCCCTTTAAGTTTGAGAATATGTGGTTAAAATCCGAGAGATTTGTGGAGTTGGTTAGGCAATGGTGGAGTTCGTATCAAATGCAGGGCACTCCAAGCAAGGTATTGGCGGGAAAGTTGAAGGCCTTAAAGAGGGACTTGAAGACTTGGAGTGAACAGGTATTCGGTAATGTAGAAGCAAAGAAGAGATCCTTGTTTCAAGAGCTACAAAGTTTAGAGGGTGTGGAAGATGAGGAAGGTCGAAAAGGGCAAGTAGTTACAGAACTAGAAAGGTTGATATTAATGGAGGAGATTTCTTGGAGGCAAAAGTCAAGGGCTTTGTGGCTAAGGGAGGGAGATAGATCTACAAAGTTTTTTCACCGAGTGGCAAACTCTCATAGAAGGTTCACTACAATTGAGTCCATGAACATTGATGGCGAGGTAGTTTCTGATCAAGCAAAAATCAAAGACCAGTAGCTGGACATTTTGACCATTTGTTGGAAGAACCGTTTGCATGGAGGCCTACAGTAGATGGGTTAGCTTTTGATACCATTGATCGTCTTAGTATGACTTGGTTGGAAAGACTATTCGAAGAAGTTGAGGTACATCAAGTTATCAAGAAATTAGACAAAACTCCGGGGCCGGATGGTTTTACTATAGCATTTTTTCAGACTTGTTAGGAGGTGGTAAGAGACGATATTATGCTGGTTTTCCAGGAGTTCTTTACTTTTGGTAAATTGAGAAGAGTTTGAATACTACCTTCATTGCACTCATCCCCAAAAAAACGGGTGCAAGAGAGGCACAGGATTTCAGGCCTATTAGTCTAGTGGGTAGTGTGTATAAGATTCTTGCAAAAGTCTTGGCCAACAAAATCAGTACGATCTTGGATAAGATCATTTCGAAGTCTCAAAATGCATTTGTACGAGGAAGGCAAATACTGGACTCGGTTTTGGTAGCCAATGAATGTTTGGATAGCAGGCTTATAAGTCAAAGATCCCGGGTATTTTGTGTAAATTGGATATGGAGAAGGCTTATGATCATGTCAATTGGAACTTTTTGCTCTATCTTTTGGGAATGTGTGGTTTTGGGGAAAAATGGAAGGGATGGATACGTCATTGTATTTCTACAGCTCGATTTTCAGTTTTGGTAAATGGTGAATCTGTGGGTTTCTTTAATAGTTCTCAGGGGCTACGACAAGGCGACCCACTATCTCCTCTACTATTTGTGATCGTGATGGAGGCCTTAAGTTGGATGGTGTCGGCCGCTATAGCAGGTGGTTTCGTTTCAAGATTCTCAGTGGGCAATGGGCCTATTACTATTTCTCATCTTTTATTTGCAGATGATACGTTGCTGTTATGTGATGATAATGTAGCGCATATTCAATCCTTGAAGGCCATTTTAAGATGTTTTGAAGCGGCTTCCAGTTTAAAGATAAATCTAGCGAAGACAGAAATGGTGGCTGTGGGGGATGTAAGTAATATTCAGGGGCTGGCCAGTATTTTGGGGTGTGGGGTCTCCTCGTTGCCAATGAAGTATCTTGGGCTCTTTTTGGGGGCATCTTTCAAAGCGAAGACAATTTGGGGGGAGGTGCTAGAAAAATTAGAACGCAGGTTGGCTGGGTGGAAAAGATTATATTTGTCCAGGGGGGAGGATCACACTTATCAAGAGCACATTATCTAATCTTCCCACTTATTTCTTGTCTCTATTCCCCTTCCAACTAGCATTGCCTCCAAGATTGAAAAATTACAACATGACCTTTTGTGGAGTGGCATAGGAGATGAGTTTAAATTTCATTTAGTTAGATGGGAAAAGGTGTGCACACCTTTGCGTGTGGGTGGTTTAGCGGTCCATAATGTGAGGTTGTTTAATCAGGCCTTACTTGGGAAATGATTGTGGAGGTATAATTACGAGAAGGAAGCACTATGGAAAGGGGTGATTGATGCAAAGTATGGAAGTGCTAGGGGAGGTTGGTACTCTAATGAGGGAAGGGGAAACATGGTGTGGGGTTATGGAAGTATATAAGAAAAGGGTAGGGGTATTCTCTAGCAACACCAGGCTAGGTATGGGGAATGGCAGAGAATCAGCTTTTGGAATGATGTATGAGTGGGTGATACAGCTCTTAAGGAGGCTTACCCTGATATTTTCAGCATTGCGAGGGAAAAAGATGCAAATGTGGCAGACTTGTGGGGTACTACACATGATACTCAAGTGTGGAACATAAATCTCACTAGAGAGGCTCATGACTGGGAAGTGAGCATGCTGGTGGAGTTTTTTTAACCTACTTCATAACATCTCCCCTAATGCTTTAATTGATGATAAGCTGGTTTGGTGTGCATCTCGGAAAGGAAAATTCTCGGTAGGCTCTTATTATGCGATTCTTGCAGCCTCACCTTTGCCTAACTTCCCGTGGAAGAGTATATGGAGGAATAAAGCACCTCCCAAGGCGGCATTCTTTGTCTAGACAGCAGCCCTCAGGAAGATCTTAACCATTGATAATTTAAGAAGACGCGGTCTTATAATGATGGATTGGTTGCAAAAAGAGTGGGGAAACAGTAGATCATCTCCTCCTACATTGTGATTTTGCTAGGGACACTTACAATCATTTTTTTAGCAGGATGGGGTTAGCATGGACAATGCCGGGAAGGGTAGCTAAATTATTGGCAAGTTGGAGAGGGATATCAGGGACAATGCAGATTGCAGCACTATAGAAAATGACCCCTATCTGTATCTTATGGTGCATTTGGAGTGAACAAAACAACAGGCTTTTTGAGGACCAGGAAAGATCTATAGAAGAATTTAGGGGTTTTTTATGGAAGACTTTATTTTTGCGGGCCATGGCTGTAGAGTTCAATGGTCTCAGCTTCCATGATTTCCTTGTAACTTTTTCTACCTTTTAAAACGGTGTATTCACATGTATACTTCCAGTGTACCTGGCTTACGCCTTCTTCTCATTAATAAAGTTTAATATTATTTATAAAAAAAAAAAAACTTCTTTCCTATTCTAGATGACAAGTTACACCTTGATTTTTCTCTTGAACCATTTATTGAGAGAGAGAGAGAGAAAGGGGGGGGGGGGGGGTTCAAATGATTCGGACATGATTGAAGATTTTGTAAAGAAGAAGGGAAAAAGAGTGACTCGGGGGGTTCACAGGAGTAATTCCCAAATCCAAAACTCAAATACTTTCCTGATGAATCCTATTTTAGTTTGGAATGTTATAGGTATTTCAATTAAAAGTACACTTATTCATTTGAAACATTTGGTGAAAATTAATTATATATAAAAAAAAAAACATTTGGTGAAAGTGTACTAGTATAGAATCAATGTTTCCTTTTAATATAGCGAGCTGGGTTTTTCCCATTTCTTCTCAATCAAAAGAGCACGGTAGGAAAACTTTTATATTCTGGCCTGCCTTGTTTTTTTATCTCTATGTTTTTTTCCTTTCTCATACATATATAGTTTCTTATGCTTTTACCTTTATATCTGTTCATATAGACTTCATGTAAATAGTGGTTTCTGAGGTTACTGAATATTATATACTCTTAGTTTTCCCAAAAAAGGCCTTCCAAACTTTACAAGCAAAAGTTTGAGGAGCCAAACATAAGAGAGTCCAATTTGTACCACCATGCCACACACAGAGAATATGAGAGAAAAAGTGCTTATCTGTTCATTAGTGGAATATAGTATTGGGGTTTGGTATTTGTATGGTTTCTCAGTATCACTAATTTTTGTTAATCAATTTCTTCTTGATCATCTTCATTAGTGGAGGGAACTTTTTTTAGTGCCTTGTTTGATTCTCCTCTCTCTCTCTCTCTCTCTCTCTCTCTCTCTCTCTCCTTCTCTTTTTGCTTTGTGACGCTAAAAAGGTCTCTTATCTGTTCGTAATTTTGAGATTTTTCCTCATTGTTTTTGAGTTTTATCCACAAAGCCATATATAAAACAAGGAATTCCAGTATTAACACGTTGTTCTTTTAGTTTGAATGGGCCTGGCAACACCCAAATGAATCACTGGCTGTGAGGAAGGCAGCTGCGAGCTTTAAATCCGTATCTGGAATAGCTAATAAGATCAAAATGGCATACACAATGCTCACCCTCCCAGCCTGGCAAAGGTATCATCTTACGTTTCATTCGAGTTTATACGCATGGAGTAATATACTGTAACTAAGTTTTGCTGGTTAAAACTGATTTTTTCCCTTTGATTCATGCATGATCAGCTTGAACATCACTGTAAATTATTTTTCAACGAAGTACACAAATCATTATGCTGGTTGCCCAAACTTGCCTGAGCATATGAAGGTCCAAGTTTGCCCAATGGATGAGCTTCCTTGCTATTCAGAATTAAGAGATGTGAGTTTAAGTGAAAACGAAGATGAATGGGATAATAAAGAAGAGTGTGATGGAGGTAGTTGTACTGCCAGCGGGTTTGTACAAGAAACAATACCGGATTCCATGGTTCAAAATTCGTCAGATAATGAGATTGACATCATGGACCCGATGGCCGAGTTCTTTTATGGACAGGGTAATGAACTTGAAAAAGATTGTGCAGAGTCATCTTGTTTCATAACAACATCATCTCCAATCGCCACTAGGTCAGTTAGTTTAGAAGAATTTGCTGATGGAAGAGATATGGATAAAGCTGCTAGTGTTGAATTGCAACTACCGGTAGTAACGTCTGGTTACACCGCTCAACCGCCAAGCAGCAGCTATGCTGCACCTCATCATATTGAGATCATAGATATCTCAACCCCATCGCCTGACTGCAGAACTAGTTTATGCGGCAAAAAGAGAAGAATTTCTACTATCTGTCCTCAGATTATCGACCTTACCAAATCTCCAGCTTTTGTCCAACTATAAAAATGTTGGACATATCTCCAAGCAATTATGAATACCTGTTCCTCAGTTTGTTCAATTCTAAGTTTGAACAAAATAATCCATTGTAATAAATTAATAATTAATATTCAAGAAAATCTGAGTTTTACCATATTCTACTCATCATGTTCCAATGTAGGCAGGCACATTATTATACGATCAATGATTGATAGACATTTGTTTGAGAATTGATATTAGAATCCGAGTCCCAATATCATTTAGGACTTTTCCATTAGGATCACTTGATATATGGCTCCTTAGACGCTACATAAGCAATTCGTTGAACCGTATGGCACACTAGTAAATTAGCACTCTTGAACCTTCAAAGTTATTCCTCAACAATACAAACAATTAAATCTGATACAAAGACAAAATAGGAGATACAAGGAATTATTCAGCATGTTTAGCTAGCTAGAGAATGGCTTTATATTTGACTAGTTCAAAATTTTAAAATAAATAAAGACAATTTGATTAAGAAAACTCCAAACCAACTAATTCTTTCATTTAAAATAAACGCATTTAAAATGTGATGACTCGGTGTGATTATATGAAAGCAAGTAACTGTGGATACTCATCTTAAGTTGTACCTATCTTACCCCTTTTTAATTAAATAGCCACGAGAGTTATTGCTCCTAAAATTTTATATATACACACACACACACACACACACACGTGTGTGTGTGTGTGTCATGTTACAATAGTGATACCCATTATAATTTTAAAAACCCAAAATACAAATCATTTGTTAGCATAGTTGATGTAAAAAGCTTGTACATCAACGGTGTCTTGGGTGTGTGAAAAATAAGGCTTATAGTCGATTACATTCTTACAATCGAATTAAGTGTTAATGATACAGAGAACCATAATAACCGGCCTATGGATTCTTTAGAAATTCTTTAGAAATTGATATGTTGGGAACTTGGAGTTTAGGATCATTGGGGAGGCCATTTGGAGGACCAAAGATCAAGACAATACTTTATTGAGGAGGCCGAGTGGAAGGCCTATAATCTTGGCCCATTTTTTTTAAATATATTATTATTCTTATTAGAATATGGAATAATAGTACCATGTCTTTATTTCACTTTTATTTTAATATGTTGATGTAATATTAGTCGTAAACTCTTTTAAGTATTTTATTTTATGAAATAAAAGCTGATCTAATAGTTGTAGAAATGCATACCAGCCTAGTGCGAATGAGATGAGAGTCTTAAGTATATTATAACATAATTCTTAATTAATTTTTCAAGAAAGGTATGACTTAGTAGTATCTTAATTAAGAATATTGGTTCACTTTGATGCTATATATATATATAGTCTATATATGTCGGTTGATATGAAAATGCTTCGATGACTTTGATATTATAATCTAATTTTAAGTCAATTAATGAATTTCATTAAAATAACAAGTAAAGGAATACTTATGATCCTTCGGGTGGATTACAATAACAAGATTGTTATGCATATAAATATTGTGATGAGGATGGGTTAACTGAAGTGTTGGTTGTTTTGGGAGTGAAAGAGACCTTTTTAATTCGCAACACCATCGGCTCAAGTGAAGGAGACAGACCAAAAATATCATGTCAATGATCGATCATAAGATGATACGATCGAGAGCTTTGAGGCGGGAATGAAGTGCCATGTGTTGGGACGTTTCTGTCTATCTCCAATGCATCTTTCAGTGGATCAGCAAGTCAATGTTTTCCTTGTACTTTCTACCAATTAAATGTGATTGAGTTTTTTTTTTTAGTTCAGCTCCTTGGTGATCATGTTGCACCCCCTACGCCACCCTCTGTAACCTGGCCGCTACCGCTCTGTCTACATACTCAATCCATAGTTCGTCTATGGTGCTTTTATCTTGTTGCAACCATCCCTTTGCTATGGGATATGAATTTGACTCCAAAAAATTACACACCCCTTTGCTTGATTTGAATTTTAACTTGGTTTAATTGCGATTCATTCCCACTTCACTTAAACCATAGCTTTAACTTGCATATATATATTCATAGGAGATTTTTAACGTACATTATCACATAAAGTGTCTAATTTTTTCAGGCCACTGAACAATAAATTCAAGTTGTAATTAAGTAGCTTCTCATGATATATGGACCGTATTCATCAAATCAAATGAATAAAGTTATATATTTTCAAAATTATAATTCAAATAATAATAAAACAATTAACTTTATTATAAAAATTATAAGACATCATGAGTTGAATTGGACTTTCAGAGTATAATTAATCTAACATAAATAAAATCAATCACCTTGTACTATCAACATCTGCCGGCTTTTCCACATGATCATGTTCTAAATAAAAAAACATGAATCCTGCATTCATCAGCAGAGACCACTGTAATTCTTGCAGGACCCGGAATTGCATGCAGCCCACTCACCCGCACATGAGAACTTCTAATTTATGTTTAAATGAAATCCACTCTATGGCTATGAATGCTGATCTTTCTTCCCCAATAAACCAATCCATTAATTAAATAAAACCCATAATTATCGGAGTCATATGCCATAGAATGATATGGAAAACCTATTTAAACTACTGATCGATCTAAAGACTCGGCAAATTCTTCATCATATCTTGGGTCTGATCTCTCAGCAATATCTGCAGAAATGCCTACTGCAACTTGCTCGGATTTTCCCCCGAAATCCCCCCAAACCAAGCAAAAAGAAGGTAGGTTCTTCTCCAAGCTGCACCCAACAACCACCAAGTTCTCCAAGCCCAAGTCTTTGGAGGATTATCATGGAGGAGAATCTGCATCTGCTTCAGTTCCATTCATGTGGGAGTCTCGACCAGGAACTCCAAAGGTCAAGTACTTAAACAAAGAAGCTACTCCTACTCTCCCTCCTCTCACTCCTCCACCTTCCTACTATTCCAGCTCTCCCACAAAACGACCTGCCACCAGAAAGAACTCCAGGCCCTGCACTCTTTTGCACGCCATCTTCCCTAAGCGCAATAACGCAAGCAAACCACGTCTCCCTTCATTGTCACCGGCTTCTTCATCTAATTCTTCTTCTTCTTCATCGTCGTTTGCGTCTTCACCAATATCACGGTCCTATTCAGTGCCATCTTCTTCATTAACAACAGCGTCGAATCCTCGTCAACGGGACCGAATGCCAAACCCAAGGCTGTATTTTGATCCGAGGTTGGACGAGGAAGTGCAAGAAGATGAATTGCCTTCAGTTCCGGCCTCTTGCTTTAGTCTTGGAGTGAATGACAGGTCCAGAGGCTGCTATGCATCTGTTATCAAGGAATTGCTTAGAGATTGTAAATAAAATAAATAAAAATGGAGTTCCTAGGCTCTGTGCTGGAAACTCCAGTTTGATTGTTTCCTACTTGTGTCATGCAGTACGTACTGAGAATATATTGAACAATCGAGTAGCTTCTCCAATGTCAACCCTGATTCTTGGATGGATCAATTATATATATAAATGCCCGTTATTGATCATTATTACGATCAGATATGTCTAATTAGTTTTGCTAATTCTTCTCTTCTTCTTGTGCACGAAATTAGAATATATAGGACAGTACTAGATCTGCGAATTGTCCAATATTTGATTAACTACGCATTCTGATGATATCTTAATTTAGTAGATTTGAAGCGAAATCCAAAAGAAATCATTCAAGATATTGCAGGCCATCTTGACGCTAGTATTCTAACTCTTTTAGAATGGTTTGATAGTTATGCTATTTATAAGTCGGTGCATGTGTAAATACAAAACTTATCATTATAAGTTATAAAGAAAAGTCAAATTCAAAGATTTTATATTGGTTAATTAATGTGATTGGCTTTCTCATCCTTAGTGTATAATGAGTTAGTTTATGTATAGTCCTCAAATAATGATTGTTCACGCAAGTCTATATCATTATTTTTAATTTTTTTTTTAAATTACGTGCAATAATATATTTTTTAAAATGATGCCTTTTCCCCTTTTGTCCTCATACATCAATGGGTTTGCCCATGCAATCTCCACTTGGGACTGCAAATAGAATTTTATATAATTAATTTAGTGTGGTAATAAAGGATTTGTAAATATAATTTTTTATAAGTTATAATTTGTCGTCTATCATTGTAATTAAAGATGGATTACTCATGCAAATCCAAACTGGTATTATCATGGCGTATTAGGGTCTAAATTCTACAGTGCTTAATTACTTTAAAAAAATAGATTTATGCTAAAATGGTAAGAAACGCTGAATTTTCATTGGATTGAGGAGATATCAGTCGTTTTCCCACAAATAATCTATTTAGGTTTATTTTTGTCATCTTTAAGAAATATTTTGTTTCAAATTTTGAAAGTGATTTCGATTTCAATCATGGCTAAATTCTTGGAAGAATTATTGATTAATTATGTAATATTTAACTTTCAGGCAATAATTTATATTTTCCCTTCTTGGAAATTTTTTTCATAATCTTGAATTTTGAAACTATTTAAGCTTGGCTTGCAGGATTAATTAAAAGATTTCTAATTTTATCATTAATCAATATTTTTATGAATGTTCTCATTGTTATGCATCTTTTCTCAAACTCAATTCTTTGTTTCTGTTGATTAAATAGCCTGCATCAGAATAATTCTATTTGGCCTAGTGTCAACATAGAATTTGAACCGGATACCCCATATCAGTTTGGGTTTCTATCAGTGATCCTTTAAATATGATTAAATATAATCTTAAAAATGATATATACTAGAAATTAACTGAATCTTGTCTATTATTCTTCGTTGTTTTGCTTTCTACTTATTTTTTCATATTTTCCTGCTAAGCTTCTAATTTGAAGCCCCAAAATTTTCCCAAACTTGTCTCGAATTTAAATTTTAGTTATTTAAAGAAGTAAAAGCTCTTTTTCGATCCTCTTTTGAGTGAAAGAAGAAATTACAAAAGCATTCGAATTAGTACATGATATATGATGCATTAACTCTACGCTTTCTAATTAATACATGATTAGTGTAAAATATTTTTAGAAATGCCCTAGATATTATAATTTATAATATGTACCTGGTTTTTTAATGTCTTATGGGGCTTTCAAAAGCTTTCAAGCAAAAAACAAAATAATATTTCTGTCCTGGGTTTTCCTGATCTATAGAGACGATTTCTACTACCCTAGTGCAGTTTCTTCTCTCCTCTGGTTACGATCATGGAGGAAGATCTCCATGTCCTATATACGAAGCTGTTGTTAATGGAGAAAGTAAGTGAATATGTGGTGGTGGAAACGGAAAAATGGAAGATGTACTCCTCTGTGGTGGCAAGTGTTTGTTTATGAAGCTCTTCACCAAGAAATATTTTAACAGGGAATTTTTCAAAGGTGCTATGAGGAAAGTGTGGCAAAAAGTTATGGGTGTTAAGTTTTGAGATCTTTCTCTGGTCCTCTTTCTTGTCAAGTTTGAAAGTTGTAGAGACAATGGGAGAAGGTTCTAAAGGAGGGGCCTTGGACTTTTGATAAGCATCCAATCTTGTTAAAGGAAGTGGATGGAAGGCTACAAGTGCAATAGGTTCAGATGACAATGGCTACGTTCTAGGTTAGGCTTCATGATTTACCTCTCATGGCGAGGAATGAGTATGTTAGTAAGAAGCTTGGGGAAAAATTAGGGACTGTTGAAGAGGTGGATCTAGAGAAGAGGGAGGTGGAGTGGGGTGAGTATATGAGGGTGTGAGTTATGTTAATTGTTACCTAGCCTCTCATGTTACACGGTTCCAAATTGTCTATTGGTGGTCAAGGACTTCTGAATTTTGCTACTGGTGTGATAGGTTTGGCCATACTGACAAAGATTGTGCTTTTAGGATGTGGGATGTTGAGGTGAAGATTCGGCTGCTCAACCTTATGGGTTATGGCTTTGGGCAAGGAGTTATGGTGACCGGAACAATCAGGGATGGGCTCGTCTAACTACTTTTGATAAGGATACGAACAATAATGCTGAAAGGGGAGGTGAGGTCCCTCATGATCTGGTAGTTGTGTAGTCGGCAGGGGGAGGGGATGGCATGGTAATTGGAGTTCGACTAGTGACGGCAGATGAGGCACTAGGTTTGCTCAAAATGTAATGGCTACAACTTCAATGGAGCCAGTAGCAGTGGGAGAGGGGGTTGATTTTTAGGGGAGAGGTTACCCATAATCGATTTTCATGGGAGTGGTGTTCCAGGGATTGTGAGGGATAAGTTACCCATAACTGATTTGCATGAGAGCGAAGATTTTGGGGTTGTTAATGGGGATGATATTTTGGTTACTGATTCGAGACATAAATGGTAGGAGATGGAAGGTAGTTTGGAGTTGGGGAGTAATGTGGGTGGGCCTTCTGGTGCCTAGCAGTTAGTCCTGAGTAATGGTGGGCTAGGGCTCGTGTTTAAATCTCGACATCTCTTGTAGCACCATAAGTGGCACCGTGTGTTGTCGTTTCGCGATGAAACGATAAACCCTAACTCTGAAACTTGCTAAGGTCAGTTTTCTGAGGCTGCTAAGAAAAAAAAAAGTTGGGGAAAGGGGAAGGGGCTGTACAGCAAAATGCTGTGAAGAAGTTTAAGTTAGAAAGCGTCTCGGCTAACGAAGATGTGACCCAGGTTGAAATTTCATTGTCAACAGCAGTGGCTATTAAACAGCATCCCTGACAACCATGAAACTTTGTGTTGGAATGCTCATGGGCTTGGAAACCCATGGGGTATTCGCACCCTCTGCGATTTAGTCAAGAGGGAAGGGCATGCCATGTTGTTTTTGCAAGAGATAAGACTCTCTGTTCATGCAGTTGAAAAATGCAAGTATAAGCTTGGGTTTCCAAATTGCTTAGCTATTAGTGCTACTGGTAAGAAAGGGGGGGGGGGGGTAATTGCATTACTATGGGAGAAGGATGTAGATTTATCGATTATAACTTTTTCTTCTTGCCATATTGATGCTGTTGTTAATGATGCTGCGGTGAATTGTGGAAAATGGTTCTTAATTGTTGTTTATGGTTACCTTGAGACAAATCTACATTATAGGACCTTGGATCTCATTAAGGGTTTGTGTTGGTCGAATGGGGAGGCTTGGTTAGTGATGGGGGACCTGAATGAAATCATATTCCATCATGAAAAATAGGGTGGGAGGCCTAGACTTGAGAGACAACTTGAAACACTCAGGAATGTAGTTGAGGAATGTGGTTTGTGTGATATGGGTTTTAATGGTTATAAATTTACATGGTTAAATAGGAGGGAAGGAAATCAATGCATTAGTGAAAGGCTTGATAGGTTTCTACCCAATTCAGCTTGGTGGAACTCTTTTCCAAATGCTAGAGTTTGTCATGGTTTTGTGGTCTATTCGGACCATTTACCCATTTGGGTGGATTTGAAGGGGTAGGTTGAGCTTCCTAGAGTAAGAAGGCCCTTTTAATTTGAGGAAATGTGGGTGGGTGATAAAGATTGTGAAGCTATTATTAAAGAACAACAGTGAAGGAGTAGTGCCTAGTCAAACATGGAGGATTTAGTGGGGATGATTTGAGAGTGTGGGGCAAAACTGGATGCATGGAATAGAAATAGTTTTGGTCATGTGCAGAAGAAACTTCAGCAAGTGAAATTGCAGTTAAAAAAGCTAGACAACCGAGGGGTTAATTAATATAGCCCTAAATTTGGCCAGAGAGAAGGTACAAATTTGGTTGGAGAGGGATGAGGTAATGTGGCGACAGAGGTCAAAGACTTTGTGGTTAAAGGAAGGACACCAAAACTCTAGATATTTTCATATGAAAGCCTCACAAAGAAGAAAAAAGAATAGACTGGTGAGGATTCAGGATGATAGTGGCTAGTGGTAAGAGGGCTCTAACAAAGAAAAGGTGATTCTTGACTACTTTAGAGTTTTATTCAACACTGCCAACTCGAGTGATTCTCTAGAGTTTTTGAATGTTCTGAGAGGTAAAGTCACATCACAAATGAATGAAGACTTAAGTAAAGAGTATACTGAAGTTAAAGTTAGGGAGACATTGCAGCAAATGAATCATTCTAAAGCTCTAGGCTCGGATGTCATGTCTCCAATATTTTTCTAAAAATATTGGCATGTGGTAGGGAGTTCTGTTAGTGCAACTGTTTTACATGCTCTAAATTTAGGTTCTTTCCCCTCATCTTTGAACCATACTTTTATTATCTTGATTCAAAAAAGGAAGTTCACTCTTAAAGTTGCTGATTATAGATCGATAATTCTGTCTAATGTGGCTTACAAATTAATTGCTAAAGTCCTTGCAAATAGGTTGAAATTGGTTTTATCTGGTATTATTGGGGAAAGTCAAAGTGCTTTTGTTCTGGGACATTTAATTATTGATAATGTACTGATTGCCTATGAGATAATACATTATTTAAAGCTTAAGAAAAAAGGGAAGAAGGGATTTATGTCTTTGAAATTAGATATGAGTAAGGTGTATGATAGAATGGAGTGGAGTTTTTTGAAATATATTATGGAGGTCATGGGGTTTAGCAGGGTTTTGTAAGGTTGATCATGCTGTGTGTAAGCTCTGTGTTTTTTTTTGTGCTGATTAATGGTGTGCCTAAGGGTCCTATAATTTCATCTAGAGGACTTAGACAAGGGGAACCATTGTCTCTTTATCTATTTCTCTTGTATACTAAAGTGTTGACTACTCTATTAAAGGATGCTGGTTTGAGAAAGAATATCTCAGGTTTACAGATATACAGAGGGGCCCCAAATATAACTCATATGCTTTTTGCATATGATAGTTTGGTTTTTTGTAAGGCTAAGATAGAGAGGAATAGGAGAGTTCAAGCTCTTCTAGCGAAGTATGAAGCTGTTTCAAGCCAAAGAATTACTCGTGAAAAAATAACCATGGTGTTTAATGGTAATGTGTCTAGGGGAGTTAGAGAGGAGATAAAAAATTTGTGGGAAAATTCTGAAATATAGTAGTATGATAAGTATCTAGGTCTTCCACTTGTCATAGGGAGGTCTAGAACTCAAATGTTTCAATCTATAAAATAAAGAGTTTGGCAAAAATTGCAAACTTGGAAGGAGAAGTTGTTGTCACATGGTGATAAGGAAGTGTTGTTAAAGGCTATGACTCTCTCAATTCCTTCATACACCATGGGTTGTTTTTTTCTCCCCTTGAGCTTGTGTGTAGAATTGGAGGGTATACTCGCTCGGTCTTGGTGGGGCTAAAAGAAAATTAGTGGAGGATACGCTAGTTAAGTTGGAACAAAATGTGTGTAAGGAAGTCGTATGGAGGTATGAGGTTCAAAAATTTGAGAGTTTTTAACTTGGCAATACTGGCTAAATAAAGGTGGAGGTTATTCCAAGATGAGAATTCTTTACTTTCCAGATTGCTCAAAGCTAAGTATTTCTCAGGTTCAAATTTCTTGAAAGCTGGGTTGGGCAGATTTCCATCTTACACTTAGAGAGGTATTTGGGAGGCAAAAAAATGGATTGTAGATGGGTGTAGATGGAGGATAGGTGATGGAAACTCTGTTAACATTTGGCTTAATAAATGGATCCCAGGTCATAATTCACTAGTAAAGAAAGGGACTATGGTTAGGGATGAACACAAGCTGGATTGTGTGAATTCTCTTATTTTTGAAGATGCTAGAGCTTGGGATGTGGGAAAAATTAGAGCTCTCTTTAATCCAAGTGTTGTGGGGGAAATTATGAAAATTGTTCTGTGTGATGGAAATAGTGCAGATAAGAGAGTATGGGGTTATGAAAGGAATGGCCTGTTTAGTGTTAGATGTTGTTATAAATTCATTCTAGACCAGCAGGGCTTTTAGGAAGCTAAATCCTCATCAACAAGTGTTCAGAGAGCGGTTTGAAAACAAATTTGACAAATGCCTGTGCCCAACAAGATCAAAATTTTTGCATGGCGTGATTGTAAGAATGGGTTGCCTACAAAGGAAAATCTATTGTTAAAGCATGTTCCAAATGATGGGGTCTGCAACCTGTGTAATGTTGAAAGAGAAGGAATTTATCATGCTTTGGTTAGTTGTGTGCAAATTTAGAGAAGCTGGACAGATTACTTACCTACTTTAGTTATTGATAAATCCATGAATGTCTTTGAGGTGGATTTTAATTGATGTCAAGCTAAACAATATGACAGATTGTCTATTTTCTTTGTTTTGGCTTAGGGGTTTTGGTATAGGAGAAATAAATATATCCATGAATAGGTGATCATTTTTCCTAATCAAGCTTATGAAAATGCAGTATAACTCCTGAGTAGTCATAAAGCTATTCATAAACAATCCGGGGTATAGGTGCAAGATCATTATAAATCGAAGCCTCCTCAATCAGATATGTTGAAGTTGAAAGTGGATGGAGCAATTTTTTCAGAGGTTGGAAAAATATGCACTGGTGCAATTCTGAGAGATAGCTTAGGGAAAGTCTTAATGGTTGCTAGCACGTCAAAGGGGGATGTGGTTGAACCTAAACAAATAGAGTTGTTAGCTCTTTTCCATGGCCTTAAACTTTGTGCAAGTATGGGAATTACGAAGCTTCAGGTGGAGAGTGATTGTCTACTAGCTATTGAGGCTCTGCAACAGGATAGTATGACAAATTTAATGCATGGTGGTCTTTACCGGGAGGTTAAGCAGCTGTCATTATGTTTTGGGAAATGTCTTTTTTCACGTCTATAGAAAAGTTAATATGGCTACTCATTATCTTGCTCAATATGCAAGAGATGTTGATAGTATCAACATGTGATGGGTTTGTATTTCAGACTTTTTATCTCAAACATTATGGTTTGATTTATGTCTGTAATCCTCTTTTAATTAATGAAATTATGGTTTGTTATATATAACAAAAACAAAAAAAATACGTACCTTAATTACATGGTGGCAACCTCTCGATCTCTCTCTACTTTGTCTACAACTGCTTTGTTAGGCATTTATTAGAATTGAAGTATGGTCCTTGGTTTAGAAAAATCACCACGTGACCACATGCAGGCATCTTAACCGGATCGAATTATTGTGCAATGTGATGCCACAACAATACATAATATATATATATATATATATTAATGTGTCACATTCATCATTCAAACCTTTCATTTTTCAGCAATTCTATACTATATATACATCTTCTACTTATAATAATAAGGTCCTACCTAAATGACAAGAAAATTTACTGGTAATTTATGTATTTTTAATTAATTAATTCTCCAACTGATATGTAGGATAAGTTAGTTTATGAAACAGTCGGCAGGCCAGCGGCAGGCCCCGGCCAGAAATTGAGGGCTTGAATCCATAAATTAGATATAATATATGTATATAAATATATATTAGTGGTACGAACAAATAGGTTCATATAATTGATTTCTTCTCCGGGGAATTGATCTATTCATTTAGGAAAACAATACGTACACTACACCCCTCAATTAAAGTACTTCCAATAATTAATTTTGTAACATGATTTCCAAATTATGACATGTTATCATGCACTTCTTTTTAATTTATCCAATGTTTTAGATCTACCTAGATATTAAGATAAGTGAAAAAAAAAAAAAAAAAACAGATCAGGTGGCATGCATGGTCTTTTTTTATAACATACAATATAATGTGATATTGGAATTAGAAAGTTATTACATATGTGCTCCTAGTTGATAATTTCATAATATATCAAAATTAAGGTCTCATTTGGATTGTGAAAGTATTTTATCTCATTTCATTATTACAATATTTTTAAAATTTTTACACAAAATATAATAAATAATTCAAAATTTTTAAGTCCCAAAACAATAATAATATTATAATAATAATTTATTTAACTTTCATCTCAACTCACTATCCAAACGGCACCTAGATCTTACCATTTAATTACCATTTAAATGATGTAGATGGTGTGTTCTACACACTAACTTGAAAATAGAATAATTCAAATTAATATAATACATAATATAAGTCATATGATTAAAACATGGTGGTTTGAAGTAGAGTTTAATTGTATAGCATATATAATATGATGAGTTGACCTTTACTATATATATTCCGAGATTAATAGTGAATAATTTCCTCGATCATGCATGCTCAAAGAGTTCTTTTGGAGAAGAAGAGCTTTGTTTTGGTAGGATGCCAATATCGTCACTATTGAAACAAGAAATGATTTCACAAATATTTATTACCCTGTTAAGTGTATGAACTTGGCTCTCTCATGATAACATGTGCACGCCATTCATGATGGTTGACTTCTCATGTGATTGATTTACGTAGATTCTTTATTATCAACCCCGCCTTTTTTTTAATGAAATTAATAGATTAAACTAAAGGCGATAATGATACAAGATTCAATAGAATGAAAGTCTTCAATAATTATTTTAAAATAAATAAAACCATATCAATATTAAAAAAATAAAAAAAAGGTGAGGTCTCAAAGAAAAAGATTGACTCTAACCCATGTCCCGCAATGGGGATGCTGCGTAAAAGTAATTATAATATTGTTTGATAACTAGACTACAAAATTTTGCTAATTTGGTCTAGCTGAAGGAGGCTATCACTGACATTTTATCTTGATCAGTGGTTAGGGAAAGTAGAAATATAGGAGAATAACAACTAGTAGAAAAACCAATACATTGGCAGAGGACTGCCACCAGCTGTGGTGGAGCTTGCAGATCATGGTCACACTAGGAAAAAGAAGAACACTTAGATATGAAAGAGTTGAAGCTTCTGATCTTGAAGATGTCATGTGTGCTGGTAGAGGGCTCTTCCTAACATGGCGGCACGTGGATCTCATGCGCACTGTAAGCCGCGCGTAAGATACAAACACCACTGTTTTGGATGATATTCTCCTACTATTTGACAGATCAGTAGCTGGGGAGTCCGATGGTGGGGTGTATGGTAGCTGTGGAAGATCAGAAAGCAATAGATCCAATATCTAGGTGCTATCGACGGAAAAGTTGGAAAAAAAATTAGAAAAAAACCTAAAGACAATGCCAACGGTTGCTGGTTGAGCGGGGGGAGGGAAGAGTCAAAGCTCCCCCGGGGGAAGGGGGGCGGTGAGACTGAGATTACTGACTGTTTAGGTAGAGAGAGACGGGCTGTAGAGAGAAAATGAAAAACATGCATTGTATGTATGTAACGCGACCTCCTTATTGACGTAACTTTAGCTTTCTTCCTTCTTCAAAGTTTCGAATTGATTGTAATTAATTTTTTTTAATAGTTAATTGAATCGCTTTAATAGATAAATTTAGGTTAATTCATACAGACTTATGACCAATTTGAATGGAGTTTAATTGATTTAAAATTGTATTTATTTTTAAGTTGTCTAATAATTGAGTTTTTTTTTTAATTTTTTATAAAAAAATATGATAAAATTTATATTAACTTCTTCATTATTGTATTAAATAAGAATTGCAGAAAAATTGAAAGATAAAATATGTAATATATTATTTTACTTAGTTGAACAAAAAATAAAGAAATGAATGAATATTTTGTATTAAACTTGTGGTTGTGCATAAAATATGACATTTGCCATGTATTTATAACTTAATGATTTTTATCTTCTTTGAATTTGAGACAAAAGAATATCCTTAAATTATATTTGTTGAAACTACTGAAATTCATATTATATTTTTATTAAAACTAATTAATAAGTTTTAATTAATTAAGTTTTAATTACTTTATATTCTTTTATACATCATATTAAATGTTTGAATTGCCTTCTATATATATATAAATATAATTTTTAAAAAGTTTTTCTAAATTAAAATAATCAATTCAAAGTTGTTATATATGATCGACCTGTCCTTACTCGGTTTCGAATCTGATTTTGAACCTTGCAGTTCTACGTATAGCTATATCACTCCCTAGCTCCCTAAAGAAAATAAAATAAAAAACTTTATTTTCAAAAATCTCTCAACAACTCATGACATGGATAGCAAAACGTTTTTTTTATTTAGTTTTTATTTTGTAAGAACAAATGATTAACCATAAAATAGGGGTCAAGCACGATTAATCCTTTTTTCCCCCCTTTTATGTTCGTTTCACTGACGTGACAGCTCTATTGCCTTGCATTCTAAGCAAGTGTACTGGTGGTATGAAGATCAAGAACCCTCCAAGTGTACGCTTTTTAGGTTTCTCTCCTTTTCTTCACCTACCAAAAGAAACTCACAAGAAATTAACCATATACCGTCATAAATGTGAAGCTCAATCTTATAATTAAACTACTAGTGATCTGCACCAGTTAGCACATTTTAGAGCTGTTCCTTTAGCCAGGTTTGAAAGAAAAGCGGACTGTATATATAACAATGAAAGGGCCACAAGTAACTTTTGACAGTGGGCGTGAATTGCAATATTGCGTCATTCTTCACTTAAATGCTTGAAGTGGTGGACTAGTATAGTCATTTTGATCATGACTCTCCTTCATAAGCAACAAATTCTTTGAGCAATATAATTTCTTGTTAGTATATAGATAATTGAATTAGCTAGTTAGGAATGTGATGCAGGACAAAATAAGGATTATTTTGGTGGTTACTTAATCAACAGAGAAATGAGGGCTTGAGACTGAGAAAAAAGATGCAATACAAAAAGAAAATTACGAGATTAGGGTTTACTCATAAAAATTGAAAACTGATTCTGATTTCCGTAAACTGGGCTTAAATAACTAAGAAAATTTGAGATTTTGAGAATTTTGTCTGGAAAGGCAAAATTTCAATTATTGCGTAAAAATAAAATACAGAATAAAGTAAGTATATTGCTAGAAGTTGGCTGGCTCAAATTGAAATAAAAATTATCTTTAAAAAAATAACTTACATCTTTGATTAGGAGAGAAAAATGACTGATTTCAAGGTTGGGATTGCAGGCATAGTGTGGTGATATGTACATGTGCACCAAAAAAAACTTTCTGAATAAGGATTATATATGTACGTGATTTTGATGCTCATAACCAAAGTTATTGACAAAATATTGGTGCATGCCTAATATCACCCACATTCGAGGAATCTTCACATTTTTCCGCCATATTTGCATGCGTTGATCTGCCTTCTTAAAGTAGTCTAGCACCATTAACGTGGAATCTGCTAGTTCAACATTATTAGATGGGGATCCCCTCCATCAGAATGCATGTGTGTGTGTGTAAGCTAAATAATATATAGAACAAAATATTCCGTGTATATATTGAAGAATAATGATCATCATACATTTATTTTACAACTCATTATATATATACATAATAGATTAAATTAATATATATATATATATATATATATATGTTAGTTTCACTCTAGTAAAATTATAATTAATTTTTTTACTTAAATTTTAAAATAGAGGACGGTTATGCATGTAAAATTTGTTTGAAGTCATCTCGTTGAGTAGCATCATATTGTTTAGAATTGGCACCCTTTAGACCTCAAAGTTTGACTCTGTTTTCATCATTTATTTCATTGGGACATTATATCTAAATATGTGTGTCCATGTGCGGGCTCACGAGACTAAGTACTGCTATTCAAGACGTTAATATTGGATGTGAATTGTAACACATTATATATTATGTGTTGCAAGTTCATCTACAAGGAGGAATTTGGTATTTTTTATTTTTATTTTTATGAAATAATATTCTTTGTGTCCAGCTGCCTTCGTTGACAAACGGTACTTTCTTCACTTTGACCGATATTTTTCCTTGATCTTTTCAATATATATACGTTATAATTTGATCAGAGCTAGGCTGTCTCCCGCATGTTGGATCTATTGATAAAAAACGTTTTAAGGTCTTAGAATGAAATGCCAAACAACAATACTCTTTCCTTAATTTCAACGTCTTTGTTAACTTCAGAATTGCAAACCGATCATTCTTCTGATCATTGCATCCGTTAACTGTGGTTTATCGCCATAACGTAGTCTATGTCAATAAACAATACAATTTTCCAGAGGTATAATAAAAATAGCAGTTATATATATATTTATAGTTTTACTTAAAAAATTTTTTTAAAATTCATTTTCCAAAATTTTGAATTTTAAATTTTATAATTTTTAACC
Organism: Carya illinoinensis; assembly: GCF_018687715.1. NCBI lineage: Eukaryota > Viridiplantae > Streptophyta > Magnoliopsida > Fagales > Juglandaceae > Carya > Carya illinoinensis. The sequence goes on from NC_056765.1 coordinate 7,876,107, forward strand.
TATGATCATAAATATATAATTGACAATTAAATTTTTTTATAAATTTTTCTTAAATGCGAGGCATGGCGAGCTGGAAATGATCACCTGCAGCTAGCCCAAATCAATCATCCATTAATATCTTTAGAAGAAAACTCAGCCATTTAGGTTAGATATATATATATATATATATTTATACTTGCTTTCAAAAGTCTAATTCACCAAGGATTCGCACGTTTTCGTGATATATATTGATAGAACTGGCTCTCTTGATCTGATCTCTAGCTAGCTCCCTTGCTAAATGACAAACGCAAACTAATTATTTGTATCTCACTCAACCTAATCCTTGAACAATAGATCTCTAGGCCGATATTAGCCACTCGATTGCAGAAAGTCGGCCAATCTCTCTCTCTCTCTCTCTCTCTCTCCAACCTTTTCATTACTCGATCTACTGAGTTCTGATATTTGTTCTGTAAATTAGTACATTGACCTACGTATACTTCCTCCCATCAATAACCTTGCCTTTTAAGGACTCGGCCTTCCTTTGATTTATAGCAAAGATCCTCTTTGCTTCTCTCGTTTTGGCCGGATAGCCTTCCTAAGTCATTTAAACAAGCTTTCTAGCTCCTCTTTGAAACCACTGTCGATGCAACCAATTCTGGCGTGCTTGAATGTCCAGAGAGCGGTAAATATTCTATACTCAGAAAACATATATATACCCGGAAAATAAATCTCATACTACATGAATTTTCTTCTTCTTGGTGATCTTGATCTTCTTTCTTGCTGATCTCCTTGATCATATTTTTAACTTGATTATCTTGTTTTTTTACAAGGGAGAGATTGGATGAGATGGTATATAGATCAAATGATCAAAAAAGAGACGGATGCATCTTCTCAAATGGGAGGCAGCCATTTATTTGGTCCTGCTGGGTCGACCATAAACACTCTTACGCCATGTGCTGCATGTAAGCTCTTGAGACGAAGGTGTGCTGAAGAATGCCCTTTCTCGCCATATTTCTCTCCGCATGAGCCCCAAAAATTTGCAGCTGTTCACAAAATTTTTGGCGCAAGCAACGTCTCCAAGATGCTAATGGTATACATATACACACACACACACACACACACATATATATATATATATATATGCATGCGCACTTCGATCCCCTTAAAATTATTTCTCCAAACGGTCTACATATTGCTGTAGATGAACTTATATATGTTTTTCATTCCTGTTTTCGGTTAATTATGTAGGAAGTGCCAGAGAGCCAAAGAGCTGATGCGGCGAACAGTCTGGTTTATGAAGCAAACTTGAGGCTGAGAGACCCGATACACGGCTGCATGGGTACAATTTCTGCCTTGCAACAACAAATTCAATCTTTGCAAGGAGAACTTGATGAAGTAAGAACTCTGACGATGAGACACAAATTCAGAGAAGTTATTGGTAACAACATTTCATCTAGTACTACTGCTGCTGATTTAGTTTCTTCTCGGGTGCCGGCTGTTTCGATTGCTTCTGCAGCATCACCACAGACTCTTCCTCCACCACTATTGTCACCTCTACCTTTTGTTGTCCCCTCTTTGTCTTCTTCATCTTCTTCTCTGTATACACCGCCTACAAGCACAACAGGTCACAGTTCAAATATTTTAAGTGGTAATGTCCCATATTTTGACTGAGTTATTAGAATTTAGTCCTTTCTCTTCCTTTTTTATTTTTTGAAGAATATTGTCATGCTCAATAGAGATCAGTAGGATGACCATTTGACGAATTAGAATTGATCTATCTGTTATACGAATTCTTATGGCCGGCTGATGAGAAATTGCTCTAGACGTATATATATAATATAATATTGCAAAAAATGAAGATCGAGAATTTGGAGTCTTAATTCACTCAAATTCCCGTGCACCTTTTATATATATTATTCGTAAATATATGACATTCCTTTTCCAACACTCCATCTTGTTTTTCTTTGGTTTCACGTTAATCTTTTCTATGGCCTAGCTATGGACTAATTCAGCTTTATTATCTTATTCCATTTTCATGCTTGAATAACAATCTTTTCCATTATTTATTGGTGTAATGCAAGCCCATTTGGATAGTGAAAGTATTTTATCATCTCATCTTATTATATAATTTTTTTAAATTCTCATATTAAATATAATAAACAATTCAATATTTTAAAATTTCAAAATAATAATAATATTAAAAAATAATATTATAATAATATTTTATTCAACTTTCATATAAAATATTTTGATCATCTTATTTCACTATCTAATCGCACCTAAAAGAGATACACCTTATATATAAAGCTTGGACCTCAAAAGTGTGCCATTAATGCATTAATAGGTTTTAGCACTGCTGTGGCTTGTTAAGACAAATATACAATATTAAACCTATTAATTCCTATCAATTTAAGTTTTTAAGATAAACGTTAGTGATTTCGTATGGTATTAGAATAAAATTTCTAAATTTGAATTATGACTTTACATTTAATTTATCTATATAATTAAATATTTTATGTATTGGATCTACTTATTGAAGGAAAATTCCACCCACATGTGAGGGGCCGGGGAGTGTTAAGACAAATATAAAATATTAAATTTATGATCAATTCTCATCAACTTAAAATTTTAGAATAAGTGGTGATTTTGCATGCATGACTAGTGTTACCTGCCACTGCAAGGTCCGTTAATCATCTACACAGAAAAAAAAATTAGAAACCTACAAAAGAGTTTAACATTCTGAAAAGTATATATAATGTATAAATATATGTATGTATATATATATCACACCTCACATATATAAGAGGAAAAAATTTAGTTGCAAGCACAATTGTGCATTAATATGTGCACCAATCTATTGTGATTGGATAAAAAGTAGATTTTATTGAAAACAGTGCTAATTTAAAATTTAAGTATGAAGGAATTAGTATTGGTATGCAGATTAGTACGCGATTTTGCTTGTATATAGCAAAACTCATGTAAGAGACCTGCGGCCATCACACCCCTGTATTGCTTGAGCTTTAAGAAGTCCAGCTACGTGTTAGTGTTTGCCGATATTTATGGGTTGAAGAACCTCAAATTAGGGTTAATTATCGAAAAAACTTTTGCGGAAACGAAACTCATGATCATGTAGGTAGTAGTACTTATTACTTGTGATAATTCTCTCTGCTTGGAACAACTCTATAAATTAGAAGAAAAATTATATTCACCAGCCGGCCTACTTACAATCCACATTTATTTTAATACTTTTTTTCCAACAGATATATGGTGCAGAACTACGCAGTGCTGAATATAAAAACTCTGAAAGTTGAAATATAGGTCATAGGTACTCTCTTCCCCTTCTCCTCCCCCTCCAAGTGGTCAGTGGACATATGAACCAGATAAATTATGCTTGGTCTATGGCACTACAACAAAACTTGGATTTAATGACAGATGAAACTGTCACAAAAAATGAGAAAAATATCACGAAATACATTAGGTGATGGTTATAAATTGTCACCTCCACCGTCATAAAATGTACATCACAGAATATATATAATGATAGTTCACTGTACAAGCATCACTAAAAATATTTTTAGTGACGGTTTGTGATGTGCCATTTTAAATAACGTTCGAACGTTTACTTTTCTATGATAGTTAGAATCTATCATAGAATATTACGTTCGAACGAAAAATATAACGTTCGAACGTAAACTAGACAAATTGACATCCGAATGAGAGCAGGTAACGTTTGTTGATTATAGTTCGAACGTATCATATTTATGTTCGAACGTTACGTTCGAATTTAGATTCCAACGTAAAGGAAACAATGTCCGAACGTTCGAATCATAACGTTTGGACGTTCTTTCCAATGTTAAAAAACTAGAGTTCGAACACAAGAAGTACGTTCGGAGTTTTGGAACGTTAAAAGTTTAAACATTCGAATGTAATTTTCATTTATCGGTGTAAACGTTTGAACATTATGTTACAATTTTGTGTGATTACGTTCAAACGTGTGTTCGAATGTGGAATACTGTTTAAATGTATTTATTTACATTCAAACATACATATCAGAAATACTAAACTCATCCCATTAATAAACATACCAATTATACTAATTGTATCATATTACATAACATATTTCACAACTAACAATATTTGTCACTGTTTTTCAAGTAGATATTAAAAATTTAATACACTAATAAAATTCATTTATTTTTCTTTCCTCGTCTACCACGATTCTATTGCAATGACATAACACGCTCTATTTGCAGCATAATCTCCTGCTACACTTGCTCTTACACCTCACTACGTATTCTTTCCTCCTAGTCTCTTTGTTGGTCCTGCAAACACGTCTCTAAATGAGACTGTCGCTCTAAGAGGGACTCCAACTCTTGCTGTCTGAACCTCATATACTCATTCTCGCGTCGTGCAACTTCTAACTCTTTGCTTAGATTATTAATTTGTGAAGTCGATGAGGTTGAAGAGGATGAATCAGAATGCTTGAAAGATCGTCCCAAACCTCTTGCCATATTAGAGTTGGGCCCGAGCACTTATGTGAAAATGGCTATGTCGCTAGTAGAGGATTCCCCGGAAGCTGACTGCAACTCCATCATTTTTCCCTGCAGTTTGAAAGATCAAAACACATAATAGGTAACGTATTAAAAGAAATACAAATAAAAAAGAATTTAACTATATGTTGCATAATTTATTTAACAAAAGGAATACTGCTTACATAATTAATTGCAGCAGTAGGATCCATCCACTGACTATGCTCATTAGTGTGAGTAGTAGCATAAACATAAACGAGGGAAAAGTTTTCAAGATCATCGCATTCTAACAAAACAATATTAGCAAATTTAAAAATATAATGTTAGTACTTATATAAAAGAATAACAGGAAAATAAATGAATTATATAGTTTATTAATTATCATTTTTTCAGCAAGATGATGGAATGATCTTGAACCAGCACGATGATGAATAGTCAGAGCAGATCTATTATGTGCATTTGTAGAACTTAAGTGCTACAAATGCATATTAAGAATGTTAATTGTAATATATATATATATATATATATACACTTATAAGATAAACAACAAATATGAATATAAATAATTAATGGACATAAATCTAGAATACCTGATATTCTGGAGATGCAAATAGATCACAACACTTTATCTAGTCATCTAACTTCATCTGCTGGAAAGGTGACTGTGCAGCCTCTTCAAACGACTCAAACTTCTTGAAGTGTTCGTGACATCGTCCCTTGTGACATTGGAATAGTGTAGCCATTAACTCATTCACAGTTCTCAAATCCTCGCTACGACCAAAGTTGAGGTCAAATTCATTTTAATTATAAATTAATTACGTAAAAAATATGATATACTAATCTTGGTGAAAAAATGAACTGTCAAAGTAAACTCACAAGCACACGACTCTGAATGTTTTCCTTAATCTCATTCGGCACATCTCGCCAGGAGCAGATAAAATGGAGCATAAGTTCGGACTACTATACCAATACAGGAGGAAAGCGCTGTTGCACTATCATCTACTCCTCCAGTGGAATTATTAGGAATTGTGACTTTCAGTTTGCCATGCCTTCAGTTTTTCTCAAGTGAGATACCGCGTATATAGTCACGACTGGGACGAGCGGATGCATCAACTAATATAGATAATAGTAAAATTTTTATAGTTATATAGTTATTGAGACAAAAGTATTAATTATATAAATAATTATCAACGACATTTCCTTACTAGTAGGTGTCAACTGGGCATCGTTCTCTGTAGTGTTAACTTCATCTTTAGGAATGGACTACTCAGGTGGGGAGTCCTCAATGGGTTTGGGACTTGGACTTAGTGGAGGAGGCACATTTCTTCTGTCTCTTTGGTGGCATACTTGAAATTGATTATATATACAAAAAAAATTTAATTAGATGAAATTAATTATTATTATAAAATGCTATACTCATACATGAATAAAGCTTTTAGTACTTTTAGTCTTCATCTTCGGATGTATTTTCCATGCTTGTTTCAGAATCTCTCTCTATAACATCTTCGTCATCAGCATCAACCTCTTCTTCGTCCTCCTTATCTACTTCCCCTTCGGATTCTTCTTCATCTCTTTCTTCTTTCTCACTTTCTTGAATTGAATGATCATTTAATATAGACGAATCGAGATGGATGAGTGGGTTGTTATCTCTACATAAGGGGAGCAACTCGAGTGCACCGAGGTTAACAAATAAGTTAATACCCCCTCCATCTTCCTGGTAGGCCTCTACATTCGGAGTGTTGTCTTCATCTTTACTAGTATTGTAATATGCACTCGTTCCTACTTCATATATATTTCGAAGGACAAATTTTTGTACGACTCACCAAATTATCTCTCCACTATCTTTATCAGCACTTTTCATTAGATCAATCAAGTAATAGATTTGAGTAACTTGACAAGCCAATACGAATGGATCATTTTCGTACCATTTATATGCAGTATTGACACTCGTAAAATGATTATCCCTATATATCGAAACTCGACCACAGCCTAAATCCCACCAATCACATTTAAAGACATATGTTATAGACTCACCCAGATATTTCAATCCGATAATATCATGAATGACACCATAATAATCAATATCATCTATTCCATAACTCCCCTCGACCAACACATCATAGTTTTGAATCTTTCTATTATGTTCACGGTTCAGAGTATGGAACCTATAACCTCGAACCGTGCATACAGTGTATCGAAGTGCTCAATTTGAGGGACCACGGGCCAATGCATTCAATTCAAAAGAGACAAATTCAGGATCACGAACACGTTGTTCCAAAATCTAACAATTGAAATAATGTTATTTATTAGATATTACTTAGAGTTAAAACTTTTATAATCTAACATATTATATAGAGTTTAGTTCATACACGTTGTTCAAACCATCCAGAAAATTCTTTCTCGTGTCTTGCCACTATATTCTCTACTCCTTCTGTCTTAAGTTTGTCCATGTGCTCATTGTATATATATGCAAAATCATATTATTTTATGTCACAAAAGTTATAGTTAACCTCATTAAATCTAGAAATATTTAAACCTTTTACAACGACATACCTGAGATAGTGATCAATCTCTCGACAATTATTTAGCACGTACCACCGAACTTTACCCAACTCTGTATCAAGTAAATCGTAACCTGCTTGTGCACCCAAGGGTCATACATTCTGAGAAAACACTGATAGCTCACAAGGAGGCGGAGTCGTAAGATCAACATTTCGCTCTTGATGATTAAATCGTGTCTCAATACCACGAAGATATAAAGAGCAAAATGTTAACCATTCATTGTGTATATAGGCCTCTGCTATTGAACCCTCAGCTCTGGCTTTATTCCCAACAGTGCGCTTCAGTCGACTCAAATATCTTTCAACTGGATACATCCAACGGAACTGCACTGGTCCACCCAACATTATCTCCCAGGGTAAATGTATCGCTAAATGGACCATGACATCAAAAAATGATTGTGGAAAGATCTGCTCGAATTTACATAATATAGTAGCAATGTCTTCTTCCAGTTTCTGTAGCATATCTCGCTTTACTACCCTAGCACACAAATCCTTAAAAAACATATACAGTTGGGTTATGGTGACACGTACGGCAGATGCTAGCTTCCCACGAGTTCCCACAGGTAATAACTTCTGCAAAAATACGTGACAGTCATGACTTTTCAATCTACCAATTTTCCAATCATTAGGGCTTACGCATCTATTGATATTTGAAGCATAACCATCTGGCAGCTTCACACCTTACAACCACTTGCAGAAGTCCATCCTCTCCTCCCTTCTCATCGTAAAACATGCATGTGGCATGACCACCCCATCATCTTCTATCCGTAAATGCAGATTATGTTTAATTCTCATTCTCTCAAGTTATTTCCTCCTCTTAATCGTATCTTTCGTCTTTTTACTAATACTCATCAATGTACCCAGTATATTATCACAAATATTATTCTTTGTGCATTACATCCAAACTATATTGCAACATGCAGGACGACCAATATGGCAAGTAAAAAAAAATACTACGCTTTGTCCAATTCAATTCTGCTGCACCTCGTTTTTTCTTTTTCTTTCCTCGGCCTTTGCCAAAATTGTTCACTGTCACATGTACTAATTGTTCCAATATCTCTTCCCAGACAACTCATTTGGTGCAATTCTATCCTCTACTCGCCCATCAAACTTAGTAGATTTTGTTCTCCATGCATGATTTGTTGTTAGATAACGTTGATGACCCATGAAACACAACTTTTGAGAATATTTTAACCACTCACTAGTAGTTTCTTTATTACACGTTGGACACGCTAGCTTTCCTTTAGTACTCCAGCCGAAAAGATTCCCATATGCCAGAAAGTCATTTATCGTCCACATTACCGCAGTGTGCATTTGAAAAGTTGTTGACGTCGATGCATTATAAGTTCTGATGTCTGTTTCCCATAACTCTTTTAACTCTTCAATCAACGGCTGCATATATACGTCAATGTCATTCCCAGGTGATCTCGGACTTAGGATAAGTAAAGTTAACAAAAAGTTGGGCGCCTTCATGCACCTCCATGGTGGAAGGTTGTATGGAATCAACACTATAGACCAAGTGCCATAACTTGTACTCATATTCCCAAAAGGGTTAAATCCATCGGTTGTGAGTCCTAGACGCACATTCCGAGCTTCTATCCCAAACTCTAGATACTAATTATTGAAAGATTGCCATGCAAGTGAGTCAGCTGGGTGCCTCCTAAATCCGTCATTATTAACTCTTTTGTCCTTGTGCCACTTCATATCGTGAGCTATTTTCTTACACATATATAATCTTTGCAATGTAGGTCTCAATGGAAAATATCGCAAAACTTTAACTGGCAGGCTTTTCTTACCCTTCCACCTCGACTCTCTGCATACAGGATATGCTTGTTTCTCCTCGTTCTCCTTCCAAAATAAAACATAATCATTCTTACATGCATGTATGGACTTATACTCAAACCCTAATCCCTTTCTCAGCTGTTTCGCTTCATAGAAGTTCTTCAGCAATGCAGACCCTTTAGGAAGCACTTCGTTAAATAAGTCTAATACCATGCTTATTGCTTTGGTTGACATCCCACACAATGACTTAATATGAAGCAACCGTACAATAAACGACATTTTGGAATGTTTTGTACAGCCTAGATTCAGCTTGCGCTTTGCATCTTCCCACAATGCAGGAAAATTCTCAGAATCATTCTTTCAGCCACTTGAGGCATTGTCGTCAACCTCATCCATAAATATCCTAGCTCCAATATCACTCAACATTTCCTCCATCTCATTTAGCTCATAATCATCATCCACGTGCCATGAATAATTCAGATGACCGAATAATCCATTTGCTGATTGTGCATACGGCTCACCATGCAGTACCCATCGAGTATACCCGAAATCCATACAATTCACAAATATATGACTTTCAACTTCATCCAACCCTATCGCACACAAATTTTTACAACCTCGACATGGACACTTAATGTAACCACGACTATCAACAGAGGCCCTTGCACAATCAATAAAGGTTCTTACTCCACGTGCATAGGGTATGTAATCCTTTCCAAGTCTATCGTCTAGTCGCATCCAACTTTTATCAATTTCTAAAACCATCTAATTATTAGTAACACGTAGTATACTATAATATACATGCATGTCATGCTCCCATTCAAATTACTCTTTGTCAAGGTAGTGGGTCCTATCCCATTCGAGATTATATTATCTATATTGCACAAGTTCTGTCACTCTACTACTTTCCATGTTAGTAGAAATTTCGACAGCACCTCCCCATAGTTCTCCAAGTATACATGTTCACATAGAGGGATTGTGACCCTATGAACAGTATACCCCAAGAACAAGAAAGGAAGACACCGAAACTTCATACTAAACGTGTTCAGTATGAATAACAAGAATGTGCAATACATATAATATAATCTCAAACTGTCAACAGTACCTGACAATTCAGGAATTAGTGTACACCTAAATGTACACTAATTCCCAAACAGGTCTAAGATTATTTATGCAATGTCATACAATATCTTACAAAAAACACTACAGTCAAATTCTCAACCATGTTGATTGAATTAAAAACTACAAAAAAATATTATCATGTGTTATATATTATTAAACAATAGGTTAGATAGAATAATATACTTACACACTATCTACTAATTTTTTTTTTGTTATTATATAATTACATTATACTATATAGTACTTATTTATATTATATTTACTAATACTATACCATATATTAGATTATAATTTGTATTAGAGATTCTTAATCTATATAATTTTATATTGTTATTATATAATTATACTATATATTATAGTACTTATTTATATTATATTTACTAATACTATACTATATATTAGATTATACTTTGTATTAGAGATTCTTAATCTATATAATTTTATATTGTTATTATATAATTATACTATATATTATAGTACTTATTTATATTATATTTACTAATACTATACTATATATTATATTATAATTTGTATTAGAGATTCTTAATCTATATAATTTTATATTGTTATTATATAATTATACTATATATTATAGTACTTATTTATATTATATTTACTAATACTATACTATATATATATTAGGGATTCTTAATTTAAAAAATCTTAATGTTATTATATAATTTCAAATATAATAAATATTTTGCATACATTGCACAACAAATAATCACACTATATAAATACTATAATATATATATATAAATTCTTCAATCACACATATTACACAAATAATTCACAAATAATATGCTTCAAAAAAATACACACATCTAAAACATATTAATTTTAAGAATAAACATACACATAATAAGAATTTTTCATTTTAATTCATGGTACAATACAATCCTATCACATATAAAATTGACAACAAAATTTGACAATAGAGTTTAGTATATATACCTTGTGCTTACAATATCCTCTTGCAAATCACAAGTTTCAACAATCCGCAACAAACAATCCTTCAAAAAATTCACAAAACTAATTAGTTAAATACATATAAAAAAATTGACACATATAATTTATATTGTAAATACATTTACAGATGAAAAATTTACCTTACTTTCTCCTTTGGGAGAAAAAAAAAATATACACAAAAAAAAAAAACACTACAAATTCTCTCCCTAACTCAATCTATCTCATTCTCACTCTAACACTCTATCTATCCTTTCTCACTCTAAGCCTCCTCTTCTTCCTCTCTCTCTCTCTCTAAAACTCTATCTTGCTCTCTCTCAATTCACACACGGGAAGAAAGTAGAATGGTTCTGCTTTCCCATGCTTGAAAGTTTTATTTTCTGCTTGTAATATAATAAACGTTCGGAAGTTCATTAATGAATGTTCGAACATTTCATTCTCTTACTAACGTAACTAATTTAACATTAGAATACTAAGTTATCCCCTCCAGGTTTTGCACAATACATTCGAACGTATAATTATCCCGCCCACGGTGTTAATTTGACGTTTGAACATAACAACAAAACGTTCGAACGTTTTAGGGTTCCAAAGTTAAAACAGGAAAAATCCCGCCCATTTTTCTAATACGTTCGAACGTATAACATGTATATTCGAACTTATTGGGACAAAAATATATAATTATTATATATAATATTATATAATTTCATGTAAACTCAATTTTCATTGATTAAATGAAAAAATAATCTTCATTAATTGTATATTATATATCATTTATATATATAGTTGAAATATATAATATATATTCATAATATAGCAGTATATTATACTACTATAGTCTATATATAATATATAGTACATATAATATAGTACATATAGTAGTATATATACTATATATACTACTATTGTATATGTACTATATTATAGTTATTATACTATATTAAATATTATATAGTTATTATACTATATTAAATATTACATATATAATATATATTATATACTATACTAGTCTTATATAATATACTACTATAGTCTATGTATATTATATATGCTATATACTACTATATTAAATGTAGTACATATATGTTATTAGTATATAGTTATTATACTTTATTAAATATTATATAAATTATAATATATAATATATACAATTTAATAAATTATATATATAATATACTATAGGTATTATATATTAGTACTATTATATATAATATATACGTGTTAGATATAATATAGATTTTATAGTTATTATAATAGATAATATTATATATTATAATATATATAACTATATAAAAAATATAATTTATGGACATACGTTCGAATGTTATTTGTTTAACGTTTGGACGTTTCACATTAATGTCCGCACGTATAACACCATATGTTCGAACGTTTTCTAAACGTTCGAACGTTGACTGTATATAAAGTCTTCCCTAACGGCAACGGAAGACTCATTTCATCCAAAAACTATCCGAATGTCGTTCTCTCCTCCACGCACGTCTCCGCTGTCATACGCCACCTCATCCGTCACTAAAAGGTACCGTCACTAAAATGTAATGTGCCCTCCTCGTCATTTATATACTGTAGTTTTATCGCTGGGTTTCAAAAATTCGAAATCTACTCCAGACTAGGTTTTCTTCTTGATTTTCAGGCCACCATTAGTTGTTAAACGGTAAACAACCACCGTAGAAACATTCCCCATAGCCTATAGAGTAGTTTTATGGTTTCTTTTTGCTTTGAAACGCACGTTTTGAAGCTTTCAGAAATGGTTGAGTTGACTTAGCCATTCTGTCTTGTAACGTTCGAACGTTATAAAGAAATGTCCGAACGTGTTATGTTATAGTTTATTTACATCCGAACATTACGTTGTAACATGCAAACATAAATTTTAACATTCAAACGTTTTTATTCAACTTTTTTAGAGGACGTTGGATAAAACGTTCAAACAAAAACCCTTCGTATTCTTTCGTTAGAAAATACGTCCGAACGTGTGACGTTTGGAATTCATTATATCTGAACATTATATCTTAACGTTCGGAAGTAATCAAGCGAATTTATTATATGTACTATCGAATGTTTAAAGATGAAGTTGGATAATACGTTCGTACGTAAATAAAACAATTGAACGTATATATAAGACGTTTGGATCAGATTTAGGTTTGAATTTTATCTTCATACTTTTGAACGTTTGTTCGAAGTTACATTCGGATGTAAATTTACATTCGGACATAAATTTGTTATGTTAGTTTGACTATCATCGTTCTAATGTTAATGGTTTACGTTCGACTATCTTAATGTATGTTCAAATGTAAAATTATTGTACATTCGGATGTAATTTGATTCTAATTATCATAATTTTATAGTTTGAACGTCAATTGAGTAACATTTGAACGTATCTTCATTTAATTTATTTTCTATTTTCTCATCTTATTATTATTATTTTGGGTATTTAAATAGTGGAATTTTTTTAATAAATTTAGGGATTATTTTTTATATATTTTAACTTGTATTTTTTTTTTCTCAGGATATGGCTCACTATATGACAACCAGGAAACAAGGGAGGGATGGAGGCAATCTGGACATTGCTCGGCTGGGGGCACGAACTGTTATGGGTGAACGAGAAATTCTTATTAATCAGTTAGATGAGCTCAGCTGGGAGCGGAAGATGCTTAGAGACGTCTTCGTCACGAGAGGCTAGGGCCCAATTTGCACATTGAGGGGAAAGATTTACCCCTCAATGGTTTGGGAGTTTTACATTGGGATGACCACCATACCTAAAGATGCATCATCCCATACCCTCACTGTACGCGGTGTACACTTTGAGTTCTCGGCAGATGTTATTGTCGAGTTATTCCAGATTCCGCGTATACTGCTTGAGGCGACAACTGCTCAAACTGGTGACACAGTAGCTGCATTTGCTCCTGGCACATTTAAGGCAGATCCAACCACTTCTACTTCATCTACGGGCCCTATTGACACTATACCCAGTGAACAGGGAGATCGGCCGAGGGCTAGGATATTGCTCTTGAGGTTGGTGATGAAGAGCGGGATCAAGATTTCTACATTTTCACTGGCACATACCGCACAAAGCTTGATAGAATCCTTCAGCCAGAATCAGCTGCTGCCATTCTTTCGTATGTTGCAACAAATGTAGACCCTGTGGCACATAAGACCACATTCAATCGGGCTCGCGCACAGTTCCTTATTCGCTTGGCACGTGGAGATCTCATTGACTTGCCACTCGTTATATTTGAGTGGATCCGTTACGAGGCCAGCATTGTTACAATGGATAATCTCCTGTATAAAGTCATCATCAGCCGCTTATTACTAGCCAGGGGAGTGCCACTCCAGGTGGAGGAGATGATGCTAAACCAAATGAGCCTCATCGACATGACCACACACCATCGGAGCATTGGATAGGGGAGAGGCTCAGCTTGGCGTCAGTCTGGTCCTATATCAGATCTTGTTCCTCTGATCGAGTCTGGGGCCGGTGTTGCTCCCCTGTCTACGAGTACTAATTAGCAGCCGGTGACTGCATCTGCAGGAGATGTGCGACCTGCTTGGGTTGATGCAATGATGACAGATATGAAGACGCATATAGGTCGACAGATCGATAGGCAGATTGCGCATATAGATCAAGCTATCGCACATCTTGCACATCATGTAGATGTGCTAAATAATAAGGTTGAGACATTGACTGAGGAGTTTCGATCTTTTGTAAACTAGTAGTTCTTAATGTCATTTGTAAAAATTAATTATATTTTATTTTTTATTTTCCACATATGTAATGGACAATATTATTTAATGTATGTATTGTAACTTAATTTATACTCTCAATTTTCTTTAATATTATGCAACCTTAATATTAAACAAATATATATTTTGATTAATTTTTACAAATTAACATATAACGTTTGAACTTCACAACTATACATTCGAACTTTGGTGCTAATAATTGTTACGTTTGCACCTAATTACATATAACATTCGAACGTTGGCGCTAAAATTTTTTATGTTCGCACGTAAATATACATAATGTTCGAACGTTAAGGTGACATGCGAACAAAATAACTAAAACGTTCAAACGTGTAAAATTTCTTTCCTAACATTTAGTGACAGTTCCCACAAACCGTCACAAAAAAAGACTTTTAGTGATGGTTTGGAGACTATCACTATCTTCAATCCATCCCTAAAAACTATATTTGTTGTACTGTAGACATCATGCATGTGCATTATTAGCGTTAGTCCCAAATAAATTAAGCTAGCCTAGCTAATTGCTAGTACCTACGTTATTAATGAGTTTACTTGGTGTATAGAGCTAAGTGGTCATAGAGGTAGATCATGTTACAATGTGTTACATTAACATAACCCACACTACAACAGAATAGCTCTTTTGGGACAAAAATTTTCGTCCAAAATTATAGTGATTTCATCCCAAAAAATTTTTGGGACAAAATAAATTCGTCCCAAAGTCATCCCTACAACACTGTCCTAGAAGATATTTTGGGACGAAAATCATCATTTCATCCCAAAATATATCTTTTAGGACGATTTTGAAATTAATCGTTCGAACGGTTAATTTTTTTGTCACGGCTGAAGTTCATTCCAAAATATCGTTTGAATGGTTACTATTTTACGTTCAAACGATATTAAATTGTTTGAACGAGTACACATTTTGAGAACGTTCAAACAGTATAAAATAGCTTTCTGTTCAAACATTAAAAGAACAAATCGAATG
Source organism: Carya illinoinensis (assembly GCF_018687715.1). Classification (NCBI taxonomy): domain Eukaryota; kingdom Viridiplantae; phylum Streptophyta; class Magnoliopsida; order Fagales; family Juglandaceae; genus Carya; species Carya illinoinensis. Next base: position 7,891,778 of record NC_056765.1, read on the forward strand.
GTAAAAGAGATCAAATGGGTAAAAGTTATGTTTGAACACTACGATAATAAATTGCGTTTGAACTTTATTTGATCATCTGATGTTGTTCGAACATTTTAATCAATGGTGTTTGAACGTTACATGGTCATTCGAATGATAACTATTTTATTAAAACCCCATAATAATAATAAACCAATTAGACATTCATAATATTTGAAAAAAATACATTAGACACTATTTAATACTCACAAAATTTTTATAATAGGTGCAAACTAATAAATAACTGTGAGACTGACATTGTTCATACATAATTAGATAATCTCATAATCTATACGTAAAAAACCATCAGTTGCTTGGAGGTCTGTACTGTGGCATAAGTTGCTGCATTTGGAGTTGCATCTCTCTCCTGAACTCTTCTTGTTGTTTTTCATGTTGTTTAAGGTGCGTCTCCATGTCTTCTTATTTCGCCAATTGAGCCTCTAATTCATGTTGTCTTGTAACCAATTCTTTGATTCTGTGATTCGTATTCTCTTGCGCTATAGAGGCCGTAGAGGCAAACCCGGAAGAAGAGGAAGAGGGAGAATGTTTTACCAGCGACCCAAACCCTTCAAATATCCTAAACATTGACCCAGAACTTGTGTAAAAATATCAACGTCATTTGTTGAGAAATTTTGATCTGTCGCAGATTCAGCACGTATATCAATCATTTTATCTTGCACGTAAGATAAAGAGTTAATATCATCATAAATATTCTAATATATTTATTTTAAAAAAATTATAATACTTACATAATTTTCATGGGCATCAGAAGGACTCCACTCTCCATTACGATTAGTATGTGATGCATCATATAATTTTGTTAGATCATAATTGGTATATGAATTTTGCTACAATAAATATTTGTTAAGATATAAAGTCATTAGGATTCATATATTCGGTTAAATATATACAATAAAAAAAATAGTTATCCATTCGAATGTTATTTTACACGTTCGAACTGTAGGAGCCAATCCAATGACATTCAAACGTTTTTTTATACATTCAAACTATACAGGTGTATCGTTTGAGCACTATTTTAGGAGTTTGAATGGTATAATTAAATTGAGTAATATAAGTGAATTGTTATTTTTATTCCATATTATAGTTCCATTAAATTTTAGCAAGAATAATTTTTATATTATAATTAAATTAATATAGAAATTTATCACATTTTGTTAAATATTAAATTTCTACTAATATTAATCTAATTAATATTAAATAATGTAATATTATTTATTAAAAATTATGTTGTTCACATTGTCTCACTTTATTAAATTACTATTCGTATTAAAGTACTGTGAATAGTTATTTATTATATTTTAATTGTTAATATTGTATATCTAATTTTTAATTGTAAATTTCAGGTTGATTATAATGTCTTCTCTAGGGCGGGATGTAAGTGACGCAATCCTGCTAAGACTAGTAGTAGTCCAGTCAGGGAGAGGACTGTTTCACTAGAGTGACCGGTGAAGATATCTGATTTCCCAAGTCTTGTCTGGGAGAGTCATTCCCTGCCATCAGTCTTCAGTGATCATGGTTGGGGACCTATCCTAGATGAGCAAGAGGAAGCATGGGAGTCAGTCTCCTATATTGACATTGTTGCTGAGTTCTATAGAAAGCTCAGTAGTGCCAGCCCAAATGACGGAAGGGCATACAGGATCTCTGTATGAGGAGTTTCAGTTGTATTTTCACGGTATGAACTTGCTGAGCATCTCGGTATTCCTAAACTACCAGATGCATATCCGAACGTGGTGCCTAGAGAGTCTAATCCTTCAGCTGAGGAAGAGACAACTGAGGAGGAGGCATTAGTTTATACTGTTGATGTCGATACCCTTGCTGATCATGAGGTGAGGGATTTGGTTGTTAGTCCAAATGCTCCATCGTATGACAGGAAGAAGAGCATCAAACAGGCATATCTATGTTCATTCTTCAAGATCTTGAATTTGATAATTGCCAACAACATTGACCCTCAGCAGCACAAGATAAATGTTGGCATTGATCGGACGAAATTTATAATATGGGTCACTCGTGGCATTCCTATCGACCTGGTGGGGTATATATTTGATAGGATTCGATCAGATTCCTGGTATATTTCGATGGATATACTGCCATTCAGAATCCTGATCACCAGATTTCTACAATTTGTTGGTGTTGTGCCTGATGTTGCTGAGCGTAAATGGGAGCCGATGGGACTGATAAAAAGCACCACCCTCTCACGTTGTACGAGACACTCGAGACTGAGTTTTCGTAGACATGGTCCAGAACCGGTTGATCCTCAGAGAGATGCATAGCAGGGAGATCATGGAGTATCAGCTGCTAAGACATCCACACAGGCCGATGCATTAGTACACAATGTTACTCGTGAGGAGATGGTCGAGATCGTGCGTGCAACGATCAGCGAACAGACATCCGTGGTGATCGATGCAGTGCATATGAAGATCCATTCTGCTATGTCTGTGATTCATACAGAGATTACTGCGTTACGTACAGAGTTTGATACCATGTATGCAACTTAGGTCACCTTCAGTACTCGACTGACACAAATAGATGAATGTATAGCTGCAGTCAAGGAAGTGTGCAAAGACTTGAGATCTTAATTAGTACTTTATATCTTTTATTTATTTATTTTGTGTTTTTAGCAAGGACAATATTTTGTATTTTGTAAATTCAGTATTTAACTATGAAATAGTATTATTTTATATTTTTTGAACTAATTATTAATTTATATTATTCCTATTATTTAATTGACCAATTTCTTATAATTATTAGCTAATATAAATATAATTCTGTAAAAAAAAACCTGGTCACCTTCGACCCCTAAAAATCAAGTTTGAACAGTGCTGATTCATCATTCGAACGGTTAAATTGAACGTTCAAGAGGTGTAGCAATTTCTCTCTAAAACAATTACTTAATGTGCCAAAATTTAGGGTCGAACAGTTAAATTTAGACGTTCGAATGGTGAATCATTAGTGTTTGAATGGTTTAATTATTTGAGACAAAATATTTCGTCCTTAACTAGACCGTTCAAATGCATTTGAACGTTACAGATATTTCATCATTTTTTTGGCATGAAATATGAAATTCGTTCCTAAATCTCACTTTTTGAGACGATTATTATTTTGTCCCAAAAAGAAATCGTCCCAAAAAGTCTTTTTTGTTGTAGTGCCAAGTGGTCATAGAGCTAGGTAAACCAACTAGATATATATATATATATATATAGATATGTACTTAATTTTTGTATAATCTTCAAAAACAAATGATCATGATATGTGTGTATAAGTACTGAGTACATGTACAATAATCACCGGATCAAATCGAGCACCTAGAATATAATAATATAGCATCATGGAAGAATTTGCTTTAATTCCCGTCACAATTGCTTGAAAAGGTCACATCTAATTAGCCTGTCAATATTGAATTCCTTCATTAAAGCTGGAAACGCATAGAAAAAAGCTGTTTACGTATGTAACACTGGATATATATACACACACACACTGCATGCATGCTTCGATAACTCCGTTAATTGCATGGGTCCTCTAATACCCACACGATATCAAATTTTTTGTTTCTCGTGACAGAAAGTGATGAAGCGCTAAAATTGCATGATTAAGTTACTTAAGCGAACAAATTGTTTAATAAAAAATGATTTAAGTACTTAATTATGCAATAGATCACATTACTTGATTCAATTGATAAATTCTAGTATTTTGGTGCTTAAAAAGATTTATAATGCAATTGTTTCACATGAAACAAGACAAGCACCTCACATGCATGCAACACAAACTCACACATGCTAAAAGCAAACAAACTCACTCGGACATCACATGCACACAGCTGGACCCACAACAGCACTCAAACAAATCGGTACACATGCAGAACAGAAAGCAGAAAATTCAACCATGCAGCACATCACATGGACAACAACTCACACTTGCAGCAGCACATGTACAGCAGCAGAAAATCCTTCAAAGCAGCAGACAATCACGCTGGAAAAGAATCACATGCCAACAGCAGACTATTCGGACCAAGATGCAGAAAAACACATGCAGAAAAATAGATGCAGAAAACGTGGACCTACAAACCAGCACATGCACATGCAGAACAGAAAAAAAACAGACAGCACACCAATGCAGAAAAGCCGGACAGCAGTTTGGAAGAAAAGCAAGGGGGCAAGCAGCTGTTTTTCTTGACTTTTATCTTTCATTTTTTTGCTTGCTTTCGGTTTGGCAGCAAGAGCTGGAGAGTTTGATGTGTGAAGAAAGTGAGGTGCCGTGATTAAAGGGGAGTGAAGAGTGGGAATTCGGTGGTGATTGATGGAATAAATTATTGTGATTGGAGGAGTGGACGACTAGCAGCAGCTATATATATATATGATGCTGGACGTGTAGAGGGAGGGGGAATCGGTGGAAGAGAGATAGAGAGACATTGAGGTGGAAGTAGGTGTGAGGACGTGAGGGAAATTGAAGAGATCGGTGCAGAAGTGTCGGCCAGAATTTTATTTGTTTTCTAGCTCTATTCTTGTACGTGCAACGTGTGAGTGGAAGAAGAGATGTGTGGGGTCGGTCTGAAGTAGAGAGGAGATGTTGTGCTGAAAGTGAAAGAAAGCAGTCGGTCAGTGCATGATTATAGTGAGGGTGAGAAGAGATGTGTGGGGTCGGTTTGAGTAGAGAAGGAAAGTGCCGATTGGTTTAAGAGTTGTGAAAGGAAAGAAAGTAGTCGGTTGCTTTTCCAGGGGAGTAGACGGGCGGAAGCTCTCTTTCCAGCTCTCTCGTTTGGACTTCTCTCATTTTATTTTTTTTTTGGTTGCTTTTCGTTCTTAGCATTTTTTCTTTCCAGAACTTAGTTGGCTGGTTTTCATTTTTACTTGTTTTTTTTTTGTTTAGTTTCTTTCGGACGGACAGGAGTGAATCTCCCTCTAAGTTTTCATTCTTTTATTTTTCTTAGTGGCTTCTTCGTTCTCTTTGTTTCCAGACCTGGAGAACTTGGGTCGGCTGGTTTGGATTTTACTCTATCTTATTTCACGTTTTACGTTTTTACGGTATTCAATTTTTACTTCTTGATTGGTTGGCAGCTGGATTATTTTAGTTTTATTATGAAAAATATTCATTTGATTTCGGTGGCTCATTTCATGAGTATGGTTGGCTAAATTTTCATACTAAGGTTAGAGGTGAAGTTTAATGATTTACATATTGTTTCCGAATCCACGTAAAATCTATTTTGCGAGCTTGATTGATTGAAAGATTTTATTTGAATAATTTGATTATCTATATACTCGTCTTGATTCATTGTGATTTCCGAATACAGTGAATGCTTGAGGAATCCCTGTGGTATTCAAATAGATTTGTAAATGTTTTAATCATCAATCGTTCACGCTCAATCATAAGCGTCTGTTTTTCTCGATCTTAAATGCTAAATCTACCAATTAAACAGAATCATTATTCTAGTCTAATTGAGGTAAATTGATCGGAAACAATATCATAAATTATTAGACAGATCCTCGAAACCTTAGTCTTTTTCCATTCATTTTATCATTTTAGTTTGATTCATTTTATCAATCTTCATTTGATTGCACGTTTCTTTTCGTAATTTTGTTTCATTGTCTGAATTTATTTTCTTTATCACAAAAGTCAATCCCTGTGGATTCGATCCTGTAAGATACTACAACACCTGTATACTTGCAGGTAAAACTGCACGAGATTCTTGATTCATTAATTCAAGTCAAAGTTTAGTCGCAACAAGTTTTTGGCGCCGTTGCCGGGGATTGCAACGTGTGATAATTTTTTTTGTGATAATTTTTTTTACTTTATTGCTTGTTTTGCATTTTATTTTTTCTATGATCAATCCTCTATGATGAATGATCTCGTGGCAACGTGATCAAACGGGTAGATTGAGAAGAGAGGAAATCATTTTAAGTGAATTGGTTGATACTTTGTCAGGTGATTCTAAAAATTCTCAATCTAATACCATGGCTGACAATGGTAGTGTTCATGACGAACTAGAAAATGAAAAGGCACAAAATAATCTGCAAATGAGAACTTTGCGTGAATATTTGCAGCCTACAAGGACAAGTACTCCATCTTGTATGATTTTTCCTACGAATATGGGAAATTTTGATTTAAAACCGGGAGTAATCCAATTACTTCCCAAGTTTCATGGCTTGGATTCAGAAAGTCCTTATTTGCATCTAAAAGAATTTGAAGAAGTTTGTGCAACTTTACAAAACCAAACTATCAATGATGATGTTGTTAGATTAAAGTTGTTTCCATTCTCTTTGAAAGAAAAAGCTAAGAATTGGTTGAACTCCTTGAGACCAAGATCTATTGGCACATGGCAAGAAATGCAAAGAGAATTTCTAAAAAAGTTTTTTCCTACTCATAGGACCAACACTGTTCGCAGAAATATTATGAATTTTTCTCAAAAGGAAAATGAAACATTTTTTCAGTGTTGGGAACGTTTTAAAGAATTGTTGCTAACTTGCCCACATCATGGCTATGAAACTTGGCGCACCATTAGTTTCTTCTATGAAGGTTTAACATCTCAAATGCGTCAGTTTGTAGAAATGATGTGTAATGGTGATTTTCTAAATAAAGATCCTGATGACGCTTGGGACTATTTTGACCAGTTAGCTGAAAATGCCCAATCTTGGGATAACACAGATTGTTCTGATCGGTCAAATAAGCCGAAACTCAGTGCCATGTCTCAAGAAGGTATGTATGTTCTTAAAGGAAATGATGATGTGAATGCTAGGATAGCAAGTCTGACAAGAAAAGTTGAAGCCATGGAACTTAGGAAGGTAAATCCGGTTAAGGCCAGTGAAAAAGAAGAAGAAAATTGTGGCATTTGTGAGATTAGTGGACACCTAACTCAGGATTGTCCAACAATCCCTGCTTTTAAAGAGGTGTTGCACGAAGAAGCAAATGTCATGAATTCTTATCGGAGACCATTTTCTTCCCCATATTCGGAAACATATAATCCTGGATGGAGAAATCATCCCAATTTTAGTTGGAGGAATGAGTCAAATATAAATCAAAATCCTCAAGGGCCATCTTCTTCTACTCCTTATGTGCCTCCACATAAGAAAACCCTTGAGGAGACATTACAGACTTTTATGCAGGGGCAAGCCAATATCAACACTCAGACAATGCAGGCCATTACTGAGATGAGAAGTTCTATCAGCTACTTGACCTTTGCATGACATGCTCAAGAAAAGGATAAGTTTCCTGCTCAACCTCAACCAAATCCAAAAGGTAAATTTGAGGTAAGAAATTCAAATCCCTCTGATTCAAAATTTGAACATGCCAAGTCCATCACCACTCTACGCAGTGGAAAAATAATTGATAAGAGTATTTCAACAACGAAAGTTGATGAGACCAACAACTCTTTAAATTCCAAGAGTGATGGTGAACTTGAGAAGGTTGAATTAGATGTGCCTGTGAAAGCCCCAATACCTACACCATTTCCCCAAAGATTGCAACATTCTCACAAGTTGGTTCAAAATGCGGATATTCTTGAAATTTTTAAACAAGTAAAAATCAACATTCCTTTGTTAGATGCAATCAAACAGATTCCTTCGTATGCTAAATTTTTAAAAGATTTGTGCACAGTAAAGCGTACGATGAAGGTGCAGAAGAAGGCTTTTCTCACTGAGCAGGTAAGCGCCATCCTCCAGAACAATTCTCCACCAAAGTACAAAGACCCGGGTTGTCCAACAATTTCCTGCGTGATTGGAAATTTTAAAATTGAAAAAGCTTTACTTGACCTCAGAGCTAGTGTTAACCTCCTACCCTACTCGGTATATGAGCAGTTGGGTCTTGGTGAGCTTAAACCCACCAAGGTAGCACTCCAACTTGCTGACCGTTCAATTAAAATACCGAGAGGGATAGTTGAGGATGTGCTAGTTCAAGTAGGAAAATTTTATTTTCCAGTGGATTTCATTGTTTTGGACACGGAACCTGTATTTGATGTTTGCACTCAAATTCCTATAATTTTGGGAAGGCCATTTCTTGCGACCTCAAATGCTTTAATAAATTGTAGGAGTGGTGTGATGGTAATTTCTTTTGGCAACATGACTTTGGAGTTGAATATTTTCAATATTTGCAAACAACCTGGTGATGATGATGATGTGCAGGAAGTGAATCTGATCCAAACTCTTGTTCAAAATAAATTTGATTTGTCAAGTTTCTCTGACCCTCTTGAGGCTTGTTTGGTTCATGGTATAAACTTTGATGATGATTCTGTGCTTGCATCTATGAATTTTTTGCTAGAATCTACTCCTATAATGGACATTGATAAATGGAGAACACGTTTTGAGGAATTACCACCTCATGATGTCGTGTCTCTCTCCTCAAGTGTGCAAACACCAAAACTCGACTTGAAACCTCTACCTGCTGATCTCAAATATGCATTTTTAGGCCAAGCAGAGACATTACCAGTGGTCATTTCATCAAGACTGGATGAAATTCAGGAGAAAAAATTAATTGGTGTTCTCATTGAACACAAAGAGGCAATAGGATGGACCATAGCTGATTTCAAAGGTATCAGTCCTTTGATTTGTACCCACAGGATTTATCTAGAGGACAATTCTAAACCCTCTAGAGAAATACAGCGTAGACTAAACCCCAACATGAAAGAAGTTGTCAAAGCAGAGGTGTTAAAACTTCTGGATGTAGGGATCATTTACCCTATTTCTGACAATAAATGGGTTAGTCCCACGCAGGTGGTACCCAAGAAATTTGGTGTGACTGTAGTTAAGAATGCTAACAATGAATTGATCCCAACTAGAGTTACTACTGGTTGGCGTATGTGCATTGATTACAGAAAACTGAATTCTGTCACCAGAAAGGATCATTTTCCCCTACCATTCATGGATCAAATCATTGAACGTGTAGCGGGCCATAAGTTCTATTGCTTCCTTGATGGTTATTCTGGATATAACCAAATTGAGATTGCTCCTGAAGACCAAGAAAAGACCACTTTTACATGTCCATTTGGTACCTTTGCATATCGAAGGATGCCATTCGGACTTTGTAATGCTCCTGCTACATTTCAACGATGCATGATGAGCATATTCAGTGACATGGTAGAGCGTTTCGTTGAAATATTCATGGATGATTTTTCTATTTTTGGTGATTCATTTGATGAATGTTTGACTCATTTGGAAAAAGTGCTGATTAGATGCAAAGAAAAGAATTTGATTTTAAACTGGGAGAAGTGTCATTTTATGGTCACTCAAGGGATTGTTCTTGGTCACATTGTTTCTTCTCAAGGTTTTGAAGTGGACAAGGCCAAAATTGAATTAATTTCTAAATTGCCCATCCCAAAGAACATCAGGGATATCAGATCTTTTCTAGGTCATGCAGGTTTTTACAGGAGGTTCATTAAAGGCTTCAGCACAATTTCTAGACCTTTGTGCAATTTATTGTCAAAGGAAAATTCTTTTGTGTGGACTGATGATTGTGAGTTAGCTTTTACAAAGCTAAAAGGTATGTTGATTTCAGCCCCAATTATGCAATTACCTGATTGGAATTTACCATTTGAGATTATGTGTGATGCTAGTGATTATGCTGTTAGAGCTGTGTTGGGCCAACGTAGGGACAAAAAGCCTTGTGTTATTTATTATGCAAGTAGAACTTTAAACAGTGCTCAAATGAATTATTCAACAACTGAAAAAGAGTTACTTGCAGTAATTTTTGCACTTGACAAATTTCGCTCTTATTTGATTGGATCTCAAATTGTTATCTTTACTGATCATGCTGCGTTAAAGTACCTTTTAGTGAAAAAAGATGCAAAGCCCAGGTTACTTAGATGGATCCTTTTGTTGCAAGAATTTGATTTGATAATCAAAGATAAAAAAAGAGTTGAGAATGTTGTTGCTGATCATCTGTCTAGACTTGTTCTTTCAGATTCCGTAGAGACAGTTCCTATTAAAGACACATTTCCAGATGAGCAACTCTTTGGTATATCTCAAGTGCCATGGTATGCTGACATTGCTAATTTTCTTGCTACAGGTGAAATTCCTCACATTTGGACTCAACAAGATAAGAGGAAATTTTTTGTGGAGGTAAGAAAATTCTTTTGGGATGATCATATCTATTTAAATATTGCCCAGATCAGATAATTAGACGATGTGTTCCCAATAACGAATTTCAAAGTGTGATATCTTTTTGTCACTCTGGAGCATGTGGTGGCCACTTTTCTGGAAAGAAAACTGCTTTTAAAATTTTGCAATGTGGCTTCTATTGGCCTACCATTTTCAAAGACACCCATGAATTTTGTAAAACTAGTGAGCGCTGTCAAAAATTGGGAGGGATTACCAGCCGGAATATGATGCCATTAAATCCAATGTTGGTTGTTGAAATATTTGATTGTTGGGGCATTGATTTCATGGGACCCTTCCCAGTTTCTTTTGGCAATCTCTACATTTTGGTAGCTGTGGATTATGTGTCCAAATGGATTGAGGCTATTCCATGCAAAAACAATGACCACAAAGTGGTACTGAAATTTCTGAAAGAAAATATTTTATCAAGGTTTGGAACACCTCGAGCCATTATCAGTGATGGGGGTAAGCATTTTTGTAATAAGCCTTTCGAGGCCTTAATGCGAAAATATGGTATTATCCATAAGGTTGCTACCCCTTATCATCCACAGACAAGTGGCCAAGTTGAGGTATCTAATCGGGAGATCAAAAATTTTTTGGAAAAGACGGTTAACCCAAGCTGCAAAGATTGGTCTTTACGACTAACCGACGCACTTTGGGCATACCGTACTGCTTTTAAAACCCTGATTGGTATGTCCCCATATCGACTCATTTTTGGAAAGGCATGTCACTTACCTGTGGAATTGGAACACAAAGCTTATTGGGCAATCAAGAAATTTAATTTTGATTTGGATAAAGCTTGCTCTCTTCGTAAGTTTCAGCTTAATGAGTTAGAGGAAATCAGGAATGAAGCTTGCGAAAATTCTCGTATTGCCAAGGAGAGAATGAAAATTTTTCATGACAAAAATATTTTTCGAAAATCTTTTGAGCCTTCACAAAAAGTTTTGTTGTATAATTCAAGGCTCCATTTGTTTCCTGGCAAACTTCGATCCCGATGGATTAGTCCCTTTGTTGTAAAAACTGTTTATCCTTTTGGGGCCATTGAGATAGAAAATTCAGAGAATGGTAATGTTTTTAAGGTTAATAGACAAAGGTTGAAACCATTTTTGGATGATTTTACTCCAGAGGTTGAGTCCACTACTCTGGAGGATCCTGCGTATCAGAATTAATTTCTGATTCCTCATTGTATATACCGTATGTGTTTGTTTTGTTTTTCCTTTTTTTGTTTTCTTTTGTGTTTTTAACTTTGACAGAAATCTACTCCTTGTGTGCACTCGAGTATCTCAGGTGAATTCTTTTCTCTCTGTTTAATCATTTTCGTCTCAATATATGTTCTGCAGTGTTTATCTTGCTCCAATTCATGTCTGTATAGCATACATCATCGAATATTCAATTGCTGAACATTGAGGACAATGTCACATTTAGTTGGGGGAGGGTTTTCGGTTAAAATTGTGTTAAAATTCTCTTAAAAATGTGTTAAAAAAAATAATAAATAAAAAAAAAAGATTTGTTGAGGTCATGAAACATGTGGAATGTAGTGCAAATATGAGTATATGTCAAAAGAGGGACTTATCCATTTTATTTAGTTGTTAAACCAAGGGAAAGATGTTAAAAGTTTTGCTAAAACACACACAACACTTACCAGGAAGGCCTAGAAAGACTACATTGAGTCATTGTTGGTTGATTTACACTTCAATTGTTTGAGACTCTAATGAACCATATCCTAATGGCTTAGGAAGAAATCTGAAATGAATTAAATGAGAAAAAGGGACAAGCCAGGGATCCAAAAAAATAAAAAATAAAATAAAAAAATAAAAAAAAAAATCCTTTAGGTAGACTAGTGGTAAGGGCTGACTTGTGAAAGTGTGGGTAGGCGCACATTCATAGGTCCGATTCCCCCACTAGGAAATCTAAAAACATAAAAAAAAAACAAAAATTATGTTTGTGTAGTGGAAAAGGCTGCCTATTACCGGGGTCCTTACAAAAAAAAAATAGGTGCCTTTCAAAGTGTAATAGCGTGAAAGCCGCCACTACAATGGTTTTGAATTAGAGTAAGACCATGTGGTTTTCTCAGATTGGTTGTTGTGATTGAAATTGTTAATGTCTCTTGGTTGTCGATCTTGGAATTCTAACCCCATTCCCATGCACTTGAAAGAAAGCAAGCTTTGTTACATGTAATTCCCTTGGTTGATTATCTAAGTTGTGTATAAATCTCTTAGTTGATACAAAATTCATATTAATCTATCTCCAGTGTTCTTAAACTCAACAAGTCTATTTCATAGCATGTGATTTTTTTTTTGGATTTTCTGAAATTGTAGTTGGTAATCTCACCTTTGCATGAATTCATTCGCTTTGTTTGCTAGAGTCTAGCAATAAGCTAGTTGGGGGGTGTGATGAAACGCTAAAATTGCATGATTAAGTTACTTAAGCGAACAAATTGTTTAATAAAAATGATTTAAGTACTTAATTATGCAATAGATCACATTACTTGATTCAATTGATAAATTCTAGTATTTTGGTGCTTAAAAAGATTTATAATGCAATTGTTTCACATGAAACAAGACAAGCACCTCACATGCATGCAACACAAACTCACACATGCTAAAAGCAAACAAACTCACTCGGACATCACATGCACACAGCTGGACCCACAACAGCACTCAAACAAATCGGTACACATGCAGAACAGAAAGCAGAAAATTCAACCATGCAGCACATCACATGGACAACAACTCACACTTGCAGCAGCACATGTACAGCAGCAGAAAAATCCTTCAAAGCAGCAGACAATCACGCTGGAAAAGAATCACATGCCAACAACAGACTATTCGGACCAAGATGCAGAAAAACAGATGCAGAAAACAGATGCAGAAAACGTGGACCTACAAACCAGCACATGCACATGCAGAACAGAAAAAAACAGACAGCACACCAATGCAGAAAAGCCGGACAGCAGTTTGGAAGAAAAGCAAGGGGGCAAGCAGCTGTTTTTCTTGACTTTTATCTTTCATTTTTCTGCTTGCTTTCGGTTTGGCAGCAAGAGCTGGAGAGTTTGATGTGTGAAGAAAGTGAGGTGCCGTGATTAAAGGGGAGTGAAGAGTGGGAATTCGGTGGTGATTGATGGAATAAATTATTGTGATTGGAGGAGTGGACGACTATCAGCAGCTATATATATATATATATGATGCTGGACGTGTAGAGGGAGGGGGAATCGGTGGAAGAGAGATAGAGAGACATTGAGGTGGAAGTAGGTGTGAGGATGTGAGGGAAATTGAAGAGATCGGTGCAGAAGTGTCGGCCAGAATTTTATTTGTTTTCTAGCTCTATTCTTGTATGTGCAACGTGTGAGTGGAAGAAGAGATGTGTGGGGTCGGTCTGAAGTAGAGAGGAGATGTTGTGCTGAAAGTGAAAGAAAGCAGTCGGTCAGTGCATGATTATAGTGAGGGTGAGAAGAGATGTGTGGGGTCGGTTTGAGTAGAGAAGGAAAGTGCCGATTGGTTTAAGAGTTGTGAAAGGAAAGAAAGCAGTCGGTTGCTTTTCCAGGGGAGTAGACGGGCGGAAGCTCTCTTTCCAGCTCTCTCGTTTGGACTTCTCTCATTTTATTTTTTTTTGGTTGCTTTTCGTTCTTAGCATTTTTTTTTTCCAGAACTTAGTTGGCTGGTTTTCATTTTTACTTGTTTTTTTTTGTTTAGTTTCTTTAGGACGGACAGGACTGAATCTCCCTCTAAGTTTTCATTCTTTTATTTTTCTTAGTGGCTTCTTCGTTCTCTTTGTTTCCAGACCTGGAGAACTTGGGTCGGCTGGTTTGGATTTTACTCTATCTTATTTCACGTTTTACGTTTTTACGGTATTCAATTTTTACTTCTTGATTGGTTGGCAGCTGGATTATTTTAGTTTTATTATGAAAATATTCATTTGATTTCCGTGGCTCATTTCATGAGTATGGTTGGCTAAATTTTCATACTAAGGTTAGAGGTGAAGTTTAATGATTTACATATTGTTTCCGAATCCACGTAAAATCTATTTTGCGAGCTTGATTGATTGAAAGATTTTATTTGGATAATTTGATTATCTATATACTCGTCTTGATTCATTGTGATTTCCGAATACAGTGAATGCTTGAGGAATCCCTATGGTATTCAAATAGATTTGTAAATGTTTTAATCATCAATCGTTCACGCTCAATCATAAGCGTCTGTTTTTCTCGATCTTAAATGCTAAATCTACCAATTAAACAGAATCATTATTCTAGTTTAATTGAGGTAAATTGATAGGAAACAATATCATAAATTATTAGACAGATCCTCGAAACCTTAGTCTTTTTCCATTCATTTTATCATTTTAGTTTGATTCATTTTATCAATCTTCATTTGATTGCACGTTTCTTTTCGTAATTTTGTTTCATTGTCTGAATTTATTTTCTTTATCACAAAAGTCAATCCCTGTGGATTCGATCCTGTAAGATACTACAATACCTGTATACTTGCAGGTAAAACTGCACGAGATTCTTGATTCATTAATTCGAGTCAAAGTTTAGTCGCAACAAGTTTTTGGCGCCGTTGCCGGGGATTGCAACGTGTGATAATTTTTTTTGTGATAATTTTTTTTACTTTATTGCTTGTTTTGCATTTTATTTTTTCTATGATCAATCCTCTATGATGAATGATCTCGTGGCAACGTGATCAAACGGGTAGATTGAGAAGAGAGGAAATCATTTTAAGTGAATTGGTTGATACTTTGTCAGGTGATTCTAAAAATTCTCAATCTAATACCATGGCTGACAATGGTAGTGTTCATGACGAACTAGAAAATGAAAAGGCACAAAATAATCTGCAAATGAGAACTTTGCGTGAATATTTGCAGCCTACAAGGACAAGTACTCCATCTTGTATGATTTTTCCTACGAATATGGGAAATTTTGATTTAAAACCGGGAGTAATCCAATTACTTCCCAAGTTTCATGGCTTGGATTCAGAAAGTCCTTATTTGCATCTAAAAGAATTTGAAGAAGTTTGTGCAACTTTACAAAACCAAACTATCAATGATGATGTTGTTAGATTAAAGTTGTTTCCATTCTCTTTGAAAGAAAAAGCTAAGAATTGGTTGAACTCCTTGAGACCAAGATCTATTGGCACATGGCAAGAAATGCAAAGAGAATTTCTAAAAAAGTTTTTTCCTACTCATAGGACCAACACTGTTCGCAGAAATATTATGAATTTTTCTCAAAAGGAAAATGAAACATTTTTTCAGTGTTGGGAACGTTTTAAAGAATTGTTGCTAACTTGCCCACATCATGGCTATGAAACTTGGCGCACCATTAGTTTCTTCTATGAAGGTTTAACATCTCAAATGCGTCAGTTTGTAGAAATGATGTGTAATGGTGATTTTCTAAATAAAGATCCTGATGACGCTTGGGACTATTTTGACCAATTAGCTGAAAATGCCCAATCTTGGGATAACACAGATTGTTCTGATCGGTCAAATAAGCCGAAACTCAGTGCCATGTCTCAAGAAGGTATGTATGTTCTTAAAGGAAATGATGATGTGAATGCTAGGATAGCAAGTCTGACAAGAAAAGTTGAAGCCATGGAACTTAGGAAGGTAAATCCGGTTAAGGCCAGTGAAAAAGAAGAAGAAAATTGTGGCATTTGTGAGATTAGTGGACACCTAACTCAGGATTGTCCAACAATCCCTACTTTTAAAGAGGTGTTGCACGAAGAAGCAAATGTCATGAATTCTTATCGGAGACCATTTTCTTCCCCATATTCGGAAACATATAATCCTGGATGGAGAAATCATCCCAATTTTAGTTGGAGGAATGAGTCAAATATAAATCAAAATCCTCAAGGGCCATCTTCTTCTACTCCTTATGTGCCTCCACATAAGAAAACCCTTGAGGAGACATTACAGACTTTTATGCAGGGGCAAGCCAATATCAACACTCAGACAATGCAGGCCATTACTGAGATGAGAAGTTCTATCAGCTACTTGACCTCTGCATGACATGCTCAAGAAAAGGATAAGTTTCCTGCTCAACCTCAACCAAATCCAAAAGGTAAATTTGAGGTAAGAAATTCAAATCCCTCTGATTCAAAATTTGAACATGCCAAGTCCATCACCACTCTACGCAGTGGAAAAATAATTGATAAGAGTATTTCAACAACGAAAGTTGATGAGACCAACAACTCTTTAAATTCCAAGAGTGATGGTGAACTTGAGAAGGTTGAATTAGATGTGCCTGTGAAAGCCCCAATACCTACACCATTTCCCCAAAGATTGCAACATTCTCACAAGTTGGTTCAAAATGCGGATATTCTTGAAATTTTTAAACAAGTAAAAATCAACATTCCTTTGTTAGATGCAATCAAACAGATTCCTTCGTATGCTAAATTTTTAAAAGATTTGTGCACAGTAAAGCGTACGATGAAGGTGCAGAAGAAGGCTTTTCTCACTGAGCAGGTAAGCGCCATCCTCCAGAACAATTCTCCACCAAAGTACAAAGACCCGGGTTGTCCAACAATTTCCTGCGTGATTGGAAATTTTAAAATTGAAAAAGCTTTACTTGACCTCAGAGCTAGTGTTAACCTCCTACCCTACTCGGTATATGAGCAGTTGGGTCTTGGTGAGCTTAAACCCACCAAGGTAGCACTCCAACTTGCTGACCGTTCAATTAAAATACCGAGAGGGATAGTTGAGGATGTGCTAGTTCAAGTAGGAAAATTTTATTTTCCAGTGGATTTCATTGTTTTGGACACGGAACCTGTATTTGATGTTTGCACTCAAATTCCTATAATTTTGGGAAGGCCATTTCTTGCGACCTCAAATGCTTTAATAAATTGTAGGAGTGGTGTGATGGTAATTTCTTTTGGCAACATGACTTTGGAGTTGAATATTTTCAATATTTGCAAACAACCTGGTGATGATGATGATGTGCAGGAAGTGAATCTGATCCAAACTCTTGTTCAAAATAAATTTGATTTGTCAAGTTTCTCTGACCCTCTTGAGGCTTGTTTGGTTCATGGTATAAACTTTGATGATGATTCTGTGCTTGCATCTATGAATTTTTTGCTAGAATCTACTCCTATAATGGACATTGATAAATGGAGAACACGTTTTGAGGAATTACCACCTCATGATGTCGTGTCTCTCTCCTCAAGTGTGCAAACACCAAAACTCGACTTGAAACCTCTACCTGCTGATCTCAAATATGCATTTTTAGGCCAAGCAGAGACATTACCAGTGGTCATTTCATCAAGACTGGATGAAATTCAGGAGAAAAAATTAATTGGTGTTCTCATTGAACACAAAGAGGCAATAGGATGGACCATAGCTGATTTCAAAGGTATCAGTCCTTTGATTTGTACCCACAGGATTTATCTAGAGGACAATTCTAAACCCTCTAGAGAAATACAGCGTAGACTAAACCCCAACATGAAAGAAGTTGTCAAAGCAGAGGTGTTAAAACTTCTGGATGTAGGGATCATTTACCCTATTTCTGACAATAAATGGGTTAGTCCCACGCAGGTGGTACCCAAGAAATTTGGTGTGACTGTAGTTAAGAATGCTAACAATGAATTGATCCCAACTAGAGTTACTACTGGTTGGCGTATGTGCATTGATTACAGAAAACTGAATTCTGTCACCAGAAAGGATCATTTTCCCCTACCATTCATGGATCAAATCATTGAACGTGTAGCGGGCCATAAGTTCTATTGCTTCCTTGATGGTTATTCTGGATATAACCAAATTGAGATTGCTCCTGAAGACCAAGAAAAGACCACTTTTACATGTCCATTTGGTACCTTTGCATATCGAAGGATGCCATTCGGACTTTGTAATGCTCCTGCTACATTTCAACGATGCATGATGAGCATATTCAGTGACATGGTAGAGCGTTTCGTTGAAATATTCATGGATGATTTTTCTATTTTTGGTGATTCATTTGATGAATGTTTGACTCATTTGGAAAAAGTGCTGATTAGATGCAAAGAAAAGAATTTGATTTTAAACTGGGAGAAGTGTCATTTTATGGTCACTCAAGGGATTGTTCTTGGTCACATTGTTTCTTCTCAAGGTTTTGAAGTGGACAAGGCCAAAATTGAATTAATTTCTAAATTGCCCATCCCAAAGAACATCAGGGATATCAGATCTTTTCTAGGTCATGCAGGTTTTTACAGGAGGTTCATTAAAGGCTTCAGCACAATTTCTAGACCTTTGTGCAATTTATTGTCAAAGGAAAATTCTTTTGTGTGGACTGATGATTGTGAGTTAGCTTTTACAAAGCTAAAAGGTATGTTGATTTCAGCCCCAATTATGCAATTACCTGATTGGAATTTACCATTTGAGATTATGTGTGATGCTAGTGATTATGCTGTTAGAGCTGTGTTGGGCCAACGTAGGGACAAAAAGCCTTGTGTTATTTATTATGCAAGTAGAACTTTAAACAGTGCTCAAATGAATTATTCAACAACTGAAAAAGAGTTACTTGCAGTAATTTTTGCACTTGACAAATTTCGCTCTTATTTGATTGGATCTCAAATTGTTATCTTTACTGATCATGCTGCGTTAAAGTACCTTTTAGTGAAAAAAGATGCAAAGCCCAGGTTACTTAGATGGATCCTTTTGTTGCAAGAATTTGATTTGATAATCAAAGATAAAAAAAGAGTTGAGAATGTTGTTGCTGATCATCTGTCTAGACTTGTTCTTTCAGATTCCGTAGAGACAGTTCCTATTAAAGACACATTTCCAGATGAGCAACTCTTTGGTATATCTCAAGTGCCATGGTATGCTGACATTGCTAATTTTCTTGCTACAGGTGAAATTCCTCACATTTGGACTCAACAAGATAAGAGGAAATTTTTTGTGGAGGTAAGAAAATTCTTTTGGGATGATCATATCTATTTAAATATTGCCCAGATCAGATAATTAGACGATGTGTTCCCAATAACGAATTTCAAAGTGTGATATCTTTTTGTCACTCTGGAGCATGTGGTGGCCACTTTTCTGGAAAGAAAACTGCTTTTAAAATTTTGCAATGTGGCTTCTATTGGCCTACCATTTTCAAAGACACCCATGAATTTTGTAAAACTAGTGAGCGCTGTCAAAAATTGGGAGGGATTACCAGCCGGAATATGATGCCATTAAATCCAATGTTGGTTGTTGAAATATTTGATTGTTGGGGCATTGATTTCATGGGACCCTTCCCAGTTTCTTTTGGCAATCTCTACATTTTGGTAGCTGTGGATTATGTGTCCAAATGGATTGAGGCTATTCCATGCAAAAACAATGACCACAAAGTGGTACTGAAATTTCTGAAAGAAAATATTTTATCAAGGTTTGGAACACCTCGAGCCATTATCAGTGATGGGGGTAAGCATTTTTGTAATAAGCCTTTCGAGGCCTTAATGCGAAAATATGGTATTATCCATAAGGTTGCTACCCCTTATCATCCACAGACAAGTGGCCAAGTTGAGGTATCTAATCGGGAGATCAAAAATTTTTTGGAAAAGACGGTTAACCCAAGCTGCAAAGATTGGTCTTTACGACTAACCGACGCACTTTGGGCATACCGTACTGCTTTTAAAACCCTGATTGGTATGTCCCCATATCGACTCATTTTTGGAAAGGCATGTCACTTACCTGTGGAATTGGAACACAAAGCTTATTGGGCAATCAAGAAATTTAATTTTGATTTGGATAAAGCTTGCTCTCTTCGTAAGTTTCAGCTTAATGAGTTAGAGGAAATCAGGAATGAAGCTTGCGAAAATTCTCGTATTGCCAAGGAGAGAATGAAAATTTTTCATGACAAAAATATTTTTCGAAAATCTTTTGAGCCTTCACAAAAAGTTTTGTTGTATAATTCAAGGCTCCATTTGTTTCCTGGCAAACTTCGATCCCGATGGATTAGTCCCTTTGTTGTAAAAACTGTTTATCCTTTTGGGGCCATTGAGATAGAAAATTCAGAGAATGGTAATGTTTTTAAGGTTAATAGACAAAGGTTGAAACCATTTTTGGATGATTTTACTCCAGAGGTTGAGTCCACTACTCTGGAGGATCCTGCGTATCAGAATTAATTTCTGATTCCTCATTGTATATACCGTATGTGTTTGTTTTGTTTTTCCTTTTTTTGTTTTCTTTTGTGTTTTTAACTTTGACAGAAATCTACTCCTTGTGTGCACTCGAGTATCTCAGGTGAATTCTTTTCTCTCTGTTTAATCATTTTCGTCTCAATATATGTTCTGCAGTGTTTATCTTGCTCCAATTCATGTCTGTATAGCATACATCATCGAATATTCAATTGCTGAACATTGAGGACAATGTCACATTTAGTTGGGGGAGGGTTTTCGGTTAAAATTGTGTTAAAATTCTCTTAAAAATGTGTTAAAAAAAATAATAAATAAAAAAAAAAGATTTGTTGAGGTCATGAAACATGTGGAATGTAGTGCAAATATGAGTATATGTCAAAAGAGGGACTTATCCATTTTATTTAGTTGTTAAACCAAGGGAAAGATGTTAAAAGTTTTGCTAAAACACACACAACACTTACCAGGAAGGCCTAGAAAGACTACATTGAGTCATTGTTGGTTGATTTACACTTCAATTGTTTGAGACTCTAATGAACCATATCCTAATGGCTTAGGAAGAAATCTGAAATGAATTAAATGAGAAAAAGGGACAAGCCAGGGATCCAAAAAAATAAAAAATAAAAAAAAAAATAAAAAAAAAAATCCTTTAGGTAGACTAGTGGTAAGGGCTGACTTGTGAAAGTGTGGGTAGGCGCACATTCATAGGTCCGATTCCCCCACTAGGAAATCTAAAAACATAAAAAAAAAACAAAAATTATGTTTGTGTAGTGGAAAAGGCTGCCTATTACCGGGGTCCTTACAAAAAAAAAATAGGTGCCTTTCAAAGTGTAATAGCGTGAAAGCCGCCACTACAATGGTTTTGAATTAGAGTAAGACCATGTGGTTTTCTCAGATTGGTTGTTGTGATTGAAATTGTTAATGTCTCTTGGTTGTCGATCTTGGAATTCTAACCCCATTCCCATGCACTTGAAAGAAAGCAAGCTTTGTTACATGTAATTCCCTTGGTTGATTATCTAAGTTGTGTATAAATCTCTTAGTTGATACAAAATTCATATTAATCTATCTCCAGTGTTCTTAAACTCAACAAGTCTATTTCATAGCATGTGATTTTTTTTTTGGATTTTCTGAAATTGTAGTTGGTAATCTCACCTTTGCATGAATTCATTCGCTTTGTTTGCTAGAGTCTAGCAATAAGCTAGTTGGGGGGTGTGATGAAACGCTAAAATTGCATGATTAAGTTACTTAAGCGAACAAATTGTTTAATAAAAATGATTTAAGTACTTAATTATGCAATAGATCACATTACTTGATTCAATTGATAAATTCTAGTATTTTGGTGCTTAAAAAGATTTATAATGCAATTGTTTCACATGAAACAAGACAAGCACCTCACATGCATGCAACACAAACTCACACATGCTAAAAGCAAACAAACTCACTCGGACATCACATGCACACAGCTGGACCCACAACAGCACTCAAACAAATCGGTACACATGCAGAACAGAAAGCAGAAAATTCAACCATGCAGCACATCACATGGACAACAACTCACACTTGCAGCAGCACATGTACAGCAGCAGAAAAATCCTTCAAAGCAGCAGACAATCACGCTGGAAAAGAATCACATGCCAACAACAGACTATTCGGACCAAGATGCAGAAAAACAGATGCAGAAAACAGATGCAGAAAACGTGGACCTACAAACCAGCACATGCACATGCAGAACAGAAAAAAACAGACAGCACACCAATGCAGAAAAGCCGGACAGCAGTTTGGAAGAAAAGCAAGGGGGCAAGCAGCTGTTTTTCTTGACTTTTATCTTTCATTTTTCTGCTTGCTTTCGGTTTGGCAGCAAGAGCTGGAGAGTTTGATGTGTGAAGAAAGTGAGGTGCCGTGATTAAAGGGGAGTGAAGAGTGGGAATTCGGTGGTGATTGATGGAATAAATTATTGTGATTGGAGGAGTGGACGACTATCAGCAGCTATATATATATATATATGATGCTGGACGTGTAGAGGGAGGGGGAATCGGTGGAAGAGAGATAGAGAGACATTGAGGTGGAAGTAGGTGTGAGGATGTGAGGGAAATTGAAGAGATCGGTGCAGAAGTGTCGGCCAGAATTTTATTTGTTTTCTAGCTCTATTCTTGTATGTGCAACGTGTGAGTGGAAGAAGAGATGTGTGGGGTCGGTCTGAAGTAGAGAGGAGATGTTGTGCTGAAAGTGAAAGAAAGCAGTCGGTCAGTGCATGATTATAGTGAGGGTGAGAAGAGATGTGTGGGGTCGGTTTGAGTAGAGAAGGAAAGTGCCGATTGGTTTAAGAGTTGTGAAAGGAAAGAAAGCAGTCGGTTGCTTTTCCAGGGGAGTAGACGGGCGGAAGCTCTCTTTCCAGCTCTCTCGTTTGGACTTCTCTCATTTTATTTTTTTTTGGTTGCTTTTCGTTCTTAGCATTTTTTTTTTCCAGAACTTAGTTGGCTGGTTTTCATTTTTACTTGTTTTTTTTTGTTTAGTTTCTTTAGGACGGACAGGACTGAATCTCCCTCTAAGTTTTCATTCTTTTATTTTTCTTAGTGGCTTCTTCGTTCTCTTTGTTTCCAGACCTGGAGAACTTGGGTCGGCTGGTTTGGATTTTACTCTATCTTATTTCACGTTTTACGTTTTTACGGTATTCAATTTTTACTTCTTGATTGGTTGGCAGCTGGATTATTTTAGTTTTATTATGAAAATATTCATTTGATTTCCGTGGCTCATTTCATGAGTATGGTTGGCTAAATTTTCATACTAAGGTTAGAGGTGAAGTTTAATGATTTACATATTGTTTCCGAATCCACGTAAAATCTATTTTGCGAGCTTGATTGATTGAAAGATTTTATTTGGATAATTTGATTATCTATATACTCGTCTTGATTCATTGTGATTTCCGAATACAGTGAATGCTTGAGGAATCCCTATGGTATTCAAATAGATTTGTAAATGTTTTAATCATCAATCGTTCACGCTCAATCATAAGCGTCTGTTTTTCTCGATCTTAAATGCTAAATCTACCAATTAAACAGAATCATTATTCTAGTTTAATTGAGGTAAATTGATAGGAAACAATATCATAAATTATTAGACAGATCCTCGAAACCTTAGTCTTTTTCCATTCATTTTATCATTTTAGTTTGATTCATTTTATCAATCTTCATTTGATTGCACGTTTCTTTTCGTAATTCTGTTTCATTGTCTGAATTTATTTTCTTTATCACAAAAGTCAATCCCTGTGGATTCGATCCTGTAAGATACTACAACACCTGTATACTTGCAGGTAAAACTGCACGAGATTCTTGATTCATTAATTCGAGTCAAAGTTTAGTCGCAACAAGTTTTTGGCGCCGTTGCCGGGGATTGCAACGTGTGATAATTTTTTTTGTGATAATTTTTTTTACTTTATTGCTTGTTTTGCATTTTATTTTTTCTATGATCAATCCTCTATGATGAATGATCTCGTGGTAACGTGATCAAACGGGTAGATTGAGAAGAGAGGAAATCATTTTAAGTGAATTGGTTGATACTTTGTCAGGTGATTCTAAAAATTCTCAATCTAATACCATGGCTGACAATGGTAGTGTTCATGACGAACTAGAAAATGAAAAGGCACAAAATAATCTGCAAATGAGAACTTTGCGTGAATATTTGCAGCCTACAAGGACAAGTACTCCATCTTGTATGATTTTTCCTACGAATATGGGAAATTTTGATTTAAAACCGGGAGTAATCCAATTACTTCCCAAGTTTCATGGCTTGGATTCAGAAAGTCCTTATTTGCATCTAAAAGAATTTGAAGAAGTTTGTGCAACTTTACAAAACCAAACTATCAATGATGATGTTGTTAGATTAAAGTTGTTTCCATTCTCTTTGAAAGAAAAAGCTAAGAATTGGTTGAACTCCTTGAGACCAAGATCTATTGGCACATGGCAAGAAATGCAAAGAGAATTTCTAAAAAAGTTTTTTCCTACTCATAGGACCAACACTCTTCGCAGAAATATTATGAATTTTTTCTCAAAAGGAAAATGAAACATTTTTTCAGTGTTGGGAACGTTTTAAAGAATTGTTGCTAACTTGCCCACATCATGGCTATGAAACTTGGCGCACCATTAGTTTCTTCTATGAAGGTTTAACATCTCAAATGCGTCAGTTTGTAGAAATGATGTGTAATGGTGATTTTCTAAATAAAGATCCTGATGACGCTTGGGACTATTTTGACCAGTTAGCTGAAAATGCCCAATCTTGGGATAACACAGATTGTTTCTGATCGGTCAAATAAGCCGAAACTCAGTGCCATGTCTCAAGAAGGTATGTATGTTCTTAAAGGAAATGATGATGTGAATGCTAGGATAGCAAGTCTGACAAGAAAAGTTGAAGCCATGGAACTTAGGAAGGTAAATCCGGTTAAGGCCAGTGAAAAAGAAGAAGAAAATTGTGGCATTTGTGAGATTAGTGGACACCTAACTCAGGATTGTCCAACAATCCCTGCTTTTAAAGAGGTGTTGCACGAACAAGCAAATGTCATGAATTCTTATCGGAGACCATTTTCTTCCCCATATTCGGAAACATATAATCCTGGATGGAGAAATCATCCCAATTTTAGTTGGAGGAATGAGTCAAATATAAATCAAAATCCTCAAGGGCCATCTTCTTCTACTCCTTATGTGCCTCCACATAAGAAAACCCTTGAGGAGACATTACAGACTTTTATGCAGGGGCAAGCCAATATCAACACTCAGACAATGCAGGCCATTACTGAGATGAGAAGTTCTATCAGCTACTTGACCTCTGCATGACATGCTCAAGAAAAGGATAAGTTTCCTGCTCAACCTCAACCAAATCCAAAAGGTAAATTTGAGGTAAGAAATTCAAATCCCTCTGATTCAAAATTTGAACATGCCAAGTCCATCACCACTCTACGCAGTGGAAAAATAATTGATAAGAGTATTTCAACAACGAAAGTTGATGAGACCAACAACTCTTTAAATTCCAAGAGTGATGGTGAACTTGAGAAGGTTGAATTAGATGTGCCTGTGAAAGCCCCAATACCTACACCATTTCCCCAAAGATTGCAACATTCTCACAAGTTGGTTCAAAATGCGGATATTCTTGAAATTTTTAACAAGTAAAAATCAACATTCCTTGTTAGATGCAATCAAACAGATTCCTTCGTATGCTAAATTTTTAAAAGATTTGTGCACAGTAAAGCGTACGATGAAGGTGCAGAAGAAGGCTTTTCTCACTGAGCAGGTAAGCGCCATCCTCCAGAACAATTCTCCACCAAAGTACAAAGACCCGGGTTGTCCAACAATTTCCTGCGTGATTGGAAATTTTAAAATTGAAAAAGCTTTACTTGACCTCAGAGCTAGTGTTAACCTCCTACCCTACTCGGTATATGAGCAGTTGGGTCTTGGTGAGCTTAAACCCACCAAGGTAGCACTCCAACTTGCTGACCGTTCAATTAAAATACCGAGAGGGATAGTTGAGGATGTGCTAGTTCAAGTAGAAAAATTTTATTTTCCAGTGGATTTCATTGTTTTGGACACGGAACCTGTATTTGATGTTTGCACTCAAATTCCTATAATTTTGGGAAGGCCATTTCTTGCGACCTCAAATGCTTTAATAAATTGTAGGAGTGGTGTGATGGTAATTTCTTTTGGCAACATGACTTTGGAGTTGAATATTTTCAATATTTGCAAACAACCTGGTGATGATGATGATGTGCAGGAAGTGAATCTGATCCAAACTCTTGTTCAAAATAAATTTGATTTGTCAAGTTTCTCTGACCCTCTTGAGGCTTGTTTGGTTCATGGTATAAACTTTGATGATGATTCTGTGCTTGCATCTATGAATTTTTTGCTAGAATCTACTCCTATAATGGACATTGATAAATGGAGAACACGTTTTGAGGAATTACCACCTCATGATGTCGTGTCTCTCTCCTCAAGTGTGCAAACACCAAAACTCGACTTGAAACCTCTACCTGCTGATCTCAAATATGCATTTTTAGGCCAAGCAGAGACATTACCAGTGGTCATTTCATCAAGACTGGATGAAATTCAGGAGAAAAAATTAATTGGTGTTCTCATTGAACACAAAGAGGCAATAGGATGGACCATAGCTGATTTCAAAGGTATCAGTCCTTTGATTTGTACCCACAGGATTTATCTAGAGGACAATTCTAAACCCTCTAGAGAAATACAGCGTAGACTAAACCCCAACATGAAAGAAGTTGTCAAAGCAGAGGTGTTAAAACTTCTGGATGTAGGGATCATTTACCCTATTTCTGACAATAAATGGGTTAGTCCCACGCAGGTGGTACCCAAGAAATTTGGTGTGACTGTAGTTAAGAATGCTAACAATGAATTGATCCCAACTAGAGTTACTACTGGTTGGCGTATGTGCATTGATTACAGAAAACTGAATTCTGTCACCAGAAAGGATCATTTTCCCCTACCATTCATGGATCAAATCATTGAACGTGTAGCGGGCCATAAGTTCTATTGCTTCCTTGATGGTTATTCTGGATATAACCAAATTGAGATTGCTCCTGAAGACCAAGAAAAGACCACTTTTACATGTCCATTTGGTACCTTTGCATATCGAAGGATGCCATTCGGACTTTGTAATGCTCCTGCTACATTTCAACGATGCATGATGAGCATATTCAGTGACATGGTAGAGCGTTTCGTTGAAATATTCATGGATGATTTTTCTATTTTTGGTGATTCATTTGATGAATGTTTGACTCATTTGGAAAAAGTGCTGATTAGATGCAAAGAAAAGAATTTGATTTTAAACTGGGAGAAGTGTCATTTTATGGTCACTCAAGGGATTGTTCTTGGTCACATTGTTTCTTCTCAAGGTTTTGAAGTGGACAAGGCCAAAATTGAATTAATTTCTAAATTGCCCATCCCAAAGAACATCAGGGATATCAGATCTTTTCTAGGTCATGCAGGTTTTTACAGGAGGTTCATTAAAGGCTTCAGCACAATTTCTAGACCTTTGTGCAATTTATTGTCAAAGGAAAATTCTTTTGTGTGGACTGATGATTGTGAGTTAGCTTTTACAAAGCTAAAAGGTATGTTGATTTCAGCCCCAATTATGCAATTACCTGATTGGAATTTACCATTTGAGATTATGTGTGATGCTAGTGATTATGCTGTTAGAGCTGTGTTGGGCCAACGTAGGGACAAAAAGCCTTGTGTTATTTATTATGCAAGTAGAACTTTAAACAGTGCTCAAATGAATTATTCAACAACTGAAAAAGAGTTACTTGCAGTAATTTTTGCACTTGACAAATTTCGCTCTTATTTGATTGGATCTCAAATTGTTATCTTTACTGATCATGCTGCGTTAAAGTACCTTTTAGTGAAAAAAGATGCAAAGCCCAGGTTACTTAGATGGATCCTTTTGTTGCAAGAATTTGATTTGATAATCAAAGATAAAAAAAGAGTTGAGAATGTTGTTGCTGATCATCTGTCTAGACTTGTTCTTTCAGATTCCGTAGAGACAGTTCCTATTAAAGACACATTTCCAGATGAGCAACTCTTTGGTATATCTCAAGTGCCATGGTATGCTGACATTGCTAATTTTCTTGCTACAGGTGAAATTCCTCACATTTGGACTCAACAAGATAAGAGGAAATTTTTTGTGGAGGTAAGAAAATTCTTTTGGGATGATCATATCTATTTAAATATTGCCCAGATCAGATAATTAGACGATGTGTTCCCAATAACGAATTTCAAAGTGTGATATCTTTTTGTCACTCTGGAGCATGTGGTGGCCACTTTTCTGGAAAGAAAACTGCTTTTAAAATTTTGCAATGTGGCTTCTATTGGCCTACCATTTTCAAAGACACCCATGAATTTTGTAAAACTAGTGAGCGCTGTCAAAAATTGGGAGGGATTACCAGCCGGAATATGATGCCATTAAATCCAATGTTGGTTGTTGAAATATTTGATTGTTGGGGCATTGATTTCATGGGACCCTTCCCAGTTTCTTTTGGCAATCTCTACATTTTGGTAGCTGTGGATTATGTGTCCAAATGGATTGAGGCTATTCCATGCAAAAACAATGACCACAAAGTGGTACTGAAATTTCTGAAAGAAAATATTTTATCAAGGTTTGGAACACCTCGAGCCATTATCAGTGATGGGGGTAAGCATTTTTGTAATAAGCCTTTCGAGGCCTTAATGCGAAAATATGGTATTATCCATAAGGTTGCTACCCCTTATCATCCACAGACAAGTGGCCAAGTTGAGGTATCTAATCGGGAGATCAAAAATTTTTTGGAAAAGACGGTTAACCCAAGCTGCAAAGATTGGTCTTTACGACTAACCGACGCACTTTGGGCATACCGTACTGCTTTTAAAACCCTGATTGGTATGTCCCCATATCGACTCATTTTTGGAAAGGCATGTCACTTACCTGTGGAATTGGAACACAAAGCTTATTGGGCAATCAAGAAATTTAATTTTGATTTGGATAAAGCTTGCTCTCTTCGTAAGTTTCAGCTTAATGAGTTAGAGGAAATCAGGAATGAAGCTTGCGAAAATTCTCGTATTGCCAAGGAGAGAATGAAAATTTTTCATGACAAAAATATTTTTCGAAAATCTTTTGAGCCTTCACAAAAAGTTTTGTTGTATAATGCAAGGCTCCATTTGTTTCCTGGCAAACTTCGATCCCGATGGATTAGTCCCTTTGTTGTAAAAACTGTTTATCCTTTTGGGGCCATTGAGATAGAAAATTCAGAGAATGGTAATGTTTTTAAGGTTAATAGACAAAGGTTGAAACCATTTTTGGATGATTTTACTCCAGAGGTTGAGTCCACTACTCTGGAGGATCCTGCGTATCAGAATTAATTTCTGATTCCTCATTGTATATACCGTATGTGTTTGTTTTGTTTTTCCTTTTTTTGTTTTCTTTTGTGTTTTTAACTTTGACAGAAATCTACTCCTTGTGTGCACTCGAGTATCTCAGGTGAATTCTTTTCTCTCTGTTTAATCATTTTCGTCTCAATATATGTTCTGCAGTGTTTATCTTGCTCCAATTCATGTCTGTATAGCATACATCATCGAATATTCAATTGCTGAACATTGAGGACAATGTCACATTTAGTTGGGGGAGGGTTTTCGGTTAAAATTGTGTTAAAATTCTCTTAAAAATGTGTTAAAAAAAATAATAAATAAAAAAAAAAGATTTGTTGAGGTCATGAAACATGTGGAATGTAGTGCAAATATGAGTATATGTCAAAAGAGGGACTTATCCATTTTATTTAGTTGTTAAACCAAGGGAAAGATGTTAAAAGTTTTGCTAAAACACACACAACACTTACCAGAAAGGCCTAGAAAGACTACATTGAGTCATTGTTGGTTGATTTACACTTCAATTGTTTGAGACTCTAATGAACCATATCCTAATGGCTTAGGAAGAAATCTGAAATGAATTAAATGAGAAAAAGGGACAAGCCAGGGATCCAAAAAAATAAAAAATAAAAAAAAAAAATAAAAAAAAAATCCTTTAGGTAGACTAGTGGTAAGGGCTGACTTGTGAAAGTGTGGGTAGGCGCACATTCATAGGTCCGATTCCCCCACTAGGAAATCTAAAAACATAAAAAAAAAACAAAAATTATGTTTGTGTAGTGGAAAAGGCTGCCTATTACCGGGGTCCTTACAAAAAAAAAATAGGTGCCTTTCAAAGTGTAATAGCGTGAAAGCCGCCACTACAATGGTTTTGAATTAGAGTAAGACCATGTGGTTTTCTCAGATTGGTTGTTGTGATTGAAATTGTTAATGTCTCTTGGTTGTCGATCTTGGAATTCTAACCCCATTCCCATGCACTTGAAAGAAAGCAAGCTTTGTTACATGTAATTCCCTTGGTTGATTATCTAAGTTGTGTATAAATCTCTTAGTTGATACAAAATTCATATTAATCTATCTCCAGTGTTCTTAAACTCAACAAGTCTATTTCATAGCATGTGATTTTTTTTTTGGATTTTCTGAAATTGTAGTTGGTAATCTCACCTTTGCATGAATTCATTCGCTTTGTTTGCTAGAGTCTAGCAATAAGCTAGTTGGGGGGTGTGATGAAACGCTAAAATTGCATGATTAAGTTACTTAAGCGAACAAATTGTTTAATAAAAATGATTTAAGTACTTAATTATGCAATAGATCACATTACTTGATTCAATTGATAAATTCTAGTATTTTGGTGCTTAAAAAGATTTATAATGCAATTGTTTCACATGAAACAAGACAAGCACCTCACATGCATGCAACACAAACTCACACATGCTAAAAGCAAACAAACTCACTCGGACATCACATGCACACAGCTGGACCCACAACAGCACTCAAACAAATCGGTACACATGCAGAACAGAAAGCAGAAAATTCAACCATGCAGCACATCACATGGACAACAACTCACACTTGCAGCAGCACATGTACAGCAGCAGAAAAATCCTTCAAAGCAGCAGACAATCACGCTGGAAAAGAATCACATGCCAACAACAGACTATTCGGACCAAGATGCAGAAAAACAGATGCAGAAAACAGATGCAGAAAACGTGGACCTACAAACCAGCACATGCACATGCAGAACAGAAAAAAACAGACAGCACACCAATGCAGAAAAGCCGGACAGCAGTTTGGAAGAAAAGCAAGGGGGCAAGCAGCTGTTTTTCTTGACTTTTATCTTTCATTTTTCTGCTTGCTTTCGGTTTGGCAGCAAGAGCTGGAGAGTTTGATGTGTGAAGAAAGTGAGGTGCCGTGATTAAAGGGGAGTGAAGAGTGGGAATTCGGTGGTGATTGATGGAATAAATTATTGTGATTGGAGGAGTGGACGACTATCAGCAGCTATATATATATATATATGATGCTGGACGTGTAGAGGGAGGGGGAATCGGTGGAAGAGAGATAGAGAGACATTGAGGTGGAAGTAGGTGTGAGGATGTGAGGGAAATTGAAGAGATCGGTGCAGAAGTGTCGGCCAGAATTTTATTTGTTTTCTAGCTCTATTCTTGTATGTGCAACGTGTGAGTGGAAGAAGAGATGTGTGGGGTCGGTCTGAAGTAGAGAGGAGATGTTGTGCTGAAAGTGAAAGAAAGCAGTCGGTCAGTGCATGATTATAGTGAGGGTGAGAAGAGATGTGTGGGGTCGGTTTGAGTAGAGAAGGAAAGTGCCGATTGGTTTAAGAGTTGTGAAAGGAAAGAAAGCAGTCGGTTGCTTTTCCAGGGGAGTAGACGGGCGGAAGCTCTCTTTCCAGCTCTCTCGTTTGGACTTCTCTCATTTTATTTTTTTTTGGTTGCTTTTCGTTCTTAGCATTTTTTTTTTCCAGAACTTAGTTGGCTGGTTTTCATTTTTACTTGTTTTTTTTTGTTTAGTTTCTTTAGGACGGACAGGACTGAATCTCCCTCTAAGTTTTCATTCTTTTATTTTTCTTAGTGGCTTCTTCGTTCTCTTTGTTTCCAGACCTGGAGAACTTGGGTCGGCTGGTTTGGATTTTACTCTATCTTATTTCACGTTTTACGTTTTTACGGTATTCAATTTTTACTTCTTGATTGGTTGGCAGCTGGATTATTTTAGTTTTATTATGAAAATATTCATTTGATTTCCGTGGCTCATTTCATGAGTATGGTTGGCTAAATTTTCATACTAAGGTTAGAGGTGAAGTTTAATGATTTACATATTGTTTCCGAATCCACGTAAAATCTATTTTGCGAGCTTGATTGATTGAAAGATTTTATTTGGATAATTTGATTATCTATATACTCGTCTTGATTCATTGTGATTTCCGAATACAGTGAATGCTTGAGGAATCCCTATGGTATTCAAATAGATTTGTAAATGTTTTAATCATCAATCGTTCACGCTCAATCATAAGCGTCTGTTTTTCTCGATCTTAAATGCTAAATCTACCAATTAAACAGAATCATTATTCTAGTTTAATTGAGGTAAATTGATAGGAAACAATATCATAAATTATTAGACAGATCCTCGAAACCTTAGTCTTTTTCCATTCATTTTATCATTTTAGTTTGATTCATTTTATCAATCTTCATTTGATTGCACGTTTCTTTTCGTAATTCTGTTTCATTGTCTGAATTTATTTTCTTTATCACAAAAGTCAATCCCTGTGGATTCGATCCTGTAAGATACTACAACACCTGTATACTTGCAGGTAAAACTGCACGAGATTCTTGATTCATTAATTCGAGTCAAAGTTTAGTCGCAACAAGTTTTTGGCGCCGTTGCCGGGGATTGCAACGTGTGATAATTTTTTTTGTGATAATTTTTTTTACTTTATTGCTTGTTTTGCATTTTATTTTTTCTATGATCAATCCTCTATGATGAATGATCTCGTGGTAACGTGATCAAACGGGTAGATTGAGAAGAGAGGAAATCATTTTAAGTGAATTGGTTGATACTTTGTCAGGTGATTCTAAAAATTCTCAATCTAATACCATGGCTGACAATGGTAGTGTTCATGACGAACTAGAAAATGAAAAGGCACAAAATAATCTGCAAATGAGAACTTTGCGTGAATATTTGCAGCCTACAAGGACAAGTACTCCATCTTGTATGATTTTTCCTACGAATATGGGAAATTTTGATTTAAAACCGGGAGTAATCCAATTACTTCCCAAGTTTCATGGCTTGGATTCAGAAAGTCCTTATTTGCATCTAAAAGAATTTGAAGAAGTTTGTGCAACTTTACAAAACCAAACTATCAATGATGATGTTGTTAGATTAAAGTTGTTTCCATTCTCTTTGAAAGAAAAAGCTAAGAATTGGTTGAACTCCTTGAGACCAAGATCTATTGGCACATGGCAAGAAATGCAAAGAGAATTTCTAAAAAAGTTTTTTCCTACTCATAGGACCAACACTCTTCGCAGAAATATTATGAATTTTTCTCAAAAGGAAAATGAAACATTTTTTCAGTGTTGGGAACGTTTTAAAGAATTGTTGCTAACTTGCCCACATCATGGCTATGAAACTTGGCGCACCATTAGTTTCTTCTATGAAGGTTTAACATCTCAAATGCGTCAGTTTGTAGAAATGATGTGTAATGGTGATTTTCTAAATAAAGATCCTGATGACGCTTGGGACTATTTTGACCAGTTAGCTGAAAATGCCCAATCTTGGGATAACACAGATTGTTCTGATCGGTCAAATAAGCCGAAACTCAGTGCCATGTCTCAAGAAGGTATGTATGTTCTTAAAGGAAATGATGATGTGAATGCTAGGATAGCAAGTCTGACAAGAAAAGTTGAAGCCATGGAACTTAGGAAGGTAAATCCGGTTAAGGCCAGTGAAAAAGAAGAAGAAAATTGTGGCATTTGTGAGATTAGTGGACACCTAACTCAGGATTGTCCAACAATCCCTGCTTTTAAAGAGGTGTTGCACGAACAAGCAAATGTCATGAATTCTTATCGGAGACCATTTTCTTCCCCATATTCGGAAACATATAATCCTGGATGGAGAAATCATCCCAATTTTAGTTGGAGGAATGAGTCAAATATAAATCAAAATCCTCAAGGGCCATCTTCTTCTACTCCTTATGTGCCTCCACATAAGAAAACCCTTGAGGAGACATTACAGACTTTTATGCAGGGGCAAGCCAATATCAACACTCAGACAATGCAGGCCATTACTGAGATGAGAAGTTCTATCAGCTACTTGACCTCTGCATGACATGCTCAAGAAAAGGATAAGTTTCCTGCTCAACCTCAACCAAATCCAAAAGGTAAATTTGAGGTAAGAAATTCAAATCCCTCTGATTCAAAATTTGAACATGCCAAGTCCATCACCACTCTACGCAGTGGAAAAATAATTGATAAGAGTATTTCAACAACGAAAGTTGATGAGACCAACAACTCTTTAAATTCCAAGAGTGATGGTGAACTTGAGAAGGTTGAATTAGATGTGCCTGTGAAAGCCCCAATACCTACACCATTTCCCCAAAGATTGCAACATTCTCACAAGTTGGTTCAAAATGCGGATATTCTTGAAATTTTTAAACAAGTAAAAATCAACATTCCTTTGTTAGATGCAATCAAACAGATTCCTTCGTATGCTAAATTTTTAAAAGATTTGTGCACAGTAAAGCGTACGATGAAGGTGCAGAAGAAGGCTTTTCTCACTGAGCAGGTAAGCGCCATCCTCCAGAACAATTCTCCACCAAAGTACAAAGACCCGGGTTGTCCAACAATTTCCTGCGTGATTGGAAATTTTAAAATTGAAAAAGCTTTACTTGACCTCAGAGCTAGTGTTAACCTCCTACCCTACTCGGTATATGAGCAGTTGGGTCTTGGTGAGCTTAAACCCACCAAGGTAGCACTCCAACTTGCTGACCGTTCAATTAAAATACCGAGAGGGATAGTTGAGGATGTGCTAGTTCAAGTAGGAAAATTTTATTTTCCAGTGGATTTCATTGTTTTGGACACGGAACCTGTATTTGATGTTTGCACTCAAATTCCTATAATTTTGGGAAGGCCATTTCTTGCGACCTCAAATGCTTTAATAAATTGTAGGAGTGGTGTGATGGTAATTTCTTTTGGCAACATGACTTTGGAGTTGAATATTTTCAATATTTGCAAACAACCTGGTGATGATGATGATGTGCAGGAAGTGAATCTGATCCAAACTCTTGTTCAAAATAAATTTGATTTGTCAAGTTTCTCTGACCCTCTTGAGGCTTGTTTGGTTCATGGTATAAACTTTGATGATGATTCTGTGCTTGCATCTATGAATTTTTTGCTAGAATCTACTCCTATAATGGACATTGATAAATGGAGAACACGTTTTGAGGAATTACCACCTCATGATGTCGTGTCTCTCTCCTCAAGTGTGCAAACACCAAAACTCGACTTGAAACCTCTACCTGCTGATCTCAAATATGCATTTTTAGGCCAAGCAGAGACATTACCAGTGGTCATTTCATCAAGACTGGATGAAATTCAGGAGAAAAAATTAATTGGTGTTCTCATTGAACACAAAGAGGCAATAGGATGGACCATAGCTGATTTCAAAGGTATCAGTCCTTTGATTTGTACCCACAGGATTTATCTAGAGGACAATTCTAAACCCTCTAGAGAAATACAGCGTAGACTAAACCCCAACATGAAAGAAGTTGTCAAAGCAGAGGTGTTAAAACTTCTGGATGTAGGGATCATTTACCCTATTTCTGACAATAAATGGGTTAGTCCCACGCAGGTGGTACCCAAGAAATTTGGTGTGACTGTAGTTAAGAATGCTAACAATGAATTGATCCCAACTAGAGTTACTACTGGTTGGCGTATGTGCATTGATTACAGAAAACTGAATTCTGTCACCAGAAAGGATCATTTTCCCCTACCATTCATGGATCAAATCATTGAACGTGTAGCGGGCCATAAGTTCTATTGCTTCCTTGATGGTTATTCTGGATATAACCAAATTGAGATTGCTCCTGAAGACCAAGAAAAGACCACTTTTACATGTCCATTTGGTACCTTTGCATATCGAAGGATGCCATTCGGACTTTGTAATGCTCCTGCTACATTTCAACGATGCATGATGAGCATATTCAGTGACATGGTAGAGCGTTTCGTTGAAATATTCATGGATGATTTTTCTATTTTTGGTGATTCATTTGATGAATGTTTGACTCATTTGGAAAAAGTGCTGATTAGATGCAAAGAAAAGAATTTGATTTTAAACTGGGAGAAGTGTCATTTTATGGTCACTCAAGGGATTGTTCTTGGTCACATTGTTTCTTCTCAAGGTTTTGAAGTGGACAAGGCCAAAATTGAATTAATTTCTAAATTGCCCATCCCAAAGAACATCAGGGATATCAGATCTTTTCTAGGTCATGCAGGTTTTTACAGGAGGTTCATTAAAGGCTTCAGCACAATTTCTAGACCTTTGTGCAATTTATTGTCAAAGGAAAATTCTTTTGTGTGGACTGATGATTGTGAGTTAGCTTTTACAAAGCTAAAAGGTATGTTGATTTCAGCCCCAATTATGCAATTACCTGATTGGAATTTACCATTTGAGATTATGTGTGATGCTAGTGATTATGCTGTTAGAGCTGTGTTGGGCCAACGTAGGGACAAAAAGCCTTGTGTTATTTATTATGCAAGTAGAACTTTAAACAGTGCTCAAATGAATTATTCAACAACTGAAAAAGAGTTACTTGCAGTAATTTTTGCACTTGACAAATTTCGCTCTTATTTGATTGGATCTCAAATTGTTATCTTTACTGATCATGCTGCGTTAAAGTACCTTTTAGTGAAAAAAGATGCAAAGCCCAGGTTACTTAGATGGATCCTTTTGTTGCAAGAATTTGATTTGATAATCAAAGATAAAAAAAGAGTTGAGAATGTTGTTGCTGATCATCTGTCTAGACTTGTTCTTTCAGATTCCGTAGAGACAGTTCCTATTAAAGACACATTTCCAGATGAGCAACTCTTTGGTATATCTCAAGTGCCATGGTATGCTGACATTGCTAATTTTCTTGCTACAGGTGAAATTCCTCACATTTGGACTCAACAAGATAAGAGGAAATTTTTTGTGGAGGTAAGAAAATTCTTTTGGGATGATCATATCTATTTAAATATTGCCCAGATCAGATAATTAGACGATGTGTTCCCAATAACGAATTTCAAAGTGTGATATCTTTTTGTCACTCTGGAGCATGTGGTGGCCACTTTTCTGGAAAGAAAACTGCTTTTAAAATTTTGCAATGTGGCTTCTATTGGCCTACCATTTTCAAAGACACCCATGAATTTTGTAAAACTAGTGAGCGCTGTCAAAAATTGGGAGGGATTACCAGCCGGAATATGATGCCATTAAATCCAATGTTGGTTGTTGAAATATTTGATTGTTGGGGCATTGATTTCATGGGACCCTTCCCAGTTTCTTTTGGCAATCTCTACATTTTGGTAGCTGTGGATTATGTGTCCAAATGGATTGAGGCTATTCCATGCAAAAACAATGACCACAAAGTGGTACTGAAATTTCTGAAAGAAAATATTTTATCAAGGTTTGGAACACCTCGAGCCATTATCAGTGATGGGGGTAAGCATTTTTGTAATAAGCCTTTCGAGGCCTTAATGCGAAAATATGGTATTATCCATAAGGTTGCTACCCCTTATCATCCACAGACAAGTGGCCAAGTTGAGGTATCTAATCGGGAGATCAAAAATTTTTTGGAAAAGACGGTTAACCCAAGCTGCAAAGATTGGTCTTTACGACTAACCGACGCACTTTGGGCATACCGTACTGCTTTTAAAACCCTGATTGGTATGTCCCCATATCGACTCATTTTTGGAAAGGCATGTCACTTACCTGTGGAATTGGAACACAAAGCTTATTGGGCAATCAAGAAATTTAATTTTGATTTGGATAAAGCTTGCTCTCTTCGTAAGTTTCAGCTTAATGAGTTAGAGGAAATCAGGAATGAAGCTTGCGAAAATTCTCGTATTGCCAAGGAGAGAATGAAAATTTTTCATGACAAAAATATTTTTCGAAAATCTTTTGAGCCTTCACAAAAAGTTTTGTTGTATAATGCAAGGCTCCATTTGTTTCCTGGCAAACTTCGATCCCGATGGATTAGTCCCTTTGTTGTAAAAACTGTTTATCCTTTTGGGGCCATTGAGATAGAAAATTCAGAGAATGGTAATGTTTTTAAGGTTAATAGACAAAGGTTGAAACCATTTTTGGATGATTTTACTCCAGAGGTTGAGTCCACTACTCTGGAGGATCCTGCGTATCAGAATTAATTTCTGATTCCTCATTGTATATACCGTATGTGTTTGTTTTGTTTTTCCTTTTTTTGTTTTCTTTTGTGTTTTTAACTTTGACAGAAATCTACTCCTTGTGTGCACTCGAGTATCTCAGGTGAATTCTTTTCTCTCTGTTTAATCATTTTCGTCTCAATATATGTTCTGCAGTGTTTATCTTGCTCCAATTCATGTCTGTATAGCATACATCATCGAATATTCAATTGCTGAACATTGAGGACAATGTCACATTTAGTTGGGGGAGGGTTTTCGGTTAAAATTGTGTTAAAATTCTCTTAAAAATGTGTTAAAAAAAATAATAAATAAAAAAAAAAGATTTGTTGAGGTCATGAAACATGTGGAATGTAGTGCAAATATGAGTATATGTCAAAAGAGGGACTTATCCATTTTATTTAGTTGTTAAACCAAGGGAAAGATGTTAAAAGTTTTGCTAAAACACACACAACACTTACCAGGAAGGCCTAGAAAGACTACATTGAGTCATTGTTGGTTGATTTACACTTCAATTGTTTGAGACTCTAATGAACCATATCCTAATGGCTTAGGAAGAAATCTGAAATGAATTAAATGAGAAAAAGGGACAAGCCAGGGATCCAAAAAAATAAAAAATAAAAAAAAAAAATAAAAAAAAAATCCTTTAGGTAGACTAGTGGTAAGGGCTGACTTGTGAAAGTGTGGGTAGGCGCACATTCATAGGTCCGATTCCCCCACTAGGAAATCTAAAAACATAAAAAAAAAACAAAAATTATGTTTGTGTAGTGGAAAAGGCTGCCTATTACCGGGGTCCTTACAAAAAAAAAATAGGTGCCTTTCAAAGTGTAATAGCGTGAAAGCCGCCACTACAATGGTTTTGAATTAGAGTAAGACCATGTGGTTTTCTCAGATTGGTTGTTGTGATTGAAATTGTTAATGTCTCTTGGTTGTCGATCTTGGAATTCTAACCCCATTCCCATGCACTTGAAAGAAAGCAAGCTTTGTTACATGTAATTCCCTTGGTTGATTATCTAAGTTGTGTATAAATCTCTTAGTTGATACAAAATTCATATTAATCTATCTCCAGTGTTCTTAAACTCAACAAGTCTATTTCATAGCATGTGATTTTTTTTTTGGATTTTCTGAAATTGTAGTTGGTAATCTCACCTTTGCATGAATTCATTCGCTTTGTTTGCTAGAGTCTAGCAATAAGCTAGTTGGGGGGTGTGATGAAACGCTAAAATTGCATGATTAAGTTACTTAAGCGAACAAATTGTTTAATAAAAATGATTTAAGTACTTAATTATGCAATAGATCACATTACTTGATTCAATTGATAAATTCTAGTATTTTGGTGCTTAAAAAGATTTATAATGCAATTGTTTCACATGAAACAAGACAAGCACCTCACATGCATGCAACACAAACTCACACATGCTAAAAGCAAACAAACTCACTCGGACATCACATGCACACAGCTGGACCCACAACAGCACTCAAACAAATCGGTACACATGCAGAACAGAAAGCAGAAAATTCAACCATGCAGCACATCACATGGACAACAACTCACACTTGCAGCAGCACATGTACAGCAGCAGAAAAATCCTTCAAAGCAGCAGACAATCACGCTGGAAAAGAATCACATGCCAACAACAGACTATTCGGACCAAGATGCAGAAAAACAGATGCAGAAAACAGATGCAGAAAACGTGGACCTACAAACCAGCACATGCACATGCAGAACAGAAAAAAACAGACAGCACACCAATGCAGAAAAGCCGGACAGCAGTTTGGAAGAAAAGCAAGGGGGCAAGCAGCTGTTTTTCTTGACTTTTATCTTTCATTTTTCTGCTTGCTTTCGGTTTGGCAGCAAGAGCTGGAGAGTTTGATGTGTGAAGAAAGTGAGGTGCCGTGATTAAAGGGGAGTGAAGAGTGGGAATTCGGTGGTGATTGATGGAATAAATTATTGTGATTGGAGGAGTGGACGACTATCAGCAGCTATATATATATATATATGATGCTGGACGTGTAGAGGGAGGGGGAATCGGTGGAAGAGAGATAGAGAGACATTGAGGTGGAAGTAGGTGTGAGGATGTGAGGGAAATTGAAGAGATCGGTGCAGAAGTGTCGGCCAGAATTTTATTTGTTTTCTAGCTCTATTCTTGTATGTGCAACGTGTGAGTGGAAGAAGAGATGTGTGGGGTCGGTCTGAAGTAGAGAGGAGATGTTGTGCTGAAAGTGAAAGAAAGCAGTCGGTCAGTGCATGATTATAGTGAGGGTGAGAAGAGATGTGTGGGGTCGGTTTGAGTAGAGAAGGAAAGTGCCGATTGGTTTAAGAGTTGTGAAAGGAAAGAAAGCAGTCGGTTGCTTTTCCAGGGGAGTAGACGGGCGGAAGCTCTCTTTCCAGCTCTCTCGTTTGGACTTCTCTCATTTTATTTTTTTTTGGTTGCTTTTCGTTCTTAGCATTTTTTTTTTCCAGAACTTAGTTGGCTGGTTTTCATTTTTACTTGTTTTTTTTTGTTTAGTTTCTTTAGGACGGACAGGACTGAATCTCCCTCTAAGTTTTCATTCTTTTATTTTTCTTAGTGGCTTCTTCGTTCTCTTTGTTTCCAGACCTGGAGAACTTGGGTCGGCTGGTTTGGATTTTACTCTATCTTATTTCACGTTTTACGTTTTTACGGTATTCAATTTTTACTTCTTGATTGGTTGGCAGCTGGATTATTTTAGTTTTATTATGAAAATATTCATTTGATTTCCGTGGCTCATTTCATGAGTATGGTTGGCTAAATTTTCATACTAAGGTTAGAGGTGAAGTTTAATGATTTACATATTGTTTCCGAATCCACGTAAAATCTATTTTGCGAGCTTGATTGATTGAAAGATTTTATTTGGATAATTTGATTATCTATATACTCGTCTTGATTCATTGTGATTTCCGAATACAGTGAATGCTTGAGGAATCCCTATGGTATTCAAATAGATTTGTAAATGTTTTAATCATCAATTGTTCACGCTCAATCATAAGCGTCTGTTTTTCTCGATCTTAAATGCTAAATCTACCAATTAAACAGAATCATTATTCTAGTTTAATTGAGGTAAATTGATAGGAAACAATATCATAAATTATTAGACAGATCCTCGAAACCTTAGTCTTTTTCCATTCATTTTATCATTTTAGTTTGATTCATTTTATCAATCTTCATTTGATTGCACGTTTCTTTTCGTAATTTTGTTTCATTGTCTGAATTTATTTTCTTTATCACAAAAGTCAATCCCTGTGGATTCGATCCTGTAAGATACTACAACACCTGTATACTTGCAGGTAAAACTGCACGAGATTCTTGATTCATTAATTCGAGTCAAAGTTTAGTCGCAACAAGTTTTTGGCGCCGTTGCCGGGGATTGCAACGTGTGATAATTTTTTTTGTGATAATTTTTTTTACTTTATTGCTTGTTTTGCATTTTATTTTTTCTATGATCAATCCTCTATGATGAATGATCTCGTGGTAACGTGATCAAACGGGTAGATTGAGAAGAGAGGAAATCATTTTAAGTGAATTGGTTGATACTTTGTCAGGTGATTCTAAAAATTCTCAATCTAATACCATGGCTGACAATGGTAGTGTTCATGACGAACTAGAAAATGAAAAGGCACAAAATAATCTGCAAATGAGAACTTTGCGTGAATATTTGCAGCCTACAAGGACAAGTACTCCATCTTGTATGATTTTTCCTACGAATATGGGAAATTTTGATTTAAAACCGGGAGTAATCCAATTACTTCCCAAGTTTCATGGCTTGGATTCAGAAAGTCCTTATTTGCATCTAAAAGAATTTGAAGAAGTTTGTGCAACTTTACAAAACCAAACTATCAATGATGATGTTGTTAGATTAAAGTTGTTTCCATTCTCTTTGAAAGAAAAAGCTAAGAATTGGTTGAACTCCTTGAGACCAAGATCTATTGGCACATGGCAAGAAATGCAAAGAGAATTTCTAAAAAAGTTTTTTCCTACTCATAGGACCAACACTGTTCGCAGAAATATTATGAATTTTTCTCAAAAGGAAAATGAAACATTTTTTCAGTGTTGGGAACGTTTTAAAGAATTGTTGCTAACTTGCCCACATCATGGCTATGAAACTTGGCGCACCATTAGTTTCTTCTATGAAGGTTTAACATCTCAAATGCGTCAGTTTGTAGAAATGATGTGTAATGGTGATTTTCTAAATAAAGATCCTGATGACGCTTGGGACTATTTTGACCAGTTAGCTGAAAATGCCCAATCTTGGGATAACACAGATTGTTCTGATCGGTCAAATAAGCCGAAACTCA
The DNA here is from genome assembly GCF_018687715.1 of Carya illinoinensis. NCBI lineage: Eukaryota > Viridiplantae > Streptophyta > Magnoliopsida > Fagales > Juglandaceae > Carya > Carya illinoinensis. The sequence goes on from NC_056765.1 coordinate 7,934,099, forward strand.
GTGCCATGTCTCAAGAAGGTATGTATGTTCTTAAAGGAAATGATGATGTGAATGCTAGGATAGCAAGTCTGACAAGAAAAGTTGAAGCCATGGAACTTAGGAAGGTAAATCCGGTTAAGGCCAGTGAAAAAGAAGAAGAAAATTGTGGCATTTGTGAGATTAGTGGACACCTAACTCAGGATTGTCCAACAATCCCTGCTTTTAAAGAGGTGTTGCACGAACAAGCAAATGTCATGAATTCTTATCGGAGACCATTTTCTTCCCCATATTCGGAAACATATAATCCTGGATGGAGAAATCATCCCAATTTTAGTTGGAGGAATGAGTCAAATATAAATCAAAATCCTCAAGGGCCATCTTCTTCTACTCCTTATGTGCCTCCACATAAGAAAACCCTTGAGGAGACATTACAGACTTTTATGCAGGGGCAAGCCAATATCAACACTCAGACAATGCAGGCCATTACTGAGATGAGAAGTTCTATCAGCTACTTGACCTCTGCATGACATGCTCAAGAAAAGGATAAGTTTCCTGCTCAACCTCAACCAAATCCAAAAGGTAAATTTGAGGTAAGAAATTCAAATCCCTCTGATTCAAAATTTGAACATGCCAAGTCCATCACCACTCTACGCAGTGGAAAAATAATTGATAAGAGTATTTCAACAACGAAAGTTGATGAGACCAACAACTCTTTAAATTCCAAGAGTGATGGTGAACTTGAGAAGGTTGAATTAGATGTGCCTGTGAAAGCCCCAATACCTACACCATTTCCCCAAAGATTGCAACATTCTCACAAGTTGGTTCAAAATGCGGATATTCTTGAAATTTTTAAACAAGTAAAAATCAACATTCCTTTGTTAGATGCAATCAAACAGATTCCTTCGTATGCTAAATTTTTAAAAGATTTGTGCACAGTAAAGCGTACGATGAAGGTGCAGAAGAAGGCTTTTCTCACTGAGCAGGTAAGCGCCATCCTCCAGAACAATTCTCCACCAAAGTACAAAGACCCGGGTTGTCCAACAATTTCCTGCGTGATTGGAAATTTTAAAATTGAAAAAGCTTTACTTGACCTCAGAGCTAGTGTTAACCTCCTACCCTACTCGGTATATGAGCAGTTGGGTCTTGGTGAGCTTAAACCCACCAAGGTAGCACTCCAACTTGCTGACCGTTCAATTAAAATACCGAGAGGGATAGTTGAGGATGTGCTAGTTCAAGTAGGAAAATTTTATTTTCCAGTGGATTTCATTGTTTTGGACACGGAACCTGTATTTGATGTTTGCACTCAAATTCCTATAATTTTGGGAAGGCCATTTCTTGCGACCTCAAATGCTTTAATAAATTGTAGGAGTGGTGTGATGGTAATTTCTTTTGGCAACATGACTTTGGAGTTGAATATTTTCAATATTTGCAAACAACCTGGTGATGATGATGATGTGCAGGAAGTGAATCTGATCCAAACTCTTGTTCAAAATAAATTTGATTTGTCAAGTTTCTCTGACCCTCTTGAGGCTTGTTTGGTTCATGGTATAAACTTTGATGATGATTCTGTGCTTGCATCTATGAATTTTTTGCTAGAATCTACTCCTATAATGGACATTGATAAATGGAGAACACGTTTTGAGGAATTACCACCTCATGATGTCGTGTCTCTCTCCTCAAGTGTGCAAACACCAAAACTCGACTTGAAACCTCTACCTGCTGATCTCAAATATGCATTTTTAGGCCAAGCAGAGACATTACCAGTGGTCATTTCATCAAGACTGGATGAAATTCAGGAGAAAAAATTAATTGGTGTTCTCATTGAACACAAAGAGGCAATAGGATGGACCATAGCTGATTTCAAAGGTATCAGTCCTTTGATTTGTACCCACAGGATTTATCTAGAGGACAATTCTAAACCCTCTAGAGAAATACAGCGTAGACTAAACCCCAACATGAAAGAAGTTGTCAAAGCAGAGGTGTTAAAACTTCTGGATGTAGGGATCATTTACCCTATTTCTGACAATAAATGGGTTAGTCCCACGCAGGTGGTACCCAAGAAATTTGGTGTGACTGTAGTTAAGAATGCTAACAATGAATTGATCCCAACTAGAGTTACTACTGGTTGGCGTATGTGCATTGATTACAGAAAACTGAATTCTGTCACCAGAAAGGATCATTTTCCCCTACCATTCATGGATCAAATCATTGAACGTGTAGCGGGCCATAAGTTCTATTGCTTCCTTGATGGTTATTCTGGATATAACCAAATTGAGATTGCTCCTGAAGACCAAGAAAAGACCACTTTTACATGTCCATTTGGTACCTTTGCATATCGAAGGATGCCATTCGGACTTTGTAATGCTCCTGCTACATTTCAACGATGCATGATGAGCATATTCAGTGACATGGTAGAGCGTTTCGTTGAAATATTCATGGATGATTTTTCTATTTTTGGTGATTCATTTGATGAATGTTTGACTCATTTGGAAAAAGTGCTGATTAGATGCAAAGAAAAGAATTTGATTTTAAACTGGGAGAAGTGTCATTTTATGGTCACTCAAGGGATTGTTCTTGGTCACATTGTTTCTTCTCAAGGTTTTGAAGTGGACAAGGCCAAAATTGAATTAATTTCTAAATTGCCCATCCCAAAGAACATCAGGGATATCAGATCTTTTCTAGGTCATGCAGGTTTTTACAGGAGGTTCATTAAAGGCTTCAGCACAATTTCTAGACCTTTGTGCAATTTATTGTCAAAGGAAAATTCTTTTGTGTGGACTGATGATTGTGAGTTAGCTTTTACAAAGCTAAAAGGTATGTTGATTTCAGCCCCAATTATGCAATTACCTGATTGGAATTTACCATTTGAGATTATGTGTGATGCTAGTGATTATGCTGTTAGAGCTGTGTTGGGCCAACGTAGGGACAAAAAGCCTTGTGTTATTTATTATGCAAGTAGAACTTTAAACAGTGCTCAAATGAATTATTCAACAACTGAAAAAGAGTTACTTGCAGTAATTTTTGCACTTGACAAATTTCGCTCTTATTTGATTGGATCTCAAATTGTTATCTTTACTGATCATGCTGCGTTAAAGTACCTTTTAGTGAAAAAAGATGCAAAGCCCAGGTTACTTAGATGGATCCTTTTGTTGCAAGAATTTGATTTGATAATCAAAGATAAAAAAAGAGTTGAGAATGTTGTTGCTGATCATCTGTCTAGACTTGTTCTTTCAGATTCCGTAGAGACAGTTCCTATTAAAGACACATTTCCAGATGAGCAACTCTTTGGTATATCTCAAGTGCCATGGTATGCTGACATTGCTAATTTTCTTGCTACAGGTGAAATTCCTCACATTTGGACTCAACAAGATAAGAGGAAATTTTTTGTGGAGGTAAGAAAATTCTTTTGGGATGATCATATCTATTTAAATATTGCCCAGATCAGATAATTAGACGATGTGTTCCCAATAACGAATTTCAAAGTGTGATATCTTTTTGTCACTCTGGAGCATGTGGTGGCCACTTTTCTGGAAAGAAAACTGCTTTTAAAATTTTGCAATGTGGCTTCTATTGGCCTACCATTTTCAAAGACACCCATGAATTTTGTAAAACTAGTGAGCGCTGTCAAAAATTGGGAGGGATTACCAGCCGGAATATGATGCCATTAAATCCAATGTTGGTTGTTGAAATATTTGATTGTTGGGGCATTGATTTCATGGGACCCTTCCCAGTTTCTTTTGGCAATCTCTACATTTTGGTAGCTGTGGATTATGTGTCCAAATGGATTGAGGCTATTCCATGCAAAAACAATGACCACAAAGTGGTACTGAAATTTCTGAAAGAAAATATTTTATCAAGGTTTGGAACACCTCGAGCCATTATCAGTGATGGGGGTAAGCATTTTTGTAATAAGCCTTTCGAGGCCTTAATGCGAAAATATGGTATTATCCATAAGGTTGCTACCCCTTATCATCCACAGACAAGTGGCCAAGTTGAGGTATCTAATCGGGAGATCAAAAATTTTTTGGAAAAGACGGTTAACCCAAGCTGCAAAGATTGGTCTTTACGACTAACCGACGCACTTTGGGCATACCGTACTGCTTTTAAAACCCTGATTGGTATGTCCCCATATCGACTCATTTTTGGAAAGGCATGTCACTTACCTGTGGAATTGGAACACAAAGCTTATTGGGCAATCAAGAAATTTAATTTTGATTTGGATAAAGCTTGCTCTCTTCGTAAGTTTCAGCTTAATGAGTTAGAGGAAATCAGGAATGAAGCTTGCGAAAATTCTCGTATTGCCAAGGAGAGAATGAAAATTTTTCATGACAAAAATATTTTTCGAAAATCTTTTGAGCCTTCACAAAAAGTTTTGTTGTATAATTCAAGGCTCCATTTGTTTCCTGGCAAACTTCGATCCCGATGGATTAGTCCCTTTGTTGTAAAAACTGTTTATCCTTTTGGGGCCATTGAGATAGAAAATTCAGAGAATGGTAATGTTTTTAAGGTTAATAGACAAAGGTTGAAACCATTTTTGGATGATTTTACTCCAGAGGTTGAGTCCACTACTCTGGAGGATCCTGCGTATCAGAATTAATTTCTGATTCCTCATTGTATATACCGTATGTGTTTGTTTTGTTTTTCCTTTTTTTGTTTTCTTTTGTGTTTTTAACTTTGACAGAAATCTACTCCTTGTGTGCACTCGAGTATCTCAGGTGAATTCTTTTCTCTCTGTTTAATCATTTTCGTCTCAATATATGTTCTGCAGTGTTTATCTTGCTCCAATTCATGTCTGTATAGCATACATCATCGAATATTCAATTGCTGAACATTGAGGACAATGTCACATTTAGTTGGGGGAGGGTTTTCGGTTAAAATTGTGTTAAAATTCTCTTAAAAATGTGTTAAAAAAAATAATAAATAAAAAAAAAAAGATTTGTTGAGGTCATGAAACATGTGGAATGTAGTGCAAATATGAGTATATGTCAAAAGAGGGACTTATCCATTTTATTTAGTTGTTAAACCAAGGGAAAGATGTTAAAAGTTTTGCTAAAACACACACAACACTTACCAGGAAGGCCTAGAAAGACTACATTGAGTCATTGTTGGTTGATTTACACTTCAATTGTTTGAGACTCTAATGAACCATATCCTAATGGCTTAGGAAGAAATCTGAAATGAATTAAATGAGAAAAAGGGACAAGCCAGGGATCCAAAAAAATAAAAAATAAAAATAAAAAAATAAAAAAAAAATCCTTTAGGTAGACTAGTGGTAAGGGCTGACTTGTGAAAGTGTGGGTAGGCGCACATTCATAGGTCCGATTCCCCCACTAGGAAATCTAAAAACATAAAAAAAAAACAAAAATTATGTTTGTGTAGTGGAAAAGGCTGCCTATTACCGGGGTCCTTACAAAAAAAAAAAAGGTGCCTTTCAAAGTGTAATAGCGTGAAAGCCGCCACTACAATGGTTTTGAATTAGAGTAAGACCATGTGGTTTTCTCAGATTGGTTGTTGTGATTGAAATTGTTAATGTCTCTTGGTTGTCGATCTTGGAATTCTAACCCCATTCCCATGCACTTGAAAGAAAGCAAGCTTTGTTACATGTAATTCCCTTGGTTGATTATCTAAGTTGTGTATAAATCTCTTAGTTGATACAAAATTCATATTAATCTATCTCCAGTGTTCTTAAACTCAACAAGTCTATTTCATAGCATGTGATTTTTTTTTTGGATTTTTTGAAATTGTAGTTGGTAATCTCACCTTTGCATGAATTCATTCGCTTTGTTTGCTAGAGTCTAGCAATAAGCTAGTTGGGGGGTGTGATGAAACGCTAAAATTGCATGATTAAGTTACTTAAGCGAACAAATTGTTTAATAAAAATGATTTAAGTACTTAATTATGCAATAGATCACATTACTTGATTCAATTGATAAATTCTAGTATTTTGGTGCTTAAAAAGATTTATAATGCAATTGTTTCACATGAAACAAGACAAGCACCTCACATGCATGCAACACAAACTCACACATGCTAAAAGCAAACAAACTCACTCGGACATCACATGCACACAGCTGGACCCACAACAGCACTCAAACAAATCGGTACACATGCAGAACAGAAAGCAGAAAATTCAACCATGCAGCACATCACATGGACAACAACTCACACTTGCAGCAGCACATGTACAGCAGCAGAAAAATCCTTCAAAGCAGCAGACAATCACGCTGGAAAAGAATCACATGCCAACAACAGACTATTCGGACCAAGATGCAGAAAAACAGATGCAGAAAACAGATGCAGAAAACGTGGACCTACAAACCAGCACATGCACATGCAGAACAGAAAAAAACAGACAGCACACCAATGCAGAAAAGCCGGACAGCAGTTTGGAAGAAAAGCAAGGGGGCAAGCAGCTGTTTTTCTTGACTTTTATCTTTCATTTTTCTGCTTGCTTTCGGTTTGGCAGCAAGAGCTGGAGAGTTTGATGTGTGAAGAAAGTGAGGTGCCGTGATTAAAGGGGAGTGAAGAGTGGGAATTCGGTGGTGATTGATGGAATAAATTATTGTGATTGGAGGAGTGGACGACTATCAGCAGCTATATATATATATATATGATGCTGGACGTGTAGAGGGAGGGGGAATCGGTGGAAGAGAGATAGAGAGACATTGAGGTGGAAGTAGGTGTGAGGATGTGAGGGAAATTGAAGAGATCGGTGCAGAAGTGTCGGCCAGAATTTTATTTGTTTTCTAGCTCTATTCTTGTATGTGCAACGTGTGAGTGGAAGAAGAGATGTGTGGGGTCGGTCTGAAGTAGAGAGGAGATGTTGTGCTGAAAGTGAAAGAAAGCAGTCGGTCAGTGCATGATTATAGTGAGGGTGAGAAGAGATGTGTGGGGTCGGTTTGAGTAGAGAAGGAAAGTGCCGATTGGTTTAAGAGTTGTGAAAGGAAAGAAAGCAGTCGGTTGCTTTTCCAGGGGAGTAGACGGGCGGAAGCTCTCTTTCCAGCTCTCTCGTTTGGACTTCTCTCATTTTATTTTTTTTTGGTTGCTTTTCGTTCTTAGCATTTTTTTTTTCCAGAACTTAGTTGGCTGGTTTTCATTTTTACTTGTTTTTTTTTGTTTAGTTTCTTTAGGACGGACAGGACTGAATCTCCCTCTAAGTTTTCATTCTTTTATTTTTCTTAGTGGCTTCTTCGTTCTCTTTGTTTCCAGACCTGGAGAACTTGGGTCGGCTGGTTTGGATTTTACTCTATCTTATTTCACGTTTTACGTTTTTACGGTATTCAATTTTTACTTCTTGATTGGTTGGCAGCTGGATTATTTTAGTTTTATTATGAAAATATTCATTTGATTTCCGTGGCTCATTTCATGAGTATGGTTGGCTAAATTTTCATACTAAGGTTAGAGGTGAAGTTTAATGATTTACATATTGTTTCCGAATCCACGTAAAATCTATTTTGCGAGCTTGATTGATTGAAAGATTTTATTTGGATAATTTGATTATCTATATACTCGTCTTGATTCATTGTGATTTCCGAATACAGTGAATGCTTGAGGAATCCCTATGGTATTCAAATAGATTTGTAAATGTTTTAATCATCAATCGTTCACGCTCAATCATAAGCGTCTGTTTTTCTCGATCTTAAATGCTAAATCTACCAATTAAACAGAATCATTATTCTAGTTTAATTGAGGTAAATTGATAGGAAACAATATCATAAATTATTAGACAGATCCTCGAAACCTTAGTCTTTTTCCATTCATTTTATCATTTTAGTTTGATTCATTTTATCAATCTTCATTTGATTGCACGTTTCTTTTCGTAATTTTGTTTCATTGTCTGAATTTATTTTCTTTATCACAAAAGTCAATCCCTGTGGATTCGATCCTGTAAGATACTACAACACCTGTATACTTGCAGGTAAAACTGCACGAGATTCTTGATTCATTAATTCGAGTCAAAGTTTAGTCGCAACAAGTTTTTGGCGCCGTTGCCGGGGATTGCAACGTGTGATAATTTTTTTTGTGATAATTTTTTTTACTTTATTGCTTGTTTTGCATTTTATTTTTTCTATGATCAATCCTCTATGATGAATGATCTCGTGGCAACGTGATCAAACGGGTAGATTGAGAAGAGAGGAAATCATTTTAAGTGAATTGGTTGATACTTTGTCAGGTGATTCTAAAAATTCTCAATCTAATACCATGGCTGACAATGGTAGTGTTCATGACGAACTAGAAAATGAAAAGGCACAAAATAATCTGCAAATGAGAACTTTGCGTGAATATTTGCAGCCTACAAGGACAAGTACTCCATCTTGTATGATTTTTCCTACGAATATGGGAAATTTTGATTTAAAACCGGGAGTAATCCAATTACTTCCCAAGTTTCATGGCTTGGATTCAGAAAGTCCTTATTTGCATCTAAAAGAATTTGAAGAAGTTTGTGCAACTTTACAAAACCAAACTATCAATGATGATGTTGTTAGATTAAAGTTGTTTCCATTCTCTTTGAAAGAAAAAGCTAAGAATTGGTTGAACTCCTTGAGACCAAGATCTATTGGCACATGGCAAGAAATGCAAAGAGAATTTCTAAAAAAGTTTTTTCCTACTCATAGGACCAACACTCTTCGCAGAAATATTATGAATTTTTCTCAAAAGGAAAATGAAACATTTTTTCAGTGTTGGGAACGTTTTAAAGAATTGTTGCTAACTTGCCCACATCATGGCTATGAAACTTGGCGCACCATTAGTTTCTTCTATGAAGGTTTAACATCTCAAATGCGTCAGTTTGTAGAAATGATGTGTAATGGTGATTTTCTAAATAAAGATCCTGATGACGCTTGGGACTATTTTGACCAGTTAGCTGAAAATGCCCAATCTTGGGATAACACAGATTGTTCTGATCGGTCAAATAAGCCGAAACTCAGTGCCATGTCTCAAGAAGGTATGTATGTTCTTAAAGGAAATGATGATGTGAATGCTAGGATAGCAAGTCTGACAAGAAAAGTTGAAGCCATGGAACTTAGGAAGGTAAATCCGGTTAAGGCCAGTGAAAAAGAAGAAGAAAATTGTGGCATTTGTGAGATTAGTGGACACCTAACTCAGGATTGTCCAACAATCCCTGCTTTTAAAGAGGTGTTGCACGAACAAGCAAATGTCATGAATTCTTATCGGAGACCATTTTCTTCCCCATATTCGGAAACATATAATCCTGGATGGAGAAATCATCCCAATTTTAGTTGGAGGAATGAGTCAAATATAAATCAAAATCCTCAAGGGCCATCTTCTTCTACTCCTTATGTGCCTCCACATAAGAAAACCCTTGAGGAGACATTACAGACTTTTATGCAGGGGCAAGCCAATATCAACACTCAGACAATGCAGGCCATTACTGAGATGAGAAGTTCTATCAGCTACTTGACCTCTGCATGACATGCTCAAGAAAAGGATAAGTTTCCTGCTCAACCTCAACCAAATCCAAAAGGTAAATTTGAGGTAAGAAATTCAAATCCCTCTGATTCAAAATTTGAACATGCCAAGTCCATCACCACTCTACGCAGTGGAAAAATAATTGATAAGAGTATTTCAACAACGAAAGTTGATGAGACCAACAACTCTTTAAATTCCAAGAGTGATGGTGAACTTGAGAAGGTTGAATTAGATGTGCCTGTGAAAGCCCCAATACCTACACCATTTCCCCAAAGATTGCAACATTCTCACAAGTTGGTTCAAAATGCGGATATTCTTGAAATTTTTAAACAAGTAAAAATCAACATTCCTTTGTTAGATGCAATCAAACAGATTCCTTCGTATGCTAAATTTTTAAAAGATTTGTGCACAGTAAAGCGTACGATGAAGGTGCAGAAGAAGGCTTTTCTCACTGAGCAGGTAAGCGCCATCCTCCAGAACAATTCTCCACCAAAGTACAAAGACCCGGGTTGTCCAACAATTTCCTGCGTGATTGGAAATTTTAAAATTGAAAAAGCTTTACTTGACCTCAGAGCTAGTGTTAACCTCCTACCCTACTCGGTATATGAGCAGTTGGGTCTTGGTGAGCTTAAACCCACCAAGGTAGCACTCCAACTTGCTGACCGTTCAATTAAAATACCGAGAGGGATAGTTGAGGATGTGCTAGTTCAAGTAGGAAAATTTTATTTTCCAGTGGATTTCATTGTTTTGGACACGGAACCTGTATTTGATGTTTGCACTCAAATTCCTATAATTTTGGGAAGGCCATTTCTTGCGACCTCAAATGCTTTAATAAATTGTAGGAGTGGTGTGATGGTAATTTCTTTTGGCAACATGACTTTGGAGTTGAATATTTTCAATATTTGCAAACAACCTGGTGATGATGATGATGTGCAGGAAGTGAATCTGATCCAAACTCTTGTTCAAAATAAATTTGATTTGTCAAGTTTCTCTGACCCTCTTGAGGCTTGTTTGGTTCATGGTATAAACTTTGATGATGATTCTGTGCTTGCATCTATGAATTTTTTGCTAGAATCTACTCCTATAATGGACATTGATAAATGGAGAACACGTTTTGAGGAATTACCACCTCATGATGTCGTGTCTCTCTCCTCAAGTGTGCAAACACCAAAACTCGACTTGAAACCTCTACCTGCTGATCTCAAATATGCATTTTTAGGCCAAGCAGAGACATTACCAGTGGTCATTTCATCAAGACTGGATGAAATTCAGGAGAAAAAATTAATTGGTGTTCTCATTGAACACAAAGAGGCAATAGGATGGACCATAGCTGATTTCAAAGGTATCAGTCCTTTGATTTGTACCCACAGGATTTATCTAGAGGACAATTCTAAACCCTCTAGAGAAATACAGCGTAGACTAAACCCCAACATGAAAGAAGTTGTCAAAGCAGAGGTGTTAAAACTTCTGGATGTAGGGATCATTTACCCTATTTCTGACAATAAATGGGTTAGTCCCACGCAGGTGGTACCCAAGAAATTTGGTGTGACTGTAGTTAAGAATGCTAACAATGAATTGATCCCAACTAGAGTTACTACTGGTTGGCGTATGTGCATTGATTACAGAAAACTGAATTCTGTCACCAGAAAGGATCATTTTCCCCTACCATTCATGGATCAAATCATTGAACGTGTAGCGGGCCATAAGTTCTATTGCTTCCTTGATGGTTATTCTGGATATAACCAAATTGAGATTGCTCCTGAAGACCAAGAAAAGACCACTTTTACATGTCCATTTGGTACCTTTGCATATCGAAGGATGCCATTCGGACTTTGTAATGCTCCTGCTACATTTCAACGATGCATGATGAGCATATTCAGTGACATGGTAGAGCGTTTCGTTGAAATATTCATGGATGATTTTTCTATTTTTGGTGATTCATTTGATGAATGTTTGACTCATTTGGAAAAAGTGCTGATTAGATGCAAAGAAAAGAATTTGATTTTAAACTGGGAGAAGTGTCATTTTATGGTCACTCAAGGGATTGTTCTTGGTCACATTGTTTCTTCTCAAGGTTTTGAAGTGGACAAGGCCAAAATTGAATTAATTTCTAAATTGCCCATCCCAAAGAACATCAGGGATATCAGATCTTTTCTAGGTCATGCAGGTTTTTACAGGAGGTTCATTAAAGGCTTCAGCACAATTTCTAGACCTTTGTGCAATTTATTGTCAAAGGAAAATTCTTTTGTGTGGACTGATGATTGTGAGTTAGCTTTTACAAAGCTAAAAGGTATGTTGATTTCAGCCCCAATTATGCAATTACCTGATTGGAATTTACCATTTGAGATTATGTGTGATGCTAGTGATTATGCTGTTAGAGCTGTGTTGGGCCAACGTAGGGACAAAAAGCCTTGTGTTATTTATTATGCAAGTAGAACTTTAAACAGTGCTCAAATGAATTATTCAACAACTGAAAAAGAGTTACTTGCAGTAATTTTTGCACTTGACAAATTTCGCTCTTATTTGATTGGATCTCAAATTGTTATCTTTACTGATCATGCTGCGTTAAAGTACCTTTTAGTGAAAAAAGATGCAAAGCCCAGGTTACTTAGATGGATCCTTTTGTTGCAAGAATTTGATTTGATAATCAAAGATAAAAAAAGAGTTGAGAATGTTGTTGCTGATCATCTGTCTAGACTTGTTCTTTCAGATTCCGTAGAGACAGTTCCTATTAAAGACACATTTCCAGATGAGCAACTCTTTGGTATATCTCAAGTGCCATGGTATGCTGACATTGCTAATTTTCTTGCTACAGGTGAAATTCCTCACATTTGGACTCAACAAGATAAGAGGAAATTTTTTGTGGAGGTAAGAAAATTCTTTTGGGATGATCATATCTATTTAAATATTGCCCAGATCAGATAATTAGACGATGTGTTCCCAATAACGAATTTCAAAGTGTGATATCTTTTTGTCACTCTGGAGCATGTGGTGGCCACTTTTCTGGAAAGAAAACTGCTTTTAAAATTTTGCAATGTGGCTTCTATTGGCCTACCATTTTCAAAGACACCCATGAATTTTGTAAAACTAGTGAGCGCTGTCAAAAATTGGGAGGGATTACCAGCCGGAATATGATGCCATTAAATCCAATGTTGGTTGTTGAAATATTTGATTGTTGGGGCATTGATTTCATGGGACCCTTCCCAGTTTCTTTTGGCAATCTCTACATTTTGGTAGCTGTGGATTATGTGTCCAAATGGATTGAGGCTATTCCATGCAAAAACAATGACCACAAAGTGGTACTGAAATTTCTGAAAGAAAATATTTTATCAAGGTTTGGAACACCTCGAGCCATTATCAGTGATGGGGGTAAGCATTTTTGTAATAAGCCTTTCGAGGCCTTAATGCGAAAATATGGTATTATCCATAAGGTTGCTACCCCTTATCATCCACAGACAAGTGGCCAAGTTGAGGTATCTAATCGGGAGATCAAAAATTTTTTGGAAAAGACGGTTAACCCAAGCTGCAAAGATTGGTCTTTACGACTAACCGACGCACTTTGGGCATACCGTACTGCTTTTAAAACCCTGATTGGTATGTCCCCATATCGACTCATTTTTGGAAAGGCATGTCACTTACCTGTGGAATTGGAACACAAAGCTTATTGGGCAATCAAGAAATTTAATTTTGATTTGGATAAAGCTTGCTCTCTTCGTAAGTTTCAGCTTAATGAGTTAGAGGAAATCAGGAATGAAGCTTGCGAAAATTCTCGTATTGCCAAGGAGAGAATGAAAATTTTTCATGACAAAAATATTTTTCGAAAATCTTTTGAGCCTTCACAAAAAGTTTTGTTGTATAATTCAAGGCTCCATTTGTTTCCTGGCAAACTTCGATCCCGATGGATTAGTCCCTTTGTTGTAAAAACTGTTTATCCTTTTGGGGCCATTGAGATAGAAAATTCAGAGAATGGTAATGTTTTTAAGGTTAATAGACAAAGGTTGAAACCATTTTTGGATGATTTTACTCCAGAGGTTGAGTCCACTACTCTGGAGGATCCTGCGTATCAGAATTAATTTCTGATTCCTCATTGTATATACCGTATGTGTTTGTTTTGTTTTTCCTTTTTTTGTTTTCTTTTGTGTTTTTAACTTTGACAGAAATCTACTCCTTGTGTGCACTCGAGTATCTCAGGTGAATTCTTTTCTCTCTGTTTAATCATTTTCGTCTCAATATATGTTCTGCAGTGTTTATCTTGCTCCAATTCATGTCTGTATAGCATACATCATCGAATATTCAATTGCTGAACATTGAGGACAATGTCACATTTAGTTGGGGGAGGGTTTTCGGTTAAAATTGTGTTAAAATTCTCTTAAAAATGTGTTAAAAAAAATAATAAATAAAAAAAAAAAGATTTGTTGAGGTCATGAAACATGTGGAATGTAGTGCAAATATGAGTATATGTCAAAAGAGGGACTTATCCATTTTATTTAGTTGTTAAACCAAGGGAAAGATGTTAAAAGTTTTGCTAAAACACACACAACACTTACCAGGAAGGCCTAGAAAGACTACATTGAGTCATTGTTGGTTGATTTACACTTCAATTGTTTGAGACTCTAATGAACCATATCCTAATGGCTTAGGAAGAAATCTGAAATGAATTAAATGAGAAAAAGGGACAAGCCAGGGATCCAAAAAAATAAAAAATAAAAATAAAAAAATAAAAAAAAAATCCTTTAGGTAGACTAGTGGTAAGGGCTGACTTGTGAAAGTGTGGGTAGGCGCACATTCATAGGTCCGATTCCCCCACTAGGAAATCTAAAAACATAAAAAAAAAACAAAAATTATGTTTGTGTAGTGGAAAAGGCTGCCTATTACCGGGGTCCTTACAAAAAAAAAAAAGGTGCCTTTCAAAGTGTAATAGCGTGAAAGCCGCCACTACAATGGTTTTGAATTAGAGTAAGACCATGTGGTTTTCTCAGATTGGTTGTTGTGATTGAAATTGTTAATGTCTCTTGGTTGTCGATCTTGGAATTCTAACCCCATTCCCATGCACTTGAAAGAAAGCAAGCTTTGTTACATGTAATTCCCTTGGTTGATTATCTAAGTTGTGTATAAATCTCTTAGTTGATACAAAATTCATATTAATCTATCTCCAGTGTTCTTAAACTCAACAAGTCTATTTCATAGCATGTGATTTTTTTTTTGGATTTTTTGAAATTGTAGTTGGTAATCTCACCTTTGCATGAATTCATTCGCTTTGTTTGCTAGAGTCTAGCAATAAGCTAGTTGGGGGGTGTGATGAAACGCTAAAATTGCATGATTAAGTTACTTAAGCGAACAAATTGTTTAATAAAAATGATTTAAGTACTTAATTATGCAATAGATCACATTACTTGATTCAATTGATAAATTCTAGTATTTTGGTGCTTAAAAAGATTTATAATGCAATTGTTTCACATGAAACAAGACAAGCACCTCACATGCATGCAACACAAACTCACACATGCTAAAAGCAAACAAACTCACTCGGACATCACATGCACACAGCTGGACCCACAACAGCACTCAAACAAATCGGTACACATGCAGAACAGAAAGCAGAAAATTCAACCATGCAGCACATCACATGGACAACAACTCACACTTGCAGCAGCACATGTACAGCAGCAGAAAAATCCTTCAAAGCAGCAGACAATCACGCTGGAAAAGAATCACATGCCAACAACATACTATTCGGACCAAGATGCAGAAAAACAGATGCAGAAAACAGATGCAGAAAACGTGGACCTACAAACCAGCACATGCACATGCAGAACAGAAAAAAACAGACAGCACACCAATGCAGAAAAGCCGGACAGCAGTTTGGAAGAAAAGCAAGGGGGCAAGCAGCTGTTTTTCTTGACTTTTATCTTTCATTTTTCTGCTTGCTTTCGGTTTGGCAGCAAGAGCTGGAGAGTTTGATGTGTGAAGAAAGTGAGGTGCCGTGATTAAAGGGGAGTGAAGAGTGGGAATTCGGTGGTGATTGATGGAATAAATTATTGTGATTGGAGGAGTGGACGACTATCAGCAGCTATATATATATATATATGATGCTGGACGTGTAGAGGGAGGGGGAATCGGTGGAAGAGAGATAGAGAGACATTGAGGTGGAAGTAGGTGTGAGGATGTGAGGGAAATTGAAGAGATCGGTGCAGAAGTGTCGGCCAGAATTTTATTTGTTTTCTAGCTCTATTCTTGTATGTGCAACGTGTGAGTGGAAGAAGAGATGTGTGGGGTCGGTCTGAAGTAGAGAGGAGATGTTGTGCTGAAAGTGAAAGAAAGCAGTCGGTCAGTGCATGATTATAGTGAGGGTGAGAAGAGATGTGTGGGGTCGGTTTGAGTAGAGAAGGAAAGTGCCGATTGGTTTAAGAGTTGTGAAAGGAAAGAAAGCAGTCGGTTGCTTTTCCAGGGGAGTAGACGGGCGGAAGCTCTCTTTCCAGCTCTCTCGTTTGGACTTCTCTCATTTTATTTTTTTTTGGTTGCTTTTCGTTCTTAGCATTTTTTTTTTCCAGAACTTAGTTGGCTGGTTTTCATTTTTACTTGTTTTTTTTTGTTTAGTTTCTTTAGGACGGACAGGACTGAATCTCCCTCTAAGTTTTCATTCTTTTATTTTTCTTAGTGGCTTCTTCGTTCTCTTTGTTTCCAGACCTGGAGAACTTGGGTCGGCTGGTTTGGATTTTACTCTATCTTATTTCACGTTTTACGTTTTTACGGTATTCAATTTTTACTTCTTGATTGGTTGGCAGCTGGATTATTTTAGTTTTATTATGAAAATATTCATTTGATTTCCGTGGCTCATTTCATGAGTATGGTTGGCTAAATTTTCATACTAAGGTTAGAGGTGAAGTTTAATGATTTACATATTGTTTCCGAATCCACGTAAAATCTATTTTGCGAGCTTGATTGATTGAAAGATTTTATTTGGATAATTTGATTATCTATATACTCGTCTTGATTCATTGTGATTTCCGAATACAGTGAATGCTTGAGGAATCCCTATGGTATTCAAATAGATTTGTAAATGTTTTAATCATCAATCGTTCACGCTCAATCATAAGCGTCTGTTTTTCTCGATCTTAAATGCTAAATCTACCAATTAAACAGAATCATTATTCTAGTTTAATTGAGGTAAATTGATAGGAAACAATATCATAAATTATTAGACAGATCCTCGAAACCTTAGTCTTTTTCCATTCATTTTATCATTTTAGTTTGATTCATTTTATCAATCTTCATTTGATTGCACGTTTCTTTTCGTAATTTTGTTTCATTGTCTGAATTTATTTTCTTTATCACAAAAGTCAATCCCTGTGGATTCGATCCTGTAAGATACTACAACACCTGTATACTTGCAGGTAAAACTGCACGAGATTCTTGATTCATTAATTCGAGTCAAAGTTTAGTCGCAACAAGTTTTTGGCGCCGTTGCCGGGGATTGCAACGTGTGATAATTTTTTTTGTGATAATTTTTTTTACTTTATTGCTTGTTTTGCATTTTATTTTTTCTATGATCAATCCTCTATGATGAATGATCTCGTGGCAACGTGATCAAACGGGTAGATTGAGAAGAGAGGAAATCATTTTAAGTGAATTGGTTGATACTTTGTCAGGTGATTCTAAAAATTCTCAATCTAATACCATGGCTGACAATGGTAGTGTTCATGACGAACTAGAAAATGAAAAGGCACAAAATAATCTGCAAATGAGAACTTTGCGTGAATATTTGCAGCCTACAAGGACAAGTACTCCATCTTGTATGATTTTTCCTACGAATATGGGAAATTTTGATTTAAAACCGGGAGTAATCCAATTACTTCCCAAGTTTCATGGCTTGGATTCAGAAAGTCCTTATTTGCATCTAAAAGAATTTGAAGAAGTTTGTGCAACTTTACAAAACCAAACTATCAATGATGATGTTGTTAGATTAAAGTTGTTTCCATTCTCTTTGAAAGAAAAAGCTAAGAATTGGTTGAACTCCTTGAGACCAAGATCTATTGGCACATGGCAAGAAATGCAAAGAGAATTTCTAAAAAAGTTTTTTCCTACTCATAGGACCAACACTCTTCGCAGAAATATTATGAATTTTTCTCAAAAGGAAAATGAAACATTTTTTCAGTGTTGGGAACGTTTTAAAGAATTGTTGCTAACTTGCCCACATCATGGCTATGAAACTTGGCGCACCATTAGTTTCTTCTATGAAGGTTTAACATCTCAAATGCGTCAGTTTGTAGAAATGATGTGTAATGGTGATTTTCTAAATAAAGATCCTGATGACGCTTGGGACTATTTTGACCAGTTAGCTGAAAATGCCCAATCTTGGGATAACACAGATTGTTCTGATCGGTCAAATAAGCCGAAACTCAGTGCCATGTCTCAAGAAGGTATGTATGTTCTTAAAGGAAATGATGATGTGAATGCTAGGATAGCAAGTCTGACAAGAAAAGTTGAAGCCATGGAACTTAGGAAGGTAAATCCGGTTAAGGCCAGTGAAAAAGAAGAAGAAAATTGTGGCATTTGTGAGATTAGTGGACACCTAACTCAGGATTGTCCAACAATCCCTGCTTTTAAAGAGGTGTTGCACGAACAAGCAAATGTCATGAATTCTTATCGGAGACCATTTTCTTCCCCATATTCGGAAACATATAATCCTGGATGGAGAAATCATCCCAATTTTAGTTGGAGGAATGAGTCAAATATAAATCAAAATCCTCAAGGGCCATCTTCTTCTACTCCTTATGTGCCTCCACATAAGAAAACCCTTGAGGAGACATTACAGACTTTTATGCAGGGGCAAGCCAATATCAACACTCAGACAATGCAGGCCATTACTGAGATGAGAAGTTCTATCAGCTACTTGACCTCTGCATGACATGCTCAAGAAAAGGATAAGTTTCCTGCTCAACCTCAACCAAATCCAAAAGGTAAATTTGAGGTAAGAAATTCAAATCCCTCTGATTCAAAATTTGAACATGCCAAGTCCATCACCACTCTACGCAGTGGAAAAATAATTGATAAGAGTATTTCAACAACGAAAGTTGATGAGACCAACAACTCTTTAAATTCCAAGAGTGATGGTGAACTTGAGAAGGTTGAATTAGATGTGCCTGTGAAAGCCCCAATACCTACACCATTTCCCCAAAGATTGCAACATTCTCACAAGTTGGTTCAAAATGCGGATATTCTTGAAATTTTTAAACAAGTAAAAATCAACATTCCTTTGTTAGATGCAATCAAACAGATTCCTTCGTATGCTAAATTTTTAAAAGATTTGTGCACAGTAAAGCGTACGATGAAGGTGCAGAAGAAGGCTTTTCTCACTGAGCAGGTAAGCGCCATCCTCCAGAACAATTCTCCACCAAAGTACAAAGACCCGGGTTGTCCAACAATTTCCTGCGTGATTGGAAATTTTAAAATTGAAAAAGCTTTACTTGACCTCAGAGCTAGTGTTAACCTCCTACCCTACTCGGTATATGAGCAGTTGGGTCTTGGTGAGCTTAAACCCACCAAGGTAGCACTCCAACTTGCTGACCGTTCAATTAAAATACCGAGAGGGATAGTTGAGGATGTGCTAGTTCAAGTAGGAAAATTTTATTTTCCAGTGGATTTCATTGTTTTGGACACGGAACCTGTATTTGATGTTTGCACTCAAATTCCTATAATTTTGGGAAGGCCATTTCTTGCGACCTCAAATGCTTTAATAAATTGTAGGAGTGGTGTGATGGTAATTTCTTTTGGCAACATGACTTTGGAGTTGAATATTTTCAATATTTGCAAACAACCTGGTGATGATGATGATGTGCAGGAAGTGAATCTGATCCAAACTCTTGTTCAAAATAAATTTGATTTGTCAAGTTTCTCTGACCCTCTTGAGGCTTGTTTGGTTCATGGTATAAACTTTGATGATGATTCTGTGCTTGCATCTATGAATTTTTTGCTAGAATCTACTCCTATAATGGACATTGATAAATGGAGAACACGTTTTGAGGAATTACCACCTCATGATGTCGTGTCTCTCTCCTCAAGTGTGCAAACACCAAAACTCGACTTGAAACCTCTACCTGCTGATCTCAAATATGCATTTTTAGGCCAAGCAGAGACATTACCAGTGGTCATTTCATCAAGACTGGATGAAATTCAGGAGAAAAAATTAATTGGTGTTCTCATTGAACACAAAGAGGCAATAGGATGGACCATAGCTGATTTCAAAGGTATCAGTCCTTTGATTTGTACCCACAGGATTTATCTAGAGGACAATTCTAAACCCTCTAGAGAAATACAGCGTAGACTAAACCCCAACATGAAAGAAGTTGTCAAAGCAGAGGTGTTAAAACTTCTGGATGTAGGGATCATTTACCCTATTTCTGACAATAAATGGGTTAGTCCCACGCAGGTGGTACCCAAGAAATTTGGTGTGACTGTAGTTAAGAATGCTAACAATGAATTGATCCCAACTAGAGTTACTACTGGTTGGCGTATGTGCATTGATTACAGAAAACTGAATTCTGTCACCAGAAAGGATCATTTTCCCCTACCATTCATGGATCAAATCATTGAACGTGTAGCGGGCCATAAGTTCTATTGCTTCCTTGATGGTTATTCTGGATATAACCAAATTGAGATTGCTCCTGAAGACCAAGAAAAGACCACTTTTACATGTCCATTTGGTACCTTTGCATATCGAAGGATGCCATTCGGACTTTGTAATGCTCCTGCTACATTTCAACGATGCATGATGAGCATATTCAGTGACATGGTAGAGCGTTTCGTTGAAATATTCATGGATGATTTTTCTATTTTTGGTGATTCATTTGATGAATGTTTGACTCATTTGGAAAAAGTGCTGATTAGATGCAAAGAAAAGAATTTGATTTTAAACTGGGAGAAGTGTCATTTTATGGTCACTCAAGGGATTGTTCTTGGTCACATTGTTTCTTCTCAAGGTTTTGAAGTGGACAAGGCCAAAATTGAATTAATTTCTAAATTGCCCATCCCAAAGAACATCAGGGATATCAGATCTTTTCTAGGTCATGCAGGTTTTTACAGGAGGTTCATTAAAGGCTTCAGCACAATTTCTAGACCTTTGTGCAATTTATTGTCAAAGGAAAATTCTTTTGTGTGGACTGATGATTGTGAGTTAGCTTTTACAAAGCTAAAAGGTATGTTGATTTCAGCCCCAATTATGCAATTACCTGATTGGAATTTACCATTTGAGATTATGTGTGATGCTAGTGATTATGCTGTTAGAGCTGTGTTGGGCCAACGTAGGGACAAAAAGCCTTGTGTTATTTATTATGCAAGTAGAACTTTAAACAGTGCTCAAATGAATTATTCAACAACTGAAAAAGAGTTACTTGCAGTAATTTTTGCACTTGACAAATTTCGCTCTTATTTGATTGGATCTCAAATTGTTATCTTTACTGATCATGCTGCGTTAAAGTACCTTTTAGTGAAAAAAGATGCAAAGCCCAGGTTACTTAGATGGATCCTTTTGTTGCAAGAATTTGATTTGATAATCAAAGATAAAAAAAGAGTTGAGAATGTTGTTGCTGATCATCTGTCTAGACTTGTTCTTTCAGATTCCGTAGAGACAGTTCCTATTAAAGACACATTTCCAGATGAGCAACTCTTTGGTATATCTCAAGTGCCATGGTATGCTGACATTGCTAATTTTCTTGCTACAGGTGAAATTCCTCACATTTGGACTCAACAAGATAAGAGGAAATTTTTTGTGGAGGTAAGAAAATTCTTTTGGGATGATCATATCTATTTAAATATTGCCCAGATCAGATAATTAGACGATGTGTTCCCAATAACGAATTTCAAAGTGTGATATCTTTTTGTCACTCTGGAGCATGTGGTGGCCACTTTTCTGGAAAGAAAACTGCTTTTAAAATTTTGCAATGTGGCTTCTATTGGCCTACCATTTTCAAAGACACCCATGAATTTTGTAAAACTAGTGAGCGCTGTCAAAAATTGGGAGGGATTACCAGCCGGAATATGATGCCATTAAATCCAATGTTGGTTGTTGAAATATTTGATTGTTGGGGCATTGATTTCATGGGACCCTTCCCAGTTTCTTTTGGCAATCTCTACATTTTGGTAGCTGTGGATTATGTGTCCAAATGGATTGAGGCTATTCCATGCAAAAACAATGACCACAAAGTGGTACTGAAATTTCTGAAAGAAAATATTTTATCAAGGTTTGGAACACCTCGAGCCATTATCAGTGATGGGGGTAAGCATTTTTGTAATAAGCCTTTCGAGGCCTTAATGCGAAAATATGGTATTATCCATAAGGTTGCTACCCCTTATCATCCACAGACAAGTGGCCAAGTTGAGGTATCTAATCGGGAGATCAAAAATTTTTTGGAAAAGACGGTTAACCCAAGCTGCAAAGATTGGTCTTTACGACTAACCGACGCACTTTGGGCATACCGTACTGCTTTTAAAACCCTGATTGGTATGTCCCCATATCGACTCATTTTTGGAAAGGCATGTCACTTACCTGTGGAATTGGAACACAAAGCTTATTGGGCAATCAAGAAATTTAATTTTGATTTGGATAAAGCTTGCTCTCTTCGTAAGTTTCAGCTTAATGAGTTAGAGGAAATCAGGAATGAAGCTTGCGAAAATTCTCGTATTGCCAAGGAGAGAATGAAAATTTTTCATGACAAAAATATTTTTCGAAAATCTTTTGAGCCTTCACAAAAAGTTTTGTTGTATAATTCAAGGCTCCATTTGTTTCCTGGCAAACTTCGATCCCGATGGATTAGTCCCTTTGTTGTAAAAACTGTTTATCCTTTTGGGGCCATTGAGATAGAAAATTCAGAGAATGGTAATGTTTTTAAGGTTAATAGACAAAGGTTGAAACCATTTTTGGATGATTTTACTCCAGAGGTTGAGTCCACTACTCTGGAGGATCCTGCGTATCAGAATTAATTTCTGATTCCTCATTGTATATACCGTATGTGTTTGTTTTGTTTTTCCTTTTTTTGTTTTCTTTTGTGTTTTTAACTTTGACAGAAATCTACTCCTTGTGTGCACTCGAGTATCTCAGGTGAATTCTTTTCTCTCTGTTTAATCATTTTCGTCTCAATATATGTTCTGCAGTGTTTATCTTGCTCCAATTCATGTCTGTATAGCATACATCATCGAATATTCAATTGCTGAACATTGAGGACAATGTCACATTTAGTTGGGGGAGGGTTTTCGGTTAAAATTGTGTTAAAATTCTCTTAAAAATGTGTTAAAAAAAATAATAAATAAAAAAAAAAAGATTTGTTGAGGTCATGAAACATGTGGAATGTAGTGCAAATATGAGTATATGTCAAAAGAGGGACTTATCCATTTTATTTAGTTGTTAAACCAAGGGAAAGATGTTAAAAGTTTTGCTAAAACACACACAACACTTACCAGGAAGGCCTAGAAAGACTACATTGAGTCATTGTTGGTTGATTTACACTTCAATTGTTTGAGACTCTAATGAACCATATCCTAATGGCTTAGGAAGAAATCTAAAATGAATTAAATGAGAAAAAGGGACAAGCCAGGGATCCAAAAAAATAAAAAATAAAAATAAAAAAATAAAAAAAAAATCCTTTAGGTAGACTAGTGGTAAGGGCTGACTTGTGAAAGTGTGGGTAGGCGCACATTCATAGGTCCGATTCCCCCACTAGGAAATCTAAAAACATAAAAAAAAAACAAAAATTATGTTTGTGTAGTGGAAAAGGCTGCCTATTACCGGGGTCCTTACAAAAAAAAAAAAGGTGCCTTTCAAAGTGTAATAGCGTGAAAGCCGCCACTACAATGGTTTTGAATTAGAGTAAGACCATGTGGTTTTCTCAGATTGGTTGTTGTGATTGAAATTGTTAATGTCTCTTGGTTGTCGATCTTGGAATTCTAACCCCATTCCCATGCACTTGAAAGAAAGCAAGCTTTGTTACATGTAATTCCCTTGGTTGATTATCTAAGTTGTGTATAAATCTCTTAGTTGATACAAAATTCATATTAATCTATCTCCAGTGTTCTTAAACTCAACAAGTCTATTTCATAGCATGTGATTTTTTTTTTGGATTTTCTGAAATTGTAGTTGGTAATCTCACCTTTGCATGAATTCATTCGCTTTGTTTGCTAGAGTCTAGCAATAAGCTAGTTGGGGGGTGTGATGAAACGCTAAAATTGCATGATTAAGTTACTTAAGCGAACAAATTGTTTAATAAAAATGATTTAAGTACTTAATTATGCAATAGATCACATTACTTGATTCAATTGATAAATTCTAGTATTTTGGTGCTTAAAAAGATTTATAATGCAATTGTTTCACATGAAACAAGACAAGCACCTCACATGCATGCAACACAAACTCACACATGCTAAAAGCAAACAAACTCACTCGGACATCACATGCACACAGCTGGACCCACAACAGCACTCAAACAAATCGGTACACATGCAGAACAGAAAGCAGAAAATTCAACCATGCAGCACATCACATGGACAACAACTCACACTTGCAGCAGCACATGTACAGCAGCAGAAAAATCCTTCAAAGCAGCAGACAATCACGCTGGAAAAGAATCACATGCCAACAACATACTATTCGGACCAAGATGCAGAAAAACAGATGCAGAAAACAGATGCAGAAAACGTGGACCTACAAACCAGCACATGCACATGCAGAACAGAAAAAAACAGACAGCACACCAATGCAGAAAAGCCGGACAGCAGTTTGGAAGAAAAGCAAGGGGGCAAGCAGCTGTTTTTCTTGACTTTTATCTTTCATTTTTCTGCTTGCTTTCGGTTTGGCAGCAAGAGCTGGAGAGTTTGATGTGTGAAGAAAGTGAGGTGCCGTGATTAAAGGGGAGTGAAGAGTGGGAATTCGGTGGTGATTGATGGAATAAATTATTGTGATTGGAGGAGTGGACGACTATCAGCAGCTATATATATATATATGATGCTGGACGTGTAGAGGGAGGGGGAATCGGTGGAAGAGAGATAGAGAGACATTGAGGTGGAAGTAGGTGTGAGGATGTGAGGGAAATTGAAGAGATCGGTGCAGAAGTGTCGGCCAGAATTTTATTTGTTTTCTAGCTCTATTCTTGTATGTGCAACGTGTGAGTGGAAGAAGAGATGTGTGGGGTCGGTCTGAAGTAGAGAGGAGATGTTGTGCTGAAAGTGAAAGAAAGCAGTCGGTCAGTGCATGATTATAGTGAGGGTGAGAAGAGATGTGTGGGGTCGGTTTGAGTAGAGAAGGAAAGTGCCGATTGGTTTAAGAGTTGTGAAAGGAAAGAAAGCAGTCGGTTGCTTTTCCAGGGGAGTAGACGGGCGGAAGCTCTCTTTCCAGCTCTCTCGTTTGGACTTCTCTCATTTTATTTTATTTTGGTTGCTTTTCGTTCTTAGCATTTTTTTTTTCCAGAACTTAGTTGGCTGGTTTTCATTTTTACTTGTTTTTTTTTGTTTAGTTTCTTTAGGACGGACAGGACTGAATCTCCCTCTAAGTTTTCATTCTTTTATTTTTCTTAGTGGCTTCTTCGTTCTCTTTGTTTCCAGACCTGGAGAACTTGGGTCGGCTGGTTTGGATTTTACTCTATCTTATTTCACGTTTTACGTTTTTACGGTATTCAATTTTTACTTCTTGATTGGTTGGCAGCTGGATTATTTTAGTTTTATTATGAAAATATTCATTTGATTTCCGTGGCTCATTTCATGAGTATGGTTGGCTAAATTTTCATACTAAGGTTAGAGGTGAAGTTTAATGATTTACATATTGTTTCCGAATCCACGTAAAATCTATTTTGCGAGCTTGATTGATTGAAAGATTTTATTTGGATAATTTGATTATCTATATACTCGTCTTGATTCATTGTGATTTCCGAATACAGTGAATGCTTGAGGAATCCCTATGGTATTCAAATAGATTTGTAAATGTTTTAATCATCAATCGTTCACGCTCAATCATAAGCGTCTGTTTTTCTCGATCTTAAATGCTAAATCTACCAATTAAACAGAATCATTATTCTAGTTTAATTGAGGTAAATTGATAGGAAACAATATCATAAATTATTAGACAGATCCTCGAAACCTTAGTCTTTTTCCATTCATTTTATCATTTTAGTTTGATTCATTTTATCAATCTTCATTTGATTGCACGTTTCTTTTCGTAATTTTGTTTCATTGTCTGAATTTATTTTCTTTATCACAAAAGTCAATCCCTGTGGATTCGATCCTGTAAGATACTACAACACCTGTATACTTGCAGGTAAAACTGCACGAGATTCTTGATTCATTAATTCGAGTCAAAGTTTAGTCGCAACAAGTTTTTGGCGCCGTTGCCGGGGATTGCAACGTGTGATAATTTTTTTTGTGATAATTTTTTTTACTTTATTGCTTGTTTTGCATTTTATTTTTTCTATGATCAATCCTCTATGATGAATGATCTCGTGGCAACGTGATCAAACGGGTAGATTGAGAAGAGAGGAAATCATTTTAAGTGAATTGGTTGATACTTTGTCAGGTGATTCTAAAAATTCTCAATCTAATACCATGGCTGACAATGGTAGTGTTCATGACGAACTAGAAAATGAAAAGGCACAAAATAATCTGCAAATGAGAACTTTGCGTGAATATTTGCAGCCTACAAGGACAAGTACTCCATCTTGTATGATTTTTCCTACGAATATGGGAAATTTTGATTTAAAACCGGGAGTAATCCAATTACTTCCCAAGTTTCATGGCTTGGAT
The DNA here is from genome assembly GCF_018687715.1 of Carya illinoinensis. Taxonomy (NCBI): domain Eukaryota; kingdom Viridiplantae; phylum Streptophyta; class Magnoliopsida; order Fagales; family Juglandaceae; genus Carya; species Carya illinoinensis. Next base: position 7,960,286 of record NC_056765.1, read on the forward strand.
TCAGAAAGTCCTTATTTGCATCTAAAAGAATTTGAAGAAGTTTGTGCAACTTTACAAAACCAAACTATCAATGATGATGTTGTTAGATTAAAGTTGTTTCCATTCTCTTTGAAAGAAAAAGCTAAGAATTGGTTGAACTCCTTGAGACCAAGATCTATTGGCACATGGCAAGAAATGCAAAGAGAATTTCTAAAAAAGTTTTTTCCTACTCATAGGACCAACACTCTTCGCAGAAATATTATGAATTTTTCTCAAAAGGAAAATGAAACATTTTTTCAGTGTTGGGAACGTTTTAAAGAATTGTTGCTAACTTGCCCACATCATGGCTATGAAACTTGGCGCACCATTAGTTTCTTCTATGAAGGTTTAACATCTCAAATGCGTCAGTTTGTAGAAATGATGTGTAATGGTGATTTTCTAAATAAAGATCCTGATGACGCTTGGGACTATTTTGACCAGTTAGCTGAAAATGCCCAATCTTGGGATAACACAGATTGTTCTGATCGGTCAAATAAGCCGAAACTCAGTGCCATGTCTCAAGAAGGTATGTATGTTCTTAAAGGAAATGATGATGTGAATGCTAGGATAGCAAGTCTGACAAGAAAAGTTGAAGCCATGGAACTTAGGAAGGTAAATCCGGTTAAGGCCAGTGAAAAAGAAGAAGAAAATTGTGGCATTTGTGAGATTAGTGGACACCTAACTCAGGATTGTCCAACAATCCCTGCTTTTAAAGAGGTGTTGCACGAACAAGCAAATGTCATGAATTCTTATCGGAGACCATTTTCTTCCCCATATTCGGAAACATATAATCCTGGATGGAGAAATCATCCCAATTTTAGTTGGAGGAATGAGTCAAATATAAATCAAAATCCTCAAGGGCCATCTTCTTCTACTCCTTATGTGCCTCCACATAAGAAAACCCTTGAGGAGACATTACAGACTTTTATGCAGGGGCAAGCCAATATCAACACTCAGACAATGCAGGCCATTACTGAGATGAGAAGTTCTATCAGCTACTTGACCTCTGCATGACATGCTCAAGAAAAGGATAAGTTTCCTGCTCAACCTCAACCAAATCCAAAAGGTAAATTTGAGGTAAGAAATTCAAATCCCTCTGATTCAAAATTTGAACATGCCAAGTCCATCACCACTCTACGCAGTGGAAAAATAATTGATAAGAGTATTTCAACAACGAAAGTTGATGAGACCAACAACTCTTTAAATTCCAAGAGTGATGGTGAACTTGAGAAGGTTGAATTAGATGTGCCTGTGAAAGCCCCAATACCTACACCATTTCCCCAAAGATTGCAACATTCTCACAAGTTGGTTCAAAATGCGGATATTCTTGAAATTTTTAAACAAGTAAAAATCAACATTCCTTTGTTAGATGCAATCAAACAGATTCCTTCGTATGCTAAATTTTTAAAAGATTTGTGCACAGTAAAGCGTACGATGAAGGTGCAGAAGAAGGCTTTTCTCACTGAGCAGGTAAGCGCCATCCTCCAGAACAATTCTCCACCAAAGTACAAAGACCCGGGTTGTCCAACAATTTCCTGCGTGATTGGAAATTTTAAAATTGAAAAAGCTTTACTTGACCTCAGAGCTAGTGTTAACCTCCTACCCTACTCGGTATATGAGCAGTTGGGTCTTGGTGAGCTTAAACCCACCAAGGTAGCACTCCAACTTGCTGACCGTTCAATTAAAATACCGAGAGGGATAGTTGAGGATGTGCTAGTTCAAGTAGGAAAATTTTATTTTCCAGTGGATTTCATTGTTTTGGACACGGAACCTGTATTTGATGTTTGCACTCAAATTCCTATAATTTTGGGAAGGCCATTTCTTGCGACCTCAAATGCTTTAATAAATTGTAGGAGTGGTGTGATGGTAATTTCTTTTGGCAACATGACTTTGGAGTTGAATATTTTCAATATTTGCAAACAACCTGGTGATGATGATGATGTGCAGGAAGTGAATCTGATCCAAACTCTTGTTCAAAATAAATTTGATTTGTCAAGTTTCTCTGACCCTCTTGAGGCTTGTTTGGTTCATGGTATAAACTTTGATGATGATTCTGTGCTTGCATCTATGAATTTTTTGCTAGAATCTACTCCTATAATGGACATTGATAAATGGAGAACACGTTTTGAGGAATTACCACCTCATGATGTCGTGTCTCTCTCCTCAAGTGTGCAAACACCAAAACTCGACTTGAAACCTCTACCTGCTGATCTCAAATATGCATTTTTAGGCCAAGCAGAGACATTACCAGTGGTCATTTCATCAAGACTGGATGAAATTCAGGAGAAAAAATTAATTGGTGTTCTCATTGAACACAAAGAGGCAATAGGATGGACCATAGCTGATTTCAAAGGTATCAGTCCTTTGATTTGTACCCACAGGATTTATCTAGAGGACAATTCTAAACCCTCTAGAGAAATACAGCGTAGACTAAACCCCAACATGAAAGAAGTTGTCAAAGCAGAGGTGTTAAAACTTCTGGATGTAGGGATCATTTACCCTATTTCTGACAATAAATGGGTTAGTCCCACGCAGGTGGTACCCAAGAAATTTGGTGTGACTGTAGTTAAGAATGCTAACAATGAATTGATCCCAACTAGAGTTACTACTGGTTGGCGTATGTGCATTGATTACAGAAAACTGAATTCTGTCACCAGAAAGGATCATTTTCCCCTACCATTCATGGATCAAATCATTGAACGTGTAGCGGGCCATAAGTTCTATTGCTTCCTTGATGGTTATTCTGGATATAACCAAATTGAGATTGCTCCTGAAGACCAAGAAAAGACCACTTTTACATGTCCATTTGGTACCTTTGCATATCGAAGGATGCCATTCGGACTTTGTAATGCTCCTGCTACATTTCAACGATGCATGATGAGCATATTCAGTGACATGGTAGAGCGTTTCGTTGAAATATTCATGGATGATTTTTCTATTTTTGGTGATTCATTTGATGAATGTTTGACTCATTTGGAAAAAGTGCTGATTAGATGCAAAGAAAAGAATTTGATTTTAAACTGGGAGAAGTGTCATTTTATGGTCACTCAAGGGATTGTTCTTGGTCACATTGTTTCTTCTCAAGGTTTTGAAGTGGACAAGGCCAAAATTGAATTAATTTCTAAATTGCCCATCCCAAAGAACATCAGGGATATCAGATCTTTTCTAGGTCATGCAGGTTTTTACAGGAGGTTCATTAAAGGCTTCAGCACAATTTCTAGACCTTTGTGCAATTTATTGTCAAAGGAAAATTCTTTTGTGTGGACTGATGATTGTGAGTTAGCTTTTACAAAGCTAAAAGGTATGTTGATTTCAGCCCCAATTATGCAATTACCTGATTGGAATTTACCATTTGAGATTATGTGTGATGCTAGTGATTATGCTGTTAGAGCTGTGTTGGGCCAACGTAGGGACAAAAAGCCTTGTGTTATTTATTATGCAAGTAGAACTTTAAACAGTGCTCAAATGAATTATTCAACAACTGAAAAAGAGTTACTTGCAGTAATTTTTGCACTTGACAAATTTCGCTCTTATTTGATTGGATCTCAAATTGTTATCTTTACTGATCATGCTGCGTTAAAGTACCTTTTAGTGAAAAAAGATGCAAAGCCCAGGTTACTTAGATGGATCCTTTTGTTGCAAGAATTTGATTTGATAATCAAAGATAAAAAAAGAGTTGAGAATGTTGTTGCTGATCATCTGTCTAGACTTGTTCTTTCAGATTCCGTAGAGACAGTTCCTATTAAAGACACATTTCCAGATGAGCAACTCTTTGGTATATCTCAAGTGCCATGGTATGCTGACATTGCTAATTTTCTTGCTACAGGTGAAATTCCTCACATTTGGACTCAACAAGATAAGAGGAAATTTTTTGTGGAGGTAAGAAAATTCTTTTGGGATGATCATATCTATTTAAATATTGCCCAGATCAGATAATTAGACGATGTGTTCCCAATAACGAATTTCAAAGTGTGATATCTTTTTGTCACTCTGGAGCATGTGGTGGCCACTTTTCTGGAAAGAAAACTGCTTTTAAAATTTTGCAATGTGGCTTCTATTGGCCTACCATTTTCAAAGACACCCATGAATTTTGTAAAACTAGTGAGCGCTGTCAAAAATTGGGAGGGATTACCAGCCGGAATATGATGCCATTAAATCCAATGTTGGTTGTTGAAATATTTGATTGTTGGGGCATTGATTTCATGGGACCCTTCCCAGTTTCTTTTGGCAATCTCTACATTTTGGTAGCTGTGGATTATGTGTCCAAATGGATTGAGGCTATTCCATGCAAAAACAATGACCACAAAGTGGTACTGAAATTTCTGAAAGAAAATATTTTATCAAGGTTTGGAACACCTCGAGCCATTATCAGTGATGGGGGTAAGCATTTTTGTAATAAGCCTTTCGAGGCCTTAATGCGAAAATATGGTATTATCCATAAGGTTGCTACCCCTTATCATCCACAGACAAGTGGCCAAGTTGAGGTATCTAATCGGGAGATCAAAAATTTTTTGGAAAAGACGGTTAACCCAAGCTGCAAAGATTGGTCTTTACGACTAACCGACGCACTTTGGGCATACCGTACTGCTTTTAAAACCCTGATTGGTATGTCCCCATATCGACTCATTTTTGGAAAGGCATGTCACTTACCTGTGGAATTGGAACACAAAGCTTATTGGGCAATCAAGAAATTTAATTTTGATTTGGATAAAGCTTGCTCTCTTCGTAAGTTTCAGCTTAATGAGTTAGAGGAAATCAGGAATGAAGCTTGCGAAAATTCTCGTATTGCCAAGGAGAGAATGAAAATTTTTCATGACAAAAATATTTTTCGAAAATCTTTTGAGCCTTCACAAAAAGTTTTGTTGTATAATTCAAGGCTCCATTTGTTTCCTGGCAAACTTCGATCCCGATGGATTAGTCCCTTTGTTGTAAAAACTGTTTATCCTTTTGGGGCCATTGAGATAGAAAATTCAGAGAATGGTAATGTTTTTAAGGTTAATAGACAAAGGTTGAAACCATTTTTGGATGATTTTACTCCAGAGGTTGAGTCCACTACTCTGGAGGATCCTGCGTATCAGAATTAATTTCTGATTCCTCATTGTATATACCGTATGTGTTTGTTTTGTTTTTCCTTTTTTTGTTTTCTTTTGTGTTTTTAACTTTGACAGAAATCTACTCCTTGTGTGCACTCGAGTATCTCAGGTGAATTCTTTTCTCTCTGTTTAATCATTTTCGTCTCAATATATGTTCTGCAGTGTTTATCTTGCTCCAATTCATGTCTGTATAGCATACATCATCGAATATTCAATTGCTGAACATTGAGGACAATGTCACATTTAGTTGGGGGAGGGTTTTCGGTTAAAATTGTGTTAAAATTCTCTTAAAAATGTGTTAAAAAAATAATAAATAAAAAAAAAGACTTGTTGAGGTCATGAAACATGTGGAATGTAGTGCAAATATGAGTATATGTCAAAAGAGGGACTTATCCATTTTATTTAGTTGTTAAACCAAGGGAAAGATGTTAAAAGTTTTGCTAAAACACACACAACACTTACCAGGAAGGCCTAGAAAGACTACATTGAGTCATTGTTGGTTGATTTACACTTCAATTGTTTGAGACTCTAATGAACCATATCCTAATGGCTTAGGAAGAAATCTGAAATGAATTAAATGAGAAAAAGGGACAAGCCAGGGATCCAAAAAAATAAAAAATAAAAATAAAAAAATAAAAAAAAAATCCTTTAGGTAGACTAGTGGTAAGGGCTGACTTGTGAAAGTGTGGGTAGGCGCACATTCATAGGTCCGATTCCCCCACTAGGAAATCTAAAAACATAAAAAAAAAAACAAAAATTATGTTTGTGTAGTGGAAAAGGCTGCCTATTACCGGGGTCCTTACAAAAAAAAAAAAGGTGCCTTTCAAAGTGTAATAGCGTGAAAGCCGCCACTACAATGGTTTTGAATTAGAGTAAGACCATGTGGTTTTCTCAGATTGGTTGTTGTGATTGAAATTGTTAATGTCTCTTGGTTGTCGATCTTGGAATTCTAACCCCATTCCCATGCACTTGAAAGAAAGCAAGCTTTGTTACATGTAATTCCCTTGGTTGATTATCTAAGTTGTGTATAAATCTCTTAGTTGATACAAAATTCATATTAATCTATCTCCAGTGTTCTTAAACTCAACAAGTCTATTTCATAGCATGTGATTTTTTTTTTGGATTTTCTGAAATTGTAGTTGGTAATCTCACCTTTGCATGAATTCATTCGCTTTGTTTGCTAGAGTCTAGCAATAAGCTAGTTGGGGGGTGTGATGAAACGCTAAAATTGCATGATTAAGTTACTTAAGCGAACAAATTGTTTAATAAAAATGATTTAAGTACTTAATTATGCAATAGATCACATTACTTGATTCAATTGATAAATTCTAGTATTTTGGTGCTTAAAAAGATTTATAATGCAATTGTTTCACATGAAACAAGACAAGCACCTCACATGCATGCAACACAAACTCACACATGCTAAAAGCAAACAAACTCACTCGGACATCACATGCACACAGCTGGACCCACAACAGCACTCAAACAAATCGGTACACATGCAGAACAGAAAGCAGAAAATTCAACCATGCAGCACATCACATGGACAACAACTCACACTTGCAGCAGCACATGTACAGCAGCAGAAAAATCCTTCAAAGCAGCAGACAATCACGCTGGAAAAGAATCACATGCCAACAACATACTATTCGGACCAAGATGCAGAAAAACAGATGCAGAAAACAGATGCAGAAAACGTGGACCTACAAACCAGCACATGCACATGCAGAACAGAAAAAAACAGACAGCACACCAATGCAGAAAAGCCGGACAGCAGTTTGGAAGAAAAGCAAGGGGGCAAGCAGCTGTTTTTCTTGACTTTTATCTTTCATTTTTCTGCTTGCTTTCGGTTTGGCAGCAAGAGCTGGAGAGTTTGATGTGTGAAGAAAGTGAGGTGCCGTGATTAAAGGGGAGTGAAGAGTGGGAATTCGGTGGTGATTGATGGAATAAATTATTGTGATTGGAGGAGTGGACGACTATCAGCAGCTATATATATATATATGATGCTGGACGTGTAGAGGGAGGGGGAATCGGTGGAAGAGAGATAGAGAGACATTGAGGTGGAAGTAGGTGTGAGGATGTGAGGGAAATTGAAGAGATCGGTGCAGAAGTGTCGGCCAGAATTTTATTTGTTTTCTAGCTCTATTCTTGTATGTGCAACGTGTGAGTGGAAGAAGAGATGTGTGGGGTCGGTCTGAAGTAGAGAGGAGATGTTGTGCTGAAAGTGAAAGAAAGCAGTCGGTCAGTGCATGATTATAGTGAGGGTGAGAAGAGATGTGTGGGGTCGGTTTGAGTAGAGAAGGAAAGTGCCGATTGGTTTAAGAGTTGTGAAAGGAAAGAAAGCAGTCGGTTGCTTTTCCAGGGGAGTAGACGGGCGGAAGCTCTCTTTCCAGCTCTCTCGTTTGGACTTCTCTCATTTTATTTTTTTTTGGTTGCTTTTCGTTCTTAGCATTTTTTTTTTCCAGAACTTAGTTGGCTGGTTTTCATTTTTACTTGTTTTTTTTTTGTTTAGTTTCTTTAGGACGGACAGGACTGAATCTCCCTCTAAGTTTTCATTCTTTTATTTTTCTTAGTGGCTTCTTCGTTCTCTTTGTTTCCAGACCTGGAGAACTTGGGTCGGCTGGTTTGGATTTTACTCTATCTTATTTCACGTTTTACGTTTTTACGGTATTCAATTTTTACTTCTTGATTGGTTGGCAGCTGGATTATTTTAGTTTTATTATGAAAATATTCATTTGATTTCCGTGGCTCATTTCATGAGTATGGTTGGCTAAATTTTCATACTAAGGTTAGAGGTGAAGTTTAATGATTTACATATTGTTTCCGAATCCACGTAAAATCTATTTTGCGAGCTTGATTGATTGAAAGATTTTATTTGGATAATTTGATTATCTATATACTCGTCTTGATTCATTGTGATTTCCGAATACAGTGAATGCTTGAGGAATCCCTATGGTATTCAAATAGATTTGTAAATGTTTTAATCATCAATCGTTCACGCTCAATCATAAGCGTCTGTTTTTCTCGATCTTAAATGCTAAATCTACCAATTAAACAGAATCATTATTCTAGTTTAATTGAGGTAAATTGATAGGAAACAATATCATAAATTATTAGACAGATCCTCGAAACCTTAGTCTTTTTCCATTCATTTTATCATTTTAGTTTGATTCATTTTATCAATCTTCATTTGATTGCACGTTTCTTTTCGTAATTTTGTTTCATTGTCTGAATTTATTTTCTTTATCACAAAAGTCAATCCCTGTGGATTCGATCCTGTAAGATACTACAACACCTGTATACTTGCAGGTAAAACTGCACGAGATTCTTGATTCATTAATTCGAGTCAAAGTTTAGTCGCAACAAGTTTTTGGCGCCGTTGCCGGGGATTGCAACGTGTGATAATTTTTTTTGTGATAATTTTTTTTACTTTATTGCTTGTTTTGCATTTTATTTTTTCTATGATCAATCCTCTATGATGAATGATCTCGTGGCAACGTGATCAAACGGGTAGATTGAGAAGAGAGGAAATCATTTTAAGTGAATTGGTTGATACTTTGTCAGGTGATTCTAAAAATTCTCAATCTAATACCATGGCTGACAATGGTAGTGTTCATGACGAACTAGAAAATGAAAAGGCACAAAATAATCTGCAAATGAGAACTTTGCGTGAATATTTGCAGCCTACAAGGACAAGTACTCCATCTTGTATGATTTTTCCTACGAATATGGGAAATTTTGATTTAAAACCGGGAGTAATCCAATTACTTCCCAAGTTTCATGGCTTGGATTCAGAAAGTCCTTATTTGCATCTAAAAGAATTTGAAGAAGTTTGTGCAACTTTACAAAACCAAACTATCAATGATGATGTTGTTAGATTAAAGTTGTTTCCATTCTCTTTGAAAGAAAAAGCTAAGAATTGGTTGAACTCCTTGAGACCAAGATCTATTGGCACATGGCAAGAAATGCAAAGAGAATTTCTAAAAAAGTTTTTTCCTACTCATAGGACCAACACTCTTCGCAGAAATATTATGAATTTTTCTCAAAAGGAAAATGAAACATTTTTTCAGTGTTGGGAACGTTTTAAAGAATTGTTGCTAACTTGCCCACATCATGGCTATGAAACTTGGCGCACCATTAGTTTCTTCTATGAAGGTTTAACATCTCAAATGCGTCAGTTTGTAGAAATGATGTGTAATGGTGATTTTCTAAATAAAGATCCTGATGACGCTTGGGACTATTTTGACCAGTTAGCTGAAAATGCCCAATCTTGGGATAACACAGATTGTTCTGATCGGTCAAATAAGCCGAAACTCAGTGCCATGTCTCAAGAAGGTATGTATGTTCTTAAAGGAAATGATGATGTGAATGCTAGGATAGCAAGTCTGACAAGAAAAGTTGAAGCCATGGAACTTAGGAAGGTAAATCCGGTTAAGGCCAGTGAAAAAGAAGAAGAAAATTGTGGCATTTGTGAGATTAGTGGACACCTAACTCAGGATTGTCCAACAATCCCTGCTTTTAAAGAGGTGTTGCACGAACAAGCAAATGTCATGAATTCTTATCGGAGACCATTTTCTTCCCCATATTCGGAAACATATAATCCTGGATGGAGAAATCATCCCAATTTTAGTTGGAGGAATGAGTCAAATATAAATCAAAATCCTCAAGGGCCATCTTCTTCTACTCCTTATGTGCCTCCACATAAGAAAACCCTTGAGGAGACATTACAGACTTTTATGCAGGGGCAAGCCAATATCAACACTCAGACAATGCAGGCCATTACTGAGATGAGAAGTTCTATCAGCTACTTGACCTCTGCATGACATGCTCAAGAAAAGGATAAGTTTCCTGCTCAACCTCAACCAAATCCAAAAGGTAAATTTGAGGTAAGAAATTCAAATCCCTCTGATTCAAAATTTGAACATGCCAAGTCCATCACCACTCTACGCAGTGGAAAAATAATTGATAAGAGTATTTCAACAACGAAAGTTGATGAGACCAACAACTCTTTAAATTCCAAGAGTGATGGTGAACTTGAGAAGGTTGAATTAGATGTGCCTGTGAAAGCCCCAATACCTACACCATTTCCCCAAAGATTGCAACATTCTCACAAGTTGGTTCAAAATGCGGATATTCTTGAAATTTTTAAACAAGTAAAAATCAACATTCCTTTGTTAGATGCAATCAAACAGATTCCTTCGTATGCTAAATTTTTAAAAGATTTGTGCACAGTAAAGCGTACGATGAAGGTGCAGAAGAAGGCTTTTCTCACTGAGCAGGTAAGCGCCATCCTCCAGAACAATTCTCCACCAAAGTACAAAGACCCGGGTTGTCCAACAATTTCCTGCGTGATTGGAAATTTTAAAATTGAAAAAGCTTTACTTGACCTCAGAGCTAGTGTTAACCTCCTACCCTACTCGGTATATGAGCAGTTGGGTCTTGGTGAGCTTAAACCCACCAAGGTAGCACTCCAACTTGCTGACCGTTCAATTAAAATACCGAGAGGGATAGTTGAGGATGTGCTAGTTCAAGTAGGAAAATTTTATTTTCCAGTGGATTTCATTGTTTTGGACACGGAACCTGTATTTGATGTTTGCACTCAAATTCCTATAATTTTGGGAAGGCCATTTCTTGCGACCTCAAATGCTTTAATAAATTGTAGGAGTGGTGTGATGGTAATTTCTTTTGGCAACATGACTTTGGAGTTGAATATTTTCAATATTTGCAAACAACCTGGTGATGATGATGATGTGCAGGAAGTGAATCTGATCCAAACTCTTGTTCAAAATAAATTTGATTTGTCAAGTTTCTCTGACCCTCTTGAGGCTTGTTTGGTTCATGGTATAAACTTTGATGATGATTCTGTGCTTGCATCTATGAATTTTTTGCTAGAATCTACTCCTATAATGGACATTGATAAATGGAGAACACGTTTTGAGGAATTACCACCTCATGATGTCGTGTCTCTCTCCTCAAGTGTGCAAACACCAAAACTCGACTTGAAACCTCTACCTGCTGATCTCAAATATGCATTTTTAGGCCAAGCAGAGACATTACCAGTGGTCATTTCATCAAGACTGGATGAAATTCAGGAGAAAAAATTAATTGGTGTTCTCATTGAACACAAAGAGGCAATAGGATGGACCATAGCTGATTTCAAAGGTATCAGTCCTTTGATTTGTACCCACAGGATTTATCTAGAGGACAATTCTAAACCCTCTAGAGAAATACAGCGTAGACTAAACCCCAACATGAAAGAAGTTGTCAAAGCAGAGGTGTTAAAACTTCTGGATGTAGGGATCATTTACCCTATTTCTGACAATAAATGGGTTAGTCCCACGCAGGTGGTACCCAAGAAATTTGGTGTGACTGTAGTTAAGAATGCTAACAATGAATTGATCCCAACTAGAGTTACTACTGGTTGGCGTATGTGCATTGATTACAGAAAACTGAATTCTGTCACCAGAAAGGATCATTTTCCCCTACCATTCATGGATCAAATCATTGAACGTGTAGCGGGCCATAAGTTCTATTGCTTCCTTGATGGTTATTCTGGATATAACCAAATTGAGATTGCTCCTGAAGACCAAGAAAAGACCACTTTTACATGTCCATTTGGTACCTTTGCATATCGAAGGATGCCATTCGGACTTTGTAATGCTCCTGCTACATTTCAACGATGCATGATGAGCATATTCAGTGACATGGTAGAGCGTTTCGTTGAAATATTCATGGATGATTTTTCTATTTTTGGTGATTCATTTGATGAATGTTTGACTCATTTGGAAAAAGTGCTGATTAGATGCAAAGAAAAGAATTTGATTTTAAACTGGGAGAAGTGTCATTTTATGGTCACTCAAGGGATTGTTCTTGGTCACATTGTTTCTTCTCAAGGTTTTGAAGTGGACAAGGCCAAAATTGAATTAATTTCTAAATTGCCCATCCCAAAGAACATCAGGGATATCAGATCTTTTCTAGGTCATGCAGGTTTTTACAGGAGGTTCATTAAAGGCTTCAGCACAATTTCTAGACCTTTGTGCAATTTATTGTCAAAGGAAAATTCTTTTGTGTGGACTGATGATTGTGAGTTAGCTTTTACAAAGCTAAAAGGTATGTTGATTTCAGCCCCAATTATGCAATTACCTGATTGGAATTTACCATTTGAGATTATGTGTGATGCTAGTGATTATGCTGTTAGAGCTGTGTTGGGCCAACGTAGGGACAAAAAGCCTTGTGTTATTTATTATGCAAGTAGAACTTTAAACAGTGCTCAAATGAATTATTCAACAACTGAAAAAGAGTTACTTGCAGTAATTTTTGCACTTGACAAATTTCGCTCTTATTTGATTGGATCTCAAATTGTTATCTTTACTGATCATGCTGCGTTAAAGTACCTTTTAGTGAAAAAAGATGCAAAGCCCAGGTTACTTAGATGGATCCTTTTGTTGCAAGAATTTGATTTGATAATCAAAGATAAAAAAAGAGTTGAGAATGTTGTTGCTGATCATCTGTCTAGACTTGTTCTTTCAGATTCCGTAGAGACAGTTCCTATTAAAGACACATTTCCAGATGAGCAACTCTTTGGTATATCTCAAGTGCCATGGTATGCTGACATTGCTAATTTTCTTGCTACAGGTGAAATTCCTCACATTTGGACTCAACAAGATAAGAGGAAATTTTTTGTGGAGGTAAGAAAATTCTTTTGGGATGATCATATCTATTTAAATATTGCCCAGATCAGATAATTAGACGATGTGTTCCCAATAACGAATTTCAAAGTGTGATATCTTTTTGTCACTCTGGAGCATGTGGTGGCCACTTTTCTGGAAAGAAAACTGCTTTTAAAATTTTGCAATGTGGCTTCTATTGGCCTACCATTTTCAAAGACACCCATGAATTTTGTAAAACTAGTGAGCGCTGTCAAAAATTGGGAGGGATTACCAGCCGGAATATGATGCCATTAAATCCAATGTTGGTTGTTGAAATATTTGATTGTTGGGGCATTGATTTCATGGGACCCTTCCCAGTTTCTTTTGGCAATCTCTACATTTTGGTAGCTGTGGATTATGTGTCCAAATGGATTGAGGCTATTCCATGCAAAAACAATGACCACAAAGTGGTACTGAAATTTCTGAAAGAAAATATTTTATCAAGGTTTGGAACACCTCGAGCCATTATCAGTGATGGGGGTAAGCATTTTTATAATAAGCCTTTCGAGGCCTTAATGCGAAAATATGGTATTATCCATAAGGTTGCTACCCCTTATCATCCACAGACAAGTGGCCAAGTTGAGGTATCTAATCGGGAGATCAAAAATTTTTTGGAAAAGACGGTTAACCCAAGCTGCAAAGATTGGTCTTTACGACTAACCGACGCACTTTGGGCATACCGTACTGCTTTTAAAATCCTGATTGGTATGTCCCCATATCGACTCATTTTTGGAAAGGCATGTCACTTACCTGTGGAATTGGAACACAAAGCTTATTGGGCAATCAAGAAATTTAATTTTGATTTGGATAAAGCTTGCTCTCTTCGTAAGTTTCAGCTTAATGAGTTAGAGGAAATCAGGAATGAAGCTTGCGAAAATTCTTTTATTGCCTAGGAGAGAATGAAAATTTTTCATGACAAAAATATTTTTCGAAAATCTTTTGAGCCTTCACAAAAAGTTTTGTTGTATAATTCAAGGCTCCATTTGTTTCCTGGCAAACTTCGATCCCGATGGATTAGTCCCTTTGTTGTAAAAACTGTTTATCCTTTTGGGGCCATTGAGATAGAAAATTCAGAGAATGGTAATGTTTTTAAGGTTAATAGACAAAGGTTGAAACCATTTTTGGATGATTTTACTCCAGAGGTTGAGTCCACTACTCTGGAGGATCCTGCGTATCAGAATTAATTTCTGATTCCTCATTGTATATACCGTATGTGTTTGTTTTGTTTTTCCTTTTTTTGTTTTCTTTTGTGTTTTTAACTTTGACAGAAATCTACTCCTTGTGTGCACTCGAGTATCTCAGGTGAATTCTTTTCTCTCTATTTAATCATTTTCGTCTCAATATATGTTCTGCAGTGTTTATCTTGCTCCAATTCATGTCTGTATAGCATACATCATCGAATATTCAATTGCTGAACATTGAGGACAATGTCACATTTAGTTGGGGGAGGGTTTTCGGTTAAAATTGTGTTAAAATTCTCTTAAAAATGTGTTAAAAAAAATAATAAATAAAAAAAAAAGATTTGTTGAGGTCATGAAAGATGTGGAATGTAGTGCAAATATGAGTATATGTCAAAAGAGGGACTTATCCATTTTATTTAGTTGTTAAACCAAGGGAAAGATGTTAAAAGTTTTGCTAAAACACACACAACACTTACCAGGAAGGCCTAGAAAGACTACATTGAGTCATTGTTGGTTGATTTACACTTCAATTGTTTGAGACTCTAATGAACCATATCCTAATGGCTTATGAAGAAATCTGAAATGAATTAAATGAGAAAAAGGGACAAGCCAGGGATCCAAAAAAATAAAAAATAAAATAAAAAAATAAAAAAAAAAATCCTTTAGGTAGACTAGTGGTAAGGGCTGACTTGTGAAAGTGTGGGTAGGCGCACATTCATAGGTCCGATTCCCCCACTAGGAAATCTAAAAACATAAAAAAAAAACAAAAATTATGTTTGTGTAGTGGAAAAGGCTGCCTATTACCGGGGTCCTTACAAAAAAAAAATAGGTGCCTTTCAAAGTGTAATAGCGTGAAAGCCGCCACTACAATGGTTTTGAATTAGAGTAAGACCATGTGGTTTTCTCAGATTGGTTGTTGTGATTGAAATTGTTAATGTCTCTTGGTTGTCGATCTTGGAATTCTAACCCCATTCCCATGCACTTGAAAGAAAGCAAGCTTTGTTACATGTAATTCCCTTGGTTGATTATCTAAGTTGTGTATAAATCTCTTAGTTGATACAAAATTCATATTAATCTATCTCCAGTGTTCTTAAACTCAACAAGTCTATTTCATAGCATGTGATTTTTTTTTTGGATTTTCTGAAATTGTAGTTGGTAATCTCACCTTTGCATGAATTCATTCGCTTTGTTTGCTAGAGTCTAGCAATAAGCTAGTTGGGGGGTGTGATGAAACGCTAAAATTGCATGATTAAGTTACTTAAGCGAACAAATTGTTTAATAAAAATGATTTAAGTACTTAATTATGCAATAGATCACATTACTTGATTCAATTGATAAATTCTAGTATTTTGGTGCTTAAAAAGATTTATAATGCAATTGTTTCACATGAAACAAGACAAGCACCTCACATGCATGCAACACAAACTCACACATGCTAAAAGCAAACAAACTCACTCGGACATCACATGCACACAGCTGGACCCACAACAGCACTCAAACAAATCGGTACACATGCAGAACAGAAAGCAGAAAATTCAACCATGCAGCACATCACATGGACAACAACTCACACTTGCAGCAGCACATGTACAGCAGCAGAAAAATCCTTCAAAGCAGCAGACAATCACGCTGGAAAAGAATCACATGCCAACAACAGACTATTCGGACCAAGATGCAGAAAAACAGATGCAGAAAACAGATGCAGAAAACGTGGACCTACAAACCAGCACATGCACATGCAGAACAGAAAAAAACAGACAGCACACCAATGCAGAAAAGCCGGACAGCAGTTTGGAAGAAAAGCAAGGGGGCAAGCAGCTGTTTTTCTTGACTTTTATCTTTCATTTTTCTGCTTGCTTTCGGTTTGGCAGCAAGAGCTGGAGAGTTTGATGTGTGAAGAAAGTGAGGTGCCGTGATTAAAGGGGAGTGAAGAGTGGGAATTCGGTGGTGATTGATGGAATAAATTATTGTGATTGGAGGAGTGGACGACTATCAGCAGCTATATATATATATATATATATATATGATGCTGGACGTGTAGAGGGAGGGGGAATCGGTGGAAGAGAGATAGAGAGACATTGAGGTGGAAGTAGGTGTGAGGATGTGAGGGAAATTGAAGAGATCGGTGCAGAAGTGTCGGCCAGAATTTTATTTGTTTTCTAGCTCTATTCTTGTATGTGCAACGTGTGAGTGGAAGAAGAGATGTGTGGGGTCGGTCTGAAGTAGAGAGGAGATGTTGTGCTGAAAGTGAAAGAAAGCAGTCGGTCAGTGCATGATTATAGTGAGGGTGAGAAGAGATGTGTGGGGTCGGTTTGAGTAGAGAAGGAAAGTGCCGATTGGTTTAAGAGTTGTGAAAGGAAAGAAAGCAGTCGGTTGCTTTTCCAGGGGAGTAGACGGGCGGAAGCTCTCTTTCCAGCTCTCTCGTTTGGACTCCTCTCATTTTATTTTTTTTTGGTTGCTTTTCGTTCTTAGCATTTTTTTTTTCCAGAACTTAGTTGGCTGGTTTTCATTTTTACTTGTTTTTTTTTGTTTAGTTTCTTTAGGACGGACAGGACTGAATCTCCCTCTAAGTTTTCATTCTTTTATTTTTCTTAGTGGCTTCTTCGTTCTCTTTGTTTCCAGACCTGGAGAACTTGGGTCGGCTGGTTTGGATTTTACTCTATCTTATTTCACGTTTTACGTTTTTACGGTATTCAATTTTTACTTCTTGATTGGTTGGCAGCTGGATTATTTTAGTTTTATTATGAAAATATTCATTTGATTTCCGTGGCTCATTTCATGAGTATGGTTGGCTAAATTTTCATACTAAGGTTAGAGGTGAAGTTTAATGATTTACATATTGTTTCCGAATCCACGTAAAATCTATTTTGCGAGCTTGATTGATTGAAAGATTTTATTTGGATAATTTGATTATCTATATACTCGTCTTGATTCATTGTGATTTCCGAATACAGTGAATGCTTGAGGAATCCCTATGGTATTCAAATAGATTTGTAAATGTTTTAATCATCAATCGTTCACGCTCAATCATAAGCGTCTGTTTTTCTCGATCTTAAATGCTAAATCTACCAATTAAACAGAATCATTATTCTAGTTTAATTGAGGTAAATTGATAGGAAACAATATCATAAATTATTAGACAGATCCTCGAAACCTTAGTCTTTTTCCATTCATTTTATCATTTTAGTTTGATTCATTTTATCAATCTTCATTTGATTGCACGTTTCTTTTCGTAATTTTGTTTCATTGTCTGAATTTATTTTCTTTATCACAAAAGTCAATCCCTGTGGATTCGATCCTGTAAGATACTACAACACCTGTATACTTGCAGGTAAAACTGCACGAGATTGTTGATTCATTAATTCGAGTCAAAGTTTAGTCGCAACAAGTTTTTGGCGCCGTTGCCGGGGATTGCAACGTGTGATAATTTTTTTTGTGATAATTTTTTTTACTTTATTGCTTGTTTTGCATTTTATTTTTTCTATGATCAATCCTCTATGATGAATGATCTCGTGGCAACGTGATCAAACGGGTAGATTGAGAAGAGAGGAAATCATTTTAAGTGAATTGGTTGATACTTTGTCAGGTGATTCTAAAAATTCTCAATCTAATACCATGGCTGACAATGGTAGTGTTCATGACGAACTAGAAAATGAAAAGGCACAAAATAATCTGCAAATGAGAACTTTGCGTGAATATTTGCAGCCTACAAGGACAAGTACTCCATCTTGTATGATTTTTCCTACGAATATGGGAAATTTTGATTTAAAACCGGGAGTAATCCAATTACTTCCCAAGTTTCATGGCTTGGATTCAGAAAGTCCTTATTTGCATCTAAAAGAATTTGAAGAAGTTTGTGCACCTTTACGAAACCAAACTATCAATGATGATGTTGTTAGATTAAAGTTGTTTCCATTCTCTTTGAAAGAAAAAGCTAAGAATTGGTTGAACTCCTTGAGACCAAGATCTATTGGCACATGGCAAGAAATGCAAAGAGAATTTCTAAAAAAGTTTTTTCCTACTCATAGGACCAACACTCTTCGCAGAAATATTATGAATTTTTCTCAAAAGGAAAATGAAACATTTTTTCAGTGTTGGGAACGTTTTAAAGAATTGTTGCTAACTTGCCCACATCATGGCTATGAAACTTGGCGCACCATTAGTTTCTTCTATGAAGGTTTAACATCTCAAATGCGTCAGTTTGTAGAAATGATGTGTAATGGTGATTTTCTAAATAAAGATCCTGATGACGCTTGGGACTATTTTGACCAGTTAGCTGAAAATGCCCAATCTTGGGATAACACAGATTGTTCTGATCGGTCAAATAAGCCGAAACTCAGTGCCATGTCTCAAGAAGGTATGTATGTTCTTAAAGGAAATGATGATGTGAATGCTAGGATAGCAAGTCTGACAAGAAAAGTTGAAGCCATGGAACTTAGGAAGGTAAATCCGGTTAAGGCCAGTGAAAAAGAAGAAGAAAATTGTGGCATTTGTGAGATTAGTGGACACCTAACTCAGGATTGTCCAACAATCCCTGCTTTTAAAGAGGTGTTGCACGAACAAGCAAATGTCATGAATTCTTATCGGAGACCATTTTCTTCCCCATATTCGGAAACATATAATCCTGGATGGAGAAATCATCCCAATTTTAGTTGGAGGAATGAGTCAAATATAAATCAAAATCCTCAAGGGCCATCTTCTTCTACTCCTTATGTGCCTCCACATAAGAAAACCCTTGAGGAGACATTACAGACTTTTATGCAGGGGCAAGCCAATATCAACACTCAGACAATGCAGGCCATTACTGAGATGAGAAGTTCTATCAGCTACTTGACCTCTGCATGACATGCTCAAGAAAAGGATAAGTTTCCTGCTCAACCTCAACCAAATCCAAAAGGTAAATTTGAGGTAAGAAATTCAAATCCCTCTGATTCAAAATTTGAACATGCCAAGTCCATCACCACTCTACGCAGTGGAAAAATAATTGATAAGAGTATTTCAACAACGAAAGTTGATGAGACCAACAACTCTTTAAATTCCAAGAGTGATGGTGAACTTGAGAAGGTTGAATTAGATGTGCCTGTGAAAGCCCCAATACCTACACCATTTCCCCAAAGATTGCAACATTCTCACAAGTTGGTTCAAAATGCGGATATTCTTGAAATTTTTAAACAAGTAAAAATCAACATTCCTTTGTTAGATGCAATCAAACAGATTCCTTCGTATGCTAAATTTTTAAAAGATTTGTGCACAGTAAAGCGTACGATGAAGGTGCAGAAGAAGGCTTTTCTCACTGAGCAGGTAAGCGCCATCCTCCAGAACAATTCTCCACCAAAGTACAAAGACCCGGGTTGTCCAACAATTTCCTGCGTGATTGGAAATTTTAAAATTGAAAAAGCTTTACTTGACCTCAGAGCTAGTGTTAACCTCCTACCCTACTCGGTATATGAGCAGTTGGGTCTTGGTGAGCTTAAACCCACCAAGGTAGCACTCCAACTTGCTGACCGTTCAATTAAAATACCGAGAGGGATAGTTGAGGATGTGCTAGTTCAAGTAGGAAAATTTTATTTTCCAGTGGATTTCATTGTTTTGGACACGGAACCTGTATTTGATGTTTGCACTCAAATTCCTATAATTTTGGGAAGGCCATTTCTTGCGACCTCAAATGCTTTAATAAATTGTAGGAGTGGTGTGATGGTAATTTCTTTTGGCAACATGACTTTGGAGTTGAATATTTTCAATATTTGCAAACAACCTGGTGATGATGATGATGTGCAGGAAGTGAATCTGATCCAAACTCTTGTTCAAAATAAATTTGATTTGTCAAGTTTCTCTGACCCTCTTGAGGCTTGTTTGGTTCATGGTATAAACTTTGATGATGATTCTGTGCTTGCATCTATGAATTTTTTGCTAGAATCTACTCCTATAATGGACATTGATAAATGGAGAACACGTTTTGAGGAATTACCACCTCATGATGTCGTGTCTCTCTCCTCAAGTGTGCAAACACCAAAACTCGACTTGAAACCTCTACCTGCTGATCTCAAATATGCATTTTTAGGCCAAGCAGAGACATTACCAGTGGTCATTTCATCAAGACTGGATGAAATTCAGGAGAAAAAATTAATTGGTGTTCTCATTGAACACAAAGAGGCAATAGGATGGACCATAGCTGATTTCAAAGGTATCAGTCCTTTGATTTGTACCCACAGGATTTATCTAGAGGACAATTCTAAACCCTCTAGAGAAATACAGCGTAGACTAAACCCCAACATGAAAGAAGTTGTCAAAGCAGAGGTGTTAAAACTTCTGGATGTAGGGATCATTTACCCTATTTCTGACAATAAATGGGTTAGTCCCACGCAGGTGGTACCCAAGAAATTTGGTGTGACTGTAGTTAAGAATGCTAACAATGAATTGATCCCAACTAGAGTTACTACTGGTTGGCGTATGTGCATTGATTACAGAAAACTGAATTCTGTCACCAGAAAGGATCATTTTCCCCTACCATTCATGGATCAAATCATTGAACGTGTAGCGGGCCATAAGTTCTATTGCTTCCTTGATGGTTATTCTGGATATAACCAAATTGAGATTGCTCCTGAAGACCAAGAAAAGACCACTTTTACATGTCCATTTGGTACCTTTGCATATCGAAGGATGCCATTCGGACTTTGTAATGCTCCTGCTACATTTCAACGATGCATGATGAGCATATTCAGTGACATGGTAGAGCGTTTCGTTGAAATATTCATGGATGATTTTTCTATTTTTGGTGATTCATTTGATGAATGTTTGACTCATTTGGAAAAAGTGCTGATTAGATGCAAAGAAAAGAATTTGATTTTAAACTGGGAGAAGTGTCATTTTATGGTCACTCAAGGGATTGTTCTTGGTCACATTGTTTCTTCTCAAGGTTTTGAAGTGGACAAGGCCAAAATTGAATTAATTTCTAAATTGCCCATCCCAAAGAACATCAGGGATATCAGATCTTTTCTAGGTCATGCAGGTTTTTACAGGAGGTTCATTAAAGGCTTCAGCACAATTTCTAGACCTTTGTGCAATTTATTGTCAAAGGAAAATTCTTTTGTGTGGACTGATGATTGTGAGTTAGCTTTTACAAAGCTAAAAGGTATGTTGATTTCAGCCCCAATTATGCAATTACCTGATTGGAATTTACCATTTGAGATTATGTGTGATGCTAGTGATTATGCTGTTAGAGCTGTGTTGGGCCAACGTAGGGACAAAAAGCCTTGTGTTATTTATTATGCAAGTAGAACTTTAAACAGTGCTCAAATGAATTATTCAACAACTGAAAAAGAGTTACTTGCAGTAATTTTTGCACTTGACAAATTTCGCTCTTATTTGATTGGATCTCAAATTGTTATCTTTACTGATCATGCTGCGTTAAAGTACCTTTTAGTGAAAAAAGATGCAAAGCCCAGGTTACTTAGATGGATCCTTTTGTTGCAAGAATTTGATTTGATAATCAAAGATAAAAAAAGAGTTGAGAATGTTGTTGCTGATCATCTGTCTAGACTTGTTCTTTCAGATTCCGTAGAGACAGTTCCTATTAAAGACACATTTCCAGATGAGCAACTCTTTGGTATATCTCAAGTGCCATGGTATGCTGACATTGCTAATTTTCTTGCTACAGGTGAAATTCCTCACATTTGGACTCAACAAGATAAGAGGAAATTTTTTGTGGAGGTAAGAAAATTCTTTTGGGATGATCATATCTATTTAAATATTGCCCAGATCAGATAATTAGACGATGTGTTCCCAATAACGAATTTCAAAGTGTGATATCTTTTTGTCACTCTGGAGCATGTGGTGGCCACTTTTCTGGAAAGAAAACTGCTTTTAAAATTTTGCAATGTGGCTTCTATTGGCCTACCATTTTCAAAGACACCCATGAATTTTGTAAAACTAGTGAGCGCTGTCAAAAATTGGGAGGGATTACCAGCCGGAATATGATGCCATTAAATCCAATGTTGGTTGTTGAAATATTTGATTGTTGGGGCATTGATTTCATGGGACCCTTCCCAGTTTCTTTTGGCAATCTCTACATTTTGGTAGCTGTGGATTATGTGTCCAAATGGATTGAGGCTATTCCATGCAAAAACAATGACCACAAAGTGGTACTGAAATTTCTGAAAGAAAATATTTTATCAAGGTTTGGAACACCTCGAGCCATTATCAGTGATGGGGGTAAGCATTTTTGTAATAAGCCTTTCGAGGCCTTAATGCGAAAATATGGTATTATCCATAAGGTTGCTACCCCTTATCATCCACAGACAAGTGGCCAAGTTGAGGTATCTAATCGGGAGATCAAAAATTTTTTGGAAAAGACGGTTAACCCAAGCTGCAAAGATTGGTCTTTACGACTAACCGACGCACTTTGGGCATACCGTACTGCTTTTAAAACCCTGATTGGTATGTCCCCATATCGACTCATTTTTGGAAAGGCATGTCACTTACCTGTGGAATTGGAACACAAAGCTTATTGGGCAATCAAGAAATTTAATTTTGATTTGGATAAAGCTTGCTCTCTTCGTAAGTTTCAGCTTAATGAGTTAGAGGAAATCAGGAATGAAGCTTGCGAAAATTCTCGTATTGCCAAGGAGAGAATGAAAATTTTTCATGACAAAAATATTTTTCGAAAATCTTTTGAGCCTTCACAAAAAGTTTTGTTGTATAATTCAAGGCTCCATTTGTTTCCTGGCAAACTTCGATCCCGATGGATTAGTCCCTTTGTTGTAAAAACTGTTTATCCTTTTGGGGCCATTGAGATAGAAAATTCAGAGAATGGTAATGTTTTTAAGGTTAATAGACAAAGGTTGAAACCATTTTTGGATGATTTTACTCCAGAGGTTGAGTCCACTACTCTGGAGGATCCTGCGTATCAGAATTAATTTCTGATTCCTCATTGTATATACCGTATGTGTTTGTTTTGTTTTTCCTTTTTTTGTTTTCTTTTGTGTTTTTAACTTTGACAGAAATCTACTCCTTGTGTGCACTCGAGTATCTCAGGTGAATTCTTTTCTCTCTGTTTAATCATTTTCGTCTCAATATATGTTCTGCAGTGTTTATCTTGCTCCAATTCATGTCTGTATAGCATACATCATCGAATATTCAATTGCTGAACATTGAGGACAATGTCACATTTAGTTGGGGGAGGGTTTTCGGTTAAAATTGTGTTAAAATTCTCTTAAAAATGTGTTAAAAAAATAATAAATAAAAAAAAAGACTTGTTGAGGTCATGAAACATGTGGAATGTAGTGCAAATATGAGTATATGTCAAAAGAGGGACTTATCCATTTTATTTAGTTGTTAAACCAAGGGAAAGATGTTAAAAGTTTTGCTAAAACACACACAACACTTACCAGGAAGGCCTAGAAAGACTACATTGAGTCATTGTTGGTTGATTTACACTTCAATTGTTTGAGACTCTAATGAACCATATCCTAATGGCTTAGGAAGAAATCTGAAATGAATTAAATGAGAAAAAGGGACAAGCCAGGGATCCAAAAAAATAAAAAATAAAAATAAAAAAATAAAAAAAAAATCCTTTAGGTAGACTAGTGGTAAGGGCTGACTTGTGAAAGTGTGGGTAGGCGCACATTCATAGGTCCGATTCCCCCACTAGGAAATCTAAAAACATAAAAAAAAAAACAAAAATTATGTTTGTGTAGTGGAAAAGGCTGCCTATTACCGGGGTCCTTACAAAAAAAAAAAAGGTGCCTTTCAAAGTGTAATAGCGTGAAAGCCGCCACTACAATGGTTTTGAATTAGAGTAAGACCATGTGGTTTTCTCAGATTGGTTGTTGTGATTGAAATTGTTAATGTCTCTTGGTTGTCGATCTTGGAATTCTAACCCCATTCCCATGCACTTGAAAGAAAGCAAGCTTTGTTACATGTAATTCCCTTGGTTGATTATCTAAGTTGTGTATAAATCTCTTAGTTGATACAAAATTCATATTAATCTATCTCCAGTGTTCTTAAACTCAACAAGTCTATTTCATAGCATGTGATTTTTTTTTTGGATTTTCTGAAATTGTAGTTGGTAATCTCACCTTTGCATGAATTCATTCGCTTTGTTTGCTAGAGTCTAGCAATAAGCTAGTTGGGGGGTGTGATGAAACGCTAAAATTGCATGATTAAGTTACTTAAGCGAACAAATTGTTTAATAAAAATGATTTAAGTACTTAATTATGCAATAGATCACATTACTTGATTCAATTGATAAATTCTAGTATTTTGGTGCTTAAAAAGATTTATAATGCAATTGTTTCACATGAAACAAGACAAGCACCTCACATGCATGCAACACAAACTCACACATGCTAAAAGCAAACAAACTCACTCGGACATCACATGCACACAGCTGGACCCACAACAGCACTCAAACAAATCGGTACACATGCAGAACAGAAAGCAGAAAATTCAACCATGCAGCACATCACATGGACAACAACTCACACTTGCAGCAGCACATGTACAGCAGCAGAAAAATCCTTCAAAGCAGCAGACAATCACGCTGGAAAAGAATCACATGCCAACAACATACTATTCGGACCAAGATGCAGAAAAACAGATGCAGAAAACAGATGCAGAAAACGTGGACCTACAAACCAGCACATGCACATGCAGAACAGAAAAAAACAGACAGCACACCAATGCAGAAAAGCCGGACAGCAGTTTGGAAGAAAAGCAAGGGGGCAAGCAGCTGTTTTTCTTGACTTTTATCTTTCATTTTTCTGCTTGCTTTCGGTTTGGCAGCAAGAGCTGGAGAGTTTGATGTGTGAAGAAAGTGAGGTGCTGTGATTAAAGGGGAGTGAAGAGTGGGAATTCGGTGGTGATTGATGGAATAAATTATTGTGATTGGAGGAGTGGACGACTATCAGCAGCTATATATATATATATGATGCTGGACGTGTAGAGGGAGGGGGAATCGGTGGAAGAGAGATAGAGAGACATTGAGGTGGAAGTAGGTGTGAGGATGTGAGGGAAATTGAAGAGATCGGTGCAGAAGTGTCGGCCAGAATTTTATTTGTTTTCTAGCTCTATTCTTGTATGTGCAACGTGTGAGTGGAAGAAGAGATGTGTGGGGTCGGTCTGAAGTAGAGAGGAGATGTTGTGCTGAAAGTGAAAGAAAGCAGTCGGTCAGTGCATGATTATAGTGAGGGTGAGAAGAGATGTGTGGGGTCGGTTTGAGTAGAGAAGGAAAGTGCCGATTGGTTTAAGAGTTGTGAAAGGAAAGAAAGCAGTCGGTTGCTTTTCCAGGGGAGTAGACGGGCGGAAGCTCTCTTTCCAGCTCTCTCGTTTGGACTTCTCTCATTTTATTTTTTTTTGGTTGCTTTTCGTTCTTAGCATTTTTTTTTTCCAGAACTTAGTTGGCTGGTTTTCATTTTTACTTGTTTTTTTTTTGTTTAGTTTCTTTAGGACGGACAGGACTGAATCTCCCTCTAAGTTTTCATTCTTTTATTTTTCTTAGTGGCTTCTTCGTTCTCTTTGTTTCCAGACCTGGAGAACTTGGGTCGGCTGGTTTGGATTTTACTCTATCTTATTTCACGTTTTACGTTTTTACGGTATTCAATTTTTACTTCTTGATTGGTTGGCAGCTGGATTATTTTAGTTTTATTATGAAAATATTCATTTGATTTCCGTGGCTCATTTCATGAGTATGGTTGGCTAAATTTTCATACTAAGGTTAGAGGTGAAGTTTAATGATTTACATATTGTTTCCGAATCCACGTAAAATCTATTTTGCGAGCTTGATTGATTGAAAGATTTTATTTGGATAATTTGATTATCTATATACTCGTCTTGATTCATTGTGATTTCCGAATACAGTGAATGCTTGAGGAATCCCTATGGTATTCAAATAGATTTGTAAATGTTTTAATCATCAATCGTTCACGCTCAATCATAAGCGTCTGTTTTTCTCGATCTTAAATGCTAAATCTACCAATTAAACAGAATCATTATTCTAGTTTAATTGAGGTAAATTGATAGGAAACAATATCATAAATTATTAGACAGATCCTCGAAACCTTAGTCTTTTTCCATTCATTTTATCATTTTAGTTTGATTCATTTTATCAATCTTCATTTGATTGCACGTTTCTTTTCGTAATTTTGTTTCATTGTCTGAATTTATTTTCTTTATCACAAAAGTCAATCCCTGTGGATTCGATCCTGTAAGATACTACAACACCTGTATACTTGCAGGTAAAACTGCACGAGATTCTTGATTCATTAATTCGAGTCAAAGTTTAGTCGCAACAAGTTTTTGGCGCCGTTGCCGGGGATTGCAACGTGTGATAATTTTTTTTGTGATAATTTTTTTTACTTTATTGCTTGTTTTGCATTTTATTTTTTCTATGATCAATCCTCTATGATGAATGATCTCGTGGCAACGTGATCAAACGGGTAGATTGAGAAGAGAGGAAATCATTTTAAGTGAATTGGTTGATACTTTGTCAGGTGATTCTAAAAATTCTCAATCTAATACCATGGCTGACAATGGTAGTGTTCATGACGAACTAGAAAATGAAAAGGCACAAAATAATCTGCAAATGAGAACTTTGCGTGAATATTTGCAGCCTACAAGGACAAGTACTCCATCTTGTATGATTTTTCCTACGAATATGGGAAATTTTGATTTAAAACCGGGAGTAATCCAATTACTTCCCAAGTTTCATGGCTTGGATTCAGAAAGTCCTTATTTGCATCTAAAAGAATTTGAAGAAGTTTGTGCAACTTTACAAAACCAAACTATCAATGATGATGTTGTTAGATTAAAGTTGTTTCCATTCTCTTTGAAAGAAAAAGCTAAGAATTGGTTGAACTCCTTGAGACCAAGATCTATTGGCACATGGCAAGAAATGCAAAGAGAATTTCTAAAAAAGTTTTTTCCTACTCATAGGACCAACACTCTTCGCAGAAATATTATGAATTTTTCTCAAAAGGAAAATGAAACATTTTTTCAGTGTTGGGAACGTTTTAAAGAATTGTTGCTAACTTGCCCACATCATGGCTATGAAACTTGGCGCACCATTAGTTTCTTCTATGAAGGTTTAACATCTCAAATGCGTCAGTTTGTAGAAATGATGTGTAATGGTGATTTTCTAAATAAAGATCCTGATGACGCTTGGGACTATTTTGACCAGTTAGCTGAAAATGCCCAATCTTGGGATAACACAGATTGTTCTGATCGGTCAAATAAGCCGAAACTCAGTGCCATGTCTCAAGAAGGTATGTATGTTCTTAAAGGAAATGATGATGTGAATGCTAGGATAGCAAGTCTGACAAGAAAAGTTGAAGCCATGGAACTTAGGAAGGTAAATCCGGTTAAGGCCAGTGAAAAAGAAGAAGAA
Organism: Carya illinoinensis; assembly: GCF_018687715.1. Lineage (NCBI taxonomy): Eukaryota > Viridiplantae > Streptophyta > Magnoliopsida > Fagales > Juglandaceae > Carya > Carya illinoinensis. The sequence continues at coordinate 7,987,668 of NC_056765.1, forward strand.
AATTGTGGCATTTGTGAGATTAGTGGACACCTAACTCAGGATTGTCCAACAATCCCTGCTTTTAAAGAGGTGTTGCACGAACAAGCAAATGTCATGAATTCTTATCGGAGACCATTTTCTTCCCCATATTCGGAAACATATAATCCTGGATGGAGAAATCATCCCAATTTTAGTTGGAGGAATGAGTCAAATATAAATCAAAATCCTCAAGGGCCATCTTCTTCTACTCCTTATGTGCCTCCACATAAGAAAACCCTTGAGGAGACATTACAGACTTTTATGCAGGGGCAAGCCAATATCAACACTCAGACAATGCAGGCCATTACTGAGATGAGAAGTTCTATCAGCTACTTGACCTCTGCATGACATGCTCAAGAAAAGGATAAGTTTCCTGCTCAACCTCAACCAAATCCAAAAGGTAAATTTGAGGTAAGAAATTCAAATCCCTCTGATTCAAAATTTGAACATGCCAAGTCCATCACCACTCTACGCAGTGGAAAAATAATTGATAAGAGTATTTCAACAACGAAAGTTGATGAGACCAACAACTCTTTAAATTCCAAGAGTGATGGTGAACTTGAGAAGGTTGAATTAGATGTGCCTGTGAAAGCCCCAATACCTACACCATTTCCCCAAAGATTGCAACATTCTCACAAGTTGGTTCAAAATGCGGATATTCTTGAAATTTTTAAACAAGTAAAAATCAACATTCCTTTGTTAGATGCAATCAAACAGATTCCTTCGTATGCTAAATTTTTAAAAGATTTGTGCACAGTAAAGCGTACGATGAAGGTGCAGAAGAAGGCTTTTCTCACTGAGCAGGTAAGCGCCATCCTCCAGAACAATTCTCCACCAAAGTACAAAGACCCGGGTTGTCCAACAATTTCCTGCGTGATTGGAAATTTTAAAATTGAAAAAGCTTTACTTGACCTCAGAGCTAGTGTTAACCTCCTACCCTACTCGGTATATGAGCAGTTGGGTCTTGGTGAGCTTAAACCCACCAAGGTAGCACTCCAACTTGCTGACCGTTCAATTAAAATACCGAGAGGGATAGTTGAGGATGTGCTAGTTCAAGTAGGAAAATTTTATTTTCCAGTGGATTTCATTGTTTTGGACACGGAACCTGTATTTGATGTTTGCACTCAAATTCCTATAATTTTGGGAAGGCCATTTCTTGCGACCTCAAATGCTTTAATAAATTGTAGGAGTGGTGTGATGGTAATTTCTTTTGGCAACATGACTTTGGAGTTGAATATTTTCAATATTTGCAAACAACCTGGTGATGATGATGATGTGCAGGAAGTGAATCTGATCCAAACTCTTGTTCAAAATAAATTTGATTTGTCAAGTTTCTCTGACCCTCTTGAGGCTTGTTTGGTTCATGGTATAAACTTTGATGATGATTCTGTGCTTGCATCTATGAATTTTTTGCTAGAATCTACTCCTATAATGGACATTGATAAATGGAGAACACGTTTTGAGGAATTACCACCTCATGATGTCGTGTCTCTCTCCTCAAGTGTGCAAACACCAAAACTCGACTTGAAACCTCTACCTGCTGATCTCAAATATGCATTTTTAGGCCAAGCAGAGACATTACCAGTGGTCATTTCATCAAGACTGGATGAAATTCAGGAGAAAAAATTAATTGGTGTTCTCATTGAACACAAAGAGGCAATAGGATGGACCATAGCTGATTTCAAAGGTATCAGTCCTTTGATTTGTACCCACAGGATTTATCTAGAGGACAATTCTAAACCCTCTAGAGAAATACAGCGTAGACTAAACCCCAACATGAAAGAAGTTGTCAAAGCAGAGGTGTTAAAACTTCTGGATGTAGGGATCATTTACCCTATTTCTGACAATAAATGGGTTAGTCCCACGCAGGTGGTACCCAAGAAATTTGGTGTGACTGTAGTTAAGAATGCTAACAATGAATTGATCCCAACTAGAGTTACTACTGGTTGGCGTATGTGCATTGATTACAGAAAACTGAATTCTGTCACCAGAAAGGATCATTTTCCCCTACCATTCATGGATCAAATCATTGAACGTGTAGCGGGCCATAAGTTCTATTGCTTCCTTGATGGTTATTCTGGATATAACCAAATTGAGATTGCTCCTGAAGACCAAGAAAAGACCACTTTTACATGTCCATTTGGTACCTTTGCATATCGAAGGATGCCATTCGGACTTTGTAATGCTCCTGCTACATTTCAACGATGCATGATGAGCATATTCAGTGACATGGTAGAGCGTTTCGTTGAAATATTCATGGATGATTTTTCTATTTTTGGTGATTCATTTGATGAATGTTTGACTCATTTGGAAAAAGTGCTGATTAGATGCAAAGAAAAGAATTTGATTTTAAACTGGGAGAAGTGTCATTTTATGGTCACTCAAGGGATTGTTCTTGGTCACATTGTTTCTTCTCAAGGTTTTGAAGTGGACAAGGCCAAAATTGAATTAATTTCTAAATTGCCCATCCCAAAGAACATCAGGGATATCAGATCTTTTCTAGGTCATGCAGGTTTTTACAGGAGGTTCATTAAAGGCTTCAGCACAATTTCTAGACCTTTGTGCAATTTATTGTCAAAGGAAAATTCTTTTGTGTGGACTGATGATTGTGAGTTAGCTTTTACAAAGCTAAAAGGTATGTTGATTTCAGCCCCAATTATGCAATTACCTGATTGGAATTTACCATTTGAGATTATGTGTGATGCTAGTGATTATGCTGTTAGAGCTGTGTTGGGCCAACGTAGGGACAAAAAGCCTTGTGTTATTTATTATGCAAGTAGAACTTTAAACAGTGCTCAAATGAATTATTCAACAACTGAAAAAGAGTTACTTGCAGTAATTTTTGCACTTGACAAATTTCGCTCTTATTTGATTGGATCTCAAATTGTTATCTTTACTGATCATGCTGCGTTAAAGTACCTTTTAGTGAAAAAAGATGCAAAGCCCAGGTTACTTAGATGGATCCTTTTGTTGCAAGAATTTGATTTGATAATCAAAGATAAAAAAAGAGTTGAGAATGTTGTTGCTGATCATCTGTCTAGACTTGTTCTTTCAGATTCCGTAGAGACAGTTCCTATTAAAGACACATTTCCAGATGAGCAACTCTTTGGTATATCTCAAGTGCCATGGTATGCTGACATTGCTAATTTTCTTGCTACAGGTGAAATTCCTCACATTTGGACTCAACAAGATAAGAGGAAATTTTTTGTGGAGGTAAGAAAATTCTTTTGGGATGATCATATCTATTTAAATATTGCCCAGATCAGATAATTAGACGATGTGTTCCCAATAACGAATTTCAAAGTGTGATATCTTTTTGTCACTCTGGAGCATGTGGTGGCCACTTTTCTGGAAAGAAAACTGCTTTTAAAATTTTGCAATGTGGCTTCTATTGGCCTACCATTTTCAAAGACACCCATGAATTTTGTAAAACTAGTGAGCGCTGTCAAAATTGGGAGGGATTACCAGCCGGAATATGATGCCATTAAATCCAATGTTGGTTGTTGAAATATTTGATTGTTGGGGCATTGATTTCATGGGACCCTTCCCAGTTTCTTTTTGCGCAATCTCTACATTTTGGTAGCTGTGGATTATGTGTCCAAATGGATTGAGGCTATTCCATGCAAAAACAATGACCACAAAGTGGTACTGAAATTTCTGAAAGAAAATATTTTATCAAGGTTTGGAACACCTCGAGCCATTATCAGTGATGGGGGTAAGCATTTTTATAATAAGCCTTTCGAGGCCTTAATGCGAAAATATGGTATTATCCATAAGGTTGCTACCCCTTATCATCCACAGACAAGTGGCCAAGTTGAGGTATCTAATCGGGAGATCAAAAATTTTTTGGAAAGACGGTTAACCCAAGCTGCAAAGATTGGTCTTTACGACTAACCGACGCACTTTGGGCATACCGTACTGCTTTTAAAATCCTGATTGGTATGTCCCCATATCGACTCATTTTTGGAAAGGCATGTCACTTACCTGTGGAATTGGAACACAAAGCTTATTGGGCAATCAAGAAATTTAATTTTGATTTGGATAAAGCTTGCTCTCTTCGTAAGTTTCAGCTTAATGAGTTAGAGGAAATCAGGAATGAAGCTTGCGAAAATTCTCGTATTGCCTAGGAGAGAATGAAAATTTTTCATGACAAAAATATTTTTCGAAAATCTTTTGAGCCTTCACAAAAAGTTTTGTTGTATAATTCAAGGCTCCATTTGTTTCCTGGCAAACTTCGATCCCGATGGATTAGTCCCTTTGTTGTAAAAAACTGTTTATCCTTTTGGGGCCATTGAGATAGAAAATTCAGAGAATGGTAATGTTTTTAAGGTTAATAGACAAAGGTTGAAACCATTTTTGGATGATTTTACTCCAGAGGTTGAGTCCACTACTCTGGAGGATCCTGCGTATCAGAATTAATTTCTGATTCCTCATTGTATATACCGTATGTGTTTGTTTTGTTTTTCCTTTTTTTGTTTTCTTTTGTGTTTTTAACTTTGACAGAAATCTACTCCTTGTGTGCACTCGAGTATCTCAGGTGAATTCTTTTCTCTCTATTTAATCATTTTCGTCTCAATATATGTTCTGCAGTGTTTATCTTGCTCCAATTCATGTCTGTATAGCATACATCATCGAATATTCAATTGCTGAACATTGAGGACAATGTCACATTTAGTTGGGGGAGGGTTTTCGGTTAAAATTGTGTTAAAATTCTCTTAAAAATGTGTTAAAAAAAATAATAAATAAAAAAAAAAGATTTGTTGAGGTCATGAAAGATGTGGAATGTAGTGCAAATATGAGTATATGTCAAAAGAGGGACTTATCCATTTTATTTAGTTGTTAAACCAAGGGAAAGATGTTAAAAGTTTTGCTAAAACACACACAACACTTACCAGGAAGGCCTAGAAAGACTACATTGAGTCATTGTTGGTTGATTTACACTTCAATTGTTTGAGACTCTAATGAACCATATCCTAATGGCTTATGAAGAAATCTGAAATGAATTAAATGAGAAAAAGGGACAAGCCAGGGATCCAAAAAAATAAAAAATAAAATAAAAAAATAAAAAAAAAAATCCTTTAGGTAGACTAGTGGTAAGGGCTGACTTGTGAAAGTGTGGGTAGGCGCACATTCATAGGTCCGATTCCCCCACTAGGAAATCTAAAAACATAAAAAAAAAACAAAAATTATGTTTGTGTAGTGGAAAAGGCTGCCTATTACCGGGGTCCTTACAAAAAAAAAATAGGTGCCTTTCAAAGTGTAATAGCGTGAAAGCCGCCACTACAATGGTTTTGAATTAGAGTAAGACCATGTGGTTTTCTCAGATTGGTTGTTGTGATTGAAATTGTTAATGTCTCTTGGTTGTCGATCTTGGAATTCTAACCCCATTCCCATGCACTTGAAAGAAAGCAAGCTTTGTTACATGTAATTCCCTTGGTTGATTATCTAAGTTGTGTATAAATCTCTTAGTTGATACAAAATTCATATTAATCTATCTCCAGTGTTCTTAAACTCAACAAGTCTATTTCATAGCATGTGATTTTTTTTTTGGATTTTCTGAAATTGTAGTTGGTAATCTCACCTTTGCATGAATTCATTCGCTTTGTTTGCTAGAGTCTAGCAATAAGCTAGTTGGGGGGTGTGATGAAACGCTAAAATTGCATGATTAAGTTACTTAAGCGAACAAATTGTTTAATAAAAATGATTTAAGTACTTAATTATGCAATAGATCACATTACTTGATTCAATTGATAAATTCTAGTATTTTGGTGCTTAAAAAGATTTATAATGCAATTGTTTCACATGAAACAAGACAAGCACCTCACATGCATGCAACACAAACTCACACATGCTAAAAGCAAACAAACTCACTCGGACATCACATGCACACAGCTGGACCCACAACAGCACTCAAACAAATCGGTACACATGCAGAACAGAAAGCAGAAAATTCAACCATGCAGCACATCACATGGACAACAACTCACACTTGCAGCAGCACATGTACAGCAGCAGAAAAATCCTTCAAAGCAGCAGACAATCACGCTGGAAAAGAATCACATGCCAACAACAGACTATTCGGACCAAGATGCAGAAAAACAGATGCAGAAAACAGATGCAGAAAACGTGGACCTACAAACCAGCACATGCACATGCAGAACAGAAAAAAACAGACAGCACACCAATGCAGAAAAGCCGGACAGCAGTTTGGAAGAAAAGCAAGGGGGCAAGCAGCTGTTTTTCTTGACTTTTATCTTTCATTTTTCTGCTTGCTTTCGGTTTGGCAGCAAGAGCTGGAGAGTTTGATGTGTGAAGAAAGTGAGGTGCCGTGATTAAAGGGGAGTGAAGAGTGGGAATTCGGTGGTGATTGATGGAATAAATTATTGTGATTGGAGGAGTGGACGACTATCAGCAGCTATATATATATATATATATATATGATGCTGGACGTGTAGAGGGAGGGGGAATCGGTGGAAGAGAGATAGAGAGACATTGAGGTGGAAGTAGGTGTGAGGATGTGAGGGAAATTGAAGAGATCGGTGCAGAAGTGTCGGCCAGAATTTTATTTGTTTTCTAGCTCTATTCTTGTATGTGCAACGTGTGAGTGGAAGAAGAGATGTGTGGGGTCGGTCTGAAGTAGAGAGGAGATGTTGTGCTGAAAGTGAAAGAAAGCAGTCGGTCAGTGCATGATTATAGTGAGGGTGAGAAGAGATGTGTGGGGTCGGTTTGAGTAGAGAAGGAAAGTGCCGATTGGTTTAAGAGTTGTGAAAGGAAAGAAAGCAGTCGGTTGCTTTTCCAGGGGAGTAGACGGGCGGAAGCTCTCTTTCCAGCTCTCTCGTTTGGACTCCTCTCATTTTATTTTTTTTTGGTTGCTTTTCGTTCTTAGCATTTTTTTTTTCCAGAACTTAGTTGGCTGGTTTTCATTTTTACTTGTTTTTTTTTGTTTAGTTTCTTTAGGACGGACAGGACTGAATCTCCCTCTAAGTTTTCATTCTTTTATTTTTCTTAGTGGCTTCTTCGTTCTCTTTGTTTCCAGACCTGGAGAACTTGGGTCGGCTGGTTTGGATTTTACTCTATCTTATTTCACGTTTTACGTTTTTACGGTATTCAATTTTTACTTCTTGATTGGTTGGCAGCTGGATTATTTTAGTTTTATTATGAAAATATTCATTTGATTTCCGTGGCTCATTTCATGAGTATGGTTGGCTAAATTTTCATACTAAGGTTAGAGGTGAAGTTTAATGATTTACATATTGTTTCCGAATCCACGTAAAATCTATTTTGCGAGCTTGATTGATTGAAAGATTTTATTTGGATAATTTGATTATCTATATACTCGTCTTGATTCATTGTGATTTCCGAATACAGTGAATGCTTGAGGAATCCCTATGGTATTCAAATAGATTTGTAAATGTTTTAATCATCAATCGTTCACGCTCAATCATAAGCGTCTGTTTTTCTCGATCTTAAATGCTAAATCTACCAATTAAACAGAATCATTATTCTAGTTTAATTGAGGTAAATTGATAGGAAACAATATCATAAATTATTAGACAGATCCTCGAAACCTTAGTCTTTTTCCATTCATTTTATCATTTTAGTTTGATTCATTTTATCAATCTTCATTTGATTGCACGTTTCTTTTCGTAATTTTGTTTCATTGTCTGAATTTATTTTCTTTATCACAAAAGTCAATCCCTGTGGATTCGATCCTGTAAGATACTACAACACCTGTATACTTGCAGGTAAAACTGCACGAGATTGTTGATTCATTAATTCGAGTCAAAGTTTAGTCGCAACAAGTTTTTGGCGCCGTTGCCGGGGATTGCAACGTGTGATAATTTTTTTTGTGATAATTTTTTTTACTTTATTGCTTGTTTTGCATTTTATTTTTTCTATGATCAATCCTCTATGATGAATGATCTCGTGGCAACGTGATCAAACGGGTAGATTGAGAAGAGAGGAAATCATTTTAAGTGAATTGGTTGATACTTTGTCAGGTGATTCTAAAAATTCTCAATCTAATACCATGGCTGACAATGGTAGTGTTCATGACGAACTAGAAAATGAAAAGGCACAAAATAATCTGCAAATGAGAACTTTGCGTGAATATTTGCAGCCTACAAGGACAAGTACTCCATCTTGTATGATTTTTCCTACGAATATGGGAAATTTTGATTTAAAACCGGGAGTAATCCAATTACTTCCCAAGTTTCATGGCTTGGATTCAGAAAGTCCTTATTTGCATCTAAAAGAATTTGAAGAAGTTTGTGCACCTTTACGAAACCAAACTATCAATGATGATGTTGTTAGATTAAAGTTGTTTCCATTCTCTTTGAAAGAAAAAGCTAAGAATTGGTTGAACTCCTTGAGACCAAGATCTATTGGCACATGGCAAGAAATGCAAAGAGAATTTCTAAAAAAGTTTTTTCCTACTCATAGGACCAACACTCTTCGCAGAAATATTATGAATTTTTCTCAAAAGGAAAATGAAACATTTTTTCAGTGTTGGGAACGTTTTAAAGAATTGTTGCTAACTTGCCCACATCATGGCTATGAAACTTGGCGCACCATTAGTTTCTTCTATGAAGGTTTAACATCTCAAATGCGTCAGTTTGTAGAAATGATGTGTAATGGTGATTTTCTAAATAAAGATCCTGATGACGCTTGGGACTATTTTGACCAGTTAGCTGAAAATGCCCAATCTTGGGATAACACAGATTGTTCTGATCGGTCAAATAAGCCGAAACTCAGTGCCATGTCTCAAGAAGGTATGTATGTTCTTAAAGGAAATGATGATGTGAATGCTAGGATAGCAAGTCTGACAAGAAAAGTTGAAGCCATGGAACTTAGGAAGGTAAATCCGGTTAAGGCCAGTGAAAAAGAAGAAGAAAATTGTGGCATTTGTGAGATTAGTGGACACCTAACTCAGGATTGTCCAACAATCCCTGCTTTTAAAGAGGTGTTGCACGAACAAGCAAATGTCATGAATTCTTATCGGAGACCATTTTCTTCCCCATATTCGGAAACATATAATCCTGGATGGAGAAATCATCCCAATTTTAGTTGGAGGAATGAGTCAAATATAAATCAAAATCCTCAAGGGCCATCTTCTTCTACTCCTTATGTGCCTCCACATAAGAAAACCCTTGAGGAGACATTACAGACTTTTATGCAGGGGCAAGCCAATATCAACACTCAGACAATGCAGGCCATTACTGAGATGAGAAGTTCTATCAGCTACTTGACCTCTGCATGACATGCTCAAGAAAAGGATAAGTTTCCTGCTCAACCTCAACCAAATCCAAAAGGTAAATTTGAGGTAAGAAATTCAAATCCCTCTGATTCAAAATTTGAACATGCCAAGTCCATCACCACTCTACGCAGTGGAAAAATAATTGATAAGAGTATTTCAACAACGAAAGTTGATGAGACCAACAACTCTTTAAATTCCAAGAGTGATGGTGAACTTGAGAAGGTTGAATTAGATGTGCCTGTGAAAGCCCCAATACCTACACCATTTCCCCAAAGATTGCAACATTCTCACAAGTTGGTTCAAAATGCGGATATTCTTGAAATTTTTAAACAAGTAAAAATCAACATTCCTTTGTTAGATGCAATCAAACAGATTCCTTCGTATGCTAAATTTTTAAAAGATTTGTGCACAGTAAAGCGTACGATGAAGGTGCAGAAGAAGGCTTTTCTCACTGAGCAGGTAAGCGCCATCCTCCAGAACAATTCTCCACCAAAGTACAAAGACCCGGGTTGTCCAACAATTTCCTGCGTGATTGGAAATTTTAAAATTGAAAAAGCTTTACTTGACCTCAGAGCTAGTGTTAACCTCCTACCCTACTCGGTATATGAGCAGTTGGGTCTTGGTGAGCTTAAACCCACCAAGGTAGCACTCCAACTTGTTGACCGTTCAATTAAAATACCGAGAGGGATAGTTGAGGATGTGCTAGTTCAAGTAGGAAAATTTTATTTTCCAGTGGATTTCATTGTTTTGGACACGGAACCTGTATTTGATGTTTGCACTCAAATTCCTATAATTTTGGGAAGGCCATTTCTTGCGACCTCAAATGCTTTAATAAATTGTAGGAGTGGTGTGATGGTAATTTCTTTTGGCAACATGACTTTGGAGTTGAATATTTTCAATATTTGCAAACAACCTGGTGATGATGATGATGTGCAGGAAGTGAATCTGATCCAAACTCTTGTTCAAAATAAATTTGATTTGTCAAGTTTCTCTGACCCTCTTGAGGCTTGTTTGGTTCATGGTATAAACTTTGATGATGATTCTGTGCTTGCATCTATGAATTTTTTGCTAGAATCTACTCCTATAATGGACATTGATAAATGGAGAACACGTTTTGAGGAATTACCACCTCATGATGTCGTGTCTCTCTCCTCAAGTGTGCAAACACCAAAACTCGACTTGAAACCTCTACCTGCTGATCTCAAATATGCATTTTTAGGCCAAGCAGAGACATTACCAGTGGTCATTTCATCAAGACTGGATGAAATTCAGGAGAAAAAATTAATTGGTGTTCTCATTGAACACAAAGAGGCAATAGGATGGACCATAGCTGATTTCAAAGGTATCAGTCCTTTGATTTGTACCCACAGGATTTATCTAGAGGACAATTCTAAACCCTCTAGAGAAATACAGCGTAGACTAAACCCCAACATGAAAGAAGTTGTCAAAGCAGAGGTGTTAAAACTTCTGGATGTAGGGATCATTTACCCTATTTCTGACAATAAATGGGTTAGTCCCACGCAGGTGGTACCCAAGAAATTTGGTGTGACTGTAGTTAAGAATGCTAACAATGAATTGATCCCAACTAGAGTTACTACTGGTTGGCGTATGTGCATTGATTACAGAAAACTGAATTCTGTCACCAGAAAGGATCATTTTCCCCTACCATTCATGGATCAAATCATTGAACGTGTAGCGGGCCATAAGTTCTATTGCTTCCTTGATGGTTATTCTGGATATAACCAAATTGAGATTGCTCCTGAAGACCAAGAAAAGACCACTTTTACATGTCCATTTGGTACCTTTGCATATCGAAGGATGCCATTCGGACTTTGTAATGCTCCTGCTACATTTCAACGATGCATGATGAGCATATTCAGTGACATGGTAGAGCGTTTCGTTGAAATATTCATGGATGATTTTTCTATTTTTGGTGATTCATTTGATGAATGTTTGACTCATTTGGAAAAAGTGCTGATTAGATGCAAAGAAAAGAATTTGATTTTAAACTGGGAGAAGTGTCATTTTATGGTCACTCAAGGGATTGTTCTTGGTCACATTGTTTCTTCTCAAGGTTTTGAAGTGGACAAGGCCAAAATTGAATTAATTTCTAAATTGCCCATCCCAAAGAACATCAGGGATATCAGATCTTTTCTAGGTCATGCAGGTTTTTACAGGAGGTTCATTAAAGGCTTCAGCACAATTTCTAGACCTTTGTGCAATTTATTGTCAAAGGAAAATTCTTTTGTGTGGACTGATGATTGTGAGTTAGCTTTTACAAAGCTAAAAGGTATGTTGATTTCAGCCCCAATTATGCAATTACCTGATTGGAATTTACCATTTGAGATTATGTGTGATGCTAGTGATTATGCTGTTAGAGCTGTGTTGGGCCAACGTAGGGACAAAAAGCCTTGTGTTATTTATTATGCAAGTAGAACTTTAAACAGTGCTCAAATGAATTATTCAACAACTGAAAAAGAGTTACTTGCAGTAATTTTTGCACTTGACAAATTTCGCTCTTATTTGATTGGATCTCAAATTGTTATCTTTACTGATCATGCTGCGTTAAAGTACCTTTTAGTGAAAAAAGATGCAAAGCCCAGGTTACTTAGATGGATCCTTTTGTTGCAAGAATTTGATTTGATAATCAAAGATAAAAAAAGAGTTGAGAATGTTGTTGCTGATCATCTGTCTAGACTTGTTCTTTCAGATTCCGTAGAGACAGTTCCTATTAAAGACACATTTCCAGATGAGCAACTCTTTGGTATATCTCAAGTGCCATGGTATGCTGACATTGCTAATTTTCTTGCTACAGGTGAAATTCCTCACATTTGGACTCAACAAGATAAGAGGAAATTTTTTGTGGAGGTAAGAAAATTCTTTTGGGATGATCATATCTATTTAAATATTGCCCAGATCAGATAATTAGACGATGTGTTCCCAATAACGAATTTCAAAGTGTGATATCTTTTTGTCACTCTGGAGCATGTGGTGGCCACTTTTCTGGAAAGAAAACTGCTTTTAAAATTTTGCAATGTGGCTTCTATTGGCCTACCATTTTCAAAGACACCCATGAATTTTGTAAAACTAGTGAGCGCTGTCAAAAATTGGGAGGGATTACCAGCCGGAATATGATGCCATTAAATCCAATGTTGGTTGTTGAAATATTTGATTGTTGGGGCATTGATTTCATGGGACCCTTCCCAGTTTCTTTTGGCAATCTCTACATTTTGGTAGCTGTGGATTATGTGTCCAAATGGATTGAGGCTATTCCATGCAAAAACAATGACCACAAAGTGGTACTGAAATTTCTGAAAGAAAATATTTTATCAAGGTTTGGAACACCTCGAGCCATTATCAGTGATGGGGGTAAGCATTTTTGTAATAAGCCTTTCGAGGCCTTAATGCGAAAATATGGTATTATCCATAAGGTTGCAACCCCTTATCATCCACAGACAAGTGGCCAAGTTGAGGTATCTAATCGGGAGATCAAAATTTTTTTGGAAAAGACGGTTAACCCAAGCTGCAAAGATTGGTCTTTACGACTAACCGACGCACTTTGGGCATACCGTACTGCTTTTAAAACCCTGATTGGTATGTCCCCATATCGACTCATTTTTGGAAAGGCATGTCACTTACCTGTGGAATTGGAACACAAAGCTTATTGGGCAATCAAGAAATTTAATTTTGATTTGGATAAAGCTTGCTCTCTTCGTAAGTTTCAGCTTAATGAGTTAGAGGAAATCAGGAATGAAGCTTGCGAAAATTCTCGTATTGCCAAGGAGAGAATGAAAATTTTTCATGACAAAAATATTTTTCGAAAATCTTTTGAGCCTTCACAAAAAGTTTTGTTGTATAATTCAAGGCTCCATTTGTTTCCTGGCAAACTTCGATCCCGATGGATTAGTCCCTTTGTTGTAAAAACTATTTATCCTTTTGGGGCCATTGAGATAGAAAATTCAGAGAATGGTAATGTTTTTAAGGTTAATAGACAAAGGTTGAAACCATTTTTGGATGATTTTACTCCAGAGGTTGAGTCCACTACTCTGGAGGATCCTGCGTATCAGAATTAATTTCTGATTCCTCATTGTATATACCGTATGTGTTTGTTTTGTTTTTCCTTTTTTTGTTTTCTTTTGTGTTTTTAACTTTGACAGAAATCTACTCCTTGTGTGCACTCGAGTATCTCAGGTGAATTATTTTCTCTCTGTTTAATCATTTTCGTCTCAATATATGTTCTGCAGTGTTTATCTTGCTCCAATTCATGTCTGTATAGCATACATCATCGAATATTCAATTGCTGAACATTGAGGACAATGTCACATTTAGTTGGGGGAGGGTTTTCGGTTAAAATTGTGTTAAAATTCTCTTAAAAATGTGTTAAAAAAAATAATAAATAAAAAAAAAAAGATTTGTTGAGGTCATGAAAGATGTGGAATGTAGTGCAAATATGAGTATATGTCAAAAGAGGGACTTATCCATTTTATTTAGTTGTTAAACCAAGGGAAAGATGTTAAAAGTTTTGCTAAAACACACACAACACTTACCAGGAAGGCCTAGAAAGACTACATTGAGTCATTGTTGGTTGATTTACACTTCAATTGTTTGAGACTCTAATGAACCATATCCTAATGGCTTAGGAAGAAATCTGAAATGAATTAAATGAGAAAAAGGGACAAGCCAGGGATCCAAAAATAAAAAAAATAAAAATAAAAAAATAAAAAAAAAATCCTTTAGGTAGACTAGTGGTAAGGGCTGACTTGTGAAAGTGTGGGTAGGCGCACATTCATAGGTCCGATTCCCCCACTAGGAAATCTAAAAACATAAAAAAAAAACAAAAATTATGTTTGTGTAGTGGAAAAGGCTGCCTATTACCGGGGTCCTTACAAAAAAAAAATAGGTGCCTTTCAAAGTGTAATAGCGTGAAAGCCGCCACTACAATGGTTTTGAATTAGAGTAAGACCATGTGGTTTTCTCAGATTGGTTGTTGTGATTGAAATTGTTAATGTCTCTTGGTTGTCGATCTTGGAATTCTAACCCCATTCCCATGCACTTGAAAGAAAGCAAGCTTTGTTACATGTAATTCCCTTGGTTGATTATCTAAGTTGTGTATAAATCTCTTAGTTGATACAAAATTCATATTAATCTATCTCCAGTGTTCTTAAACTCAACAAGTCTATTTCATAGCATGTGATTTTTTTTTTTGGATTTTCTGAAATTGTAGTTGGTAATCTCACCTTTGCATGAATTCATTCGCTTTGTTTGCTAGAGTCTAGCAATAAGCTAGTTGGGGGGTGTGATGAAACGCTAAAATTGCATGATTAAGTTACTTAAGCGAACAAATTGTTTAATAAAAATGATTTAAGTACTTAATTATGCAATAGATCACATTACTTGATTCAATTGATAAATTCTAGTATTTTGGTGCTTAAAAAGATTTATAATGCAATTGTTTCACATGAAACAAGACAAGCACCTCACATGCATGCAACACAAACTCACACATGCTAAAAGCAAACAAACTCACTCGGACATCACATGCACACAGCTGGACCCACAACAGCACTCAAACAAATCGGTACACATGCAGAACAGAAAGCAGAAAATTCAACCATGCAGCACATCACATGGACAACAACTCACACTTGCAGCAGCACATGTACAGCAGCAGAAAAATCCTTCAAAGCAGCAGACAATCACGCTGGAAAAGAATCACATGCCAACAACAGACTATTCGGACCAAGATGCAGAAAAACAGATGCAGAAAACAGATGCAGAAAACGTGGACCTACAAACCAGCACATGCACATGCAGAACAGAAAAAAACAGACAGCACACCAATGCAGAAAAGCCGGACAGCAGTTTGGAAGAAAAGCAAGGGGGCAAGCAGCTGTTTTTCTTGACTTTTATCTTTCATTTTTCTGCTTGCTTTCGGTTTGGCAGCAAGAGCTGGAGAGTTTGATGTGTGAAGAAAGTGAGGTGCCGTGATTAAAGGGGAGTGAAGAGTGGGAATTCGGTGGTGATTGATGGAATAAATTATTGTGATTGGAGGAGTGGACGACTATCAGCAGCTATATATATATATATATATGATGCTGGACGTGTAGAGGGAGGGGGAATCGGTGGAAGAGAGATAGAGAGACATTGAGGTGGAAGTAGGTGTGAGGATGTGAGGGAAATTGAAGAGATCGGTGCAGAAGTGTCGGCCAGAATTTTATTTGTTTTCTAGCTCTATTCTTGTATGTGCAACGTGTGAGTGGAAGAAGAGATGTGTGGGGTCGGTCTGAAGTAGAGAGGAGATGTTGTGCTGAAAGTGAAAGAAAGCAGTCGGTCAGTGCATGATTATAGTGAGGGTGAGAAGAGATGTGTGGGGTCGGTTTGAGTAGAGAAGGAAAGTGCCGATTGGTTTAAGAGTTGTGAAAGGAAAGAAAGCAGTCGATTGCTTTTCCAGGGGAGTAGACGGGCGGAAGCTCTCTTTCCAGCTCTCTCGTTTGGACTTCTCTCATTTTATTTTTTTTTTGGTTGCTTTTCGTTCTTAGCATTTTTTTTTTCCAGAACTTAGTTGGCTGGTTTTCATTTTTACTTGTTTTTTTTTTGTTTAGTTTCTTTAGGACGGACAGGACTGAATCTCCCTCTAAGTTTTTATTCTTTTATTTTTCTTAGTGGCTTCTTCGTTCTCTTTGTTTCCAGACCTGGAGAACTTGGGTCGGCTGGTTTGGATTTTACTCTATCTTATTTCACGTTTTACGTTTTTACGGTATTCAATTTTTACTTCTTGATTGGTTGGCAGCTGGATTATTTTAGTTTTATTATGAAAATATTCATTTGATTTCCGTGGCTCATTTCATGAGTATGGTTGGCTAAATTTTCATACTAAGGTTAGAGGTGAAGTTTAATGATTTACATATTGTTTCCGAATCCACGTAAAATCTATTTTGCGAGCTTGATTGATTGAAAGATTTTATTTGGATAATTTGATTATCTATATACTCGTCTTGATTCATTGTGATTTCCGAATACAGTGAATGCTTGAGGAATCCCTATGGTATTCAAATAGATTTGTAAATGTTTTAATCATCAATCGTTCACGCTCAATCATAAGCGTCTGTTTTTCTCGATCTTAAATGCTAAATCTACCAATTAAACAGAATCATTATTCTAGTTTAATTGAGGTAAATTGATAGGAAACAATATCATAAATTATTAGACAGATCCTCGAAACCTTAGTCTTTTTCCATTCATTTTATCATTTTAGTTTGATTCATTTTATCAATCTTCATTTGATTGCACGTTTCTTTTCGTAATTTTGTTTCATTGTCTGAATTTATTTTCTTTATCACAAAAGTCAATCCCTGTGGATTCGATCCTGTAAGATACTACAACACCTGTATACTTGCAGGTAAAACTGCACGAGATTCTTGATTCATTAATTCGAGTCAAAGTTTAGTCGCAACAAGTTTTTGGCGCCGTTGCCGGGGATTGCAACGTGTGATAATTTTTTTTGTGATAATTTTTTTTACTTTATTGCTTGTTTTGCATTTTATTTTTTCTATGATCAATCCTCTATGATGAATGATCTCGTGGCAACGTGATCAAACGGGTAGATTGAGAAGAGAGGAAATCATTTTAAGTGAATTGGTTGATACTTTGTCAGGTGATTCTAAAAATTCTCAATCTAATACCATGGCTGACAATGGTAGTGTTCATGACGAACTAGAAAATGAAAAGGCACAAAATAATCTGCAAATGAGAACTTTGCGTGAATATTTGCAGCCTACAAGGACAAGTACTCCATCTTGTATGATTTTTCCTACGAATATGGGAAATTTTGATTTAAAACCGGGAGTAATCCAATTACTTCCCAAGTTTCATGGCTTGGATTCAGAAAGTCCTTATTTGCATCTAAAAGAATTTGAAGAAGTTTGTGCAACTTTACAAAACCAAACTATCAATGATGATGTTGTTAGATTAAAGTTGTTTCCATTCTCTTTGAAAGAAAAAGCTAAGAATTGGTTGAACTCCTTGAGACCAAGATCTATTGGCACATGGCAAGAAATGCAAAGAGAATTTCTAAAAAAGTTTTTTCCTACTCATAGGACCAACACTCTTCGCAGAAATATTATGAATTTTTCTCAAAAGGAAAATGAAACATTTTTTCAGTGTTGGGAACGTTTTAAAGAATTGTTGCTAACTTGCCCACATCATGGCTATGAAACTTGGCGCACCATTAGTTTCTTCTATGAAGGTTTAACATCTCAAATGCGTCAGTTTGTAGAAATGATGTGTAATGGTGATTTTCTAAATAAAGATCCTGATGACGCTTGGAACTATTTTGACCAGTTAGCTGAAAATGCCCAATCTTGGGATAACACAGATTGTTCTGATCGGTCAAATAAGCCGAAACTCAGTGCCATGTCTCAAGAAGGTATGTATGTTCTTAAAGGAAATGATGATGTGAATGCTAGGATAGCAAGTCTGACAAGAAAAGTTGAAGCCATGGAACTTAGGAAGGTAAATCCGGTTAAGGCCAGTGAAAAAGAAGAAGAAAATTGTGGCATTTGTGAGATTAGTGGACACCTAACTCAGGATTGTCCAACAATCCCTGCTTTTAAAGAGGTGTTGCACGAACAAGCAAATGTCATGAATTCTTATCGGAGACCATTTTCTTCCCCATATTCGGAAACATATAATCCTGGATGGAGAAATCATCCCAATTTTAGTTGGAGGAATGAGTCAAATATAAATCAAAATCCTCAAGGGCCATCTTCTTCTACTCCTTATGTGCCTCCACATAAGAAAACCCTTGAGGAGACATTACAGACTTTTATGCAGGGGCAAGCCAATATCAACACTCAGACAATGCAGGCCATTACTGAGATGAGAAGTTCTATCAGCTACTTGACCTCTGCATGACATGCTCAAGAAAAGGATAAGTTTCCTGCTCAACCTCAACCAAATCCAAAAGGTAAATTTGAGGTAAGAAATTCAAATCCCTCTGATTCAAAATTTGAACATGCCAAGTCCATCACCACTCTACGCAGTGGAAAAATAATTGATAAGAGTATTTCAACAACGAAAGTTGATGAGACCAACAACTCTTTAAATTCCAAGAGTGATGGTGAACTTGAGAAGGTTGAATTAGATGTGCCTGTGAAAGCCCCAATACCTACACCATTTCCCCAAAGATTGCAACATTCTCACAAGTTGGTTCAAAATGCGGATATTCTTGAAATTTTTAAACAAGTAAAAATCAACATTCCTTTGTTAGATGCAATCAAACAGATTCCTTCGTATGCTAAATTTTTAAAAGATTTGTGCACAGTAAAGCGTACGATGAAGGTGCAGAAGAAGGCTTTTCTCACTGAGCAGGTAAGCGCCATCCTCCAGAACAAGTCTCCACCAAAGTACAAAGACCCGGGTTGTCCAACAATTTCCTGCGTGATTGGAAATTTTAAAATTGAAAAAGCTTTACTTGACCTCAGAGCTAGTGTTAACCTCCTACCCTACTCGGTATATGAGCAGTTGGGTCTTGGTGAGCTTAAACCCACCAAGGTAGCACTCCAACTTGTTGACCGTTCAATTAAAATACCGAGAGGGATAGTTGAGGATGTGCTAGTTCAAGTAGGAAAATTTTATTTTCCAGTGGATTTCATTGTTTTGGACACGGAACCTGTATTTGATGTTTGCACTCAAATTCCTATAATTTTGGGAAGGCCATTTCTTGCGACCTCAAATGCTTTAATAAATTGTAGGAGTGGTGTGATGGTAATTTCTTTTGGCAACATGACTTTGGAGTTGAATATTTTCAATATTTGCAAACAACCTGGTGATGATGATGATGTGCAGGAAGTGAATCTGATCCAAACTCTTGTTCAAAATAAATTTGATTTGTCAAGTTTCTCTGACCCTCTTGAGGCTTGTTTGGTTCATGGTATAAATTTTGATGATGATTCTGTGCTTGCATCTATGAATTTTTTGCTAGAATCTACTCCTATAATGGACATTGATAAATGGAGAACACGTTTTGAGGAATTACCACCTCATGATGTCGTGTCTCTCTCCTCAAGTGTGCAAACACCAAAACTCGACTTGAAACCTCTACCTGCTGATCTCAAATATGCATTTTTAGGCCAAGCAGAGACATTACCAGTGGTCATTTCATCAAGACTGGATGAAATTCAGGAGAAAAAATTAATTGGTGTTCTCATTGAACACAAAGAGGCAATAGGATGGACCATAGCTGATTTCAAAGGTATCAGTCCTTTGATTTGTACCCACAGGATTTATCTAGAGGACAATTCTAAACCCTCTAGAGAAATACAGCGTAGACTAAACCCCAACATGAAAGAAGTTGTCAAAGCAGAGGTGTTAAAACTTCTGGATGTAGGGATCATTTACCCTATTTCTGACAATAAATGGGTTAGTCCCACGCAGGTGGTACCCAAGAAATTTGGTGTGACTGTAGTTAAGAATGCTAACAATGAATTGATCCCAACTAGAGTTACTACTGGTTGGCGTATGTGCATTGATTACAGAAAACTGAATTCTGTCACCAGAAAGGATCATTTTCCCCTACCATTCATGGATCAAATCATTGAACGTGTAGCGGGCCATAAGTTCTATTGCTTCCTTGATGGTTATTCTGGATATAACCAAATTGAGATTGCTCCTGAAGACCAAGAAAAGACCACTTTTACATGTCCATTTGGTACCTTTGCATATCGAAGGATGCCATTCGGACTTTGTAATGCTCCTGCTACATTTCAACGATGCATGATGAGCATATTCAGTGACATGGTAGAGCGTTTCGTTGAAATATTCATGGATGATTTTTCTATTTTTGGTGATTCATTTGATGAATGTTTGACTCATTTGGAAAAAGTGCTGATTAGATGCAAAGAAAAGAATTTGATTTTAAACTGGGAGAAGTGTCATTTTATGGTCACTCAAGGGATTGTTCTTGGTCACATTGTTTCTTCTCAAGGTTTTGAAGTGGACAAGGCCAAAATTGAATTAATTTCTAAATTGCCCATCCCAAAGAACATCAGGGATATCAGATCTTTTCTAGGTCATGCAGGTTTTTACAGGAGGTTCATTAAAGGCTTCAGCACAATTTCTAGACCTTTGTGCAATTTATTGTCAAAGGAAAATTCTTTTGTGTGGACTGATGATTGTGAGTTAGCTTTTACAAAGCTAAAAGGTATGTTGATTTCAGCCCCAATTATGCAATTACCTGATTGGAATTTACCATTTGAGATTATGTGTGATGCTAGTGATTATGCTGTTAGAGCTGTGTTGGGCCAACGTAGGGACAAAAAGCCTTGTGTTATTTATTATGCAAGTAGAACTTTAAACAGTGCTCAAATGAATTATTCAACAACTGAAAAAGAGTTACTTGCAGTAATTTTTGCACTTGACAAATTTCGCTCTTATTTGATTGGATCTCAAATTGTTATCTTTACTGATCATGCTGCGTTAAAGTACCTTTTAGTGAAAAAAGATGCAAAGCCCAGGTTACTTAGATGGATCCTTTTGTTGCAAGAATTTGATTTGATAATCAAAGATAAAAAAAGAGTTGAGAATGTTGTTGCTGATCATCTGTCTAGACTTGTTCTTTCAGATTCCGTAGAGACAGTTCCTATTAAAGACACATTTCCAGATGAGCAACTCTTTGGTATATCTCAAGTGCCATGGTATGCTGACATTGCTAATTTTCTTGCTACAGGTGAAATTCCTCACATTTGGACTCAACAAGATAAGAGGAAATTTTTTGTGGAGGTAAGAAAATTCTTTTGGGATGATCATATCTATTTAAATATTGCCCAGATCAGATAATTAGACGATGTGTTCCCAATAACGAATTTCAAAGTGTGATATCTTTTTGTCACTCTGGAGCATGTGGTGGCCACTTTTCTGGAAAGAAAACTGCTTTTAAAATTTTGCAATGTGGCTTCTATTGGCCTACCATTTTCAAAGACACCCATGAATTTTGTAAAACTAGTGAGCGCTGTCAAAAATTGGGAGGGATTACCAGCCGGAATATGATGCCATTAAATCCAATGTTGGTTGTTGAAATATTTGATTGTTGGGGCATTGATTTCATGGGACCCTTCCCAGTTTCCTTTGGCAATCTCTACATTTTGGTAGCTGTGGATTATGTGTCCAAATGGATTGAGGCTATTCCATGCAAAAACAATGACCACAAAGTGGTACTGAAATTTCTGAAAGAAAATATTTTATCAAGGTTTGGAACACCTCGAGCCATTATCAGTGATGGGGGTAAGCATTTTTGTAATAAGCCTTTCGAGACCTTAATGCGAAAATATGGTATTATCCATAAGGTTGCAACCCCTTATCATCCACAGACAAGTGGCCAAGTTGAGGTATCTAATCGGGAGATCAAAATTTTTTTGGAAAAGACGGTTAACCCAAGCTGCAAAGATTGGTCTTTACGACTAACCGACGCACTTTGGGCATACCGTACTGCTTTTAAAACCCTGATTGGTATGTCCCCATATCGACTCATTTTTGGAAAGGCATGTCACTTACCTGTGGAATTGGAACACAAAGCTTATTGGGCAATCAAGAAATTTAATTTTGATTTGGATAAAGCTTGCTCTCTTCGTAAGTTTCAGCTTAATGAGTTAGAGGAAATCAGGAATGAAGCTTGCGAAAATTCTCGTATTGCCAAGGAGAGAATGAAAATTTTTCATGACAAAAATATTTTTCGAAAATCTTTTGAGCCTTCACAA
Source organism: Carya illinoinensis (assembly GCF_018687715.1). Classification (NCBI taxonomy): domain Eukaryota; kingdom Viridiplantae; phylum Streptophyta; class Magnoliopsida; order Fagales; family Juglandaceae; genus Carya; species Carya illinoinensis. Next base: position 8,009,694 of record NC_056765.1, read on the forward strand.
AAAGTTTTGTTGTATAATTCAAGGCTCCATTTGTTTCCTGGCAAACTTCAATCCCGATGGATTAGTCCCTTTGTTGTAAAAACTATTTATCCTTTTGGGGCCATTGAGATAGAAAATTCAGAGAATGGTAATGTTTTTAAGGTTAATAGACAAAGGTTGAAACCATTTTTGGATGATTTTACTCCAGAGGTTGAGTCCACTACTCTGGAGGATCCTGCGTATCAGAATTAATTTCTGATTCCTCATTGTATATACCGTATGTGTTTGTTTTGTTTTTCCTTTTTTTGTTTTCTTTTGTGTTTTTAACTTTGACAGAAATCTACTCCTTGTGTGCACTCGAGTATCTCAGGTGAATTATTTTCTCTCTGTTTAATCATTTTCGTCTCAATATATGTTCTGCAGTGTTTATCTTGCTCCAATTCATGTCTGTATAGCATACATCATCGAATATTCAATTGCTGAACATTGAGGACAATGTCACATTTAGTTGGGGGAGGGTTTTCGGTTAAAATTGTGTTAAAATTCTCTTAAAAATGTGTTAAAAAAAATAATAAATAAAAAAAAAAGATTTGTTGAGGTCATGAAAGATGTGGAATGTAGTGCAAATATGAGTATATGTCAAAAGAGGGACTTATCCATTTTATTTAGTTGTTAAACCAAGGGAAAGATGTTAAAAGTTTTGCTAAAACACACACAACACTTACCAGGAAGGCCTAGAAAGACTACATTGAGTCATTGTTGGTTGATTTACACTTCAATTGTTTGAGACTCTAATGAACCATATCCTAATGGCTTAGGAAGAAATCTGAAATGAATTAAATGAGAAAAAGGGACAAGCCAGGGATCCAAAAATAAAAAAAATAAAAATAAAAAAATAAAAAAAAAAATCCTTTAGGTAGACTAGTGGTAAGGGCTGACTTGTGAAAGTGTGGGTAGGCGCACATTCATAGGTCCGATTCCCCCACTAGGAAATCTAAAAACATAAAAAAAAAACAAAAATTATGTTTGTGTAGTGGAAAAGGCTGCCTATTACCGGGGTCCTTACAAAAAAAAAATAGGTGCCTTTCAAAGTGTAATAGCGTGAAAGCCGCCACTACAATGGTTTTGAATTAGAGTAAGACCATGTGGTTTTCTCAGATTGGTTGTTGTGATTGAAATTGTTAATGTCTCTTGGTTGTCGATCTTGGAATTCTAACCCCATTCCCATGCACTTGAAAGAAAGCAAGCTTTGTTACATGTAATTCCCTTGGTTGATTATCTAAGTTGTGTATAAATCTCTTAGTTGATACAAAATTCATATTAATCTATCTCCAGTGTTCTTAAACTCAACAAGTCTATTTCATAGCATGTGATTTTTTTTTTGGATTTTCTGAAATTGTAGTTGGTAATCTCACCTTTGCATGAATTCATTCGCTTTGTTTGCTAGAGTCTAGCAATAAGCTAGTTGGGGGGTGTGATGAAACGCTAAAATTGCATGATTAAGTTACTTAAGCGAACAAATTGTTTAATAAAAATGATTTAAGTACTTAATTATGCAATAGATCACATTACTTGATTCAATTGATAAATTCTAGTATTTTGGTGCTTAAAAAGATTTATAATGCAATTGTTTCACATGAAACAAGACAAGCACCTCACATGCATGCAACACAAACTCACACATGCTAAAAGCAAACAAACTCACTCGGACATCACATGCACACAGCTGGACCCACAACAGCACTCAAACAAATCGGTACACATGCAGAACAGAAAGCAGAAAATTCAACCATGCAGCACATCACATGGACAACAACTCACACTTGCAGCAGCACATGTACAGCAGCAGAAAAATCCTTCAAAGCAGCAGACAATCACGCTGGAAAAGAATCACATGCCAACAACAGACTATTCGGACCAAGATGCAGAAAAACAGATGCAGAAAACAGATGCAGAAAACGTGGACCTACAAACCAGCACATGCACATGCAGAACAGAAAAAAACAGACAGCACACCAATGCAGAAAAGCCGGACAGCAGTTTGGAAGAAAAGCAAGGGGGCAAGCAGCTGTTTTTCTTGACTTTTATCTTTCATTTTTCTGCTTGCTTTCGGTTTGGCAGCAAGAGCTGGAGAGTTTGATGTGTGAAGAAAGTGAGGTGCCGTGATTAAAGGGGAGTGAAGAGTGGGAATTCGGTGGTGATTGATGGAATAAATTATTGTGATTGGAGGAGTGGACGACTATCAGCAGCTATATATATATATATATATATGATGCTGGACGTGTAGAGGGAGGGGGAATCGGTGGAAGAGAGATAGAGAGACATTGAGGTGGAAGTAGGTGTGAGGATGTGAGGGAAATTGAAGAGATCGGTGCAGAAGTGTCGGCCAGAATTTTATTTGTTTTCTAGCTCTATTCTTGTATGTGCAACGTGTGAGTGGAAGAAGAGATGTGTGGGGTCGGTCTGAAGTAGAGAGGAGATGTTGTGCTGAAAGTGAAAGAAAGCAGTCGGTCAGTGCATGATTATAGTGAGGGTGAGAAGAGATGTGTGGGGTCGGTTTGAGTAGAGAAGGAAAGTGCCGATTGGTTTAAGAGTTGTGAAAGGAAAGAAAGCAGTCAGTTGCTTTTCCAGGGGAGTAGACGGGCGGAAGCTCTCTTTCCAGCTCTCTCGTTTGGACTTCTCTCATTTTATTTTTTTTTGGTTGCTTTTCGTTCTTAGCATTTTTTTTTTCCAGAACTTAGTTGGCTGGTTTTCATTTTTACTTGTTTTTTTTTGTTTAGTTTCTTTAGGACGGACAGGACTGAATCTCCCTCTAAGTTTTCATTCTTTTATTTTTCTTAGTGGCTTCTTCGTTCTCTTTGTTTCCAGACCTGGAGAACTTGGGTCGGCTGGTTTGGATTTTACTCTATCTTATTTCACGTTTTACGTTTTTACGGTATTCAATTTTTACTTCTTGATTGGTTGGCAGCTGGATTATTTTAGTTTTATTATGAAAAATATTCATTTGATTTCCGTGGCTCATTTCATGAGTATGGTTGGCTAAATTTTCATACTAAGGTTAGAGGTGAAGTTTAATGATTTACATATTGTTTCCGAATCCACGTAAAATCTATTTTGCGAGCTTGATTGATTGAAAGATTTTATTTGGATAATTTGATTATCTATATACTCGTCTTGATTCATTGTGATTTCCGAATACAGTGAATGCTTGAGGAATCCCTATGGTATTCAAATAGATTTGTAAATGTTTTAATCATCAATCGTTCACGCTCAATCATAAGCGTCTGTTTTTCTCGATCTTAAATGCTAAATCTACCAATTAAACAGAATCATTATTCTAGTTTAATTGAGGTAAATTGATAGGAAACAATATCATAAATTATTAGACAGATCCTCGAAACCTTAGTCTTTTTCCATTCATTTTATCATTTTAGTTTGATTCATTTTATCAATCTTCATTTGATTGCACGTTTCTTTTCGTAATTTTGTTTCATTGTCTGAATTTATTTTCTTTATCACAAAAGTCAATCCTTGTGGATTCGATCATGTAAGATACTACAACACCTGTATACTTGCAGGTAAAACTGCACGAGATTCTTGATTCATTAATTCGAGTCAAAGTTTAGTCGCAACAGAAATAAAGCCACATGAATTAGAACAAAAATAAAAGGGCAAGACTCGAGTCTAGTTCTTTAATTATAAGAACTAGACTACAAATGAGTGTCTTTTGTATCTTGTAACAAGAGTGTATATATATATATAATATGTGTGTGTCCCACAATGTTAAGTATCTTACTCAAATAGTGAATCAAGAGATGTAGCGTAATGTAAAATAGAAATGGAAATTCAATTTTATTCAAGATGGATAACAGGGATTGTTAGAGGCATCCCCAACCTCCAATACATACTCTATAATAAAACTTCCTAGATGGTTCTCTTCCCTTCTTTTTCTTCTTCCCCTATCACATCTATTGTAACAAACTCTGGGTTCAGCTAATCTAACCCACACATGACAATACAAAAATAACAATAATAAGAAATAATAGACTCATACTACTTTAAATGGTGTGTATCACACCAACTAAAACGGCAGCACTTCATTTACTCTCCAAACGTAGCTAGCGTTCCTTTAGACCTTCAAAACAGTGTGCTTCGGAATTTTTCCAAACATCGTCATCCCGAGTTCTCTTTTCTTTCCATTTAACCACTTCACAAATCCCCCCTTCATACGAACTGAACTCTTCAATTTATGTTTCTCCCCCAATTCCTATAGGGTCCCTAACAAATTCTCCCCTTCCCCCCCAAAACAAGGTGCTGTAAACGTTGTTGTAACTTCCACAAATTTTTCCATGTGTTGTCTGCATATGTAGTTCCCAACCACTTAATCAACACCTTTGTTACTGCCCTATTCCCTTGCCGAACCATTTTACGAGCTACTATGGATTTTGGCTCCAGTTGCACCTCTTTGTGGCTGTCAACAGGAGGAAGAGATGCTAGTGGTTGGATTTGAGCCCTAATCTTCCTCTTAAGTCAAGAAATGTGGAAGATGGGGTTGATTCGGGACGAACTCAGCAACTTCAGACGATAAGCTACCTCTCTTATTTTCTTTTCCACTTGAAAGGGCCTATAAAAACAGGGCGCCAATTTGAGATTCCTCTGGTTGGCAACCGATTTCTGGTGATAGGGTTGCAATCTCAAGTATACCTAGTCTCCCACTTCAAATTTCCTTTATGTTCTCCTTTTATCCGCTTGTACCTTCATTTAGTTTCTTGCCATGTTTAAGTTCTCCTTCAATATTTGAATAATCTGATCTCTAGTTCTCAATGTTTGATCAATTGTAGTATTGGATGATGTCCCTAGTACATAGGATAGCAGTTGGGGTTGGGGGAGGGGGGTACCAGAGTAGGGCCTCAAATGGGGTAGTTTTGATTGCTATGTGATACATGGTGTTGTACCACAATTCTGCAAACGGGAACCACTATGCCCACTTATGAGGTTTTAACCCTGCATAGCACGTCAAATAGGTTTCTAGACACTTGTTCAAAGCCTTTGTTTGACCATCTGATTGGGGATGGTAAGTAGAACTTTCATTCAACGTTGACCCTTGTAAGGAGAAGAAGGCCTTCCAAAAGGAACTTACACAGAGAGGGTCTCAATTTGTTACAATGGTTTGAGGTAGACCATGTAGCTTAAAAAACATGGTTAAGAAATAAATTGGCTACCATCGATGTAGTATAGAGGGTGGCAGGGGGTATAAAATGCCAAAACTTAGTAAACCTGTCCACTACAACCAGGACCACATTTTGGCCTTAAGACATGAGAAGCCCCTCTATGAAATCCATAGAGATATATGTCCAAACTTGCTAAGGTACTGGCAAAGGTTGCAAGAATCTTGCTAGCGGGGTTGTTTCATAATTCACAGCTTGGCATGTCACACTCAGATACCAATTTTTATACATCTCTTTTCATTCCCTTCTAGTAGAAGTCACTCTTAGCTCACTGATAAGTCTTCAAGTAGCTTGAGTGTCTCCCAAATGGGTGGTTATGAATATAGTGCAACAACTTGTTTTTAAAAGCCAATTTTGGCACCACCACAATCCTTCCCTTCTTTAATATTAACCCTTGTTGCAGCTAAAACCCTTTCTATGACACTAAGTTTTCCTATAAGTTTTTAAGGAGCTCCTTCATCTCAGCTAACTCCTTATCACTAGTTTTCAGTTCTTCTATCCAGTTAGGTGTAGGAAAGGAAATCATAGCTAAGGATTCTTCAAAATAGTCCATTTCCTCCCCCTTTGTTGACAACGCATATGCAACTAGATTTCAAAGTTATACCCCATCAACTTACTAACCCGTTTCTGTTGGGCCATAGTCCACACCCTTTGTTCCAACAAAAATTTTAGCACTTGCTGATTTGTCTTAACCATAAAAGATTGGCCTAAAAGATAAGGCCTCCATTTCCTCACAGCGGTCACCAATGCTAAGAGTTCTTTCTTGTAAGTGGACAGAATGAGTGCCTTACCCTTGAGGGCCTTACTTATAAATGCCAAGGGTTGCCCAGACTTAAGGACTACCCCCATTCCTCTTCCACTTGCATTGTGCTTGATTGTAAATGGCTAGAAAAAATCAGGTAATTTGAGAACTGGAGGTATTGTTGGTGCTAACTTTTGCTTCTTAAAAGCCTTGGCTACTTCATCGTTCCACACAAATGAATTTTTCTTTAACAAATTTGTAAGTGGGAATGCCACAATACCGTACTTCTCAATAAATTTATGGTAGTACCCCTTTAGGCCAAAACAATTCCTTATGGACTTCACACTTGTTAGCGTAGGCCAATCTAACATCTCTGCCACTTTTCTTGGGCTGCCATCACCCCCTTTTCATTGATCACGTGCACCAAATAATCAATCAACAAAGCCCCAAACTTGCACTTGGATAACTTCGTGTACAACTAATTTTTCTTTAGGTTTGAATAGTGAGATGAGAATTTTTAGTTTTAGATGAAAATTTAAAATATTATTTTTTAATGTTATTAATGTTTTGGGATTTGAAAAAATTGAAATTGGGATTTAAAAATGTTGAATTGTTTATTATATTTTGTATGAAAGTTTAAAAAAGTTGTAATGATAAGATGATATGAGAATTTTGTGTCTCATCTCACTTGCCAAACTTGCCAAGACTTCCAGCACCCTTTCCAAGTACTCTAGATGCTCATTCCACCCTTTACTATACACTACTATGTCATCAAAGAATAATAGAACAAATTTTCTCAAGTATAACAAAAAAAATATGGTTCCTTAACCCTTGGAAGGTTGACAGTGCATTAATCAAACCAAACGACATCACTAGGAACTGATAGTGTCCCTTGTGAGTTCGAAATGCCCTTTTTGACACATCTTTTGGTACTACTCTAATTTGGTGGTATCCGAAGTCCAGTTTTGAAAACACCACTGACCCATACGACTCGTCTAATAATTTAATAATAATAGGGACGAGAAATTCATCCTTAATAGTTTCCTGATTAAGGGCCCTATAATCCATCTACATCCTCCAACTCCCATTTGCCTTATGCACTAACAACACGAGTGAAGAGAATTGATTGGTCCTGGGTTTTACTACCCCTGTTTCCAACAACTCAGCTACAATCTTCTTAATCTCAATCTTTTGATAATGTAGATATCTATAAGGCCTAGCTAACATGGGTTGAGTACCTTCTTCAAGGTAATCTTATGGTCTTATTCTTGAGAGAGTGGTAACCCTTTTGGAACCTCAAGGACCTCTTGAAACTTAGTGATGATTCGCTATACATCCCCTCCCCACTGAATGTCTTTCTCACCGTTTTCCCCTTCCATCAATTGGAGAAACAATCCCCTCCCTTTGCTCACAGAATTTATGAGGGACTTATGACTATCCTCTATAGTTAAGCCCTTCAAGCCCAATCCCACCAATTCCACACCCTTTCCCTCATGCATAAACTTCATAGTAAGTTGGGAAAAATCCCAAATGATTGGTCCTAAGGACTTTAGCCATTTAACTCCTAAGACCATATCACAACCACCCAAGGATAATATATAAACAACAGGGCTGAATTGATTACTTTGGATGTTGGTCTTGACTGAACAGCAGTACCCTTCACTGTTGAGAAGCTATCCATTTGCTATCTTTACTGCCACCCTTTGAGACTTGTCCACCAGCAGCTTCGATTTCTTGGCAATGGAGAGATTCAAGAAATTGTGTGTGCTTTCGGAATCAACCAAAATCACCACCTGTTCCTTCCCCACTCTCCCAATTAATCTTATAGTTTTAGCAATAGGAGTTCCTGTAATAGCATTAAGTGAAATTTCAGGTTTCCCACTCACTACCTATTTTGTATTTTTTCCTCCCTAGCCCTAGCTAGAACTAACTCCTTTGCTTCCTCCTTATCTTCAGACTCCTCATAGTCTTGTAGCAAGTATATTCTAGGGGTCTTACACATGTGGGATGGGTTCCACTTCTCTTTGCAATGGTAACATAAACTCTTCCTTTGTTTCTCATCAATGGAGATTGATGAAAACTTTTTAGGAAGACTAGATTTTTGCATCTTCATGTTCCCTTCCACAATATGATTGGAAAAGTTAGAATAAGGCACTTTAGTTATTGAAACCATTGCTTTCTCATTACTTCACTTAGCAGCTTTTCCAGTATTGGTTAGGTATTCTTCTTGAATTCGAGCTAAGCCAAAGGAAGCACTTAGATTTAGAGGCTTGAACATCCGAAGTGGTAATCTAATCTTGTCCTTTATACCACTGAGAAAGCAACTCTGTTTGTAGTGGTCTGAGAATCCTCGTAATCTGTTGGAAAGAGCCTCAAACTAAGCTTTGTAAGCAGTTACTGTGGAAGTTTGCTTAAGTATAGTCAATGCCTCCATTGGATCGTCGTATGCTGTTGGTTCAAAATACACTAGCATGGCATGAATCAAGGTCTCCTAGCTATTAAATTGACCCGTGTCGATTGCATCTTGGTACTGAACGAGAGCTTCCCCTCCATGTAATGGGAAGCGACTAACATGCGTTGCATGGGTGCTATTTGGTGATACTCAAAACATTGAGAGGCTTTGAATATCCAACCAAATGGGTTTTCCCCTTCAAAATGAGGAAAGTCCATTTGTATCCCACATTGAAACCCTCCATTGTTTTGGTTCTGATCTACATCATTTGTGATTTGCAGGTCCTTGGTGCCCACGACATTCTAATTAGCCACCAAGGAACGGATCATGTCGATGATTTGGTCCTATCTGTTTTGCACATTCTGCATGTCTCCCTACACTTCTTGAAGGCCCCCCTCCAACTGCTTTTGAAAGCCCTCCAGACCATCTACTTGCTTTTGAATTGCATCCAATTGTTGCTTGGAACGAGTTGCCTCGACCATTTAGGATCGTCGGCACCAATACCAATTGTTAAGTATCTTACTCAAACAGTGAATCAAGAGATACAGCATAATGTAAAATAGAAATGGGAATTCAACTTCATTCAAGATGGATAACATGGATCGTTCAAGGCATCCCCAACTTCCAATACTGACTTTGTAATAAAACTTTTCAAATGATTCTCTTCCCTTCTTTTTCTTCTTCATATACTAGATCTATCGCAACAGACTCTGGGTTGAGCTAATTTGACCCCTACATGACAATACAAAAATAACAATAATAAGAAATAATAGACTCATACTACTTAAAATGGTTTGTATCACACCAACTAAAATGGCAGCACTTCATTTACTCTCCAAACACAGTGTTCCTTTAGATCTCTAAAATGGTTTGCTTCAAACTCATTCCAAACATCGTCGTCCTGAGTACTCCTTGCTTTTCACTTAGCCACTTCGCAAATCCCCTCTTCATAAGAACCGGACACTTCAATTTATGTTTCTCTCCTAATTCCTCCCGGGTTCATAACACACAATTAGCATGTCCAGTTCTAGCCAAAACAAAATACTCTTCATCCCTAAAATTAATCCCCACTTGGGCAAGGAAATGCACTCATGATCTCTCTCTTTTTTATTTTCACGAAGAATGTTTGTTATTTGTTGTCTTTAAAATAACTTAAGGCCCCATTTGGAATTTGATCTGATCATTCAGTTTAATTTTAAGTTGAGTTTATCATCCAAACATCCAATTCTCAAATTATTAAATTCATCCTAACTCAAAACCTCTTTACACGCAGGACTCACAACTTTTTTCAATTCAACACTTCTTTACACATGGGACATATAACATTTTTTAACTTCTTATAAATATATCTAAACTCATTTTAACATCTAAATATATCTAAACTCATATTAGGTGGATCCTATAAAATTATTTCATTATCTTAACTCACTATCATTTATAAAAAATTTAATTCATCTTAACTTAATTCAATATCTAAACAGAACTTATAGCAATCCCATCTGCTTCTTGGTAACAATGTTCATGATCTTGATCGCTTTCAGAGCCCTCTCTAGCCATCCAAGCCCATTAAGGTTTAGACCATTGCTTATTTTATTGAACCCAGCAACAACGTCTATTTCTAATGAAATTTAAAAGAAAGGCATTATTTTCGGAAGAATTATTCCAATATTGCTCTGTAACATGGCTAGTAATTTAACGCTTTTCATTATTAGAGCAAAAAAGGGAGGAAAAATAAAATAGCATTTATATATATATACACACATACATATTGCATTGTATATAACTTCGAAAGTACACGAACTTAAACCTTTTTCATGGTCAGTATCCTATATATATATATGTTCAACCAGACAAGTACAAGAAATTGTGATCAGAAACACATTATACATATACGTACGTACAGTGAATGACAGTGCTATGTCACCTAATTTTTGTCGCATACCTTGATGTGTAGAATTATAATAGCCGCACAAATATATCTTCTAAATTATTTTTTGTCATTTTCGTTTGGGTAAAGCATCGTCTTTGTCATGGCTAGCTATATCTTCTTAATTATTTTTTGTTATTTTCGTTTGGGTAAAGCATCGTCCTTGTCATGGCTAGCTAGTATTCTGGCTTTATCGATCTACTCACCTCGCTAGCTAGCTCATTTTCTTCCGTTATACTCCATAGAAATGATGAACCAATGAAATCTACGGTTCTGTTTTTTCTTAAATTTTTTTAAAAAATAAAAAACAGCTTAATTGGTGCATTTAATTGGTACATGCACTATTCAGTACCCGTAGCCAAATAACATGACCACAAAAAGGAGAAAAATCCTTCGAATAGGAATAGCTCATCACTTGTACGTATCACTCCAAGTAAAATGAATATTTATAATAAATTATTTATGAAGAGAATATATTTATTTTTATAAAAATTAATTATTTTTATAAAAAATTACTGATAACAAATAAATAGTTCTCCTGTAATGTACTGATTCCATTAACATATCTAGTTAATAAATTTAAGAGAAAAATTGTGCACCATTCTTTTTATCATCATTAATTATTTATCATTTAATAATGTTTTAGCTCAAGAAGCTGCAAAGTAAAAGCAACCGTAAATTCACGTTTCCTGTAAGATCTTTGCCCAGTTTGTGTTCAAAACTTCAAAAATTTTCAAATATGAAAAAAAAGAAAAGAAATTGCATATTAAATATACTTGGATTATCGCCTTTAATAATCCAAAAATCACATTAATAGTACAAACAAATCACATAATTACTGCTTACAATTTGATGATGATCTGTAACCCAAGTAGCTTCTAAAAAAGGAAGGAAAGTTCAACTTTCCTTATTTTTGAACGGAAAGATAAATATAGATATATATGGAGCATATATATTTTCTCTATTTCAATTGTAATAAATATTTCATGACTTCATGCACACGTTCTACCTTAGTTCGGCCTTCTGCAGTTCTTTCTAATCTCACCGCTGGATCCAGTGAGGGGTTCGATGTCTCCCATATTGATCATTGCAGTGACAAAGTCATTGTTGAAGGTCTTAGGATAGTTGACGTAGGTTTTAACCAGTGAATCGGTCGACCCGCCATTGTACAGTTCTTGATCAGAGTGCAGAAGACCCTTTTGGCTGAGGAGGTTTTTGAAGTACTTGTTATCAAAATGATTAGGCGTTTGGATGTCCATAGGGGCAAGGTTCTTGCGGCCGCCGGTTTTCCTTGGGCATGTGCTCCGTCTGAGCTTGGCAAATGAACTATCGATGTTTGTGTCGTTATATATGCGGTCTCTGAAAGTTATACATCTTGCTTGCCCGATCGTGTGAGCTCCTGGGATCAGGTTGACAACAAAGTTATACTGCAATATTTATTTGGCCTTTAAAGTTGTCCAAAACATTTAGAAGGACGAGAAAGGGCCCCAAGTTCTTGGTTGAGGGGATTTTTTCCATATATATTTGTTGAAAACCAGAAGTAAAGAAGCCAGCATAGAGAGAGAGAGAGAGAGAGAGAGAGAGAGAGAGAGAGAGAGAGAGAGAGAGAGAGAGAGGCATAGTACCAGACAAGGCAACCATATCCTGGGTAGAGAGACCTTTGTTTCGGAATCTGCGGATGAGCTCGGTGAGGTTAGATAAGCCAGAAGGGAGTTGGCCATTGCCGGCGTCAGTAAAGCTGGCTGTCTTCGAGTCTCTTCTTCCCACTTTAACAGCCCAATCAGGCCCGCCAAGCTGCAGAAAAATTTCACTACGTTACCAATGATCAGATTAATCAGAAAGATATCTGTAGATATTTTTGTTGCGATGTAAAGGATTATTAATATTCCTCCTTTTTTCTTAAGGAAAAAAAAAAAAAAAATTGTTTCCTAAGCTATTATACAACCAGTAATCAGATTTTAACATGTTATCAAAATATGTGGTTTTGTAATCATGCATGTCTCTATTATTGTACGTATCTCTTATTCCAATTATTTAACCTCTTTTTGTCTAGCTACTACTTAAAACTATGTTATCTGTCCCACACAAACGTGACAATCAATGCAAATATTAAATAAAAATGTTTGAATCTGTAGTTCCAACGAGTGAAAACTTAGTCATCTCTTGTACTTCGTAGACATGATGATAAAGAAGGAGAATTAACTCACAATTACAACAGAGTCACGAGCAGCAATGGCTAAGATATCAGCACAAGACACCACTCCAGGGCATACTTTCTCTACAGCGGTTTTTATGTCATCGACAATCTTGAAACCCCTGATGGATCTGTTGTTGGGAGCTGCTGTCTTCTCGCCTTTGAAGGTGGCCGTGTCATCCAGGAGTACCGAGCCGTCACAACCCTGCAAGTGTGCCACGAATTAGCATATATGCCTGAGACAACCCGGTAAAATACCATGAAACTTCCTAGATTGTTTTCTCTCTGCACCTAATTTCTCTTTTAGCAAGCTTCCTAGATTTTCTTTGCTGTAAAACGAAAAATACGGTCGTGTAATGTTTATGTCGTTTCATGAATTTTGGTAACATGACTGGATTAATTCATCTAACAAACTGGAATGGATGGACCCAAACCCACCAAATAAAGCTGACAATGTAGCCAACGTGGGTGTCATAAAAGACTCTCTCCCCCATCACCTCGCTTAAATTTTGCATGCCATATGCATGTGCTAAAGCTCTGTTTATGTACTGTGATCAGTCATACAAGAAAGTGCCATTCAATTGTGCATCGCACACTTTATCTTCTTCTTCTTCTTCTGTCTTCCCGGCTGAATACAGCACACTTAGATCACAGACTACATTTGAACCTTCATTTACTTAATTATAAATGCTGTACCATTGAGTTTAGTATTCAACTTGCCAACTTAATCAGTCACGCTAAACCTGATTAATTAAGAAGAGCACAACCCCAATCAACTGATATATAAAAAGTTAGCAAGCGTATCTAATTAGCAACTTGGATCTAGCTAAATTATGTTTTACTCTAATTCACTGCAAACTAGAACCGGGTAGATATATATAGACAGAAGAAGGAATTTACATTGACAAAACAGTCATGGAAGTGGAGGCGAAGGAGAGAAGCACCCAGGCGAGGTGCCTTTGAAATGGCATTTATGAGAACAGGCCGCACCGCGCTGAAGACCTTAGGACAACTTGTAGAGTAGAAACTTGTAGAGAGTTGAGCAGAGGAGCTCCCCGTGAAAACCACAAGTAGGGCTAATGCGACGATAACATTGAAAGTGAAGGAAGAAGAAGAAATGTAGGAGGCCATTTTCTCCGTTGATCAGCTTGACAAGATTGGGAATATTTAAAGATAGTCGGTGGTCGGCTGCATGTGTCGAGCACATGTAGGGGAGTTACCATTATATAGACAGATCATACGAGAGAAATAATTGGGAAACTCAGTAATATTACATGGCCACATAGAATTGGTCTATAACTCTATAAATTAATTAATTAAAAAGAAAAGATATATTGTAAAAGCAACTGCTAACAGGATTTGTCGTTTTATATATTATAAATGTCTGATAATGATAAAAAGTAATGCATGCCCAGAATAGAAACACGTTTACATAAATTGAACTGCTGGAGTATCCGAAATTATCCGTCAATTAAAGTTTTTGGGTTTGTTGAAGACCACGCCATATTAAAAAGAATTAGCTTGATATCTAGGTAAATAGACACCTCGATCGAGGTTATACGTTGTTCTCAGACAATTGGAAACTAAGCTACAAAGTTGACGATTCAACATGTATAGGCGGTTGTAACGTACAACTAACAATTTGATTCTCATATATATGGAATGGGACATAATAATCTTAATTACCGGTCCCAAAGGCGTGATTAGTGTGCATGCATGAAACAAGTATATACGTACTTCTGCACTTTTAAAACGTATATTCCACGGTAATGGAGCTTAATTTCTCAGACCATGCCTTGTAACAGTTCACAGTACTCCAGAACAGCTATATAGCGCAAAAGGGTCTCTGAGAATGAAGTTAATTACAGTGCTCAGAAAATTGAAATTACACTCAGCCGGAAAAAGATGGCGTGAGAGAATCGCCGATTCACAAAACAGACAATAGAAAAAGCTTACAATTTGTTTACTTTGTCCCCTTCCCTACGCCATCAGACAAATCCCATCTCTCTTTAATGTCGCAGCAGAAAGCGAAAAAGCTAGAAACGACGTCAAAGACTCTTTCAGCTCTTTAATTTTTGGCCTTTTTCTCTTGAAAGAACGTATGAACGAATTTTCCAACGAATTTAGGAGAGATCTGGGAACTAATCAGAATATTAGATGAACTAGTCGATCAGAAATGTAAGAAGTTCCCCACACCGCATGCATGCATGACCAGTCAGAACAAGGCAAAAAGAATTAGAAAATTACATGTTTGTTTTTTGTTTTGACAAGTACAAATATGCATGTAGTACTTATCATCGCCAAAAATCGTAATGATTTAACACGAAAAAGTTACTTAAACCTACGACGAATTATACTTTCCCATGCACGTACGTACGTATTACTCTACTACGTACAAAGACAATGGGTCTTATAAATTGCATGTCTCTGGTTGATTTGTGGTCAATGTTCTCCATAAAGTAGTACTGAAGAAGGTGAAAGAGTTACGTACTACTCTACGCATGCAGTCCCCGTATATCTTATTATTTGGGAGACTGAAAGCTTAAAATAATATAATATCCCTTTAATAATTCAACGAACAAGTACGTAACACGACAGTACTTCCTGCAGACTCAAGAAGCTCATGAGTGGTTGGATGATCACCATAGATCGATTCATATGAGAGTGGGAGCATATAGAAAGGTCATGATAGCTAGGACCATATATATTGATGCAATAATTTACAGGGTAGATGAAGCAAATTATTATTTTTTTTGTTGCAATTATTGTCTATTAATCATTATTATTTCATTACTCTTTCGAGTAAAAATTATAAGAGTAATTGATGAAATGATCAGATGATTTGCCTCAGTCTTTTCAGAAACTTTTCTCTTATTTTCAAAAATCGTATTAAACATCTCAATTCAAATTCTTTTATTACTATTTAAAAATTATTTTATAAATCATCTCATTTTATCTAGATTTAACTATTCAAACGATCAGGCCATAACAGTAGTTGAGTGAGTCATGATGACGTTGTCTAACTATCAAAATTAGTTAGAGGAATTAATGGTATCTAATCATGCTTGATATTTGACATGACAAACAAGACTCCTTACTTGTATAGTTATATCCTTGTCGGACCATTTCTTGGCATACGCACGTTAGGGTTAGTTCCTTATCATTTAGACTAGGTCTTTCGGCGCAATTAAGACACCATATATTAATATATAATAATCTTCTCGCAATTTGCCCCCATATATACGCCCGTATAGATTGCTTTCAAGAAAATAACTAGCTAGCTAGCTTACTTTGAATAATCATAACATGCTGACGAAATCTTACCAAGTGATTGAGATTAATTAATTATAATGATGTTGCCAAGGAGCTTTTCAAAAGGTGCGAATAAATGAGATTGGAGTTGCTTCTTTTTTACACCAAAAGAATATATATGTACTTTTCAAAATGAATAAATCACTAATATATAGGCTGCTATATACCGCGATAAGATCGATCAATCCGATTATTTTTCAAAGAATTCTATCTACAATTCTCTTAATCTTCACTGATCTCTCGCCATTCTTTTACGTGACATCTAATGATCATTGAATGATAATTAATTTTTCAATCATTTAATACACAGATTAAAAGATGATGTATGCACGACATTTCTCTTATTTTATTTTATTTTATTGGGTCATTTACTCATTGATGAGCTAGCTAACCAAAGTTTACCATGAGGGCGGTGACAAAGAAAAAAACTTAATTATTGTCCATTAATCACCATGATTTTCTTTTAACTTTTAGTTTCATGGCCATGCCAAGGTGTACGTGATTGTTTATTTGGCCGGTGAGTAAGTAAGTAGAATCGTTATTTTGTGGTTCCCATCAGCTTAATTTGCCTTTTCATCGTACTGTTTTCTCTGGCTAGCAAACTGTATAATGAAAAGGCAAAGATATATGTAGTCCCCACTCCAGCTAGCAAAGATAGATAATATTGCAATCAGCCAAGAATGCTTCCTCCACGAAAAGAGAATATGCTGCTAAAGGATAAGCTTTATCCACCACAAAGTACTATATATTTCTTTCTATAGAAATATTCCTACTTATCATTTTAATTTTGATAGATTGATCTTTTTCTTTTTGGAGGCTAAAAAAGTTGATAGATTCATTCGGCTCTTAAAGTCAGTAGCGTTCAACATTAAGTATTGATCTCTTCCTATAGAAAAAGGGGGCCAGCCATGCATTAATCGAGGCTAGCTACTTGCAAATGCATTATTTAGTTGCAGAAAAAGACCATTATTATTTGAAAGAGGGCGGTCCCACGGTTTAGGATTCCGATCTCAGTTTCGAAAGCAAAGTACGTACGGAGTCATACATAGGTATTTATACCATCACTACAAGAAAAATGACTTTTTACGGCCAATTTATAGCAGCGAAAAGACTATTAGCAACCAATTTTGGTTGCTAATAGTCTTTTCACTGCTATAAATTGACCGCAAAAGGCCATTTTTCTTGTAGTGCATGCACGATCGAGTTGAAAAGAGCATTAGTAATAACTTATTCATTTTCATATTCACCTTCATATTTATATAATATCTTTTTAAATTAATCTATATTAGATTATGTATATTCAAAATTTTACATAACTATAAATAGTATTTATTCAAGTTTGAATAACCACAATTCACTTTTCAAATATTATTTACTATTTTTTCTCTCTCCTACCCATTAAAATCAATTTTATAAAATTTGTATTAATATGATTTTGATATATGAAGTTTATATTAAGTTAATGATACAAATTGTTTCTTTTAGTATATATTAATATTTATTGATAAAAGTAGTCATTTTGATATATAAAATTGATAATATTTAGATATATGAAATTTGCATTTTTGAGCACATTGTGTTAATTGTAAAATATATAAAAATAATAATTTTAAGCAAAAAATAAAAAAATAAAAATATTTTATTGTTATTTGGTTCAAAAATATATAATCCAATGTGAGGATTTTTTTTTATATGTAAAATCAATCTTTAAAAGTTGTAATTTTAAAGATGCATATAAAGAAATCAATGCTAGTGTTCTTAAGCCTATATATCCCCACGAAAATAAATCACCTATCGGGACATGCGATAGATTTTTTAAGAGTCTTTCTTTGATAATTAACTATTAAAATTTTGTAAAAATAAATTTATATATTAATATAATCTTATATAATATGTTATATTGTTAAAAATTTTATATTAGAGTGTATAGCGGAATAATATTTATAACTAAAGCATTTACCTTTAAATAATATTTATTTAAAAGATGTCACATTGTTAATACTACTAAACATGACACACTACAAGAGAATTGATTTTTTGAGAAAAAAAATTTTGTTTCAAAAAATAGGAATTTTGTCCCTAGAAGTTTTTGGAGACGAAAATTTTTTGTCTCTATTTTGTCTCAAAAAGACCGTCTCAGAAACTTTTTGGAGACAAAAATTGATTGTCGTCTCCAAAAAGTACTTTTAGAGATGAAATTGGGCCTAACTAGTCAAAACCGTTTGAATGGTAATTTTTTTTAGACAAAAAAATATCGTCTTAGAATCAAGTTTGAATGAAAAAATTTTTGTTCAAATAACGGGAAATGTTAATTCGAACCAATAACCATATCTGACCAAGGTCTTTCGAACCAACACATTTTGAAGTGACTTTTGTTTGAAAAAAAATATTAACTATTCGAACAGACAATCTATTTATGGAAATCTTCGGTTCGAACGGAGTTTTGAAAAATAACTTTATTCGAATGAGTATTTAATTATTCGAATGAATACACTGATTGTATTTTCCGATACATTCGAATAGGTTTTTTTTTTTTTGTTTGAATGGATATGTTTTTATTCGAATGTATGCATAAATGGTAATTTATCATTCGAACGGGTTATTTAAAGTTCGAACAGTATTGATCAAACAAAATGAAATTTAATTAAAAAAAACATACTAATACAAATCGTAATCTATATACATCAATTGTTCAAATGTTTACAAAAATCATAAATAAAGGAAATTAAAAAAATTAAATGAATTATGATTGTGGTGGTAGTGGTGGCATAGGGTTTTGGGACATCATTAACTGTAATTGTTCAAACATTTTTTGGTTATTTAATTGTAGCCTCTCTTATAATCTTGCCTCTAAATCTGCTACTTGATCTAATCAGGTCAACAACTCATTTTCCTTCGACCTCAATCATTCTATCTCAAGTGCAGCTTCCTCTAACCTCTTAGTCTTGTTGTCATTCAATCTGGTTTTAGAAGGGGATGACGATGTTGAGGATGGCTTCAAGCAATGTCCTAAGCCCCTTAAATATCTAGAACGTGATCTAAGAATTTAAGAAAAGATTTGAACATTATTGACAAATGATTTATCAGATGGATCTGCAGCAATATCTTTAAGAGATATCATTTTGTCCTACAAAAAGAAAAATATTAAAATTAGTATAGGTAACAAAAATATATTTAGACAATGAAATTAAATAAACTTAAACTTACATAATTTGTCTCTGTTTCAGAATTGCTCCAAACATCATTACGATTTTTATGTACTTTAGTATACAATTGGGTCAGATCATAATCAGTAGAACTTTCTTCTTGCTGCAAAATGAAAATTAATATCATAATTCAAACTAGAAAAGTGTATATATTAATATTTAATGGAGACTAAAAAAAAAAAAAAATAACAAGGAGTATTTGAACTGGCCTCCAAATTGACAATTTCCTCTCTCGGTCTGAGTAGAGGCTTTTTCTCTCTGCCGTAGTGCAGTCCTGGTGGTGTTCTACTTTGTTGATTTTCTTTGTCTGCTTCGAGTGTTGTCATGACGGATGATTTGGATGGGCTATATCAGAGATTATCTCTGACCGAACATGAGGAGGAAGCTGTTTTGGTGGAAAGCGACGACTTAGAAGAGTTTTCTCTGGTTCAGGGAAAGGGGTTGTTGTTTACTCTTTTTACCGATAAACACTTTAATCGGGAGGCTTTTAAGTTAACTATGAAGCGAGCATGGCGTGCGGTGCGTGGTGTGCGTTTTCAGGACCTTAATGTTAACCTATTCTTTGCTGAATTTGATGATATGCGTGATAAGGAGCGGGTGTTGCGTGAGGGCCCGTGGTCTTTTGATAAACACCTGGTCTTGGTGCAGGAAGTTGATGGCAGTAAACAGGTGAAGGATATTCAGTTTCGGGACACCTCCTTTTGGGTTCGGTTTCATGATCTTCCTCTCTGGGCTCGTAATGTTCGAGTTGGCACTCTCATTGGACAGAAATTGGGACGGGTTGTGGAGGTCGATTTGGAGGCCGGCGAGTTGGCTTGGGGTGAGTTCCTTCGTGTTCGCGTGAATTTGGATGTGTCGGAGCCTCTGCTACGTGGGACGCGTCTTTCACTGGGGATGACCAACTCTTGCTGGGTTCGTTTCAGTTATGAGCGTTTGGGCAATTTCTGTTATTTCTGTGGACGTCTCGGACATGGCGACAAAGATTGTCCTTCTTGGAAGGCTGCTGTGCAGGCCGGTAAGGATACCACATTGCCGTATGGGACGTGGTTACGGGCAACAAGCTATGGTGACCACTTCTGTGACTTCCGTTCTTGGGATAAACGGGATCCTTCCCGTCCGGGTCCTCAATCCTCTCCTCGGGCTGTCTCCGGTTCAGAGGGTGTTGGGACGGACGGCACTGATGCTGTGCCAGTTACCGGCGGTTTGGCGGTGTTGGTTGATACGGTTATGGATAAGGGGGAGCAGTTCGAACCCGTTGCTGCACCGGTTCTCTCGGGGGTAGATATGGTAACCGTCCCTGCGTCTCTGAATGGGCCGGTTACGGTGGTTGAGCCTTCTCCGACTGCATCCCGGGATGGGCCTTCTCTGGGCCTGCACTCCCTTTCTCCTCTATCGGGCCCTTCTCTACAGCCTTCTTTTAGTTTACCACGTTCTGATGGGCCGAAATGGGATACGGGTGTTTCTTTGGATAAGCATAACATTCAATCGGGCATTGAACAAGGGCACACTCTCGACCTCCCGAGTCTCTCCCATTCCGTTCTTGAGGGTTCTGTTTCTGTGAAGGCGGCAGGTCCGGATGGGTCTTCAAGCCGAAAATGGAGGAGCCTCTCGTCCATTATAGGTACCTCTTCTTCGGTTCCTCTTGAGGCTAAATTTCCTCCACTTTCCAAAAAAAGAAAAGTCCTTTGTTTGGATGAGGGCTTTGATGGCTCTCCCTGTAAGCGAGGGACCTCGGCTGGTTTTTCCTCACCGGTCGAGCTTCTTGTGCTTTCCTCTGTATCGGCGGTGGCTGGGGACCAGCACCGCCGTTCCCCATGAAGCTCTTAAGCTGGAACGCCTGTGGGCTTGGGAACCCACGGGGCATTCGAACTCTCCGTGATTTGGTGCGGAGAGAAGCTCCCGATGTCATGTTTTTACAGGAAACAAGGTTGAAAGCTCGTGAATTCGAGGTGTGTAAATTCTGACTTGGTTTTGTTAATTGCTTGGTTGTTGATTGTGTTGGTCGTAAAGGGGGTCTGGCTATGTTGTGGGGTCGGGATTTGTCTCTGTCAATTCGTAGCTATTCTCAGTGTCATATTGATGCATGTGTAGTGGACAATTCTGTTAACGACGTGTGGTATCTTACGGGTGTGTATGGGTTTCCGGAGGTGGGTCAGCGTCACCGAACGTGGAATATGCTAAGGCATTTAAGTCGTAATAGGGGTGAGGCCTGGATTGTGTTTGGTGATTTTAACGAAATTTTGCACCACCATGAAAAGTGTGGTGGCCGGCCTAGGCTGGAATGGCAGATTTCAGCCTTTCGGCAAGCTCTAACTGACTATTGTTTACGGGATTTGGGTTTTAGAGGTAATAGATTCACTTGGTCCAACCGGCGGGGTGGTAACCGGTGTACTAATGAACGTTTAGATCGTGCTGTTGTCAACCAGTCATGGCTAAATTTTTTCCCAAATGCTATGGTTGTTCATGGTGTGGTGGCCTACTCTGATCATGTTCCAATCTGGGTTAGTACTGCAGGGGAGGGGGTTCCTTCTCGGGTTAAACGCCAGTTTCGTTTTGAGGAGATGTGGGTTGGTGAGAAGGCATGTGAGGATATTATAAAGTCCACTTGGTTCCGTGGCGAAAGTGTTAATTCTATGGATGCGGTCTTATCGCATATTCAGGAATGTGGATCTCGTTTGGATGTGTGGAATAAATCCTGTTTTGGCAATGTGCAGCAGCAACTAACTCGAGCTCGCAAACATTTGGAACTCCTCTCTCATTCTGATCCTCTTGGGGAATTTATTTCGGAACATAATCAGGCCCGCGCAGATTTTAACAAATGGTTAGAACGGGATGAATTGATGTGGAGGCAACGCTCAAAGGCGTTATGGCTTAAGCATGGTGACAAGAATTCCAAGTACTTTCATATGAAAGCTTCACAGCGACGGCGAAAGAACAAGATGGATCGGTTAAAGGATGGTGATGGCATATGGCGCTCGGGAGTCTTGAGGGACAAGCTGTTGGTGGATTATTTCCAGTCTCTTTTTGCTAGTTCTCATCCTAGCAGTTCTACTGATTTTCTTGAAGGTCTTCGGGGCCGTGTCACCTCTGATATGAATGCAGCACTGAGTCAGCGTTATACAGCAGCTGAGATTGTGAGTGCGTTATCTGAAATGAATCCCTCTACTGCTCCTGGCCCGGATGGGATGTCTCTGGCCTTTTATCAGAAATATTGGCATGTGGTGGGCCCTTCAATTCAGGCTGCGGTTCTTCAAGCTCTCAATTCAGGTTCCTTTCCTTCATCCCTTAACCATACATATCTCACTCTGATTCCAAAGATTAAATGCCCTGCTGTGGTTGCTAAGTATTGCCCAATTAGCTTGTGTAATGTAGTTTATAAGCTCATTTCTAAAGTTATTGCCAACCGTTTGAAGCACGTGCTTCCTAGTATTATTGGGGATTCTCAAAGTGCTTTTGTTCCGGGTCGCTTGATTACGGATAATGTCTTAATTTCCTATGAGTTAATACATTTCTTAAAACATAAGAAGCGTGGGAATCAAGGGTATATGTCTTTGAAACTGGACATGAGTAAAGCTTACGACCGGGTGGAATGGTGCTTTCTTCGGAAGGTGATGGAAGTGTTGGGCTTTGAGTCAGGTTTTATTTCTCTCGTGATGTGCTGTGTTCAAACTGTATCTTTTTCAGTATTGGTTAATGGTGACCCCAAAGGACCAATCTTCCCATCCCGGGGGCTGAGACAAGGGGACCCTTTGTCCCCCTATCTCTTTCTGTTTTGTACGGAGGGCCTATCTTGTTTGTTAAACCAGGCTGGTCTCCGTCGGGATATTTCTGGTCTGAGAATTTGTAGAAATGCCCCAACTATAAATCATTTGCTTTTCGCGGATGATAGTGTTATTTTTTGCAAGGCTTCGGTGGCTGAAAACAGAAGGGTACAAGATGTGTTAGCCATTTATGAAAGCTGTTCGGGCCAGAAAATTAACAAGGAAAAAACCTCTATGGTCTTTAGTTGTAACGTGGGGCTGGCTCTTCAGGAAGAGATATGTCTTTTATGGGGAAATGGCGAAATCCAGCAGTATGAGAAGTATCTGGGCTTACCCCCTATTGTGGGTCGATCCAAAACCCGGGCATTTCAGTCTATCAAGCAGCGAGTGTGGCAAAAGCTTCAAAGTTGGAAGGAACAATTGTTGTCCCAAGGGGGTAAGGAGATCTTATTGAAAGCTGTTGCTCTATCGATCCCGACTTATTCTATGAGCTGTTTCCTACTGCCTACTAGTTTTTGTTCAGATTTAGAGGCTTTAATGGCTCGCTTTTGGTGGGGGCAAAAACGGGAGGAACGTCGTATTCATTGGGTTAGTTGGCAACATATGTGTGCGGGGAAGAGTAGAGGTGGCTTGGGGTTTAAGGACCTTAGAAGTTTTAATCTTGCTCTTCTAGCTAAGCAAGGGTGGCGACTGATGCAAAATGAGAACTCGGTGCTGTACAAACTTCTTAAAGCCTGATATTTTTCTCAATCTTCCTTTTTGGACTCTAGTTTGGGGCATTGCCCTTCCTATACATGGAGGGGCATTTGGGAGGCAAAGCGGTGGTTACGGGAGGGTTGTTTTTGGCGCCTTGGTGATGGGCAGAATATTCAGGTGTGGAAGGACCCTTGGGTCCCGGGTCATAGGTCCTTGTGTGAGGAGTTGTCTCCTGCTGTGAATATGTCTTCTGATGTAGTGGCTTCTCTGTTTCTCAACAATTCTAGGGGATGGGACTTGCCCAAGCTTAGAGCTCTCTTCAATCCAATGGTGGTGGCTGAAATTCTGAAGGTCATGATTTTCCCTCCGGGTACTGCTGATAAGCTGATTTGGGGCCAAGAGCGAAGTGGTCTTTTTACTGTTAGAAGTTGCTATAAATTGATTATGTCCAAGTCTAGTGCTACTACTGCTGAATGCTCCTCCATGGGTCGGTATACGCATTTATGGAAAGCTTTGTGGAGGCTTCCTGTCCCTAATAAAATTAAGATTTTTGCATGGAGGGCTTGTAGGGACAGTTTACCTTCAAAGACTAATTTGCAGAAAAAACATGTGCTTCCCACAGCCTCTTGTTCTTTCTGTCTCCACTCTGATGAGGATTTATTGCATGCTGTTTTTGGTTGTGCCCAGATCCGGTTTTCATGGTCCCAGTTTTTTCCTTTTCTAGATTCCTTTTCACCAACTAGTTTTACTGATTTAGCTTTATCCTTTGCTGAGGGTCCATATTCTCATTCGCTGGCTGGATTTTTCTACATTGCTTGGGCTTTTTGGTTCAGACGCAATAAATGGGAGTTTGATCATGTTTGCTTGAGTCCTGGTCACGTTATTTCACATTCTTTGGGCATGTTGCAGAGTTATAAGTCAGTTGCACTTAAATCTCAGCCTCAAATCCGAACCCATTTATGTTGGCAGCCACCTTCTTCTGGGGTTCTTAAACTGAACACTGATGGTGCCTTGTTTCTGACCTTCACAAGGCTGGTATTGGCGTCATTCTTCGGGATTCTGCTGGTAAGATCCTTATGGCTGCTTCTAAACTGGAATTGGATGTGCTTGATCCGGAAACTGTGGAGTTGTTAGCTGTTTTCCGTGGACTCCAGTTGTGCTCTACAATGGGTATCCCACATCTTGTAGTAGAGAGTGACTGTCTGCTTTTGGTCGAGGCTTTACAACACCACACCATGCTTAACTCATTGCTTGGCAACCTGTTCTCTGAAGTGCACCGTCTCTCTAGTTTTTTTCAGACTATTTCTTTTACTCATGTGTATAGGGAAGGTAACATGGCAGCACACTCTCTTGCTAGACATGCTTGGAGAGTGGTGGATATGGCGATGTGGTGGGATAGTTTTCCAGACTTTCTTTCTCAAGCCTTGTGGCTTGATAATTGTCTGTAATTGACTCTATTCAATGATATGGTTCTGTTGTTATCAAAAAAAAAAAATGGAGACTAAAAATAACCAACCATTTTTTTTTTACAAGTGATGAAAAGATCGAGAATACCGCATAATGGTGTATCGTTAAATTTGTTTTATTTGCTTTGTTCACTGTACTTCGTTGCTAAAAGTAAGTATTATAATTTTATGTTTAATGCATCTATCATATATTATTAAAAAAAGATAGTAGGGAAATTACCTGATAAGCAGAATCTTCAAACAGATCACAAACTTTTTTCCATTCATTTGGTGGCATTGCTTGGAATGGATTTTGACGCGCCTATGTTGTAGTACTGAACTTCTAATAGTGTGCATGACATCCACCTTTGTACCTTCGGAATGCATTCGACATCAGTTCCTCAATTGTTAGTCGATCATCTCACTGGCCTAAATTTAGTTCAAACTCGTCCTTCAAAAAATTAGAAGCAATTAGTATAATTTCAAAAGTTATTTAAATAAAAATGTTCTCCAGAGTAACTTATTACCAGGCAACGATATTTGATGTGATCTTTCACATCTTGGAAAACTTTAGCCCAAGAGGATGTAGCCATCGGTGCATACGTGCGAGTAAGTGTACCAACATAAGAAGCAAGCCAAGCTACCAAATCCCTAGAGCCATCGGTGTGATCATCATGTATATCAACTTTATTTTACCCACTTTCCTTACTTTCTCTATGTAGACACCTCTCGTAATGCCTCTAACTCGGCGCTGGTTTACTACAGCTATATATACAAAAATTAAAGTATATATTTTAATTAAATTATTTTACTTAAAAAATATAAGATTATAAAATACCTTATTTTGGTTCTGGTGATGTTGGCCCAACATTGTTGGCAGGTGAATTATACGGGGAGTTAGTAAGTAGTAGAGATGACTCACGTGTTCTTTTGCATTTAGGAGGCATATCTGTTTGAAATTATAATAAATTATTATTCGAACAAGATACATTTCGTATTTTTATAAGAATTATACCTACACAAATATCTGTTTGAAAATCATTCGGTATCAGTTTTGTTAGACCAGTCGCTTTCATCCTCAGTAGACACTTCAGTTGATTTATGTTCTTTCGACATGTCACCTTCAATTATTTCAGGTTGAACATTTTCTCCACGCAATGAGACCATGTCATATTGGCTTAGATCAACAAATAGATTGATACATGATTCATTTTTTTGATATACTTCTTCATGGTCTGGACTATCAACTTCTTCATGTGCTTTGTTTGCATCTAGAATATAATCATATACATTTCTTGGTGCAAACTTCTCGACTACCCGTCATGGATTTCCGAACTCCGGATCATCTAAATAAAAAACTTGATTTGCTTGGCATGTGAGGATGAAAGGATCGTCCTCATACCATTTGCGAGAAATATTAACACTTACAAAATATTCATCCTTGCGCACTCCCAACCTAGGATTTGAGACGTCCCACTAATTACATTTAAATAACCAGACCATATATCTTCCTACATACTTTAACGCTATGATAACTTTCACAATTTCGTAAAGCCATCAGTTGCTAAACCAAGACGTACATTGCGAGGCTCTCTGACAAATCATGGATACTCATCATCAAATTTATTCCATTGTAAGGAATTTGCAGGATGCGTGAGAAATTGATTATTTTGAACTCTCTCTGTGTGATGCCAAGTCATATATGTCGCAATCATCCGGGAAGTAAACAATCTCTGAAGTCGAGGAATAAGCGAAAAATGTCTTAGCACTTTATGGGGTACATTACGCTTATCTGATGTCCATCTTGACTCATGACACACCAGATATGAATCAAATTCTGCATATTGTTTATAGAAGGAACACAATCATTCTTACATGCATGAATGATATTATAATCAAATCCTAACCCTCACTTCAATTTCTTCGCTTCATAAAAATTTCAAGGTACTACTTTATCCTGTGCGAGAGTCTCTTTAATTAAATAATTCAAGCAGCATATCGATGGTCTTTGCAGAAATACGACAAATAGACTTAACATGGAGTAGCCTGACAGTGAATGACAACTTGCTATGACAGGTGCACCCTTTGTACAATTCTCGTTGTGCATCCTCCTACAGTAATCCAAAGTCTTCATTTCCCTCAAATGATTGTGTAAATGTTCCTTCTCCATCCTAACACCAAATATGTTTGCGCCAAGATTCCCTAATATTTCAGTCATATCTTCTCCATTATCACAACTATCATTAGAAATATCAACATTTATGTCATCCGTGTCGATCTCGTTACATTCATCCATCTGATTGATATAACTGCCAAATCTAACTCCTTTAGGAAATGGTTCGCCATGTAAAATCCAATTTGAATATTTAGGATCAATTCCATTTACGAATAAATGATCCTCCACAGCCATCATATTATATGAACTAAGGTTTTTACACTTCTTGCATGGGCATCTTATAAATCCTTGACTGTCAACACTCCCACAAGCAAATTCTAAGAAAGACTTCATCTCTTGTACGTATTGCTTATAGTCTCGACCAAGTATATTTCTCAACAACATCCAACTCTTATCCATCTATAAAAAATCCAATTCATGGGATAAACACTATTAATAAACTATTACAATACACGTGTCTAATTACCAAGTATTTTTAAGGTAGTTAGTCTTATCCCATTTGAGAGACTATCATCTATATCACATATATACTCTGTCCAAAACTCGTATATTAATAAAAATTTCAGCAGCATTTCCCTACAATTTTCCAAGTATGCTAGTCACAATAAATCATCGACCCTATTCATGGGATGAGAAACTTACGAACTACATACTTGAAAAATGTAAGAAAATGTTATTAGTTGACTAACACAGGAGTTTTAACTGAATATATATGCCATATAGATGATAGAATCCCAAACTGTCCACTTTGGACAATTCAAGCGTTGTATCCAAACATTCTTTAAGACAATATTTGGCCACACCTCTCGAACAGGTCTAAAGTTTAACTGCATGTAAAATAACTAGAAAATTCAAGTACTCAGTAATAAACATAACAAGTATGCACCACAAATACATTGCAAGATTACATTACAAGTATACATGATAGGCCCTTAAAGATTTTGAAGTAGACCCTATAATTATTTACTTAAATATTTTTAATGTATACAATAAAGATTTAATCTATTTAATTAGAGTACTTAAATATTTTTAATTATACATTATAATTCTTTAATTAAATATTGTATAAGTATATTCCATCATGTTAATCATCTTAATTAGAGTACTTAAATATTTTTAAATATTTAATTATAATTTTTTAATTAAATATTTTATAATTATATTTTAAGTATTAATCTATTTAATTAGAGTACTTAAATAGAATTAATTATACATTATAATTCTTTAATTAAATATTGTATAAGTATATTTTAAGTATTAATCATCTTAATTAGAGTAATTAAATATTTTCAAATATTTAATTATAATTTCTTAATTAAATATTTTATAATTATATTTTAACTAATTAAGATGATTTAATTAGACTACTTAAATATTTTCAAATATTTAATTATAATTTTTTAATTAAATATTTTATAATTATATTATAACTAAGTAAGATGATTTAATTAGAGTACTTAAATATTTTCAATAATTCATTATAACTATTTAATTAAATATTTTATAAGAATATTTAGAGTATTAATCTATTTAATTAGAGTACTTAAATATTTTTAATACTTCATTATAATTATTTAATTAAATATTTTATAAGAATATTTAGAGTATTAATCTATTATATTAGATTACTTAAATATTTTCACTAATACATTATAATTCTTTAATTAAATATTTTATAATTATATTTTAAGTATTAATCTATTTAATTACAGTACTTAATTAAATATTTACAATTATATATTATAATTACATTATAACTATCATCTAATAGATATTGTTCGAACAAACACTCAAAATGTTCGAATGGAATTTTGGCCTCAAATGATTCCGTTGGAACTGAGTAAATTCAATTCGAACGGTATTCAGAGTGTTCGAATGAGACAAAGTCAGAAACTAGTCACTAAAAAGAGTAAAAAGCTGAACAACAAAACATAATTTTCACATACATGATGTCATATTTCAATACAATAACTGAAAACTATATGATTATTCCTAAATATGATTATTAAATAATTTAGAAAACTATAAAAACTTACATCTAATTTTTGCAATCCAATAAAAATATCAATCCACAATATCTATATATGCATAAAACACATTAAACCACTATTCTATCCAAACAAATAAATGCAACAAATATCAAGATACTTGTAAACGAAAATCGGAATGAAAAATAACAAAAAAAAATATTATCTCTTGTCCTTGTCTTTTCTCTCTCAAGAATCTCTTCTCTATCACTTCTTCAAAAACTCTCTCTCCACAACATTCTCTCAAAGCCTCTACCATGCTCTCTCTCCCTCTCTCAAACTTCATTCCGAATGAAAATGAAGTGAAATGATCGGGTTAATAATATTTGAATTTACGTTTGAACGGATTTTGTAGAAGTTCGAACGCGAAAAGCAAAAAACCGTGAATTTTTTCCATAATATTTTCCCTTCGAACTAATAATATTAGAGTTCAAACAAAAAAAAAATGAATATTTTCCAGCATATACCGATAATTTGGCGTGAATTTTCCCTCCAAAAAAAAAATAAAAAAAATCGTTCGAACAGACTTTATCTCTATTCAAACTATTTTATATTTGTTCGAACAAATAATTATAGAAATATATAAATATACACATTGTTGAACCCAAGATTTCAAGTTTTGTGTAATTATATATTTACACATGGATTTTGATGATAACAAATGAATTCAAAGAATAAAGAAGTCTCAAACTCAAGTTATCTACACAATGAAGTCAAGCACATCAAGGAAACGAGCATGAGAAAGAGGGGTTCACATTAAAATTATAGAGTAATGTTGTAAATCTCTTCAAAATTCAAAATTAGGATTAATGCTCAAAATTAATATTTTATCATAAAGTATTAAAATACATTTTCCACATGTGCATGAATATTTTTGAAAATTAAATTTGAAAATTTTGAAAGATGATTGATTGTCATCTTTTGCATGTGCATGCCTTGATTAAAGGGTTGAACTTTGAAAATATTAAAGATGATTGATTGTCATCTTTCACATGTGCATGTTTTATTTGAATATTTTCAAAAGTGATTGATGCTTTTTTAGACTTATATAAAAGGTAGATGATTTTATTTGAAAATTTTGAAAAGTAAAGTGTGCTCATTTTGTCATATACAAAAAGTAAAAGATTAGGTTTGAATTTTTTGAAAAGCAAAGTGTGCTCATTTTGTCATATGCCAAAAGTAAAAGATTTTATTTGAATTTTTTGAAAAAGTGAATGATGTTGTCTTTGACATGTGAATCTTTTTAAATTTGAATATGAAGTCTCATATGTGTGATGACCCGCTTTTAAGTGTATTTTCGCTGAAGTATTTGTTTTTATTTAATTAATATACTAGTTATTTTATTTTAATGTATTTGCGTTTTTTAAAATTGGGTTTTAATTTAATTTAATTTATTTGAGGTTGTGTTTTATTTCTTTAAGCTGTTTAGTGGTTTTAATCTTTTTGGCGGTTTGTTTCGTTTTCCCGGAGTGAGGATTGGACCTCATCTCTTTTCACATCTTTTTCCCTTTTTTCTCTTTTTCCCTTTTTCTTTTTCCCTTCTTTTTCCTTTTTCCTTCTTTTCTTTTTCTTCTTTTTCTTTTTCTCTCTCCTCTCTCCCCGATTCGGACCCCCCCGAGCTCTCTCTCTCACCCTCTCCCTCACGCCGGCGCCACCTTCTCTCTACCTTACCGCCGCCGTCCGGCCACCAACCGGACCCCCACCGGTCCCATTCTCTTCCTCTCCCTCCGGTGCACCACCCCTCCAAAACCCACCCCCAACCGGCCGGCCATTTGGCCGGAAAAAGCTTCCAAAGGGCGCACGGATTTCACTCCGATCCGCCGCCGTCGCTCCACCTCCGGCCACCATTTCTTCACCACTTCATCACCGGTCCCTTGCCGTCCTAACCCACCCATTTCCGGCCTCCAACGAGCACCGGAGCAGCTCCCACGAGCTTGTTTTTCGATTTGCCATTTTCGACCATTTCCGGCCATTCCGCCGCCACCCACGGCCGTCCGTCACTTCCAATAGCTTCACAACCACCTCTAGACCATTCCCTATCAATCCCGTGTCCTAGTTTGTCCCCGTTCAAAAGTGGGTTTTTCAGACCCACGGCCACAGTGAATTTTCACTGTGACGTTGCTGTTTTTCCGCCGTTTGCAACGCCGCTTGTTTTCTAAAATTGCCATATAGCGCTGTAAGTATTTTTCAAACCCTATTTTCAGATTTTAATATATATTGCTCATTCAATTATTTACTGTTGTTGGTTGTTGATTCCGGACTGAGTCCGAGGAGTTTCGGGGGTCGGATGGATGGAGGACGGAGTTGTCTGTTTTATTGATTTATGTTGGTTGGTTATTTTATTATGCATTGATTTGGCATTTCATGGTGCATGCACGTGTGTTTGTGGGATTGTGTGAAAAGCCTGTGTATTGGCGTGACTGGTTTTACGGGTGCGTGTGTATCACGAGCCCAAGCCGGGATGGGTTATTATCTCGGTGGAGCTCCTCTGGTCACTCGGGAGCGGAATAAACTGAGTGATGTCCCCTGAGTTGTCGAGAGAGATGACGGGAGCGGGGCTAGGGGATGCTTGGCTACGAACGTGCCGGGCATGGAACCGGGCATCGCCCTACTCACCGACTCCGTGGCCCTTCGCTGGCGAGGGCTAGAGGATGCTTGGCTACGCACGCGCGGGAGGCGCGGAACTGGGCATCGCTCGTTAGGTGTCACATGCGTGGTGGTACTCTGCGGTGTGACATTGGAGCCAGGGTGTGCGGATGACCCCTAGGGGAGGTCATGGCGTATACGGTTAAAATTGGATAATGGATTATGAGGCCAAATGGGACTTTTGGCGTGGGCCAGATGGACTTCTGGCGAGATATTGGGCCGGATGGACTTCCGGCGAGAAATTGGGCCAAATGGACTTTTGGCGGCCAAATGTGGCTTTTGGCGTGTTTTTCGGAAAGGATATGTTTTTGGGCCAAATGGGTTTTTGGCGTGTGTGGAAAACTGGTGTTTTTGGGCTTCGTGCATTGGGCATGTTTCATGCATCTTGTTTGAGTTATATGTGTTTTTATCTGGTAGTGTTTGAGGTTTTACTTACCTGTGGAACCATTTGTGGTTCCGTAGCTTTTGGTGCAGGAGTTGAGGATGAGGAGGAAGAGGTTGAGCCCGAGGATGCGGCTCCGCCGGGTTGCTGATGCTATCTTTTATATTTGTTTAAAACTGCATTTGTGTTTTGTAATATTTTATCTATGTATGTTTTAAACAGCTTGTATTACGTTAAGAAATTCTGGTACTTAGTTATGACCTTCTTTATCCGCTGCGTGTTTATCTGTACACATCTGTTGCCTTGCACACACCCGGCACCCGTCGAGGGGGATGGTGACCCGGGTTGTCACCATCCGGACGTCTCAATTTCCCCGTGTTTGGGCGTGGGGATTTGGGGGCGTCACAGGTGGTATCAGAGCGGTTTGGCTCTGGGTAAAACCACATGTCCCGTAGGTAGTACCAGAATGTTTTTAAAGTTGTGTTTTAAAAAAAATTATGTTAAGTATTGTTATGTTATTTGTTTTATTTGTGTGAGCTTGTTTGTTTGTTTTGTTTATTTAGTCATGTTTTGGCATGCTGGTTTCTTTTATTTCTTGCTGCATAGTGCCGTTTTTGTTTTGTTGGTTTTATGATGGTTTTATTTGTTTTCTTAAAGGAGGGTCAAGAGTAGCGTTGTGACAGGAATATGGGGAGACCAGGGAGACCAAAGAAAAATACTCAGGAACCACAGGATAATACCTCCAGGGATGACTCCATAGCCGAAGCAATTCGGCAGATGACGGAGTTTATGCAACAGAGTGCGAGGTCTCAACAGGCAGGGCTTTGGCCACCACAAGGACCTTGGCCACCACAAGGGGGTCCTTGGCCACCATCAGGAGGGCCCTACCCACCGTCAGAAGAGCCTTGTCCGCAACAAGGAGGGTATTGGCCACAACCAGGAGGTCCCTGGCCATATCAGGGAGGGCCTTGGATGTATCAAGGAGGGTCCAGTAGCATGGTGCAAGCCGGATGCACCTATGAGCGCTTCTTGGCGCATAGGACTCCACACTTCTCTGGGAATGAGGATCCACTTCAGGCTGGAAAATGGATCAAAGATCTGGAGAAGACTTTTGAGGTGTGTGGGTGCACTGAGGCACAGCAAGTACTCTACGCCAGCTATCTCTTGCAAGGTATCGCTTCTGATTGGTGGGATACCAGGAGGGTGATGTTGGAATCTGAACTGGGATCTTTCGCTGCGGTGACCTGGCAGCGTTTTAAGAAGGAATTCAATGACCGCTTCTTTCCTGCATCAGTAAGGAAGCAAAAGGCAAGAGAGTTCTCCAATCTGGTCCAAGGGGGCGCAACAGTGGAACAATACGCCCGGAGGTTTATAGAACTTGAGCGATTTGCTCCTCATCTTGTTGCCACTGAGGAGATGCGAGCAGATCGTTTTCAGGAAGGGCTACGCCCTGATATACGCCGTATGGTGGTCAGCCTTCGGATATCCACTTTTCAGGAGTTAGTGGATGTGGCCACCCTTGTAGAGCGGGCAAAAAATCTATGTATGGGCTCCCCTCCAGGGCAAAAGAGGCGGAGTTTTTCTGGTGAAGGAAGCAGCTCGGGTTCGCCTCAGAAGTTTGTTCAGCGGACCGGAACTCGATCTCAAGCATCCACCTCAAGTGTTCGCATGGGAGGACGTATGCCTGTTTGTGGAGCCTGTAATAGAGCTCATGAGGGCGAGTGTCGCACGAGTAGCGGACCCCAGTGTTATCGGTGCGGCCAAATGGGACATATTGCTCGGGATTGCCCCGTCAGAGTTCAAGGAAGCCGTGGAGGTAGACACGGTGGAAGAACCAACCCGAGACAAGCAGTGCAAGCCCGAGTTTATGCAGTCACACCCGGAGAGGTGGATGATGAGGCACCAGCGACCCATGATGCTGGAGTAATCACAGGTATGGATTAATTTAATTTTTTTAAGTTGGATTTAGCTTTTGGTGCTTTTGGTTTCTTCGTTGTGTTTTTTAGATTTCATGGGTTGTGTGTTTGGTTCAGGAAGAGTTCGTTTGTATGAGTTTTATGCTTGTACTTTGTTTGATTCTGGTGCTTCACGATCGTTTGTGTCTTCCACGTTTGCTCGGGTGTGTAACTTGGTCACGGAACCGTTGCCGAAGGCTATGGTAGTGGCGCTACCCGATGGCGAGATGGTGTGGTGTTCCAAGGTTGCTTTGGGATGCCCGTTAAATTTTGAGGGAAGGTTTTTGGATGCTGATCTGGTGGTATTCAAGCTGTTGGGTTTTGATATCATCCTCGGGATGGATTGGCTATACCGATATTCTGCGACTATTAATTGCAGAAGTCGGACAATTAGCTTTCAGCTTCCGGATGGTGATTGTCTGGAATTTGCGGGGAGTAGATTAAAAGAAAAGCCGATGATTATATCGGCGATACAGGCAAGAAGAGAGATTGCATGGGGAGCGGATGCATTCTTGGTTCAGATGGTGTCCACGCCGTCTGAGAAGAAGTCCTTGGCAGACATTCCAGTTGTGGAAGAGTTCCCCGATGTATTTGTGGATGACTTGCCCGGACTACCCCCTGTTCGAGAGATGGAGTTTGTCATAGATTTGGAACCTGGAGTGGCTCCTGTGCATAAAGCTCCTTATCGCATGGCACCGGCTGAATTGAAAGAGTTGAAGACTCAGTTGCAAGAACTGGTAGAGAAGGGATTTATTCAGCCTAGTACGTCGCCGTGGGGTGCTCCAGTTTTATTTGTTAAAAAGAAAGATGGAACCCTTCGTATGTGCATTGACTATCGGGAGTTGAACAAAGTGACCATCAAAAATAAATATCCTCTCCCGCGGATAGATGATTTATTTGACCAACTTCAAGGAGCAGCCGTGTTCTCTAAGATTGATCTGAGGTCGGGATACTACCAGCTGAGAATCCGAGAGCAGGATGTGCCGAAAACTGCCTTCAGGTCGAGGTATGGACACTATGAATTTAAGGTGATGCCGTTTGGGTTAGCTAATGCCCCTGCAGCGTTCATGGATTTGATGAATAGGGTGTTTCAACCTTACCTGGATTCCTTTGTGGTAGTATTTATCGATGATATACTGATTTATTCCCGAGATGTTGAAGAACATGTGTATCATCTTAGTCTGGTACTTGAGAAATTGAGAGAACACCAGCTATACGCCAAGCTCAGCAAGTGTGAGTTCTGGTTAGAAGAAGTTAAATTTCTTGGGCATGTAATTTCCCAGGGCGGAGTGGCAGTTGATCCCAGTAAGGTAGAAGCCATTTTGTCATGGCCACGCCCGACTACAGTGCGCGAGATCCAGAGTTTCTTGGGGCTTGCCGGATACTACCGAAGATTTGTTGAAGGTTTTGCTCGCCTATCCGGACCTCTCACAGCTTTGACTCGGAAGAATACAGAATTTGTGTGGTCAGAGAAATGTGAGAGAAGCTTCCAGGAATTGAAGAACAGGTTGACGACGGCACCAGTGTTAGCACTCCCAGAACCGCATAAGCCGTTTGTAGTCTTCAGTGATGCGTCTAAGTTCGGTTTGGGTTGTGTCCTTATGCAGGAAGGACGGGTTGTAGCCTATGCATCTCGTCAGCTTAAGGACCATGAGAAGAATTATCCGACGCATGATCTAGAGTTGGCTGCGATTGTTTTTGCACTCAAGATCTGGCGGCATTTCTTGTATGGGGAAGCTTGTGAGGTATTTACTGATCATAAGAGCTTGAAGCATTTGTTTTCCCAGAAAAATCTGAATATGAGGCAAAGGCGTTGGCTGGAGCTAATCAGTGACTATCAGTGTGAGATCAAATACCACCCGGGGAAGGCTAATATAGTTGCTGATGCTTTGAGCCGGAAGTCTCATTTGGAAGATGAAGCTGAACCGTCGGAAATGGATTCGTTACTTTATGGGATGAGAAGGCTCCTTATAGAGAGTTCGCAGCAGGTAGAGATTCTGTCTTCAGTTCTTGACGTTCGAGTAACAGATTTTGAAGAATTGAAAGCTCTCCAAAGAAAGGATCCGAAGCTGCTGAACATCAGGAAAAGAGTCCGAAAATCTCGAGGGCCATTGCACTATAGCATGGATAGTGATGGGATACTTCGGTTCCGAGATCGCAGAGTGATCCCAAAGGACTCAGATTTCAAGGAACGGATCATGGCGGAAGCTCATGCGGCCCCGTATTCAGTTCATCCCGGCAGTACAAAGATGTATCGAGACTTGAAGAAAACTTACTGGTGGGATGGAATGAAGAAGGACGTTGCCTTATATGTGGAGAAATGCCACACGTGTCGTCAGGTAAAGGCCGAGCATCAGAGACCTGCAGGTATGCTCCAACCCCTCCCTATTCCTGAGTGGAAATGGGATGA
The DNA here is from genome assembly GCF_018687715.1 of Carya illinoinensis. NCBI lineage: Eukaryota > Viridiplantae > Streptophyta > Magnoliopsida > Fagales > Juglandaceae > Carya > Carya illinoinensis. The sequence goes on from NC_056765.1 coordinate 8,046,232, forward strand.
TATCACGATGGACTTCGTAGTGGGTTTGCCGAGAACACCTAGCGGGAAGAATTCTGTTTGGGTGATTGTGGATCGGTTAACGAAGAGTGCTCATTTTCTGCCTGTTAACAACACCGACTCTTTGGGTAAGTTGACCCGTTTGTATGTCAAGGAGATAGTGAGGCTACACGGCATACCAAAGAGTATAGTGTCGGATCGGGACCCGAGGTTCACATCGCAGTTCTGGAAGAGTTCGCAGGCAGCTTTGGGTACCAAGTTGAAGTTCAGCACTGCTTATCACCCGCAGACAGACGGCCAGTCAGAGCGCACCATACAGACCCTGGAAGACATGTTGCGAGCATGTGCCCTGGAATTCCAAGGGAGTTGGGAAAATCATTTACCGCTCATTGAGTTTGCCTACAATAACAGCTACCATGCGACCATTCAGATGGCTCCCTATGAAGCTCTTTATGGAAGAAAGTGTAGGTCGCCCTTGTGTTGGGATGAAGTTGGGGAGAGTAGGGTAATTGGACCCGAAATAATTCAGGAAATGCAAAGCCAAGTCTGGATCATTAGAGATAAAATGGCGGCAGCTCAGAGTCGCCAGAAAAGCTACGCTGATACCAGGAGGAGAGAATTGTCATTTGATGTTGGTGATTGGGTTTATCTTAAAGTCTCTCCCATGAGAGGTGTTAAGCGTTTTGGTAAGAAGAGGAAACTAGATCCGAGGTACGTCGGCCCTTTTCAGATTCTGGAGAGAGTAGGGTCCGTCGCCTACAGAGTTGCTTTGCCAGATTATTTTGGGGATGTTCATGATGTCTTCCACGTATCATCCCTGAAGAAGAGCTTTGGGCAGCAAGAGCCACGTTTCGTCGACCCGACAGGTATTCAGTTGCAACCGGATCTCACTTACGAAGTTGTTCCGTCGCAGATTTTGGATTGGAAGGAGCAACAGTTGAGGTCCAAGACGATACCTTTAGTTAAAGTAGCTTGGGGAGATCCGTTAGCTCAAGACTTCTCTTGGGAGCGAGCAGCGGACATGAGGGAGCAGTACCCGTATCTGTTTGAATGATGAAGGTATGTATTTTAATCTTGATCTCATTTGGTTTATGAGCGTTTATGTGGCTTGTTGTAAGTTGGTGGTTGATTTGCAATTTCGAGGACGAAATTGTTTTTAAGGAGGGGAAGATGTGATGACCCGCTTTTAAGTGTATTTTCGCTGAAGTATTTGTTTTTATTTAATTAATATACTAGTTATTTTATTTTAATGTATTTGCGTTTTTTAAAATTGGGTTTTAATTTAATTTAATTTATTTGAGGTTGTGTTTTATTTCTTTAAGCTGTTTAGTGGTTTTAATCTTTTTGGCGGTTTGTTTCGTTTTCCCGGAGTGAGGATTGGACCTCATCTCTTTTCACATCTTTTTCCCTTTTTTCTCTTTTTCCCTTTTTCTTTTTCCCTTCTTTTTCCTTTTTCCTTCTTTTCTTTTTCTTCTTTTTCTTTTTCTCTCTCCTCTCTCCTCGATTCGGACCCCCCCGAGCTCTCTCTCTCTCCTCCCTCTCCCTCACGCCGGCGCCACCTTCTCTCTACCTTACCGCCGCCGTCCGGCCACCAACCGGACCCCCACCGGTCCCATTCTCTTCCTCTCCCTCCGGTGCACCACCCCTCCAAAACCCACCCCCAACCGGCCGGCCATTTGGCCGGAAAAAGCTTCCAAAGGGCGCACGGATTTCACTCCGATCCGCCGCCGTCGCTCCACCTCCGGCCACCATTTCTTCACCACTTCATCACCGGTCCCTTGCCGTCCTAACCCACCCATTTCCGGCCTCCAACGAGCACCGGAGCAGCTCCCACGAGCTTGTTTTCCGATTTGCCATTTTCGGCCATTTCCGGCCATTCCGCCGCCACCCACGGCCGTCCGTCACTTCCAATAGCTTCACAACCACCTCTAGACCATTCCCTATCAATCCCGTGTCCTAGTTTGTCCCCGTTCAAAAGTGGGTTTTTCAGACCCACGGCCACAGTGAATTTTCACTGTGACGTTGCTGTTTTTCCGCCGTTTGCAACGCCGCTTGTTTTCTAAAATTGCCATATAGCGCTGTAAGTATTTTTCAAACCCTATTTTCAGATTTTAATATATATTGCTCATTCAATTATTTACTGTTGTTGGTTGTTGATTCCGGACTGAGTCCGAGGAGTTTCGGGGGTCGGATGGATGGAGGACGGAGTTGTCTGTTTTATTGATTTATGTTGGTTGGTTATTTTATTATGCATTGATTTGGCATTTCATGGTGCATGCACGTGTGTTTGTGGGATTGTGTGAAAAGCCTGTGTATTGGCGTGACTGGTTTTACGGGTGCGTGTGTATCACGAGCCCAAGCCGGGATGGGTTATTATCTCGGTGGAGCTCCTCTGGTCACTCGGGAGCGGAATAAACTGAGTGATGTCCCCTGAGTTGTCGAGAGAGATGACGGGAGCGGGGCTAGGGGATGCTTGGCTACGAACGTGCCGGGCATGGAACCGGGCATCGCCCTACTCACCGACTCCGTGGCCCTTCGCTGGCGAGGGCTAGAGGATGCTTGGCTACGCACGCGCGGGAGGCGCGGAACTGGGCATCGCTCGTTAGGTGTCACATGCGTGGTGGTACTCTGCGGTGTGACATTGGAGCCAGGGTGTGCGGATGACCCCTAGGGGAGGTCATGGCGTATACGGTTAAAATTGGATAATGGATTATGAGGCCAAATGGGACTTTTGGCGTGGGCCAGATGGACTTCTGGCGAGATATTGGGCCGGATGGACTTCCGGCGAGAAATTGGGCCAAATGGACTTTTGGCGGCCAAATGTGGCTTTTGGCGTGTTTTTCGGAAAGGATATGTTTTTGGGCCAAATGGGTTTTTGGCGTGCGTGGAAAACTGGTGTTTTTGGGCTTCGTGCATTGGGCATGTTTCATGCATCTTGTTTGAGTTATATGTGTTTTTATCTGGTAGTGTTTGGGGTTTTACTTACCTGCGGAACCATTTGTGGTTCCGTAGCTTTTGGTGCAGGAGTTGAGGATGAGGAGGAAGAGGTTGAGCCCGAGGATGCGGCTCCGCCGGGTTGCTGATGCTATCTTTTATATTTGTTTAAAACTGCATTTGTGTTTTGTAATATTTTATCTATGTATGTTTTAAACAGCTTGTATTACGTTAAGAAATTCTGGTACTTAGTTATGACCTTCTTTATCCGCTGCGTGTTTATCTGTACACATCTGTTGCCTTGCACACACCCGGCACCCGTCGAGGGGGATGGTGACCCGGGTTGTCACCATCCGGACGTCTCAATTTCCCCGTGTTTGGGCGTGGGGATTTGGGGGCGTCACAATATGCCTATAAATAGATCATTTGAGAGCTTCACATTTACAACACCAAGAGCATACAACATTCATTCAAAGCTTTCATTCTCTCTTCTCTAAGCATTGAGCCTTAATCCTTATTCATTTTGAGAGATATAGTTTGCGCTGTATTGTTCTTATTTCACTCATTGAGGAGTGTTTTCTGATAACCTACCCACTATCAGCTTTTGTATCAGAAAAATGGTGTGTATAACCCTTGTGCGTGTAGAAAGTATTCTACACGGGGAATAGTTGAATCACCACGTGTAAGGTGATTGCAAGTGTAGAGGGTGTTCTACACGGATCCTTTGTAGCGGTGTTGTTCAAAGGTGTAATAGGTTTCTATCTCCACCTGAAGGAGGTTGAATAGTGAATTTAGGAATCTTCAAGGGGTAGCTTGAGGCGAGGACGTAGGCAGTGGGGCCGAACCTCGTCAACATACTGAATTTGCTTCTCTCTTACCCTTACTCTTTATATTTATTGTTATTTCATATTTTGTTTATATTTTATATTATATATTTGATTTATAATTGTTATTTTTTTTAATACAACTCAATTCACCCCCCCTCTTGTGTTAGTCATCTGGGCAACAATTGGTATCAGAGCTAGTTGACCTGTACTGTTCATACAGGTAGATCACTCATGGGAACTCTCGCTTGTGACTGTGTGACCGAAGCAAGACTCTACAACCATGGGTGACGGTGCACCGGTAGAGACGGTGGCCGGCTAGTCTGGTAGGTACAATTGTTAGGTGATATAGGTGCGGCCTATGATCAGTAACAATTGGTATCAGAGGTAAGAGCTCTATTATAAGACTAACTATCTCTTGAGTTAAGATCTTATGGCTAACATTTCAGCTTCGTTTGGTGAAGGTCAATCTAGCAGTCGACCTCCACTCTTTTGTGGAGATAATTACTCATTCTGGAAAGTTAGAATGAGAATATTCTTTCAGGCTCAAGGTCAAGAAATCTGGAAATGTATTGTAAATAGACCTTATATTCCAACAAAAGTAGTTGATGGAGTAAAGGTCAAAAAGGAAGAAGAAGAGTTTGATCGTGAAGACGATAGACTTTATACTTTGAATTTAACTGCTATGAATTTATTATTTAATGCTCTCAATGGAAATGAGTTTAATAGAATAATGACTTGTGCTACGGCAAAAGAAATTTGAGATAAGTTGGAAGTTACTTATGAAGGAATTTCGCAAGTCAAGGAATCAAAAATTTATATTCTTACTCATGAATATGAAATGTTTAAGATGAATGATGATGAATCTATTTCTAGTATGCACACTCGTTTTACTAACATCATAAACAGCTTGACAGCTCTTGGCAAAATTTATTCCAAGGTGGAGATAGTAAGAAAAATTCTCAACTCTCTACCAAAACGCTGGGAATCAAAAGTGACAGCGATTCTTGAAGCTAGAGACCTCAAGAAGCTCGAAGTCAATGAACTCATCGAGTCACTTATCGCCCATGAGTACACATTGAAAAGAGGAGAAGAAGAAGGAAAGCCAAAGAAGAGCTTAGCACTTAAAGTTGTTCCTCATGAAAGTGAAAGTGATGAAGATGAGGAAAATAAAGATAAAGATGAAGAAGTTGCGATGATAACAAGAATAATTCAGAGGTTCTTGAAGAAAAATAGAACTCCTCCAAGGAAATCTTTCAAAAAGTTTTCCAAGAAAGATTCAGATAAAAATGACACTTTAATTTGTTATAAATGCAATAAACCTGGTCGTATCAAATCAGATTGTCCTCTGCTAAAGAAAGATCGAAACAAGGGCAAGAAAGCAATGAAAGCTACATGGGATGATGATTCAAGTAGTTCAGATAGTGAAACAAGCAATGGAGAATCAGCAAATCTTTGTCTTATGGCTAAAGATGACATTGAGGTAACAAATCTTGATAATATTGAAGATCCTTCATATGAAGAATTGCAAAATGTTTTAGAAGAGGTATATGAGGAATTTGAAAAATTGGGTATCAAGAATACTGCTTTGAAAAAGAAAAATTCTTATTTAACAAACGAAATTGAAATTTTAAGAAAAGAAAGTATCATTTTGAAAGATGAAAATCTTGAATTAAATAAGAAGAAAACCGATTTAGAAAATATTGTTGAAAAATTTACGAATGGAAAAAGAAATTTTGAAAAACTTCTTGGTAGTCAAAGATGTGTTTTTGACAAGGCAGGTTTGGGATATATGCCAAAACAAAAATACAAACCTTATAAAAATTTCTTTGATAATCATTTTACATCAAAGACTAATATTCAAAATTCTTTTCATAAAAATAATTTTGTCAAAAAAGGATATTATTATAATCATTCAAGTTTTTCATATATGTCACATGCTATTTACAATTTTTGTAATAGAAATGGTCATAATTATCATACTTGTCCTATTAGAAGAAATCATACAATGACTATTAGGGCCATATGGGTACCTAAAAGTCTTGTTTCTTCTAATACTAATAAATAAAGGACCCAAAGAACTTGGGTACCAAGAAAAATCATTTTAATTGTTTTTATAGGTATGCATGAAGTCTTCCACAAGCAAAAACAAATGGTTTTTAGATAGTGGATGTTCAAGACACGTGACGGGAGACAAGACTAAGTTCTTTGATCTTAGATCTAAAGAAGAAGGACACGTGACATTTGGAGACAACTCGAAAGGGAAGATCGTGGGAATAGGTAAAATTGGTAATGAATCTTCTCTCATAATTGAAGATGTTCTACTTGTTGAAGGTCTAAAACATAATCTTTTGAACATAAGTCAATTATGTGATAAAGGATTTACAGTTACTTTCAAATTGGATAAGTGCATTATTTTGAATGATCATGATTGTAATATTTATTTTATTGCTTTTAGAAACAATAATGTTTATACAATTGATTTTGAAGAAATTACCTCACAAGATGCTATTTGCTTTTCAGTTCAAAATGAAACTAGTTGGTTATGACATAGAAGATTAGGTCGTGCCAACATGGAATTTATTTCCAAACTTTCAAAAAATGATCTTGTGAGAGGTTTACCAAAAACATATTTTCTTAAAGACAAAATTTGTAATGCATGTCAATTTGGTAATCAAACAAAAACTTCTTTTAAAACTAAGAAACATATTTCCACTACTAGACCATTGCAACTGATACACATGGATCTTTTTGGACCAAATAGAGTTGCAAGTCTAGGAGGAAAATATTATGCATTTGTTATTGTTGATGATTTCCCTAGATATACTTGGATCATCTTTCTTGCTCATAAAGATGAGGCACATAATGTCTTTACCAAGTTATGCAAGAGAATTCAAAATGAAAAGGGCTATACTATTTCAAGTATCCGAAGTGATAGGGGAAAAGAGTTTGTTAATAAAAATATTGAAACTTTTTGTGATGAAAACGGTTTTGTGCATAATTTTTTTGCTTCTCGAACTCCTCAACAAAATGGGGTAGTAGAAAGGAAAAATAGATCTCTTCAAGAGATGGCAAGAACAATGCTCAATGAGAACAACTTGCCTAGTTATTTTTGGGCCGAAGCGGTAAGTACTGCATGTTATGTTATAAATAGAGTTATGCTAAGGTCTAAGTTAGATAAAACCCCCTATGAGCTTTGGAATGAGAAAAAACCCAACATTGGTTACTTTCATGTATTTGGATGCAAATGTTTTATTTTGAATGACAGGGATAATTTAGGCAAATTTGATGCAAAATCTAATGAAGGTATCTTTCTCGGGTATTCTACTAATAGTAAAGCTTATAGAGTATTCAATAAAAAGACTTTGACTGTACAAGAATCTATGTATGTAGTATTTGATGAATCTAATTCTTCACTCTCCAAGAAATCTATTGATGAAGAAACAGGAAGTATAAATAATACGGAAAGTCTCAATCTCAACAAAGAGAAAACAATAGAGGAAGTTCAACATGGAGCCATCAGGAAAGATCATCAAAATTTAATACAAGATGCAACCAAACAGTGGAAATTTGTAAAAGATCATCCAGTGGAACAAATTTTGGGAGAACCTTCACAAGGTGTAAGTACTCGATCATCTCTTAGAAATATTTGCAATCATACTTCTTTTCTATCTCAAATTGAATCCAAAAATATTGATGACGCACTTCTTGATGAATCTTGGATTCTAGCTATGCAAGAAGAGTTAAATCAATTTGAAAGAAATGATATTTGGACACTTGTTCCTAGACCCAAAAATCATACTATTATTGGAACAAAATGGGTTTTTAGAAACAAGAAAGATGAGTCCGGAGTCATTACTAGAAATAAGGCTCGACTTGTAGCCCAAGGTTTTAATCAAGAAGAAGGAATCGATTATGATGAGACATATGCACCTGTCGCAAGATTAGAAGCTATTCGAATGCTACTTGCATATGCTTGTTATAAAGATTTCAAACTTTTTCAAATGGATGTTAAAAGTGCTTTCTTAAATGGTTTTATAAATGAAGAGGTATATGTTGAGCAACCTCCAGGTTTTGAAAATCATATTTTCCCAAATCATGTTTTCAAACTCACAAAAGCACTATATGGACTTAAACAAGCTCCTAGAGTTTGGTACGAAAGACTTAGTGATTTTTTTTATTGAAAAAGGTTTTTCAAGAGGAAAAATCGACACAACTCTTTTCATTAAATATGAAAATGATGATATTCTTTTGATTCAGATTTATGTTGATGATATAATATTCGGTGCTAATAATGAAAATATGTGTCAAGTTTTTGCTAAGACTATGCAGGAAGAATTTGAGATGAGCATGATGGGAGAACTTACATTCTTTCTCGGATTGCAAATTAAGCAAGCAAAAAGTGAGACATTCATCAATCAATCAAAATATATTAAGGAATTACTGAAGAAGTTTGGGATGGAAAATGCTAAGGAAATTGGAACACCAATGAGCCCATCAACTAAACTTAATAAAGATGAATCCGGTAAGCCAGTTGACTCGAATATATATCGAGGTATGATTGGTAGCTTATTATATTTAACAGCCAGTAGACCAGATATTATGTTTAGTGTGTGCTTATGTGCACGCTTTCAATCATCTCCAAAAGAATCACATTTAATTGCAGTTAAGCGCATTCTTAGATATCTTAGTGGTACAATTAACCTAGGGTTATGGTACCCTAAGCACACATCTTTCGATCTAATCAGCTACACAGATGCAGATTATGCTGGCTGTAAAATAGATCGAAAAAGCACTAGTGGAGCATGTCATTTCTTAGGTCATGCATTAGTTTCCTGGTTTAGTAAAAAACAAAATTCTGTTGCACTATCTACTGCTGAGGCAGAATATGTTGCTGCGGGTAGTTGTTGTGCTCAAGTTCTCTACATGAAGCAACAACTTGAAGATTTTAAACTCAAGTATAATCACATTCCAATCAAATGTGATAATACAAGTGCTATAAATCTTTCAAAGAACCCAATACAACATTCTAGAACTAAGCATATTGAAATAAAGTATCATTTTTTTCGAGATCATGTGCAGAAAGGCGATATAATATTACAGTTCACAAACACACACGATCAGTTAGCAGATATTTTCACAAAACCTTTACCAGAAGATAGATTATGTATGATCAGAAGAGAAATAGGTATGATGCATGCTATGAATATCTCTTAAAAGATAGACCAGAGTCAATAAAAATAGAGATAGATTTTTTAAATACTTTTACATAAACTTGAGATTCTTAGCTTCATGTTTGAGACGCTCATTCTCTTCATACAATATCATGTCATTCTTATCCATGGGAACCGGCAAGCGGAATGAAGAATCTAATAAAGATTTCAACTGTTTATTCTTCTGCCGAATGATTCCTTCCCTTGTATGAGACTCTTGAACAATTCGTTGAAGTACAACAATTTGTTCTTTGAGATTTTCAACTTCATGATTTTTGGCTTGTAGCCGCTGAGAAAAAGCAACAATAGAGGAAGAGTAGCGAGTCCCAAGACTCACCAAGTCATAAATAGCATCAGAATCTGACTTATTAGTCATATTATTATTTTCCTGCTGCAACATGGCACCAATGGCAGCTGCAGAAAGGACAGGAGGTTGAGATGCAGAATGCCTCATGGATGGATCTAGAGAAATGTTAGAAGAATGAGCCATTGAGAAAAGAATAGAAGGCTTAAAACGAGAATGTTGAAAGAATGCAGATGAGTTATAGAGATGAGATGAAAACTTGATGCGGATTGGATGAACTTCAGGATTGATTTTATAGAGATAGCATAAAGAATAAGACAAGCTATCATCCAAGTCAAAGAGCAATGTATTTTTTTTTCCGATCGGTGAAAATGACATTTTTTTAGAAACTCGGAGCCTTCAATCTCGTTTATCAACAACATCAGACGATTTTTTTCAAATCTCTAGCCGCACTTGTCGGGTCACGAACGGATGAAATTTATTTATTTATCTACAGTGTCTACTAACGCACCCTTTTTTTCAGGTCCATTTACTTGTTGCGGATCCTTTTTAATGATGCCAAAAGGGGGAGAAGTGTTAGACTAGAACATTAACATTGTTTGAATTGCTAAACTTATTATATATACTTGGAATTATATTTATACTTTTACTTGAAAAACTAACGCACATTCTCAGGAGGAGCTTAAGTATTAATATAGGTTTCAGGTTCTATCAAGTATTTGTCATCATCAAAAAGGGGGAGATTGTTGAACCCAAGATTTCAAGTTTTGTGTAATTATATATTTACACATGGATTTTGATGATAACAAATGAATTCAAAGAATAAAGAAGTCTCAAGTTCAAGTTATCTACACAATGGAGTTAAGCACATCAAGGAAACAAGCATGAGCAAGAAGGGAACAAGTTCACATTAAAATTATAGAGTAATGTTGTAAATCTCTTCAAAATTAGAAATTAGGATTAATGCTCAAAATTAATATTTTATCATAAAGTATTAAAATATATTTTCCACATGTGTATGAATATTTTTGAAAATTAAATTTGAAAATTTTGAAAGATGATTGATTGTCATCTTTTGCATGTGCATGCCTTGATTAAAGGGTTGAACTTTGAAAATATTAAAGATGATTGATTGTCATCTTTCACATGTGCATGTTTTATTTGAATATTTTCAAAAGTGATTGATGCTTTTTTAGACTTATACAAAAGGTAGTTGATTTTGTTTGAAAATTTTGAAAAGTAAAATGTGCTCATTTTGTCATATACAAAAAGTAAAAGATTAGGTTTGAATTTTTTGAAAAGCAAAGTGTGCTCATTTTGTCATATGCCAAAAGTAAAAGATTTTATTTGAATTTTTTGAAAAAGTGAATGATGTTGTCTTTGACATGTGAATCTTTTTAAATTTGAATATGAAGTCTCATATGCCTATAAATAGATCATTTGAGAGCTTCACATTTACAACACCAAGAGCATACAACATTCATTCAAAACTTTCATTCTCTCTTCTCTAAGCATTGAGCCTTAATCCTTATTCATTTTGAGAGATATAGTTTGCGCTGTATTGTTCTTATTTCACTCATTGAGGAGTGTTTTCTGATAACCTACCCACTATCAGCTTTTGTATCAGAAAAATGGTGTGTATAACCCTTGTGCGTGTAGAAAATATTCTACACGGGGAATAGTTGAATCACCACGTGTAAGGTGATTGCAAGTGTAGAGGGTGTTCTACACGGATCCTTTGTAGCGGTGTTGTTCAAAGGTGTAATAGGTTTCTATCTCCACCTGAAGGAGGTTGAATAGTGAATTTGGGAATCCTCAAGGGGTAGCTTGAGGCGAGGACGTAGGCAGTGGGGCCGAACCTCGTTAACATACTGAGTTTACTTCTCTCTTACCCTTACTCTTTATATTTATTGTTATTTCATATTTTGTTTATATTTTATATTATATATTTGATTTATAATTGTTATTTTTTTTAATACAACTCAATTCACCCCCCTCTTGTGTTAGTCATCTGGGCAACACACATAATACACCCAATATTATTATTAGTATATGTTAAAATACAATACGCTATATAATACTAAGTGTCTCTAATAGCATATACTAAGTTTCTTATCAATCTATAATATTAAGTATTACTAATAGTATAATATTTTATTTAGTATCACTAATAGTGTTATACTTATAATTAGTATCACTATAAGTATAATACTAAGTATCACTAATAGTAGAATACTATCTATTATAGTATAGATAGCATAAATATATGAAAATTAAAAGTACTATAATACTTTATAATATATTTTAACTACTTGGTTTATTACTAATATACAAACTAAACATATTAGATATATGTATTTTATACTTATATTTAATGCAATGTTGTACTATATACTTAGGATACTACTTTATAATGCAATGCTTTACTTGAGACTATTTTATACTCATATAATGCATAATATATATACTATTATATATGTATATACTAGTTACTTACAATATATATATATATAAGTAACTAATTAAATACTCTGTATTATATAATATAGATATCTAATATATATTATATATACTAGTCCATAAATTTTTTATTAGTACTAATACTAGTACTAATAAAATTTTTTTACCTCTTGTACTTATATATATATATATATTATGAATTATTATATAATTCATTCGAACTTATATCCTTTCTATTCAAACGAAATTATGTTATATAAACTGTGATGCAGTTTCTTCTCCGTTCATTTCGTGCATCCTCTCATTTGAATCGTCCGATCGAATCCTTTGTGGTTCGCAGCCACAATGCCGCCACCAACTCCGACCAAGTCCTCAAATCTCCTACAACAAGAGGTATTGATAAAAGGGTTTTATTTTTAATGGTTGTTTCGCTGGTTTTGGGGGGCTCAGATTTTGAATCAATCCGACCCCATTTTGTTGTTTTAGGGCCAAATGACACAAAAATAATCGGTAGAAATGATAGGGCTTTACTCCTAAATGATTTCTACATATTAAAATCTTGGATTATGGTAAAAAAACTAATTTGTAAATTCGAGACTGAGTTGACTCAGCCATGTCTGTTTGGCTCAGTCCTGTTCGAATGAGCCTAAATTCTATTCGAATGAAATTCAAGGTCATTCAAATGGAATAGAAGTTCATTTGAATGGAATTTAGGTTCATTCAAATGGAGTTTTATGAGGTCATTCGAATGGACTTTCACTTCATTCGAATCAAATTTCAGGCCATTCGAATTGAATTTTAATCATTCGAACTAAAGATGATATTTGGCAGCCCTTATTCGAATGGATCGAAATCCATTCGAATAAAGGCTTGCAAACACTACAGCACAACATTTATGTTCTCTAATTCACTTTAATTAGATTACATAATTATTTTACAGATCAACAGTATACTAATGGCAAGCAGCAACGGAAGAAAACGTTCCCGATCCCAGACATGCCAAAGTAGCGAAGCAGCTCCTTCTCAGCCGGCCGTGAGGCTTATACTAGTTGAGCAAGAGATCATTCTGGATAACTTCCATGATCTCACTTAGGAGGGATAGAACATATATGACATCATTACCGATCGTGGATGGATCCCAGTCTATTGACAGAGGGGCACAGCATATCCTGAGATGGTTAGTGAGTTTTACCGTGCCATAGAAGAGCAGTCTGGTGATGCTCTGTGCTACAACTTAGTAATCCGGAGAGTGAGTATTATCTTATCTCCCTGCGTTATTGCTGAGTTTCTTTATCTGTGGCAGGAGCCTGTGCATATCCTGCAGTCGCAGCAGCGAGAGTAGCGATTGTACCATTTGGAGAGGACACACCAGTCACATCTTCATCGCCAGCGCCGGATGTACAGACCACAAATTTGGATGCTGGCTCGAATGATAGTGAGAGCGGCGATGAGGTACCTAATGATGGTCTCACAGACGATCAGGTTCGTGACCTTATGCAAGACCCTTCGGCTCCTCCATATGATGGCAGTAAAGTTATTCGATAGGCCGACTGTATGGCAATTTTTTAAAATGCTTAATTTGATTGTCGGGTATAATATTGATTCGAAAAATCACAAAACTGATTTCGGGATCGAGCGGGCAAGATTTTTGTTACGGTTAACACGGGAGGAGCAATTGATCTGGCATTATATTTCTTCCTCCGCATTCAAACAGAGTCACGCTATTACGGCGGAGATAGTCTACCATTTGCACTGCTGATATCTAACCTCCTACTCCAATCGGGGGTTGCAGTGATTTTGATTGAGCGGAGGTCACCACAGATGAGGCTCGTTAACAAGATCACATTCAGCAAGAGCAATGATCACTTGTCGAAGACTCATGCAGTACAGGATCAACCTCCGCCTACTGATCCAGCTTCTACTGCTGCTGCCCTTGTTGAGAGACAGCCTACTGAGACTACTTCGGATGAGGTATGAGTTATATTGGCGAAGCACCGCCAAATTATATTGAGGGACTTCATTCAGCCCATCATGGAGAAGTTTAAGGACCTGGAATGACGCATACATAGCTTACAGGAGAATTTTGATTTACTTAATAAATATGTATTGTTAGTTATTATTTTACTTTTTTATGTTGTATATATAGAATGTCTAACTCTTTTTGGGATATAATTAATGTATAGTATTTATTTTTAGTATTTGTTAGCCTCTTCATTGTTAATTATATTTTCTTCTCATTATATTTAATGTTTACAATAATTGAAAAAATGACACTATCTTTAAAGTAATATTTATTTAACTAAAATATTTTTAAATTAATTACATAAAATTAATTTATGAATTTGTAAATATTTTAATTCATTATAAATCATAATATATAATATATAGACATTTTTATTTACTTTGAAAATGATAAAAAATTAATAGAAAAAATATGTATTATTACAATTTTAACAATATATCTTTTTAATTAAATAATACCGTTCGACAATGTAATACTCATTCGAACCAATTATATTGCATTTGAATAGATTAATTATCTGTTCGAATAAATTTTATTAGTTTGAACGGTTTAGATTTTTGGAGACGATCTAATTCGTCCCAGAATCTCCGGTTCGAACTAATATGTATTAGTTCGAATGAATTTATAAGATTCTCCATGCTTTGAGAAGAAATTTAAATTTTGTCTCTGAAAAGTATTTTTAGGCCGGAACGAAATTTATTTCATTCCTAATAAATTTCATCCCTAAAAATTAAATTTCTTGTAGTGACAATAATAAGATGATCGAACCAGAACATATATTACTTCAAATGAACATCACAAAATTGCATGCATTCCAGTACCGTTGTTCTATATAAAATGGCTCATTTCGTTTAGAGCACTCTCAATGGCTTTTGTATTATATAAAAATTGTGAATTATTTGAAAAATTGTTCTAAAAATGAGTTCCACCCGACTATGTAAAATGAATTGTAAAATACATGAATTAGCTACAGCAACCCGCTACACGTAGCAGGTATTGTTTATGCTGTAAAGTTTTATTATTTTTATTTCATTTACTCATTCATTTTCTTTTATTTTGATTTTTACCATGTAAACAAATTTCTTTTTATTATTCATTATTTAAAACATATATATATATATTTCATTTTCTTCTAAAAAAATATCTTGAAATTATTTTTAAACCAAATTATTCATATTTTGATTTTATGTTTAATTTTTAATTGGCTCATATATTTTTATTTTACATGGATAGGATTGAATTATTTTACATTATATATAAAAAAAATTGCAAATATAAAAACAAAATATGGATATTGTACATGTAAATTTATTGGTAGTAAGGAAGTATTTAAAAAGAATAAAAAAGATTAATATTTAAATAATATGAAAAAAATATATAAGCTTATATATGATATATTGTAAAAGTTATTATGTAAAATAAAAATAAAATAAAATTTGATGATATATTTTAAAAAATAAAATAAAATAAACCATTAAGAATGTCCAGTTGCAAGAATAATTAATTATATATGTGCTTACCTAAGCGAAAACTCACATAGAGAAAAGGAAAAATGACCCTAACTTTTTCTCTCCATGCGAATCCTCAGTGAAAAATATTAGTTGAATTGATAAAGATGATGATTGAATTTTTTATTTTTATTTTTAATTTTTTACTGAATGATTAAAAAATTAAATATTAATAAATATTATTTTTTAAAAAAATTTATAAAAATATTTAAAACTATATAAAAAATATTAAACTAAAAGAAGAAAAAAATATAATTGCATTTATCGGTTAACTGCTTCGATTATATATCGTCCATTCATCAATATTGGCCGACGGAATAGGACATCGACCCTTCAACCAATCATCTATCAACAAGACAAGTGTCCTTAAGTTGGTTGAAAACGTCTGTGGAACGGCTACAACGACATTCAGATGGGTGTACACTGGTGATTTTCTTTTAATGTGTATGGGCCATTACAATTTTTTCCTCCAATTAACCACTAACATATTTTTCTTTCTTTTGTGTAATACCAAAAAAATAAATATTTCTTTGCCCTAATATATATATATATATATATATATATTATCTTTAACATTTTTTTTTTATGTGTGAGCCATAGTCTCATTGAAAACAACATATAAATTATTTAACTAAATGAGATAGCTCTTGTAGAGTAAGGGTTCATAATCTTATTCTAATACTATTTGAACTCACTATTTTTCTTAAAAGTTTAAACTGATCATAAGAAGAAGTTTAAATTGGTAATTTGTTGGAGTGTCGACACGATTTGATGACTCAAACCAATAAGAATGCATTATTATTTTTTGGTGGATTTTAAAGGAGGCTTAGGCCATAGAGCACAGGCTTGGGTTGCTGCCCTCAGAAAAAAATTTTGGCACTATTTGTGACTCGATAAGTGCCTGCATGCAAAATGTTCACTTGATGTTCGGAGGATAGTTGCTCGAGTGAAGCAAAGAGTTCACTCAAATCTCGCTCAATAGGTCATTTGAGCAAACTTCGGATAGAGTTTGCTCAAGGCGCTTTTGATACTCCGCTTGAATGAATAACACAAAAAATAAAAATTAGGGCTTCCACCGTGTAATACTATAAATATGTATTTAATGAAAAGTATAGCTAGTTCTGAACAGTGAATTTCACTCCGAAGTGTATTTTGTGATTCACATTGCCGAGCCACGTTTTGTATTGTGTAATAGTTTATTTGTTTCTTCTCATTTATTTTTTATTTTCTGTCATCATTTTCACAATAGCGGTAGATTTTATTATTATATATTTAACAACAGAGAGGGGATAAATTCTTTTACAAGATGCATCCAATTAAGTAAAATTTTGTAGTACGATTTTATAGAGACTTTTGAACTTGGAAAACCAATTATATGTATGGGGTGGAGGGAGGCTACTAGCTCAGAAATGACATTTTCTTTTGAAAAGTTCTACTTATCATTCCCTACACCACATACCAACATGTAATTTATCATTTTTACTCTTCAATTTAAACACACGTATATATGCATGTTTAAACAGAATGACAAAAATTATAAATCATATATTAGTTGTAGTGTGGGGATGATGTGTAGCATTTTTCCTTTTTTTCTGTATTGTAAAATGATCGTTTTTTCCTATACTCATAGTGCATCTAAGTGTGTGTATATATATATATATATATATATAATATGTATATATGTAGTTGGTGGGGTGGGGTGGGGTGGGGGATGAGCAATTTGATAAATTAATTAATTCATGTTCATGCATGAAACCCAACCTATAAATTAGATAGACATTGCTATCTAAATAAGTTGAAAAATACATAGATAAAAGAGCTAAGAAACTGAGTACAACAAAGAGAACATGAAAAATTAAAATAACAAAAATTCAGAAAATTATAGAAATCATGCGATTCAGATTCAAAACTACAAAAAGATTATTGGGGGTTAAAAAACCTACAATTAAAAATGCCACTGATCACATTCCATACTAAAATCATGGTTAGAGCATACTGAAATGAATATATAGAAGAGGTTGAAATCTAAAGCGATATATATATATATATATATTTATATAGGAGTGGAGTGTGATAATTGAGTTGGAAGAAACTTCTTCCAATCTATCTGTAAATATGATAAGTATTTATTAAGCTTAAAACTCTAACTTAATAAAAAATAAAAAATTATTTATATATGCAATCACTTTTATATAGTTTTTATACATTTCACTACTATAACTGACTGCATTACTACCATAATTTATGCATTTGTCACATGCTCAAGGAATACATGCCAATTTTTCAAATGGGTTTGAGAAACGTCACGTTAGATCAGGAAAAATGTCATTATCTATCGAACATAAACAATATTGGAACAACGTTTTTTTATTAAAAAATCTTGGAATGACCATTTTGTCCTTGGACTCAATAATTGATCATCAGCTTGCCGGTGAGGTGAGGAATATGCTAATAATTAATATTGTTGGGTTTTTTTTTTTCCTTTCTAATTCCCTCTTTGCAAGCATCCAAACAACAATATCGGAAAAATGTTTTTGTTTCTCACTGTTAAATAACTACTTTGCATGTTTCAAAGGGGCTGGAAATGGGGATTGGGTTTCAAAGATTTGTATGTTTTTATAAATTGGCTTTGTTAGCCAAACAAGGCTAGCACATTTTGCAAGAAACAGGCTCTTTGTTGTATAAAATTTTCAAAGCTAGATATTTTCCCAATGATTCCTTTTTAGAAGCTAGACTAGGAACAAATCGATTTTTTGCTTGGCGAGGCATTTGGGAAGCCAAGAAATTATTAAGGCAGGGTTGTTCATGGAAGATTGGTGATGGGAAGACTGCCAAGTTGTGGAAAGATCCTTGGATCCTTAGACACCAAGCTCTGATGCAGGAAAACATTGATATTAGAGATGATCTTAGAGATGCATCAGTGGATAGCTTGATAGAGACTCATACCAAAGATTGGAAAGTGGATCAGATTCAAGCTCTCTTCAATCCAAACCTTGTTGCTGATATTATGAAAGTGATTATCTACCCTGCTGAACAACCATATAAGTGGATTTGGTCACATGAAAGAAGTGGCAATTTTAGTGTAAGGAACTGTTACAAGCTTTTTATGGAGAAGAGAAAGGGAATGTTCAAATTCTAACCAGCAGCAACTACTCTAGAAGGCCTTGTGGAAATTGAAAGTCTCAAACAGAATCAAAGTCTTTGCTTGGAGGGCTTGCAAAGAGGGATTACCTTTACAACAAAATTTGCACAAGAGACATATTGCAACAAAAGCTTCTTGCTACTTTTGTAAGTAAGGGGCTAAAAATCTTGCACATGCTCTATTTTATTGTCCAACTATCTTTTTACCTAGATTTCTTATGTGCATGTGCTGCAATTTTTGGAAAGAAATATGTCTATTGTGCAGGTTGCCATGAAGGTGGTAGAGAAGGCCAAAAAAGGAGAGTTATCTTTATTATTTTCTCTTGCTTGGGGATTCTAGTGGAGAAGGAATCAGATAGTGCATGATCAGAAGGAAATTGAGGTAGGTACAATAGGTTATTGACTATGCCCTTTATGTGCACAAGTCATCTAAAGAAACCAGACTACTACCAATACCAAAGCACATGGTTCGAGCTTATTATGATTGGGAACCTCCACCTACAAATTGGTTGAAAGTCAATGTTGATGGAGTTGCTTTTGGTGACATTCATGAAGCAGGAGAGGGGCTGGTGCTTAGAAATGCAAATGGTGATGTTCTCTGGGTAGCTATCAAGGTTGAAAATGAAGTGATTAATGTTGAAGCTTTTGAATTAATAGACATACTTAGAGCCTTACAACTGTGTGAAAGCATGGGAATTCATAAGTTACTGGTGGAGTGGGATTGTTTAATGGCAATGAAATTGCTAAATGCAGAAATTGAAGTTGTAGCTCTGTTGGATGCTTTGGTGCTCAAAATCAGAAAGTTACAATCCTTATATGACAAGTGCCAAGTACAACATGTTTATAGAGAAGGAAATCGGTAGCTCACAAGCTTGCCCATTATGCATGGAATGTTGAGAATATCTCAATGTGGTTTGATTGTTTTCCATACTCTCTTTCTCAAGCCATTTAGTTTGATAAATGTCTATAAGAACTTTATTCTATTAATGAAATGTTTGTGTTTCCTATCAAGAAAAAAGAAAAAGAAAAAAGAAAAGTAACTACTTTGGCATTGAAATCACAATCAATTAGCATTTTTGGGTGAGGAAAAAGTTATTTTTGGAGGTTTTTTGTCATTTCCACCTTTTCTCCTCCTTTGTAATATTAATATTTCCTTCAATGGATAAAATAGGATGGTTGCTTTAGCCAATTCTTTTTTTTTTTTCTTTTTTTTTTTTTAAATCTTTCCATTTGCAAAACATAAGGCTATATATACATGTAGAATGTAAACTAAACCATGCAACCCTTAGTAGGTGAATTGGATTTCCCTCTTTGGAAACTAAAAATAAAAAATAAAAAATAAAAAAGTAACTATTCTTGGACCCTTTTAGAAAGGGAAACTCCTACTTCTTTATAGAAAGTTCAATAACATTTTCCGATCAGTGTTTCTACTAAAGAGAAGGATGGAGCCTTGTGCATAAGTTTCTCATCCTCTGCTCTGTTCATTTTCTAGCATTTGTTTGTGTACAAGTTTTTTTCTGCTTGTATTTTCATTCCCTCCTCTCCACCAATTCGGTTTTGGTCAGATATACCATACTCTGGTAGCTAACTGCCCGTACGTGCCCCACCCTGCAATGCTCCATTGATCTATCGAAACCGTTGCAAAAATCTTAGCTTGTGATACTCACACGCAGCTTGTTCTGCGCATGGCTGTCACATGCTATTGCACCAAAATGCATTTGATGGTTATACGAGTTGTACTAGTAGATTAGCGACCTTTAGATCTTCCAGATCTGATCTATCCCATCTCATAATCACCGGCATGTGGTCACCATGTGATGCCACAGGCAAGCTTGAAGAAACTCAGTCTGTTGCAGTCCATCCCATTTGATGCCGATCTTCCTATTATGATTTTGCTTTCCCTAATCGATGATCTTGAAAAAGGGAATACTAGTCTCTTTAGGAAATATCTTAGAACAACAAATTGCACTGTGCCTTTAGCATCCATCGCCTCTGGTAGACTGGCAGTGGTATCGTAGTTTGCACAACTGTGTGAATTGTAAACAACAGTAATTTAAGAAGATGCCCTCTTTGCAGGGTATGGGTGTGGACCAAGTTCTTGGACTTAAAACCTGATTTATTTTTTACTTTTGCATTGTAGTTGTTGTAATTGGGTGTTTGTTAAAGAACCCACCCCTCCTCATATGTCTCATTTGAGTTGTGTTATATAACCTCATTCTATTCACTCAACCTCTACACACCAACCTACGTGGCTTTTTAACTTTAAAAAAAAAAAAAAAAAAACTTCAAATGTGCATTTTGAGTAGGTTGCAAATTCAATTCAATTCCCCCCTATTTTGTTCTCCCTCAACTCGTCCTTTAGCCGGCTTCACCCTTCACCCGCACCGTGTGGCTCCATCACTTCAACATTGTGTGGCTCCACCATCAAGGGTAACAAAAGTTTGAAGCTTCTCCGGTTTCACCATTTTTGCACGGCTTCAATCCTCTGTTGGCATTCTTGCTGCCAACACCCATCATCTATCGTTTGGCTCCGCCAACAAGGTAAGAAATGAAAGAAAAGGGTTTTTATTTTTCTCTTTTCGTTTCATCACTCCATTTCTAGCATTACTCATATTTTGTATTTTTGTGTTTAATGGATCTATGATTTTTCATTTGTTTGATTTGCGTTTTGTGGGGTTTTTGGGTTGTTGATGTTGTATACCATTCATTGATTTTTTGGTTCCTGATTTTGTATACCATTCATTGGTTTTTGGGTTATTGATGTTGTATGCCATTCACTAGTTTTTTGGTTGCTAACTTCGTATACCATTCATTGGTTTTTGGTTTGTTGATGTTGTATACCATTCACTGATTTTTTGGTTGTTGATAACATCTAAAATTGTGTAGCTAATTAAATATTAAATAAAACCAAGATTTAGTTAGCAAAGGAACATGTTCTGCTTGCTAAGGTCATCTATATTGGCCAAAGGAACATCATTTCACCAATAAAATTAGTTAACTTTATCCATTTTAAAATTGATTTATAAAATAAAATAAATTTGAATGTGATTAAGACATATATAGCTATGGTCTTGAAAAAGTTGGACTTCAAAAACTATATAGGCTGAAAAAATAATAAACCAAGATATTCGTACTCTTCATTTCTAACTTCTCTAAGGCCTCATTTGGATGTTACTTTTGAGTTTAGGATTAGTCTATGATTAGTCTAAGGCCTCATTTAGTTGTGTCTTTTATCGTTTTGCCAAAAAAATTTGTTGCTTTTGCATGAAGATACTTAATAAGAAATTATAAACTTTTTAACTCCAAAAATTGTTAGCCATCTCTCTCATCCTCGTTTGCTCTTCTCTCTCTCTCTCTCTCCACCTTTGCTCCATCATTATCCTCTCACTTTCCATTGTATTTTCAACCAAAAGTATTTGCATTTCACAACATGCAAATATTGTTTGATAAGTTATGTAAGTTTGATCACTAATTATTGTTGAATGTGACATTGTGTAATCTTTTACAATTACGTTGGTTTGGTTGCTAAGATTAATTATCGTTCTCAAACTTAGTTGAAATAGCGTGATGGGTTAAAAAGAAGATGGAAGGCCACCCATGCCTTCAACATCGATTTCATCGAATTAGGTATGATACACATTGGTTAGTTGAAAATGTCATTAATGTTTTATATTGCGGCATTAAGTTAATGCATTTTTTACACTTTGTTATAGGGAGATTATGGTCCGCTACATCCATACTACCTACTATATATGCTGCAATCAAATACATATCTAAATCCATATCTATAAGCTTGGGATAGTCATATAGACATATGTTTATTTTATTGATTTTTTTTAGTTGTGTAATTTTATCAGAGGGGTCCATGTCGTAGTTTTGACTCATCACTCATGGCCTTAGCTAGGCTTAGCTAGCTAATGAAGTGCATGTGTATGTTTAAAGTTTTGGACCTTTGGTCTCTTGTTCAACTAGAAGTGGGATATAATAAAAGATGCACACCTTTGCAATCTTAAGATTGATATTATGATCACCAGCTTTCCCTTCTTTTATCCTTAAAAGAATTGATTTGACCAAGCCAAAGCACTAACACTCCAAATTCCTCGAGGACATCTTTTTATCTATTTTTTTAATCTTTTTTTTTTTTGTTCAGTTCAAGATGATAAAGTTGGACCGAAGGTCGAAGAAGCACTAAAAGGGACTTCTTCTCCTAGCTACTTGTTCAAAGAGGGGGAAAAGAAGAAAAAACCTTCTTTACAGACCATTTAGTCACTTATGAAAGTTTGATACTGTTGATATCATTTCTACAACTGTTAACCTTTCACACTTTTCTGGCTTTGTAGATTATACCCATCACAAAACACATTTCAAAGGACCAAAACAGTACTCTTTCTTCTTCGTAATAAGATAAGACTCAAAAAGAGAAATTATGTTGCCTTCAATTTCAAATCCAAATACCAATCTATGAAGAGACCATCACAACAAGTTTTTGCACACATCTTCAATAAAATACCAACTCAAACAAGTACAAGGAGGTATGGATATAAAAAACCTTTTAACTCATCTCATCTAATTATTATAAATTTTCTAAATTTCCATACAAAATAAAATAAATAATATTTCAAAATTTTCAAAACTCAAAATAATAATAATAATAATATTAAAAATTAATATTCTAATTAATAATGTTTTATTATTCTTTTTAGCTACGTGCATTCGATTCTTTATAATATAATGTGTAATTTCAACATATACTGATGCCACCATATGGACCAACTATGGCTTATCTTCTGTTCAATAATCCAGAGGGTTTGAGAGGAGTTCAAGATACTATCCAAGTAGTATTTTTTATGTTTTAAAAATGTTTCTTCTACGTGCGTGCAATGGAGTCTTTTTAACACAGTTGGCTATTACAACATCCGAAAATTTCACCATTTCGACCAATTATGCTCTACCATTCATCGAGAAATTTGAAGGACTTGAGACCAGTTCAATATACGATCAAGGTAGTATCTGTTTATGTTTGAAAAATGTTTTCCTGTACATGAGTGCATTCGATTTATTCTAACTTAGTGGGTATTTGCAGCACTCAGCGATGCCACCATGCGGACCAACCATACCCTACCCACACTGCCCAAGTCATTCATCACCTATGTCATTTAGTACTGAAAGTGAAAAGAATGTTAGAGGTACATCACAACTAAATGAACAAACTTTGTCATATTCCTTTCTGGGACACTGTGTCCGATGAGTTAATTTTAAATGTATATAATAAAAATGCTAATCTAAACGTAAATATTATTTTTAGAAACTTAATTCGACATCAACATAAAGCCGAATGTGGAGGGGATGAATGAAGTATCAAATGATGATGAACGAGTTGAGCCTCTAAAATCTGGTATGGTGTTTACAACTGGTAAAAAGGTTTTAGCATATTACAAACGATATGCCAAGTAAGAGGATTTTGGTGTTATTACAAAAAGGACAAAGAGAGAGGTAGATGGGAGTGCGAAGTATGTGACGATTAGATGTGCACGTGGCGGAAGGTACTATTTTAACCACAGTAATTTATCAAAGCCACGACCAAGAATTAAAATGGGTTACAAGGTGAAGATAAATGCTCACTTAGTGAATGGGGTATGGGTTTTGACTACTATTGATCTAGTTCATAATCATAGTACTGTTAGTCCACAAAAGTCTAGATTTTTTAGATCTCACAAATGTTTAGATGAATATAGTTAGAGAATGCTCGACTTGAATGATAGAGCGGGTATTCATATGAAAAAGAATTTCCAAACACTTGTGACTAATGCCCCAGGGGTGGGGGGTTGAGAATTTAGAATTTCAAGGAAAAGATTGTCAAAATTTTATTGACAAAGCTAGATATTTGAGACTAGATAAAGGAGGTGGTGAAGCATTGAATGACAACTTTAAGAGAATGAGGGAGATGAATGGCGGCTTTGTGTCCGTAATGGATGTGGATGAAGAGTTCAAAGTCAGGAATGTGTTCAGGGCTAACGCACGAAATTGAGTGACATATGAGTATTTTGGAGATATTATCACGTTCGATATGACGTACCTAACAAATAGGTACATGATACAAGTACTTTCATGTGGTTGTTTCAAGCATGGTTATAGTGCATGAATGGACAAGCACCCAAAGCAATCATACTAGACCAAGACTGGGCAATGAAGAGTATGATTGCCATTATTTTCCCGAACAACCGCCATAGATATTATCTTTAGCATATAATGTGAAAACTGCTTGAGAAATTAGGATCCCACTCGAAATACAACATAGGATTGAAGACTGACATTCAGATTGCACTCTATAATACACAGAGTTGTGAAGAATTTGAGGAGAAGTGGGGGCAATTACTTTATAAGTATGACCTTACTATTTATGCATGGTTGCAAGGGTTGTACAATGAGAGGTCATTTTGGATACTACTTTACTTGAATGGTGTATTCTGGACTGTTATGAGCACTACACAACTGTCTAAAACCATGAATGCCGTCTTCGAATGGTTTGTGCATTATAGTACGACATTAAATGAATTTTCGATCAATTTGATAATGTTTTGAGGAAGAAGGTAGAGGTGGAGACGACAACTGATTTCCATTCTTCCAACCAAACGATCTCATGTATATCCCTAGTTTCAATCATTATACATGAATGTGAAGTTTAAAGAGGTCCAATAAAAGGTTTGTAGATGATTCTATGTCACCTTGCACTTGTCAGGACACAAGGTTGCATTTCCACCTTCGATATTTTTGAAGAAATTTCCATCTCTGATGAACATGTAAAAATTATCAAGTGCTTAGTTTACTATAATGAAGAGGAGTGCGAAGTTAAATGCATATGTGCCCTGTTTAAAATGAGAGGAATTATCTATAGGCATGCATTTAAAGTCTGTCAGATGAAGTAAATTCATGTGCTGCCAGATAAATATATATTAGATCGATGGAGAAAAGACTTAAAAAGGAGATACACACTGTTGAAAAGTTGCTATGATGACTTACAGGTCAAAGCAGATGCACGGCGGTATGTAACAGAAAGTTGAAGTTGGATTCTAGGTTTTGGAAGAGAAATACAGCGGAGAGAAAAGTGCTCTGTATATTGAAGTTCTTGAGTTACAAGCAAAGTAAAAAGTAGTTTCCTGTACATAAAAGATCTAACGTATATACTTGGCTAGAGACTGTACATGTGTACATTGCATAAATATTAAGTCTCCCCCTCAAGCTAGACTATACAAACTTAGGAGTCCAAGCTTGCTAACAAGAAAATTAAATCTGTCATGAGTAAGAGATTTAGTAAAAATGTCAGCTAACTGAAACTGTGTAGATACATGCAAAGTTTTGATAAAACCAGCTTGAAGCATGTCTCGAATTAGGTGGCAATCTATCTCAATATGCTTTGTTCACTCATGAAAAATAGGGTTTTCAGCAATGTGCAAAGCAGCCTTATTATCACAATATAACATAGCAGGAGACTTTACTAAAATTGGAAAGGCTTGAAGTAAAGCTGTAAGCCATTTGAGTTCATAAGAAGTAGTAGCCATTGAACGATACTCGGCTTCAGCAGATGAACGAGACACTGTCACTTGCTTCTTTGATTTCCAAGCAATAAGGGAATCACCAATGAAAATACAAAAACCAATAACTGATCTTCTAGTATCAGGGCAACTAGCCCAATCTGAATCACAAAAGGCTTTTAACTGAAGAGAAGATGAGTTGGAAAAGAAAAGACCTTGTCCAAGTTCAGCTTCACATATCTCAGTACCCGAGTTGCTGCATCAAGATGAGATTGACATGGCTTGTCCAAAAACTGACTTAATGTATTTACAGCATAGGAAAGATCTGGCCAAGTTATTGTCAAGTAAATAAGACGACCAATAAGCCTTCTATATGAACTAGGATCAGCCAACACATTATTATCTTCCTTGGATAGCTTGCAAGTCTGATCCATAGGAGACTAAGCAGGTTTAGCAACCAATAAACTTGAATCTGAGAGAAATTCCAAAGCATATTTAAGCTGACAAACAGATATACCAGTGGAACTTCTAGCAACTTCAAATCCTAGAAAATATTTAAGATTTCCTAAATCCTTAAGCTTGAACTTAGAATCAAGGAAGGACTTGAGGGCAGAAACTAAAGAGGAGTCATTGCTAGCAACAACAATATCATCCGCGCAGACCAAGAGAGCCATAAAGGAAGAACCCGAGATCATAGTGGAGAGAATAGTCTGACTTTGATTGAACAAATCCATAAGCAATAAGGTAGTGGAAAATTTGGAAAACCACTGCCTAGAAGCTTGTTTTAACCCATATAGGGCTTAACCCGTGCATCATTGGGTTTGGCAAAACTAGGGGGCATCACCATATACACTTCTTCATGTAATTCTCCATGAAGAAATACATTATTAACATCATGCTGTTGTAAACACCAATTTTGAGAGGCAGCAAGAGCAAGTAAACATCTAACAGTAGTGAGTTTTGCCACAGGGAAAAAAGTATCAAAATAATCAATCCCCTCTTATTGAGTGTAACCCTTGGCTACTAATCTAGCCGTGTATCTCTCCAAAGTACCATCTGACCTAAGTTTGCACTTATAGACCCACTTAAAACCGATAGGATGTTTTCCAGGAGGAAGTGTAGTTAAGGTCCAAGTGTTATTTGCTTCAAGAGCAGAAATCTCAGCTTGCATAGCTTCTTTCCAATGAGGAATTTTAATGGCTTGAGAAAATGATTTAGGCTTAGAATGAGATGAAGTAGGTAAAGTAAAAGCTAAGTGAGATGGGGAAAGTTTAGAATAAGAGATACAAGAAGAAAGAGGATATTTAATACCTTTTTGTGCAGAAACAGTACCATCATCCAGGGAAGATTGATGAAGTGGATGCTGAAATGAAGCCAAGTTACAATGGTAATCTTGCATGTAATGTGGTTGCTTATGAGACCTTGATGACCTTCGAAGAGTATGGGATGGGGCTGGAATTTGAGGATCTGAGGAATTATTTTGATGGAAATTAAAATCTATAGATTGAGTAAAATCTGTAGAAACAGATAGAGGAAGGGAAAATGGAATTGGAAGAACAGGATTAGGTATGAAAGGTGTAGAAGGAGCAGAAATAAATGAGAAATTTGAAGTAGTTGATTTAAAAGGAAATGTGTTTTCATGAAAAATCACATCTCTGAAAATATGGACAGTACGATGAAGAAGGCCATAAACTTTATAACCTTTTACACCAATGGGATAACCAAGAAAGATGCAAGGCTGAGCTCTAGCATCAAACTTGGTTTTATGAGTAAGAACTGAAGCATAGCAGAGGCAGCCAAATGTTTTCAAGCATTGATAACTTGGTTTAACAGAGAATAAAATTTCATGAGGAGATTTGTGATTTGGTAATAACATGGACTGCAGTTAGTAGACTGTCACTCTAGAATTTTAATGGTAAAGAAGATTGAAACATGATAGCTCGAGCAATATTAAGAATATGCTGATGTTTTCTCTCTACAATAGCATTTTTTTGAGGAGAATAAGGACAACTCTTTTGATGTAAAACACCATGAGTACTAAAGAATTGTTTCATGTCAAACTCAGGCCCATTGTCAGATCTAAGGACCTTGATGGTGCATTGATATTGAGTTTGAACAAATTGGAAGAAGGATTGAATGTAATTTCTAGCTTCTGACTTAGACTTCATGAGATAAACCCATGTACATCGACTAAAATTATCCACTAGAGTGAGGAAATAACTGAAACCATTATATGAAGTTATTGAATAAGGTCCCCAAATATCACAATGCACCAAATCAAATATAGAGGAAGATGTTGAACTACTAATAGGAAAAGGTAATCTTTTCTATTTTGCAAGAGGACAGATTTTACAAGAAGAGTGACTTGAAACTGAAATGAAAGATTCCTTGGACAATTCCTTAGGAAACTCATGAAGTAAAAATTTCATTCGAGAATGAGATACATGTCCTAGTCTACGATGCCATATTTCAAAGGCATTATTATTGACAGTAGAACTAAAATTACAAGAAGAAAAACAAATTGAAGAATCATCAATAGTCTTTTGTGAACCTTGCAGTAAATGATAAAGGCCTCGAGTTTCTTTACCCACTCCAATCGTCTTCCAACTGGAGAGGTCCTGTAGAAAACAAAAATTATGAAGAAATATGAAACAACAAGGGATTTGAGAAACTAATTTGCTTACTGAAATGAGATTACAATGAAAAGAAGGAACATAGAGAACATCTTTAAGTAATAAAGATGTAGAGAGTTGAACATTACCAATATGAGTGACTGGAACAAACTTACCATTTGGCAAATGAACTAAAATATTAATGGAAGAAGGAACAGAAGTAAACAAATGAAGGGAGCTGATCATATGATCAGTTGCACCCGTGTCAAAAATCCAGGAATGAATGGAAGATTCCTTAGAAAAATCTTTATTCACAGAATAGATAGATGAATAGGAAAGAAGAGAAGAATTTTTACCTGAAAATGATGGAACATTGGAACTTGAAGGATTGTCAGATGATGAAACGATACCTACATGATTAGCAGATGGTTGATTTTGTAGATTAAAGGATGAATTATGAGAAAGAGATTGAGATTAAAGCATGGAGATAAGCTGTTGACACTGCTCCTAAGAAAAAGGTATGACTGGACCAGAACTAGGTGTAAGAGCATCAGTGCAAACCTGATTGGCTAAAGGAGGTCCAGATGCTTGTTTGTTCTTGGTGAATTTGAAGCCAGGTGGAAAGCCATGAATCTGATAACATTTATCAACTGTGTGACCTTGAATCCCACAGTGGCTGCAATAAGGCTTATCCTTGCTTGAATTGTACTGTTTTCCAATGAACTTGTGTTGAAATTTAACCGGCTGAGACTAAGTAACCATAACAACAGGTTCAGATGCAAAATTGCTAGGAAGGGATTGGCTGATCTGACGTTGTTTTTCTTCTTGAAGGACAAGTGAGAAAACTTTGTTGATAGGGGGAGAGGATCAGACAACAAGATCTGACCTTGAATATGAGCAAAAGAGTCATTAAGACCCATTAGAAATTGTAAAACATATTCTTGATGATGAAACTCCACTACAGTTTTCATAGCACCACAAGAACAGGTCGGTAATGGACGATAATTCTGCATTTCATCCCATAGTGCCTTCAAATGAGTAAAATACGCACTGACGGACAACTGTTCTTGACTCAGACTAGAAATAGCCTTTTCGGAGTTGAAAAATACAAGGGCCATTGCTATGAGAAAAACGTTCTTGAAGATCTTTCCATACATCAGCAGCAAATTCAATGAAAATAACACTAGCAGCAATATCTTTGTTCAGAGAATTCAAGATCCACGAAAGGACCATTGTATTACAACGAATCCAAGAATTCAAGAAAGGATTATCCTCAAAAGGTTTCAACAAAGTATCATTGACAAAACCAAATTTATTTTTAGCAATCAAAGCCATAGTCATTGATCGATTCTATTTATGATAATTTTCATCAGAAAGGGGTTGAGAAACGAGTTGAGCACCTGGAGTATCACCATTGTGTAAAATGTATGAACTGGAGGCATCTTGATCTGGAGGAAGAGGTGGAGCGAAAGATCCAAAATTCTCTTCTGATACCATAACAGGAAGTTGAAGTTGGATTCTAGGTTACGGAAGAGAAATACAGCAGAGAGAATAGTGCTCTGTATATTGAAATTCTCGAGTTACAAGTAAAGTAAAAAGTAGTTTCCTGTACATAAAAGATCTAACTTATATACTTGGCTAGAGACTGTACACGTGTACATTACATAAATATTAAGAGTATGACCTTGTGGTTAAAAGATGTCCGAGATTGGCGACACATGTATCGCCAAGTGATGACCATGTGAATGCATTCTTGCACCATTTGGACGAATTTCAATAAAAAATAAAGGTTCTGATGGTGGAAAAGTTTGGAACAAAGAGAAAGAAGAAACATGTAGTAGGTTTTGTGTGAGAACTTGTGTAAATATTGGATTGCATGCATATTACTTTGTAACACATGTTCAACGATTGGTATAGAAGTAAACGTTTGAACTCATATAAACATAGTTGAATGAAGTAACGTAGTGAATGTAACACATTGAGACAATGATATAGTATGATATATTGGTAGCCTTACCGGATAAAGTCCACGGCCCTTTGCACAACTAACACACCTAATGCCCCCAAAGTCCAGGCACTTATACAAAGGCTTAGATTTATGCAACCACAGTGTACGTACACACTGCCATGACAAATTGAATTACATTTAAAAAGCTCCACACAAAAGAATATTCAACCTAAAAAGGAAAGAGACCACTTTAAACTTACCTTGTTGCATAAACTGCATTCCCTCCAACCAGTTTCCTCTGAGTGGAACATGTCATAGAAAACCAGATCCTCATAGGCAAATCTAAGTGGAGAGAGCATGCAGCACATCAAGAATAAGTGAAGCACGAAATATTGAAACCAAAATGCGGGAAACAGATAAATAAATAGAATGCATGTCATGCCATGTTCTACTAAAATTTTTATGACAAACTAAAAGAAATATAATAATTCATATTTGTTTGTATTTAACTTGTAATATTGAAAATTAGTAGTAGAATGTTGAAAAATGGTATTTACACTGAGTATATAGCATGAACAAAGGCAGAGGAATCAATAGATTAAACTTACACAAGTGGAACCAAGGTAGCAAATGCATTGCAAACATCAAATTAATAGGATAACGTGAAAAATAATTTCATGATTCTCCCCATGCACAAACAAATAATTAGTTACCAGACCATGTGCATGAACAAACACATATTGATTTTTTTTCCTGAGCAAGCATATTAAAAATCTAAATGTGCCTCCATACTCACCAAATCCAACAAAATTACAAAAAGGAGCAAAATGATATTAACGTGAGAAAAATCGCAAGATTCGAATCACTCGATAGCTATGGAACTAATAAAAATGAAATAAATCTCAATTATTCTTAATATACGATTTTTCAAACCACCCATATATATTTACCATGAGCAGATCGTGTCTAATAATAAAATCATCCTGATAAAATAGTATCCTTAACAAATTTTCATTAGACTAACCCACAGGACTTTTCGGCCCTTAGGACCTAGCTAATCTAATTCACTAAGTCCAGTAAATAGCTAGCTAGTATTGAACTAGTCTTGAACACATGAATTCAGAAACTCATGGGAATAGCCCGTTACACTACAAGATAAATGGATTTTTGCGACCAAAATTTTGATCGCAAAAACCTATTTCTATAAGCCGCAATTGTAGATTTTCTTTATTTTCCATCTTTCCCATTTATTAATATACATAAATTGCGGGGATAAAATTAAAATTTTGAGCAAGGATCAATTGGATTATCTAATAATAGGTTGGTTAACTACAATGGCACGATTTTCTTCATACAGAAAATTCAAAAAGACTCGAGCATTTCAACTTTTCTATCACAAATAGAAGAACTTCAAAAGAATCTAGAAGTGTTCGCATTCACAATAACAACAAACACAAAAACAAACCCATTTCTTATTCATCCTCATAAGTCGATAATTTTTCAACTAGTAGCAATAAATATAGCTCTGCTAAAACTGAAGATGAAGAACTTGTTGGCTTTAAACAAGGAAGCAAAATAGAGAAAACAGAAGAGTTACTTGAGAAACCTCAACCCAACTGTTCACGGATTGATGCTATGGTTCTACCTTTTCATTTCACCTTAATCACGTACTTATAGTACTATTACACTGTGACTCACAAATTCATTGATTGAAATACAACTTCCCAAAAACAGCTAACAATAGCAAACACTAATAATAGTAAACTAGAAAACTGAAGAGATTCTGAAAACATAAATTAACTTCAATAGTACTCCTCCTTAATTTATTTTTTCAATTACACCAAGCTGTGATCTGAGAAACTGAAATTTGTCTCTTGAGAGTGCTTTTGTGAATATATCAACAAGTTGCTCTTCTGATCTACAAAACTTGAGAGTAATTTCACCATTTGATTCAACTTCATACAAGAAAGGATATTTGATTGCAATATGTTTAGTTCTACAATGCTGAACTAGATTTTTGGCAATTGCATTGGCTGATTTATTATCACAGAAAATTTTAGTAGAATCCAATTGTTTCTATCCCATGTCTTCAAGCATTCTTCTCAACCAAATAGCTTGGTTTGCACAACCTGCAGCTGCCACATACTCGGCTTTAGCAGTTGATTGTGCCACATTGCCTTGCTTTTTCGAACTCCAAGAAAACATAGTAGATCCTGAGCTGAAACAATAGCCTGAAGTGCTCCTTAGATCATCACAAAAACCTACCCAATCACTATCTGTAAATCCCACCAATTTAGTATTTGATGTTTTTCTATACCAAATACCAAAATTGATAGTTCCTTGCAGATATCTCAGAATTCTCTTAGATGTTCCAAGATGAATTTGACTAGGACATTGCATAAATCTTGAAAGTAAATTAGTAGCATATAGGATATCTGGTCTGGTATTACAAAATACAACAAGCTTCCCACAAGACTTCTATAGATCGATACATCCACTTTCTTTCCACCATCATCATTTTTTAATTTCTCATTAGGAATTAATGGAATAGCCATTGATTTGCAACTTGCCATGTTGAATCTTCTTAAAAGATTCTCTGAGAGAAGAAAATTTCCTCAGCCTCTTGACTCACTTCCCTGCCTAGGAAATAATGCATATTTCCTAAGTCACTCATCTCAAAACTTGCCATCATGTCCCTTATAAATTTTTCAATCATTTCAATGTTACTTCCAGTAAAAACCAAATCATGTACATAAACGGATACAATGACTAGATCACTGCTGTCTTGAGACTTTATGTACTGTGTAGGCTCACTTTGCTCCTCCTGAAGCCTTGCTCTGAGAAATATTGATCAATTCTCCCATATCAGGCCCTTGGTGCCTGTTTTAATCCATACAAAGCCTTTTTCAGTTTATAAACTTTGCCCTCTTCCTTTTCAAACCCCTCGGGTTGATCCACAAAGATCTCTTCTTCCAACACCCCATGGAAGGCTGACCTCACATCTAATTGCAAAACTTTCTAACCTTTTTTAGCAGCAAATGAAACTAAGGCTCTAATGGTATCCATCCTTATAACAGGAGCAAAAGTTTCATTGTAATCTATTCCATGTTGCTGCACATACTCCTTAGCAACCAAACTTTCTTTATGCTTCAAGATAGAACCATCAGGATTTAGTTTAGTCTTATAAATCCATTTTACTCCAATAACATCTTTATTTGCTAGTAAAGAAACCAACTCCCAGGTTTCATTTTCTCTATCATTCTGATTCTTTCTCTCATAGCTTTCTGTCAAACTTCCTTCTTTGTTCTTTGAAGCTGCTGCAAAGCTATTTGGTTCAAGTGTAGCATAATTACAATGCTCGTATACTTCACTAAGAAGTCTTGTTCTTCTTATGGGAGATTCAGGAGTTGACTCTTCTTCACTATCATCAAAGAATACTTGAGTAGCTATAGGACTTTCTGTGTGAGTTTGCTAAGGGCCTGTTTGGGGTTGCAGTGAGAGTCTTAAAAAGTGCTTAAATATTCGTAAAAGCTCTTTAATGAAAAAAATTAGGTCGTTTGCGTTTTACATATTAAAGTACTTTTAATCTCAAATAAGCTAAAAAGTACGTTTGAGGAAAAACATCAAAATGATACTTTTTCTTAAACATACTTTTTCAGATAATGCAGAACGTAATTCAAATTTTAAAAAGACTGTCAATGGACCAAAATATCTATACAACTTTAAGATAATTACAACTTTCAAGGATATGATCACAGTTTTTAAAATATAAATAATCGTCATTTCTACCTCATAAAGTATTTTTTAAATTTATTTCCAAACAAACGTAATATGTTTGAAAGTACTTTAAACCTATGGTTACCAAACAGTAAATACATTTTTAATAGTAGACCTTATTACTTAAGTTATAAGCTATAAGTTTTAAAGTTATAAGCTATATTTCCCACTGCAATCCCATACATGCACTAAGTATCCCTTGTTTTAGTTTCAGCTTCTTCTTCATCCATCTCAGTTAATGGTTGAACTGATATCTCAACTCTTGGTTGAACAACTTTCTCAGCTTCCAAGTCCCAAAATGCATCTTCATTGAACTTTACATCTCTGCTCATAACCAGCTTTCTAGTTTCCAAATTGAAAATTTGAAAACCCTTTGAAACTAAACTATAACCCACAAATACACTATTTTCAACTTTCTCCTCTAGTTTGGTTCTTTTTTGGGATGGAATATAAACATAACATATACACCAAAACACCTGTAAAAAACTTGCAGAGAGTTTTATTCCACTCCAAGTTTCATAAGGAGTCTGTTTCTCCACAACTTTAGCTGGTAATCTATTCAATAGAAACATAGCATTGTTTACTACTTCACCCCATAATTCCTTGGGTAGTTTTTTCTCATGCAACATACTTCTAGCCATTTCCATTATAGTTCTATTTTTTCTCTCAGATACTCCATTTTGTTGAGGTAAGTATGCCACAGACAAATGATGCTCTATGCCTTCAGATTCACAAAATTTTTCAAATTCTCGAGTTATACTCACTACCTTGATCACTTATTATTGTTTTAATCTTATAGCCTGACTGTTTTTTAGCTAACAATTTGAACTTCTTAAATGTTCCAAAGACTTTAGATTTTTCTCGAAGGAAATAAACCCAAATCATTCTAGTAAAATCATTTATAAAACGAACGAAATACCTGTTGTGATTGTGAGTTGAAGTCCTCATTGGTCCACATACATCAATATGGACTAGTTGCAGCTTTTCCTTGGCTCTCCAACTGCTCTTTGATGGAAATGGATGTTTATGCTATTTTCCAACCATGTATCCTTGACAGATTGGTGTCTCCTTTTCTAAGAGAGGTAGGTTTGTTATCATTTCATTTTGATGCATTAATCTCAATGAATTAAGATTGTAGAGGCCAAATCTTTGATACCACATTCTAGTTTCATCCACAGTTGCCACCATAGCTTTAGGAAAATTCCATTGAATAGGAAAATTCCTGCTCCTCCCCATTTTCACTTCAGCTAGTTCCATCTTACTATTTTCATCAATTATTCTGCACATATTATTGTCAAAGCACAAGGAGTAGCCATTTTCTATCATTTGGCCCTACACTCAATAGGTTTTGATCAAGGGATTGAACCAACAATACATCATTGATGAATTTTGTACCCTTCTTGGTTGAGATGGCCACTGTGTCTTTGTGTCTAGCTACAATAAGTTCAACATTACCCATCTTAACTTTGGTTTTGATAGAAGTGTCCAAACCAGTGAAGATAGCCTCATCGGTTGCCATAAGATTGCTACATCCATTGTCTATGAACCATATCTTCTCTTCTTGAGTGAAGGCTTTACATGCAAAGAATAAATGCTCATTTTCCTCATTTTCTTCTGAATAATTTACTAGTTGATTATTCTTATACCAGCAATACTTATCTGTGTGTCCAAATTTTTTACAATTCTAACATTGTGGCTTCCTAGCGTGATAACAATTTTTTTCTAAGTGGTTTGCTTTCTTGTAGATACCACAAGGAGGAAATTCACACATTTTTCCTTTCATCTTGCTTTTCTTTTGAGCTTGATCAAAATTCTTGTAATCCTTTTGAGACTTTTTTTTATAATCTTTTGTTTTTTATTTTTCAGATTCACTTTTGATTGAAATGTATGCTCCAAAGAACCATCATTCCTTCTAGCCAACCTTTGCTCATGAGCTTGAAGGGAACCCACCAACTCAGTAACTGACATAGTTTGCAAGTCCTTTGACTCTTCGATTGCTACCACTATATGATCATATTTTTCAGGTAAACTAATCAAAATTTGTTGAACAATCCTTTGATTAGTCACCTCTTCACCATGAGCCCTCATTTGATTAACAATTTCAACTAATCTGGAGCAATACTCTTTTATTTCTTCCGAGTCTTTCATCTTTAAATTTTCAAACTCCATTCTAAAGCCTTGAAGTTTGACTAGTTTTACTTTAGCATTCCCTTGAAATTTTGACTGTAGAATCTCCCATGCTCCCTTTGAAGTGCTAACCCTCATCAATCTTGGAAAAATTGATTCAGACACAGCTTGTTGTAAGATGAACAAAGCTTTTGGATCGTTGATGGTTTCTTGCTTGGATTGAGTTGAAGCTGAGACTCCTATTTTTGGAACTATCTCCCCCTTTTCCACTACACCCCACAAATCTTGAGGGATGAAAAATGTCTTTATTTTGATGCTCCAATAATCATAGTTTTTGCCACTAAAAATAGGAACAAATATTGATGCTCCAAAGATAGCCATTTTCGACCCTCAGATGAACCTAGTTAGCTTTGATGCCAATTGTTGGTTTTAAACAAGGAAGGAAAATAGAGAAAATAGAGAAAACAAAGGAGTTACTTGAGAAACCTCAACCCAATTGTCTACCTGTTCATTTCACTTTAATCACATACTTATACTATTACATTGAGACTCACAAATTCATTGATTGAAATACAACTTTCCATAAACAGCTAACAATAGCAAACACTAATAATAGTAAACTAGAAAACTGAAGAGATTATGAAAACATAAATTAACTTCAATAGAACTACAGGGTCAACTAGGTGGAGATGACGATGGTTCCCGCAAAGCATTAAGGCAGTGGTGGGGCTTTTAACCCCCCAGAAAACATGTATTTGATATATAGTTCAGACATAGGGGAGAGAATGCATGCAAAGCAACAGATTGCATAAAAATGCATGCAAGACACTTGAAGACACGCCGCATAACAAGTCGTCCCCTCTCTCTCTCTACACTTTTTACTGCCAATTCCCTATTTTCTCTCTCTTTCTTTTTCTTTCTTTTCGGACAGTGATATGATGAGGATTTATAAAAGACCTCTCTAAACTCGTCAAAAGGTTGTTTCTAGATTGACTTTGGGACATATCTCTTAATTTACAACATAATACTAAATTTTAATTCTCCTTCTAAATCTTATTATTTTTAGTCATAAATGTGAAATTAAAGATAAATTATATTTACGAAAAATTTTACTACCATATTTTTATTTATTTTTATCAATCGATCAAACAATATTGTAATCGATTGTTGAAATTTAATAGAAGATAATCCAACAATAATAAAAATATTACATTTTGAATATAAATGTCGTGGGATATATTTTTTTAAAAAGATATTTAACATTTTCCTACTTCAAATCTTAAAATAAATTTTGAAAATG
The DNA here is from genome assembly GCF_018687715.1 of Carya illinoinensis. NCBI lineage: Eukaryota > Viridiplantae > Streptophyta > Magnoliopsida > Fagales > Juglandaceae > Carya > Carya illinoinensis. The sequence continues at coordinate 8,083,932 of NC_056765.1, forward strand.
GTCTTAAATTAATTGTCATAAGAACTTTAGAGGTCGATCTTCCTTTAAAAATGGATGAAGATCTGTAAATTATATACAACACGCAATGAATTAAATAGCAAGGTGGGTCCTTTAATATCCCTAACATTTTCGTTATCTTATGAACAAAACCCCATCATAAAAACATTCGTAATTTACTTTTAGTCATTCCCAATACGTACGTTTCTTGGCTTTTCTTGCTAATACCAAGCAAGAAATTAAATGTGACTTTGGGGAGGTAGCATTTAAGAATTCATAATATATATAATGAATTACTGAATGAAAGGGTTAAATCATGCATGGGTTTATAAACTAATTATTTTTACAAGTAGAGTTCTTTATATTCAATAATAAGTTTAATTTTTTTCATCTTTTCTAGTAATGCAACATCTCCTTTACGAATTAATTTCGTCGTATATCAATATGGGATCTTACAATCTCTAATAATACCATTAAGTCATTCCATTATAGCTGGCACAACCCATATTTTATTATTTTAGATCGTCGTAAATTCAATCTAATGGTCATTTGAGATTTAAGTCTTGCAATTATGGTAATCAATTGACTTTCGAACAAATTTTAACGATTCGAGTAAAATTTCAAATTACATTAAGTTTATATTTGAAAATAATCGATCAATATTACAATAAGCTAACCATTTAAAATAACTGTAAGTTGTAATCACTATTTTACCATTAATATCAGACTTAATCATTCACTACCTTCCTCACTACAAGAAAATACACTTGTCACAGCGTTTTTTGAACTGCTGAAAATAAACACGCTGCAAATGGGTATTATTTGCAGCGTTTTTCACATCGCTACAAATATTTAAGCACATTTATTACATGTCCGAGAGGAGGGCACTGAAATTTTTTTTTACAGCGAGTTTTATAGTAATAGTGGCAATTAATGGCGCTGCAATAAGAAATGGACTTGTTGTGGCGCGCAGAGCTACGTCGGGATGAAGCTGGGCGCCAAAGTAGTAAATACATTTTAATTTCCCCCCACCCCCCGCCCCAACATTTCGCAGACCACAATACCTTTCTTGTAGTGTTCAGAGAACTCCCTAACCGCAAGCTTCTTCGGCAAAACCTATTTGCCCTACCTCCACCTGCAAATCGCGAGTTTGACTAACTGATATTGTGCGAACCGAACTTGAAGCTAGAAGGATTCACAAGGCACACACTTTCACGGAAATTCTCTTTCAGTGCGACCCATATACTTTGTGCACTAGTATTCCCTCATATTCTTTGAAATTGCTTGGAAATACTGAAACTTTGGAAGCTGAAATAATATGCTAACATTTGGTTGATGTAGACTTGTGTTAAAAAAGCATTGACCATAGTTTACTTGCAGCTTGTTGTTGGTGTCTAGTTAGCAAAAGAAAACATAAATAAGTAGATCTCTAAACTCTTTATTTGCAGCGTTTCATTTTCTGAGAAAACTACAAGTGTAATCCTCCCCTTCTCAATATGATCTTGTGGATAATATTGACGCCCACATAAGCTTCTTTTACCCATTTGGAATGAAAAATTTAGATAGGAATTCTGTAGTTTCATCTCATGAAGTACTGCTCATGAGATTAAGTGATTATGGTTGTTGATAATAATTCCACCTGGTAAAATTTGAAGGATAGAAATAAGATCTTAAGAACTCTATTTGTTGAATCATAAATGTATCTGAGAAATCCCCTTAATTACATTTGGAATGCCAAGTTTTGAATAAACCCATGCACCTCAACTACGCTGATCATACGTTCGCATGAGATGTTATAAGTTTTATTCTTTTACAAAATCTACTGATATTAGATAAAATATGGACAAATAGATATATCTAGTTTAAGAAAATAAAATGATATAGATATCTAATCTTAATAACTATTTCGTCCATGATTCATACAAGCAATGCAGTAGCCTATAACTTGACTATAATGGAATTAATGAAAAACTGATTTGGTATTGTTTTGCTTAATTTTTTTTTTTTTTTTTGGAATGTTAGAGATAATATCAAATCAGAGATTTGCTTTAATTATTATCTGCATGAACTAGCCTCATGTATTGCTCTTTTAAAGAAGCAATACAGCCTCATCTTGATAAATATATATTTCTTTATCAAGTTTTTAGTTTGCTGGTCTGGGTGATGCTGGCACAAGGATGTTTAAAAAAAAAAATATCCTCACGGGGATTGCTTGGAGCACTGGATTTTTTAACAAGCCAGTCAGTGTTTCGAGAATTTGAGTGTTCGAAGTGAATTCTTGTTGATTGATTTTGCTTGGTTTTGTCGAGTTGGCTCTTTTGGATTTGTTGATTCTTAGTGCAATTAAAGATCTGGCTTTTACCCCCATTTTCAAGATTACTTGCAGTCAAATTTCTTTTAGACTTCTCATGAGAGAGTCAAGTGAGGTCTTATACGCTACTTGGACGACAGTGGCCACTTTCCACGCCAGGCAAATTTTCAGCTTTGGAATTGGTTCTATCAGGCTTGGAGAACCAATCTTTGCACATTTATCTTTATATCTTTCCCACGCAAAAAAACTCTCTGTTTCTAACGCCCATAATCAATATTATTTGTCAGCCAACCAAAAAAAATGGGCTGGGCAAAAATCCAGCCCATCAGAGATTGGAGAGAGGGTTTGAACTCAATAGCGAAGAACAAGAACTACAGGAAAGAACGCTTCTGTTTCAGGAATCTGTTTTCTGATAGAGAGGAATGTAGTTTATTTACTGAGAGTTCATTTTTTTTTTAATATAATGTATTCACCTCAGCTAGCGTGCGGTGTGCTCTTGGATTTAAAGAAGCTTCTCCATAGCACTACTCCCACCGCATTCGGGCCCATTTCTCTCTCTTCTATGCCCCATTGCGCCAGGGTTTAGCATTTTTCACAAAAAAAGCCCATTTTCTTGTGACTGTTTTCATTTATCTTCCTGGACTTTATTGTTGTATATCGAATAATTATATTATTTGCCAGTGATTTTGCCAAATATATCACTGTACATGGTGGATCGGATGGTACTATGTTTCAATTTCAGTATTTCTATTGGATCATGTTCAAGTTCGGTTACGGTGATGGTTTTGTTGAAAATTCCTAATTTTCATGGCCTTGGGTTTTTATTTTATGGTTTTATTTATTTAGTACCCCGGTAAACAGCTTGGGCTTGGCAATATGTTTTCTCTTCGTTCCGATACTTCATTTGTTTTTTTTCTTTTTCCTTGTGGTAAGTGGGCATGTCTCATTTCATTGGCCGTTGTTATATATCATTTTTTTTTACTCGTATTGTTGATGAGAAAAGGTGCTTAGTTGTAATCCTACATTTTCGCTAAAAGTCAGAAGTGCCTTGTTGTGTGAATTGGTTACGCACCTTCATAAATCTACAGGTTATGAGTGCCCATTCCCTGAAAAATAAGTAGTTCTTTCTCAGAATTTCGAGTTCTAGAATTCTATAACCAAAAAGTGGTTTAGGCTCATCCAAAATATGACTTTTGGGGTGGAATTTGTGGCGTCAACTTATAGGGTTTATCTTTTTTCTAAAAGCTTCCCTAGCTATAATATCATATCCTAGTGATTTACCGGAAGCCTTTTCCAAAGCTGTAGTAGCCAGCTTTGGAAACACTGAATATTGGTTTTTATATTTCTGTAATGTCATAAAAAAATTTTCTGTCTCTGACTTAATTATGACATGTACAGTTTTTTATTGTTTGCTGTATTCAAACTCTGGTTCCTCATAGTGATCTTAACATTGGTATGTAGATTTGCAATATATGTTTCTGTTACTCACCTGTTTTCAGATTATCAGCACTATAGTAGGTAGCATGTTGTTGTTTTAGTCTTTTGTGATATCTATTTCTTTAGATCACTTAGAATGTGTGGGGTAATTTAATAATGACATGTATAGTTTTCCTATAGTTTCCTAATTCCACACTCTGGTTCCGACTTTATGATCCTAACATTGGATCATAAATTTTGGCTATTTTCTTTGTTCCTCACCTGTTTTCAGATTTGGTAGACTTTTAGGTGGCCACTTGATCTTTTCACTAATTTGGTTTCTCCTTCTGCAGATTGTGTGACCCATCATTCCCTGGCATACAAAAGCCAAAGTCTACTCTCCATCTTTTCTGTCCGACTAATTTGGCACGGGCATTCCATCATCAGCACTAATAGCCAAATAAGATTAGCTTGGGACTCTGTTTTCTGCACCACAGGTATCTCTCAGCTAGCTAATGTCTTCCTCAGCTACTGGGATAGAATAATCTTTTAATACTCAAGGACAATATTATACATGTCATACACCTTTGCATGCTCATGCCGAGCCCTATATACTATAATAATTCCTACTGGTTTTTTTGTAATTTCTCTGCTTGCCAAAGACTAATTGATGGATCCTTGAATCAATGTCTGCAAATGTTGTGATAATTTCAGAATTGTATCAGTTATGGGTAGAAAGTGATTGGCTAAGTGTTTGTTCAAGATTTAACCCAATGCTAGTTTGGTTCTAGGCCTGATAGCTCTAATTGAGAGTAGATATATGCTGGAAAAACACTAGTAGTGCAAGTAGTTATACTTCACCTGATTCCAATGCAATTAATCTTATACTGAAATGACGAAACACACTATAACGACGAAAATTGAATAGAGTTCCTTCTCAATATCAGAAACCATGCCAAAAATCTGTGAGATAGTGTTGCCCTATAAGGCTGGAAACTACTTTCAGCCCCTTCTGTTCTTCTTTGTCATTTTGCAAGTCCAGCTTCAACATTCCACACAGCGTGTCAAACTCATGTTATTATCATGGTTCTACATGTTGCATTGTACTATAACACCATGATAACATTTTACATTCTAAAATCATAACATAGTGAGTCAGGGAATATCCTAAATTTAAAAGTGAGTATTCCAACTTTTAAAACTGTTTTCCATGAATAATGTATCACGCTTATTATTTAAATACTGTGTAATAATATCCAGTTTAAATTCCAAGCGTATCATATACTTTTTTAAAATAATGTACAGATTTTAAACCCCCTCAGTCTATATATTAAACCTCCCTTCTTCACATATCCATGAAAATATTCAAAATGTGACACTACTTCCATGCCTCAAACCGGTGGTTATTCTTATTAGCCTATCATAATTTTTGCAAGTCATCATGTAATTTCTTCCGCACTTAAAATCCGATTCTTCATTTATATGATACTGTTTGTGTCCAAACGCCTACCATGGCCTGAAATAAACACTATAACAGAATGGATCCAAGAAATGAATACGTTCATATCTTGTTCTATGCTTTTGTTGTCGAGGTGATATCGTGTCTACCTCTTGTTTTTTTTTTTTTAATTTACCTTTCAAGTGTATTATAATTAATAATGCACTTGGTATATTTCTCTTATTGATAGTTATTATGGATAATGTTTAGTATCACCTCCAAAATGATACTACTTCTTAATTTAAACATAAGTTTAAATAATACGACGGATTTAAAATATTTATCATTGTGTGTGTTAAACTAGCAATTTCGTCCTACTTGTATCATGCACCACATGCTAGTTTGTTCTAGAATCTACCGCTTTTATTATTATGACTCACCTTGACAAAACCACTCATGCCTTCTTCTTTTTATTAGATGGACAAAAGTTGGATGAGTGAAGGTGATAGACTTTTATCACCTATTTACGCTGAAGGGGTTAAAAATTTCCTAACAATGGCACGAACCCATTCCATGGGAAGTGATCGCATTCGGTGTCCGTGCCGTATATGCTGTAATAATCTCTTCTTGCCAATATTTGAGGTGGAGTCTCACTTGTTCATAAAAGGGATAGATCCAAACTACACCCAGTGGATATTTCATGGGGAGGAGGAAACTCTCCCCATCATTGATGATGATGATGATCCCGAAGTTGAAAGTGGAGACGTCTACATTGATGACATGGACCGTATGTTTGATGACATACGGGCAGCCACATGCGGAGATGCTCCTGATGACAACACTACATCACCAACTCACTCAGCAATACCACAGTCCTCCCCAAACCCAACTTTTGACCAATTACTAGATAATGCTAGACGTCCTCTTTTTGACGGCTGCACAAAATTCTCAAAGCTCTCTTTCGTTGTGAAGTTGTTACACATTAAAACACTTGGTGGGTGGTCAATCAAGTCTTTTGATATGCTCCTAAGCCTTTTGCGGTCAGCCTTTCCTAATGCTGAATTGCCACAATCATATGAGGAGGCCAGGACTTTGGAGCGAAGTTTGGGATTCACGTACCACAAAATTCATGCATGCCCTAATGACTGCATCTTATTTTGGAAGGAAAATGCTAATCTTAATGAGTGCCCTATCTGTAAGGCTTCGCAATGGATGCCAAATACACACGGGTCACGAGTGATCCCTCAAAAAGTGCTTCGTCATTTTCCTTTGAAGCCAAGATTGCAGCGTCTCTTTGTGTCAAGCAAGATAGCAGGTGACATGAGATGGCATAAGGAGCAGCGGGTCACCGATGACACTAGTATGAGACATCCTGCTGACTCTGAGACTTGGAAGACATTTGATCAAGCTCACCCCAGATTTGCTAGGGATGCTCGCAATGTGCGGCTCGGTTTGGCAAGCGACGGATTTAATCCATTCAACAATCTGGCTAAACCTTATAGCATTTGGCCAGTGATTCTTGTCCCGTATAACTTACCGCCGTGGTTATGCATGAAAGACATATTCTTCATGACATCCTTCATTATCCCTGGTCCAAAATCACCAAGAAATGATATTGATGTTTATTTGCAACCGTTAATTGATGAGTTACTTGAACTCTGGTCACATGGGATACCTACATATGATGCATCTACTAAGGAAATGTTCATGTTACATGCTGTCTTATTGTGGACAATCAATGACTTTCCCGCCTATGGAAATCTATCTGGGTGGTCAACAAAAGGGAAAATGGCATGTCCGTCTTGCAATGCACAAACAGATTCCAACTGGTTGAAGTATGGTAGGAAGCATTGTTACATGGGACATCGACGTCTCTTACCGAGAGATCACATTTGGCGAACGAGAAAATGGTTGTTTAACGGTAAAGAAGATCTTCGCATGCCCCCAACAATGGTTGAAGGAGCGGATCTTTTAACTCAATTACAAATGCTTGGAGATATTCAATTTGGAAAATCTTGTAGGAAGAGGAAACGCACTGCAGAGGAGTTGAACTGGACTAAGAAAAGCATCTTCTTCAAACTACCTTATTGGTCAACTTTGCGGCTTAGACATAATCTAGATGTTATGCATATTGAGAAGAATATTTCCAAGAACATTTTGGGCACTCTTATGAACATTCCTGGCAAGACAAAAGATAACATTAATTCACGGCGTGATCTAGAGATCTTGGGCTTCAGAAAGGAATTACATTTGAAACGTGAAGGTGAGCGTGTTACAATGCCACATGCAGCATACACATTACATGGAGATGAAAGGAATAAATTTTGTGCATGGCTTGCTGAGGTTAAATATCCAGATGGGTTCGCTGCCAATATCACTCATTGTGTATCTGTACGGGATTCCAAAATCTCAGGGCTCAAAAGCCATGACCATCATGTTTTGTTGCAATCACTACTTCCTACTGCTGTGGGGGGGTTCTTAAAGAGGGATATTGCGTTGGCTTTGACTGAACTTAGTAGTTTCTTCAAAGAGTTGTGTGCCCGAACACTAGATGTGAATCGTCTATCAAAGCTTCAACTTGATATCGTCACCATTTTATGCAAATTGGAGATGATATTTCCTCCATCTTTTTTCGATGTTATGGTCCACCTAGCTGTACACTTACCCCATGAGGCCATTATCGGAGGTCCAGTTCAATATCGGTGGATGTACCCGTTTGAGAGGTTTCTCGGGAAATTCAAACGGTATGTTAAGAATAAAGCCCGTCCAGAGGGTTCAATAGCGGAAGCCTGGGTTCACATTGAGTGTTTGACATTTTGCTCCATGTATCTCCAAGATGTGGAGACGAAGTTTAATCGACCAGATCGCAACATTGATGGTGTTGAAGAGGAGAGTATAGATGGGTTCAAAATTTTCAACCAGAAACTTCGTCCCTTGGGTATAGCTAATAATGTGCAATTAGAAGATAAACTCCACACAGCAACCATTTGGTACGTGCTAAACAACTGTATAGATCGGACCCTATTTAGAGTAAGCAATCATTACTTCCTTTCGTGCTATCTCGAAACAATCTACTACCATTTGTCATTTAAATTACATGTCACTGATCACAATCTGTTTCCCCATTTTTTGTTCTACAAATGCAGGGAACACTATGAGAAATGCAAGGTGTCAAACCCGAATTCTATAGAGCGCACCCAACAAACTGAGTTTCCCATTTGGTTCAAGCAATGGGTAAGTTAAGAAACCTATTTAGACACTAATTCACGTTTTTTACCCGACGCTTATATTATGATGTCACTGAAACTTACACGTTCACTCATTACCCCGATTGAATGTAGGTTCTGGACCAGCGTAGCAAGAATCCACTTGATGTGTCCCCAGATTTGTATGCGTTAGCTTGCGGACCTGATCGGTGGATTGCATCATATGCGGCTTGTGTTATAAATGGTAAACGGTTCCATACGAAGTCCCGTGAACTTCGCCGACGTTCACAAAATTTTGGGGTGTTGGTAACTGGTGACCAAGATACTGATAATGTAGACTTTTATGGTGTTATCAATGATGTTGTGGAGTTACACTACATGGGGGGTCGTAGAGTATACTTGTTCAGCTGTGATTGGTTTGATGTTGGTGACAAAAAACGGGGGGTACGAGTAGACGATATTTAACTAGTCTCAATATGAATAGGACTTGGTATAAAGACGAACCATATGTGTTGGCATGCCAGGCTTCCCAGTGTTTTTACATTAGGGATCTAAGGGAGAAAGGGAATTGGTATGTTGTGCAGAAGTACAATAATAGGAATGTGTATGATATTCCACCAGTGCCGAGGGTTTTAGAAAGCATTGATGGCGAATCCAGTGACGATGATGCCTATTAAGAGAATGAGTCTGCATATGACTATCCCCTTTTGCATTGTGATGCATGTCCAGTGTCAACTCCACTTAGTAGGACTGATATAGAACCTTCCCTTATTGAGCCACGAGACCAGATGGAGTCGGGTGGTAATAGCAGAATTTTGGGAGATTTTATTGATGACGCTATGGCTCCATCTAGTTCCGGAGATGCTTATGGTGATTGGGAATATTCAGATGATGATGACCCATCCACCGAGGAAGAGTCTGACTCAGAATAACCAACTAACAACATAATGATATTAGGTGAATTCTCATATCTTACCAAAAGATACATAGTATTTCGATACTCGACAATTCTTATTAGTTTAATGCATTATGCAAATTGGAGTGTGCAGTTATATTTGTAAACTACACTTGAGGTTAGAGATAAGAGACTAATTTAATTATGATCTCAGGTCGGGTGAAGAAGGGTTCACATATTCCTATAGTGTTAGTAAAGAATCCATTGCAATCCCATCTGAAGGAATTCACACTCGAGGAGCATGAACGGCTCAGGTTGATATTCAAACTTCTTTTTCGCTTTATATTGATTTTTGTAAATTATGATCCTAACACAAATGATATGTCGTTGGAAATGCAGGCAAGCCAGTGGGATATAGTGGCCGAGGTCGGCCCAGAGGCCGAGGATTCCGTGGTAGAAGAATGGTGCCTTACTCATGCCGAGCCCGCCGGCCACGAGGTGCTCGAATTAGTTCATATCATAGTCCTGATAATGTCGATGAGGCCAGCTCGGATGACTCTACCCAACCCCCAAGCCATCCATGGGAGCCACCATGTGCGACCACAACACTGGAGGCAGAGCCTAACAGAGTCACCTCACCCAGTATAGTGCCGGAGACAAATAGAGTTCAAATCGGTATAGTTAACATGTTTATGAGTTTTTTCATATTCTCAATATAAATATCATAGACTTCTATATACTGTGTAAATTTGAATTCACCCTGACTACATATTAACACTATTATGTGTCTCTGGTGTGGATGCCCCAACAGAGCCTAACAGAGTGAGCGCACCCAATATAGAGGCAGAGCCTGCAAGAGTTGAAATTGGTACAGTCCACATATGCTGGCTGTTTTTTATGTATTTTCTTAACCATTTACACAAAAATGGTTTTGGCATATATTTGTAAATTCCATCAGAACTTCGCATGACATTATTGTTATTATGATATACAGGTGTGGACGTCCCCAAGGAGCCAGCTCAAGTGACCTCACATGATATAGAGGCAGAGCCAGCAGTTCCTCAGATCGGTAATGCTCACATAACCAGTTTTATTAACTGTAATGACATATTTTATCATGCTCCATATGCTCGGTTTTATATAACATCAAATAATGTAACCATATATATTTGATGGTATTTATGAACATACAGGTGAGGACATCCCCATGGAGCCTGTACCAAACCAGGCTCAGAGGAGACGTGGACCTGGCCCAGCCAAGTGCACTGAATTTGAAAAATTGCGGAAGCATGGAAAGGTGCTGTTGAAGATAAATAATGGAGAAACAGCACCATGCTGCTCAAATGCCAACATGTTTACAACACGATTAACATGGATAGTCAAACATCATTGTGACATGAGTTATGCAAGATGGAGCGATGTACCCCAAGCACATAAGGATGAGTTAATCGATCGTGTTCGGGTAAGACTTTTCCACTTTATTGTTGGTAGGTTGAAAGTGGTCGTCGTATAAATGAAAGATCTGTAATACATTTGATTATATATGCAAGGGGATTTTGAACTTGATTGGGAATTGGAGAACCATCGATTGACTGTAACGAAACAACTTCGGAAGCGATTTAATGCTTTCCACCATGAATTGCATAGGATATATTTATCATATGCCAGCCATGACGAAGCATTGGCTAACGGCACAGTTTTGGTCAGCCCCCTTGTTTGGGTGAAGCTATGTGGTAGATGGGGTAGCGAGGCCTTCAAGGTATGCATCAAGCGTGGTCAATACAAACTTATTATTTAGTTAGTTAATGTATCACGGCCTTGATTGGATGTTACTCAACATATGCGTGAAAATTGATAACATTTAATGGTAATTTCATGGCAGGAAATATCTACTAAAAATCGGGAGAGTAGGAAGAGGCTGGTTATTAACCACACAGCAGGTCGCAAATCCTTTGTACGGATTCTTGAAGAGAAGGTACTAGGTTTAGGCTATTACACTTGCCTAATAGAATTCCGTAGTAAAGAATATTCTGAGTAGGGACAAAGCATCTTGTCCCTACTCAACGTATAGCATATTATTTGTTATTCTAATAAATACCGGGATTAAGCTACCAATCCCGGGGTATCAATATGTCGACGTCTGGTTCCTGACTGTGTGTTATACCATGCCACATTCCACACATTTGGTAGAGGGCTGAATCGGCGAATATGGTAGACTTCTTCAAGGAAACCCACTGGTCAAAGAAGAAAAATGACTTTTTAATACCTGCCACTGAAGACAAATATGTGAGTAAATTTGTAGAATTCAAATATTTGCCTAACTTATTGATAGTCCTTTGATTTTTGATTGAATAACAAAAATGCTAACTTAAGTAGACATCATTTTAGTTAATGGATTTATAATGTTGTATTTCAGAAGGAAATGGTTTCGAAGCTGGATGAACTAGAACCAGAGCAACGAACTGACGAAAGGATAGCGGGTGTCTTCAGAGAAGTACTTGGTCATAGACCAGGTTATGCAAGAGGATTGGGAGAGATGGTAATCCCAGAGTCTACGAGACAAAAGACATTGGCACGAGAGAAAGAGTACCTAGATTTGATTGAGAAACATAAGAAGGAGGCTGAATCATCCAAGAGTGAGATGGAGGCAATGAAGGCAAACATGCAGCTTCTGTTGGAGAGACAAGCGGAAACCGACCGCTTATTGAGGGCTTTCTTCGCTGCTAACCCGACCCCGCTTAGTGAGTCTCAGCGAGAGACTCAATGAGTGGGGACATCTGAGAAGATAAGGGTTTGGTTTTTTGTGGAATTTTGGGTGCATTTTTTGTTGGGCCGATGGTGTTATGGCCAGTCGATATATATATCCAATGGAAGGCTATATGTATATGTTTTGTGGGAGCAAGCTGGGTTGGGTAAAACTTTTTTTTGGGCCCTGTGAGATATCCTTGAATATATATGTGTTCAGTTTGGGCAACCAACAATCCATGAGATTATGCAATGTGGTAATATCATAAAGGTAAATATCTAAGCCACCATTATCTTTATAAATTTAAACATATTGTAGTTGCTAGCTAATAAGTCACTTATTACTTATTGAAGACTTTGACAACTAATGGTAAAATTTCTGTTGGGCTTGACAACATTATGTACAGGATATGCATAATACCAAACCATGGAAAGGTCTGAATGGGACTGGGAATTTTTTGCAATTGGCATTGTACTATGATGGGCATGCTTGGATAAGTAGATTGGTAAGGTGTGGGCCTGTGTGATGAGTGCCAAAATAGAGGATGCATGAACTTTGGACTACATCAAAAGAGGAAGCTGTTGATTCAGGTGATGTCTTCATTCCCCATCTTTTCTTCCACCCACTGATTATGCATCCAACATTTTCTCAATAAAAGGGATGACTTATATTTTAATTGACTGAGATAGCTTTTAGGTGGCAGTGATTATAATTGTGTGGAAAACACTAGTATGATAATTTTCTATATATGATAATTTCACGTATGAAACAAAAATCTATTTCCCTTCTTGGGATTCATGTATGGGTGGTCGAAGTGATTACTGCATTTATGCACCTATCTTAGAATGTTTTTCAGAGTTCTCTATATATATTATGGAAGCACTTTAAACATAATTGTGTAGAACCTAACGGTTGCTTATCATTTTGTTGCGTCGGATGTTACCAAAAGATACCTACGTTACAAGACAAGTTGCAAGGATAAATAAATAAACACCATGATAACATCATTAGTAACAGGCCACATCATTTGAGCTGTGATTGTTAAAACAAATGTTGCTACATGTAATGGAAAGGAAAGGAAAAGTTTCATTTGTCAAACATCTACACTTGTTATTAGCCTCATGTATTGGTCTATGAAAAATTATGAATATACTATAAAAGATTGCTGATCTAGTCACCATAATCATTGATCTCAGGTCGATTCTTGTAGATGTCAATTATTGGGGCTGAACTTGGTGTTTTCTGCTAGTTCAGGTTATTGGGGAATTTATTAGGGTGGTTATTTACTCACGCTTGTAATGCTGAAACCAAAGGAAGGTGTGCATTTTAAAATGGGTTGTTTTTAAGGAATTTCTAATCGGCAATTACTGACTATGGTGTTTGATAGGATCATCAGCACTAGATATTGTTGCTAATCGGCATGATATAGTTGACATGATGGGTCTACTTGACATGATGGACACGATATAGTATTCTAGATATAGTTGATATGATAATGCTTTGATCTGTTTGATGCGATTCATCCAGAGAGAAAGAAATGACTGGTGCAGATTTTTTTTTTTTAAATGAACTAGAGATTCTGCATAAGTTTTGAACCTCTGGTACAAGAGCAGTAGAAGGCCTTAAAGTATATTCTTTCTGTGTTCTCTTTTATCACTAGATTGTAGCCCATTAAGTCTTAAGCTTCCAGGATTTTCTTTGGTAGCCTACAACTTGAAGGAACATATGCTATAAAAGTAAAAAAAAGAAAAAGAGTAGGGATTCAGGAATAAATAGCAATTTATCTAACACGTGCAACAACCATTTGCAAGTAAAACCTTGCTCAATTCTACAAAAGACATACAAGAGAATGACGATACAGAAAAATTAGGCCCATGCAGCCAGTAATTAGGTATACTTCACATTTGGTGTAGTTTAAATTATAGATCTAATTTTCATTATGCTGGGAAGAGTCTATTAATTGTTTAAAGAACCTGTATGCAGCAGCTTAAAAGCCTCAATGTCCTGTTCAATCAATCCTCCATCACCTCATTAATAAAGGCCTTCCATCTCTAAATTCTATTGTCAGTTCAAACATACACCCCAATCTGAATCTCCATAATAACACCATGAGTTTGAAATGTGTATATATATAGAGTCTGGATGTTTTTAATTAGATCTTAAATGCAAAGTAGTTAATCATGGTTTTATTTGATATATATGTATATATTATATGCAGATAAGTAGATCTATGTGTAACCCATCTTTGCACATTGGTGTACTGCTGTCAGAAGATCCAGACTTTGTTTCAAGTGGACTGTTTTCATATGCACAGGCTGGGAATGCCAAAGAGTTGAAGCATTGGATTAATTTTGTACATTTGCAGCTGGATCTTTGTTTGCAACAACTAACATTGAAGGGGTACGTAACCTATGGTAAAATTTCATGCATGGGGGGGTGCTGTAGATGTTCCAGCAGCTCTTGGGGTAGAAGCTTCATCATCTCCAGTTCCATGAACACTTATTCCCTGCTGTATTGGGCTGTATTTATGGAGAGAACTTGAAATTTACACATGTATTTCCTGTTAGCTTGGCTCCGAAACATAGTAGTTAAAATTCCCTTCCATTAATGCACCAAGCTAATGTATTGATTACTAAAAGATTGTAACAATGTTGTATTGGATTCTCTTCATTTATATTATATTGAAAATGTTATGGTTGTTAAAAGGCAAATATGCTTCTCTTGGATTGTGGACTGAGTTGGATTGAATTAGGTACCAAACAGTACGTAACAATTACGTACTGGGTATGTCTAAAAACAAGGTCATTCGCGGCGTTGAATGTTGCGCTGTGAAAAAAAATTTGGTTTATGAATGTTATTTGCAGCGTTTTACATCCCGCTGGGACTAATTTGTAACGGAAATGTTATTAGATTTTGCAACGTTACAAACGCTGCTAAAAATATATTCTCAACGTTATATTAAAACGCTACAAAGAAACTCGGATATTTGTAGCGTTCTAGTTGTCTTTTGCAGCGTTTTATAGCGCTCTTAAAAAACCTATTTACAGCGTAATTTTCAAACGCTGTTAATAGTGTACTGATAGTAGCAGCGTTGTTCGACATCGCTGCAAGAGTCCAGTTAATTTGCAGCGATTTTAGTATTATTTGCGACATTGAAGCTACGCTGCAGTTTTTTTTTCTCAACGTTTTATGGCCATAGGCAGACTGATATTAGCAGCGTTTTTTTGATTTTTTGCAGCGTGAGAAAACGCTGTAAATAATGGATTAGTTTCAGCGTTTTTGGTCTATCGCTGGATTAATTTATAAGTGAGTATACAATTGCGACTAACAGCCGGCGTTGTAAAAAACGCTGCGAATAATTATTACCAGCGTTTTTTGGGGTTATTTGCGACTATACGTGGCGCTGGAAAAGACGTATTTTCTTGTAGTGCCTATACTCGATTTAAAGATTTGAATAATCGATCATGTTTTTATTATTACTATTTATTCAGGAACGCTTTGTAGATTTGCCTTATATTTAGGATATATATATATATATATATATATAAATACTTGTTTTCAATCATTTGTCTCCTAGAGATAATACTCTAATTACTTTTTAACTTTTAAATTGGGAGACATCATATAGATCCTTGACTTTTGTGGTATTCATTATCATTGTTTGGCATATAACGTTGGCATAAAATAGAGAAACTTGTACGTAGTTTGTGCGGTCTTAATTATACAAAATATATCGTGCATCCCTCCCTCCTAACTCCTAATGCTTCATTTATTTGCTTCAAAATGAGATATTTGAAATTAAACATGGAAATAAATTGGATAGGTTTTTTTTAAATTGGCCCCAACTTTTGAGCTTAATAGTATATTCTAGATCCCACGTTATTCAATAGGATCCAAAAAAGAAAAAAGAAAAAGAAAGAAAAAAGAACCCATTAGCTTGATACGTGTAGATGTCCCATAACGCATCGATTTGAATTCGCAAAAGACGATGCGGTCTTGACAAAAAAAAAAAAGAATATCTCCTCAAAGTTGGGCAAGAATATGATATGTTATTTTTCTTGTATATACAGTTATTTTTTACACATTTCACTTAATATGACTGATCAACATAGTTATCTCATAGTAAAAAAAAGTGACAAAACTAGACACATTAGTATAGTAAATAAATAGAATAAAAAAATGACTGAATATAAAATTTCAGTTCATGCATGTTCCAATCTTAACCACTCTCCCGAGGTCTTCAAGTTCATGCATGAACTGAAAGGAATCTTGTTCCGAACAAAAACCATAATCTCCTTTCCTCGCAAATATACCACCTAGCTACTGCCCACAGCTTCAGCCGCGCGCATATTGCTGTGTTTTGTTTTGTATTTTCCAATCTATTATCTAAAGATTCTAAACCCCAAATCTAAGGCCGTGCGTAATGCTATATGTGCGATATTATAGTAGTATTACATGCACTTAAATAAATTTTACTCACAAAATTTATTTTTCTACTTTTTTTAAATTTAAATTTTGTAATTTTTAGTATATTAATAACTGATACGTGAAGAAGTAATTTTTTCTTAAATATATTCAGTATTTTTCTATACCATGAGTAGTGCTACATGCACCAGAGATAATTTCCCTATATTATAATTCTCTTTTATATATCCTAGAAAAATATAAAAGTGAAATTAGCAAATTATCATGAGCATTTAATTCCTATTACAAAATCCCGATTTTTAAGTGTACATTAGTTCGTTTTCTCATGTCATGATATATATGCATAATTTCTGTCGTAAAAATCTTCAGAATCCATTTCTTGCAGGGCTTCGGTACTATTTATCACTTTAATGGGCTTAACTGATTCCAGCAACTGGATTGAATTGATGGGCCATTGACAAATAAAAGGCCAGCCCAACTAACCAAGCCACACAGGCCAATCTCTTAGCACACTATCATTCAAAACAATTAAACCCATTACAATTCCACCATTCATTCTTGGTTAGCATATTGTTGATCAATCCATCGATCCTCTTTTATTTGATGGGTATTGTTTGAAACTGTGGGATGTTTCAAGCAGTGGATGGCTGTTGTTCTTTTGATGTGCTGGAAAATCATCCATATTATATACTAACATTGAGCAAGAATAGAAATCTTTGATTACTAAGTGTATTCTCATCTTCTTCCCTATTTCACTGTTATCCCTAAATTATGAAAAAAAATTTTAGGGCAAAGCTGAAAATCCCCTACCATCTGATTCCTTATTTTAGGGTTTTGCTATTAGGAACAAACAGTGATTCCCCATATATGGGAAACGATTGTTCATCCCCAAAGTAATATTTCACTGTTGCTCTTGTGTGTTCCCTCTCTTTTCATTTTTAGTTGCCATCTTCTTCGACGTTCCTCTCTCTCACAACACACACACAATTGACAGTGCTTTCTCTTCATCGGATCGAAAACTTTATAAGTATTTCTCATCTTCAGCGTCAATTTTTACTACTGAAGCACCCTCCCATGGTTGGATTCCGTAGTCTCTGTCGTATGATTTTTGGACTCCGATGGCTGAATCTCTTATGCATATTTCTTGAGAATTTTTTTCCTTACCTTTGGGTCTAACTTTGGCCTCTGAAATCTTTGATTGTGATATTTACGATATTTAATTTGTACTCTAGGTTTTGCCATTTTGATGTGCCAAACTTTTACAATTGGTTTTCTATTATCGGGACTATGTCATTTCATGAGTTTGTTTGTAATTTTGGGGATGTGATTTGAATCCACCGCTTGCCAAATTTGTGATTTTGAGGCTTTTGTCATCATTTTCGTTAGATTGGAACTGGGAATTGCTTGGCATGAATCGAAGGGCTTGTTGTGATGAATATGATATGTTGGTTATTCCTGTACTTTCATTTTTGATTGCTTGTTTGGATTCTTAAGCTGTTGATTTATTGAGGCAGTTTGCCATTTTGATGGGCTATTAGTGAGTTTGGAGCTGTTGGTATTTTGGTCACATTGGTTGTGAAGAATATGTGTTTATATCTAAGGTTCTGGTGTGATGAAGAGGCTGTTTGATTACAACCCTTCTTTGGCATTTCAATTGCAAGTAGTTTATGAATCAAATGTTTGATTAGTACTATTTGTAGCCATTTCGATTGCTTGTTTTTTATTAAGGGGCTGTTGGTTAGAGCTTGTACATGTTCTATTATATGAAAGGGCTATTGATTATAAACATTAGGCATTTCGATACCTATTAAATGTGATAAAGGGGCTATTGGTGTAAGTAGATTGTTGGAGATGAGAAATTATTGAAAATTTCTCTCTTTTGTGGTCTGTTGGTAATTGTTGTGTTGAGGGGGGACTTCTTGAGTAGATCTCCATAAGCATTTTATGAAAATGCACATGTTCTTCACATGACAAATAGCACACGCATCAAGTATTAACACATCAAGTGCATGCATCAGTTTTCATACTTCTCTCTATTACTTATGAGCTAGACTGACTTGTATGTTGGCATGAAATTATTAACACATCAAGTATATGCATCAGTTCTCGTACTTCTCTATTACTTGTGAGCTAGACTAACTTGTTTGTTGGCATCAACTTATTAAGACATCAAGTATATGCATCAGTTTGTTTATAGTATCTATTGTTACAATGGACTTAGTTGTTGTTTGTTTCAATTAATTAGTTTGGACTAAACTTGCTGCTCTTATATTGATTTCTACTTAATGCATTTGTATGCATTCATGAATGGGCTGTTTGGTACTGCTTGAATAGATATAAAGTTGTGATGATGGTTGAAATGATTCCATGGGAGGAGGTTAATTTACAAGTGTTTTTAATGGGGCTTCAACGAAAGTGGCAGGGTAATCTGATTTACCCAGGATGGCTACCAACTATTTTGTGATTCTTTTTACAAAAGGCAACCATGGTTAAATGGTTTTGCAGCCATTTTCATAGTGCAGCTCCATTCTCACACATGATGTAAATTTTGTGTACCATTCTGAGTCACATTAAAAAATGCACTAGTGTTTATGGAAACGGATGAGAATGCTCTTATTTTCTATGATATGTACTTATGTTCTTATTCATTTTGTAAACTGATTACAATTTCATTTAAGTTATTTAACCCCGCGGTTGTGATGATGAGAAATTCTCGTAGGGACATTTGGCACCCTGGCACACACCTCCATGGCATGGCAACCCAAATGGCCAATAAATTCTGGCAACTAATTGTTGCAGCCAATTAGCGAGGAAGGATGTTCAGAAAATATGGTCATATGTTACCATAGGATTCCTGAGTCAGCTACCAAAATGACTTCTAGATATTGATCTCCGTTGTCTAACATGTGTACCAATTCTTCTATATCTACATTTTTTTAGAGATGGATTCATCCAACTATCAAAATATGTTCTTCACAAGCCTCTTGACTCAGGAGCCTGAATTTGATTACATTTATGGTGGTTAAAGTGAAGAACATCCCATCACTTTGGATGACTCTCCACCCGTCCTCCCAACCCTCCCTCCCAAAAAAAATCAACCAGGGGGCAAACTTCATACCCGAAGAAGACATGTTACTCGTCTTTGCATGGCTGAATAGTAGCGTTGATGCCATTGTATGAACGGACCGAAAATATTCCCAACTTTGGAAAAAAATTAGTCAATACTTCCAAAAGTACAAAGAAAGTACAAATGAGCGAACTTTTGGGTCCTTAACCCATTGGTGGTCTGCCATTCAAAAGGCAATGAACAAATTTTGTGCCAGACTCGCCCAAGGTTAACCCTTGAATCAAAGTGGCATAACTGAGCCATACAAGGTATAAGCTTCCACTTTTATTATTTACTCTTATTATGATATTTATGTGTTCTGTTGGATTTACCTTTGATTGATATTAATTATTTTATTTTATGCTTCAATTGGAAGTTCGAGAAAGCTAAGATCATGTTCCAATCGTTTGAGAAAACTTCATTTCAGTTCAAGTATTGTTGGGAGCTGTTGAAAGACCAACCGAAATGGATGCAGCGTGGCACAAAGGACAAGATCAAGCGAAGGTCCACGATGTCCCCGACATATTCGCGTACCTGAGCAGTTGCAGCTAATTCACCCGATGGTACAGAGGCCAAGAATGTTGTTGAAAATAATGTCATCGAATTGGATAGGCCAATTGGAAGAAAGCTAACAAAAGAAAGTGTAAGGCCCAAGGAAGGTCATCAGATGAAATTCTGGAGCTGAGCAAGTGTAAGTTTACTCTCCTGGAGGAGTCATGTGATCAGGAGAAAGAGCTTCTCCGACTCAAGGCTGAGATGGCATATGATCAAGAGAGAGAGAGAGAGAGGAAAATAAAAGTAGACAAGAGGACGAGAGTGCATTTGGAAAAAGAGAAGGTGGAAATCGCCCGGTGGGAGCAGGAGGAGCGAATAATATTGATCGATGTGAGTACATTGCCCAACGCTCAGCGGATATATTTCCAACAACTTTAGAGGGAGATACTGGCGAGACGAGCTGGTTTGGATGGATGATTTCTAGGTATTTTGTAATTTTTTTTTTTTTTTTTTGACAAGGATATTTGTACAACTTGTAATTTTATTGTTTCTATAACTGGTTGAATAGATAGATATTAAAACTGCATGTTGATGATTAACATGGGGACATTTGGCATTTGTTCTATTTTACAATTTGTATGTTTAGCAAATATGCAATTGAGACTGCATAAATGGATAGATGTTACTCGTCATTAATTTCAATATTACATGACCCTTTAGACTTAAGAAAACATATAATGGAAATATTACAAATAATGCAGGCATATTAAACTGGATAGATGTTGAAACAAGAATACATAGTCGCAACTAATGAAAAGATAGAGAATCCAGTAATAGGAAATTCCCTTCTACTGTTGGGAATAAATCTCTCATTGATGTTCAATTAAATCTGCTTGCAGATGATGATGTGCCGAGCTGTCTCTAATTTGATGTTGGCGTTGAATGAAGTTCATAAATTCTAAGGTTGGATTGCACGACAGTTCTAGAATTTGATCATCAACTTGATCGTACTCCATCTTCAAACCCCTAGTATCATCACGTTCGTCCTCAACGAACATGTTATGTAGAATAACACATGCTTTCATTATATTTGTAAACTCATTGACTTTAAAAATTCGAGAAGGTCCACGGATGATTGCAAATCATTGTTGAAGTGTTCTGAATACACGCTTGACTTTCTTGCAGATTCTTGTGTTGCGGCAAAATTTTTCTTCTTATTTCCTTGGTGTTGTGGAATCGTATTCACAAACGTTGCCCACTTGGGATAATTACCATCCATAAGATAGTACCCCATAGTGTACGCGTTGCCGTTTATTGTATAATTGACTTGAGAAGCACGCCCTTAAGCAAGTTCCGTGAAAATAAAATATCTCTCTAGCACATTAATATCGTTATGTAATTCGGCATACCAAAAAATGCATGCCATATTCAAAGATGATATGAAGCAAGTGCTTCTAAAATAATAGTTGGTTCACAAATGTGGCCGGAGTACATACATTTCCAGGCAGTGAGACATTTTTTTCACTTCCAATACATACAATCAATGCATACGAGCATTCATGGGAATCACTGTTGCTCACCAACCGCAAGCATCCAAGCCATATCATCGGCATTTGGAGACTGAAAATATTCATCTAAAAAACACTTACCATTTTCTTGCAAAATTTCTTTAGTCTCTCCATTGCGGTACTTTCACAAGTACATATGTATTCATCTATAAAATTTACAGTAACCCTATATGCCAGCATTCTAAGGGCTATAGTTATATTTTGCATAGAAGATAACCCTAGTCTTTCGGCATTATCTCTTTTCTGGACGAAATACGGCTCGTAAGCATCTACATAATTTAGAATACGGAAAAATAGAGGATGACTTATCCGAAATCTCATTCGAAATAGGCTCAAGGAATATACTGGATTTTCTATGAAATAATCGCGGAATAGGCGCACGTGTCCTTAAATATGATTACGCCAAATAAATTTACGACATTGACGATTTCCACGATGCCTTGATAACTCTCCATCGGCCTCGACATTAAGAACAGCCTCCAACTCATCTTCAGATGACAAGTATGTGAGTAATTTGAAAAAGAATGAACAAACCATTTGATGAAAGGGAATTGGAGATGAGGGGGAATGTTAAATTTCAGTTCTTATATCAAATGAGACTTGGAGTTGTGAGAATGTGAATGCTACCGGAAAGTGGATTTATAGAGTAAAAATTTATTGTTACATATAGGACAAATGATGTTATTGTTGGTAAAAAGACAAAACAAATTACTGTTAGAAAAACAACAAAACAGGTTACCGTTGGAGGCCAAAATTGAAAATGTTACTGTTGGAGAAATGAAAAGAAATGTTACCGTTGATAGAGAGAGGACAAAGAATGTTACCATTTGAGAAAGAACAAAAAATTTAGAAGACAATACACGGATGCATTGTGCCTTTAGAGAATCGCGGTAAAAATATTACCCCATCATATGAAAATGAAAAAAATGTTACAATTAGACAAATGCAAATCAAATATTACTCGAGTATATGCAGACAAAATCAAATAAAAAAAAACACCACCGTATTGTAAAATTCATATATTTTATTAAAGTATTATTTTTAATATTGATGTTGGTTTGAAATATAATATTGTATCCGAGGAAAAAAAAAATCATATTAATATTTATAAATCAATTTAGAATATGATATTTTAAAAGAGGAGAATAAGAAAAAATAGTTAGTAGTTATGAACGGAAATGAAAGTGAAAGAAAAAAATAATAAAGAAAGAATGTAAGAATACTATTTAAATATAATATAGAAATGATAGGAAATGAGATGTATAAAGTTTTTTAAAGATAAGTAAAATTTAGGATAAATTTTTAGGAAGTGTACTTTTTAGGTAAAATTTAGGGAAAATTTTAGAGAAGAGGATATGGATTCTCTAAGGGACCTTTGCTTCTATCCTGATGTGTTGGACATGTCGACAACGCACAAGTAAGTCGTAGTTGTTTGTAACAACAACTACGGTTTTAAAGAAGATGAATATTTTAAGTCAAGGGAGATTATATAAAAATAAACTCATATACTAATGTAGTTTGATGTGATACGTTAGATTATATATTTATTTTTATTGTGAAGTAGATTTGTCCCATTTGATTACACAGATGATATTATATGAAATGAGATATTTTTTAAAAATTAAATAAAATATTGTTATAATATAATTCTTTAATGTTAGTTTTGTTTTGGGATTTAAAAAAGTTAAATTTTTTATATATTTTGTGTGGAAATTTGTGAAAATAATAATGATAAAATGAGATGAGATGAAATGTTTTGGATAAACAAACGAAACTCATATATCATATAAAATTATATCAATTTGTAAATTTATACAATTCTCTTCATAGGACAAAAATCCTATAAATGAAAACATGTGAACAAAGAATGTCATAGTTTTTCCTTTGATATAAAAGGTTAGTTGTGATTTGAGGAAAAAGTGTTAATTTCTCGTCCTTGTTGCCTTACATTTGTCGTTTATATTAGCATAGTGATCAAGGCCGGTTGACGTTAATGGAGAAACCCACACGTGAAGAAATACCAGCCACCTACGGCTATGTCAATTGCCAATGTTAACATAAGTTTATCTTTATTTCAAATGATAATACGTAGTTATCATCTCCCTTTTTCCCTCTTCTCAGTCCCTATTAGATTCAATGAATAATTAACTGAGTCAAATGCATGTTCATGTATATTTGTGCATGAACCAAGATGCTTCCTAGGTAACTTGGTTTCAACACGTGCATGTTCTCCATTCCATCATCTATGCTCAAAGTTGTACTGTTTAGGCAGGTCGAATTCTTTCCTATCCGGCCCAAAACTTAGATAACCAAATTTTCCGGGCTGTTATCGAGTTTTAACTGGATTTATCTACCACAATATGCCTAGAGACGGGTACGATACAGTATATGGGTTATGGGTTTAATTAAATCCGAATCCAATTTTATTTTTTATTTTAAAAAAAAAAAAAAAACTTTACAATCTCTTTTTACCCTACAGAATTTACAATCCTCTCTCTCTCTTTTAATACATTTGTTTCATTCAACAGTACATGCGTTTCTTTCTCTAAAGAGTTTTTTTCTTCTTCTGCAAATTCCTCTCTTCTCCGTCTCGTCGTTTCTTTTCTATGTTATCCATCACATTGTTAATTTCTTTCTGTAGTACATGCGTTTTCTTTT
Organism: Carya illinoinensis; assembly: GCF_018687715.1. Classification (NCBI taxonomy): domain Eukaryota; kingdom Viridiplantae; phylum Streptophyta; class Magnoliopsida; order Fagales; family Juglandaceae; genus Carya; species Carya illinoinensis. Next base: position 8,108,193 of record NC_056765.1, read on the forward strand.
CGAAGAGAGTTTTTTCCCTTGTGCAACACATGAGTAGCCATCTGTCATGCATGGATTAAAAGTAAATTGGTTTTGGTCGTTTGGACCACCACCATTAATGTTGTGCTTCCTCTCCCTTGTCATTCGAGGCCCAGAACCGAATCTTCTGAATCTTTTTTATTTTTTCATGGAATTCATCTCTAATGATGGAGTACTATCAAATATGAAAATGCTACCGACAATTCTCCGATTCTTTTTTTGCTTTTTGTTTTTTTACTTAATGATTAATAAAGTATTTTTAATTTATTTTTAAATGTTTAGAAGGTTTAAAAAAATGTGAAAAAAAATAAAAATAAAAAAGTGGCACTAGTAGCTTATTCTCCCAATTTTTAGGAATTTTTTATTTTTATTTTTATTTTTATTCTTATATTTGACATAAAAATAAAAATATGCTCAGTAATTTATTTTCTTGAAAATTTTTAATAAATTAACTTATTCGCCCAATTCATGGCACTGGGCAGGTTGATGTCCTATTATCCAATGGGCCGAGTAGTTTGGGTGGTCATGGGTGGGCTAGGTCAGAGGGACCTGCTACCTAGTCCTAGAATTAGGAATCAAACTAAGAAAGTTGACATTGAGGATTTTTAAAGGGAGTGGGAGGAGTTTAAACATGATTATCTCGTTTAGAAAACCTTATGGCATCTAGTTCGAACAACTTCGGCAATCTTGATATTAGGTTAAATGAAAATGATAAAATAACTACTTATTTACAATTTTTCTATAACCTTTCAAAAAAATAATATTTTTAAAAAAATTGATTTTGATTTTGATTTTGATTTGATGTACTTGAAATTTTTAAAAAAATATTATGTTATTGATAAAGTGTTAATAAATTGTAGTTGAATTGTAAGGCCATCACTTCCCTAGGTTAAATCCCCAAAATAAAGTGCCAAAATAAAAATCTCGAGTTTAACTTTATAATTTGTCTAATTAATTCGTTTGTTTATCCAAAATATCTCATCTCATCATTACAACTTTTACAAATTCTTACACAAAATATAATAAATAATTTAACTTTTTCAAATCCCAAAACTAAAATTAACATTAAAAAATTAAATTATAATAATATTTTATTCAACTTTTAAAAAATCATCTCATTTCATCTCATTTACATAACTAAATATATTATTATATGTGTTAGGTTCACTTATCAATGAGAATCTAGACTACATGTGAAGGGAGTTTTAGAATAGAAAAATGATATTATTCTTTAAAATATAATTAGATAATTATATTCAACTATTACCATCAATTTGAGACAATGAATGATGTAGATGATAGAAACAAAAAAAAAAAAAAAAAAAAAAAAAAAAGAAGAAGCTAAATGCAGTCCCTCTATGCAATTGTGGTGCAGTCGGGGTCCCACGTGGCTTTAATAAAACCATCTCATTTAAAAAAAAAAACATTTTCAATTGAGGTCCTCAGTTTCCTTCCTCAAGAACTCCCTCTCTCCACTCATTTCCTCTCTCGATCCTTCCACGAAGCGCCACCCTTCCTCGACGGCGAGTCTCAGCTCAGCTCTCAAAATATCTCCATTCATACGCTTGTTTAAAATTTTCAAATCTTGATAAAGTTTTCTGAAACCTTCTACACCAAAGGACTTGCAAACAAACTGCTTTATTATTTAATATATCACTTAAACTAACAAAGTAAAGCAAAGTAAAAAAACAGAGCGAGAGAGAGAGAGAGAGAGAGAGAGAGAGAGAGAGAGAGAGAGAGAGAGAGAGAGAGAGAGAGAGAGAGAGAGAGAGAGAGAGAGAGAAAAGTGACTTGCTCTATGTTAAGATTAATCACTCCTACATATTTAAAGTTCACTATCAAAATGCAACCTTCCAAGTTTAGCTTCTAGTTTATATCTCAGGACAAGCACAATATCATGAACTAGAATATCGTAAGCAAATTTCTGCTCCAGCTCCATTAAGTACTAATGATACAATATATTCGAATTCTTTGGAATATGACTGACCAGTTCAGGTGGGAAATAACTGAGTTGCTCATTAATATAAGGTTCGTTCCCTGTAGATTTAATGGTTACAGATACAAGTATAAGTGGCAATCATCAAAAGGTTTAAAAAACGACAGGGATGAAAAAACACAAGGGACATAGAATTCTTCCTGTCTTACATATGGCATTGTAAGCATAAAATGGATAACAATCAACGCGTGAAAAAATAAACACCCACAATACCATAAATTTTATGCCTTTCTTGAGCATTAGCTTCTTTCACAAGGTTATCTCTCAATGCACAAATCTCGCGATGTTGATTGCATGCTTCAAGGCATGCAGTTTGTTTGATGATCTCAGAATTCATATTTCTTTATTGAATAAAGATTTGCAAAGGAAAGCTCTTAGGAAGTGCAAGTCTTTGATCCCTGAAAGTTTGAAGTTTATAAGTCAATGAACAGTATACATAGGATCATGGGACAATAAAAATTACCGATGAGGAGCAACTAACCAATTTGAAGATAGAATCATAGTTGCAACTTGCAACAATGCTTGCAACACTATAAAATCTCTCGTCAAATGAATCAAATTTAGTTGAAGCACACAGTGATTGAAGGGAAAAAAGAGAAAGGACTAGATATGAGAGTTTCAAAGCGTACGGGAATGGGTGGGAAGAATCTTAAAAGAACACTTCGAGAAATAACTAGACTGCAGAGAATGCAGCAGTTGCAAGACTGTTAAACACAGACAACTACAAGATCACAAAGGAGGCTCATGCTGGGTGACAAGAAAAAGATGTGGAGAATTCTATTTGCTTCTTAGGCAAGGAACTTCTTGCCTAAGCCTTCATTGCTATCATTATCATTAATATTATTTAGAAATCACACGAAGATGACCAAGTAGAAATTATGCCAAATATCTACCTTCGAAATCAATGGCTGCTTATGAACTCAACCACTTGAAAAGAGAGCACAGATCCACTTAAAAACAGACGAGCTCAAGTTGCCAAAAACCACACCAATTCCAAACCAGTTCCAAAATGAGTTTCCGAAAACGAGCTTGAAGACTACCAGAGAACCAACGCAAGAGAAGCAGGACTTGAAATGCACTCCATTTTTTTTTTCTTTTTAATTTTAATACCAGTTGACAGCCGATTGCATACTGACTATACCCGGCAACTATACCTAGCAGAAGTGTAGCAACAAGGCATATCAGATTGTAATATAATAAACAATTACTTTCTTGATGTCCCGCGAACATAGCTTTTAGGCAGGTCGGCCTTCTGCAGTGCGTTGTACGCCATGGCCTTGAGAAGAAAAGAACAGATCATGATTTTCCAACTCTGCAAGTCTATTGGATGAAGCAAAGAATATATTCTCTGCAACATTGGCCAATCAAACCCCATTTGGTTGAACACAACTTGGGTCATATCTCGTACATGAAATATCTTATCCTCCGTTCTATATTTTTTAAGCACTTTGTTCATTAGTGAGTTAAAGTTCAACTTGGATTGATTCATTTACAATTTGGATAATGAATTGAGTTAAGTTGAGATGAGTTGAAAGTAAAAAATTAAATAAAATATTATTTGAATATTATTTTTTAATATTATTATTATTTTGAGATTTGAAAAATTTGAATTATTCATTATATTTTATATTGGAAGTCAGAAAAATGGTAATAATTAAATAAAATGAGATGGGATGAATTGAGTTGAGTTGGGTTAGGCTTGGCAACGAAACGCTGCCTTAATCATACTCAGTTATTAAGGTTTGAAAAAATCTAGTTGTAAATACAATTGTGTATTAATATGTGCATCAATCTAATGTGATTGGTTAAAAAATATATTTTATTGAAAATAATATTAATTTAAAGTTTGAATATGAAAGAATTAGTATTATTACGCAGATCAGTACACGACTTTTCTTATACATAACAAAAGTCTTAATGTTTTTTTATATTTTGTTAGTCTCGAATGGGAGCGACATATAAATAAAATGATTCTTGCAATACTTATTGTTTATTTAATACTACATAACATATTTATGCAAAAATCAATAAATACTGAATGACCAACTTCTTATGTGTTTATCTCCTCTTTGGGAGATCATCAAATTCGAATAGATAGTGTTAATCTTTTGGAATAGAAAAGTGTTAATCAATAAATACTGAACTTGACGGTTCATGATAAGATTGGTTGTAAACCTTTTAGAATAGCAATCAAGTATTACAGCCACGAATATATTATATAAAAGTAAACTTATAAATTGATATAATTTTATATGATGTGTTAGATCTATTTTATAATAAAAATAATTTTACAATATAACATACTAATTACTTCATTAAATCACATCTATTTATGAATTTATTTTTCTAGAATTTATTCATGACTAAAGTATTTCTCTTTAGAATAACTTCAAATTTCAATTAGGGACCACCAAAATCACAACACAACTACACAAGGAATAAAGAAAAGCTATCGAATCTGAAGGGTGTATAAAGTGCATATTCTATTTCTTCCCGATTTTAACATGTCCTACCTTTAGAATAACTTCAAGTTCAATTCTACGACCAAAAAACCAAAAAAAGATATGAACACTTGAGCATTGAATCTTGTAATTAAGAAGCCAAGCCAACTTTCAAAAAAATAAGAAGCCAAGCCGGCTTTGGCTGGCCAAGTACTCAAAGTCTCATGTTATGTTTGGGATTAATTAACTACTTTTTTAATTTTTATAAAAAGTTAAATTCATCTCAATTTATTTTATCATTCGAATATATATTTTAACATATTTTATACATTTCAATAGGAACCATAAAATATTACTATTCACATATTAATATAGATCATTTAAAATCACCTCAACATCCAAATAGTCTCAATTGACAGTGCTCGTATCTCTTTCGGCTTAGAAGTACCCAAATGATTCAAATGTAACATTTTCTTAAGGAGTTATTCTATTATCAAATTAGTGTGTAAAATACACTATACACATCACTTAAATGAAATGTTACATATAATAGAGTATCAATTATTTGGTTAGTGGTATTTTATATTTTAATATATATTTTTATTATATAATTTTATTTTTAATTCATATAAGTTTATTTTTAATTTTTGAATTAATTTATATTTTAGTTTAACTTAAAATTTTAGATTAATTTAAAATAATACATAATTATATAATATTGTATATACAAAAATATTACAAATATAAAAAAAATATAAAGATATTATTAGTAGATAGAGAAAATATTTAAAATGAATAAAAGAGATTAAAAAGTATAATATGTAAGTATTATAAAGAAAAAATAGATAAACTGATATATGATATATTGTAAAAATTAATATATAAAATAAAAAAAATAAATTTTAATAATAAGATAAAAGAATCCATTAAAAGTACTTTTAGCTATAAAATATATAGATAAATCTACTATACCTCCTTATTGTTACCTCTCTAGTTTGAGCGCTCATCAATATTTTTTATTTTTTAATTAATGATTAATGAAATGATTTTAAATATAATGATATATTTTTTATTTTTTTTAAATATTTAAATATATTAAAAAATTATAAAAAAAATTTCGAAACCAACTACCGGTAAGGTTGAGCTGCGGCTGAGCAGCACCGCTCATAATATATTATTCGCAATAAAATTATCGATTCTCGTCTTCAGAAGAGGTGTAATAAAGCTTTTAAACTTTAAAGTAGCCAATGGCCCAATCCCCCAGGCCCCACCGTCCCTCCAGGGTGAAAAAATATAAAAAGAGGTAAGCTTTAAAGTAAAAAGGACACTCTAAATACTTGAAAAATAAATACACATCGATACGAGCACTCCTAATGCATTATGTAAAATTCATATTTATGTAAAATTTAAAGAAATGAGCTCTAAAGCTCCTTCCAATGGCTTATCTTTTTTATCTATAATTTACAGTTTACTACAATATTACCTTTAGATATGGTGATAACTGTTCACGATTTGTATATCTCTGTGTACGTGAGAATACTCTTTATTGCTACCCACCATTATTTAGGGAACACATATATTTTCTGTATTTCAATTATAATAAATATTCCATGACTTCATGCACACGATCTACCTTAGTTCGGCCTTCTGCAGTTCCTTCTAATCTCACCACTGGATCCAGTGAGGGGTTCGATGTCTCCCATTTTGACCATTGCAGTGACGAAGTCATCGTTGAAGGTCTTAGGATAGTTGACGTAGGTTTTAACCAGTGAATCGGTCGACCCGCCATTGTACAGTTCTTGATCAGAGTGTAGAAGACCCTTTTGGCTGAGGAGGTTTTCGAAGTACTTGTTATCAAAATGATTAGGCGTTTGGATGTCCATAGGGGCAAGGTTCTTGCGGCCGCCGGTGTTAAATGGGCATGTGCTCTGTCTGAGCTTGGCAAATGAACTATCGATGTTTGTGTCGTTATATATGTGGGGTCTGAAAGTTATACATCTTGCTTGCCCGATCGTGTGAGCTCCTGGGATCAGGTTGACAACAAAGTTATACTGAAATATTTATTTGGCATTTAAATTTGTCCAAAACATTTACAAAGAGACGAGAAAGGCCCCCCAGTTCTTGGTTGAGGGGATTTTTTCCATATATATTTGTTGAAAAACAGAAGTCTAGATGCCAGCCTGAGAGAGAGAGAGAGAGAGAGAGGCATACCAGACAAGGCAACCATATCCTGGGCAGAGAGACCTTTGTTTCGGAAATTGCTGATGAGGACGGATAAGTTAGATATGCCGAAAGGGAGGTCATTTCCGGCATCAGTAAAGCTGGCTGTCTTCGAGTCTCTTCTTCCCACTTTAACAGCCCAATTAGGCCCGCCAAGCTGCAGAAAAATTTCACTACGTTACCAATGATCAGATTAATCAGAAAGATATCTGTAGATATTTTTGTCGCGATGTAAAGGATTATTAATATTCCTCCTTTTTTCATAAAAAAAAAAAAAGAAAAAGAATTGTTTACTAAGCTATTATACAACCAGTACTCAGATTTTAACATGTTATCAAAATATGTGGTTTTGTAAGCATGTCTCTATTATTGTACCTCTTATTTCAATTATTGTCTAGCTACTACTTAAAACTATTTATCTGTCCCACACAAACGTGACAATCAAAGCAAATAATAAATAAAAATGTTCGAATCTGTAGTTCCAACGAGTGAAAAATTAGTCTTCTCTTGTAGTTCGTAGACACGATGATAAAGGAGGAGAATTAACTCACAATTACAACAGAGTCACGAGCAGCAATGGCTAAGATATCGGCACAAGACACCACTCCTGGGCATACTTCCTCTACAGCGGTTTTTATGTCATCGACAATCTTGAAACCCCTGATGGATCTGTTGTTTTGAGCTGCTGTCTTCTCGCCTTGGAAGGTAGCCGTGTCATCCAGGAGTACCGAGCCGTCACAACCCTGCAAGAGTGTCACGAATTAGCATATATGCATGAGACAACCCGGTAAAATACCATGAAACTTCCTAGATTGTTTTCTCTCTGCACCTAATTTCTTTATTAGCAAGCTTCCTAGATTTTCTTTGCTGTAAAATGAAAAATACGGTTGTGTAATGTTTATGTCGTTTCATGAATCTTTGTAACATGACTGGATTAATTCATCTAAAAACTGGAATGGATGGACCCAAACCCACCAAATAAGCTGACAATGTTGCCAATTACGTGGGTATCATAAAAGACTCTCTTCCCCATCACCTCGCTTAAATTTTGCATGCCATATGGATGTGCTAAAGCTCTGTTTATGTACTATGATCAGTCACGTACAAGAAAGTGCCATTCAATTGTGCATCGCACACTTTATCTTCTTCTTCTTCTTCTTCTTTCTTCATAGACTGCATTTTACTAAATTATAAATGCTGTACCATTAAGTTTAGTCTTCTACTTGCCAACTTAATCAGTCACGCTAAACCTGATTAATTGAGAAGAGCACGACCCCAATCAACTGATACATACATACATATATATATATATATATAATAAAAGTTAGCAAGCGTATCTAATTAACAACTTAATTGGATCTAGCTAATTTATGGTTTACTGTAATTCACTGCAAACTAGAACCGGGTAGATATATATGGACAGAAGAAGGAATTTACATTGACAAAACAGTCATGGAAGTGGAGACGAAGGAGAGAAGCACCCAGGCGAGGTGCCTTTGAAATGGCATTTATGAGAACAGGCCGCACCGCGCTGAAGACCTTGGGACAACTTTTAGAGTAGAAACTTGTAGAGAGTTGAGCAGAGGAGCTCCCCGTGAAAACCACAAGTAGGGCTAATGCGACGATAACATTGACGGTGAAGGAAGAGGTAGAAATGCAGGAGGCCATTTTCTCTGTTGATCAGCTAGACAACATTGGGAATATTTAAAGGTAGTCGGTAGTCGGCTGCATGTGTCGAGACCACATGTCGGGCCGTTGCCCTTATCTAGACAGATCATAACGAGATAAATAATTGGGAAACTCAGTAATATTGCATGGTCACATGGAATATTTGGTCTATAACCCTAAAAATTAATTAATTAAAAAGAAAATATATATTTTAAAAGCAACAGCTAACAGGATTTGACGTTTTATAAATTATAAATGTCTGATAATGATAAAAAGTAGTGCACGCCAGAATAGAAACACGTTTACATGAATTGAAGTGGTGGGTACAGATAATAGATGCTTGCGTCAAATTTGTCAGAAATGTGGGGTATCCGAAACATCCATCGATTAAAGTTTTTGAAGACCACGCCATATTAAAAAGAATTAGCTGGATATATAGATAAATAGACACCTCGATCGAGGTTATAATACGTTGTTCTCAGACAATTGAAAACTAAGCTACAAAGTTGACGATTCAACATGGGCAGTTGTAAAGTACAATTAATGATTTGATTCTCATATATATATATATATATGGAATGGGACATAATGATCTTAATTACCGGTCCCAACGGCGTGATAATTAGTGCGCATGCAAGAAATAAGTATATACGTACTCCTTCACTTTTAAAACGTATATTCCAAGGTATTGGAGCTTAGATTCTCAGGCCCGGCGTTGTCACAGTTCACAGTACTCCAGAACAGCTAATAGTGCAAAAGGGTATCTGAGAATGAAGTTAATAATTACAGTGCTCAGAAAATTGAAATTACACTCAGCCGGAAAAAGATGGCGTGAGAGAATCGCCGACTCACAAAACAGACAATAGAAAAGCTATAATTTGTTCACTTTGCTCCCTTCCCTACGCCATCAGACCAATCCCATCTTTCTTTAATGTCGCAGCAGAAAGCGACCTTTCAGCTCTTTAATATTTGGCCTTTTTCTCTTGAAAGAACGTATGAACGAATTTTCGAACAAATTTAGGAGAGATCTGGGAACTAATCAGAATATTAGATGAACTAGTCGTACGTCATAGATACTTAAGTCTTAACTATCTCCTCGATCAGAAATGTAACAAGTTCCCCACACCGCATGCATGCATGATTAGTCAGAACATGGCAAAAAGAATTAGAAAACATGTTTGTTTTTTGCTTTGACAACTACAAATATGCATGTAGTACTTATCATCGCCAAAAATCGTAATGATCTAACACGAAAAAGTTACTTAAACCTACGACGAATTATACTTTCCCATGCACGTACGTATTACTCTACTACGTACAAAGACAATGGGTCTTATAAATTGCATGTCTGTGGCTGATTTGTGGTCAGTGTTCTCCATAAAGTAGTACTGAAGAAGGAGAAAGAGTTACGTACTACTCTACGCATGCAGTCCCCGTATATCTCATTATTTGGGAGACTGAAAGCTTAAAATAATTTAATATCCCTTTAATAATTCAATGAACAAGTACGTAACACGACAGTTCCTGCAGATTTAAGATCGAAGCTGAGTAGTTGGATGATCATAGATTCATCTGTGAGTGGGAGTATATAGAAAGATCATAGCTAGGGCAATATATATATTGATGCAATAATTTACAGGGTAGATGAAGCAAATTATTATTATTTTTTTTTGTTGCAATTATTGTCTATTAATCATTATTATTTCATTATTCTTTCGAGTAAAACTTATAAGAGTAATTAATGAAATGATCAGATGATATGCCTCTTTTAGAAACTTTTTTTTGGTTAAAGTTTCTTTCTAAAGTTTTTAAAACAGCATATGATTTAGGTTATGCTAGTTTTTTATCTTATCTTATTTCATCTCATCTTATTTAATTATCTTAATATCTAAATATTATAAATAGAAATATTTTTTAATTTTAAATTTTTTTATCTAATCATTACCTGATCATTATAATTTTTCTAAATTTTTAAATAAAATATAGAAAATAATTCAAAATTTTTAAATTTTAAAAAAATATTAAGAAATTATATTCTAACTATATTTCAACTTTATAATATTTTTATTTAATTTTTTTCTCATATTTTTAAAACTTATTAAACATTTCAATTTAAATTATTTTATTATTATTTAAAAATCATTTTACAAATTATCAAATTTGATCTGGATCTAACTATTCAAACGAGGCCAGAACATGACTTGAGTGAGTCATGACGTTGTCTAAAAATCAAAATTAGTTAGAGGAATTAGGAAAATGATAAAATAACTACTCATTTATTATTCTTCTACAATCTTGTAAAAAAATAATATTATTTTATATATTAATTTTGATTTTGATTTTGATTTTGATTTGATGTGTTTGAAATTTAAAAAAATATTATTTAATTGATAAATTGTAAATAAATTATAAGTGAATTATAAGGCTATCTTCATCCGAGGACTTAATGGGATCTAGTCATGCATGCATTGATATTTGACACGACAAACAAGACACTTAAGGCCATAACATGACTTGAGTGAGTCAAGACGTTGTCTAAAAATCAAAATTAGGCCATAACATGACTTGAGTGAGTCAAGACGTTGTCTAAAAATCAAAATTGGTTAGAGGAATTAATGGGATCTAGTCATGCATGCATTGATATTTGACACGACAAACAAGACTCTTAAGGCCATAACATGACTTGAGTGAGTCAAGACGTTGTCTAAAAATCAAAATTAGGCCATAACATGACTTGAGTGAGTCAAGACGTTGTCTAAAAATCAAAATTAGTTAGAGGAATTAATGGGATCTAGTCATGCATGCATTGATATTTGACATGACAAACAGGACTTACTTGTATGGTTATGTCCTTGTCGGACCATTTCTTGGCATGCGTACACACGTTAGGGTTAGTTCCTTATCCTTTAGACTAGGTCTGTCGGCCGCAATTAAGACATCATGAGAAAAATCTATCCATTTATTAATAATCTTCTCGCAATTTCCACCATATGTATCCCGTATAGATTGGGATGAAACGACGTTGCTTTCAAGAAAATAACTAGCTCGCTAGCTTACTTTGAATAATCATAACATGTTGACGAAATCTTAACAAGTGCTTGAGATTAATTAATTATATATAATGATGTTGCCAAATAGCTGAATAAATGAGATTGGAGTTGCTTCTTTTTTACGCCAAAAGCACATATATGTAATTTTCAAAATAAATAAATCACTAATATATAGGCTGCTAAATATTGCGATAATTAGTTCAATCGACCGATTATTTTATGATAAAGGTAGAAGAATACTAAATGACTAAAAGAATGCACGAAGGAAAATATGGAATGAGAATGTTTAGCTCAGTTTCTCATTAATTTCTCATATACAGTATAGAAGTATTTATAGGCATATGACCTCAACAAAGTACACATGACAGCTCATCTTTTCTGTTACAAAATATTTCCTTAGGTAGTGATGTACGAGGCTTCTAGAATATGCTCTAGCCTTATAGTATTTCCTTGATCTATAGATGATGATTGCTCACAGTCTCAGATGCACATGCCTTATCATCCCCCTCGATTCAAGCGACGTTGGACCAATAGTGAGACTTGAGCTAAGTTGAGCAAAGTGGGAGGCTGATAATGACCTGGTCAAAATATCTGCAATTTGCTCCTTGCTGGAAATGAATGATACTTTTAAGATTTTAGCAGCAACCCGTTCTCTAACAAAGTGATAATCCAGCTCCACGTGCTTGGTGCAAGAATGCAAGACCGGATTGAGTGACAAATAGGTAGCACTAATGTTATCACACCATAAGGCAGGAGGGAAAGAAAGAAACACACCAAGCTCACTCAAGAGAGACTGCAACCAAAGAAGCTCACAAGTTGTATCAGCCACAGATTTATATGCAACTTCCATGGAGGATCTAGCAACCGTGGGTTGCTTCTTAGAGCCTCAATAAATTAAATGACTGCCAAAATATAAACAATAACCACTCGTGGATCGACGATCATCTGGACACCCTGCCCAGTCCACATCAGAAAAGGCTGACAAGGAACACGCTGAAGAAGAAGTAAAATGTAGACCAAAATGACAGGTGTGATTGAGATAACACAGAATTCTTTTTATGGCCTTCCAGTGGGTAAGATGAGGATTGCGCATAAACTGACAAACACAATTTACAGCAAAGGAAATATCAAGTCTTGTAAATGCTAAGTATTGTAGACTACCAACAACACTACGATACCATTGTGGATCCTCAAAAGCGTTACCATCAATAGCAAAAAAATATTTAGAGACATACATTGGAGTAGAGATCGATATACAGTTATGCATATTGGTTTTGAGAAGTAGATCACTGATATATTTATTCTGAGAAAGAAACAGACCAGCATTATTACGAGTAACTTTTATGCCTAAGAAGAAATGAAGAGGTCCTAAATCTTTAACCGGAAAATAAGAAGCAAGAAAATTTATGAAATCAGAGATTGACTGTGAACTAGACCTTGTAACTATTATATCATCGACGTAAACCAAAGTAAACAAACAAATAGAATCAGTATGAAGAATAAACAGGGAAGAGTCAAAAGCAAAGCACCGAAAACCAAGAGATATTAATCTATCACTTAATTTTGCAAACCAAGCTCAAGGAGCCTGCTTTAAACCATAAATTGATTTTCGCAACTTATAGATGTGATTAGGAAGATCAGGATGCATGAACCCAAGGGGCTATTTCATATATACATCTTCCTCAAGGTCTTCATGCAAAAAAGCATTCTGTATATCAAGCTGATGCAACGGCTAGTCAGAAGAAACTGCAAGGGAAAGTAAAAGTCAAATGGTGACCAGCTTGACAACAAGACTAAAAGTCTCTGTATAGTCAATACCCGATTGCCGATGAAATCTTTGAGCAACTAGACGAGCTTTTCGTCGCTCAAGAGAACCATCAGCGCGACGTTGAGACTTAAGCACCCATTTCGAACCAAGTACATTATAGGATAGAGAAAATGGGACTAAATCCCATGTGTGGTTGAGAAGAAGGGCTGTAAGCTCAGAGTTCATGGCCGCCCTCCATTCAGGTTGTTTATTGGCTTCAGAAAAGGAAGTGGGCTCTTCAAGGATAATGGGTAGAGATGATGTTTCAGTGAGAGAGGTAGAGGGTTTGATGACAGGCCAGGGAATGGTTCCATCTTGTCGAATTTTGGGACACCAAATATTAGCTTTTGATCCAATGAGCATACGATGAGAGGGCTGGTGGGGTATAATTGGAGAAGATAATAGGGAAGCCTGTGAAACCTTAGAAGACGAAGAGGAGGAAACCGGAGAAGATGAATGAGAGCTTGAAATCGAAGCAGACGAGAGAGCCCTAGAAGATTCAGGAACCAGTGAATTGGAAGAAGGAGACGGGCCAGAGGAATTGTGAGGTGGTGATGAAGTTGACAGAGTTGTAGTGGGCCTAGGAATAGAAACAGAATTTGGGCTTAACTTAAGGGAAGTGACGAGAAGGAGAGGTCCAGGGGAAGGAGATACCGAATTGTGGATTGGGCCAGGATTAACAGATTTGGATAGAGTTTGAAAGGGAAAAGTAATCTCATCAAATGTGACATCTCGAGAAATATAAGTGCGGCTTGTCTCAATGTGAAGGCAGAGATATCCTTTGTGATCAGGGCTATAGCTCACAAAGACACATTGCTTGGAACGATAATCCAATTTGTGTTTATTGTAAGGACAAAGATTGAGCCAACAAGCAGAGCCACAAACTTTTAAGAAGGTGTAGTCTGGAATCCGGCCCATTAAGATTTCAAATGGTGATTTATCTTATAAGATGGGAGTAGCATTCGATTTATGAGATATGTGGCAACTTGGAAAGCTTCGGCCCAGTACTTTTGAGGAACCGAAGCATGGGACAAAAGGGAGAGACCAATCTCGATAATGTGTCGATAATGATGCTCAATGCTTCCATTTTGGGGATGAGAATAAGGATAAGTAATGCGATGCGCGCATAATGCCTTGTTGTTAAAAAATGAGACGGAGGGGACGAAATTCTCCCCCCAGTCCGATTGCACAACAATAGTTTTTTGAGAAAATGTATTCTGAACAAACCGCATAAAAGCCAACATAAGAGAGGTAACATTTGATTTAGATTAGATAGGAAACAGCCAGAGATACTTGAAGTAATCATCCATTATAGAAAAGTAAAATCTAGAACTATTTGAGGAAAGTAAAGGCGCTAGGCCCCAAACATCCAAAAACAGAAGATGAAATGGGCCTGGGGAATGAGAAGGAGAGATAGGGTGGGGAAGTACATAGGCTTTGGAATGTAAGCAGGCCGAGGATTGTTGAAACGAAGAAGGAGACGCTACAGGTAATTGAAAATGACAAAGAATCAAGTTGGTGGTGTGAAACGACTGGTGTCCTAGTCGAGAGTGCCAAAGTTGAGGGGTTGTACAGGTGCCAATGAAAGCTTGAGGAGTGGAGGAAGGAACTGACTGAGTTGCAATCAGCAAGGCATACAGTCCATCTTTAATGCTACCTTGAAGAAGAGTTGCCTGGGAAAATGCATCCTTCACAAGAACAAAAGTAGAATGAAATTCAAAAAACACATTATTGTCATGACAAAATTGATGAACATATAGCAGATTACAAGAAATTGATGGAACATGGAGAATAGAGTTGAGAAAGAATTTGCCAGAATAAGTGTTCAGTTGAGCAAAGCCGTTGTTGTGGATGGGCAAAGTCGAGCCATCACCGATGCTTACTTGATCAGGTCCTTGATATGACATTGAATCCAGGTTGAGATTATTGGAATCTGAGGTAAAGTGATGCATAGCTGCCATATCAGAAAACCATAGATTGTTGATGGGAGGTGAGGGTGGAATAGAGGTATAATTTGCCAAAAAAAATGGTGGGGGAGGAGCTTGATACGATTGATCAAGTTGATAATAGCAAATAGTTACATAATGCCCAGGTTTCCTGCAGATTTAACATAAAAGACGAGATGAATTTGGAGGTTGACCACGAGGACCAGAGGAGGATCCACGAGAACTATTACGCCCATGCCCACCTCTAAAATTTCCACGACCATTTGAAAAATTAGAAGGAGAATGGGGAGTAGTAGTGCTATTAGCAGCAAAAGTAGCATTAGAGAGAAGGGAGTGATTTTGATGAGTGAGTCGGGACTCGTGGTTAAGAAAAAAGCTATAAAGTTGATGAGGAGAAATTGGGCCGGGACGTGTGGTGAGAGATGTGATCAACGACTTATATTCAGTACCGAGACCACCTAAAAGATAAACCAGGAACTCTAAGTCAGAGAGAGGATGTCCAGCGGCACCAAGAGAGGATGCGAGTGATTTAAATTTGTCAAACTACTCAGTAATGGTCTCGGAACCCTTTTTGAGTGTGGCTAATTGAAACTGTGTATGGACAACAAGAGCGCTAGATTTGGCTGAAAATAAATTTTAAAGAGTAGACCAAAGTTGGGCAGAGGAGGTAAAATCAAGCACCTGAGCTAAGACACTTTTCGAAAGGGACGAATACAGGGTAAAGATAATTAGACTATCTTGTTGTAACCAATGAGTGTACTACAAATTGAGTTTGTCATTAAGCAGTTTTGGTGGAGGAGAAGATGAGCCATCGACAAACTAAGAAGGTGATGTCCCTGTAGGAATGACACTATTTGTGCATTCCAAAGCAAGTAGTTATCAATGTTAAGTTTGATTATAACAAATTGCGGGGCAGTGGATACAATGGAGGTATTAAGAGTAGGAGGAGTTTTTGCAGACGCCATTGGAATGGTGTTGAGAAATTGAGTGAAGAAAAAAAAAAGGACGAAGGTCTTGTTAGGCTCTTGATACCATGATAAAGGTAGAAGAACACTAAATGACAGAAAGAATGCACAAAAGAAAATATGGAATGAGAATGTTTAGCTCAGTTTCTCATTGATTTCTCATACACGTATATCAGTATTTATAGGCATATTGCCTCAACAAAATACACATGACAACTCATCTTTTCTATTACAAAATATTCCCTTAGGTGGCAATGTATAAGGCTTTTGGAATATACTCTAGCCTTCTAGTATATCCTTCGATAGATGATGCTTGCTCATAGCCTCAGATGCACATGCCTTATCATTTTATGAAGAATTCTATCTAGGACTATTCATCTGGGCCCTTTTATCCAGCCTAGCCTGGAACCTGGATAACCGAGTTTCCGGTTGTAGTTTTCGGCCCGGGTTTGACCTGGGCCGAAACCTGCATTTATTAAATTGCATATTCCCAGTTCAGACCCGGTATGAAACTTGAGTTCCGTATTATAACCCGGTTAACTAGGTTTGTATACATATATAAACCGCTTCTCTCTCTCTCTCTCTCTCTCTCTCTCTCTCTCTCTCTACACAAACTATGTCGAAAACCCTTTCTCAGTCTCTCTGAAACCCTAGCCATTATCTTCATCCGCATGCCTCGTCATCATCCTAGTGCAGTCTTCTTCCCCACGTCGCGCCATCGTCTTCATCACTTTGCTCTGTCGTCTTCATCCTCTTGTGCATGTGCCATTCGATCAGTTTTTCTCTTCTCTCTAGGTCTTGCTTAAATACTTTTCTACTATGTTACCTGTGCTTTGTTCAGAATCGCTCTAGTTTGTTTGGGTTGTTTTTGCATTCGAAATAGATTAGATGGAAGATTTTTTTTATGTAAACTCTTTGTATAAGCTTCTTTCTCCTTTCATGAGTGAGGGTAATGGAGTTATTTTCTCACTCTAAGGTGGTCCACCAAAATATATCATTGAAACTCTAGATTTCATGCTGTTAAACAGCAGCTGTTTGCCAAAACCCTGTGTCTTACACTTTGGAACCTTCCATTAGTCATAACCATATTATAAAATTAATTAGTATCTTTACATGCAAAAACCCATTAGGTGTGATAAAAAAACCATATTTGGCCGTTGCCAGCTACCTCCAAGAACTTGAATCAGTACTACCTATTATGGCTTGGTGAAAGTATGTAAAATACAAATATGTAAAATATGCATCTTGATATATATGATGTGTACCAATAAAAAATTAGCTGATCGACTTAGTTTTGATCAGCTTGCTTTCTTATCAAGTACTCATTTTTTATTTCTTTCGTTTTAATGTTATACATCTATTTCTTCTATTTGGTAATGCAACATTGCAATACAATGATATATTACCAATTTACCAATTCAATGAAGAATGGGTCAGTCTATATAATGCTAATATGTTGGAAGATGAGGTTATTTATTAGGTAAAATTGCGTGGAAAATTTCATAATTAATGCTTGAAACAAATTAAAAGTATCTTTTGTAATAGCTGATTATGTAATAAGTTTCTAAATTAATGATGTTATAACTTTTTTTATATATATGTTTGGTTATTTGTTTGCTATGTTTGATTTTTTATTCTACTGTGTTTGTTACTCAATAACAGATGGAAGAAGATTTTGTGAGTTGTAATGTCAGTACAACTCAAGGGGTTGGTAGTGACTCCTTTTCTCTTTCAGTTGATGTGGAGGAGTATAGAAATTTTCCAACTCCTTTATCCACATATACACAACAGCCTATCCATTCTATCTCACCTTTACCTAAAAGACCCAAGAAAACACCTAATAACCAATCAGCGGTTTGGGAACATTTTGAGCAAGTGCTGCGTATTGACTCCAATAGCTCAAAAGCTAAGTGCAATCATTGTGGTAAGTAGTATAGCTGCCACTATAGGAATGAAACTTCTTCTATGAATCACCACCTTTATAATGTATGTGAAAACTCTCCTCTCAGAATTAAAGGAGCTGGAAAAAGTAAATCCTCTAATGGTAAAAGGGATGTGGATGAAAGAGTATGTAGCCCATAAGGTGTAGTAAAGTATGATGCTGAAAAATTTAGGGTGTCAATCGCTAAGTTTTTATTAGGTGTGAATTGCCTTTTATGCTAGTGGAGCACTTGGGCCAGGCTTATTGAGTATGTGGCTAATTTAGAACCTCGATTTACATTGTCATCCCGACTCACTCTAACAATGGATTGTATTAAGCTATATAACGAAGAGAAGATACAGCTAAAGAAATTATTAGATGGTCAAAAAAATTTTCTAACCACTGATACATGAACATCGGTGCAAAACATGAACTACATGTACGTTACTGCATATTTTATTGATTGCAATTGGAGATTGCATAAGAAAATAATAAAATTTTGCCAAATTCCCAATCATATACTGGGGCGAAACTATTGGAAGGATGTTAGACTTGGGGTTGTATGATTGGGAGATTAATAAGATTTTGACCATCATAGTTGATAACGCCTCCTCTAATGATGTTGTTGTTGATTATATGAGGAGGAAGATAAATGATAGTGATTGTACTATATTGGGTGGTGAGTTCCGTCACATGCGGCGTGCCAATATATTGAATTTGATTGTTAATGATGGTTTGAGAGAGGTTAATCAGTTAATATCAACAATTAGAGAAGCAGTCAAATAGATGAAGTCTTCACCATCAAGATTTTTCAAGTTTAAGGCTTGTGCAATAGAGGGAAATATTAACGGAATGATGCTTTACTTGAATGTTTCTACTAGATGAAACTCTACATATTTGATGTTAAGCACCGCTATAAAATACAAATTAGCCTTTGAATGTTATTATATGTATGTGGATAATGCATTCGTGAACCCCACTAGTGATGATTGAAAAAAATACAGATTTTTGTAGAGTTACTGAAAATATTTATAATGTTACATTGAATATTTTTTATTCTTTATATGTGACAGCTAATGTATATTTTCAGAGTTGAAACCAGGATAAATAGTCCTAATTCTATCTACAATTCTTTTAATCTACATTGATCTCTCGCCATTCTTTTACATGGCATCTAATGATCATTAAATGATAAATAATTTTTTAATTATTTAATACAGATTAAAAGATGATGTATATATATGCACGAGATTTCTCTTATTTTATTTTATTGGGTCATTTACTCATTGATGAGCTAGCTAACCAAAGTTTACCATGAGTGTGGTGACAAAGAAAAAAAACTTAATTATTTTCCATTAATCATCATGATTTTCTTTTAACTTTTAGTTTCTAGGCCATGCCAAGAAGTACATGATTATCCATTTGGCCGTTGAGTACGTACGTAGCTAGAATCGCTATTTTGTGGTTCCCATCAGTTTAATTTGCCTTTTCCTCGCACGGTACTACTTTTCTCTAGCTAGATAGGATGGGGCCGGCTAGCTGCGCATATATATATATATATATGTAGTCCCCACTCCAGCTAGCAAAGATATATAGACAATATTGCAATCAGCCAAGAATGCTTCCTCCTAATTAACTAATTAATTTGCTTCCTCCACGAAAAGAGAATATGCTGCTAAAGGATAAGCTTTATCCACCACAAAGTACTATATATTTCTTTCTATAGAAATATTCCTACTTTATCATTTTAATTAAGAAGACTTTTTCATCAAGAATAGTCAAAAGTTGATAGATTCATTCGGCTCCTAATGTCAGTAGCGTTCAACAGAAAGTATTAAACTCTTCCTATAGAAAAAGGGGGCCAGCCATGCATTAATCGAGGCTAGCTACTTTCTAATGCATTATTTAGTTGCAGAAAACTAGAACATTATTATGGGAAGGAGGGCGGTCCCCCGGTTTAGGATTCCGATCTCGGTTCGAAAGCAACGTACGTGGTGTATTTATACCATGCACGATCGAGTTGAAAAGTCAGCCTATATATCCCCACCAAAATAAATCACATATCGGGATATGCGACAGATTTTCTAGGTATCTCTCCCATAATTAACTATTAAAATTTCGTAAAAATAAATTTATAAATTAATATAATTTTATATAATATATTATGTTAAAAATTTTATGTTAGAATATATAACAGAATTATTTACATGAATTAGCAAATTTCAAATTTGATATAGTTGTTTGATAAATTTCTCAAAATTATTGTTGATTCGTAATCATCATATCGATTGTGAAATGTATTATTTGGTAAGACCAAAATAATAATCAAGTATTCCACAACTTGAATACTAAGACTAGAGAGGACTAAAAAATTTGCGAGGGAGATCATTAGAACAAATGATAAAATATAAGAAGTTTTTATATTTTACAATAAAAATAAGTTTATAATATAACATACTACATCAAGTTGCGTTAATTTATAAATTTAATTTTATGAGATCGATCAATTTCTTTATAATTAAAGCATTTATCTTTAAATAATATTTATTTAACAGATGTCACATTGTTAATACCACTAAACATGACAATAATAAGACTATCGAACAAGAACATATATTACTCAAAATGAATATAACAAAATTGCATGCATTCTATTACTCAAAATGGCTCATTTTGTTTAGAGTATTCTCAATGACTTTTATATTATACAAAATATATAAATTATTTCAAAAAATGTTCTAAAAATGAGTTCTATCCGATTATGCAAAAGGAATTGTAAAATACATGAATTAGCTACAGTAACCCGCTATATATAGTGGGTACTGTTCATCCTGTAAAATTTTATTATTATTTTTGTTTCATTACTCCCTCATTTTCTTTTATTTTGATTTTTACCATATAAGTAAATTTCTTTTTATTATTCATTATTTAAAACCACATATTTTTCATTTTCTTCTAAAAAATATCTTGTAATTATTTTTAAACCAAAATTTTCATATCTTTTAATTTTATTTTTAATATCCATAAAAAAATATATGGATATTGTACATATAAATTTATTGGTAGAAAGGAAATATTTAAAATTAATAAAAATAATTTAAATGATATGAAGAAAAAATAAATACATTAATGTATGATATATTGTAAAAGTTATTATATAAAATTAAAAAAATTGATATATTTTAAAGAATAAAATAAAGAAACAATTGATCGAGAATCCTTAGTTGCCAAAGTTTTTAATTAGATATGTCCAAACTCACATGCAGAAGAGGAAAAATGTCCCTAACTTTTTCTCTCTTGGTGCGAATCATCAATGAAAAATATTAGTTGAATTAATAAAAATGATCGATTAAATGTTTTATTTTTATTTTTAATTTCTTATTTAATGATTAAAAAAGTAAATATTAATAAATTAGTATTTTTTTAAAAAATTTATAAAAATATTTAAAACTATATAACAAATATTAAAATAAAAGAAGAAAAAAATATATAAAAAAAAATATTTGCATTTATCGGTTAACTTCTTCGGTTATATATCGTCCGTTCATCAATATTGGCTGACGGAATAGGAAATCGACCCTTTAACCATTCATCTATCAACAAGAGAAGTGTCCTTAATTTGGTTGAAAACGAAGTTGGTTTGGGGACACACGGAGTTGATTTCATCATCCAACGACCTTTATTTTCTGCTTGGTCATTGAAATTTTTCAGATAAAAATTTTAAATTTTAAGATTAAATATTAAAATATTATACTTTAATATTATTATTATTTTAAGATTTAAAAAAGTTAAGAAAAAATTGAATTGTTTATTATATTTTATATAAAGATTTTAAAAAGTTATAATGATGAGATGAAAATTTTATATTTGAGATGAAAATTTCACGTGGTCAAATAGTACCTAGTCTGTGGAAGGGCCACAACGACAATCAGATGGGATACGCTAGTGATTTTATTTTAAGAGTTTTGCTACATATAAATAAAATTATATATTAATCTATAGATCAATACTGATTCTTTCATACTTAAAATTTAAATTAATATTATTTTCAATAAAATCTACTTTTTGACCAATTATATTAAATTGATGTGTAGATTAATGCATAATTGTTTTTTCTCCAATTAACCACTAACACCTATTTCTTCCTTTTGTGGAATACCAAAAAAGTAAATATTTCTTTCCCCTAATATATTTTATATATGTATATATATATATTATAGATCGAATCATGCGATTCAGATTCAAAAGTACAAAAAGATCATTGGGGGTTAAAAAAACCTACAATTAAAAATGCCACTGATCACATTCCATACTAAAATCATGGTTAGAGCATACTGAAACGAATATATAGAAGAGGATGATGAAATCTAAAGCGATATAAAAATAAAAATGTTTAGTAATTTATTTTCTTGAAAAAATTTAATATATTAGCTTATTCGCCAAATTCATGGTACTGGGCAGGTTGTTGTCCTATTATCCAATGGGCCGAGTAGTTTGGACAGGTCATAGGTGGGCTAGGTCAGGGGGACCTGCTACGTAGTCCTAGAATTAGGAACCAAACTAAGAAAGTTGACACACGGTTTTTAAAGGGTGTGGAAGGAGTTTAAACATGATTCTCTCTTTTAGAAACCATACCTTATGCCATCTAGTTCAAACAACTTCGGCAATCTTCATATTAGGTTAAAGGAAAATGATAAAATAACTATTTATTTACAATTTTTCTACGACCTTCCAAAAAAATAATATTTTTAAAAAAATTGATTTTGATTTTGATTTTGATTTGATGTGTTTGAAATTTTAAAAAATATTTTTTTATTAATAAGGTGTAAATAAATTGTAGTTGAATTGTAAGGCTATCACTTCCCTAGGTTAAATCCCCAAAGTGTCAAAATAAAAATCTTGAGTTTAACTTTATATTTTGCCTCCCATTATATGTGTTAGGTTCACATATCAATGAGAGTCTAGACTACATGTGAAGGGAGTTTTAGAATAGAGAAATGTTATTATCAAGCATCGACGTGCACTACTTTTGAAAAAAATGAGCGAATTTGAGATTCACATAAAAAAAATGGTATATAACATTAATTGCTCTTTAAAATATAATTAGATAATTATATTCAACTATTACCATCAATTTGACACAATGAATGATGTAGATGATAGCAACAAGGCATCTCAGATTGTAATATAATGTCTTTATTTGATTTTTGACGATTTGAGTTACTTTCTTGATGTGCCGCGAATATAGCTTTTACGAAGGTCGGCCTTCTGCAGTGCGTTGTACGCCATGGCCTTGAGAAGAAAAGAACAAATGATTTCCAACTCTGCAAGTCTATTGAATTGCCAACTCTCTCATTAATTCCACTTGATGCGATTCCAACAAAATTGGATGAAGAAAAGAATATATTCTCTGCAATATTGGCCAATCAAACCCCATTTGGTTGAGCACAAGTTGGGACGTCATGTCTCGTACAAATATCTTAAGCACTTTGTTCATTAGTGAGTGAAAGTTAAACTTTGGATTATTGATTCATTTAATCATACTCAATGATTAAGGTTTTTTCATATTTAATTTGTTAATCTTGAATGGGACAGACATATAAATAAAATGAGTCTTGCAATACTTATTGTTTATGTTGCTCAAATGACTAACACAAGAGGGGGATGAATTGAGTTGTATTAAAAAAATAACAATTATAAATCAAATATATAATATAAAATATAAACAAAATATGAAATAACAATAAATATAAAGAGTAAGGGTAAGAGACAAATACTTGATGATGACAAATACTTGATAGAACTTGAAACCTGTATTAATACTTAAGCTCCTCCTGAAAATATGCGTTAGTTTTTCAAGCAAAAGTATAAATATAATTCCAAGCATATATAACAAGTTTAGCAATTTAAACAATGTTAATGTTCTAGTCTAAAACTTCTCCCCCTTTTGGCATCATTAAAAAGGATCGGCAGCAAGTAAATGGACTGAAGAAAATGATGCGTTTAATAGTCACTGTAGATAGTTGAAAAAGGAGCCGTCCGTAACCCGACAAATGTTGCAAAGTCTCGAGGCCTAACTCTATGAATTTAGTGCGGCTGGAGATTTAAACAATCGCCTGATGTTGTTGACAAACATGATTGAAGGCTCTAAGTTGCTATAAAAAATGATCATTTTCATCTATCGGATGCCAAAAAAATAATCGCTTCTTGACCTGAGTTCTGTTTTTCCACAACGATAGAATGGCTGAGCAATTCTCTTCCACTAATGTTCCAGACTTGAATCAGGAACCCTTGACGCATCAATCATCAATCTTCTTGCCTGAGGCCGTCAATACCATGATAGGAGCAGTGAACCGTTTTTCTAGTAAGGCTGATTCTGAGATTATTGCAGAATCAAGAATGCTCAGTAGTCAATATGCTGCCTCTGTTACGATCATGTCTCGAAGGTTAATGGCAAGGGTGAGTGAGATTGATCATCTTAATATACAAATATTTGAGTTACGACATAAGCTTGCTAATAAGGATAGTGAGAATAAAAGGCTAAAGCAAGAAAACCAAGAGTTGAAAAAATTTACAGATTGGTATGCTCATGATATGCAACCACGAATAGAGGAGCTGGAACGAGAAAGGGTTCAGATACAAGGTCAACATCGGCAGATAACAGCAGAGGTTCATCGTTTACTAGAAAAATAGGGACAATCTACAGTTAATCTCGCTGGCTTACTAAGAAAACTTTTGACAATATATTTAGTCACAATATAGGTATTGTGGATTGACTGAAATTTGAATTGCTAGTACAAGAGGTAAGTTTTATTAGTTTTCTAAGTTGTTTAATAATCATATTTAGAGATATTCATATAGTTTTCAATGTGTTGTATTGAAATATGACATCATGAATGTGAAAATTGTGTTTTGTTTATCAGTTTTGTGCTCTGTTTCGTGACTGGTTTCTGGGTTGGTTTAATTCGAACGCTCTGAATACCGTTCGAATTAATTTTTATTTGTTCGAACAGAATATAACTCGACCAGCGTTCCATTTGAACTTATAGAGTGTTTGTTCGAACAATATCAATTAAATACTTATTATTTGCAGTGATAATTAAATAGCAGTTAATACTCCAAATATAATAATAAGATAGTTAATTAAAAAATTATAATTAAATATTTGAACATAAGTAAGTACTCAAGTATTAATTATGATGATTAATACATAATGTATAATTAATTATATCTAAGTACACTAATTAAATAGCTTAATACTCCAAATATAATAATAAGATATTTAATTAAAAAATTATAATTAAATATGTGAAGATATTTAAGTACTCAAGTAATAAGATGATTAATACATAATGTATAATTAATTATATCTAAGTACACTAATTAAATAGCTTAATACTCCAAATATAATAATAAGATATTTAATTAAAAAATTATAATTAAATATGTGAATATATTTAAGTACTCAACTAATAAGATGATTAATACATAATGTATAATTAATTATATCTAAGTACACTAATTAAATAGCTTAATACTCCAAATATAATAATAAGATATTTATGGCAAAAATTATTATTAAATATTTGAACATAAGTAAGTACTCAAGTATTAAATATTTCAAAATCTTTAATGGCCCATCATGTATACTTGTAATGTAATCTTCCCATGTATTTGTGATGTATGCTTGTTATGTTTACTACTGAGTGTTTGGATTTTGTAGTTATTTTACATGCAGTTAAACCTTAGACCCGTTCGAGAGTTGTGGCCAAATATTCTCTTAAAGAATATTTGGGTATAACTCTTGAATTGTCCAAAGTGGACAGTTTGGGATTCTATCATCTATATGGCATATATACTTAGTTATAACTCCTGTGTTAGTCAATTTAAATTTTGGTTTAGCATTTTTCTACATTCTTCGAGTATGTAGTTCATAAGTTTCTCGGCTCATGAATAGGGTCGACGGCTTATCATGACTAGCATACTTGGAGAATTGTAGGGAAATGCTGTCGAAATTTTTACTAACATACGAGTTTTAGACTGAGTATATATGCGATATAGATGATAGTCTCTCAAATGGGATAAGACCAACTACCTTAAAAGTACAGGGTAATTAAACACATGTATTGTAATAGTTGAATGATAGTGTTTATCTCATGATTGTGGTTTTCCTTTATAGATGGATAAAAGTTGGATGTTGTTGGGAGATAGACTTGGTCGAGACTATAAGCAATATGCACAAGGGGTGAAGTCTTTCTTAGAATTTGCTTGTGGGAGTGTTGATAGTCGAGGATTTATAAGATGCCCATGTAAGAAGTGCAAAAACCTTAGTTCTTATAATATGACGGCTGTGGAGGATCATTTATTCGTAAATGGAATTGATGGTAAATATTCACATTGGGTTTTACATGGAGAACCATTTCCCCAAGGAGTTAGATTTGGCAGTCACACCAACCAGATGGATGAATGTAACGAGATCGACACGGAGGACATAAATGTTGATATTTCTGATGATGGTTATGATAATGGAGAAGATATGACTGAAATGTTAGGAGATCTTGGTGCAGGCATATTTGGTGTCAGGGTTGGAGAAGGAACATCTACCCAGTCATTTGGGGGAAATGAAGACTTTGGATCATTGTGGGAGGATGCACAACGAGAATTGTACGAAGGGTGCACCCGTCATAGCAAGTTGTCATTCACTGTCAGGTTGCTCCATATAAAGTCTATTTGTCGTATTTCTGCAAAGGCTATCGATATGCTGCTTGAATTATTTAAAGAGGCTCTGCCAGAGGATAACGTAGTACCTCGAAATTTTTATGAAGCGAAGAAATTGAAGCGAGGGTTAGGATTTGATTATAATATCATCCATGCATGTAAGAATGATTGTGTTCTCTTCTGGAAGCAATATGCAGAATGTGAATCATGTCCAGTGTGTCTTGAGTCAAGATGGACATTAGATAAGCGTAATGTACCCCAGAAAGTGTTAAGATATTTTCCGCTTATTCCTCGACTTCAAAGATTATTTACTTCCCGGATGACTGCGAAAGATATGACTTGGCATCACACAGAAAGAGTTCAAAATGATCAATTTCTCACTCATCCTGCAGATTCCTTACAATGGAAGAAATTTGATGACGAGTATCCATGGTTTGCTGAAGAACCTCGCAATGTACGTTTTGGTTTAGCAACTGATGGGCTTAATCCATTTGGCAACATGAGCACTTCTCATAGCACTTGGCCTGTCATAGTAATGCCTTATAATTTGCCACCATGGAAGTGTATGAAGGATCCTTATTTTATGATGACTCTATTGATTCCAGGGCCAAGGTCACCAGGAAATGAAATAGATGTATATTTGCAGCCAATGATGGAAGAGTTGAAAGAGTTGTGGGAACAGGGTGTCAATACATATGATGTGGTCGCAAGGGGTGAATTCAAAATGCATGCTGCAATACTTTGGACAATTAATGATTTTCCGGCATATGGGAACTTGTCTGGGTGGAGCACAAAGGGAAAAATGGTTTGTCCTGTTTGTAACAAAGATACACAGTCTCAGTGGTTAGTGAATGGCCGGAAATTATGTTTCATGGGACACCGTCGATATCTACCTCATGATCATAGATGGCAAAACAATAAGGTAATGTTTGATGGAACGGTTGATCGTAGGTCATCATCGCCAGAGTATTCTGGCAGTGATATTCTCACTCAATTGGCAGATGTCTCAGACAATAGATTTGGAAAGAATGCAAGATGCCGAATGAGGAAAAGACAAGCAGTGGAATTGAATTGGACCAAAAAAAGTATTTTTTTTTTGAGTTGCCATACTGGTCTACCTTAACACTGCGTCACAATCTAGACGTAATGGACATTGAAAAAAATATATGTGAGAATATTTTGGGTACCCTGATGTCAATACAAGGAAAAACAAAAGATACAGTCAACTCTCGTAAAGATTTGAAAGAGTTGGGAATCAGATCAGAGTTGCATTTGCAAGATACTGGATCATCAGCTTATATGCCCATTGGATGGTATACACTTTCAAGTGATGAGAGAAAGAAATTCTGTGATTGGTTTATGACAATCAAATTACCCGATGGTTATGCTTCGAACATGTCAAGATGTGTCCGACCTCATGATTGGAAGATAACTGGCCTAAAAAGTCACGACTGCCATATATTTTTACAGCGATTGTTGCCAGTTGGTGTGCGCGGAAAGCTTACTCCAGATGTTCGTACAGCTATCACAGAATTAGGGCGATTTTTCAGAAATATTTGCAGCAGAACGTTGAAAGTTGATGCCTTATTAAAAATGGAAGCTGACATTGCATTGATATTGTGTAAATTGGAGAGTTTGTACCCGCCTTCATTCTTTGATATAATGGTTCATTTGGCTGTGTATCTCCCTCGTGAGGCTTTAGTTGCTGGTCCCGTTCAGTATATATGGATGTATCCTATTGAACGGTTTTTGGGAAAACTTAAGCGATCTGTGGGGAATAAGGCTCGTTCGGAAGGATCGATTGCAGAGTCATATATTCATAATGAGTGGCATACATTTTGTTCAATGTATTTTCGTGGGGTTGATACTAGATTTACGAGACCGGATCGAAATTATGAAGGTGGACAAATGGGAGTTTCGTCAGCATTTACCGTGTTTTCCCAGAAAGTACGACATATAGGTGCACAAGGGGGCTATGACCTATGTGGGCGAGAGTTGAAAGAGCTCGATGGTATGTCTTAAATAATTGTGAAGAGATTGAACAGTATTTGAGGTTCGTGATGATCATCTAATTTGGTAGTAGTATTAAGTGCATTTCTAATAATATAGTATATATTGATACAAATTAATAACTCACATTAACATATGCAACGAATATATACAACTACTTCGCACGAATGGTGTGACTGACGTAGAAAAGACGCATGAAGAAGAATTTGCCTCATGGTTTGAACATACGGTATTATTCGGAAAAAAATTATACTTGAAAGTATTTTAAACTTTATTTAATTTGTAGGTGTCATCATATTTATATATGATATTGATATAAGTAGAATAAAATTTATTTATGTAGGTTGCATCGAAATATAATGAACATTCAGGTGAAATCTCACCAGAAGTATATGCTTTGGCATGTGGTCCGTCTAAGCGGGCTATCCAATATTTAGGATGTTTGGTGCGTGGATATAGATTTCACACAGCAGACAGAACGATATAGGAAAACTCAAAATTATGGGATTGTTGTCGAAGGAAGCCATGGGGATGAAAATATTGATTTTTACGGAATTGTGGAGAATATCATAGCATTAAAGTATGTGGGGGGATATATGGTCTGGTTATTTAAATATAATTGGTGGGATGTCTCGAATCCTAGATTGGGAGTGCGTAAGGATAAATATTTTGTAAGTGTCAATACATCTCGCAAATGGTATGAGGACGACCCATTTGTTCTCGCATGCCAAGCAAATCAAGTTTTTTATTTAGATGATCCGGAGTTCGGAAATCCATGGAGAATAGTCGAGAAATTTGCGCCAAGAAATGTGTATGATTATATTCCAGAGCTAGACAAACCACATGAAGAAGTTGATAGTCCAGACCATGAAGAAACATATCAAGAAAATGAATCAGGCATCAATCTATTTGTTGATCTAAGCCATTATGACATGGTCCCATTGCGCAGAGAAGATGTTCAACCCGAAGTAATTGAAGGTGAAATGTCGAAAGAACATGAATCAACTGAAATGTCTACTGAGGATGAGAGCGATTGGTCCAGCAATACTGATACCGAATGATTTTCAAACAGATATGCGTGTAGGTAAAATTCTTATAAAAATATTTCATATATTTTGTTCGAATAATAATTAATTATAATTTCAAACAGATATGCCTCCTAAACGCAAAAGAACACGTGAGCCATCCCCACCACTTAGCGAATCCCCGTGTGCTTCACCTGCCAACAATGGTGGGCCATCGTCACTAGAACCAGAACAAGGTATTTTTTCAATGTATATCTTTCAAATAGGATTAATTTAATTAAAATATATTCTAAGCCATTTGTATATATAGCTGTTATAAACCAGCGCCGAGTTAGAGGCATTACGAGGGGTGTCTGCATAGAAAAAGTAAGGAAAGTGGGTAAAATTAAAGTTGATATATCTGATGATCACATCGGTGGCTCTGGGAAATCGGCAGCTTGGTCTGCTTCTTATGTTGGTACACTTACTCGCACGTATGCACCGATGGCTACATCATCCTGGGCTAAAGTTCCCCAAGATGTGAAAGACCACATCAAAAATCGATGTCTGGTAATAAGTTACTTTGTATAACATTTTTATTTAAATGCGAATGTTTGAAATTATACTAATTGTTTATAATTCTTTGAAGGACGAGTTTGAATTAAATTTTGGTCGGCGGGAGGATCGACTAACGATTGAAGAACTCATGTCGAATGCATTTCGGAGGTACAAAGGTCGATGCCATGCACACTACCAGAAGTTCAGTACTACGACAGAGGCGCACCAAAATCCATTCCAAGCAATGCCACCAAACGAATGGGAGAAAGTTTGTGATCTGTTTGAAAATTCTGCTTATCAGGTAATTTCACTACTATCTTTTTTTTAATAATATATAATAGATGTATTAAATAAAAATTATACTTCTTTTTTTTAGAAATGGAGTACAGTGAACAAAACAAATAGATCAAATTTAACGATACACCATCACGCGGGTTCTCGATCTTTTCATCGCTTGTAAAAAAAAATGGTTAGTTCTTATTGTCTCCAATAAATCTTAATATATACACTTTTTTCGTATAAATTATGATATTAATTTTCATTTTGCAGTAAGAAGAAAATCCTACTGATTATGATCTGACCCAATTGTATGCTAAAGCACATAAAAATCGTGATGGTGTTTGGAGCAATCCTAAGGCAGAGACAAATTATGTAAGTTTAAGTTTATTTAATTTCATTGTCTAAATATATTTTTGTTACATATACTAATTTTAATGTTTTTCTTTTTCCAGGACAAGATGATATCTCTTAAAGACAATGTTGCGGATTCATCTGATGAATCATCTGTCAACGATGCTCAAATCTTTTCTCAAGTTCTTGGATCACGTTCTGGATATTTGAGGGGCTTAGGACGTTGCGTGAAGCCATCCTCAACATCTTCATCATCTTCTAAAGCCAGATTGAATGACGACAACACTAAAAAATTAGAGGAAGCTGCACTTGAGATAGAACGATTGAGATCGAAGGAAAAAGAGTTGTTGACCCGATTAGATCAAGCAGCAGATTTAGAAGCAAGATTAGAAGAGAGGCTACAATTAAATAATCAAAAAATGTTTGAACAATTTCAATTAATGATGTCCCAAAACCTTATACCACCACCACCACCACAATCATAATTCATTTGTTTTTTTTTAATAGCCTTTAATATTTACGATGTTTGTAAACATTTGAACAATTGATGTATATAGATTACAATTTGTATTAGTATCAATTTCATTTTGTTTGATCAATGCCGTTTGAATGGTAAATTACCATTTCTGCATACATTCGAACAAAAACATATCCATTCGAACCAATAAATTCCCATTCGAACAAAAATATACCCATTCGAACTTACCGGGAAATACAATCCTTGCGTTCGTTCGAACAAATAAATACTCATTCGAATAAATTCATTTCTAAAAGTTCGTTCGAATAGAAGATTTCTGTAAATAGATTATTTGTTCGAACAGTTAATATTTTTCTTCAAACTAAAGTCGCTTACGAACTTTTTTGTTCGAACGAACTTGGTCAGATATGGTTATTGGTTTGAATTAACATTTCATGTTGTTCGAACAAAAATATTCCCGTTCAAACTTGATTCTGAGACGACATTTTTTTGTCTCAGAAAAAATTTCCCGTTCGAACGGTTTCGACTGGTTCCGCCCAATTTCGTCCCTAAAAATACTTTTCAACTTTCTGAGACAGCCTTTTTGAGACAAAATAGAGACAAAATTTTTTCGTCTCCCAAAACTTTTAGGGACGAAATTTCCATTTTTTGAGACAAAATTTTTTGTCTCAAAAAATCATATCTCTTGTAGTGTCTCTTTAAAAAAAGTGAGGTTCACCATTAAAAAAATTATTATTTCAAGTAGATCCTTTATTTATTCATTTTTTAAAAGGAGTCTACGAAATTTGTATATTTAAAGACTATAAATATAATTTCTCTAAATAAAATTTTTCTCTTCTTATGTCTGAGATATAGTTCAAATAATAAATAATATTCCGTTTTAGGTGGTCTACGAGCTACTGCTGAATTGAGTAGTTATGAAATAACATGAACTCTATGGTGTCGTTTGGAGAATGAGTTCAGATGAAAATTAAAAGTTGAATAAATATTATTAAAATATTATTTATTATTATTATTTTAAAATCTGAAAAAATTAAATTATTTATTATATTTTGTATAAAAATTTAAAAGATTATAATAATAAAATAAAATAAGATGAGATGAGATAATATATGTGTATTATCAATATCTCTACCTGCGATTCATTGAAACATAAAATTTTCCATATTCTTTCTTTCTACTAGTCTTTATAAAAAAAAGAGGGGAATAAGTTACATACATATATTCATTTTTTTATTCATAATTCGGATTAATAAATTATATTAAATAATTATACGAGTAAAAAAACACAGCTTTAGCTATAGGAAAATGCTAAATTCACCGCTTCTAGCTCCAGCTATGAGCTATTGCTGCCAAAAAAATTATTTTATTCTATTTTATTTTTTATTCCATGATTAAAGAAGCATTTTTTAATAATATTGTGAAGTTTTTATTTTAAAAAAATATTTGAAAGTGTTAAAAAGCTCCATGTAAGAAAAAGCAAAATATAAAAAATACAATTTTATATTAACGGTAGCTCCCAACCGTAGCTGGGAGTAATGCCTGTAGTGACACTCTTAGAACACTCCTAATGGATGCTCTATAATATATATTTTTTTAAAATATAAAGAAATGTTCTCAAAATTACCTTCTATTGTATGTTCTATTTCAAAGAGAGTTTACAATTTGCTACAAAAAAATCGCTACATTTAAAGAAACCTATTCACAGTTGTAAATGTTTTTTCATTCATTTCTCACGTGTCCAGAGGAACGTGGAGGCTACGTAGTCAGATTGCCATTGTATTAGAATGGTGATATCTTTAATAGTTTGGATATCAATTATTTGGTTAGTAGTGTTATATATTTTAACATATATTTTTATTATATAATTTTTGAATTAATTTATATTTTTTTTAACTTATAAATTTAGATTAATTTAAAATAATACATAATTATATGACATTGTATATATAGAAATATTATAAATATCAAAAGATATGAACATATTATTGGTAGATAGAGAAAACATTTGAAATGAATAAAAAAAATTAAAAAATATAATATTTAAATGATATGAAGAAAAAATAGATAAATTGATATATAATATATTGTAAAAGTTAATATATAAAATAGAAAAAATAAATTTTGATGATGTATTTTAAAAAATAAGATAAAGAATAATTAGAAGTGCTTTTAGCTATATAATATATAGATAAATCTATTATGCCTCCTTATTGTTACTGCTCTAATTGACTGTTCGTAAAAAAAAAAAAAAATTTACTTAATAATTAATGAAATGATTTTAAATATAATGATATATTTTTTTAAAATTTTTTTTTAAATATTTAAATATATTAAAAAATTGAAAAAAAAATTCAAAACCAACTACCGGTGAGGTTGAACTGCGGCTGAGCAGCACCGCTCATAATATATTATTCGCAATAAAATTAAAATTATCGATTCTCGTCTTCAGAAGAGGTGTAATAAGCTTTTAAACTTTAAAGTAGCCAATGGCCCAATCCCCCAGGCCCCACCGTCCCTCCAGGGTAAAAAAATATAAAAAGAGGTCAGCTTTAAAGTCAAAAGGACCCTCTGAATTATTTCATTATGTGATACTTTAAAAAATATACAAAATTACATCATAAAATACTTGAAAAATAAATACACATCTATACGAGGACTCCTAATGAATTATGTAAAATTCATATTTATTTAAAATTTAAACAAATGAGCTCAAAAGCTCCTTCCAATGGCTTATCTTTTTTATCTATAATTTATAGTGACAACTGTCCACGATTGTATATCTCCGTGCACGTGAGAATACTTTTTATTGCTACCCACCATTATTTATGGAACATATATATTTTCTCTATTTCAATTATAATAAATATTCCATGACTTCATGCACACGATCTACCTTAGTTCCGCCTTCTGCAATTCTTTCTAATCTCACCGTTGGATCCAGTGAGGGGTTCGATGTCTCCCATTTTGATCATTGCAGTGACAAAGTCATCGTTGAAGGTCTTAGGATTGTTGACGTAGGTTTTAACCAGTGAATCGGTCGACCCGCCATTGTACAGTTGTTGATCAGAGTGCAGAAGACCCTTTTGGCTGAGGAGGTTTTTGAAGTACTTGTTATCAAAATGATTAGGCGTTTGGATGTCCAAAGGGGCAAGGTTCTTGCGGCCGCCGGTTTTCCTCGGGCATGTTCTCCGTCTGAGCTTGGCAAATGAACTATCGATGTTTGTTTCGTTATATATGCGGTCTCTGAAAGTTATACATCTTGCTTGCCCGATCGTGTGAGCTCCTGGGATCAGGTTGACAACAAAGTTACACTGCAACATTTATTTGGCATTTAAAGTTATCCAAAACATTTAGAAAGAGACGAGAAAGGCCCCCTTGTTCTTGGTTGAGGGGATTTTTTCCATATATAGTTGTTGAAAACCAGAAGTCTAGAAGCCAGCTTTGAGAGAAAGAGAGAGGCATACCAGACAAGGCAACCAAATCCTGGGGAGAAAGACCTTTGTTTCGGAAATTGCTGATGAGGGCGGATAAGTTAAATATGCCAACAGGGAGGTCATTTCCGGCATCCTTAAAGCTGGCTGTCTTCGAGTCTCTTCTTCCCACTTTGACAGCCCAATTAGGCCCGCCAAGCTGCAGAAAAATTTCACTACGTTACCAATTATCAGATTAATCAGAAAGATAACTGTAGATATTTTTGTCTCGATGTAAAGGATTATTAATATTCCTCCTTTTTTCAAAATAATAATAATAATAATAAATTGTTTCCCAGGCTATCATACAACCAGTCATAATTTAACATGTTATCAGAATATGTGGTTTTGTAAGCATGTCTCTATTATTGTACCTCTTATTTCAATTATTTAACATCTTTTTGTCTAGCTACTATTTAAAACTATATGTTATCTGTCCCACACAAACGTGACAATCAAAGCAAATAATAAATAAAAATGTTTGAATCTGTAGTTCCAACGAGTGAAAAATTAGTCATCTCTTGTATGTCGTAGACATGATGATAAAGGAGGAGAATTAACTCACAATTACAACAGAGTCACGAGCAGCAATGGCTAAGATATCAGCACAAGACACCACTCCTGGGCATACTTTCTCTACAGCTGTTTTTATGTCATCGACAATCTTGAAACCCCTGATGGATCTGTTGTTTTGAGGTGCTGTCTTCTCGCCTTGGAAGGTGGCTGTGTCATCCAGGAGTACCGAGCCGTCACAACCCTGCAAGAGTGTCACGAATTAGCATATATGCATGAGACAACCAGGCAAAATACCATGAAACTTCCTAGATTGTTTTCTCTCTGTCACATAATTTCTTTTTTAGCAAGCTTCCTAGATTTTCTTTGCTGTAAAACGAAAAATACGGTCGTGTAATGTTTATGTCGTTTCATGAATTTTTGTAACATGACTGGATTAATTCATCTAACAAACTGAATGGATGGACCCAAACCCACCAAATAAATCTGACAATGTAGCCAACGAGGGTGTCATGAAAGACTCTCTCCCCCATTACCTCGCTTAAATTTTGCATGTAAAATTTAACTGACAATGTAAAATGCATGTGCTAAAGCTTTGTTTATGTACTATGATCAGTCATACAAGAAAGTGCCATTCAATTGTGCATCGCACACTTTATCTTCTTCTTCTTCTTCTTCTTCCCGGCTGAATACAGCACACATATATCATAGACTACATTTTATTTAATTATAAATGCTGTACCATTAAGTTTAGTCTTCTACTTGCCAACTTAATCAGTCACGCTAAACCTGATTAATTGAGAAGAGCACAACCCCAATCAATTGATACACACACACACACATATATATTTAATAAAAGTTAGCAAGCGTATTTAATTAGCAACTTGGATCTAGCTAAATTATGTTTTTACTCTAATTCACTGCAAACTAGAACCAGGTAGATATATATAGACAGGAGAAGGAATTTACATTGACAAAACAGTCATGGAAGTGGAGGCGAAGGAGAGAAGCACCCAGGCGAGGTGCCTTTGAAATGGCATTTATGAGAACAGGCCGCACCGCGCTGAAGACCTTGGGACACCTTTTAGAGTAGAAACTTGTAGAGAGTTTAGCAGAGGAGCTCCCCGTGAAAACCACAAGTAGAGCTAATGCGACGATAACATTGACAGTGAAGGAGGAAGAAGAAATGCAGGAGGCCATTTTCTCTGTTGATCAGCTAGACAAGATTGGGAATATTTAAAGGTAGTCGGCAGTCGGCTGCATGTGTCGAGACCACGTGTGGGGGAGTTACCCTTATAATACACAGATCATACGAGAGATATAATAAGGAAACTCAGTAATATTGCACGGCCACATGGAATTGGTGTATAACTCTATAAGTTAATTAATTAAAAAGAAAAGATATATCGTAAAAGCAACAGCCAACAGGATTTGACGTTTCATAAATTATACATGTCTGATAATGATAAAAAGTAGTGCACGCCAGAATAGAAACACGTTCACATGAATTGAACTGGCGGGACAGGATGATGCTAGAGTCATCGCTCTCGTTAGCATCACTGTTAGGTTTAAAAAAATATGTTTTTTCTAGATTTTCTTTTAAATTAATTTTTAATATTTTTAAATATTTAAAAAATATAGAAAATTTATAATAATATTAAATAATTTTTTCTTAATTATTAAAAAAAAAAAGTTCACAGTGGCCCCGGAGCAACCAGCGGTGGCCAAAGTATTTTTTCTGATAGGGTATAGATCCTAAATGCATGCGTCCAAGTTGTCAGAATTGTGGGGTATCCGAATTATCCATCAATTAAAGTTTTGGGTTTGTTGAAGACCGCGCCATATTAAAAAGTATAGATAAATAGACACCTCGATCGAGGTTATAATACGTTGGTCTCAGACAATTGAAAACTAAGCTACAAAGTTGACGATTCAACATAGGCGGTCGGAACGTACAACAAATGATTTGATTCTCATATATATATATATATATATGGAATGGGACATAATAATTTTAATTACCGGTCCCAACGGAGTGATTAGTGTGCATGCATGAAATAAGTATATACGTACTCCTGCACTTTTAAAACGTATATTCCAAGGTATTGGAGCTTAATTTCTCAGACCCGGCCTTGTCACAGTTCACAGTACTCCAGAACAGCTATATAGCGCAAAAGGGTATCTGAGAATGAAGTTAATTACAGTGCTCAGAAAATTGAAATTACACTCAGCCGGAAAAAGATGGCGTGAGAGAATCGCCGACTCATAAAACAGACAATAGAAAAGCGTGTAATTTGTTTACTTTGTCCCCTTCCCTACGCCATCAGACCAATCCCATCTCTCTTTAATGTCACAGCAGAAAGCGACCTTTCGGCTCTTTAATTTTTTGCCTTTTTCTCTTGAAAGAACGTATGAACGAATTTTCGAACAAATTTAGGAGAGATCTAGGAACTAATCGGAATATTATATGATCAAACTAGTCGTCATAGATACTTTAAGTCTTAACTACCTCCTCGATCGGAAATGTAACAATTTCCCCACACAGCATGCATGCATGATCGGTCAGAACAAGGCAAAAAGAATTAGAAAAAATGTTTGTTTTTTGTTTTGACAAGTACAAATATGCAGGTAGTACTTATCATCGCTAAAAATCGTAATGATCTAACACGAAAAAGTTACTTAAACCTACGACGAATTATACTTGCACGTACGTATTACTCTACTACGTGCAAAGACAATGGGTCTTAAAAATTGCATGTCTCTTGGGCTGTAATTGAGCTGAGCCGAATTGAGTTTTTACTTGTCCAACTCAGCTCGACTTAAAATACCCGAGTTCGAACTCGAAATTTATTTTAATTTTTTTTTCAAACTTGACTCGATAAACTAAAATTTCAACTTGAGTTCGAACTTGAGCTCATCCCACAAACGAGTTCGAGTCGAGCTGAGCTCGAGCTCGAGTTTGAATTTTTTTTAATAAAATTTAATAATTAATAAATAAATAAATAAGAACTAATATTAAATTTATATAACTAACAAGTAAAACTTCTATTAAATTATAAAATTTTAAAAAATTTATAAATAATTAATATCTAACTAGTTGATATTTATCTAAAATAATAATATATTATATGCCTATATATATTATTAATACATACACTTAATATAATAGAATATATCTATTTCATATATATTTCTCACATACTAATATATGAAATTATTAAATTTTATCAACTAATTATTATACAAATTATAAAATATACCTATGAAATATATTTACTATATAGATATAAGTAATTAGAATACATATTATATATTTAATTATATAAGTGGTATGTTTATATTATTAACTAATACGTATATATATGCATAGGTGTATATATATATATATATATATCAATAAATGAATGGGTTTTAATTAAGTCGAGTTGAATTTTATCAAGTATGTGTTATTTATAAATCGAGTGAATATCTATTTTAACGAATGAATTTTTTTTTTTTTACGATTTGAGTTGGATTCGAATTTAATTAAATGAATACCGAATGAATTATTGAAAACACTCTTTCATTTATAACCCTATCTCTCATTGATTTGTAGTCAATGTTCTCTATAAAGTAGTACTGAAGAAGGTGAAAGAGTTAAGTACTACTCTACGCATGCAGTCACCGTATATCTTATTATTTGGGAGACTGAAAGCTTAAAATAATATAATATCCCTTTAATCGTTCAACGAACAAGTACGTAACACGACAGTACCTCCTGCAGACTCAAGAAGCTCATGAGTGGTTGGATGATCATAGATTCATCTGTGAGTGGGAGTATCTAAAAAGGTTATAGCTGATGCAATAATTTACAGGGTAGATGTAGCAAATTATTAGTTTTTTGTTGCAATTATTGTCCAATATTAATCATTATTATTTCATTATCCGTTCAAGTAAAAATTATAAGAGTAATTATAAGAAACTTTTTTTTGTTTAAAAGAAGGTGGTTTTCTTTTCAAAGTTTTTGAAACAGCATATGATTTAGGTTAAATTGAGTCACTTATTTTATCTTATTTTATTTCATCTAATTTAATTATATTAAAATTTAAATATTATAAATATAAATATTTTTTAATTTTTAATTTTTTCATCTAATCATTATCTGATTATTATAATTTTTTTAAACTTCTAAATAAAATATAAAAAATAATTCAAAATTTTTAAATTTTAAAATAAAAATTATATTCTAACCATATTTTAAATTTATAATATTTTTATTTAATTTATTTTTCTCTTATTTTTCAAACGCCATTAAACATCTCAATTTAAATTATTTTATTACTGTTGAGGCCATAACATGAGTCGAAAATAACTAGCTAGCTAGCTTACTTCGAGTAATCATAATATGTTGACGAAATCTTACCAAGTGCTTGAGATTAATTAATTATATATAATGAAGTTGCCAAAGAGCTTTTCAAAATGTGAGAATAAATGAGATTGGAGTTGCTTCTTTTTTACGCCAAAAGAACATATATGTAATTTTCAAAATAAATAAATCACTAATATATAGGCTGCTAAATACCGATCGACCCGATTATTTTATGAAGAATTCTATCTACAATTCTTTTAATCCTCATTGGTCTCTCACCATTCTTTTACGTGGCATCTAATGATTATTAAATAATAAATAATTTTTTAATCATTTCATACACAGATAAAAAGATGATGTGTGCATATATATATATATATATATATTCACGACATTTCTCTTATTTTATTTTATTGGGTCATTTACTCATTGATGAGCTAGCTAACTAAAGTTTACCATGAGGGCGGTGACAAAGAAAAAAACTTAATTATTGTCCATTAATCATCATGATTATCCATTTGGCCGGTGAGTACGTACGTAGCTAGAATCGCTATTTTGTGGTTCCCCATAAGCTTAATTTGCCTTTTCCTCGTACGGTACTACTTTTCTCTAGCTAGCTAGGATGGTCTAGCTGTGCATATATATATATATATATATATATGTAGTCCCCACTCCAGCTAGCAAAGATGGGCAATATTGCAATCAGCCAAGAATGCTTCCTCCACGAAAAGAGAACATGCTGCTAAAGGATAAGCTCCATCCACAACAAAATACTATATATATATATAAATATTTCTTTCTATAGAAGTATAGCTACTTATCATTTTAATTAAGAAGACTTTTTCATCAAGAATAGTCAAAAGTTGATAGACTCATTCGGCTCTTAAAGTCAGTATTACTGTTCAATATGAGAAAGTATCGATCTCCTTACGTAGAAAGTTAATTATTGATAAAAATAATTGATTATTTTTTTTATTGATTAAAAAAGTAAATATTAATAAATTAGTATTTTTTTTTAAATTATAAAAATATTTAAAACTATATAAAAAATATAAAAATAAAAGAAGAAAAAAATATTAAAAAATATATATATTTGCATTTATCGGTTAACTTCTTCGATTATATATCGTCCATTCATCAATATTGGCCGACGAAATAGGACATCGACCCTTTAACTAATCATCTAGCAACAAGACAAGTGTCATTAATTTGGTTAAAAACGAAGTTGGTTTGGGGACACACACAGGGTGGCCATTGCCTTACTCATGGTCCCCCATCCAAGCTGGACCTTTAGTCTGTGGCTCGAAGGGCTACAACGACATTCAGATGGGGTGAGTAGAACTTATTAAAAATATATATTTGTCACATGCTCAACGGATAGATGCCAATTTTTTAAATGGGTTTGAGAAAACTTCTTGTTAGATCAGGTAAACTGTCATTATCTATCGAACAAAAACAATATTTTTTTTTATTAAAAAATCTTGGAACGACCTTTTTGTCCCTGGACTCAATAATTGATCACCAGCTTGTCGGTGAGGTGAGGAATATGCTAATAATTAAAATTGTTGGTTTTTATTTTTTTTATTTTTTTAATTCTCTCTTCGCAAGCATCCAAACAACAAAGTTGGGGCATTTTGCAAGAAACAGACTCTTTGTTGCAGATAATGTTCAAAGTCAATTATTTTCCCCATAGTTCATTTTGTAGAAGTTGGACTAGAAATAAATCCATCTTTTGCTAGGTACTGAGGCATTTGGGAAGCCATGAAATTATTGAGAAAGGGCTGTTCATGGAAGATTGGTGATGGGAAGACTGCCAAATTATGAAAAGATTCTTGGATCCCTAGACACCAATCTCTGATGTAGGAAAACATTGATAGTAGAGATGATATCAAAGATACTTCAATGTATAGCTTGATAGACACTGATACTAGAGGTTGGAAGTGGATCAAATTTGAGCTCTCTTCAATCCAAATCTTGTTGTTGATATTATGAAAGTGATTATCTACCTTGCTGACCAACCAGATAAGTGGATTTGGTTACACGAAAGAAGTGGCAAGTTTACTATCAGGAGTTGTTATAGGCTTTTTATGGAGAAGAAAGGGCACTATAGGGAAATGTTCAAATGATAACCAACAGCAACTACTCTGGAAGGCCTTGTGGAAAATGAAAGTCCCAAACAATACCAAAGTCTTTGCTTGGAGGGCTTGCAAAGAGGAATTACCTTTACAACAGAATTTGCACAAGAAACATGTTGCAATAGAAGCTTCCTGTTGCTTCTGTAAGCAAGGGGTTGAAAATCTTGCACATGCTCTATTTTACTATTCGACTATCTTTCCTACCTGGATTTCTTATGTGCCTGTCAACTGTGTTCAAGCATGGGAATTCATAAGTTACTGGTAGAGTCGGATTGTTTGATGGTAGTGAGACTACTAAATGTAGAAATTGAAGTTGCAGCTATGTTGGATGCTTTGGTGTTCAAAATCAGAAAGTTACAGTCCTTAATTATATGTTGAGTACCATGTACATCATGTTTATAGAGAAGGAAATCGGATAGCTCACAAGCTTGTTTGTTATGCATGGAATGTTGAAATTTGAGAATATCTCAATGTAGTTTGATTGTTTTTCAGACTTTCTTTCTCAAGCCATTTAATTTGATAAATGTCAGTAAAAACTTTATTCTATTAATGAAATGTCTATGTTTCCTGAAAAAAAAAAAAAGAAAGAAAGAAAAGAAGAAAAGAACTACTTTGCCATTGAAATCACAATCAATTAGCACTATTAATGAAATGTCTATGTTTCCTAAAAAAAAAAAAAAAAAAAAGAAAAGAAAGAACTACTTTGCCATTGAAATCACAATCAATTAGCATTTTTGGTTGAGGAAAAAGTCATTTTTGGAGGTTTTTGGTCCTTTTCACCTATTCTCCTCCTTTGTAATATTTATATTTCCTTCAATGGATAAAATCAAGATGGTTGCTTTAGCCATTTTTTTTTTTTTTTAATCTTTCCATTTGCAAAACATAAGGCTATAAATGTAGAATGTCAACTAAACCATGCAACCCTTTTATAGGTGAATTGATTTCCCTCCTCAAGAATTTTTTTTTTCTTTTTAGACCCTTTTAGAAAGAGAAACTCTCGCTTCTCTACAAAAAGTTTATTAATATTTTTCAATCAGTGTTTCTACTGGAGAGAAGGATGGAGCCTTGTGTATAAGTTTCTCATCCCCTGCTCTGTTCATTTTCTAGCATTTGTCTATGTATAAGTTTTTTCTACTAATGTTTTCATTTCCTCCTCTCTACCAATTCAATTTTGGTCAGATATACCGCACTCTAGCGACTAATTGCTTGCACGCGCCCCACCCCACAACGCCCTACCAATCTATTGAAACTGTGGTAGAAATCTCAGCATGTGATACTCACACGTAGCTTGTTCCGCATATGGTTGTCACATGCTATTGCTCCAAAATGTATTTGATGGCTACATGAGTTGTACTAGTAGATTTGTCACCTCTAGACCTTCTAGATCTAATCCACCCCATCTTACAATCACCGACGTGTGGTCCAGAAGCG
Source organism: Carya illinoinensis (assembly GCF_018687715.1). Lineage (NCBI taxonomy): Eukaryota > Viridiplantae > Streptophyta > Magnoliopsida > Fagales > Juglandaceae > Carya > Carya illinoinensis. The sequence goes on from NC_056765.1 coordinate 8,151,523, forward strand.
AGCGTGAAGAAACTTGATCTATCGCTGTCCATCCCATTCGATACTGATCTTCCTAGTATGATTTTGCTTTTCCTAATCGATAATCTTGAAGAATGGAATACAGGTCTCTTAAGAAAATATCTCAGAACAACAAATTGCAGTGCGCCTTTAGCATCCATCACCTTTGGCAGATTGGCAGTGGTATCATAGTTTGCACAACTATGTGAACAGTAAAAAAGGGTAATTTAAGACGACACCCTCTTTGCAATGTATGGGTGTAGACCAAGTTCTTGGACTTAAAACTTGATTTTTTTTTACTTTTGCATTGTAGTTGTTGTAATTGGATATTTGTTAAAGAACCCCACACCTCCTCATATATCTCATTTGAGTTATGCTATATCACCTCATTCTGTTCACTCAACCTCTACACACCAGCCAACGTGACTTTTTAACTCTTTAAAAAAAAAAAACTATTTAAACGTGTGTTTTGAGCAGCTTGCAGATTCAATTCAATTCCCTCTTGTGTTGTTCTCCCCTCACAATCTCTCCCCCACTCCCCCAACTCGTTGTCCTTTCGCTGACCTCACCCTCCACTGGCATTGTGTGGCTCTATTACTCTGGCACCATGTGGCTCTGCCATGAAGGGTAACAAAAGTTTGAAGCTTCTTCAGCTTCACCATTTTTACACGGCTTCAATCCTCCGCTAGTATACTTGCTGCCAACACCCATTATCTCTGGCTCCACTAACAAGGGTAAGAAATGAAAGAAAATGTTTTTTATTTTTCTCTTTTCATTTCATCTCTCCATTTCTAGTATTACTCATATTTTGTGTCTTTGTGTTTAATGGATATGCCATTTGCTAGTTTTTTGGTTGCTGATTTTGTATACCATTCACTGGTTTTTGGTTTGCTGATGTTGTATACCATTCACTGGTTTTTTGGTTGTTGATAACATCTAAAATTGTGTAGCTAATTAAATATTAAATAAAATCAATATTTAGTTACGAAAGGGTCATTTCTGCTTGCTAAGGTCAGCTATATTGGTCAAAGGAACATCATTTCACCACTAAAATTAGATAACTTTATCCATTTTAAAATTGATTTATGAAATAAATCTGAATGTGATTAAGACATAACTATGGTCTTGAAAAAGTTGGACTTCAAAAACTATATAGGCTGAAAAAATAAACCAAGATATTCCTACTCTTCATTTCTAACTTCTCTAAGGCCTCATTTGGATGTTGCTTTGAGATGATAATTAGTCTGTGATTAATCTAAGGCCACATTTAGATGTGTCTTTTATCGCCTTACTAGAAAATTTTGTTGCTTTTGCATGAAGATACTTAATAAGAAATTATAGACTTTTTAATTTTAAAGATTGTTAGCCATCTCACTCATCCTCTTTTGCTCTTCTCTCTCTCTCCAACTCTGCTCCATCATTATCCTCTCGCTTTCCATTGTATTTTCAACCAAAAGTATTCACAACATGCAATTATTGTATGATGAGTTATGTCAGTTTGATCACTAATTATTGTTGAATGTGACATTATGTACTCTTTTACAATTATGTTGGTTTGGTTGCTGATATTAATTGTCGTTCTCAAACTTAGTTGAAATAGCGTGATGGGTGAAAAGAAAGATGGAAGGCTACCCATGCCGTCAACATTGATTTCATTGAATTAGGTATGAGACACATTGGTTAGTTGAAAATGTCGTTAGTTGAAAATGTCGTTAATGTTTTATATTGCAGCATTAAATTAATGCATTTTTTAAACTTTGTTGTAGGGATACTATGGTCCACTACATCCATACTACCTGCTATATATGCTGTCATCAAATACATATCCAAATTTTTATCTGTATGCTTGGGATAGCCAGATAGATATATGTTTATTTTATTTATTTATTTTTTAGTTGTGTAATTTTATTGGAGGGGTCCATGTTGTAGTTTTGACTCATCACTCATGGCATTAGGCTTAGCTAGTTGTTGAAGTGCATGTGCATGTTTAATGTTTTGAACCTTTGGTCTCTTGTACTACGAGAAGTGGGATATAATCAAGGAGGTACATATTTGCAATCTTAAGATTGATATTACGATCACCCGCTCCCTCCTTAAAAGAAGTGATTTGACCAAGCCAAAGCACTGACACTCCACATTCCTCAAGTACTTCTTTTTATCTTTTTTTAATCATTTTTTTTTTCAATTCATGATGATAAAATTGGACTGAAGGTGGAAGAAGCATTAAAAGGGATTTTTTTTCTCTGAACTACTTGTTCAAAGAGGGAGGGGGGGGGGCAAAAGAAGAAGAAAAAGCGTTCTATATAGACCATTTAGTCACTTATGAACATTATTCCAACAGGTATTAAGTTTCAAAGTTTGATACTATTGATGTCATTTCTACAACTATTAACTTTTCACACTTTTCTATCAAATTATACCCATCACAAAACACATTTCGAAGGACCAAAGCAGTACTCTTTCTTCTTCGTGGTAAGATAAGACTTAAAAAGAGAAATTGTGTTGCCCCCAATTTCAGGTCCAAATACCAATCTATGAAAAGACCATCGCAACAAGCTTTTGCACACATCTTCAATAAAAAACCAACTCAAACAAGTACAAGGAGGTATAGATATAAAAAGTCTTTTAACTCATCTCATCTAATTATTATAAGTTTTCAAATTTTCATATAAAATAAAATAAATAATTTAAAATTTTTAAATCTGAAAACAATAATAATATTAAAAAAATAATATTATAATAATATTTTATTATTCTTTTTAGTTGCGTGCATTCGAGTGTTTATAATATAGTGTGTAATTTTAGTATATATTGATGCCACCATATGGACCACCTATTCCTTATCCTCTATTGAGTAATCCGGAGGTTTTGAGAGGAGATCAAGATACCATCTAGGTAGTATTTTTTATATTTTGAAAATGTTTTGTCTACGTGCATGTAATGGAGTCTTTCTAACACAATTGATAATTATAGCATCCGGCAATTCCACAATTTCAACCAACTATGTCCTACCCTCCATCAAGTAATCTCGAGGACTTGAGACCAGCTCAAGATACGATTAAGGTAGTATCTTTTTATGTTTGAAAAATGTTTTCTTGTACGTACGTGCATTCGATTCATTCTAACATAGTGGGTATTTGTGGCATTTGGCAATACCACCATGTGGACCAACTATGCCCTACCCACACTGTCCAAGTCATTCATCAACTATGCCATTTAGCGCTAAAAGTGAAAAGAATGTTGGAGGTACGTCACAGCCAAACGAACAAACTTTGTCATATTCCTTTTTTGGGACACTTTGTGCCTGATGAGTTAATTTTAAAGTATATAATAAAAATGCTAATCTAAACATATATATTATTTTCAGAAACTTCATCCAATGTCAACATAGAGCTGAATATGAAGGGGACGAATGAAGTATCAAATGATGATGAACGATTTAAGCCTCCAAATTCTAGTATGGTGTTTACAACTGATAAAGAGGTTTTAGCCTATTATAAATGATATGCCAAGCAAGATAGTTTTAGTGTTATCACAAATGATGAAGAGAGAGATAGATGAGAGTGCAACGTATGTGACTATTAGATGTGCACGTGGCGGCAGGTACTAACCTAGCCACAATAATTTATCAAAGCCACAACCAACAATTAAAACAGATTATAAGGTGAAGGTAAATGCTCACTTGGTAAATAGGGCATAGGTTTTGACCGATGTTGATCTTATTCACAATCATAGTACGTCAGTTTACAAAAGTCGAGATTTTTTAGATCTCACAAGTGTTTAGATGAATATAATCAAAGAATGCTCAACTTGAATGATAGAGTGGGTATTTGGATGAATAAGAATTTCCAAGCACTTGTGACTGGCACGGGAATTTTGAGAATTTAGAATTCCAAGAAAAAGATTGGTGGAATTTTATTGGCAAAACTAGACTTTTGAGGCTAAGTAAAGGAGGTGGTGAAGCATTGAATAACTATTTTAAGAGAATGAGGGAGATGAATGGTGGCTTTGTATCTGTCATGGATGTGGATGACGAATTCAAAGTCAGGAATGTGTTTTGGGCTGATGCACGAAGTCGAGCGACACGAAGTCGAGCGACACGAAGTCGAGCGACATATAAGTATTTTGGAGATGTTATCATGTTCGATACGATATACCTAACAAATAGGTATGGGATGCCGTTTGCTCCTTTTATTAGTGTCAATTATCATGGACAGTCCATACTGTTAGGGGCAAGTTTGATTTCAATCGAGGATATAAGTACTTTCGTGTGGTTGTTTAGAGCATGGTTATAGTGCACGAATGGATAGGCACCCAAAACAATCATAACAGACCAAGATCGGGCAATGAAGAGTGTGGTTCCCATTGTATTTCTAAACAGCCGTCATAGATATTGTCTCTAGCATATAATGTGGAAACTGCCAAAGAAATCGGGATCCCACTCAAAATACAACATAGGATTGAAGACTGTCGTTCAGAGTGCACTCTTTAATACACAAAGTTGCAAAGAATTTGAGGAAAATTAAAGGCAATTACTTTATAAGTATGACCATACTGATAATGCATGGTTGCAGGGTTTGTACAATGAGAAGTCATTTTGGGTACCAGTTTACTTGAAGGGTGTATTTTGGGTTGGTATGAGCACTACATTGCGGTATGGAAGCACGAATGCCTTATTCGAATGGTTTGTGCATTCTGGTACGACATTGAAGGAATTTGTCAATCACTTTGACAATGCTCTGAGGAATAAGGTGGAGGTGGAGACAACAATTGATTTCCATTCTTCCAACCAAATAATCTCATGTGTATCCCCAGTTTCAATCATTGTACATGAATGTGAAGTTTAAAGAGGTCCAACGAGAGGTTTGGGGATGATTCTATGTAACCCTGCATTTGTCGGTACACAAGGTTGCATTTCCACGTTCGATATTTTCGAAGAAATTTCCATCTTGGATGAACATATATATTGTCATGTTCTCAGTTTACTATAACGAAGTGAAGTGTGAAGTTAAATGCACATTTGCCCAGTTTAAGATAAGGGTGATTATCTATAGGCATGCATTTAAAGTCTATCAGTTGAAGTACATTCATGTACTACTAGACAAATATGTATTGGATCAATAGAGTAAAGACTTAAAAGAGGAGATACACACTGGTGAAAACTAGCTATGATGACTCGTGGGTCGATATAGATGCACGGGGTATGACCTTGTGGTTAAAAGATGTCTGATGTTGGCAACACTTGTATCCCCAAGTGATGACCATGTGAATGCATTCTTACATCATTTGGATGACTTTAAGCACAAGTTTGCAGGATTATAGTTGAGTCTGGTTCAACCAAGGTGAAAGAGAACATGGTCACCGACAAGAATAAGAAAATATTAAGCCCCCACATAGTTCGGGGGAAAGAGAGACCGCCAATAAAAATAAAGATTTTGATGGTGTAAACGTTTGGAACAAAGAGAAAGAAGAAACATGTGGTAAGTTTTGTTCGAGTACTTGTGTAAATATTGGATTGCATGCATATTACTTTCTAACACGTGTTTGTTGTTTTTTTATTTTTTCAATTTAGACTTGCAAAACATATTTGATGATGAATCACAATATGGTGACCTCCCAGAATCACAAGTTGGTGATAGTGTTGACGAGATTGTCATCCTATGTAGTACTCTAACACAACCAATGTTACCAGGCAATAATGAGGTGTAAGGTTATTTTTCACCTTTATAAATCTTCCTGGAATCTTCAAATCTTGATGTATTTGTTTTAATTTTCCAATTTCTCATATCTCCAGGAAATGCCTTGCATGCCTTGGACTTAGTGCAAATCAGTGGCCGAGTTTGAGTAACAATTGGTTTAGACGAATTGGTGTAACAAATGGGTAAATGTGTAATTGTGTATTTGTACATGGGTTTACTTTTCACCCATGATTGCGTACATGTGACAGTAAATTTGTAAATAGGGTATGGAAATTATTTTTGTAAATGGGGCATGGAATTGGTAAAGAGGTTTTGTTCTTATTCCTAGGTAAATGTGTGATTGTAAAATGGTTGAATGGAATATGTAAATTACTTTTATTGTGAGTTACTAGAGCCAGATGATTGGTCTTATACATTACGAAATTATGGTGGACTTGCCAAAAATTGCCAAAAGGATCATCATCTATAAGCTTATAAGCAAATATCAGCAATATCATAAAGGTCAGGAATGTGAGAAGTATCTTTTTCTTTTTCCTTTTTTTGGTTAGTAGTACTTGTTGCTATATAAGCTTGTGCATGCAGACACATCTTAATGGGAATGGCACTATAGACGATTCCAAATCGCATAAAAGAACGTAAGCACGGGCAAGAAAATTCAAAGTAACGGTTGTCATTCAAATGAGAACATTACAAGTAAAGCTCATAATATTACATAATCATATACAAAATATCAGATCGGTATTTCTGATTTATAGATGCAAGAGCTACTGCAATTGTCAAGAACCAACTTCAGGTCTAGATTTTATAGAACGTAAAAAATACCGACTTCCAAATATCAGTAAATTTCCTAATACCTTTACCTTTGACAATTGATTTATATAATACAAATGAAATAATCTACTGATCAACTACCACACTCAAAATGCCATTATATTTTTGGATTTCAGAAATCGAGAGCTGCTTACTTGTATATTGATCACACAGATTCGATTACACATTAAGTTCGACAAAAATAGATTAGATTACATTTAAAACTATCCCTATACATTTTGTAGTCCGATCCAACCAAAAACTATTATAAGAGATATGATTCAGTGCAAATACAACAATATACACGCACCCCTATTCTCTACGATGTACCTTTGAAGTTCGTCTTCTTGCATGTAAAACTCATTCTCTCTCTCTATTAGTTTACCTTCTTCTTCTTCTTCTTCTTTTCTTTTTTTCTTTTTTTTTTTTTAACTTCATACTCACATAGTAATAAATCATCCTCCATCTTTTGAACTACATTTTCTCTTGTCAAAATTTGTCCCTTTACCAATTATAGAATATCTATCCATATGAAGAATTTACATCTTGTTTCTCTCTGCGTAAAATTCAAGAATTTCAAGTTTCAAATATAACAACTTTGTACATTCATTCAAAAGCGAGGGAAAAAAAATATATGAGAAATTAGTTACCGTGTTATAGTTTGGGAAGGCATAAAATTTACTTTCAGGGTTTGTTTTTTGTTGTAGAAGATCTTTTTTAAATTTGTTTTCAAATCACATCAACAAATTAGTGTTTCCATTTCTATTGACAGCTATCTTACCATACATGCACAGAATCAAGTCTTGTACGATTTTTGTAATTAGCTTAATTTTAAGACTTCATTTCAATTAGTCCACTTTCCTTTTCTTTATTATTTCCTTACATAGCACATTGTACAACTATTTATTTGTAAAGCCTAATACGAAATATGCATGATTCAGACCAATATTTCTTCTTCCTCCTTCTTTCTTAACATGGTATCAGCCTAAAGAAACGATCCAGCCATTCTGTCATGGCGAAGACCCACACCCCACCCATTCCCTGCTCTTATCTTCTTCATCCCTCTGATTCTCCTAGTTTAATTCTCATCAATAACCTTTTCACAGGAGACAACTACCCCAAATGGCAAAAGGCCATGACCCGAGCCCTTAATGCCAAGAATAAACTTGGCTTTATCGATGGCACTCTTATCCCTCCTGAACCCACCAAACCAAAATATACTCAGTGGAACCAAACCAAGGATATGGTCCTTACCTGGATCCTCAACTCCATCAGCCCTTCCCTTGCCAATTCTCTCGAATATCATACCAATCCCCGTGCTGTTTGGCTTGACCTTTCTTCCCCTTTTTGCCATGGAAACAATGCCCATATATACGACCTCAAACGAGCTCTCTCCTCCCTGCACCAATCCACAAAATCTGTTCATGATTATTTCAACCAAATAAAACAGCTATGGGATGAACTTAGTCATCTCCAAACTGCAACTGACCTCAAAGAAATTCAACGACAGGCTGATGATGAATGAGTTTTCCAATTTCTTCTTGGACTCAACGACTCATTTGCTCATCTTCGCACCCAAATTTTGGCCATGGACCCGCTTCCCTCTCTCAACAAAGTCTTGTCCATCTTGTTTCAAGAAGAGCAACAACGGCTTCTCAACCTTCAACCCACCTCTTCCAAAACCATGGCCATGGCTACCTGCACCTCAGCTCGCCCAAGACCTCCTCTTAAATGCACTACATGCGGCAAAGATGGCCATACCCGTGACCGTTGCTGGACCCTCATCGGATACCCTCTAGGTCGAAATCCTCACATCACCAAACCGAAATCGTCCATCCTTGGCCCACCCCCATCCGCTGTAAATACCGTTTGCCCCTCCTCTTCCTCTACTACAAATCTGGTTTCTCTTCCTCCAGAGGTCTATCAGAAGCTGCTCAACCTCCTAGCACCATCGGCCACACCAATTGAACCATCCCCTCCATCTTTTGCTGGTAATCTCTTCTCGCCATCTGATTTCAACTTCAATCAGCACCTCCATTGGGTGGTGGACAGCGATGCAAGACACCACATCTACCACCAACGTGAAGCTCTTTCGGATTTACAGCCTCTTGCTTCTGCCAATCGTATTTGGCTCCCAACAGGACAAGATATTACAGCCGAAGGGTTGGGTTCTTGTCGCCTTTCTCCTTCTCTCATATTACAAAATATTTTTTATGTTCCCCTTTTCTCCTTCAACTTACTTTCAGTTTCCCAAATTGCCCTTCATAATTCTTGCCTTATAAATTTTTCCTCTAATTCTTGTTTATTTCAGGACTCTCAATCGATGAAGCCGATTGGAACGGGTGATTTATGCAATGGGCTCTATGTGTATCGACCCGAACCTCCCGTCATTTTTGCTGCTCAATCTACTGCAAATAAGACCATCAACGTCTAGATTATCCCCTAGTTTTACTATTCCCAATATTTTTAATTCTCCTTGTACTCTTTCTGAATGTGATGTTTGTGCTCATTCTAAACACACTAGATTACCTTTTTCCAATTATGCCAATAAAAATGATTCTTGTTTTAATCGCATTTTTTGTAATATTTGGGGTGGTTAACACACAGCCTCATTATGTGACGCTCATTATTTTCTCACCATTGTTGACGATTTTTCTTGCATGATTTATCTTATGCATTTTAAATTTGAGGCATACACTCATTTAATACATTTTTTTCCCTTGTCCAAAATCAGTTTAACACTACTGTCAAAATTATTGGAACTGATAATAGACAAGAATTCCTTTCCCATCAATTTCAAACCTACCTACACACACAGAGCATCATTCATGAACGTACTTGTGTAGAAACTCCCCAACAAATGGTGTTGCAGAGCATAAACACTGACACCTTCTTAATGTTGCTCATAGTCTTCGTTTTCAAACACACTTACCTCTCTCTTATTGGGGTGATTGTGTCCTCACTGCAGCCTACCTCACCAACCGTACCCCTAGCCGTATTCTCAACAATAAATCACCTTTTGAAATTCTGTTCAATAAAATCCCCGACTATGACCATCTTCGTGTATTCAGTTGTCTTTGTTATGCACAAACCCTCCACGCTCACCGCGACAAATTTTCTCCTCGTGCCACTAAATGTGTCTTCCTTGGCTACCTGATCACACATAAAGCCTACAAGCTATATAATCTCCAAACTCAGACCATCTTCTATTCCCGAGATGTCACCTTTCAATAACACATATTTCCTTTCCAAGACCTTCCTGACCCTCCATCTCTTCCTGCCCCTGTCGTTCCTCTTCCCGTTCCTGAACCTTTCCTGACTCTTGATCCTCTGGCCTCTTTCAACTCTTCTGTCCCTCCTGATTCTTCAATCCCTACGCACTTACCCCGCCCCTCTCCCCCAGCTCCTCGTCCTCGCTGAACTATTACTCGACTTGTCTATCTTCATGACTACATTTGTCCCACCTTACATATGGAACGCACTACATCTATGCCTGCTTCACCGGCTTCAGGTATTGCTCATCCTTGGTCTGCTTTTCTTTCATATTCCCGTTTTTCTCCCTCACATATTACTTATTTGACTGCTCTTACCTCATGTATTGAACCCTCTTGCTATACCACTGTCATCTGCCATCCTCACTAGCGCGAGGCCATGACAGCTGAGCTTCGTGCTTTAGAGGCCAATTCTAGCTAGACTCTTGAGCCTCTCCCTCCTGGTAAGAAACTCATTAGGTGCAAATGGATTTTCAAAACTAAACTCAAAGACGACGGATCCATCGAGAAATACAAAACTCGGCTCGTTGCCAAAGAATATACTCAGATTGAAGGCCTGGACTACCATGAGACATTTGCCCTGGTCGCCAAAATGACCACGGTCCGTTGCTTATTAGCAGTCGCAGCCACAAAAAATTAGATTATTCATCAGCTTGACGTCAATAAAGCCTTGCACGACGACCTTGACAAAGAAGTCTACATGACCCCACCACCCAGATATTGTCCTAAGGGGGAGACTTGTGTTTTTCGACTCCGCAAATCCCTCTATGGTCTCAAACAAGCTTCCCGAAACTAGTTTTTTAAACTAGCCTCTGTGCTTCTTGATGCAGGTTTTCATTCGTCTCAAGCAGATCATTCTTTGTTCACTCTCACCACTTCCACCAACATTGTTCTTGTTCTTGTTTACGTAGATGACATATTGGTTGCTGGTAACGATCTCTCACAGATTGAGCTTTTCAAGAAAATTCTCTCCACACATTTCAAGAACAAGGACCTCCGTTCCCTGAAATACTTTCTTGGCCTTGAAGTTGATCGCTCTCCCATTGGCATTTTTCTTAATCAATGCAAATATGCCCTCGACATTCTTTCTGACAATGGGCAACTTGGTGCACGGACCGCTCATTTTCCTATGGAACAACACTTGAAGCTTACTGCTCATGATGGCGATCTCCTCTCTGATCCTGGCCTTTATCGTCGTCTTGTTGGTCGTCTCATCTATCTGACCATCACTCGACCTGACATTGTTTATGCCGTCAACACACTCAGCCAATTCATGCATGCTCCTCACGTTCTCCACATGAACGCCGCTACCAGAGTTCTTCGCTACATCAAAGGCTGTTCGGGTTAGGGTATCTTCTTTCCTTCCTCCAACAGTATTCATGTTTCAGCTTATACAAACTCTGATTGAGCTAGCTGCCCCATCGCTCGCCTCTCCACCACTGATTATTTTATTCAGTTAGGCACCAGTTCGATCTCATGGCGCACCAAGAAATAGAATACAGTCTCTCATTCTTCTGCTGAAGCTGAGTATCGTGCTATGGTCGTCACCACCTGTGAACTTACTTGGTTAAAACAACTTCTCACTGACCTTGGTGTTCCACATCCCGAGCCTTTCACTCTCCATTGTGACAATCAATCTGCACTCTATATTGCACACAATCTTGTGTTTCATGAGCATACCAAACACATTGAAATTGATTGTCATATCATTCGGGACAAAATTCGCTCAAGCCTCCTCAAAGCTGTTCACACTTCTTCAAATGAGCAACTTGCGGATATATTCACCAAACCTTTAGGAAATGAACTTTTTCATCATTTCTCGCACAAGTTAGGCATTACGGATCTCCATGCGCCAACTTGAGGGGGAGTATTGACAGCTATCAATTAGTCCACTTTCCTTTTCTGTATTATTTCCTTACATAGCACATTGTACAACTATTTATTTGTAAAGCTTAATACGAAATATGCATCATTCAAACCAATATTTCTTCTTCCTCCTTCCTTCTTAACAATTTCGAACGCATCAACAACATATGACGAAGATTGGCTCAATGTATAGGTGATCTACATGATGATTGACAGACCAAATGTTGTCTAGATTTTTCCATCATGAAGATATCACTCAAACGCATCAACAACACAGACCGAAAGTAGATGTGGTGTTGAGACCTTTACATCAATTCTCTCTGTTGAGTTAACCCAAAGGAGCTACTATTATTCCTTCTAAAAAAGAATCTACCCTCTTCTCTCTCCTAAGCATCAAGTCCATAGCTTGCCAAAGGACATTCACATGACTTTGTTTCTTGTGAAGATGATAAATTTCCTCTACTTTTTTTCTCACGGTTAATTCTGCTGCTCACATACCCAAACACTAAGAAGTTCATATTTTCTCCTATGTGATAATGCTTTGAAATTATTCACATTGAAATAACTATTGATAAAAAGAAGCCTATCTTCAAGTGTGATCTATGGGGCGTTAGGGTGTTGCAATGCTGGGGGTGAGGGAGATGTTCGTTTCGAGTCTAAGGAAGAAGAGGAATGGTTGAGAGAACCGCTCGGGAGAGTGATGTGTGAGAAAGAACCACGTGGGTGTGTGCTGTGCAACCCGTAGACCTATAGTTGAGTTGATTCTTTCATCTCATTTTTTACTTCTTAATGAAATATTTTCTTGCATAGAGGGAAAAAAATTCCTCTTCGGTCATGATATGATTCATTGGGACTAAAAATATATGGTCAGTGCCATGTGCAATAAATTAAGTCATCTACTTTGATGGGACTTCTCCAAATATCCTAGAAACTACGCAATTATCAAAGGACTATGCTAGATGCCCGTGAAAAGCTCCTAATACTTTTTTTTTTTAAAAACATTTTTTAAACTCTTTAAATATTTTTTTTAAAAGAATTACAAATTTATTAAAAAATAATTTTTTAATCATTGTGTAAAAAAAAAAAATTACACGATATCCATACTCGGTGGGACAAGCATTTTTCATTAGCAAAATAAATATAGACATGAATAATGCTATGTACAAGTTTAAATTGTTCATATCTTGTGTAAAAAGTGGATCTTACTAAAAAAAAATAAGATTTTTATACTTTATTTTATTTTATTTTTTATAATGAGAACATTTTTTTTATTTTTTTATTTTTGTTTTGTTTTTATATGTAGAGAAACTGCACAAAACTTATCTATTTAACATATGATTACTCTTTAGACATGCCATCAGCCATACACAAAAACTCCTTTATTTACACAGCCATTCTTCTTCCATGGGCTTATAAGGTTTGAGCATTTATTAATCTCTTAGGGCTTTGTAGCACCAACATCTTGTGGGCTTCATGAAATGGGCTCCCACAAATTATGATTGCAAGTCCATTTTGTCTCTTCCACGTTGAGCTTAACTTGGATGATCCATAGGCCAGAATCTCAACTTTCTCAGCAGTCAGCAAACTTAACCCTTCCTTTCATCACACTCACCATCGTTTTCTTCGGTTTGGCGCGTCGGTGGGGAAGGTAAAGCAAAAGGGATTGCAGGATAAGAAAGAAGCTTCTGTATGGATAAGAAACAAGCTTTGATATTAAAAGCCATTGCATGCAGGATCAAGAACTCTGGATATCAAAGATCAAGCCTAGTTTTAAAACTATAACCATTGCAGGATCAAGCCAAGTTTTAAAACTATCCTAGATACAAAGGGAATAAAGCAAACAAAACTACTTATAAGGCTAGGTATCAACAGAAAAACTATAGCAAGCAATGGATTCCAGCTCATCCAATATAAAAATTGTGCAAATTGTGCTTAGATAGCTAAGAGGGAGAGCGACAACAGAAAGCATTGCCTAGAGCACCATATGTAGCTAAACTATCGGCCAAAGCATATCTTTTCCTGTAAACATTGGCCATGTTGAATATAAAGGAAACTTCAGTTAATTTTCCGGCAATCGGCACGGATTTGGCCACTGCTCCCAGTGAGAGGGCTAAGGTTTCCCATCTTCACCATGGCTTTGGCAAAATCAGCTCTGAAAGTTGCGGGGTTGGTGCTATAAGTGGTGACCTGAGAGTCCGTGGAACTGCCATTGAAGAGTTGTTGGTCCGAATGCAGGAGGCCTTTTTTATTCACCAAGTTCTTAAAATAAGCATTGTCAAAGATAACAGGGGTTGTGGCATCTAAGGGCGAAAGGTTGTCATCCCCGCCAGTGCTTGGACAGTTTGATTTTAATGATGCTGCAAATGTTGAGTTGATGTTGGCTTCCTTATTGATACGTTCCCTGAAGATCACGCACCTGGCTTGACCTGTTGTGTGAGCTCCTATTTCGGAAAATGCAGAAAAGAAAATGATAAAAAAAAAAAAAAATCTAAGAATTAACTGATTCAACTTCAATGAAACTCAGAGCAACTCTGTCATTCGACTCCGGAATTAGTACTAATTGAATGATGATCTAGACAGCAACCTCAAAGTCACAGATAATGCCTGTTTATTATTTAAGGGGAGCATCTATCTCCATTCAACACAGAGGAAGATGGACTGTGCAGTATGTGTATAAGAAAACGAAAACATAGAACACTTTGAGTTGTGTGTTGAGTTATGTTTTACCTGAGAGAGCGACCATTTCTTCTGCACTAAATCCTTTATTTGAGAAGCCAACTAAAAGATCGCTGAGGTCCATTCCCGGAGAGGGGATTTCAGTATTTGCTGCTGTAAAACTTGCTGTCGTTGAGTCTCTTCTGCCTAACTGAACTGTCCATGAAGGCCCGCCTAACTGGAGAAAAATGAGACAGTACGAGATTTGTTTACTAGCCATAAGATATATCCTTTCCAAGATTATACATATATATAAAATTCATAGAGCTGTGGTTAACAACTGATTTATATAGAGTTCGGGTTCGAATTCAAGATCCGTATTTTGTACTTTTGTCTAGGCCTGTGCATGCTAGGATACCATTGATCCTTAATTCTCATGATTTATACTCTTCCCCCTATGCATTGTTAATTTTACTTACTGAAACAACAGAATCACGGGCTGCAACAGCTAGGATATCTGCACAGGAAACAACTCCAGGGCAAATACTCTCAATTTCAGACTTGATGGTATCTATTACTTCAAAACCCCTTAAAGAACCAGCATTTGGGCCGGCTGTCTTCTCCCCAGTGAAACTTGAAGTGTCATCTAATAGAACAGATGCATCACATCCCTGTTTAAGCCACAAGAAGATCTATCAATGGTAATTCCAATACGAAATCTGCTATATATATGACCAGTAATAGTAATTTAAATCCCAACTGCAACGAATTATGCATGGTCTATACTTTACAACATTTGCATGTAATTTGGTTTCGTCTAAAACTTCATGAAATATAATGTGTCTCGAATCTGGATTCTTCAAATACTTAGGTAATCAGGTTGCATGTATATAAAAGTAGTGTTACATACAGTTACTTTTAGGTACTTTTTATACATTCCGCTAATGTGATTGGCTGCATCAATTTTTTCTTTAAAATTCAACCAATCACATTAGTAAAATATACAAAATAATATATAAAAATGATTACATAGAATTTTTATATTTCTCATATACACAGATTGTGCACTAGCTGATATGACATCACTTGGTCAACGCATGCTAATATGGGAGTACCACATCAATCTATGCACGGGAGTTCGTGCACCAAGCATTATTGTTTCAATAATTAAAGAATATAATCATGCTACTGGAGTTTGAAATATTAAAATTATCATTGAAAATGGTAGGTACGTTCTCAAAATGATTTATTTTAGACCTAAAGCTTGCAAGCCTTTTATAAAAGTGAGATCTATCCTAAAACAATGTAATCAAAATTCTTTTTTGATAGGTCGCATGTTTTATGAATGAGTTTTCATTATTTAAATCTGTATCTAACATTACTTCTTACATATATATATATATATATATACACACACAATCACATACAAACGAATTTAGCGTGCGTGTGTGAGTGCAAAGTCAAAGCTCATGTGCGGGTCTGTGTTGTATGTATGCAAAGAAAGACGGAAAGAAAGAAAGAAAGAAAGAAAGAGAGAACATGCATTGATAAAGCAGTCATGGAAATGGAGGCGAAGTAAAGAAGCCCCCATGCGATGCTCCTTGACCACTGCATTGCTAACTGCAGTTCTAATGGTAGATAGAGCTTTCGGGCATGTTGTTGCATAGTAATTCCAGGATAACTGGGCAGAGGCTCCACGAAACAAAAGCAAAAACGCAAAGAAGCAGAATATGTTAGAGTGATCATGTAAGTGAAATGCCATATTTCAAAGAAGAGAGACCACAGACTAAGCTAGAAGTAGAGAGCTTGTGATTCGTGTTCCGATTGCATGCTGCATGAAGCTGTATTTATAGCGGAACACTAGCTATTTTGGACTCTTTTAATTACTTTCATATGGTCTCAAGTCAAAGACCTTCAAAAACTTGGAAATTAACGAACAAATAGGGAAGGAAATTGTCCCACGCATCCACTAAAATTGTTTATGTTATCCAAACCCACCATACATACCTATGAAAAAATAACCTACTTCATGTGCGCACTCACATGCATACATGATATAGAAAATTTTATAAATCACACTCATATCTCACTTTCATCTTACCATATAAAATGTGGCACTTTTATCATTCTTGAATAATCATTTATTTTTTTAAAGAATAAATATAAAGAATCATCTAAGGATAATAAAAGTATCATATTTTACATAATGGGATGAAAGTCTAGTTTCCAGCATTAGTGTATATATATTATACATGACTATATTTCTATATTACTTTCATTTTATTATATATGTTGATCATGACATTTGCTATCTCTAGAACTAATATTTTTTTCTTTAAAAAAAAGAGTTGATTTAAAGGTTATGGGCAATTTCACATTGTAAAATAGAAATGTATAATATTTTTTTAAAAATGTTTTAGCCAAAAAAGGATTACACACAAATAAACTTACAAACTGATGTGACCTGATATGGCATGATATAGTACGTCATATTTTTTATATACAAATATTTGATATAATGTAGGAAATTACACTTCATACATATGGTTTGCATAATAAATCAAGGGTCAAAAAACCTAGGGCGTGGCGCTTATAGCGGCTTTTGACAAGTCTTGTGGTAGATAAATCGTGTGTGAACATATATAAGTCATAGGAATCTAATTAGACCACTAGACAATAGGGCAAGCAAAAGGCTAACACCAATCATGATTTATTTTATTTATTGACCTTCTGCAACTATCTTGATTTGGAAGCCATATTTTGCAAATCCCCCAAACTTTAGAACCTTCCCGTGCACGACTCTTTACAACGACATTATTCAACAGCGCGCTTGAAGTGGTTCCTTATTATAAACAAATTAAATAATAATCTCTTACAAGAAAACCTCAACAATATTGTCTAAAAGGTTCATTTTAGGCTAATTGCTATGACGGGTTTAATGATGATCATGTCTGATGGAATATCTGTTCAAAGTTTTCTTCCTTGGAGACCGCATATTTGACAATTTGTAAAACCAAGAAAGATAGGCATATTAGCATAATCAGTTATCATGATAAGCTTGGGGTCGTCACGTTTGAACTATAGGACCTAAAATCTCAGTTCTTAGACACTGTGGAATTGGTTGCTAACTTTAAAATGTTCATCCAGTTATGACAAAGTTCAACCCGATGAGCTTTATTGAATGGGAGATTTGATGGATCCAGTCTCGGTGGGCGATGGTATTATAGAAAGGAGATTCATCTTCAACGGGTTCTTATTATTATGCATCGAGGAATAATACTCATGATCATTTCTTTTAGTATCAGTTTCCATCATTCCATAATGTGATATTTAATGATTAGAAATTATTAATTATATTTTACTTGTGGGCCAATCATTTTAGTAATGACAAAAATATGCAACAGATCGGAATGAGAGAAAGTAATTTTCGACCCACTAAGATGGTCCAACACTAGATGTGGCGGTTTAAAGCCCACGATGGTGGTCCAGAGTAATGGTACAGTGCCCATACGTATATTCATAACAGTAAACAGAATATAAATAGAGATAGAGATATATATATATATATTTACATAGTTCGGTAGATATCCTACGTCCGTATGTTGTTTAAAGGGTAAATCTATTATAATATAAATGTTTTACAATCCCTCATAATCTTTCATTTATCTTTGTACAATAGAGGTCGGAGATTTTTTTTCTAGAGAATATGATATTTTGAAGCTCTTGTTCTTAGGTTGAAAGCGACCTTTGTGTTCTTGACTTAGTTGCTTCGCCATCTGGAAGAAGTCCTCATTTCTTCGGATCTAATTCCCTTTATTCTGGCCCATGGGAGTGGTGATAAAGCATTGCTTTACGTCTCCTCCTCTTGCGTGTCTAGCCTATTGTTTCCTTCATTTCTCTATTTTTTCCTTTTTTCTTTGCACCTGCCTTCCCCTATTATTTTCTCATCTGAGATTTACTTTCCTCATATATATTCCTGTCTTTTTCCTCTTACTCCTTATAAATTGTTGCCCTTTGGGTTGGGCAAGGGAGATTTTATCCCCTAACACATTTAATACCATATCAAGAAATATTAATGGAGTTGAGATCAATCTAAGAGTCATGACATGTGACTAACGAGTAAGGTGTTACTATATTAACATCTAGTAGGAAGCATCAACTTATGGTCGCCCTTCCATCATTTATATTTATAAGTTATCATGTATTTTTACGCTCTACACTTAAAAACTATCAAAACTAACACATCGCACTCCCAACCACCGTCGAAAATCAACTAGCACACTCCACTAAAATTTATCAAGCAGGTTGAGTGCATTTTTGTTCAAATGTAGAGTAAAGTACTCTAGCTTTACACCACCCAATAACATATTGACACCTTAGCATCTTAATCATTACTTTATAGAATAGTGAGAAATACAGGACTAGAGTCCAAATTATTTTGAAATCCAAGTTATACCAAACCCCTCTTCCTCGCTAGTACTATTGCCACAATGCCATCGCTAGAGCGCCAGCACTCAAATTTTTATTTTAAAAGAGAAATTATATTTATAGTCATAAAATACATAAAAATTATTTAATTTAAAATAAAAATAGATAAATATAAGCTCATATAAAAATAATAATAATAAATTTTTAATAATAAATCTTATTTATTATTAAAAAAATTATACGATATTTATACATTTTATGAATATATATAACATTACTTTTTTAACCAGCCCTAAGGTGTGCGAATATTTTGGCAACTGCTTCACCACAGGCAAACAATAATATTAGTGCATTACATGTGTCCGATCGAAAGCTACTACAGCCTAACACAACCCTTACAGCTAGCTTCAAGGTTCCAACCAATTGTCAATGTTTGGTACGTAGTTCAGAAAATCATGAATCAGTCCTTCAGGAATTAATAATCAAAATATATGTACATAGTTCATGCAGGTAGATCTATTAAATTTTCAAAAGCTATTATATATCCAGAATCTCATTTAATGTCAAAATTAATGACAACTAGCTGTCATGATTCTCACCTAATATCAAGCCGAAAACTTTTCTGCATAACCATATATGTTGATTCTGATGATCATCTCTCCCTTCCTCAAATTAAAAGAGGCAGCAGATATAAAAAGAGGCAATCAACAAATTTCTCTTTTGTTGGCCCTTCAATGTGGTCAGTAAACAGAACTAATTAGCAATATGCATATTCTTAATTACCACACTCTAATACGAGGCTCTCTTTTCCTTCCCTAAGGATGTAATCGGTCTGATTTGGGGGTTACGGATTGAAGATTTCGGTCCATCATTTTCGCTAGACTGGACTGTCAACTATAAGTATAGTCGGTCCAATACAGTCCATGAACATTTTTTTTTTCTCTTTTTTTTTTGAATAATACAAAAAAGTAATTAAATTAGGAAAATTAAAATTTAATGATCTTTTTAATATTTTATATATGGTTAACAAATTTTAAATAATTTTATTGTATATATGATCAATGATGATATTTAATTTGCATGAAAATTACATGATTAATTTGTATAACTACTATATAAGATAATATATTACATATAAAAAAATATTTAATATATATACATTCAATCAATCTTCGTTTGGTTCGATAAAAAGAAAACCACACCTGAAACTGACCAATAAGATTATCGATTCGATTCGGTCTGAACCAATAGTTTTATAACCATAGCATTTAACAGAACTTGCTCCATCTCCCATCTCTTCGGGAGCAGAGCAGAGCCGAGCCACTAGCCACCCACGGGGAGAGTATCTTTTTAAAAATATATATATATATTTTAATAATTTTGTGATTTTAATATATTTTTATTTTATTTTTTTAATAAATCAATTGATCAATAAAGAAGATAAAACATTAATGAGTGTTGGATACAGGTATTAAAATTAACAGTGATTTTTAAATAAATAAATCCAAATTAGATTAATTGTGTGAATGGTGAAAATTCATGTAGCTCTTTGCAGAATGGCAAACACTTACGCATTGTTTTTTGCATTTGCAACTAATCCTTTTAGAAAAAACTGAATGTTTAGCAAATATTATAAATTTTTTATAATTTTTTATTTTAAATTTAAACTTTGGTGGAAATTTAAGTGACCCAAAATTCATCAATATATAGTTCATTAACTCACATTAATTTTTCATTTTAAATTTTATTATTCTCAATCACATCTGTCGTATTTGAAAAATATTATTCATATCAAAGTGGCCAAGTGATACATTAGCAAATTGGTATATTATAGAGAGATACATCATAAGTTTTTATTTTAATTATCATTTTTTCATCATCTTATTATATGGTTGAAATGATTTTCAAATAAATGATAACAATAAATTGAAAAAAAAATGAAAACAATAAATATTTTCAAATCATTTGAAATCACGAAAGATGATTGTTAAACTACTAAAGGAAAGAAAGATGATAGTTAAAAAGGGGTTACTAGCATCCTCATTGCATTTAAAGTAAAATATGAATTTCTATTTTGTCACTAATGATAAAACGCTGTAAAGTTATAAGATACGATATAAATAATTTATTTTTTTAAAAAATTAAGTAACTAGTGAAAAATTAAAATTTGTTTGAAAAATAAATGAACAACTTGTAATAAAAATAAATAAATTTAAAAAAAAAATGCTAGTATGCTTCATGAGTTTGTCTGCACATTTTTAACCACTTATGTATTTTATTTTTTTACTTAATGGTTAAGTAAGTGGTTTTCAATGTAATTGTATATTTTTTTCTTATTTTTTAAAATTATTTAAATATGTTAAAAAATAAAAAAATAAAAAGTAAAACTTGTATTAATGGATACGGTCTAATGATCAAAGCTAAGCGGCATCCTAACATTCATCCTAAATTCAAACTCTATTTATGTTTTAATAAAAATATTTATTGAAAAGTTATCACCCATTAGTGCTCAAATTCAACTCATTTGCACAAAACAAATGTTAAATTCATAATTTTACTTTTTTGGATTTAATTTAATATTCCACTAAATTGATATTTATTGAAAATTTAAGAAAGGAATATGAATTATATGTACCCCAAAAAAAAAAAAAAATGTGGTAAGGAAGTATAGATATCTTTAACGTGCTAAACGGTGGTCGTACGGCCAATAGTTTGGTTGCTTTATTAAGCACAGGGCTCAACGTACGGCCACCCCTTCCGAAGACGCTCATCAACATCAGCACAGCAGACGCTCACATGGCCGTCTCCTTTCTTCGTAACCCACTCTCTCCAATTCTCATAAAAAACCCCAACCCAACAAAAAATTCCTGGCTTTTCAGAATCCCAGCTTTCCCCCTTTTACCCTACTGCTCTTGCTCCTCTTCCTCTTCTTCATCTCCATCCTTCACTCACAAATGGGTACCTTTCCGGAAAAAGAAGGTCGTCTTGCGGGTCGGATATGTGGGAACCGCTTACCGAGGTTACTTCCTTTATATTTTCTTTCTTTGAAACTTTTCCTCCTCACATGTTAATTTGATTTATACAGTGGACGTTTGTGCTATATATCTTTCAGGTCTACAAATGCAACGAGATGAACACTCATTATCCAGTAAGATACTTCATTTCTTTTCAGTTTTCTAGTTTTTAATTGCTTAATATTCTACTGAGCAATATGTGTATTCATTGGCAATAATAATATGAAACATCCCTGTCGGGATTTTTTTTTTCCTTGATGCATGAATTTTGTGCAATCGTGTTGTGTTTGTTCATTAAGTTATTTTAATGACATTTTCTATGCACTACATATGCTACTTCAATTGACTCCAACAAGCGGGGAGGGGTTCTTTCTAAATAGGTGTTACAATCTTTGACATGTAGCTATCGAAGAAGAATTGGAAATGGCCATTTTTAAGGCCGGTGGGATCCGTGATAGTAATTATGGGAATCTCCAGAAAATCTCATGGGCAAGAAGTAGCCGTACCGATAAAGGAGTAACTTACATTAACTAGTTTCTGCTTGTTTTATGTTGTATTTATAATTTTCCTGTGTGCGACACGAGGTTCTGATTTATTACTTTTTGGATATTTGTGCTGCTTCGTATGTTTTAGGTTCACTCGTTGGCAACAACCATATCTTTGAAAATGGAAATTCCTGAAAATGCATGGAAAGAAGACCCTTATGGCATGGCTCTTGGAAATCACATCAACTATTATCTTCCTAAAAATATTAAAGTCTTTAGCATTTTGCCCTCACAGAGGTGAGACCCTGACTTTTTGTTGTTTTTCCTCCTAATAGGAAATCCAATGGATGGTATTAGTAAGAACGGAGGATTTCTGGTATCTTGATGATGGAAAAGAAAATGAGCATGTGCTGCTTTTACTTGAAAAAATCACTTTGTTTCAATTATTGCAGATATGAATTGGGTAAGCATATATAATGAATGAATTAATGATTTCCTCATTAGACTTGCTTTTGGCTACTAATTAATCGCAAACTAGCCAAACTGAGCCAATTACATTTTTGCAACTATTAAAAAATTGCAATTCTCATCATGCCTTATTTAAAATGGGAGAAAGAGAGTTTGTTTAGTGAAGACAAAGAAAAGAGTTTGGCAAACATCATAATGGTTCATTATTAGATGAAGAGCAAATTGTTGACTTGTTATTATTCAGGCCTTGGGAATGTTGTCCGTATAGTTAGAGTTGCATTTATCATTATTTATGGAAAGAATAGAAATAGTTTTGATTAACCTGAAGTCCGTGATTTGTTGAGTTACTCATGACATGAAGTTTGGTTTCACACCTCTGTTCTGCTCTTCCATTTTGCATTCTAATCTGGTTTGGTTCCCTTGTTTCTGTATTATAGGAGCTTTGATCCTAGAAGGGAGTGTAATCTCCGGAAGTATTCTTATCTCATTCCCGCTGAAATTATTGGAATCAAAAGTTACTTCAGCGCAGCTGAAGTTGATCATCATCTGTTAGACTTCAATCATATATTAAATGCTTTTGAGGTGTGGTACACTTGTCATTTCTTTCTTTTCTCCTCTAGTAGTGTAAATTTGTCGTTTCTCCACTGGTTGTGGAGTGTATGTTATCTTTGCATGACCTTTTATTGACTCCATCCGGTCTCGGGCTCCCATTTTATTTGCTACACTCTACATCCTGCTCATAGGCAAGCTAATGTGCTTTTAACTTAGCTTCAGATCCTCTCATATGAATGACCTGGTGTTAATACTTTTGGATGGTGAAAATAAGTTATGATGAATAGGAGGAAGAAAATTTCAACGGTTTTCTATTAAGTACTATTGAATATTTCTTCATATAAGAATTCTCTAAGCCTTCTTTTAGGACCAGCTCAGAAGGTTGATTATGAATGATTTATTATGACCCTCTCGATCAGGCATTTATGAAGAATAGTCTACGGTGATTATGGTCTATAGATACCGTCTATTTTTCCATGTGCTAGGGGTTACTTGTACACCAATTTTTATATTTTAGGAATGCCATTTGTAGGGAGAACATCCTTTTCACAATTATACAGTACGGTCCAAGTACAGGGAACAGTTTCGTACCAAACGATCACTTGGAACTGGCAATGTCCCTACAAGAGCAAACTCATCCAGTGGGGCATCAATCTCTGAGTGCGGGGAAAGTGATGCAGAAGAAGATTTTGGGATTGATGGAGTGACTACATTACATATTGAGAGGATGAGCAAAAATTCTTCAGAATCCAGCAGTTCTAATGAATGTTATCTGACACTGGTGATAAGCATGAAAATGGTCTGAAGGCTCACACTACCAATTTTGTTGTTCGTGCAAGATGGCTGCATGAACCTGATAAGATTGACAGGATAGGTGCTTCCCACTTCAGAAAGATTATTCACTGTTCTTGCGGAAAACTGGAGAAATCACTTGGATTTCCTTATGTTGAGCTTTCTATATGGGGAGAATCTTTCATGCTACATCAAGTAAGTCTTTGCAATATAATCAAGGGCATTAGTTTATTTGTTTTTGATACATTTTTACATGCCATTCGGTCATTATTTCAGATGCTAAAAGAATTTAGACGCAGAAGAACACACATGGAACTGTAGACATAAAACTTGCTTTAACTACATGAGGGTGCAACTTCAGGTGATGGTGACTTCTATAGGGAGTATATGCGTATCTCTCATGATAAATGTTAGGTACTTAATTTTAGGCAAGCAACTGTCAGTATACAAGGAGTTCCAGTTTCGTTTAGTTTTTCTGGTTAAATACAACAAAACTTTAAAAACAAAAATATCATTGCTAACAGACTCATCATCTCTTTCCTTAAGTTGGTAAGTGCGTCAATGTTTAAGCCGGCTTCCGTTTGTCACATCAACCGTCTTATTAGAAATTGATATGACACCATCAATTTCTATTAATCAGTCTAACAGAAGGAATCAATTATAAATTGTATATTATTTATGGACTTACTGCAACTTCTTAAATTTTGTGGAGGCTGAATTAGGTGTTTACACTTAGTCTTACATGCAATACAAACTCAAAAGGTTTCAGTAATTATTTTTTCCATGCAATACCTTCGATTTCAAAATAACTCACATATGTAGATAACTAATTGCTCGTCTACTCAAATCTTGCCTTGTTGAGGATTTATAAGTGGGTTCTGATATGGCGAAAGTGCAAGTTATCAATTATCTTTCCAACTGCTATTCTTCTTCAGGAAAATATATAAAATAAGCCTTCATAGAAACTTCCTCCTGGTGTCAACAAAGGTGATTCTGGACATCCATTTAATAAGTATTATGTTGAACCATTATGTTCTAGAATTATGTTATTGATAGACTATAATGCATGATCTTTCTGGCCCAAATGTTCTGCCAGCATCTGATAATGGTTGTGGCCCTTCATGGATACCTTTCCCTCTCCACTTTACATGCCATATAATTCAGATCTTTTTCCCCGGTATTAATTTTAATCAGTGAGTTATAGCTGTCCTTTGGTTGCCTTGTACTTGGTGAAGAAATTTGCAATCAGTTTAGCTAATGTGGTTCATTTGTCATACTAATTCATTCCACAATCTTTTAACATCAGTCATTTTCATAGATCCGCAAAATGGTTGGGACTGCCGTGGCAGTCAAGCGCAACTTACTCCCCAGAGACATTCTAATGTTGTCACTTTCCAAGTTCTCACGGATTGTTCTACCCCTTGCCCCATCCGAAGTTCTGATTTTGAGGGGAAACAGTTTCTCTCTGAGAAAAAGACCTGGAGATGTAAGGAGGCCTGAAATGCTGACTATAGTTGAGTCAGAAGAAATTTTGATGGCAGTTGACGATTTCTACACATCTGTAATGTTGCCTGAAGTCTCAAAGTTATTGGATCCTTCTGGATCTCCTTGGAAAGAATGGGTTGAAAAATTGGATGAGCATACAAGCATCCCAGATGTACAATTGGATGAAGTCAGGAAAGCTAGGAAATTGTGGAAGGGAAAGTTTCAGAGTAGTGCCACTGTCGCATCAGCCATAAATCAGTGAGACTAAGGTTCATTACTGCTCATCAGATTTAATGTGACATTAGTTTTCCTAGAAGTTGGTTATCTTACTCGATTACAAATAATTGAGCTAAATTAGTCACCAGTTAAAGCGTCAATTGTTTCCTCACCTCCCCACAATACTTACCACATCACAACTATTTTTTGATCGGTACTTACCACCTCACAACTTGATGGGTGCTTCTGCTGTTTTGCCAAAAACTGAATGATCAGCAGAATTCTAATATTCTGGAATTGTTTGGGAAAATGACAGGAAAGAGCCTTTACAAGGTCATCTACGTTCTATTCTGATGAACATGGGGAGAGGGATGAAATAAAAAGAGACGGATGGCCTCTCCAGCTACAGAAAAAAATGGAAAAGAATTCGGGTATTTTTTGGGGGAAGGATTTGGGTTCATTAATTTACTGATATAAGTTTGCTTTTTAACATGATCTTTTGTACTTCTCTATGCACCCTTACGTATTAAAACTTTAACAAAATCCAAACAAATTAACCATCATCATGATCCCTCGGCTTTTGTCCTATTGTCAATTTGCATAAATATCTCAAGGCTGCTGGAATTAAATGCATGAAGATACAGGTTTTTCATTATTTGCCACCAAAGTAAGGTATGAAGATGTAACCCCACTAGTGTCCAAATAATTAAATACCCCTAGAGAACTGAAATTAAAGATTAATAGCGACTGATTATTCTTTAATTAGGGCGACAAATTCAACATGGACGGCCCATGCATTGCATTCTCAGCTAACGGGGTGCATATCTAGTCAGGTCTCTGCGTGTGGATCTCATGAAAACACATTGATACGTAAATGTATCTATTTAAACTAGAACTCGTGGTTAGCATCCAATTGGGGTCCTCATTAGTCAGGTTACCAACTTGAGTGGCTCACTATAACTGTACCTCAAAATAATAAAAACAACAATAAATACAAGCACTTGCTTTACGGCATGCAGACGTCTGAAAATATTGGCCCTACAATGAGCGTGTTCTTCATTTCGAAGTTCATCATTTCAGTTAAATTAGTTGATATATTTTTAAAAAAAATATGATATAGAGTTATTTTTACGTATTCTTTTATACACTTTACTAATATGATTGGTTATATATTAAAAAAATTGATTCAACTAATCATATTAATAGAATGCATATAAAATACATAAAAATAATTGTACGTGACATTACTCACAAAAATATATCTTTGAACTATATGCCAAATTTTCATATATATATATATATATATATATGTGTGTGTGTGTATGTATATATATAGTACTACTCCACAAAAACGTATTACCTGTATTAGCATAGATGTACTCGCAATCAAATGGCAATCATGATGTCTCTCTTTGTTGGTTGGGCACTTGGGATGGTATTGATCATGTTGATCATTTCCTCTTTATGCTAACCACTACCTAGTTGATAGGATATAGATTCTTTCAATGCTCCTAATTAGATTCAAATTTGCACATAGAAGAATACGGAAAAAAAACATGTAATTCACCGTGAATGTACAACCAAGTACGTGTCCTGATTTTAGTGGACGAATGACTATTTTTTCCTAACAATTTGGGTGTTCAGGCTGAAAACTTTCAAAGTCGTGATAACCGAGGTTACGTGCAGATCCAACACAAGTAATGGTGGGAATGGTGAGATTTTTTTGCCAAACACTTGTAGGGTGGGAATTGCATCAAATCGACTGGACAGGAGATTTTAGTACTGTGATGCTACACTCATGATCCAACCAAACCATCATACTTGCATCATTAATTTGGAGGTAAGTACGGAGAGATGAATGCGGTTAATGGTTTTGGTATCATTTTGTGTATTTCGTGATTCAAGTGAATATATCGGACGGTCCCACGTGATAAATTTTTCTTGGTTGTTTTGTTGTGATGTGGTAAGATATGTGGAACTTATTGTACGTGGTCAGTTGTCAATTTTTTTATCCAAGTTATAAAGGACAAAATTAAAAAAAGTATATATTTTCTCCATCTTTTATATATCTAAGTACACTATCTTTTATGAAAAAAAATTATATTTACAATTATAGAGTGTTCAAGTATCATAAATCTCACTCTTTTTAAAAATGATTGTGCGACGTTTGCACACTTTACGACTGTATCTAACATTACTTATATATAAGTTTCATATTTTCTTCTTTTATTTTTTATTTTTAAAGAAACTATTGAGCTCAAAAATGAATAAATAAAGATCCCTAAGATTGTGGAAGAATATACTTTTATTATGAGCAATATGGGGATGCATGGGTGAATGCATGCATGCCTTCATCTTATTTCTTTAAGAGTTTTGCTACATACAAGCATAGTCGCGCATTAATCTGTGTACCAATACTGATTTATTCATACTTAAAATTTAAATTAACATTGTTTTCAATAAAATCTACTTTTTGACCAATCACATCACATTAGTGCACAGATTAGTGCACAATTATGCTTGCAACTATATTTTTCCTTTCTTCAAGGCTTAATCTTTCCCACGCATGATCAATAGGGCAATGGCAATATAGATAATAAGGGTAGCCCATTTAAAGCAATTGAGGCTAGCTTCTTCAATTTCTCGATCAACCGTATTGGATGGTTCAAGGCAGAGAGAAATAGATCATACAATATTAAAATATTCTTTTAGGTCTATTTTGTGGTCTAAAAGTGTTGATCATGATGTGTATCATGGGTAGCATAAGTGTTGTGGTATCTATACGATGTGTTTATCTTTCTTGAAAACTGGACAAGCTAATAATTTGATCAAGCGACTGGAGAGGATCTCTATTCTATCTAAAGAACAACATATCAAAACAATATGAATGAGAGAAGAATGATTGGAAATCAAGCACTCTGTTTGAATCAAAGTAGTAAATATTTAGGAATCACCATGATCAACAAAATCCATAATGGTATGTATATATTTCGTTTACTGCACTTAACTATTATATGAATATAATTATTCATTGTTTGTCATGCAAAATTGACATTCAAAACTTGTCCGTTTTGAAAATACAATTTTCTAGTTCGAGCGTATAGAATAAAAGCAAGAAAAGTTCCAAGAGAACAAAGGGAACCCCAGATGATGAAAGTGTTTCTGTAGCACTCCACTCCCATGCATTTCCCATTATCTCGGCCATTTCCTTCCTTGCTGTAAAGAATGGCTGCCAAGTAACCAAACAGAAAGGATCCTATTGGGATATTTGCAACCACCACGTTATGATTCACTGAGAAATTTTTTGTCCCAAACAACTCGGTGGTTGTGGATACGGCGACCGTAGTGATTGCTCCACAACACACTCCTATAATGGCAGTGCTGATGTGGAGAGAGAGGTTGGTCTTGTCGACAAGTAAGAAGAAAGCTCCAGCAGTTGGAGCCATTAATGCTACAATTGAAGCTGGTCTTGATATCGTACACTTGGTCCTGGACAATTCAAGGCAAAATCAACATTAAAAACCATGTCAAAATTGCTGAGCTTTTGTAATTTCTACAGCAGGAAAGTTGGTTTAGGTCGGTTCTCCTCACATGATTGCATCAACTAACACATCTATAAATCTATGGACACGTATTATTTGCATTAAATTCTTGAGGTGACATAAAATATCTGGTATAAGATTTCTCCATTTTGCTTCATGAAGTATATATAAGTATGAACATCTTGATTATTGTATTTCTCAATGAAATGGATCAAAAGTCAAATATGAATTTGTCTGAAATGAAAAGAGAGTTACCTTGCGAAGTAGTAGTCCACAAGGGATGGCATGAGACGGCCAAAGAATCCAAAAGAAGAAGAAAGAGAGACCAAAGAAGACGTCCCTCTCCCCGAGTACCCACGAGACTCGGCTATTTGTCCCAAGTTGTTCAGAAACACCAGACCAAGTGTTGCACCAAAAAAATAGACGAAGAAATATAACCAGAATTCCAATCTCTTTAGCATCACCTTCACTTCAATCTCCTCTTTAACACGAACTTCGCCACCTTGATCTCCACTCTGATCTTTTACCCCACTGATCTCCATTGTTTCTGCACCTTCCCTCTCTTGACGAACTTCACCGGCTCCTAATTCCCCTCTCGTATCTTTTAATTCGATCTCCATTCTTTCCGCACCTTCAATGTTATCTTCTATAGTAAAATGATACACTTTGTTTTCTATATTTACATTGCATTTTCTGACTACTTCGATAATTTTCTCTGCAACTGGAATTGCTAGAGGGGCAAATAAGAACACACCGGTGCCAATTGCATGACCCAATGGCGATAATTTACCTGATATCGACTCCAAACTGCTGATCACAGAATAGACCCCAGTTGCCATTGTTATCACAAACAAGGCTATGAACCCAACTCCCATGTTTCTTGGCCTTCCAACTTCAACTTCTCTGGCCAGTGGTGCAGTTATAACACTAACTATAACGGGTAGGATAGAGCTGAGAAGGAGATAGCCTTTAGCTCTCTCAACTGGTGAATAAGAAAAGGCAGCATTTACAGTATCTGTGTAAATCTTTGCACTTAGTCCTAGGTAGCTAGTTGTTAATCCGACCGCAACCTGGTGATCAGATGGGAAATTTCGTATGGCAACAACGTAACAAACGGTGTTGATCCAGCAAATACTATTTCCTGCCACAACAGTGAGCACGAAAATATGCACGTATGACAGAGAAATCTGGTTTGAAAGGAAAAGATATTGCAAACCATAACCAAGCAACCCTAGGGAAGAACCAATGATGAGAACCAGCCAAAGTGGTAGGTAAACAACTGCTATCCCAGAAAGCCAACCTAAGAGTTTTCCTGCATCTGAGGCAAAGGCAAGGTTGTTGAGTTGCACTTGGGAAATGGAAAGAAGGTTCTTGAGTTGGGATGAATAAGCTGGAAAGTTTGAGTTTGTCCCATTTATGGACTGAAGCCATATAATGCCCACAAGGCTTAGCCATTGGAGAGTTCTTGAAGACATGACAAGCTAGGATCGATAGAGGTTTGGAATTGCGAAAATCCTTTGATCCTCACTGCTATTCTTTATAAGGTTTGGGGGATCACCTGATTTTTTTAGGAATTTAGAAAGGGACAGGGAGTTTTGAGGGCCGGGAGAGTCACAAATGCTGGCAACTGAGAATGACACAACACACAATGTGGCTGTGCACGTAAAATGTGGTCTTCTTTCGACCACCACCTTGATATCATTAATGATTTTTGTGTAGTACCATAGAGTGCGAGACTCTTGATGAAGGGTGTCCACACTGTCTGGAAAAACCGGTTTCCCTCAAAACCTAGCTGTGCACAGTATGATAAGAAAGAAAGAATAACCTGCACGCATGTATGCAGTATGCAGATCAGAACTACGCACAGAAGATAATTACCTGTTAGACTCAGAAATAAATTATGCACTAGTCATGGCTTTTTTCCATTTGGGGTAATTATCTCCAGTAAGTTGGCTAGAGACGATAATCAGGCTAGGAGAATCAGAGAGGTGAAGTAGGTAAGAAGAAGGAGGAGGGCTGGAGGGTTCGGCCATGGAAGGCGTTGGGGTTGGAGGCTTAAGAACGTTGTTTGGCTGATACCATGGTAAGAATTGAAAAGTATCTTTACAGTGTAAGAACGTGTAAAATATATAGATACATGCCTTGTTCTTCTATGGTAACAATTAAAAAAGAAATGGAATAATTACAATTACAATAAAATGACTAATATCAAGGAATTGCTAATTTGGGGGATGTGATCCGGAAAATTTGGTGGGATGTGATCCGGACAATAATATTGCATATAACGTACTGCCCGAGAGAAAATGCAATCTGCTTGGTTACCTTAATATGACATCATTCATGAGCTAGCTCCAACTGGGGCCAACCCAGACAACTGAGATATCGACACAAAGGGTCCACTTTGAAAATGGGCTACCTGTTTAATCTGGAACTACAGAAGATAATTACCGGTTAGGCTCAGAAATAAATTATGCCGATACAATATTGCATATGAAGAACTGTTCGAGGTTAATGCAATATGCTTGGTTACCTTAACATGACATCATTCACGAGCTAGCTCCATGTAGGGGCAACCTAGATAACTGAGATATCGAGCCATCGACACAATGGGTCCCGTTTGAAAATGAGTCTACCTGTTTAAACCTCAAATTGAAATTCATGCATCTGACAGACAACTGTATGCAGTACTAAACTTCTCCGGAAACAAAGCTCCGGGGACCAGTTCGAGTCGCTGCTGCCTAGCTTCTATTTCATAACTAGATTTATCTCTTGCGATTTTTTTCCTTTTTAAAAAAGAAATGATAAATTTTAAGTGACAAGGTATACATAATTATATAATTGGTATTTGGAAGGCGAGAGTAATCTCATGTATATATAATGTTTTGAAAATGAGAAATTATAATTGTAATCATAATTATGTAAGCGTCGTACAATCATTTTAAAAAAATGAATAAATATATAATTTACAAGAAAATAAATTTATTTTTTAATAATAAATTTTTTTTTTTTTAAAGTAACTGTATGGTATTTACGCACTACATGATTATATGTAGTATTATTATTTAAAAATAGAGCAAAGCCAATAGGAATTATGAGTAAATTAAGTAGATATGATCAAATTTTCATCATTCGATAAGCATGCATGCGCGCATCCATTTTTTCTGGAATAGAATACGATGGTGGGTGCTACTGCTATTTATAAGATCATTGTGTCCAATAATCGATTGCTCTAGCTATAAACCTAATAGCTGACTTTTCAGCTGGGTGGGTTCATGAATTATCTGGAAAAGCAATTTATTATTATCTATGGTACTCATCCAGAACATACTCGAACATGAGGCCGTACATGATATGCATATACCATGATCTGAAACATCAACCCTCAGTTTTTTTTTAACCTGAAAAATTATCAACAGAACTCATTATTCTCTTGTCTTGCTTTAATTTATTTTCGGCCATAATCTAGTTACCTTCAACGTGGGGAACTTCATTAATATTACTTAAAAAGCATTATATATTCTGTGGAGAGCAAACTCTACACGCTTTACCCTCTGATACGTACGTACACCCTAGCACTCGATATATATCAATGGCGACCCCAGTCAGAAAGAAATTCATCTAGGTAGCTAGGTTCCCATCTGCTGAGGAAATTAGAAAGCGGCCAGCGAGGCGAGGTTAAAGGAACTCACCTCCTACAAGAAAATTGAATTTTTGTGACTACTTTAATGTAACGAAAAGACTATTGGTAATGGCAGCATGATCGAGTACAATGTACAGACAGTTTAATGGATTTCTTTCGGCTGGGACATCACCATCTAATTAATCAATGGGTCAACCTGGTGATCTTGGGTTAACGTACCCTTCGATCTGTTACTGCAGTAAATGTATGTTGAAATTATGTTGCGCATGCATGCACATTTCAACTGCTCCCTTTTTGCGATATTGCTTTTTGCTATATATGTTGACGTATAATATTGAAATCTAGCTCCACCCTTTCCCGAAGGAGTTTGGAGAAGTCAGACATGCATGGGCTATGAAAATTGAAAATACTACCTCATCTAGGTACGTACGTGTTTGTATTTGGCCCAATTGATCAAGATCAAGTATTAATTATAAATTCATGAGATTAAACTAATGATCTTGCGGGTACATCTGACACAGTACTAAGCTATTCAGTTATTTTATAGACTTTTGACATGGATTATGTATAGCTAGCATGCATTAATTATATATATCAGTACTAGGTTCATGGCGGGCATTCATGTCCAATTTGTTCGTTGCATTGGCTTCGATCGATCCCCGGCTTAGGGTCTTATTTTATTTTATTTTATTTTTAAATATACTTCATTTCATTCAATGAAATTAAAGTTACAATTGTGACTAATCAATATAAAAAAAAAATTCAGATTACCAGCCAGACTACTCATTTATTAGAGGCTCTCCCGCCCACAAATTACTTTGTAACGGATATTATCTTAACTTCTATTAACTCTCTCCTGTCAACAGTCAATAGAGAAAGTGTTCTATTAAAATAGAACTAAGGGACCTCTCTTCCAAAAAAGAGATGTACAAATATGCTCCATCCTCTTAAGAAGGAGAAATACAAACACCCACCTTCCTCCAAATGAGGAGTGGGACAATCGCTCACTTTCCTTCAAAGGAGGAGTGGGACACTACTGATATGGACTTCAAGTCCAATAACCTATTTTTTATTTTTAAACTAAAGTAAAAACAATAGCCTACAAATACATAGAAATATAAGCACAAAAACTGAGGGCTGTAAAACCAAATGGGCCCAATTTAAGTTAAAAAGCCCAGTCTGTATGCAAGTGGGCTCAACCCTTAGGGTTTCATCGTATTCACTTAGTGCCGCTGCCCTTCTTCTTTTTCCTCTGCGTCTTCCTCTGCGAGGTCCCCTCCACCAACGCAAGTGCATGAGCCTTCGCACAAAAGCCATCCCTACAGCCGCTGTCTCTCAATCCGCCTTGCCCTCGACACCGCACTTAACACGGATCGCCGCTGCACTGGAAACCCATCCATTCCAGTCCAACATGCAGCCTTTGGCATTACACAAGCGGCTCTTCTTATTGGTTAAGCTTCGACTTGGCTCTGTTTTCCTACTCATGCCAATCTGCTCATGCTACCATTCTCCTTTGTGGTGGTGGGTTCGAATCGGACCACTTGGGGGATATATTTACGTGAGCTAGTCGGCCTCTGTTTTGCTTGAAGAAAACAGGGCTCCCTACCCCCAGATAATCCGAGGCTCATGCCACTGTATCTGCTCCATAGGCTAACGCAGCCACACAAACCCAACACAAGTTGCTGGAGCTGAGGTGGTTACTGACCACTACGCGAAAGACACACAAAAAAATGCCCTTAAGCCACCATTAAACAGCCCCTCAATCTTGAATTGAAGACCTAAACAAAAAAACATAGATAAACAACAAACGAAGAGATGGGATGGAGCCGAGGCTCCCACCTCCCTCTTTGGGTGTTTTTGATTTTGTTCTCTAGAGAGATGTGAGAGTTTCTCTCTCTAGAATCCGAGTTCTTTGCAGCACCACGACCTAGGGTTTTATTTAAATTTTAGAGAATAATGCTATGTTTGACATTCTCTATTAATAAGTATAGATCAAGATGATCATTACTGCTCCACATTCAATCATCTATCGATCATTTGTCTATATATGTACGGTTTATATATATATATAATTAATAGCGTTTCTTTAATAAGAAATTTTATTCGTAGTCCTAAACGAGGAATTACGTGTACAATTCTATTGATAAATAAGAATAAAAAAAAACAACATCATTTTAAAAAAAGTATTATTGTAATTTTAAAATTTTTTTAAATACATATGTATGGGCTTGCATGAGTAGGGCCCATCTAGGGACAGTTTGTCTACAAACTCTTATTTAATTAAAAAGGAAAACGTGAGAGAATTTGAGAGAGGTCAAAGTTAGGTCACGGGACGTTGCAAATGCAAGAAAGCTTTCAACCATTGATCTATCTAAATTTTGGGTGAAAATCCCTCTCAAATAAGAAAGCAAATCCCATTGCACCCATCTTTTTGGAACCCGTACATAGTGCAATAATTTTTAACCACTTCGCATGTAACACTAGGCAATGCCGTACGTACTGAAGCTATACTTTTTACTTGTTTCATCAGCTTCATATATATTATATAGAACTGCATGGGTTGAAGATCGTGGAGTTGGTCATGCCATTGAAGAAGCTAAGCAAGCTCATTTAGTTTGTTCAAACATGGGTTCAATAGAGATATAATTTTAATCACTTCCCGTCTTGATATGAATATTTATGTTGGTGGAATTACCCAATAATATAATAAAAATTATAATAAAGTTAAAATTAAAATGAAATCAATTTGGATTAAGATACGGAAATCTCGCTTTCTTTAAAGATATTCAAACCCTCTGCAGTATACAAAGTCTCAAATTAACCAGTACAGTATAACTTCTCTTAACTTGACTCTTCCAAAATACGACAACCCAACTTATTGTTGTATAATTCAAACCAACTCTGCACAAGTAGTTGAGTTCAAAACTCTACCAAAAGAACACATTTCTTTTATCTAGAAGTATTCTAAAAAATACATACTCACTAGTTTATTTTTCGTATCTTACTAAAAAATGTTTTTTTTTTTTTTTGTACCGAATGACCAAACAAACATATATATATATATATATATATTGGACAAAAAATTAAAAATTAAAAACTACCCTGGACTTAAAGGGACGTAAACAGGAAAATGAATAAATTGAATTAAAGGGCCAACGTCAACAACTTTAACTAACCTTCAAACCAGCTTAAAATCCAAAGTAGCAGCAACTTTATTTTCAGCCCGTTGCCACTTGAACATGTATCAATGTATGGTACTTGAATCCAGGCTCTTAAAGTGGAAGAAATTAATGGTAAAAAAAATAATAATAAATAGTATTAAAAAATTACCAACATTCCCCCAATAAATTTTTTAATAATAGAAAAATAAATAAAGAGAGATATTTCCAGACAAAAAATTATTATTATGCATCATGAAAGTGTGCTCGGCATTGAATCTTTATTTAGTGAAATAACAACCTTTACTCCAGAATCAGTAGTGGTCTCAAACTTGAACTATGACTGCTTAAGCGAAATAAAGAATTATTACTCACACATAGCAATTCAGGTGTTGACATGAGCTTTATTAGCCAGCACATTACCTTGTGCTAATCCCAGTTTCATGAATGTATTTGAGAATAAACCCAAATCTCATAGACAGTGACTCCACTATGACACTCACTTAGGTGAAAGGTGTCAAAGGTGCTCCTGTAATTCTTACACCTTACTCATAAGAGTTATAGAATTTCATTAAGAATTTCTCTAAAAATTCATTCTCCACAACATTACAAGATAAATGCACTCACATCATAAGAACGAGAAATAAAATAAATAGTACATTTCTTACGATCATCATATGATTCGTTTTTCTTATTGAACTCGATTATCAGGATTTCTAGTCTCCAAGTTAATTGGGTATTCTTATAAATGGCTCATGATATATGGATTTTTAATCTCATTTCCTTCTATATATTCCATATCATTTCTTTTATCAAAGTCTTGGTTAGTAAATTTGTAAGATTATCATAATACTTAACATAATCCACATTAATAACACTGTCAACTAAATAAAATCTCACAGTATTATATTTTTCTTTTAAAAGATTTGGATTTATCGTTACAATGACGGTTTTATACTCTGTATCTAATGCAGTAGTACTGTCGCAATAAATTAATAGATCTTTTAGCCGATTTACTTCCTCTCTTATCGAAGCCAAACCAGCCCAACTGCCATAATTGACTCCGCAAAAAATGCGGCAGTCAAGCAATAGTTTATGTAGCCGACGTAAATATAAAACCGCTCGCAAAAGTTTTTCCCGTACATCTAAAGCACTGAACGCGCATTCAGCAGTTAACACCAATAAATTAATAAGATCCGGCTTTATTCTAAAACATTAAAGAAAAGAAAACCACAAATTAAATGCACTGAATGTACACAACGTACATTAAATACCGAAAAGTTATCACTTCTGACTTTACTCTCAAAGGAAAAAAAAAAAAA
Source organism: Carya illinoinensis (assembly GCF_018687715.1). Lineage (NCBI taxonomy): Eukaryota > Viridiplantae > Streptophyta > Magnoliopsida > Fagales > Juglandaceae > Carya > Carya illinoinensis. Next base: position 8,188,924 of record NC_056765.1, read on the forward strand.
AAAAAAAAACTGAAGAATACTAAAGACGTGTTGGGCCAAAGTCTTCTCAAAAAAAATATTATTTCCTAAAAATTTGACCCCACTAGTTTTTTGATTTAAAAATAATTTTTTTTCATAAAAAAAAAATTACACCTCACTCAAAAACCACTTTATTCCAATATGAAAAAAAAAAATAGATGGCTACTTTTTCTTTCATATCTAGGAAAAATACAAGTTTCACATTTTTTTTTAAAAATTGTCGTTAGGAATTAATCATAAACTACGCATGATTATAACATATCGACTGTTGATAAGACATCAACATGCATGCTAAAAAATTTGAAGAAGAATGTATATAAAGAGAAATATTCTATATTTTATTCACAATACTCAATTTAAACATTTCATCACAAGCATAGTCTTTGCCTACAAAAAATTCATTTTTTGTAATTATATATTAATCAGATTCCATAATTTGTTTGAAACCCGTTTTGTTGAGTAAAAAACTTGACATCAAATTCTTCCTCATGGACGGTATATAGAGTATATCTTTGAGCATCAATATATGTATCGAGGTGAATTTCAGCTCGACCTCACCACTCCCAATGACCTTGGTTTTACTTGAATCACTAAACATAATAGTATTCTCTTCTTCAAAGGGAGTAAAATTTTTGAACCAATCTTTATCATAGCAGACATGCCTATTGGCACCAGAATCTGCCCACCATCCTTCAACAAATTCAACCACGCTAATATCTGTAATCATAGCTACAAAAGGTTCCTCAGTTACGTTAACTTCAGGATTATTTCCTCACTTCCGAAATTTACAAATTCTAGTAACGTGTCCGCTTTTGCCACAAACAAAACAAGCTTAATTTTGTGAAGGGAGTCCTTGGTTTTTATCATTTTGGCTTTGAAAGCCCTTTTTGTGAGGTCTACTAAATTTTTTTATTTTATTTTTATTATTATTATTATTTTGTTGTATTTTGACCTTTGGGCAAGCTATCATTTTCAAAAATTAAATTTACCTTTATCATGGAATCCTCATTACCATTTTGAAATACCAAAGCGTCTTGGCCTCTAGCTTTCTCTTCTATGCGTGATTAATGTCTCCAAGGAAGTCTCCTTTTGTTTATGGCGCATTGACTTTTGAAACTCTCTCCATAAATGTGGTAGCTTGTCGATGATGCCACAAACAATTAGATTATCTCCAATCTTGATGCCTTCGGATCTAACTTCTACTACAAGCATTTGAAAATCTTGAGCTTGCTCCGCGACAGACTTTCCATGAGTCATTTGATATTGCTTTTACTTATGCTTCAGTCATGTTCTCGATGGTGATCTTTCTAGGATTCTTTGCAGTTAGAACATAAGAGACATTGAGAAGGCTTAGATAGAAGAGCACTTTGCACTTCCATCTCTTGAAATGGGCTCCTTTGAAACGGAAGGGCTTATTGAAATGGGCTTCCAATATCCATATACGGTAAATACAGCTTTTTAGCTGAGACTCTTTAATTCGTTAGAAACCAAAATGACATGGAACCGAATACAAAGAGTTATTTTAGACTATTTAGCATTTTCCTCAGTTTTCCAAGCAGTCAAACGTCTGCTTAACAAAGACTATAAGAAAACATGAAAACGGAAAGAACCCAGACTCTAAATTGGTTTGCAGAAAATCAGAGAAATTGGTTTGCAGAGAAGCAAATGGCATTCATGTATAAATTCATTTTATATCTTAGTTTTTCTTTCATTTGCTCGTAGTTTTACCAATGCTATTGTTATTGTTGTACAGAACAAGAGTTTGCAAACAAAAGGACTTAGTTGCAACGCTGAGTGATGGTAGCTGGAAGCGTGGGTGACGGCTGAGAGATAAGAGAAATAGAGGGAGAACTAAAATAGAGAAAGATCAGAGTGATCAAAGTTGCAAGTTTCGTTCAACTACTTAAAGGCTCTGGTTCACAAAGCAATTAAGAAGCATGACGAGAGTGGGAGGCAGAGGGACGAAGCTGTGCGCGAGAAGGAAGAAGCTTTGAGGTCAAGTGAGAAGGTTGGAGCAGAATTGGCTGCAGCAAATAGAGCAAAAGAAGAGCTTTTGAAGCAGAGAGATGAAATTGCGAAGCAATTTGATGAAGCGGTGAAGGAGAGGGATGGATTAAGAGCAGGAAAAAGAGAGGAAGATCTAGAGAGAGAGAGAGGATGTGGGTGCGGCGCCCAGGAGGTAGGAGATGAGATAGGGTTTTTACCTTTTGGCTAAAACGACAATGTTTAAGTGGAGCTAGGCTCACTTGCCACGAGCTGGGCTTGTTCTCCATGCCCTTGGCCCAAAATAGCTCACAACCAAAAAAAAAAAACCTATCCTAACCCACTACACAAAAGGCCTAAATCTAAAAAATAATTAATAAAAATAAACAATAAAAATACTAATAAATAAATTAAAACACACTAATTTTTGAGATCTTACATTTCGCATCGTTTTTCAAATTTTTTCCAAATTAAATTTAGAGTCCAATAAAACAAATCTTTTTATTTTCTAATCTATCAAAACATTTAATTATTAAATTTCACTAACTTATCATTATTTAAAGATATTTTCTAAATTTACTTTTTTTATGCATTAATTAATTTTTTTGTTAAAAATCAATTTTTTTTGTTAAAAATATTATTTCACCCAACTAGACAAATTTGTTTTACACGTTACTCTAACCTAATATATCTTCTATATATAAAAAGTGTGTATGAAACGGAATTTCTTGTTTTAACAGAAAATATTGTTTTTGCCGTTAGTTTTGTTCTTCTCGTTAAACAGCAGTTAAGCTACCGTTTATGGCTATTTGTGTAATTCCACAAACCCTGAATCCCACCACATTCCATCTCTCCCTTCTCATCACTCTGAAAACCTCCTGCAGCACTTCGTCTTTGAAGTCTTCCATTCCGCAAGTGAGCAACGATCTTGACCCAGATCTAAGATTGCAGCTGCTGTTGGTGGTGTGCCTTGGGGTGTTGCTGACGTCGAAGGTTCTGTCTATGCTGAATTTTTCATCGTTCTTGGAGCTGATTGAGTTGGCAGCAAGCGTGGTGGCGGCGTCGGTGCAGGTTAAGAGCTCGAAGCGATAGCCGACGACATCAGAGTAGCCACGCTCGCGCCACGCCTCGAGGCTGCCCCACGAGTTCCAGGTGCCGTCCTCTGGGCAAAGGATGAGCCAAGCGCCGAGACTAGATTGGCTGACACTGTGGGAGCCACGGGACGGTACGAACGGAGTGACCATGGAGGCCACAGCGACCGCCGAGCCCATCGACATGGTCTTGAAGTTGAACGACCCCATAGGTTTTGGACTTCGATGGCTGCTTGAAGGACACAGACTGGGAAGTTGGAACCTCAGAGAGAATAAAAGAAAACAGAGGAAGAAGAAGAAGAAGAAGAAGAAGAAGATAGAGGAAGCAGCGGCGCCAGCAGAAGGAAAGAAAGAAGCAAAGCCCTAAGGGCTAGACAGCAAACAGCGTCGTTTTGGGGGAGAAAGGGGGTTGGGCTTAAGGCACACGGGCTAGGCCCGAAAATTGAAGGAATTTGACCCAAAAAAAAAAATCCCACTAGAACAAAGCCTACCCAAAATTAAAAATTCAACATAGTAAAAGGACACAATAAAAATCAAGAAAAATCAAATAAAAACATTAAAATTAAATATTAATAAAATAAAATAATAAAAAATCTCCAACAATAAAATAATTTAAACTAGAGTGTAATTCAAATGTAAAAATAATTATTAATATCAAGAAAGTATATTATTTAAATTTTATAATTTAAAAATTACAAAATAATATTATGAAAATCATGTTTGATTTAACTAGACAAACGTGCTTTGCACGTTGCTTTGACTTAGTATATATATATATTGGACAAAAAAAAAAAAAAACTACCCTAAACGTAAAGGGACGTAAACGGAAAAATAAATAAATTGAACTAAAGGGGCCAACGTTAACAACTTTAACTAGCCCCCAAACCAAGTTAAAATCCAAAGTAACAACAACTTTATTTTTAACCCGTTATCAATGTCTGGTACTTGAATGCAGGCTCCTAAAGTGGAAAAAATTAACGCTAAAAAAAATAAATAGTATTAAAAAATTACCAACAATTTCACAGAACACTAGCTAGTGAATATTGTAAAGATTTAAAACCAGTAGTGAATCCACAGCAATGCTTATGGCGTTGGGAGTTTCATTATATAAGAAAACTTTACAAAGAGTAACAGCTAAACAATAGTTGTACATGCCATACAAGGAATGATATCTATACATTCTATAATTAGAACTAATCAACTTCTAAACTTTGTACAACGATTGTAATGCCATAATTTACTCCTCAATGCTTGGACTGATTCTCTCCTTGATTGCTGTCTTGATTGTCTCCAGAAAATGATCCTGTGTTGTCACCAATACCCCCCCTCAAGTCAAGCGTGGTTGGCAACACGCAAAGCTTGGATCTAAAGAGCATAAACAGGGGTTTGGATGGACTTTTGGTGCATATGTCTGCAATTTGCAAGTTAGATGGCACATGTTGAATTTTCAAGACACCATTGCAAACCAATTCTCGGACAAAGTGAATATCAATGTCAATGTGCCGAGAGCGTCGTTGAGCCACTGGGTTTCGAGTCATGAAAATGGCACTGGTGTTATCACAGAGAAGGGTGGGCTATTCTGTTGGCTGAATTTGTAAATCATGAAGTATGTTTAACGACCATTTGACCTAAGCTGCAGTGAGTGCTAATGCTCTATTTTCAGATTCCGCAAAAGATCAAGATACAATGGACTGCTTTTTGGAGGTCCATGAAATTAAATTATCACCAAGAAAGATTGCATAACCAGATGTTGATCTGCTTGTGTTGGGGCAGCCAGCCCAATCGGCATCGGAAAAAGCTGAGATGTTGAGGTTGGTTGATGGACTGATGTTGAGACCGAAATGCAGGGTTCCTTTAACATATCTAAGGATCCTTTTTACAGCTTGAAAATGTTGTTCTCTTGGTGCATGCATGAATTGGCTTATTGAGTTTACTGCATGTGTAATATCCAGCCTAGTAATTGTGAGATATTGCAGTGCACCAACTAAGGATTGATAGGTAGTTGGTGAATGAAAAAGAGGGCCATCAGTATTTAAATGATGAGCAACAATCATGGGTGTTCCAATTGGCTTGGAATCAAGTAAGGCAGCCCGAATTAGAATGTCTCTTGCATACTTCATTTGGCTTAGGAACATGCCTGTGTCAGAATAAATCACTTTGAGGCCTAAGAAATAATTTAAAGTGCCAAGATCCTTCATGGAAAATTCTTGCCGTAGCTTGTGAATGGAAGTGTCAATGAGAGACACATTGCTGCCTGTGATGATAATATCATCAACGTATAAGAGTAAATAAATGATCCCGTTGGTTGTTGAATGAACAAATAAGCTGGAATCAGCTTTGCTGCAATTGAAGCCAATTTTGATTAAAAAAGTGCTAAACCGATGGAACCATGCTCTTGGTGCTTGCTTTAAACCATATATTGCCTTTTTGAGACGGCAAACATGATTTGGATTAGAGGAATCAATATATTCCGCTGGTTGTTCCATATAAACCTCTTCTTGGAGAAGGCCATGCAAGAATGCATTTTTTACATCAAGTTGACGAATGTTCCAGCCATTAGATACTGCAATTGAAAGAACAATGCAAACTGTAGAGGCTCGAACAACTGGACTAAAGGTATCATAAAAATCAAGTCCATAGAGTTGAGTATAGTCTTTGGCAACAAGGCGTGCTTTGAGCCTATCGATGGAACCATCCGAATCGTATTTGACACGGAAAACCCATTTGGATCCAACCACATTAGTAGCAGGTGGTCTTGGAACTAGTTCCCATGTTTGATTGAGATTTAGAGCTCGAATTTCAGCCTCCATTGCAGCAAGCCATTCTGGTGACTTGGCAGCACTCTTGAATCCTTTTGATTCCTTCATTACTAATAGAGATGATAATAAAGGAGATGAGGGAACTTGACAAACATAATTATAATTTTTGGATTTTGAAATGCCTGCTTTGCCATGAGTTAACATGGGATGAGAATTCTGATTTGGGGCTGGTACCATCTGCATTTCTCGAACTTGCTCAACTATTGGAGTAGGCACATGAGGTAGGGAAATTGATGAACTCTGAGATGTGTTCAACTCCAAGGCACATGATTTACAAGGCTTGGATGGAGTTACTGACGATAATGGTTGAGAAGCTGCAGAAGAGTTAGTGCTGGGCAAAGAAGAATTGGGTGAAGTGGGATCATGAAAAGAAATAAAATCTGAGAGTGCAGGTGAAGAGTGCATATTTGAAGATGAGAATGGAAATACATTTTCATCAAACCGAGCATGTCAAGTGACAAATACTCGATGTGATACAGGATCAAGACACCGAAATCCCTTGTAGGATGAGTTGTAACCGAAAAAAATGCAAGGGAGACTTCTTGGTTCAAACTTGTGTTTGGCATAATCGCGCAGATATGGGAAACATAAGCATCCAAAAATTTGAAATATAGCATAGGTAGGAGACTTACCATACAGAATTTCAAATGGAGATGTCCCATTCAAGACTGATGTGAGCAAGCGATTAATTGTGAAGATTGCTGTACTGAAGGCTTCAACCCAAAAGTGAAGATTGACATTAGCATGAAAGAGCATTGTGAGACCTGTTTCTGTGATATGCATGTTTTCCCTCGGCTCTACCATTTTGAGAGGGTGTATAGGGACAAGATAATTGATGATGAATGCCACACTTAGTTAAGTGAGAATGGAAATTTGTACTTATGAATTCACCTCCCCCATCACTTCGAAAATTTTTTATTTTGGCCGAGAACTGATTTTCAACAAGAGTCTGAAAGTTTATGAAAGTCTGATAAAAATCAGATTTGTGTTTTAATGGGTAGAACCAAGTAAAACGTGAGTGATCATCGATAAAGATAACATAATATCAATATCCTGAGATTGAAGTTATTGGTGTTGGATCCCATAGGTCACAATGTATGAGACTGAGTATTGTTTCTGATCGACTATCACTTGTTGGAAATGGAAGTTTATGACTTTTAGCCTTTTGACAACTAACACACAGAGATGGATTCGGCAATATAGAAGTGAGAGGCAGAGAACTCTTTTTATTAAGCATGAATATTATTTTGGATGAGACATGGCCTAAACGGGCATGCCAAATATCAAAGGAATTACAAAGATTTTGTTTGCTAATGATAGTAGAGAAAACTTGGTGTCCATGCTTCAGTACATAAAGACCATCTACACGATTACCGCTTGCCACCACCTTTCGAGTTTGAAGATTCTGTATGGTAAAATCATTATCAATAAAAGAGACAGAGAAAGGATAATCATTAGTTAGTTTACTGACAGAGAGCAGATTTTTGGTTAAATTTGGCACCACAAGAACATCATTTAATTGAAGAGTGGGAGTGGGAGAGCAAGAACCCATGTGAGTAATGGGTAGAGAGGATCCATTACCAACAATAACTTTGTCCTTACCAGTGTAAGTTTCCACCTTATCAAGTTGAGACACATCAGAGTTCATATGTGCAGATGCTCCTGTATCAGTATACCAATCTGCAGTGTCATTGCTGATGGTGCAGTTGGCAAGAGCTTCAGCAAGGTTTGCATCAGATTTGGTGTATCTGCTTTTGCAAGATGTGGCATAGTGTCCTTCCTCATGGCATATTTGACATCGAGGGGGACGTTTATATTGGTGCTTGCTACGGTTTCCGCCCTTGGGACTGACCACCTTTATATTTGTTTTGATAGTTGTTTGGTCTTGCATTTCGGTTGAAAGGGGCAGAGGAGGAATTAGCCACATACACAGAAACACCACCTGCATTATGATCAATGGACTTGGAAAAAAAATCAAAGCTCTATGCTTTAGGAACAATATCTGTGAAACTTGGTATAGGAGTTAAAGAGAGTTGAGTGGTGGAGAAAGTTGAAAATTCATGGCCTAAACCACGTAAATACCAGTGCACTTTGTCAGTGTCTTCAACTGGACGTCCCATTGCCGATAATTGATCACAATGAGCCTTGAATACTCGGGAGTATTCAGAAACACTACGAGAGCCACGCTTCATGAGATGAAGTTCATCTTTTATTTGAAGTTCACGGACCTTAGATTTGTGGCTGAAGGCAGTCTCAAGAGAGTTCCAGACATCTCTTGATGTTGTAAGGTCAATGGTAATAGAGAGTGCTTCCTCCGTGAGAGAGGAAAGAAGGAGGCTTATGACTAGTTGATCATGTTGCTTCCAAAGATTGTAGGCTGTGGGATCAGCAATAGCAGAGGGCATTGGACTTGAGCCATCAACATATCCATAGAATTTTTGGCATTGCAGCAGGGGAACTACTTGGCTACGTCAGAGGAGAAAGTTGGTGGATGATAGCTTGACTGTAACCATGTGAACCATGGTGTTGAAGGAGAGAGTAGAAGAAGAATTTTCTGAGGCCATAGAATCGAGTGGAGGTTAATCCTATAGGGCTCTGATACCATGTAAAGATTTAAAACCAGTAGTAAATCCACAGCAATGCTTATGGCGTTGGGAGTTTCATTATATAAGAAAACTTTACAAAGAGTAACAGCTAAACAATAGCTGTACATGCCATATAAGGAATGATATTTATACATTCTATAATTAGAACTAATCAACTTCTAAACTTTGTACAACGATTGTAATGCCATAATTTACTCCTCAATGCTTGGACTGATTCTCTCCTTGATTGCTGTCTTGATTGTCTCCAGAAAATGATCCTATGTTGTCACCAATAAATATAGATCATTTTCAATTACCTGACCAAATTGGATAGGTTGCTAGTTTTCGAGAGAAATAGACATGCATATATATATATATATATATATATATATCATGATGATGTGAGCTAGCTTTACAATATTTAATGTTCTCATTTGAATTTTCAAGTAATGTGGACCCTAGATAAACGTTAACCTTCATGCACGTTCATCTCTCAAAATTAGAGTAGTAATCAACTTAATCAAACAATTAAAGCATTCACATTGAACTAGCTAAATACCATTAAAGCCAAAAATATGACTAGTTTTTTTTTTTTATTAAATCAGTTGCATTGGACTAGCTAAAGTCCTTTAAGTAAGACTATGAGTTGTGGTAAATTCAAAACTTTTTCCATCTTTGGCTAGACATTGTTCATAGCCAAAACACATATTTTATTCCAAAATATTGCTATTTCCAATTATTAATTAACATTGTCAATAATAATATTAATTAACTGATTTTGTGCATGGTTATTAATATTGCTATCTCTGATTATTAATTAACATATAGTTAGTGTAATTGCAAAATATGAAAAATAAATAAATATTATTATTAAAAAATAATATTATATTAATATTTTGGCTAATATATAGATAATCGGCCAATATACGGTTATATGTTTAATGGTTTTGGCTTTAGGCAAAACATGTAGTTTTAAGCAAATTTTACTTTGGTTTTGGCCAAACCATTGCCGATGCTCTTAGAGATAATTTCAAATGGACACTTGCCATCATATGTAATGTGATGTGCTCTAAAGAGATGTTGTTAGCTAGCAATGGTAAGATTTAAATTTATGAGTCACTCAACAATGGACATGATCATCAGTACCACTTTATTGAATAGTATACGTGAACGTGCACAACCTACTGGGGGTTTTGAAATAACTTAATTATCGGGCTTGCAAAACACTCTGTAGGAACGACTGCATTTTTATATAAGAAAATGAGAGAGGAGGAAGTCAACCAAGTTGACTTTATGACCATGTCAATCAAGTGTTCGATCTCTATTTATGTTCGTTTTGATCTTATTGGTTAACTGTAAACAAGTTCATGCGATGATGATGGGTTTGAATATCGATATTGACATTTTAGGAGTTGGTTTTGTGATTTTGAGTTTAATCTCTAAATTCCTCTTGTATAAGATATTCTTCCACCTTAAATGAAAGTTATCAATAAAATTGTTGTATCATCCTCTTCTTAAAAAATATTTATACTAAATGTGGATGCATGTAGGAAGATGCATGCCAAATTTTTAGACATTATGCCTCTTAAGAATGTGGTTTTGTCAATTTCTTTGATTGTAGGTTATGTAAAACATGATGATCTGGGAGAGATTGAAAGCTCTCAAAGAGGCACTAATGGAATTATGAAATTGAAGGGTGTTGTATAGAACAAGATGATCACATTCTTGGGCACATTACATGCATGCTTTCGTGCAGGAATATTAGTTCAAGAAAGGCAAATGAATCTTAATGCCATGCATGATACACATGATAATCTATCACAGTTATTAGAAGTCTATTGATCAATTATTTATTTCAAATTGTGTTATACAATGTGGCCTATATATAGGAGGTCAAAGACTATACAATAGCATTACTAAACCAATGTGGTACTCACATAATACATATACACTAATGTCCCCCCTTAAACTCAAGGTGGATGAGAAATCACCTTGAGGTTGTCAAAACTGAGACATAGGATGAGACTAGATAAAGATGTTGGCAAGTTAATCTTGAGCTGAGACATAGAGTAACTGAAGAAAACTCTTTGTCAAATTATGACAAACTAGATGAAAATCAATCTTGATGTGCTTGGTCCGCTCATGGAAAATATCATTATGAGCAATCTGGATAGCACTGCCAGTGTCACAGTAAAGAGGAATGGTAGATGTGAGAGGTACTCTTAAATCCTTTAACAACAATCAGAGCCTAAGGAGTTCAACGATGGTGTCTGCAAGGGCATTATACTCGGTCTCAATACTGGATTGAGAGACAATAATATGTTTCTTGCTATGGCAAGAAATCAGTGAGGAACTAAGAAGGAAGCAATAACCCATGGTGAAATGACAATCAGTGGGATCATCTACCCAGTCAGCATTAGAGTATGCTCAAAAAATTGTATTGATTAGTTCTATATATATTAGTTGTGTTATACAAGGTGACCTATATATAAGAAGTCAAACTATACGAGAGCATTACTAAACCAATGCGGGACTCACATAACACATATACACTAACAATAGTATCACACTCATATATGATGATCTAGCCTTACACGCATTTGCATGCATGCATGGTAGATTTCATTAACCATTTGTATGCACAATCTGGGCATATCATGAAAGCTTATAAGCTCATCGAGAGGATGCCAATAAAGCTGCATGGAGTCAAAGCTTCTAATACCATTTTCAGTTCATGTTGCTACCTCATGAATCTAGATCTAACAAATTAACACCAATAGACTGAGATCATTACTTGAACTGGAATTACCTTGTATCACTGGAAACATGAAGACTACATATTGCTATCCAATTCTTATGAACCTATTGGGTACTTGGAAGTTAAGGGGTGGCAAATGTGAGATCATTAATGTCAGATAGGGGGAAGAAGACAAGAAAAGTGCGCATGAGCTTTGAATCAAGAGATATGACTCAAAATTGCTTTGCATAGAAATATATATAGAAGGCACTACCAAAATCTTGTCCAGAAGATGAGGAATATTGATGGGTATATAGCTAACACAAACATGATTGTGCAAAAATGTGGATGAGCACACAAAGAAAAGAATATATAGTTTTTGGTCGTGATCACAATAAGAAATTGGCCATCTTGATCACTTGGTACTGTAATAAGCACGCTCCCAAGACATTCTTGATCACAATGTGCAGATTGCATTACTACTTAATGATCGCACTGATATCAAAGATAGAAGGGAGGGAATTGAGATTCAAACAGATTTCATCATTTGATCAGTAATGGTAAAGCAAGCTCTTTCATGTGTGGTTCAATCATTGGTGAGAGATAAAACAATATTAAAGAGATAATATTTGCCACTAAATTATTGTTTTATATTGTAAATTAAAGCCAATCATCTCTTTTCATTGCAATGTAAAAGAATGAGATTAATTTACATTTATTTTTAACAAAAAGTAATATTAGATACAGTCCTAAATTGTGTGAGTTCCAATCCTTTTTTTATTATTTTAAAAAAGGGAAGTCTACCATTAAAAAAAAAAATCATTTAGGTCTCAGATTAATATACTTTTTTCAAAGAGAGTGCATATGATGAAATTGAAAACGAAAATGTCTTCAATAAGAATTATACTCTTGAAGAACCCATGCCCGGATTGATGTTTAATTTATACTAAATAGAATCTCCAAGCTTATTATAAGAAATATGGGAAGCGATTGGGATTTGGGGTTAGCATTCAAAGAATCAAGAAGGATGTAGATGGTACTTTCAAATACTTAACTCTAGGATGTACTCGTGGTGATAAGGCACGTACGTACACGTTATATTTTTAAGCCACTTCCAACTAGCAGGACAAAATGCAAGACCAAGACCAATGCGATGCTAATAAACAGCTCGTGGCATATAACTACAGTGACGCCTCCAACTCTCACGTACGGACACGTCTTGAAGAACCCATGCCCGGATTGATGTTTAATTTATACTAAATAGAATCTCCAAGCTTATTATAAGAAATATTGGAAGTGATTGGGATTTGGGGCTAGCATTCAAAGAATCAAGAAGGATGTAGATGGTACTTTCAAATACTTAACTCTAGGATGTACTCGTGGTGATAAGGCACGTACATACACGTTATATTTTTAAGCCACTTCCAACTAGTAGGACAAAATGCAAGACCAAGACCAATGCGATGCTAATAAACAGCTCGTGGCATATAACTACTGTGACGTCTTCAACTCCCACGTACAGACACGTGGAAATCGAGGTGTCGGAATGATGACAACATGGGTCACACATCCCATCGTCATGTGTTAAGTGTGTGTACATGCAACAAGTGTATAATAAAATCACATAGCTGATAATAAAAGTCTTATAACTAAGTACCAGAATTTTGTTTAAGTACAAACTAGGTTAAAACACAAGTAATAAAATTGTAAAGGCAAAAATTGGCTAGGATTAGATGACTAAATGATAAGATTTATCTTATCATTATTTGATTAAATTTGGATGAATGATAAGGTTTATCTTATCATTATTTGATTAAATTTGGATGAATGTAAAATAAGTTTTGATTTGTATCTAAACAATATTGAGTCTATCTAGAAGTTTTAGGAGTTGTTTGGATAAGTTCCTGAAGTCAAAATCGAGATCTGATAGTTTTGCACTTATCCAGAAGAAATCTGAACAGAGTTTAGTCTATAACAGAAGAAATTATCACGAAATGTTAGCAGTCCGTCGGGACGCGTTTTCGTGTCTGTTGCTAACCGTCAGCAGAGTCCTACTACAACTACAACTCTTTTCAGACCTTCTAGTTAAAGGGATTCGGTTTTGTATCTCTTTAAGGACTTCAAGCCACGAATTTTACAGAGGAGATTCTGAGCGTTTATGAGAGAAAATTTACTTGAGAATTTTCATGGGATTTTTCATATCTTCTTGAGTGTGATCGTGCTTTGAGTGTGAAGCAATATCGATTGGATTTCAGCCTCTGGAGTTCCAGAAGGGAAGTCAACATTTGAAGATCGCCAGAGGTTCTGGCTGCTATTGCGGTAGAAGACAAACGGGTCGTTTGTCTAGGCAAGTAAGAGAGTCGAATTGCAAAGGTTTTGTAATTGATTATTGCTTGTAATTGTTCTTCAAATAATAAGATTGACTTTCCTGGGTTTGGCTGCCCCGTAGGGTTTTACCTTTAAAGAGTTCTTTAAAGGGTTTCCCTTCGTAACCAATCGTTGTGTTTTGCAAGTTTGATTATTTATTTTAAAGTATTTGATTCGTTTCATAATCTTAATAATTGAGAACTAACTTATTTGTTCAAGAAAATTGATAGACAATTTCGTGGTTTTACAGGGGTACGTTGGGAATTTCAAAAATATTATAAGTTTTAAGACTGTTTCAAATCCAAATTACATAACATAAAAACAAGTAAGGATAATTTCCAACATAAAACAACTCCAATTCAAAACTCGGGCGAAGCCGCCTCCTCGACTCAACCTCCTCCTCTTCAAACTCTGCATCAAAATCTACGGTACCAAAATGGTACCGCAGGTAAGTAATAATCCAAACGCCATAAGATAATAATATATTAAAGTCAACAATATGCATGAAAGGATACCAAATGCACATGTCCCATAAATCCACATTTTTCCACGCACGCCAAAATCCCATTTTGGCCCAAAACATATCTTTTAAAGCAAGTCCTTGCCATTATCCCAGATAATGACCCAAACTAAGAAACCCACTATTTTTTCAGAAAATGGATCATAATAATCTCAAACAAAATCTCGCCATTTTCCCAGAAAATAGCCCATATCCAGTATGTAAAACCTGTTCCAATAAAACGCATACACCATGATCTCCCCTAGGGATCATCCACACACTCTGACTCCTATGCCACACTGTAGGTAACGACTACGTATGTGACACCTAAACGAGCGATACCCAGTCTCGCGCCCAGCTCGTACCTGGACCAAGCCATCCTCTAGTCCCCGCCAGCCGAGGGACTACGGAGTCGACACGACAGCGTTACCGTATCGTGCGATCCGGTTGTCACCCAACGACAATCTAGGGGATGTCACTCAGTATTATCCACTCCCGAGTGACCAGAGAAGCTCCATCAAAATAATGCTTTATCCCGACTTGGTGTCGTTATACACAAGTACCCGAAAATCCATTTACGCCTGAAAACCCACTTTTCACAATTTAATACATGCACATGAATGCACCATGCAATGCACACCTCAAGACACACTTTATCCAACAAAACTCAGCATCAACAATAACTAAACAACTCCGTTCTCAAATCTATCCGACCCTCGACTCCTCAGACTCAGTCTGGAATAACCAACCAATTAATGAATTTATTATACAAGCAATAATATATTTAAATCTAAAATAGAATTTGAAAAATACTTATAGCGCTATATAACAATTTTCGAATGATCAACGAGTCGAAAAGAGCGAAAAGAAAGTAACGTAACAGTATAAAATACATTGTGACTGTAGGTTGTAAAATACTCACTTTTGAATGAAGACAATCCAAGGCTTGAGATTGATAGGGAATGACCTAGAGGTATTTATGAAGCTAGTAGAAGTGAGGGTTGGCCGTGGGTGGCGGCGAAAATGGTGGTGGAATGCCAAAAAGTCCAAAACGGAAAGTGGGTTGGTTGAGTTTCACCAATGATGGATCGGAGCTGGGGTTGGGTGGGTTAGGTAGCTGGGATGCCGGTGATGATGTGGTGAAGAAATGGTGGCCAACGGCGGAGGCACGGCTGCCCGAGAGCATAAAACCGTGCAGCTTGGGTGATGTTCGTGGTAGTTAACGACGGTGTTTGGGGGGCTGAAAATGGACAGGTGAGGTCGCCGGTGGATGGGGAAGAAAATGGAAGCAACAGCGATGGCAAAAGGTGGCGCACGGTGGAGCTAGAAGGAAAGGGTGCCGCAACTTCCAGCGTGGCGGCTAACGGCTGCACGGGTTGGCTTGAAAATTGAGGGAGGTGATCACTGGCCAGAAGGGAGTCGACCGGTAGGTTGACAGCGGCGGTCTGGGTGGGACGAAAAACGAATGGAGAGGGAGGGGGAGGGGCTGGGTCACGCAGGAGAGAAGCAGGGAAAAAGGAAGGAAAAAGAAAAAGAAGGAAGAAAAGGGAAAGAAGAAAAAGAAAAAAAAAAAGAAGAGAAAAAGAAAAAGGAAAGGAAAGAACTGAGATCCAGTCCTCACATCTAGTGTCTAGAAACTGATCTAACAAAAGCAACTTTAAAAGCTATAAATTTTATAAAATAAATTAAACACAATATCTAGCTAAAATATAATAAATAACTAGTAAATACTAACAACAAAATTTTAAATCCAAAAACAAACTAAAATAAATTAAACAGTAATTTAAACTCAAAACAATACTTAATATTAAGAAAGCTTTATAAAATAAATTTCACAACTAAATAAATTCAATTAAAATACGATAATTTAAAATAAAAGAACCATTATTTTAATTAAATTAAAATACTCCTTCAATAAAAACACAAATAAAAACAGGGTATCACAACTACAATAGAGAATGCATATAATCATCTAAAGTCTAGATACCTTAAATGCCATAGGGAAATTGACACAATCACCAAGAGGAAATTAGATGTAGCCAATAGAGCTAAGGTACGCATAAACAAAAGCTTCAACACTTTAATTGTTTATGCATGTGGGTTCGAGAATCTTCAATTTCTAGAAAATAATTGTTGTAATTATACTGACGAGACTAGACAACTTCACCTTGGCAAAGGAGGTGCTGAGGCACTCCGTGCATATTTTATGAGAATGCAAGTAATGAATAGTGGATTTTTTGCCAAGATAGATTTAGATGATGATTTGAGATCAGAAATGTGTTTTGGGCTTATGGATGGAGTAGGGCAGCATATGAGTATTTTGGGAATGCTGTAACGGTTGATACAACATACCTCACTAATAGGTATGGTATGCCATTCGCATCATTCGTGTGTGTGAATCATCATGGCCAATCGATACTACTCAAAGCAGAATTGATATCGTCTAAAGACACAAATACATTTGTTTGATTATTCCAAACATGGTTGTCTTGCATAAATGGGAAAGCTCCAAAAACTATAATAACGGACCAAGACAAGACAATAAAAAATGCAATTTTAGTTATTTTTTCCCAAACACGTCATAGATATTGCTTGTGGCACATTATGAGGAAATTGCTAGAAAAGTTGGCTACCAATGTTCAATACAATAGTGAGTTGAGAAGTACACTTTAGTGTTATGTGTATAATTGTCAAACTACGGAGGAGTTCGAGAAGCATTGGAACTTATTTCTTGACACCTACAACTTGCATGATTATGCATGGCTGCAAACTCTATACATTGAGAGGATGCATGAGCACCAATGTATTTAAAAGATGCATTTTTGGCAGGGATGAGCACCACACAACGTAGTAAAAGCATGAATGCTTTTTTTTTTTTTTTTTTTTTTTTTTTTTTTTTTTTTATATATAGTTTTGTTCATTCGGGCACTACGCTAAAAGAGTTTGTAGACCAATTTGACAATACTTTAAGGAAGAAGGTTGAGAATGAGAATGCAGCAAATTTCCACTCTTTTAATTGCACAATCTTGTGCATATCTCCGTTACCATTTGAAAAGATATTTTAACATGTATACACAATTGTCAAGTTTAGGGAAATGCGAAAGGAAATAATGGGAATGATTTGTTGCAATGCTCATCTTTACAAAACTAAAAGTGCAATTTCAATGTATCATATAGATGACAAAATTAGTACTAATGACTTTGTCAAATTTGTTGCATTTTCAGTTTACTTTAATAAAGATTAGTTTGAGTTGAAGTGCAGTTGTTCTTTGTTTGAAATGAGAGATATCATGTGTTGACATGCTCTTTCTATTTTAGATACACAAAATGTTCAAAATGTGCTTGAAAAGTATATTTTGGACCGATGGAGAAAAGATATAAAATGAAGGTATACCCTTATTAAGAGTAGTTACGATGGCTTGAGTGAAAATCATGAGACACAAAGATATGTATAAATCATGAGAAGATATTATGAGATAACAAAAAATGCTTCTATAATGGAGGAACATTGTATTGATATGCTGTAGCGGTTAGATATCATGGATGCCTATTATCTTTTCTCGAGACTTCCGACCACACCTTCTTGAGGTAATACTTGATTATTTATTTGTATTCAACAATGATTATTGATAGCAATTAATATGAAGTATTCATTTGTGCATATATTTCTTCAAACACAGCCATGTGAAACAATAGAAAGAGGTGGAATGGACAAATACTTGACTCTCAATGCAGCTAACTTGCAAAAAGGTTATATGATAGGAACACAAAACATCTCATAAATTAGGATTATGCTCACAACCAAACATTTTACATTTTACTTGTATTTTTTTATTTATAGTGCATTGTGTTATTTAACAATGTGTATCGTTCATGGCAGATTCACTATATCAGGGATGGAAGTCCTAAAAATTGAAGATATTAAGAAAATTATGCATTGAAATGATTATAAGAAAGTTTAAATGTATTACTTTATTATTAGTTGAATTTGATGTAATGCTTGACATATTGGTTGAATTTGAGGTATTGTAGGAACATGTAAATTGCTTAATAATCATTGGGTAAATTGTTGCGTTTTGTGAAATGGGCATGATGACGCAGACCGATGCTCATGCTTATGCATGTTCCAAATTAATGATGTAGACCGATGAATTTGAATATAAAGTATTCATGATGGAACATATTTTGCTTAATAGTCATTCGATATGGATGCAGACCATATTTTGTTTTTAGTCTTATCTTTTGTTTATTTTCATTAGTACAATTGATTTTTTACCTTTCTTTATTCTTATATTTTCTTCTCCCAGACAAATGCTACTCACATTATTGTCATGTGCCACTTTAGTCTTGGCCTTGCCCCTTTTCTGACTTTAAATTATATATTTGTCCAAGAACCAAGCAAGAAATGAAGGAAAGTTAGATCATTCACATTGGATTTCTTATAAATTTTCCTAAAATTTAGTTAAAAAACAAACCTCCTAATTTTTATTTTTTTTATATTTTACTCATATTTCAAAAACCCCCTACATCTCATTTCCTATCATTTCTCTATTCTATTAAAATAATATATATATTTTTTTAACTTTTTTTGCTCACTTCCATTTACAAACTTAACTACTCACTATTTTATATTTTTTCTTATGTTTTGAACTATTACTCTCTAGCAAATATTTTAAACAAAAATTTAAATTATTTGTTTGTCCATATGATAATAATTTTATTTTATTTTTACATTTTCATAATTATTTAAATTATTGTTAAAATTATTACTTTTAAAACTATAACAAATACGAGCATGAGAAAATGTAGATGATTAGAAGAAAAAAAAAATTATTTGTTAAAATAAAACATTTATAAAAAAATTATTTAGGGATGGATAGAGAAATTGTTTGTATCACACAATCTTTTTCCTTCAATAAAGAATCGGATGGAGAAGGATAAGATCAAGAAGTTAAATATCTTTCTAAAATTTAGATGATTAGCGACTTTAGGCATCCAAATGGGATGCTCTTATTGATGACGAGCGTGACTTATTCTAAAGTCATTTTAAAATCAAATCAATAGAGCTCTATAGAATGCCATTCTCTAGACTTGTTCTTTAGATAACTATAATTTATCTTTTAAGTGTAAAATTTTCCTTTATTTGTGTCAAATTATAGAAAAATTCTAAGCATAAGCTCACACACAATACTTTTTTTTTTTTTTTTTTTTGACCTTTTACCAAATGTGTGGTATATGGATAATGAATAGAATAATTCAATTAGTTTAAGAAGAATAAATCTAATTTTTTTAAAAAATAAAAATAAAAATATATATATATATAGTGTGTGACATATTGGCAAGTCAAAGATGTGTCCGTAGAGAATGCAGATGCGAAGGAGAACTATCATCGATCCCACTTCTTTACTAAGGTTTTGTAGCAATGCACTCCTCTAATTAGCGTCTCAATGGATTGGGCCTATTTATTTTTTTGGTATTTAGTGGGCTTTGTTGGGTGCATGGGCAGCTTAACATATTTTGTGGCCCAAGACAACAATTAGATGAGGCCTTTATTAAAAATTAATAAATTATTTTTCTACCAAAAATAGTATTCTACTCTCATCTCTTATAACCATTTGTTCCAACACTTTTTCTCTGTAACACTTATCACTTATGCCATCTTTCTCTGTATTTACCATTCCAAATTAATGCAAGATTTCCCCATTTTTGTGCTAATCTAACAATTTTTTTTTTTAAATATTTCTAATTAAAGACTTCTCAAGGTTGGGTGGCAACTCTCACACTTGAATCATATTCTCTTCAATTTCAATATAAAATAAAAATAAAAAACAAAAAATAAAATAAAATCAATTTTTACCAAAGGCCCAAAATCAAAACAAAAATTATATTTAAATAAATATGTTTTTAATGATATTAAAAAATTTTTTTAAAAAAATATTTAAGTAAAAAAAAAATTGTACGAAAAATAAAAGAAAGAAAGAAGAAGAAGGCTCTAACCTTCTCTTTGTTCCCACTGCCAAATGCCCTTTCCATTTTCCAACGAAGTTCGCTGCCCACATGCCCAAAGACATTTTCTTCCAACGAAGTCCGCTGCTGTTGCATCTGATTCTCTGTCTCTTTATTTGTAGATAAATTCCTTTATCGGCACCTTCCACTTCCAGCTAACAGAATAAATTCTGGTTTCCCATTTCTTTCTTTTTCTGTCCGACTCAAGCTTGGAAGATAAGAGAAGAGTAGAGTAGGGATATCACCTCCAACCCATGGCCAATCTCGGTCCCGAGTACCCGTACTCTCCGATCCCGGTCGATCTCTTCGTTTCCAAGAAACATCGTGGCCTTTCCCGTGGCGACCTCGGGTTCGCCGACGCCTCCGGTCGCATCGTTTTCAGGGTCAACCGTCCGTCTTCCAAATCGTCTGCTAATAAGCTAGTACTTCTCGATGCCACTGGAAAACCTCTGATTTCGATGCACCGTCACGATGTCAGTCTCTCTCTCGCTCTCTGTTTTGGTTCCGCAGAAATAATAAATATATATTTATTTGAAAAAAAAAAAAAAAAAACTATAATTTGGGAGACATTATTATACATACGGATGTTTACGTAGGATGGGTCGTGGGAAGGCTACAAGGGTGGGGAGCAGAAGGACTTGATATTCAGAGTTAAAAAGGCTGAAACCGACTTGGAGGTGTTTCTTCTTGACTCGACCTCTGAACTGAAGGTGAAAGGCTGCCCTTCCATGAAATCCTGCACCATCTATAAAGGCAATGACATATTGGCTCAGGTATAATAATGCTGAACTTTACAGTCATTGCAAATTTTACCCAACTTTGATGATTCGTTTAGCGTACTTGTCCGATTGTTTGTGGGTGCAATGTCTCAACTTCGATACTTTGGTTACCATATTGAAATTTGGTTGTGTTTTCTCCCTTCATTAAACTTTGGTACAACTTTCGTAGCTTGGCTCAACAAACCGTCAATTGACTTTGGTACAAGTAAAGAGCAAGAAGCCCAAAACAGGCTATTAAAAAGAAAATGGCAAGATTACCATTACTCAAAACCAAAACTATCTATGATTTAAAAAAAAAAAAAAAAAAAAAAAAAAAAAAAAAAAAAGGAAGAAACCTTCAATTGCAACACAAATTAGACATACTAGCTCGTCAATTGCCAAAACGCCTCTCAGATCTCTTGGGATGTTAATCCACTTAATACATTCTGGGGAGCCTCCTTTAGCACCTATGTATATCCCATATGATAAATATAAGGGTAGGTAGTGTATGAGATTCCACATTGCTTGAAAATAAGAAGTTCTTGCTCTTTATAATGTTCAAATGGGGCTCCAATTGTACCATTAATTAGTCCTTTTAGAGTATAGGCCATGTGGTTTGAGTCTTCCATTGGGGTATTACAAATGGTATAAGAGCTTATCCCGATCAGAAATGTGGGACTTGAGCCATGCCACCTACAACGGATAAGCCCGTCGAAGACATCGGAAATTTAAAGGGGGTAGATTGTGATACCCCATATGATAAGGATAAGAGTAGATGGTATATGAGATCCCACATTGCTTGGGAATAAGAAATTCTTGTTCTTTATAATGTTCTAGTGGGGCTTCAATTGTATCATTGACTAGTTATTTCGCAGTATAAGCTATATAGTTTGGGCCTAACATTGAGACTTTACAACCTAATTCAGCCAAAACAGTCACTCCTAATTCACTTTGGAGACATGGCTCAACAAATGAACAAATGATTGCCTAACTAGATCAATCTGATCCATGATTCCATAGTAGCGTGGATACCATTGAACACCACCAGCACCTAACATCCAGTTAACCCCCACTTTTGAGTTAGACTTCAACTCTTATGTCGCACTAATTAAGCTTCCCACATAACTTTAGCATCCAAAATGAATTGACCTTAGCCATGGTATTCATATGGTCGTACCCTCCCCATAGAATGTAAAGTGCCTGCCCTGTATCATTTATTAGTACCACCACCACTCCTTGGGGTTTCCAAGACAATCCAATCATTCACTTTTACAAAACATCTCATTTCATCTCATCCAATTATTACAATTTTCCTAAATTTCCATACAAAATAAAATAAACAATTCAATTTTTTCAAATTCCAATACAAAAATAATATTAAAATAAAATAATATATTTTAATAATATTTTATTCAACTTTCAATTTTAATCTCAACTCATCTCTAAAAACAAATGAGAGTTTAACCCTTCCTCCACTTTGCCTATGCCACTCCAAGGGTTAGGTTCTAGGAACCCTCCCTTCAACACATGGAAGCCCCAGTTGCAGAGCAACAAAACGATCAAGTTGGGATAATGTTGTCACTCTGCTCACCTGATTTATAAATTCAGCCAACATCAACTTCACTCTAAAACGAACAATCTTCTTCTCCTCTATTTTGTCCTCCATTCTAGCCTTTGCATCTTCTTGACCAAATGCACCAATTTATGAGAGAGAGCCAGATGTTGTGAATTCAAATTTGCTTTACAAAAAACCACAACAAAACTTGATTCCTCCAACTCACTCTGATTCCCAAGAAGTCACCAAAAATATTTTTAAAACAAAATTGGCTCTCTGCAGAGCATAAAGTGTGATCTTAAGATTCCACCATCTGGATGACACAGCAATCACACTTGGCGCCAAGGGGATGTGATGTTGCTGAATATGCATAGTAAATGGCAGGGTTTGATGAAACGCTTTCCACATAAATATAGAAATCTTAGCTGGAATATGTTTTGCACTAAACCAACTTGCTGCAACATACCTGTTGACCACACATCCTCAATTGTTGCCAGGCTGACTTTGTAGAGTATATACACCAGTTTTAGAGGCTGTCCATACAGGTGCATCCTGACCTTCTCTAATTCACCACAGTTGAAGGTGGTGAAATTGATCTCCACAAACTTGTGTCATGCCATGGTAAATTGACGTCTCATTTAGATTGGTCCTGAACCACTAATAGCTGCAATACTGATCCATATGTTTTTCCCTCTTATTTGCGCGATGCCATGTTAATCTTATGTTATGTTTTGATGCAGACTAGTCTCATGTACAAGCTGTGGCAGCTTTATGTAAGAAAGGATAAATTTCGACTAACCATATTTCCTGGATCTGTCGATTATGCTTTGGTCGCGGCATTGATTGTAATATTTATTGATCGAAGAAGACATTAGATCAAAGAAAAGGATCGTGTAAAATTCAATGCTTTTAGGTGATTCTTGTACCCGGGGATAGTGAAAAAAGGATCCTATACATGCATTCTGTCCGGGAACTAATGTATTGACATTTGGTACTACGAATGTAACTCCATATCAGCCTTCTACTTCAATTTGTGTGAAGAGGCTCATATTGTTAAAAAGGTTGAAACTCTCCTCCAGGTAGAATATGCTTTTCAACCCCCTGGAAAATTGACCTTTTCTAATATGTTCTCCCACATTTGGCTTCCACAGACAAACTCTCAATGCTTTATTTACATAAGAAATTATATTTACAGTCATAAAATGAACGAGCTGTATCTAGGATTACTATAATATGCCTTAGGCTGTGAATAAATACTTGGCAAGATGGCAATATATTTCAAGCAGACAGCGAATGTAGGTTTGATAATGTCAATATTTGCAAGGAGGTGACGATTTAGAATCGGTACAAGTCATTGCAAATATTCTTGTGAAAGCTATAAAGCTCAAACCTAAATTCTTTTTATTTCCAAAAGAATTTATCCTCTCTTTTATTATATTTATTTCCTTTTTAATATCTCCCTTCTAGCCACAAGTTTGTAAGGAAAATAGCTGACTAGATTAGCATGAAAGCAATCTATATAATTTGTTTACTTGCATAGATCCGCACACGTTATCACCTGTAATGTTCTGTTGTTGCGTAAGCTGGTGATAGACATACACAATTGGATGAGAAAAATGTAGCAAAACCAATGCAAGAATATGCAGCTCTTAGTTATATCACCACCGCAGATGGAACTTTAGCATAAATCTGATAAGGGGGCTAATACAGTAAAAATGAAAAAGACTAAAATGTGATGCAATTACAAAATCACAAAATTAGTACATGATTAAACAACTGAAGTGTATAAAAAAGGCTAACAAAAGAACTGGCTTAGCCAAAAAAAACTCACAAATGGATTAACTTCAAAGCAGAAACTACCAGATCTTAACTGGTCTATATGATACATTGCCTTTTGACTCTTTGAGCTCTAATCCATAGGTTAGAAAAGATGATCCTGACCAAACAAATCAATTATAATGGAGAATTCCCATCCCAATGGCAGCATTGGAGCAAGAATCCGACAAGAGCAGTTTTATTAAAAAAAGATGAAAAAAAAAACAGAGGCTATGGAGCAAAATAGGCACCTCTGCAAATGCACATCTAAAAGGAAAAAAGGTTGATGAGGACGTATATTATGCCGACTGCCGCATCAAAGGAACCAACCACCTCATCTCTGTTCCATTTCCATTTGACAAGTAGTATACCTTCTTCCAATTTTCTTCTGAGAATACTTCACGATTTACTAGTCTTTGCCTGCCAGACATGACAACAAAGAAGCAATAATCTGAAATAGAGTCTAGGGGGTAAAGGAATTCATAAAATTCTGCCATCGAAACAATCATTTACCCTTATTTTTTTAATAGTGTTTTTTTCCAGATGATTATTAGGGCCAAATGAACCCAAACAATTTGAGACATAATATGTTATGATCTTTAGAGAGTAGGATACCTTCATAGATATCTACAAGGAGCAATCTGACAAGTCAAGTAGCTGCTTGAACAAGATAAAAGGCAATCAATTGGTCATTGGCCTCCCATCAAATGATTGGAGGTCAGAGACAAACTATCCAACCGCGGTGAAATCTCACATTAGATTCTACTGTTTTATCGCATCATTATATTTTGTAATCATAATATCTTTATGTCAATTGGAGATTGGCACCTTGATAATTTTAGTAACAGCCTTAGCACGCTTATAAATTTCTGTAGCATACCTAAGGTAATAATGACAAACAGTTGCTGCTTCGTCCAAGCTATAGCGAGGAAAATTAACACGAGCATCTACAGGAACATCCGGTAAGTCTTTACGAAGCTTTCCAACTGCTGTTGAATGAGAGAAAGCACCCACCATCATGTCATCATGCATCATAGACCTAAAAGCATTCACCTGAAAATGACAAGAATTTCTTTTATAATGCACATATATATGACAGTAAGTCAAGTACCACTACGGAAGCATATATATAGGACGATTGAGCTATAGGGAGTAAGCTTGAGAATCAAATGCCAACATCTTCATTTCTGGGGACAAAATCAACACAAACTTGGCTACCAACTTTCACTTGAGTGAAGGATACAACCAACAAGCTAACAACCAAAGGAGTGAGTTCCTTCGAAATGGCATGAATGCAATTCCATCGGAAAGAGGAATTGGTGAAATTCTTGTATACGCTAATATTTGCTGTTTCAACAAGATTTCAAACTGAACAGTTGGCACTAACCATTGCAAGTTCTCTAGCATGCACTGGTCGACTAGAACGTATAGTTACTGCTTCCTCATACTCGCTGAAGGTAAACCAGCTGTTATACTGGAGACAAGTAACAGCAAAATATAGTTAAATGACATACCAGGTAACCATACACAATAAATTCTATACATATAATATTAACCCAAAGAACTGGACAATATGCAGCATTTGAAGTTGAAGCAAGAAAGTAGAGACTGTTCTCACTTGATCAATTGCTATAAGCACAGGGATATTTTTCACAAGTGATAACTCTCTCCTCAAACGAACAACCACTCCAACAGCTGCATGTGTGTGCTTGATACCAGTGTTAACCAGGTCATAGAGCGTAGAACCTTCAGGCATTGCCATGTTATCAACATCTTTCAACCATCCAACACCAGCACCCTCTCCCAGTGGAATCGGACCATCAATTTGGCATGGCAATTGTTTTAAGTGGGATTCATTCCATTTCAGAAAATCCTGGAGATAAATGACTCATGAGGAATATGCAGACCCACTGAATAACAGGTAAAAACAAACTTAACAGATCATGAGAACCACCAAGGTACTGTATGGAGCCATTACAGAAAAATTGGGATCAGGGATTTTATTTTATTTAGGCAGGGGATTGGAACTGTATCCGGATGTTTCCTTAATGATAGTTATTGAGAATGTTTAATCTAAAAACCAAATTCATGGTGAATATAACTACCATAAGTGAGAACCCCAAGGGGTTAGCCCAAGTGGTGAAGGCCTTGGTCTTGGGGTCTCATTTCCTTCAAGGTCCAAGGTTCAACACCTCATGGGTGCAAACAACCCTTTGAGGCCACACCCCCTGGTGAAAAGCCAGCAATTTAACCAGTTCCGTGTAGGGAAACTTCCGAGGGTGTGGTGCACGGGACCGGAGTTTATTCTACAGGGGTGGGTCCAAAGGGCCCTGCCTTGGAGAGGTTCCCCGACATCAAAAAAAAAAAAAAATTAAAAAAAAAATAATAACTACCATAAGTGAGTAAAGAGGATTGATTAGCTCATGGACCAAGGTTTATATGCCACATCACATTGAACATCGTCAACAAACTCTGCTACGAAAACATAGAACTAATAGCTGATGTTGAAAATATAAGAAATGGAACGAGCATCTTTATGTTGATCTAATTCTGCTCAACAAAAGAATAAGTTCTGGAGATTGACAGATACCCATGTAAGGCTGAATGAAGGGGGAAAAGAAAAAAGGTAACACTCTTGCCTTGAGTACATTTGCAGCTTGAAGAGGTGTGTCCCAATGACCCGTTTCTGGGTTCTTGGAGAAAAATCCACCATGAGTCCACTCTCGGCCCCTGGGTACATAAAAGACCAGCCAACCTTCATCACGGGCCCAATGAACAAGCATTGCAAGTGCAATACTCTTCCCACAGCTAGCAGGACCATCCAAGACAATCTGCTTTTTAAGTTTGAGACCTAAAAAGATTATAGTTACCAGCATAAGTGCATCTTCTGAATGTGAACTATCATAAACTTCACAAGCTCATCCCATTGTCTTATGATTCATATACAAAGAGAATATCATTCATGGTTGGACGTTGGGAAAAAAGAACATAATGTTTAAATGGGGGAAGAAAAGGATGCACTAAATCATATACTAACTACACTGGCCTTTATTAAGCCAAATAGGTTGCTAAGAGATTCCTCAAAGGAGTTGAGCAACTTCAATACTCTACTATACATAGGTTTTTCCTTTTTGGAAGACAAGAGCACAAACAATGTACACACCAGGTGAGATGTTCGTATTTCCGCTAAAACATGAAGATTCGTTAACCTTAAAAAAAGATGGGATCAAGATATTCTGAATTCGCAAGAGCACAGTGAAATCTTAAAATCCTAACCATTACTGGTTCAGACTTTCCATCTCAATTCACAAATTAGTGATAAAAATTGATTAGGAGAAAATAAAAATTCACTAAAGCGTCAACGTCGAGTTGATAAAATGTAATATGTAACTAAAATAAAATTCATATATTCAAAAGCCTCAGCCATCTCCGAATTAAAACAATATTTGAAGTTCCAAACTAGCTCAATAATAGATGTTCGAATTAACATTAAGAGATATTATTACTACGATTTGAAACTCGTCATTACATTTGACTTTACTTTTTTAGAGAGGAAAAAAAAAAAAAAAAAAGAAAGAAGTGAAAGTGATACCACTACTCACCTTTATCATCAGAGAAGCGCAATGGAGGATCAACAATACGCCTAAAATTATCACGAAGATCCAAAAAACTCTGTCGAACCAGCAAAGCCGGTCTAAGTGAGTCCTCGAACTCCTTCACCATACCTGTTGGCAACCCCTCCGGTAACGCCGTTTTCAAACCGTCCATACTAATCCAAAAAAAGAAAAAAAAGCCCACTTTCCCAATCACAAACACGAGAAAACCAATACATACAGATATATAGGTATATACACGTGGATGGCAAGTAGTGGGATTCGTATACCTGAATTTGAAATAGGAGCAGGCGTCTTTCCGGGAGAGGAGGGAGAGTGAGGGGGTGGATGTGAACAGGGGCCGACCGTCTGGTCCCAAATCGATGGACGGGTCCTTTTCGTCGGCGGCGAGGCTACGTGCGCGGGATTGGGCGTCGGAGAGAGCGGCTTCGACTTTG
The DNA here is from genome assembly GCF_018687715.1 of Carya illinoinensis. Lineage (NCBI taxonomy): Eukaryota > Viridiplantae > Streptophyta > Magnoliopsida > Fagales > Juglandaceae > Carya > Carya illinoinensis. The sequence goes on from NC_056765.1 coordinate 8,217,208, forward strand.
GCTTCGGAGGCGGAGGCGTGGTCGTGGGCCTTGGACTTAGTCTTCTTGGACATGGCGACATTGGACTTGGGGTTCTTGGAGGAGTAACTTTGAGCTGAGGTTGGGACTGGAGAGGATCTGATCGAGCTTCTCGTCGCTGCTGAGCCTACTCTCAGAATACACCGCAACATTTTCTCCAGTATCCGAAGTAGATTTCTCGAGGTTTTTTCAGAGCAGCACTGCTAGGGTGGGTTTTGGTGGTTTCGGGCTGACCATGAGGGTACTTGATAAGTGAACGGAGGTGGGCCCATTACGTGACATTCTGTTAACTATAGGCCCAGGCCCAGATTTAACTATGAACAGTGTTTTCCTTTTGGGTGTACTATAGATTTTTTTTTTTTTTTTTTCAGTTTTTGTTCGAAATAAAGAGAGAGACGCAAATAAAATGAGTAGATCATTTAATATTGTATTTTTAGAATGAACATTTAATATTTTTTTTTAGAATAAACATTTAATATCGTTTTTTTTAATGAGATGAGACGAGAAATTCTCAAAATTTCTCACAATTTCTTTCTCTTTTTCATTTTTTTAATTTTAAATATTTAACTTTTTCATCTAATCAATTACTTAATTATTATAATTTTTACAAAATTTAAAATAAAACATAAAAATCAATAAAATCTTTCAAACCTCAAAATAAAAATAATATTAAAAAATTATATTAACTTTATAATTTTTTTATTCAACTTTTATTTCTCATTTCTTAAAATTTAATCAAATATCTTAACTCAAATCATTTCATTATTATTTATAAATTATTTCACTATTACTCACAAAATGTTAAAATATTATAAAAATCAAAATCAATCTTTAACACTTGAAAAGCGGCGAGAGGGCTCATTCCCTCCTTCCCTCACTTATTTGGCCTATATGTCATTCTCTTGAAGTTCCCCATTTTCACAATGGTTGAAGATTGATTTATCTTGGAGCCTGTAAATAGATATGAGTATTCTGTAGAAATGTATCTCTATGAATTATGTTTTTCCTTGAATAGCTGTTGAGATCTCTCCATCCGTGATTCACTCCCTGCATATTTTTAGCTTACTGTTAATAATATATTGACGTTTGGTTTCCTTTTATTTATTCTATACAGAGACTGTATGACAACCATAATGCTCCTTTGTAAAATTATATAAGTCAATGCATCAGGCAAGAAACATAGGTTGCTTTATTTCTTTACATGGTATCACAGACACACGAGATTCCTCCTTTCATGGCTTATTCTTCAACGTCCTTGATCCCACCTGTGACAGAATTTTCTTCAATAGATCTGTTCTCCACAAAAACAAACATACCTAACATTTTCATTAAACTAGCCTACACCAATTATCTTCTATGGAAAACACAAGTTGTCCCTATACTATGTGGTCATGGGTTGCTTGAGGTACATCAATGGTGAGCTTCCATGTCCTCCTGCAACTATCCTTAGTGATAATGGTAATTCAACCTCCAATCAAGAAGCACATAAATGGCTGCATATTGACCAACTAGTGCTTGGTTGGTTAAATAGTTATTTGTCCAATGCTCTATTATCTCAAGTGATAAATTGTGAAACCTTTTTAGATGCTTGGGAGGTTCTAAAAACTCTATATAGACGTCATACCGATGATCAGGTTCAAAAAATGAAAGGAGAGTTTCAATCTCTCATCGAAAGTAACTATTCAATAAAAGATTATCTTCACAAAGCCAAGTCTATAGCACTGGCTCTCAAATATGCGGGCAAACCTATGGATGAAGATGATTTTTATCATCTGTTTAATCAAAAGATTGGGTTCTGAGTTTGACCCAATTGTGGCAACCATAAACGTAAGGGACAATTTTCCACTGCTTGAAACTGTAATCAGCAAACTAAGAAACTATGAGATGCATATATCCCTTACATGTGACTCATCTACTGTCACATTTTATTCAAGTCGTGCGGGTTCTACACCAAATCACACACGAGGCAGTCCAGTAGTTGGACGTGGACTTGGCCCCAATAACTAGTAGAGGTTCAAAGGCTCTCATGGTGGGGGTGGATGCTCTACAAGTCGCACACCTGCTGGACACACACCGCAATCTTTTGCCCATGGAGGCAGTAGGCCATAAGTTCATAATAACCAAACGACTCGTATCACTTGTTTTAGGTGTGGGGCTCCCTATCACAAAGCAGACACTTGATGTGCCACAGATGAAGAGGTTGAACAATATCAAGCCTTTCTTGTTGTTCAACTTGGAGATGCTCTAGATGAAACTTGGTTTCCCGACACAGGGACAAATAATCACATGACTCCTACCACCATTGATGCTCAAGATATTATTCCCTATACTAAACATGACTTCATAATGGTTGGTAATAGATCTGGACTTCCAATTTTTGTTGTTGGTCAGTTTAAAATCCCTCAAACTTCCCTTATTCTTCACAAAAACTCTGAGGCTCAAATTAGATACACAGTTCAAGTGAGATGAGATGAGATATTTTGAATAGTAATGAAATTGTTGAGTGAAAAAGAGATGAAATAGTTTATAAAAAATTTTGTATTTGGATAATGAAATAAGATGAGATAATTTTTAATTTTTTGGATTTGAAAAAATTGTGGGTTCTACTACTTAATAAGGGTAGCTGAATTGTCTACTGTTCATGCACTGTTCATATCAAATTGTACTATTTATACAATTGTTTGTGTCAGATTTTTATTATTTATGTATTGTTCATTACTGTTTATTTAAGAAGATATTTTTAAAATTTAGAAATGAAATATAGTGTGTTTTGATATAAAAAACTAGTGTACGGTACAAATGATATGAAAACATCTCATTTGTGTTAGCCATCTAAACCGGGCCTAATTGTTCTTGATCTTAAAAATAAACTTATTTATGTCTCTCAATTTACTGCCGACAATAATGGTTGTTTTTTGTTCTATCTATGGGGTTTTCTCATCAAGGACTTGAAGACAAAATAGGGCTGTTTAAAGGCCTTGTTAAAGATGGACTATATCCCTTACGTCTCAACTCCACTACTTTTTCTCCTGTCGCATTTCTATCAACTAAAGTCTCGGCACTTTGTGGCATGCTCGCTTGGGTCATCCCAGCACAAGAATTCTAAAAATGTTATTTCTATCTTTACATGTTTCGAAGAAAGAAGTCAATTTTTGTGAAAGTTTCATTCTTGGAAAATCTACTAAATTGCCTTTTACATCTCGTACTCTTCATGTTCAATCTATTCTCCATACCCTTCATAGTGATGTATGGGGACCAGCTCCCATTTCTTCATTTGATGGTTTTCATTTTTATTTAGTTATTGTTGATGAATATTCCTGTTATATTTAAAAATTTCCTTTTACACGAAAATCCTATGCCTTTCATACTTTTCTCAATTTTCTCACAATGTTAGAGAATCAATTTCAAACTCACATTAAAATTATTCAAAGTGACGGCAGTGGTGAGTTTGTAAATAATTCTCTCAAAAATTACTTTGCTTCTAAATGAATTATTCACCGCTCATCTTGCCCCAACACTTCTAAACAAAATGGTTTTGCTTAACGATGTCATTGTCAAATTGTTGAAATTGGTCTCGCCTTAATGACTCACTCTTCCATACCCTCTCATTTTTTAACTGCTACTTTCACGATTGCAGTTTTTCTTATAAATTGTCTACCCACTCCCATGCTTCATGGCAAGTCTCCATATGAACTTATTTCTCATACTCCACTTTCATATTATACTTTACATGTGTTTGGTTGTGCTTGTTATCCATATCTCACGCTTTTTGGATGTTCAAAACTTGACTTAAAATCTACTCGATGTGTCTTTCTGGGATATTCTTCTCAACAAAAAGGGTACTTCTGTTTGAACATGGGCATTGGTCATCTTTACATTTCAAGGCATGTTCTTTTTTATGAAACCCACTTTCCTTTCTCTACTACGCATGCAACCCTCCCTTCTAATTCTTCTCACTGGTTTCACGTTCGACTTGTCCTCACTCTTCTTAATAAAAATTCTACTTCAGTTGTTCCCATTACCTCTAGACCTGTGTCTCAATCTACCACATCTACAAGTCTTGTCCAGTCTCAATTGAAGCCACAACTAATTTCCTCTATTATTATGGCATAAATGGAATCTTCCAATTCCCAAGTTGTGCCAGTGTCTCCCAATCTCAGCCCCTCTCACACCTATCCAATGGTTACTCGGAACCAAGGGGACACGATGGCCTAAGGTTTTCCTCTCCAACTGACATCCACTTCCCACTTGTTTTCTTGCTACATATGTTAATAGCCTTTTGAGCCCAAAACCTATAAACAAGCTCTTAAGGATCCTCTTTGGGAGAAGGCCATGTAATCTGAAATAGATGCATTACATGCAAATAGAACTTGGACTCTAGTTCCTCAACCAACGGATGTCAACTTAGTTAGTAGTAAGTAGGTTTTTAAGATTAAGACTCGAGCATATAGTTCTATTGAAAGATACAAAGTTCATCTTGTTGCATGAGACTTTAATCAACTTTACGGTCTTGATTATGATGAGACCTTCAGTCCTATCGTTAAGCTTGCTACGACCCGATTGGTGCTCAACTTTGCTCTTTCTTAAAATTGGTCGTTACCCCAATTTGATGTTAGTAATGTCTTTTTGAATGGGAATTTACAAGAAAATGTCTATCTTACTCAACTACCTAGATTTGAGGATTCTAATTATCCGCATTATGTTTGTTAGCTTCACAAATAATTATATGGACTAAAGCAAATCCTCGTGCATGGTACATGAAGTTTAGTGCTTATATTCAACAAATGGGTTTCAACCGATGTCCATATGATACGTCCTCTTTTTTTTTTGTCGTCAAGGTACATATATTATAATTCTTCTAATTTATATGGACGATATCATTATTACCTGTTCTTCAGAGTTAGCCATTAGGCATCAGTGCTTTCCTTTTTCATATGTCAAAAGTATTTCATATGAATTATTTCCTTAGGCTTCAAGTCTCTCGTGATAGTGATACTCTCACATTATGATAGACAAAATACTTGCTCTCTCTTCTCAACAAATTTGGACTTGAAGGAGTCAAGCCCATTCCAACACCTTTGATGTATGTAATTCACTTTCAGCCACTAATAGTTCTCTTCTCAAGGAGCCAACTCTATTTTAGTAAATGATGGAGTTTCTACAATACCTCACTTTAACACGACCGGATACAACCTATATCGTGCACTTTGTCTGCCAGTTTATGCAAGCTTCTCACGCTTCACATCTAGTTGCAATTAAAAGAATTTATTGGTATTTGAAGGGTACAATAAACCTAGGCCTTCAGTTTGTTAAAACACCCATGTCTCCTCTTGTTGGTTTCATTGATGCGGATTGGGCAGTGTCTAAGGAAGGCAAGCGCTCAACTACAAATTGTGTTGTTTTATGGGTCCAAATTTACTGCCATGGGGTGCGAAGAAGCAAATAGTTGTCTTTAGATCCACTGTCGAAGCCAAATATTGAGCTTTGACATCTACTACTACAGAATTAATGTGGTTTATGAATTTACTTTACAGCTTGGGCTACATACTTCCAGCTCCTATGTTACACTGTGATAATATAAGTGCCCTAAATATTGCTAAAAATTCAGTGTTCCACCACCACACAAAACATATTGAAATTGATGTTCATTTTGTGTGAGAACAAGTAGCCCGTGGTGCCATTACACTTGCTCACATTTCGGGACATGCTTAGGTTGCAGACATTTACAAAAACTCTATCTAATTCCAAGTTCAATTCAAATTACAGCAAGCTCTGCATTCGACGAGTCTCACTTGAACTTGAGGGGGAATGTAGAAACGTATCTTTATGAATTATGCTTTTCCTTGAATAGCTGTTGAGATCTCTCCCTTCGTAATTCACTCCCTGTATATTTTTAGTTTATTGTAAATAATAGATTTACGTTTGGTTTCCTTTTATTTATTATGTATAGATTGTATGACAACTGTGATGCTCATCTATAAAATTACAGAAATGATTTGTGCAGTCGGGAAATGCAGTCGGCTGTAAAAAAAATTTTAATACGGGACCTACATGAAAAAAAAAAAAATTATTTTTATAACTTTTTATAATTCATGTAGGTCCCCCTGAATATAAAACAATTTTTTTATAATTTTTTTTTATTCATTCCATACAGCCGACTGCACGCCGACTGCATTTCCCGACTGTATGTAGCAAAGCCCATAAAATTATATAAATCAATGCATCAGCCATACAAACATAGGCTGCTTTATTTCTTTACACATTCACCATCATGTCCATCAACTGTCAACTTTTTCCTCAAATGTTGGATCAACCTAATCTAACTATTTCCATCCCATTGTCAATTATGTGTGGCCATCCCACGCTGATACAATCATAGGCTCTACTTAATTTAGAGTTACGTAAATCATAGTTCTTCCAATTAAGGTAAAAGTATAAAATCCCAATATTTATAGATATAACTATTATATAGTTTGCGCAATTTTATTAGAGAATTGTTAGTTAGTAAATAGTTGTCTTATGACTGCGCATTAATTTTGAATGTTAGTTGTTTGTTAGCTTATTCTTTTTAGATTGAGCTTATATATATATATTCACATGGAATAGTCGAGGTGAGAAATGATTTATAAAACTCAATTTCACCCGTTACATAATTTACAATAACAAGATGTCCACATAGGCATCCCTTCCCCTTCTCATGGTTAGGGAATATGAAATGGCTTAATTTCATATTAGGCATCAATTTCATGAGTTTTGATGGCTAGCCTATAAAACCAGCCAGGAGTTACGAATTGGAGGGACTACATATAGCCCATTCCCCCATTTGGTACGAGGCTTGGATCTTGGCACAAGAAATCTCTCTTTTTATAAATATGTGTCTCTCTAGTCTCGATATTTAGGGTGTAGAATTTATGAGTATTGCTTTGATATTATCATGTAGTGCACTCCATTATTGACAAAATTGATTCCAGATGAATGACAACGACATAAAAGTTTGTGAAACAATCGAACTTAATCTGAGATTTGTCACTAGATATAAACGCTTATACTACACTATTATATAGTTTTTTTTTTTTAAAACATAATTGATATACGATTGGACACTCTTTAAATTCTATCATAATTTTTTCGTAAGGGTACTTTGTATTTAACATCATGCCACATATCTTTCTAGGCCCATCATGTCACATATTTTTGTCCACCAATAATTATTTAGTTAAAAATTGCAATCGCTTATGCTCGGTTGGAGATATAAGAGTACTCCTTGTTCGACTAAGTACGATTAGAGGATGTGTCATTATGTTTTTGTTAGGATGAAAAAGGATTGAGATTAAGTTGTAACTCAACTTGTTGTAAGGAAAAACCTGTGAATCACTTGTGGTCGTAAGGGAGAGCCTTCAAATCCCTTATATTCTCCACTACATTGCGAATCCCTTTAAGCTTCTCTTCGCTTGTGTTTGGATAGTCAGATAATTTCAAATACTCTATAAATAATAGTAAAAAATAATAAAAAAGTATTGAATAGTAATACAAAATAGTAAAAAATAGATGAAAATTAATAATAAATAATAATAAAATATTTCAAATAATATTTCACCACCCAAACTTTATGCACACTGCCAAGAGAACCTAATGGGGGTGTAATAGGCCTTAAATTTCAAAGAATTCACCCAATGTTTAGTTCTTTTGGGGCTCGAAAGGAACCCAGCCTAGCATGTTGGGTAAGGGCATTATTTTGACTTCTTTGGTGTTAGGGCAATCCTATTTTGCCACTCAACTCTTATTGCTGAGCTTGCTCGTTAGTGTAATTTGTATTTTTTAAAATATATTTTAAAATTAATTAAAAAACACATACACATTCATCAGTAGTAACTTTTTTAAATATTTAAAAAAATAAAATAAAATAAAAAAATACACTAATGATCAAACCCAAGGACAAACCAACATTTTCCTTGATGTTAAGAGAGGTACAGCCATATGTTTGTAAATTCAAAAACTGAATTACTACCACAGCATGAGCTTAGTCAAATACTCACTTCACATCTCCTTAAAAGCCTTAAAATCATTTTTATGGGGCAGTCAAATAAAATCATGAATGGTAAGTACCAAGTTCCCAACCAATTAAATATAAGTCAAAACATTAAAAAGAATACAATGAAGCCCACTAAAGTCCCCCATCCATGAAAAAAATAGTCAATTTCCTAATTTGACTTTGATCTGGTTATAGTGCACTTGTTAAAGTGCTCCACTCATTTTATCAAGCAAATTAAATGACCGCTCTAAAAATAAGCTTGCAGAATGCAATATTGAATATTATAAAAAGGGAAATGATATTTCCATCGATAATATCTATCCAATCATTGTATTGATTGTATTTTGAGAAATGATTTGTGTAGTCGGTAAATACAGTTGACGTGCAGTCGTTTTGAAAAAAATAAATTAATATGGGACCTATATGAAAAAAAATTATTTTTATAACTTTTTTTTATTCATTCTGTACAACCATGAAAAAAAAATATTTTTATAATTTTTATTTATTTATTCCGTACAGCCGACTGCATGTCGAATGCGTCTAGCAAAGCCCTTATATTTTTCTTTTACTTAATAGTTAATAAAATATTTTTTAAATATTTAAAAAATTTTAAAATTTCTTTTAATTTTTTTTTTTTTTGCACGTTCGTTAGATATTCTCGATGGAGTATGTTAGTGAGTGTAGCATTCTCTTTATAAAAAATGAAGCTTCCTTAATACCAATTGAATTTAGTTGGATTGACCGATGACGAGAATGTAATATCACGTACTAAAAAGGAGAAACCATGCTATTCATGATTTCTCTTAACATGCCTGTTTGGGTCAACACATTATCTTGTTTGGATAATAAAGTAAGAGATTTATTACGTATAAATAAAGTTACGTATTAATCTGTATATCAATATTATTTTTTTATATTTAAAATTTAAATTAGTACTATTTTTAATAAAATCTAAATATTAGTGCACAATTATACTTATAACTAGATTTTTTCATAAAGTAATTTTAGATATTTCATTTTCTAACATCATTCAAACACAATACACTTTTTCAATTTTAAATTTTTAAATTTTTTTATCTAATAATTACAAATTTACTAAAATTTTAAACAAAACACAAAATATAATATAATTTTTTCAAATCTTATAATAAAAATAATATTAAAAGTTTTTATAATATTTTTATTCAATTTTATCACTCCTTTTCTAAAATTTAATAAAAAATCAAATTATATTATTATTATTCATAAATATTATGAAATATTCTAATAATGGATCCAAAAGAGTTAAAAGATCTAATGCATTAAAAAAGCAGCTGATATTAATCAGTAACATGCTGATATATATATTTTTTTGTTAATATTGTATATCTAAGAACAGCATCCCAACTAGTTCTGAGACGAGTAATATTATATATAATTATTTTTGCATAATTTTTATATATATTCTATTGATATAATTAGTTAAATTAATTTTTTTAATACATAATTAATCATATTATTTAAATACATAAAAAAATACATAAAAATAATTCAACATAAAATTTTTATTCTTAGACATGCGCTTATACTCTACACCATTTTAGCTTTATGTGCCCGAAAAGAGAAAAGCTCTTGGTTGGTTCTATCCAAGAGGAAGTTGAAACCTTATCTACACCCTCTAGTCGTAATACTTTAAACCCCAAACTGGTTTAGGTTTAGGAATTCCTTGACTTTGGGATTCCTCGGAATTGAGTGTTCAAAGGGTAATATACTGTTTTTGCGCTGTATTTGGGAAAAGAAAATATCTCCAAAAGTCTGTCTCGAAATGTTGCTGGCGGCAGGAACCCCAAAATTCTCATTGTTCATGTATCTTGTGGAGTCTTCCACCGACTTTCTAACCTTTTCCCACTGTTTCCATTTGTCTTGTGGGTCCAATGAGGAATACATAATCCCTCCCTTTCACACGTTAATGAGTATGATCCATCTTCTAGATTGTACGACTTTAGATCACCAAAAAATACTTTATAGTCTTTTTGAAAAACATTTCCTCTTTATTTTATTATTATAATTTTTTTAATTTTTTATATAAAATATAATAAACAATTCAATTTTTTTAAATTTTAATTTAATTTTTTTAAATTTTAAAATAATAATATTAAAAATAATATTTTAATAATATTTTATCTAATTTTTTACTTTTCATTTAAAATCATATCATCTTATCTCATCTCAATATCTAAATAATTCTTAATTATTTGTCCAGATAATTATGTCCTGACAAGAATTTGCTCAAATTTAAAATAGAAATAGACATATGAAATAGATTTTAAGATATTTATTATTCAGATTTTTCTATTGAAGAAATCTTTTTTTAAAAGGTAATGTCATAAAAACTTTTTCAAACATAAAGATCAATGTAATACCCTTATAACCAAAACTTTGCATGTAAAGGTGAGAGAAAAAAGAGATGAAATAAAAATTTTAATTGATCACTTAATAGAATATTTAATTAATTAAAAATGTTATAAAACACAAATCTATCGACTTGATTAAAGTTAGGTAATTTTATCGTGTTCATGTCCAATTTCACATGTACAAAACTCTTTTACAAGGAATCTTACTTGTTAATCAGTGTACACAATACACCCTACCTCTGTACCAATTTGCAAATACTCAAGTAGATGACAATATCTCCAAAACTCTACAGAAAATAAATTTATTGTATTAAAGGCGCCTATAGTATTGTTGAAAGAGAGACTGAAGATTTAGTGATATTATATACCATATTTCTATTCTATTAAATAAGATTTATTACTTTTATTTTTATTAGATAATAAGAAAATATCTAATAAATGATTACTTAATAATCATAAATGTATCACATCTTATTTAATAAAATAAAAATAAAATAATAGTATAAAATAAATTTAACGAGTGATTCCGCCTAACTTGGGTCACAATGGTAGAGTAGCAAGAACGGCACAATAAGATTAAGGAGAACCTTCACAGCATCGAGCAATACACGATGGAGTATGAGGATTTTGTCGACCATTGATTGTCATGGCGCTCGTCGCCTAATACTTGCTTTTAAGCTAACCGTAGGCAATGCACACGGGAGGCCAATGTCTGCCCCGAACCACAACATCATAAGAGGCATGTTGTTGCACGGATAGTTTATGAAAATGATTGCATACCCGAATCAATTTTTCTGACCTTGGATATGATAGTTTCATGGATATTTATTTTTGTGAAGGCATGTTGTGGCATGATTCGTTTATCGCTACCGGTTCTGACCACTTTTCTGTTTAGATTTAAAAATTCAAGCTCTGTTAGATGTTGGGAAACAAAAATGTTAAAAACAGGAAAAAAAAAATAGTAACAAAAATCATAGAGACGAGAGAAACGAGGAATTAACTGTTAAAAGCGGAAAGCTTGGAGAGAAAGAAACAAAGCCTAAAAAAAGGTCAATCCTTAGTAATGAAGGGAGAAAGTACAAACCCACGATGAAGGAGATAATCATTATCTGACTGACATAAATGCAAGCAAGCACAACTGCATCGTCTCTTACCCCAAACCCGAGCTGCCCAAAACATGGGGCTACTTTGTTTGTACGCCGTGAGAAAGATATCTCAGTGGCTCGGCCGCCACCCATTCAAACCCACGAGTTTTTGACCCAAAACAGACAACTTATTTTTGTAAGACTTGCAAAAAAAAATAAAAAAATAGAAACAACAAAGCTTTTGATTTCCACAGTCAAACCTCGCCCTCAATTTCTCAGAAGGCTCCTTCCCACATTGGAAAAAAACAAAAAAGACAAGAAACTTACACAATACGTGACCATCTTCTTCACCACCTCTCTTTCTTTTCTTCTTCTGTGCCTTGTAGCTTTTGCTCCCCTCTGCTCTCTCTCTCTCTCTCTCTCTCTCTCTCTCTCATAAGACTTCCTTCTCCCCCTTCTATGGCCTCCTCTTCCGGGAGCTTGGACACCTCGGCTAACTCCCAAAAATCAAGCTTTACTTTCTCGACGACCAACCACTACCCGTTCATGAACACCTCCTTCTCCGACCTCCTTGCCTCGTCCTACTATGATGAGAACCAAAACAACAATACCGCAGGTGCAGAGAATAATAAGCATCGTGGGCTGTCTGATCGGATAGCCGAGAGAACTGGGTCGGGTGTTCCAAAGTTCAAGTCGATTCCACCTCCCTCGCTGCCCATTTCTCCACCTTCTGTGTCTCCCTCTTCCTATTTCGCTATCCCTGCTGGTTTGAGCCCAGCTGAGCTCTTGGACTCCCCTGTTCTTCTCAACTCTTATAACGTAAGTGTAATGGAAGAAAGTTTCTCTTTTTGTTTTCTGTCGTAAAATTGTGTTTGGCTGTTGAGAAAATTGAGGTATTATGTTTGGAGGCCGAGCTTTTATGCTGTTTGGTTCTGAGGAAAAACAAAAGAAGGAAATGAGGGAATATCTCAACTCAACTCAGACAAATTATTGTGTCTGACTCAGTTGACTTTGAGATTTTCTTCATTTTCTTAGGAACCAAAACACTTTGAAAAAATAATTCATGTTTATTAGCAATCAGTATTATTTGTTTCAAACTTCCGTTTTCAGTTTGCTTTGATATATGCTCCTAAATTAGCAGATGGGCTTGTTCGTGCCCGTCTATCTGATTGAATTTTGTCATTCTTTTATAATTTTGTTGTTATAATTGTTATATGTGTTTTTCTCTTTTCTTCTTCTGTATACAGACTCTGCCATCTCCAACTACTGGAACATTCCCAGCTCAGGCCTTCGATTGGAAGAGCAATTTTGGCAACAACCAGCAGAATGTTAAGAAGGAAGACAATAACTACGATTTCTCTTTCCAAACCCAACAAAGGCCTCCATTGTCATCATCAATGACAAATTTTCAGTCCTCAAATACCGCAATTCAAACTGTATACAACAAATTTCATCATAACATGTCCAGGTTTCTTATTTTCTTCGCTTTGGTCTTAAATTAACAATCTTTTTATTTGTCCGAAAAAACTTTTACAGGCACAGCAGCAAGCATGGAGTTTCCAGGATATCTCCAAGCAGGCTGATTTTTCCTCAGGGAAGAAGAGTACAGTAAAACACGAATTCGGTTCTATGCAGAGTAGCCAGAGCTACTCCCCTGAGATTGCCACCATACAAACCAACAACACTCAGAGCAACAACAACGGGGGGTTCCAATCAGATTATGGCAGCTGCCACCAGCAGGCTCAGTCTCTCAGCAGAAAGTCTGGTGACGGATACAATTGGAGAAAATATGGACAAAAGCAAGTTAAAGGAAGCGAAAATCCAAGAAGTTATTACAAGTGCACGTATCCCAATTGTCCAACAAAGAAGAAAGTTGAGATGTCCTTAGACGGGCAGATTACTGAGATAGTGTACAAGGGGAGTCATAACCATCCCAAGCCTCAGTCTACCAGGAGATCATCATCAGCAGCAGCTTCTTCTCATTCAATTCAGGCTTCTAATTCTGCCCCCACTGAAATTCCTGATCGGTCATTTGCCACACATGGTAACGGACACATGGATTCGGTCGGGACCCCGGAGAACTCTTCAATATCCATGGGAGATGAGGATTTTGATCAGAATTCTCAGAAGTGTAAGTCCGGAGGAGATGACTATGATGAAGAGGAGCCTAATGCCAAAAGATGGTTAGCGTTATAGCCTAGTTTGTGTGAAAGTATTTTCTTGTGTTTAGGTTCGTTTGGTGGGTTAATCTTGTTTGTTTTTTGGGTTAATTTTGCAGGAAACAAGAGGGTGAAAATGAAGGTCTTTCGGCATCTGGGAGCAGAACAGTGAGAGAACCTAGAGTAGTAGTGCAGACAACTAGTGATATAGATATTCTAGACGATGGATACAGATGGAGGAAATATGGGCAGAAAGTGGTCAAGGGAAACCCAAATCCTAGGTAACCCTTATTTTTCATTTACTCTCAATACTTTGTCAAACTCCTGGAAAAGAAGTGTTTTGCATTCAAAGTTCTATTGCTGGAATCCCTAGCTCTAAGCAGCACTTGCAACCTCAAAGTCTTGGTCTTGCTTTGCTTAGCATTAGATATCATCTACTTGGCCTTTAATTACTTTTGGAGTGTTTCAAATCTTCTGATCTACTTTTGTATGAATGGTAGGAGCTACTACAAGTGCACACACCCAGACTGTCCGGTGAGAAAGCATGTTGAGCGAGCCTCTCATGATCTAAGGGCAGTGATCACAACCTATGAGGGAAAGCACAACCATGATGTTCCCGCAGCCCGTGGCAGTGGCAGCCACTCTAATAGGCCTTTGCCAAGCAACAGCAACAACAATAACAACATTGAAGCCACCGCAGCATTTAGGCCGAGACTTCCAACATCCGAGGGGCAAGCACCCTTCACCCTGGAGATGTTGCAGAGCCCGGGGAGTCTCGGATTCTCGGGATATGAAAATGCAATCGATTCGTACATGAACCAGTCTCAAGACACAGACAATGTGTATTCAAGAGCCAAAGAAGAACCAAGGGATGACCAGTTCTTCGAATCATTGCTTGCATAGTTGTGCAAGGGTTGGACTTTGAAGGAGTAGGATCAAAACAATAAAAATGAAGCACAGGTTCCTTAATTGATTGCAATTTTTTTGTTTGTTTGTTTGTTTTTGTTGGTGTATATTCCCACAGGGATATTGGTTTTGTACATCCAAAAAATGTATGTTATATAGACAAGATTCCCAACTCTATTCTTTGATTGTTTGGAGGGGCCTCTGTTGGCTAGAAAACTTGATAGCCTGAAAAATCACTTTTTGTATCTCTTCTCATTCATTCCTAGTAAAGCAAAGAAAGTTGGAGTTCATGTTGCTGAGGCCATGGATGAATCAAACGTGGCTGTTGTTTTATTGTTTGTTTACCCCTGAAAAAAATAAAAAAACCTTATAAAACTGTTGGGAGGCCATGGATGTTTGATATTTTAGAGGTTGGATTTGTCATTGTACTTGGGATCTGAATGGTCAAAGATGTGCAGCTAACCAGTAGTGCTCTGCTGGCAAATTGGTTGGTTTTGGTGGCTTTAGGGGCGGCGGGATGGACCTTTGGGGTTGGTGGGCCATCTTTATCCTTTGTTGGTGAAATTACTGTACTAACCTTCGTCTGCATTCACAGTACAGGCAATTGATGATTCGTAGTTCAAATAATAATGATAAGAATGAGACGTTTACTTGTTGGTCAAGCTGCATATTCTTTTTCTCCAAAAAAACCACCCACCCACAGCCACAGGAATGTATTTATTGAAAATAAATTTATAAATTAATATTATTTAATATGTTTTATTATATTATAAAATAGATTAATATATAAATTTATTTTTATAAAATCTGTTATGATGGAACATATTTCTTACACGTTATTTGTTCTTTTATGTCCTCTATTGAGTTCTCTTTTGGGAAGTTTAGCTCCAAAATATACATTTATATGACTTCATCTTCTACTCCTACTTAGGGCTGTATGTGGATGATAAGATGATCTCAAATTATTTGAGTTATTTTATAAATAATAATATTTTATAAATTTTATTAAAATATATTAAAATATAAATAAATTAAAATATGTATTTAGATATATAAAAAATAGATTGATATGAGTTTAGTTTTTAAATAATGTTAAATATAACTCTGACCTATGCAAGCTTATCCTTTTAAAAAGAATAAAGTTTTTCATTATAAATTAATTTATTTTATGAATTTTATGTTTATTATTTTTCTAAAAACTAAATACGTAATACTTGCATATTTTATAACTGTAAATATTTGATGAGTTAAACTTGCTTTGGCAACCAAACACAGCCTAATTCTCATTTCACCGTCCGAACTTATTCCCAAATCCCACCCTCTAAGTTTTAGAGTTTTACAATATATAAATACAGTCACGTATTAATCTATATATCAATATTGATCTATTCATATTTAAAATTTAAATTAATACTATTTTTAATAAAATTTATTTTTTAATCAATTATATTATATTGATATACAAATTAATACATAATTATATTTATAATTATATTTTTTCAAGTGCTAATCACTTTAGCTTGTGCTTGGTAATCATATTCTTTTTGTCCTTTACCTGCCGATGCCTTCATGCCAACGTGCCCACTTCTTTCGAACTAATCCTGCCCGTTCGATTCGCTTACTTCGTCACGGTCAAATGTGGATCATGCGACTTTGGCGACTTCGGCGACTTCGGCGACTTCGGCGACTTCTGGTTCAAACTCCGACGAAGCAGAACCACGGCGGCGGCTCATGTTCGTCCACCTGCCTACGTCCGGTGCCCAAGTGTTATCTGTGGAAGACGGCGTCGGATTAGCTTACTCCTCCATCTTCTAAGATTTCATCTTTGATGGTTTTCTCTCCCATTTCAAAGCTTTCTGCGCTGGAACCCTATCCACGGAGTCTGTTATTAGAGTTTGTTAGCTTGAATGTAGTTGCATTCGAGATGTTGCTCAATCAAATCCTTTTGTTGCAAATGCAGGTCTCTGCTACAACACTCAAATGCTATTACATGAGTACAGAGCATCATCTCCTCAACTCAGCCATTAAATTCAGCTTACTTCAATTCTGGCTATTGGATAAAAATTGAAATCCATTCATAGCCTTGTTTTGTTTGAAGAATTTGAATTTAGATACACTGGAATATGCATGGAGATAGGGAACCATGTATGCGCTCCGTTGTCATGAGAAAGCAAGTTGCAGATCCATTTTCAGTAATTAAAATTATAAACGAGCAGAATTTTACTCTAGTCTGCAGAAAGGTCTTCAAATTTCCAGGTTTCTATTTTCAAATGAAGAATTGAAGTTGGAAACAATATGGTGACTTCAGGAGGTTCATTGTGTCTTTGGAGCTGGACAAAGAAAGCTTTTTTTTTTTTTCCATCTCTCTACTCCCTAATTTTAGACAATATGAATACATAATCTGAGAATTCTACAGGATCTTTGAATGTTATGAGATTTCTCTGGTAAACGAAAATATCTACCTATTCCGGGAAGCTTATCTGGTGAGAGTCAGAGGAAGTGAAGAGAATGCTCAGATTGATGGATTGGAGGGCTGCAGAAGCAGTGGACGTATAAAAGGGGTTTAAGTGGGACTAGCTGAAGAGAATGCGGAGAACATTATGAGTGCAATTGCAGTTGATGAGGTGAAAATCGGGTGTGACTGTCGTTTCTTTCCTGGTTTTTATCTTCTCATGAACCCTGGCGTTACTAAAAACCAAATTCCTAAGGAGTATGTTCATGAAGGATTATTAGGCAGGTCTGTTATGGGAAAAACAGCTTTTACCATGGTTGATGCAAAAGATGGTTACCTGGATTATAATTAGTTGATAAAAGAAAA
The DNA here is from genome assembly GCF_018687715.1 of Carya illinoinensis. Lineage (NCBI taxonomy): Eukaryota > Viridiplantae > Streptophyta > Magnoliopsida > Fagales > Juglandaceae > Carya > Carya illinoinensis. The sequence continues at coordinate 8,234,619 of NC_056765.1, forward strand.
ATGTGAAATTAATGATTTAATTGGTATTTTAACATTGTCTATAGACAGTTACGATGGTCTTCTCTCTCTCTCTCTCTCTCTCTCTCTCTCTCTCTCTCTATTTTTCTTTTTATTTTGTTGTTGTCATCTTTTCTATATTTAGCTATAGCAAGGACATAACTAAATCCGTGGCCTAAAAAAGGAAAAGAAAGTTAGGAAAATGCCTAAACGATTGAGCAGTTGCTCAATGACAAACCATCCCCCCATATACCTGCACCACACCGCATGCATGCAGTCTGGACACTTGAATCGTGGATAAACAGACATCCCCGAATCTCTTTGGTCAAAGGTCCCAACGTACGAAGAGGAACCAGTAACGCTTTTTCCCATTTGTTGTTGCTGCTCTCTCTCTCTCTCTCTCTCTCTCTCTCTCTCTCTCTCGTCCATCCGTCTCTCACCTCTCCCACATGCATGGGTTCCCTGCACTGCTCCTATTCTTTCTTTTCCTCTTTGTTTCTCTCTTTCCCTCCCTAAAGATTTAGCCTTCCAACATTAACAAAACGCTTGATCTCTGATCCATTCTTTTTGTTCTATTTTCTATGAATAAAACGTTATCACATGCTGCTTCACCCCTTCAAATGGGCACAGACAAGCTGGTTCATGCAGAGGCAATTAGGGTGGGGGGGCAAGGGAAAGTAGGTGTCCCCTACATATGCAATACAATGGGTCAGATAAACTCAAGGGGTCTATGGTATGGAGACAACCCTCTTGATTTCCATGTCCCTCTCTTGCTTTTGCAGCTCTCCCTCATCTCCATCTTCTACCGAACACTTTACTTCCTTCTCAAGCCCTTTGGCCAACCCTCTATTGTTTCTCAGATTATTGTAAGCTTCACTTCTTGTTAAGATTAATATCTTTTTTTAATATATTTAATTTTCTTAATTAAGGCATGCATTGTACATACAATTTGTTGTGATGATCGTGGATGCCCCAAAGAATTTATCATTAGTGAAACTGCAGGGAAAAAAAGTTGTATTATTTGTTAATAAATGGTTAAAAACTTAAAACAATGGAAGGACCTGACTTTTGCTGACTGCTTCTATTTTGGAGCTGTTAGCTCTAAGTTCTAACCCGCATGCTAAATGATATTATGAGAGCGAAACCAATATTTATGAGTAATGAGCTTGTTTTGAAATTGTGTATCTATGAAAACAGAATTAGTATATTGCAAATTCTGAAATGTACTTGGCATTTCTTATTTGTATTGAAATTGCACTTTGTCTTTTTTTACATTAGGGAAAGAAAAATCTGTTAGAAAACTAATTACTTTATTGGAAGGAATGGTCGACCAGTATAATGGAGGAATGGCTTCAAGACATATTATAAGCAAAGGTTTAAACCAAGAATTATGTTGTAGGTTGCCTTTAATTTCATTTTCTTCCTAAGCCTAAGAAGTACATTATTGATCATAAAGAAAAGCTCCTCCATGACATTCATAATGTACCCCTAGCTTTAAGCTACTTGAGAAATCCATTAATTGAGTTGTCATCGAATCCAGTCGCTGGCAACACACGACTATCTAGAAAGTTTAATTAAATGGTTGCTTATATTTGAGGATGTGCTGTAATAGTTCTAATGTTATTGATTCTATACATATTCTGATCTTGCCTATATGTTTAATCATTGATGTTCATCAGAGTGGTGTCATATTAGGTCCTTCAGTTCTTGGGCGCAGTGCAGAATTTGCAGCCAACGTTTTCCCAACTAAAGGGAACACTTTACTTGAGACCTTTGCAATTTTTGGTTTCATGCTTTTTATCTTCCTAATTGGAGTGAAGATGGACCCAACTATCATTTTAAAATCAGGTAAAAGGGCAGTGGCAATAGGACTTTTAGGCTTCTTCGTTTCCTACGCATTGGCTGGACTTCTTGCCTTTGTCCTCCAAAAATCTCTATCACTGGATCATGATCTTTCCACCGTGCTTCCGCTTCTGGTAGTACTCCAGTCTCTGACTGCCTTCCCTGTTATTGCTTGCTTTCTTGCTGAGCTCAAGCTCCTCAATTCAGAGATTGGAAACTTGGCAGCATCTTCTTCAATAGTATGCGATATATGCTACTGGTTTGTTATGGCAGTGAGATTTGCGACAAGAACTACAGAGAAGTCTCTGGCAATATCAATTGGGACCATTTTCTCTGCTGTACTCTTTATAATTTTCCTTGTGTTTGGAGTTCGACCAGGAGTTATGTGGGCTATTCGACATACCCCTGAAGGAAAACCTGTAAAAGAAATATACTTTTTTGCAGTTATTGTAGGTGTTATGGTCTGTGGATTTATGGGTGAAGTTATTGGCCTAAGTTCTTTTGTGACATCTTTCCTTTTGGGCTTGGTCATACCAGATGGTCCACCCTTAGGTGCCGCATTAGTAGAGAGGCTTGATTGCTTTGTTTCATCATTGCTCATGCCTATCTTTTTCACCACATGTGGACTAAGGATGGATGTTTTTGCCATAAAACAGTTGAAGAATGTGGGTGTGATTCAGTCACTCGTTCTTGTTTCTTTTTTTGGGAAGACAGTAGGGACAATGGTGCCTCCTATCTTCTGCAGGATGCCAATCCGAGATGCCCTCTCTTTTGGTCTTATCATGAACTCCAAAGGCATTGTTGAACTTGCTGTGTTGATTGGCTGGAAGCTAGACAATGTAAGCCATCATATTCCCTATCACTTGATACCTCAAATGCATGGTCTTATGGCATACTGAACTTCTGTTTATACTTGTATTTATGTTTGGCACCACACATGTTTGATATCTTCCCCTTCTATTTTCACAAAATTAAGCATGTAAAGTCATATATGGCATTTTCATGAACAAGTTACCGATGAGAAAATAAACACATGAGAAGGAATCTAGACTAGTGCTCCAAGCTAGAAGACTATTCCTTTGATATGCTTAACTATACTACTGTGCAGGTCATCAACGAAGAATGCTTCGCCATTATGATTATCTCTGTGGTGATTGTGACAGGAGTTATCTCACCCCTTGTGAAAGCCCTGTATGATCCTTCAAGGAGATTCATTGCTTACAGAAGGAGAACTATTTTGCACCATAGGCGCAATGAGGAACTGCAGATCCTTGCTTGCATTCACAAGCAGGACAATGTCCCAGCAATTTTCAACCTTCTTTCTGCCTCTAACCCCACCAAAGAGAGCCCCATTAATTTAGTTGTACTCCACCTAGTCAAGCTTGTTGGTCGTGCGTCCTCCCTACTCATCACCCACATGCCTCGTGAGAAGCCTTCTCAACACCCAACTGAATCAGAACGAATCTTCAGTGCATTCGAAAAGTTCGAAAGATATTACTCTGGCCATCTTAGAGTGCACTGTTATAAAGGCATTTCCCCTTATGCAACAATGCACAATGATGTGTGTTCCCTAGCTCTTGAAAAGAGAACAACCTTCATAATCATCCCTTTTCACAAGCAGTGGGTTATTGGGGATAGAGCAGAGTCCTCTTATGCTTTCAGGCACCTGAACAAGAATGTTCTTGATAAGGCTCCTTGCTCTGTTGGAGTGCTCATTGACCGTGGGAACCAGAGGAAACCTTGGTCTGTAGTTGGACCACCAGCATTGTATCGGGTGGCTGTGCTCTTCTTTGGTGGTGCAGATGATCGAGAAGTACTAGCATATGCTGGACGCATGTTGGAGGATTCTAATGTACTAGTCACGCTTCTTCGTTTCTATTCTTCAGCTGAGGTTGTTGGGGGTACATCAAGGAGCAAGATGCTCGATACCGATATCTTGAGTCAATTTAGGCTTAATGCATTTCGTAATGATCGAGTTTCATACCAGGAGGAGATGGTGATGAATGGAAATGGTGTGCTTGTTGTACTGAAGTCAATGGAAAATGCATATGACCTTGTTATGGTTGGGAGACGACATCAGGAGTCACGGTTGATGTCTGACCTTAGGAAACTGAACGAGCATGGAGAGTTGGGAGCAGTAGGAGAGATACTTGCAGCCACAGATTTTAGAGGTGCGGCTTCAATTTTAGTGGTGCAACAGCAGACCAAACTCTGGGGATTGCATGACCCAGAGGAGTCAACGCGATTGAGAAGAGTAAACATATAGGTTTTTTTTTTTTTTTTTTGGGTCTTATTTTTATATTTTTTAGGATTTTGAATATATTGATTAATTGCCTGTAGACTTACTGCATTTTCTTCATGACATAGAGATATGTATATTTAAAACGGGATAAGTAATGAGAAGCTGATGTCATATTGCATGTCTTAAGACTCTTTTCCTACTTCAAAACATTCGAAAGATTTGGACTCGTTATGCTATTGTCAGTATATTTGTATTAACTCAGGAAGTAGTTTCTGTTAGAAAAAATAAAAAAATAAACAGAGATTTAAGAATAGATGATCGCGGGTTGCGAGATCTTGTGAATTTAGACATTTTGCTGACGTGGTGTGCCATTCAATTCTCTCTCGAGGTTTGAGTCGCTCCTAGGTTTTTTGCATGGTTAACCCCGTCGTCCTCCTCGGCAGGCATGCCTTCTGGTGGGGCGGTTAGCGTTAAGGAGGCTCTTGGCGTTCAGGTTGGGTAGTTGAGGAATATTGATGGGGCTGGGTTTGCGTGTGGTTATGCAGATGTCATGGCTAATAGACCCCAAGTTTTGCCAGAGGTTGATATCCCATTTCATGAACCGTGATTCAGCAAAGGAGAGATGTTTTTTGTGTTTTCGCAATCAGAGATTATTAAATAGGCAAAACCGTTCATTTATGCGGTGGTTCTGAAATTTCTGCACCGTAGACCATCATTAGATCATATACGTGGGTTTATCAAAAACAGATGGGGGCTTAAATCATTGCAGGTGGTGGGACAATTGCGAAACGCTCGTAATGTGTTGATCAAGCTTACCAACGAGGAGGACTTTGTAACTGTTATGGCTCGTGGTAATGCAGACGTGATTGTGATCCCATATAAAATCTTTCACCAGACTCCAGACTTTGATGAAGACGCTGAATCACCACTAGTCCCTGTTTGGATCTTTCTTCCAGGCCTCATTCTAAATTATTTCCATGTTTCTATGTTAAAAAGCATTGGTGGTGGGTTTGTCATTTTTTGAAGCGTGATAACGCTATCACGTGTGTGTCGAGATCGGAGGCTGCAAGGATATGCATAGAGATGGATGTGTCTTGACCTTTGAAGCATTATTTTTGGCTAGGCCCGCCAGGACTTGCATCTAGTCATTATCAAGAAGTGATCTACAAATCAGTCCCGACGTTTTGTGGATGGTGCCATAAACAAGGACATATGGAAAAACAATGTAATGCTAAACAAAAAATAGAGAAGAAGTGGAAGAAAAAGATGCCTGATGCCGAAGCTAGAAATGTTGGGAAAACAAAATTGGAAAGTTGTGGAAGGAAAGAAGTTGTGGAAACAAATGTACCTAGGGATGAAAAAAAAAAATAATCAGGCCAGACGGACAGAAAATATGGATTGGATTCAAGAGAGAAAAATAGAGCAAGAACAATGTGGTGTGAAAATTTTGGATGTATCTGCTAGTGGAGATGTAGTCACCCAAAGCCAATTTAATTTAGATGATACACAATTGCAGTTATTGGACAGACAAGAGTCTGGTGTATAAGAAGGTATGAAAGGTGTAGGTAGGCAAGAACAATCGATGCTGGCGATGTCACCAATTCCTAGTAGTTGGTTTGAACAGTTTGAAAAAATGATAGGAAAGGAATTGATGAATGAAGTTAGAAGGTATCTCTTATTCGAGAAGTGATTTGAGAATTATTGATGAAGCATTGGAATATGAACTTTGTCGAAATTTGAAAAGGCTGTGGATGCGGATGATGATCATGTGGGGTCGAGATTGTGGGGTAGTTTTTTGCCAAAAAGGGAGGAGGAAGACGAGTTAGAAGAACTAGCCGCTAAATGCTACAACTCGGATAGTGAAATTGAAGTTCCACTTAAATAGTTGAGGGGTGGAAAAAAGAAGAAAGCTATGGTTGTTCTAGAGTGGACAACACGGTCTAATAAACATTATTGATTTGATGAATATTCTAATTTGGAATATTAGAGGCATTTGTTCATCGAAGGTTAGCTTACAACGTATTCTAAATAAACACCGTCCATCAGTGGTAGCATTGTTAGAACCTTCTCTCGTTTAATAAGTGCTCCCGTTGGGCACGATGGTCATATCTTCATAATTTGTGTCATAATGTTGAGCTTGGAGCCAAAGCTTGGTTGTTTTGGGTAGAGCAGATTGAATTTCAACTTTATTTGGTCATGAAGCAAGCATTATCGGGTTGGTTCTCTTTGGGAAATTATCGAGTTTTGGCTACTTTTGTGTATGCGAGTTGTTTTCAACAACAATGTCGTTTTTTATGGCAATATCTTGGTGATATTAATGTGGATGGTATGCCTTGGTTTTTCGGTGACGACTTTAATATTGTCCATTCGGAAGGGGAAAAAATTGGTGGCATTTTCCGCTCTTCTCGTGCTCGACTTGAATTCAATAATTGTATTCAATAATGTAGTTTATTAGATATTTCATCTTCTAGTAACCGATTTTCTTGATGTAACAGGAGGTAAAGGGGTAGACGAATTTGGGCTCGGCTAGATAGAGTGTTGGTGAACTTTGATTTTTTTTATCAACTTTCCCTCATGGTAGAATGGAGTATTTATCTCACACATATTCAAATCACAGTCCAATGATCACAAAGTTGGTTCAAGAGGGTAGGGTTGGTCCAAAGCCCTTTCGTTTCCAATGTATGTGGTGCTATCATGAGGATTTTTTTTCAATCATTCAGGAATGATGAAATCAGGAAGTGCAAGGGTGTCCTATGGTGCAAGTTAGCGTGAAGCTAAAAAAATTAAAACCAGTATTGAGAAAATAGAACTTAGAGGTTTTCGGTAGGGTGGATTTTGAACTCAACGTGATTGAAGAAGAGTTATTAGGTCTGGAATAGTCTATTGTTAATGCGTATTCCCAGGAGATGGAAGGAGAATTATTGAGATGTAAGCAAAAACACATGCAGTTCATGCTTAGAGAGGAGATCATGAGATGCCAAAAATCCCTGCATCAAGTGGATTTTAGAAGGAGACGATAATACAACATTTTTTCACGCCTCACTGAGATGCAAAAAGAAATTCAAAGTGTTGGATTGTATGACACTTACAGATGGTAGGGTAATTGAATCGGGTGATGCATTGCTGAATGAGGCTGTTGAATTCTTCAAAGCTCAACTGACGACGTCGCCTGTGAACGTGGAAGACGCTAGTATGAATCTATTGATCCTTGTTATTTCTGATGCAGATAATTTGTCTTTGTGCCAAGGTCCAGTACTTTCGGAAGTTAAGGAGGCATTGTGGTCAATTCTGTAGGACCGTAGCCTAGGTCCCGATGGTTTTTCGACAAGTTTTTTCCATCATGCTTGGGATATTGTCAAAGATAATTTATTTTGGATGGTTGTGGAATTTTTTGAAGGGAAGCCTGTAAGACCCAAGCCCCTGCACAACCCAAACTAGTTTCAGTCTACGTTATAGAGCCAGAACGACATCGTAGTGGTAAGTTTTTTTTTCCCTTTTCAGTTTCATCCTTTCCCGATTGTTTCTCCCTGTTTTCACGTTCAATTCCCCTATTTTTCTCCTTCAAATCCTTTCTCCTCTCTCTCTTTTCTTTCAGTTATCTCTCACTAGTTTTTTGCTCTCAACTTCTTAGCAAAACCGTGCTCATCTCCCTCTTGAACAACCTCTCTTTCGGTGACCTTTAGGTGCTACGATTTTGCAGTTTCTCAGACCTGTTTTTGTGCTTAAAGCCACCCCCAAGCTGGTATTTCTTTTTCCCTTAAGACCTCTCCTCTCTCTCGCTTTCTTTGTTTTTTTTTTTTTGGGTATTTGTTTACTGTTTTTTTTTTCTTCTTCTTCTTCTTTTCTTTTCTTTCTTTCTTCTTCTCTGGTAGATTTCTTTCAAACTCAAATGTTCCCTCTTTTACTCATTTTCTATTTTTCTTTTCTTTTCCTTGTTTTTTTTTTGCAAAGTTATATATATATATATATGTTTTCTCTTTTTCTATCACAAACCGTGCTTCTACTTTGTTTTCCTTGGAGTTTTAGTGCTACTTTTTGAGTAGATTTTCAACGGTGTTGTTGGCTTTTGTTTGGGTATAAACAGTAAGTAATATCGATGGGTGCAGAGTAGAATTTAAGAAGATTTGGACATTTTGTTTTGTGAAGTTGTGAATGGAGAAGAGGTTGATGTGGTTATTGTTTATTTAGTTGAGTTTGTGGTTGTTTGAGTTTTGGGTTGCTGTATTGGTGTTGATATTTCTATTATTTGAGTTTGATGTTGGTTGATGGGTGTATAGGTTAGTATTGAAGTGGGTATATGGTAGATTGGGTTGAAATGTGGGCTGTTCAGGGATTATTATGTAGTTGTTTGGTTTGCGTTAATATGCTGATATTTAATGTGGAATTATGGATTTTAATTAATTAGATCGAAGTGGCGATTATAGGTATTTAATACTTAGTGTATATTTATTTTTATGAATAGGTGACGAGGCTAATAAAGGTCGAATTCAAGACATTGATAATACGCTACACGAAGTAGGTAAGCGGAGTTCCTATGCTAGATTTGCATAAAAAGAAAGAAATGAATTGAGGTTAGTTTGTAAAATGGGCATTATTATGTTTTAAAAAAAAAAAAATGAAAACACCTCAATATATGTGTTTTGCATTCACTCATGAAAAATATGTACGAAAAAGAAAAATACTTTTTGACATGAATAGTGTAGACATAAGCAATTTTTGACATGTTTATGAAATATGCAAAAGAGAGAATATGAAAATTGAGTTTTTATTTTATTTTATTTTTATACATGTTTTAAGAAATGTTTTAGATATGTTATTGATCATTAGAAAATGATATGAATGTATTCAGCACATGGTTTACTATGATATGAATATGAAAAACTTTTGGCATACTTATCTGTTATTCTGATTTTGAATATGGTTCTGATATGATGATATTGGTTTACGTGATATGGTTTGTACCAACATGATATGATATAAGTGCAACCACTTTGGAAACAAATTGGTCTTTTATGTGTTCTTTCCTGTGTGCACACTCGGGACTCCGAGATTGAAAAAGGAAAAGTTTCACAATATGATACTGCCTGGTTTGGCCACTGGAGATAGCACAACCCTACTACGGGGGTTCAACATGGTATATAATATGATATATATGCTGCGATATGATATGATAAGATGAGAATATTCGGTTATGTTATGCCAAAGTGATTTTTGAATATGAACAATTGTTTTATTCTGAATATGAAAAGATTGAAATGTCGTTTTATTTTCCCTAATAATATGTTTTCAAATCTACATATGAAAATGAAATGTTTTCGTTTCCTGCATATGAAACTCTATGAAAATGCTTATGTTGTACACACTAGTATATGTGCTTCGCTTATTGAGTTGTTGATAATTTATCTCCTTATCTCCCAATTTTTTTTTTCAGATGAGATGGAGGGTACACCTGAGGATCAAGAATAGAAATTTGTGAGTGTGGATGTGGAAGGTTAAGATGATGGAAATAGTGTTGAATTCTTTAGGGCACTGTTAATAGAAGGACTTTCTGTTGTTCTTTAGATTTGTTATTGTTTCTGGACTTAGTAAGACTTATGGGTTCTTTTTTTTTTTCTCAGTTATTTTGTTGGGACAAATGAGAAATTGCGGACCCTTTGATTTATGTTATTCATGGAAATGACTATATGGACATCTTTAAGCGTTAGTTGTAGAAAATATGATATTGCTTATTTTTTTGAAGTCTTTAAGGATTTTAGATTTGATGAGAGGCAAGTTTACAAGTGACGGGTAATAATTCTCCAACCCCTATGAGACGAGGGTGTTACAAAGCCGTTGTTTACTTTCTTTAGTGCTTTGAATATTGTGTTATTGCCAAAAGTTGAAGAACCGAGAAGCTTCTCACAATTCCGACCAATAAGTCTATATTCAATAGTTTACAAGATTTTTTCTATTAGGTTTATAATTTCCTTGATGTATTATTTTTTTGGCTCTTTGGAATTTTTTTGGCACATGAGGTTGATATGCTTCAGGTGTGGATGATTGTTTTTCACAGTATTCCTCCTCCACAAGTGAGGGTTTTTAATAAAATCGAGAGGGGTTACTCTTGGACATGTGACCTTTACTCTTAAAAAAAAAAGTAAAAAGAATAGATGATAGTAAGCGATTGTTAATCTATTTCTTAAACAAATATTGCTTCCCACTTATGAAAATGAGTTCTACAAAAGAGAATCTAGCAATTTTGTCCTCAGAATACAATACTATTTATATAGTATGCAGATTGTAAATTCTGAATATTAAACTTAGAATTTCAAAAAGATATAATAGCAGAATAGTTATATTGTTTCATTTAAATTTTAAATAAAACGGTTTCTATCATAAAAGTATGAAAATAACTATCATTGATAGTTAATGAAAACTGTTAGGAAATGAAAAAACATATCATTTCATTTGAATTAAAAAAAAATATTATAAAAAATTGCATGCGTGCGGACCGAGACTACCATTGTGTTTCTACCCTTAATTCCAATTTATGTGTTGTGTAACCCATTTAGTTATAAACCACTAAAAGTTTGCTTGTTTTTCTAATATGGGACTAACAAAAAATCACATTGGAGGAGAACTTCAAAAGAAGTCAAAGTCAAATTGGAGGAAATTTGAAATAATTCAACAGTTTCAAGGTATAACCTCAGTATGATTAATGGCTAGTTAGCTCTACTATGTACTAAGATGATCCACATATATAACAGCATTACAAATTTCACAACATTCGTAGTTGATTTAAATCCAGTTTGGGTGTCTCAATGACTGATTGAATATAATCAATGCATGAGAATATGATTTGATACTTTGACTTAAGTTCTTTGAATTATGGTTGAAATAAGAAAGATATCTGAATGTGTATGTGTATGTGCAAGGCTCCTGCTTCTGGCTAGTGGCAGTTTACACAAAGTGATGTTGGTACGTGGAAATGAATACGAAATTCTCATTTCTCATGAACATTTTTCCATTGCTAATTTCCCATTTAACTCATTTATATATATAGTGTGATGTGAGGATGATTAGGAAAATGCCAAAGTAAAAAACATGAGTTGAGAAAACAAAAAATAAAAAATAAAAGATCACTAATAATTTTGAATAAAAAATAATTCAATATATTGTTTTCCTTTAGTAATTATATATAATTTTTAAACAAATTTTCGAGTGTTGGGGAAGTTTTGCTTATTTGCATGGCCAGCTGAAGCGTTGTCCCTGGTCACAGTAATTTGTCTGGGTTGACCTACAAACTCTCCCCCTCTCCCGTCTATCCTCACATCTCTCTCTCTCTCTCTCTCTCTCTCTCTCTCTCTCTCTCTCTCTAAATATATGTCTTTCATTAGGGACCCTTTTATTTTTTTTTCCCCTTAATTTTTAAGTAAGCGAGATGATCTTCATCTTCTTCTTTCTCTTGTATTCTCTTTAGACCCCTTCAACATTAATACATATATATATATATATATATATATGGCATCAATCAACAAAGAAGCTAGTATGACTGTTGGGGCAGTCACTGGACCATTTTCTAAAGAAGGCATGGTATGCCAATACCCACCCATGATGATCCCCTCCAACGTCGGCGTACGGTTTGGAAATAATCCTTTTGACAGCATATTTCCTACTTTTCTAGCCCAGATTGTTTTTATTTTCTGGTTTACCAGAATCGTTTACACCTTTCTGAAACCTTTGAGACAAAGTATTCTCTCTGCACAAGTTGTGGTAATTTAAGTTTCCTCTGGCTCTAACATGAATTGGTTACCTAGCTAGCTAGGCATGCATACATTAAATTTTAAATTTCAAGTTTCAAATATGGCTCTATATATTTCGATTGATTAAAACATTTGTTTATGATGATCAGTTTTTAATTTGTGACTACACATAATTAAATTCTACCAGGCTGGTATAATCATGGGTCCAACAATTCTTGGGCGTTGCACCAGCCAACACCCTATGCAGAAGCTGTTTCCAATGACAGGCAAAGTGGTACTTCAAACTGCTGCAAACGTTGGCTTTAATCTTCATCTCTTTCTATTAGGAATAAGGATGGATGCTAGCATGTTGAAAAAGGTAGGTGGTTCTGCTGCTCTTATTGGCACCATGGGTTATGCGATGCCTTTTACATTCGCTGGACTCACCTATTACACTGTCAGCCATGTCATGACCTTAGACCGCACCATTACAACTTCCATTCCTTTTATCATTGCTATTGGTTCCATTTCCACCTTTCCCGTCATCACCAGCCACCTTGCTGATCTCCAAATCCTCAACTCTGAGCTTGGAAGATTAGCAACTTATATCTCCATAATCGGTGATCTTTGGAGCTTTGGCACAATTCTAACCACGACAGCATTGGGTTTAATTGAGCATGGCTCGAAATGGATGTCATTCTGGGCTCTGTTTTGGATCACCATCTTCGTGACCACTATCATATTCATTTTCCGGCCATTCATTATATGGTTAACCAAAAGCAACTCACAAGAAGAAACCATGCGGGAAACACACTTCATTATCGTTCTTGTGATTGTGATGGCGTGCGGATTTTCTGCTGAAGTTATTGGTCTGCACGCTGCCTTTGGGTCTTTTCTGTTGGGAGTTGCTTTGCCAGACGGGCCGCCACTCGGTTCAGCATTAGTTCAGAAGCTTGATACCATAGCAACTGGGTTGCTGCTTCCAGTTTTCATTGCGATAAGCGGTTTGCAGACGGACTTGTTGTCGGCAGCAGGAGGGCACTCTTCAGCAATCACGGAGTTATTCATCGTTTTGGGCTATATAGGGAAGTTCATGGGTACACTTTTGCCTGCGCTTTTCTGCGGTTTGCCCTACTGGGAGGCCGTAACTCTCGCGTTAATCATGTGTTGCAAAGGCGTCATAGAGGTTGCTGCATACATTATGTGGAAGGATGCCGGTGTAACTTCTCTCTCTCTCTCTGAACTTGAGCATCTATTACATTCCATGCAGTCAAAATATGCAAATACAAAATTATAAAAATATAAACAATAGAGAAATGGAAGAAAAAAAAAGTTTGAATAATATTGTAAATGCATAAAGAGTGTAAGAATAGTACATATTTGCATAATACAGTCACGTAGAAGTTTCACAAAAATAAACTCATAATTTGACATGGCTTCATATAGTATGTTAAATCTACTTCACAGTAAAAGTAATTTTATAATATAAAGTACTATATCAAACCACGTCAGTTTGTGAGATTATTTTTGTAAGATTTTTTTGTGGCTAGATAAAACATTTATCATTTGGTGTCCTTATATGAATGTGATTTACTATTATGTCACTAATTATGAATTGTTATTATCTGACTTGCTAGTTATTTGAGGACTAGGTTAATTTGATTCAAAATGAAAGTGGCATACAAGAAAACCTGCCATCTATGGCCGGCCAGTTATTTGACAAAATGACCATAAGCGATGAGGTGCAGAGTAATTGACTAAATGTAGAATCTCTCTAGAAGAGATTACTCAATGTTATAATTTTGTTCTCCAAAACTTTCTTTGAAAAATTTGATAATAATTTGTATCGTGTCACGATCAACTTATGTCCTTCTACTTCAACACGTACACAGCTTATATATAAATATATAGTTCATGGCTTCTCTTTTTACTCAAAGCAAGGCTTGGGAACTTTTTCATGATGATCACTAATACAGAAATATATAGTTTCATTTAATAAATTCAATTTTAAGTAAAGTTAATACTATATACTTTCTAATTAGATGATAATATTCATGTTCATCATGCGCAGATCATAGACGACCAAGTCTTTGCCCTTTTGTTAGTGACGATGTTGATTGTATCTGGGGTAGCCAGGCCCATGGTAGCTCACCTTTATGACCCAGCGAAGAGGTATATGGCCTACGGGAGAAGGACCATGCTTGAATCTCATAACAGCATTCAGCTTCGAATTCTGATCTGTGTCCACCAGGAAGACAATGTTCCTACCATTTTAAGTCTTCTTGATGCCTCGAATTCCACCAGATTAACCCCAATCTCCATCTTTGTCCTACACCTCATGGAGCTAACCGGCAGCGCCGCTGCCGTACTTGTCCCCCATCTCCGTACTCAAAGCCAATCCACTCCTAACGCAACTGGTGCAGAACATACTGTTTCTGCTTTCCGACAGTTTGAGCAGCAGCATCAAGGGAATGTAGCAGTGCAGCATTTCACTGCAATTGCGCCATATGCAAGCATGCACAATGACATTTGCAGCATTGCACAAGACAAGAGAACCACAATTGTGATTCTCCCCTTTCACAAGCGTTGGGCAATTGATGGAAGAGTGGGATTGTCCAACCCTTCCATCAGGACCGTCAATATTAAAGTCATCAAGAAGGCACCATGCTCAGTCGGAGTCCTAATCGACCGGGGACAAATCGGCGGTAAGTGGTCTTCTTTAACATCCAGGTCGTCGTATCGTGTTGGTTTGCTGTTCTTCAGTGGTGCAGATGATTTGGAGGCTTTTGCCTATGGCAGACGCATGGCGCAGCATCCCCACGTCAACCTCACAGTGATTAGATTCTTGCATGAATGTCAAACTCATGAAAAGAAACTTGAAGATGAGTTGATCTGTGAGTACAGGGCAAATGCACTCATGATGGGAAAGAATCGCTATAAAGAGAAGATTGTGGGAGATGGAGTAGAAACTACGCAGGCAATCCATGCAATGGAGGGTGATTTTGATTTAGTAATCGTGGGCAGGTACCATGAACCCAACTCACCGTTTATAAGAGGGCTGAGCACAGAATGGTGTGAATGCCCTGAGCTTGGGCTGATCGGAGACATATTGGCCAGTTCGGATTCTCAGTTTTCAGTTTTGGTAGTGCAGCAACAACCGGATGGAAGTGTGCCGCCAGGGATGCTCTCCACCGTAACCTCTAAAAATAAATCTTTTGGTTCAAAGTTGGCTAGTGAATTTTCTGATGGTGAAGATTTTACACCAGATTACTCTAAACTAGTACTAGAGGTAGGGGAATGAAATATGAAGGACAAACATGTTCTTTGTGTATACGTTCTTTTTTTTTTTTTTTCCCTCAATTTTCCGAACTACACATACAATTTCTTGTTAATATACTAAAGACGTGAATACTTCTTTATCTTTAATTATTAGATCTACAACTTCACCCGTGCTGATTTAGGGCTTGTTGGATATTAGGAATATCTTGTAATAATTTGTAAATAACAGTGAAAGAATTTATGAATATTAATGAAATAGTTTGAGAATATATATATGAGAATAGTTGTATTCCCAATTAACAGATCCTAAATACACATTTTTACTTCTTTTTAGTTTTATAAAGAGATGATTCTTCCGTAAAAGTTTAAATACACAAATCTAGGTTGTGTTTGGGAGCTTACATCATATTATATTATTTCACTACTATTTACAGATAATTTATTACTATTTATAAACTATTTCATTGTTATTCACAAATGATCTGAGATACTCTTAACATCAAAACGTGCACTTAATTTCGCTTGATATGAAACACATACATGAAAATTAGGGAACTGTGCATGGAAAGAGAATAATATCATCAATTGTATGGCTAAGTAGCATTTTCATTGGTAAACTAAGCCGCTCCAACCTTACCAGTGGAACTTACCACTTGATGTGGATATACCACATGTTAAGATATTTAAAAAAGAAAAAGACAAAATGGTAAGAGCCTCTCTCTCTCCATCTGTACCTCCCTCTCTACTTTCTCCAAATCCCTCTCTCCCCAACATATCCTCTCTCCCTCTTTACCTTCCTCTCCCCCTTTCCCAAATAGACAGAGCTCCCTATCTCCTTTCCTCAAAATCGACAAAGCTCCCTCTTTCCCTTCCCCAAATTGACAAAGCATGAAACCCAATTTTTTTCGATTCCTTTACTTGGCTTCCCCCCTATGCGATTCCCATCCCCAAATCAGCTCCTCTTTCTCCAAATCGACACTCTCTTTGATTCTCCTTCCCCAAATCGATCTTGTCCCGAGTTGCAATTGTAATGCCTTAAATCCAAAATCATAAACGGATAAAGTTCCACCTATATTTTAAAAACTCTCTCTCTGTTTACAAATATATATCAAATAAGCAACCTCTAAACTATTCACAACTATAATACAATAATTCTCAAAGGTCCGTTCACAAGTTTGGCTAGATTCATTAAATTCTAAATAATTACAATACAAATACTCCAACAAAAACTATACAATAACTAAAATATGTCTATAAGAGAACTCACTGTACAACCAAAACCATCTTCATGCAACAAAACCATCAATTCCCACAACTCTCAACCTTAAGTGACTAAACCAAGTCCACTTTAGAATATTTGACTCAAAAGCTATCACTTCAAATGAAGGAACTTTCTACAACTCTGAAAAATATGTGAAATGAAGTGGTGAGCTACCATGTGCTTAGTAAGTAGCAATTTAATAAGGGTGTGGAAGTTGGCAATTTTCTTGACTATATAAGAGAGTGAATAAATTCTCAATAAAATAATGTCAACAATAGAATTTTATCTCAACCAATATATTTAGTCAATATCATATTCAAGACCACATGATAATAGCAAAATTAAATCACCAATATATATACCACAAAGATATCATGCCACAAAGACATCACGCCGCGAGGGACGTCATATGTCACAAAGACATACATATACTGGGCTCGAGAACAAATAGTATGCTCACATTTAACTTTCAATTTAATAAGCTACATAGCATTTTTCAAACATTCCAACCATTACAAAATTAGCACAAATCCCATTAGCAGAGCCAAAATGGCATAAGAATGTGTACAAATCTAAAGTTTACACAAGTTTGAAATATAATATCCAAATGCACCATTCCAAACAAAACCAATAGTTCTTTTATTAAAAACCCATTAAAGAGCCACTTTCCTTAATTACTAGTGATAAAAAATAATCCAACGTATTCCTTGACAATAGCCCTATTTCACGTGGACTACTATAGTCTGTCAACTTCTATACTAAAAATGATCTAATATAACTCTAAAATTTCACTCAATCCTTAATAGCATGAGTTTAAACTTGTCCTAAAAGATTATCCTCTAAAATTAATAAACTCCAAATTTCTAGGTTGCAAATACATTGCCAAATATTACGTACACTGGCCTCTATCCCCTTATTATTTTAACATAAATAAGGTCCACACTCAACCATATAATAGTGACATAAACCTGAATTAATTTTAGTTAATACCCACTATTAACACTTGAATAGTAAATTTATCTTCAACACATCTTAACAACATAATCAACTAAGTATATTCTCAACAATTCACAACAACAACTCTTAACAAATTTTATATTCAAAATTTATTAAATATACTATTTATGAGGGATGAGAATTTACCTAATATTGTTGTTTGTGCTGATAAAACAGTAAAGAGTAGTGGCTATGGGAGGAGGTTACACAGAGAGAGAGAGAGAGAGAGAGAGAGAGAGAGAGAGAGAGAGAGAGAGAGAGAGAGAGAGAGTAAATATATATGTATATATACAATGGGGTTAGAGAGAGAGAGAGAGATGAGATGACGGGGGAAGGGGTTGAGAGAAACAATCAGGAAAAAAGAGAGAGAAGGGTGTGAGAGAGTGGGTTTGAGTGGGGGTAGATATATATGTATATATATATGGGTTTGAGCAGGTGTAGATATATATATATATATATATATATATATGGGGGGTTTTTTGTGAGAGAGAGAAAATTAGGTTATGGAGGGAAAAAAGATTGGGGGAATGGGGGGTAGGGTGGCCTTTATGCATAAGCTGGGTTTGTTTCTTTGTTTTTGCTTGAGTTATTACAATTTCCCTTCCCTAAAACACCATGGCCTCTGAAATCCTATAGTCTTAGATGGTGATTCCCTCATCCTCGAGCCTGACCCCCAAATCGCCCCTTTTTGAAACCCGAGAGCCTGATCTGTGATTCGCTTGTCCAACCTTGTCAAGCCCAATCAACCATCCTTAGCTAGTGAAAATCCAACCCAAACCTTTAGAGGCCCCAAAAAATTGTATGTCCTGGTCTTGTCCCCCATTTGTAATTTTCATTTCCTATATGTATATCTATTCGTTGTCTTGCAACTTGTGAGGTTTGTATATTTGTTACATATATGTATATGTACCCTAGAGCCCAACTATGTGTGTATATATATATCTGTTATGAGGTTCTGTCAATGTTTTTTTTCCTCCAACTACCAGTATTGTATTTCACATGTATATATATGATTTGGATGTGAATAGAAATTTGTTTTTTGTTGTAACTTGCTGCCAATTCTGTTCCAGTATATAGTTTTTCTTTTGTTGCCAGTGATTGGATATCATGTTGCAGATTTCTGGAATATTGATGAGGCTAAATTTGGTAGAAAGTAGACTGATAGGATGCATATATGCCCCCGTTCTTTTGTTTTGTGCGTCTGGAGGGACGTGGTTAATGTAGTACTGAAAATCCTATATGAGGTTTCTGGTTGTTGTGATTCACAAAATTTTTGAATCCCACAATGATGTTGAAGTTATTGTTGGTTAGCATCTTTTGAAAAAAGAAAAAAAAAAAAAAACGTGCTAGTTGGCAATATAATTATCAATGAATTGATAACTTTTCCAAGTGTGATGAGTTGAAAGAAAACCACCCATATGGATTATTGTCTATATAGTTTGCTTATTTAATTGTATTATTGTTTTAGTTTGCTTAATAATGGATATGGTTCAGAAATAATTGCAGAGAAAAAGGAGGAGGCAAAGTATGTTTGTGAAGGCAATATCAACCTACTCTCTTTCCATTATCTTGTAAGATATATATATACAATGAAAATGAATTAAATAATAAAAGCATATTATTTGGTGGTAGACACAAATAGCAAAAGGTGGCAGACACAAATAGCTAAAAGTAGATTCCATCGCTTGCTTTCCATCGTATTCCATTATTGGTGGTTGTAACCAATTTCTCAGAGTGAACGTGAGGTGCTGCATGAGTGGTTGCATGTGATAATTCCAATACCCTCCTGCAAGATGGATAGTAAACATTGATTACTCCTATCTTGGACAGGAGTCGAGTAAATGCAGGGGATTGCAACGACTTAGTGAGTAGGTCTACAACTTGAGAATGTGAAGGCACATGAACTGTTCGAACCTGTCCCTCAGTCACTTTGTCTCAGACTAGATGTCAATCTAGTTCAATGTGTTTCGTCTGTTCATGAAAAATGGGATTCGCAGCTATGTGAATGGCTGCTAAATTGTCACAGAATAGTGTGGCAGGTCTAGAAATAGTAACATGCAAATTGGCAAAAATGTAATTTAGCCAAGTCAGCTCGCATGCCACCGATGCCATCGACTTGTACTCAGATTCCACAGAAGATCTAGAGACGGTAGTTTTTTTTTTTTTTTTTTTTTTTTCCATGAAACCAAGGATTTTCCTATGAATACACAGAATCCAGTAGTTGACTGTCTTGTATCTAGGCAATCCACCCAACTTGCATCTGAATAAGCTGTGAGATTTAGTTGTGAATCAACGGGAAAAAATAGTCCCTGACCTGGTGTCCCTTTCAGATATCTTAGAACCTTGAGAATTGCATTGTAGTGAGGAATCCTCAGTGTCTCCATAAACTGACTTAATAGGTGCACACTATGAGTGAGATCTGGTCTTGTGTGCGTGAGATATAGAAGTTTGCTGACAAGTTGACGATACAGTGCAGGATCATTGAAGATGTCACCCTCGTCCCTTCTGAGTTTTAGATTTGGCTCAATGGGCAACAGAGATGGCTTGGAGGCCAGCATACCTGTTTCGGCCAGTATGTCAAGTGCATATTTGCGCTAGCATAGTTGAATTCCTTTCTTTGTATGACCAACGTCCATCCCGATGAAGTATTTAAGACTCCCAAGGTCTTTGATTCTGAATTTAGACTCCAAAAACTGCTTCACCGCGGCATTTGATGATGCATCGGAACTCAATAAGACTATGTCGTCTACATAGACCAATGATGCCATAAATGAGGTGGAGGTTGTTTTGGTGAATAGGCTGTAATCGGCCTTGGATTGTACAAAGCCAAATTCAACAAGAGAGGCAGTAAGCTTCGCATTCCATTGTCATGAAGCTTGTCGTAAACCATAGATACTTTTCTTCAATTGGCAGACTTTGTTTGTCTTGGCAGCAGGATGTCCATGAAGGGGTCGCATGTAGATTTCTTCATCGAGCTCGCCGTAGAGGAAGGCGTTGTTTATGTTGAGTTGGTGGAGTTCCCATCCTTTGATGGCTGTGATGGCAAGGAGACACCGAATGGAGACAATCTTTGCTACTGGCGAGAAAGTATCATGGAAATCGATACCCTAGCGCTGTGTGAAGCCCTTTGCGACCAATCGAGCTTTGGCTCTTTCAATGGTTCCGTCGGCCCGAAACT
This sequence comes from Carya illinoinensis, assembly GCF_018687715.1. Classification (NCBI taxonomy): domain Eukaryota; kingdom Viridiplantae; phylum Streptophyta; class Magnoliopsida; order Fagales; family Juglandaceae; genus Carya; species Carya illinoinensis. The sequence continues at coordinate 8,255,135 of NC_056765.1, forward strand.
TGTATTTGTATATCCATTTGGAGTCAATTGCTTTCTTGCATGAGGTAATTCCACAATGGACCATGTCTCATTGAGCTAAAGAGCAATAATTTCTAGCTTCATTGCCTCGCACTAAACAGGTTCTTTGATGGCTTGGGTATAAGATGTTGGCTCGGTTTGGGAAGAAATAGAGGCAGTAAAAGCTTTGAATTGAGGGGAAAGTAAATGATAAGTGATGACTTGCAAAAATTTCATATTGCAGATTTTACAAGTTCGCTCGAGCGGAGGCTTTTGGCCGCTCGAGCGAAGGCTTTTGGCCGCTCGAGCGAATTCAGGCAGATTCAAACACTCGACTGCTGCTCGACAGGGAGCTCGAGCGGGTTGCTGAAAAACAAAGATCGCTCGAGCAGAGACATTGGCCGCTCGAGCAAAATCAGGTAGAGTCGAATGCTCGATGTGCACTCGATAGGACGCTCGAGCAAAATCAGGCAGAGTCGAACGCTCGACGCGCGCTCGACACCCCGCTCGAGCGAACATCGTATTTTGACAGATTTTAGGTTTTCCACCGTGAGACCATATAAAAGCAATTTTTCACTCTAGAGCCGCGAGTTTTGACTGGAGAACACTTCTTGGGAGAGAAAAACATAGCTAGAGGGATTCAAATCATCTATTTTTGGAGAGGGAATTCCAATTATTGCACGTACGTTGGAATCATATACGAGCACGGACGAGAGAAAAGCGTTGAATCGTTCCCTTGAGCTTTTGACGACGAGTTGAGGCTGCAAGAAGGATTTTTCAGTGTTTATTTTCTTCCCATCTTCTCAGAACAATTATGGTGAATTCGTTTATGTTGAATTCCATTTCTAGCATGAGCTAAATTTTCTTCATTCTAGAAAAACAATATAACCTATTTCTGAACTATGCTTGATTGTCTATGCTAATTTAATGCAATTCTCTCTTTGTTTATCTGATTTATTTTGAATTTATTGCTTCTAATTAACTGGCCATTGATTAGATGATAAGTAATCTTGTGATTTGCTATCGAAAAAGGGAATCATAGGGTAGATCTTGGATATTTCAGCATAGGTAAGTATAGAGATCGAAAGACTTGTATGAACCTACGTAGTAATTAAATCATTGGTCTTATTGTGATGACCCGCTTTTAAGTGTATTTTCGCTGAAATAATTATTTTTATTTTATTTAATATATCAGTTATTTTATTTTAATTTATTTGAGGTTGTGTTTTATTTCTTTTAGTTGTTTTGTGGTTTTAATCTTTTTGGCGGTTTGTCTCGTTTTCCCGGAGTGAGGATTTGGACCTCACCTCTTTTCACATCTTTTTCCTTTTTTCTCTTCTTTTCCTTTTTCCTTCTTTTTCTTTTTTCTTTTTTTCTTTTCTCTTCCTCTCCCGCGTTCGGACCCCCCCCCCCCCCGTGCTCTCTCTCTCTCTCTCCTCCCTCTCCCCTGCGCCGGCTCTCTCTCTCTTCCAGCCCATCGCCGTCCGGCCACCAACCGGACCCCCACCGGTCCCAAAAGTTCCCCCTCCCTCCGGCGCACCACCCCTCCGAAAGCCACCCCCAACCGGCCGGCCATTTGGCCGGAAAAAGCCCAACAAGACCGCACGGATTTCACTCCGATCCACCGCCGTCGCTCCACCTCCGGCCACCATTTCTTCACCACTTCATCACCGACTCCTTGCCGTCCTAACCCACCCATTTCCAGCCTCCAACGACCACCGGAACAGCTCCTACGAGCTTAGTTTCCGTTTTGGGTAATCCGGCCATTTCCGGCCATTCCGCCGCCACCCACGGCCGTTCGTCACTTCCAATAGCTTCACAACCATCCCTAGACCATTCCCTATCAATCTCGTGTCCTAGTTTGTCCCCGTTCAAAAGTGGGTTTTTCAAACCCACGGCCACAGTGAATTTTCACTGTGACGTTGCTGTTTTTCCGCCGTTTGCAACGCCGCTTGTTTTCTAAAATTGCCGTATAGCGCTGTAAGTATTTTTCCAAACCCTACTTTCAGATTTAAATATATATCGCTCATTCAATTTATTTACTGTTGTTGGTTGTTGATTCCGGACTGAGTCCGAGGAGTTTCGGGGGTCGGATGGATGGAGGACGGAGTTGTCTGTTTATTTGTTTTATGTTGTCTGATTATGTTGTATGCATTGATATGGTATTTCATGGGGCATGCACGTGTGTTTGTAGATTTGTGTGAAAAGCCTGTGTATTGGCGTGAGTGGTTTTACGGGTGCGTGTGTATCACGAGCCCAAGCCGGGATGGGTTATTATCTCGGTGGAGCTCCTCTGGTCACTCGGGAGCGGAATAAACTGAGTGATGTCCCCTGAGTTGTCGAGAGAGATGACGGGAGCGGGGCTAGGGGATGCTTGGCTACGAACGCGCCGGGCGCGGAACCGGGCATCGCCCTACTCACCGACTCCGTGGCCCTTCGCTGGCGAGGGCTAGAGGATGCTTGGCTACGCACGCGCGGGGCGCGGAACTGGGCATCGCTCGTTAGGTGTCACATGCGTAGTAGTACTCTACGGTGTGACACTGGAGCCAGGATGTGCGGGTGACTCCTAGGGGAGGTCATGGTGCATACGGTTAAAATTGGATAATGGTTTATGAGGCCAAATGGGACTTTTGGCGTGGGCTAGATGGACTTCTGGCGAGATATTGGGCCGGATGGACTTCCGGCGAGATATTGGGCCAAATGGACTTTTGGCGGCCAAATGTGACTTTTGGCGTGTTTTTCAGAAAGGATATGCTTTTGGGCCAAATGGGTTTTTGGCGTGTGTGGAAAACTTGGGTTTTTATGGGCTTTGTGCATTGGGCATGTTTCATGCATCTTGTTTGAGTTTTATGTGTTTTTATCTGGTAGTGTTTGGGTTTTACTTACCTGCGGTATCATTCGTGGTTCCGTAGCTTTTGGTGCAGAGTTAGAGGACGAAGAGGAGGAGGCTGAGCCCGAGGATGCGGCTCCGCCGGGTTGCTGATGCTATCTTTTATATTTGTTTAAAACTGTATTTGTGTTTGTAATATTTTATTTACGTATGTTTTAAACAGCTTGTATTACGTTAAGAAAAATTCTGGTACTTAGTTTGACTTTCGTTATCCGTTGCGTGTTTCTCTGTACATATCTGTTGCCTTGCACACACTCGGCACCCGTCGATGGGATGGTGACCCGGGTTGTCACCATCTGGACGTCTCAATTTCCCTGTGTTCGGGCGTGGGGATTTTGGGAGCGTCACAGGTGGTATCAGAGCGGTTTGGCTCTGGGTAAAACCACATGTCCCGTAGGTGGTACCAGAATGTTTTTAAAGTTGTGTTTTGAAAATTATGTTAAGTATAGTTGTTTTATTTGTTTTATTTGTGTGAGCTTGTTTGTTTGTTTTATTTATGCAGTTATGTTTTGGCATGCTGGTTTCTTTTGTTTCTTGCTGTGTAGTGCTGTTTTTGTTTTTGTTAGTTTTATGATGGTTTTATTTGTTTTCTTAAAGGAGGGTCAAGAGTAGTGTTTTGACAGGAATATGGGGAGACCAGGGAGACCAAGGAAAAATACTCAGGAACCACAAGAAAATACCTCCAGAGATGACTCCATAGCCGAAGCAATTCGGCAGATGACGGAGTTTATGCAACAGAGTGCGAGGTCCCAACAGGCAGGGCCTTGGCCACCACAAGGACCTTGGCCACCACAAGGGGGTCCTTGGCCACCATCAGGAGGGCCTTGTCCACCATCAGGAGGACCTTATCCACCGTCAGGAGAACCTTGTCCGCAACAAGGAGGGTATTGGCCACAACCAGGAGGTCCTTGGCCATATCAGGGAGGGCCTTGGATGTATCCAGGAGGGTCCAGCAGCATGGTGCAAGCCGGATGCACCTATGAGCGCTTCCTAGCGCATCGGACTCCACACTTCACGGGAGATGAGGATCCAATTCAGGCTGGAAAATGGATCAAAGATTTGGAGAAGACTTTTGAGGTGTGTGGGTGCACTGAGGCACAGCAAGTACTTTACGCCAGCTACCTCTTGCAAGGCACTGCTTCTGATTGGTGGGATACCAAGAGGGTGCTGTTGGAATCTGAATTGGGATCTTTCGCTGCGGTGACCTGGCAGCGTTTCAAGAAAGAGTTCAATGACCGCTTCTTTCCCGCATCGGTAAGGAAGCAAAAGACAAGAGAATTCTCCAATCTGGTCCAAGGGGGCGCGACAGTGGAGCTGTACGCCCGGAGGTTCATAGAACTTGAGCGGTTTGCTCCTCATCTTGTCGCTACTGAGGAGATGCGAGCAGATCGTTTCCAGGAGGGGCTGCGTCATGACATACGCCGTATGGTGGTCAGCCATCGGATAACCACTTTTCAGGAGTTAGTGGATGTGGCCACCCTTATAGAGAGGGAAAATAATCTGAGTTTGGGCTCCCCTTCAGGACAAAAGAGGCGGAGTTTTTCTGGTGAAGGAAGCAGCTCGGGTTCGCCTCAGAAGTTTGTTCAGCGGACTGGAACCCGATCTCAAGCATCCTCCAGTGTTCGCATGGGAGGACGTATGCCTGTTTGTGGAGTTTGTAATAGAGCTCATGAGGGCGAGTGTCGGACGAGTAGCGGGCCCCAGTGTTATCGGTGCGGCCAAGTGGGACATATTGCTCGGGATTGCCCCGTTAGAGCTCAAGGAAGCCGTGGAGGTAGACACGGTGGAAGAACCAACCCGAGACAAGCAGTGCAAGCCCGGGTTTATGCTGTCACACCCGGAGAGGTGGATGATGAGGCACCAGCGACCCATGATGCTGGAGTAATCACAGGTATGGATAAATTTAATTTTAAGTTGGATTTAATTTTTGGTGCATTTGGTTTCTTCGTTGTTTTTTTTTTTGGATTTCATGGGTTGTGTGTTTGGTTCAGGAAGAGTCCGTTTGTATGAGTTTTATGCTTGTACTTTGTTTGATTCCGGTGCTTCTCGATCGTTTGTGTCTTCCACGTTTGCTCGGGTGTGTAATTTGGTCACGGAACCATTGCCGAAAGCTATGGTAGTGGCGCTACCCGATGGCGAGATGGTGTGGTGTTCCAAGGTTGCTTTGGGATGCCCGTTAAATTTTGAGGGAAGATTCTTGGATGCTGATTTGGTGGTGTTCAAGCTGTTGGGTTTTGATATTATCCTCGGAATGGATTGGCTATACCGATATTCTGCGAGTATTAATTGCAGAAGTCGGATAATTAGCTTTCAGCTTCCAGATGGTGATTGTCTGGAATTCGTGGGGAGTAGGTTAAAAGAGAAACCGATAATTATATCGGCGATTCAGGCAAGGCGAGAGATTGCATGGGGAGCAGATGCATTCTTGGTGCAGATGGTGTCCACGCCGTCTGAGAAGAAGTCTTTGGCAGACATTCCAGTTGTGGAAGAGTTCCTCGATGTATTTGTGGATGACTTGCCCGGACTACCCCCTGTTCGGGAGATGGAGTTTGTCATAGATTTGGAACCTGGAGCGGCTCCTGTGCATAAAGCTCCTTATCGCATGGCACCGGCTGAATTGAAAGAGTTGAAGACTCAGTTGCAAGAACTGGTAGAGAAGGGATTTATTCAGCCTAGTACGTCGCCGTGGGGTGCACCAGTTTTGTTTGTTAAGAAGAAAGATGGAACCCTTCGTATGTGCATTGACTATCGGGAATTGAACAAGGTGACCATCAAGAATAAATACCCTCTTCCGCGGATTGATGATTTGTTTGACCAACTTCAAGGAGCAGCCGTATTCTCTAAGATTGATCTGAGGTCGGGATACTACCAGCTGAGAATCAGAGACCAAGATGTGCCTAAAACTGCTTTCAGGTCGAGGTATGGGCATTATGAATTTAAGGTGATGCCGTTTGGGTTAGCTAATGCCCCTGCAGCGTTCATGGATTTGATGAATAGGGTGTTTCAACCTTACCTGGATTCCTTTGTGGTAGTATTTATCGATGATATACTAATTTATTCCCGAGATGTTGAAGAGCATGTGTATCATCTTAGTCTGGTACTTGAGAGATTGAGAGAACACCAGCTGTACGCCAAGCTCAGCAAGTGTGAGTTCTGGTTGGAAGAGGTTAGATTTCTTGGGCATGTAATTTCCCAGGGTGGAGTGGCAGTTGATCCTAGTAAGGTAGAAGCCATTTTGTCATGGCCATGCCCAACTACAGTACGCGAGATCAGGAGTTTCTTGGGACTCGCCGGTTATTACCGAAGGTTTGTAGAGGGTTTTGCTCGCCTATCCGGACCTCTCACAGCTTTGACTCAGAAGAATACAGAATTTGTTTGGTCAGAGAAATGTGAGAGAAGCTTCCAGGAATTGAAAAACAGGTTGACAACGGCACCAGTGTTAGCACTCCCAGAACCGCATAAGCCATTCGTAGTCTTCAGTGATGCGTCTAAGTTCGGTTTGGGTTGTGTCCTTATGCAGGAAGGACGGGTTGTAGCCTATGCATCTCGTCAGCTTAAGGACCATGAGAAGAATTATCCGACGCATGATCTAGAATTGGCTGCGATTGTTTTTGCACTCAAGATCTGGCGGCATTTCTTGTATGGGGAAGCTTGTGAGGTATTTACTGATCATAAGAGCTTGAAGCATTTGTTTTCCCAGAAAAATCTGAATATGAGGCAGAGGCGTTGGCTGGAGCTAATCAGTGACTATCAGTGTGAGATCAAGTACCACCCGGGAAAGGCTAATATAGTTGCTGATGCTTTGAGCCGGAAGTCTCATTTGGAGGATGAAGCCGAACCGTCAGAAATGGATTCGTTACTTTATGGGATGAGAAGACTCCTTGTAGAGAGTTCGCAGCAAGTGGAGATTTTGTCTTCAGTTCTTGACATTCGGGTAATAGATTTTGAAGAATTGAAAGCTCTCCAAAGAAAGGATCCGAAGCTGCTGAACATCAGGAAAAGAGTCCGAAAATCTCGAGGGCCGTTGCACTATAGCATGGATAGTGATGGGATACTTCGGTTTCGAGATCGCAGAGTGGTCCCGAAGGACTCAGACTTCAAAGAACGGATCTTGGCGGAAGCTCATGCGGCCCCGTATTCAGTTCATCCCGGCAGTACAAAGATGTACTGAGACTTGAAGAAAAATTACTGGTGGGATGGAATGAAGAAGGACGTTGCCTTATATGTGGAGAAATGCCACACGTGTCGTCAGGTAAAGGCCGAGCATCAGAGACCTGCAGGCATGCTCCAACCCCTCCCTATTCCTGAGTGGAAGTGGGATGACATCACGATGGACTTCGTAGTGGGTTTGCCAAGAACGCCTAGTGGGAAGAACTCTGTTTGGGTGATCGTGGACCGGTTAACGAAGAGTGCTCATTTTCTGCCTGTTAACAACACCGACTCTTTGGGAAAGTTGACCCGTTTGTATGTCAAGGAGATAGTGCGGCTACATGGCATACCAAAGACTATAGTGTCGGATCGAGACCCGAGGTTCACATCGCAGTTCTGGAAGAGTTTGCAGGCAGCTTTGGGTACCAAGTTGAAGTTCAGCACTGCTTATCACCCGCAGACAGACGGCCAGTCAGAGCGCACCATACAGACCCTGGAAGACATGCTGCGAGCATGTGCCCTGGAATTCCAAGGAAGTTGGGAAAATCACTTGCCGCTCATTGAGTTTGCCTACAATAACAGCTACCATGCGACCATTCAGATGGCTCCCTATGAAGCTCTTTATGGGAGAAAGTGTAGGTCGCCCTTGTGTTGGGATGAAGTTGGGGAGAGTAGGGTAATTGGACCCGAAATAATTCAAGAAATGCAAAGCCAAGTCCGGATCATTAGAGATAAAATGACGGCAGCTCAGAGTCGCCAGAAAAGCTACGCTGATACCAGGAGGAGAGATTTGTCATTTGAAGTTGGTGATTGGGTTTATTTTAAAGTCTCTCCCATGAGAGCTGTTAAGCGTTTTGGTAAGAAAAGGAAACTAGATCCAAGGTACGTCGGCCCTTTTCAGATTCTGGAGAGAGTAGGGTCCGTCGCCTACAGAGTTGCTTTGCCAGATTATTTTGGGGATGTTCATGATGTCTTCCACGTATCATCCCTAAAGAAGAGCTTTGGGCAGCAAGAGCCACGTTTCGTCGACCCAGCAGGTATTCAGTTGCAACCGGATCTCACTTACGAAGTTGTTCCGTCGCAGATTTTGGATTGGAAGGAGCAACAGTTGAGGTCCAAGACGATACCTTTAGTTAAAGTGGCTTGAGGAGATCCGTTAGCTCAAGACTTCTCTTGGGAGCGAGCAGCGGACATGAGGGAGCAGTACCCGTATCTGTTCGAATGATGAAGGTATGTATTTTAATCTTGATCTCATTTGGTTTATGAGCGTTTTTGTGGCTTGCTTTAAGTTGGTGGTTGATTTGCAATTTCGAGGACGAAATTGTTTTTTTAGAAGGGGAGGATGTGATGACCCGCTTTTAAGTGTATTTTCGCTGAAATAATTGTTTTTATTTTATTTAATATATCAGTTATTTTATTTTAATTTATTTGAGGTTGTGTTTTATTTCTTTTAGTTGTTTTGTGGTTTTAATCTTTTTGGCGGTTTGTCTCGTTTTCCCGGAGTGAGGATTTGGACCTCACCTCTTTTCACATCTTTTTCCTTTTTTCTCTTCTTCCTTTTTTTCTTTTTCCCTTCTTTTCCTTTTTCCTTCTTTTTCTTTTTTCTTTTTTTCTTTTCTCTTCCTCTCCCGCGTTCGGACCCCCCCGTGCTCTCTCTCTCTCTCTCCTCCCTCTCCCCCGCGCCGGCTCTCTCTCTCTTCCAGCCCATCGCCGTCCGGCCACCAACCGGACCCCCACCGGTCCCAAAAGTTCCCCCTCCCTCCGGCGCACCACCCCTCCGAAAGCCACCCCCAACCGGCCGGCCATTTGGCCGGAAAAAGCCCAACAAGACCGCACGGATTTCACTCCGATCCGCCGCCGTCGCTCCACCTCCGGCCACCATTTCTTCACCACTTCATCACCGACTCCTTGCCGTCCTAACCCACCCATTTCCGGCCTCCAACGACCACCGGAACAGCTCCTACGAGCTTAGTTTCCGTTTTGGGTAATCCGGCCATTCCGCCGCCACCCACGGCCGTTCGTCACTTCCAATAGCTTCACAACCATCCCTAGACCATTCCCTATCAATCTCGTGTCCTAGTTTGTCCCCGTTCAAAAGTGGGTTTTTCAAACCCACGGCCACAGTGAATTTTCACTGTGACGTTGCTGTTTTTCCGCCGTTTGCAACGCCGCTTGTTTTCTAAAATTGCCGTATAGCGCTGTAAGTATTTTTCCAAACCCTACTTTCAGATTTAAATATATATATCGCTCACTCAATTTATTTACTGTTGTTGGTTGTTGATTCCGGACTGAGTCCGAGGAGTTTCGGGGGTCGGATGGATGGAGGACGGAGTTGTCTGTTTATTTGTTTTATGTTGTCTGATTATGTTGTATGCATTGATATGGCATTTCATGGGGCATGCACGTGTGTTTGTGGATTTGTGTGAAAAGCCTGTGTATTGGCGTGAGTGGTTTTACGGGTGCGTGTGTATCACGAGCCCAAGCCGGGATGGGTTATTATCTCGGTGGAGCTCCTCTGGTCACTCGGGAGCGGAATAAACTGAGTGATGTCCCCTGAGTTGTCGAGAGAGATGACGGGAGCGGGGCTAGGGGATGCTTGGCTACGAACGCGCCGGGCGCAGAACCGGGCATCGCCCTACTCACCAACTCCGTGGCCCTTCGCTGGCGAGGGCTAGAGGATGCTTGGCTACGCACGCGCGGGGCGCGGAACTGAGCATCGCTCGTTAGGTGTCACATGCGTAGTGGTACTCTACGGTGTGACACTGGAGGCAGGGTGTGCGGGTGACCCCTAGGGGAGGTCATGGTGCATACGGTTAAAATTGGATAATGGTTTATGAGGCCAAATGGGACTTTTGGCGTGGGCCAGATGGACTTCTGGCGAGATATTGGGCCGGATGGACTTCCGGCGAGATATTGGGCCAAATGGACTTTTGGCGGCCAAATGTGACTTTTGGCGTGTTTTTCAGAAAGGATATGCTTTTGGGCCAAATGGGTTTTTGGCGTGTGTGGAAAACTTGGGTTTTTATGGGCTTTGTGCATTGGGCATGTTTCATGCATCTTGTTTGAGTTTTATGTGTTTTTATCTGGTAGTGTTTGGGTTTTACTTACCTGCGGTACCATTCGTGGTTCCGTAGCTTTTGGTGCAGAGTTAGAGGACGAAGAGGAGGAGGCTGAGCCCGAGGATGCGGCTCCGCCGGGTTGCTGATGCTATCTTTTATATTTGTTTAAAACTGTATTTGTGTTTGTAATATTTTATTTACGTATGTTTTAAACAACTTGTATTACGTTAAGAAAAATTCTGGTACTTAGTTTGACTTTCGTTATCCGCTGCGTGTTTCTCTGTACACATCTGTTGCCTTGCACACACTCGGCACCCGTCGATGGGATGGTGACCCGGGTTGTCACCATCCAGACGTCTCAATTTTCCCGTGTTCGGGCGTGGGGATTTTGGGGGCGTCACACTTATTGCGTTCTTGATTATTGAATTTGCATATTCTTGTGTGAATTGATAACCAAGAGTCAATTCCAATTGACTATCGAAAGAGGCTTTTGGATGAATTAGAGATTTGCTAATAGACAAAAGAGATTTAAATTAAATTAGCTGGATGAGAAAAGTATAGTGAAGAAGTAGGTGAAATCGATTTCCTAGAAGTTTTCTTCCCATTAATTTGATCTTCGAACGTCAGTGTTATTTCCTTTGCACATTATTCTTTGAGTTGATCTAGTTTAGATTGCAACTACAAAAATCTTAGTGATTCCTCTAGATAAAATCAAGTTTAGTATAATTTTGGTATTTGGCAAACGTAAGGTACTAATCCCTGAGGACGATACTTTTCTTATTACTTTACTATAAAACTACGATACTGTGCACTTGCAGTTTTGCACCGGTCGATAAGAAATGAAGTTAAACAGAGGAAAACGAATCTGGGAATACTGAGAGGAGCCGGTCAACTGAGATGAGGACTGAGTCAAGTTAGATGCAGTGATGTGAGGGCAATGAAAATCACGTAGGTAAGCTGGTGTATGTCTGGTTCGAGTTGAGCGTCGTGGAGTTGGGTTGGTGGGGTTTGGGTTAGAAGGTGGGCTTGGGTTATTGGGTGAGAGTGAGTTATTGGATATATGTACGTCTGAGTGAAGTGGCTCTATAGAGGTAGGAAGTGGTGTAGTATGAGAAGGAGAGGGCTGGACGTAAGGGGAAATAGGTTGGGTGGAGTCTGTATCTATGTGGAGAGGTTGTGAATCGAGAAGAATGGGTTGAGTGGAATTGGATGTGGTAGGAGGGGAAAGGTATCCTCATGAAAAACAACATCACGAGAAGTGAAAATCTGATGGGTGTTTAAATCAAGGACTTTGTAGCCTTTTATGCCATGGGGGTAGCCTAAGAATAAACATCGGTGGGCACGAGGATCAAACTTAGACTGAGTTTGTGATAGAGTTGAAGCAAAACATAGGGACCCAAAAACACGTAGATGAAAGTAGGAGGGTTTTTTGTTGTATAAAACCTCAAAAGGTGATTTGTAGTTGAGAATGGGAGTTGGGGTTCGGTTAATCAAATAAGTTGCTGTTAAGACAAAATCATTCCAATATTTTGTAGGAAGACCAGACTGAATTTTAGTGCTCTTGCAACATTTAAAATATGTTGATATTTTCTTTCGGCTAAAGCATTTTGTTGAGGTGTGACTACACAAGTGAGTTGATGAATGATGCCTCTTGGGTGATAAAAATCTGGCATAGAAAACTCGAGACCATTATCACTTCGGATTACCTTAATTTTGGAAGCAAATTGGTTGTTAATGAGGGAACAAAAATTTTGGAGACAGGGGCGTACTTAAGCTTTGGATTTTAAAAGATAGAGCCAAGTACATCTCGTAAATTGATCAACTATAGTTAAAAAGTACTTGGAGCCATTGTATGCTTGAATAGAATTGGGACCCCATATATCAATTGAGATATGATCAAAAGGGTTCATGACACTATTTTCTGATTGTGGAAAGGGTAGTCTATGCTGTTTGGCAAGTGGACATACATTACATGGACTGCCTTTAGTCGAAAAATGAACATCACTTTTACCAATATCATTTAAAACAGTTTGTGTCATGGAGCTGTGTCCAAGCCGAAAATGCCACAAAGTAAATTCATCATGTTTTGTAATAACAGCAGTGTTGACACTTTTGGAATGAAAGAAGGTAGAAAAAAATTGTGAAGAGCAGTGGGAGGAGGCAGTTCGGGCTGTAAGTAGTATAATCCATCATGCATCTCACCCTTCCCAGTCATCGTCAAAGTTGAAAGGTCCTGTATATAGCATGAATTGGAGAAGAAAAGTAAGCAACAATTGGAATTTATAGTTAAAGACTTGGCGGAAATAAGGTTAAAGGAAAATGTTGGAACACACAATACATGTTTGAAAATCAAATGAGGAGAAAAATGTATATCACCGAGATGAGTGGAAATCGTGGTTGTACCATTGGAAAGTTTGATTGAGTGACTAACACGAGTGATATTGTGTGTAAAAAAATTGAGACTGCAGACCATGTGGTCTGTTGCCCCAGTATCGAGAGTCCACTGTGGGGATGAGGTGCTTGTGCTGTTGTGTGTTAAGAAATAGGAACTGTTACCAGACATGGTGGGGGAGTGGAGAAGTTGCGCCTGGTTTATAGCTGCAGGTGTGTTGTCAATGGTGGAGGATGAAGATGGTTGGAGTAAGGCAAGAAGCTTGCTATACTGTTCTTGAGTAATGGGCGAGCCATTATGATTTTACTCCTGCTCAAGAGAAACAATATTAGCAATGCATTTGGACTTGAGGCTATTTTTGTGGCTTGAAGGATAACCATTCAATCGATAACATTTATCTTTGGTATGGCCTGGTATACGACAGTGAGAGCAAACTGGAAGGTTAGGATTAGCTTTGAAACAACGCTCAAGGGAATGTCCTGAAATGTTACAGTGAGAGAAATATAAACGTTCCTTGCATGAGGATGATGAAAGCCTTGGATCTAGTCCTCGTGTGACCATCGCAGCTGGTGTTGGTGTTGGTGCATAATGGAGTTGCCGACGTCTCTTTTCTTGTTGAATGAGAGAGAAAACACGGTTTAATAATGGAAGTGGATTAGACAAAAGTATTTGAGCACGGATAGCATAATAGGAATCCTGAAGTCCCATTAAGAATTGCATGACCTTGTGACAATGATGATATTCCATAAGAGTCTTGACAGATCCGCAGGTACACTGAGGCATGGGCTCGTATACCTCGAGTTCATCCCAATACCCTTTGAGCTTATTGTAATAAATGCTCACAGAATCAGTATCTTGAGTTAAGGGAGACACGACCTTCGTGAGCTGGAAAATGCGAGGAGTGTTCTTTATAAAGAAGCGCTCACAAAGATCACTCCATACCTCTGCTTCTGTCTCAGCATGGGCAATCGTGGGTCGAAGATCTGGACCAACAGAATTTTGAAGCCATGCAATGATCATGTCATTTTTCCTATGGGAGGAACAAAGGATCTAAATCCAGAGGTTTGGAAATCTTACTGTCGAGGAAACCGAGCTTCTTTTTTATGTTTAGAGCTTTGCGCATGGAGCGAGACTAGGTAATATAGTTTTCGGTGGTGAGTAACTCAGGAACTAATGGAGACGAGGCATTCTCCCCAGGCTGAATGAAATACGGACTGGCTGGGTGATGAGGATTGTCCTCGGGTTTGGGGTTCTCAGGAGTAGACATGGTTGTATGAGTTGGGGAACTTGGAGGGCTTGAAGACGATTGGCTCTGATACCATAATGGAAATGGTTCAGAAATAATTGCAGAGAAAAAGGAGGAGGCAAAGTCTGTTTGTGAAGGCAATATCAACCTATTCTCTTTCCATTATCTTGTAAGATATATATATACAATGAAAATGAATTAAATAATAAAAGCATATTGTTTGGTGGTAGACACAAATAGCAAAAGGTGGCAGACACAAATAGCTAAAAGTAGATTCCATCGCTTGCTTTCCATCACATTCTATTATTTCATTCCATTATTTGGTGGTTGTAACCAATTTCTCAGAGTGAATGTGAGGTGCTGCATGAGCGACTGCATGTGATAATTCCAATACTTAACTTACTTGTGAGGTCTGAACAGTGTTACTAATACTTGCAAAATATATAAAATGGAGAACTCTAATATCTCATATGGGCCGGGCTTTTATTGGCAACCAAGATTAGAGATCGAGCTTGCATTCCACATCTTACAGATAGAAGTGCTTAATACATAACTTGATTATTTTATTAGGTCTGAACTTTGGTTGCAAACATTGGTTTTCCAACAAAATCTTCTTTTCTTTTTTTAATTAATAATTTTTTCTATACTAAATTTTTAATGCGAAAGGGGGGAATATATGTGGGAAAAAAATATAGAAAAATGTCTCCTATATTTAGAGGCTAAAAGTGCTCACTTGGCAATGATGCCAATTGTTGCCGGTGCTCGTGCTGGTGCCGCCAAACAACATTTTTGAGTTCGTTGGCTAGTACTACAGAGTGGTTGATTTAGGGATAGTTGGGTACTATTATGGAGTTGCCGACGATGTGATCGGTTTTGCTTGGCTTCGAAAGGAGCAGCGCGAAGGGATCGATTTTGGGATCTCATAAGTTCACCAGTTTCACAAGTTTGGTTGCTTTTCAGTTTGCCAGCGTGGGAGCCTGTCCCGTGTCCACATGGAGCAGTACATTCCAGTGGTAAGATTTAGTAAACTCAGTAGCACTGCCCTTTTACCAAATACATGTTTAGGATTTTGGATTGTCAAAGATAATATAGTTTTCAACTTTATGATTTTTAGATGTAGAGCTTAAGTAATAAGTTTTGTTATTAAAAAATTATATATGTACTGTTTAGTAACCACACAATAAGAAAAATGAATTTTTACTTTTATTTCTGACAAAAACTAAAAAAATAGTCATGAAAGGTCTAATTCAACTGTTTTGATTGAAACCTTCCATTGAGGGAAAACATAGCCACAAAAAATACTTTTTTAAAGTGTGGTCGGAAATAATATCGCTGCAAAAAATAGTGTATTTAGGATTGTTGGGGTGCAAGACTGTTGACGACGAAGAAATTAGCTTAAAAAAAATAAATTTCGGTGAACTATTTTGCCCAAAAATATTATCGCCACAAGAAGTTGTAAGGGAACAACTTATTGCGGTGCTTTGTAGTGGTTTTACAATGACGTTAGTCTACCGTAAAAGTGTTTTTTATTTATTTCTCAACTATTTGTGGTGATATAAATATTATTTTTGATGACTATGTTTCGCCAAAAATAAGCTTTCGCTGAATTTAAAAAAAAAAAAAAAAAAGTGTCACGCATGCATGCCGATACACAAAATCCGAAATTAAAAGTTTTCCTAATCTTCTCCAGCCCCGCCTCCGTTTTTTCTTCATCTTAACTAAAAAACCAGCAGCCTCCATGTCTCTTAGCTCATCTTGTTGATGCCTCACCACGTTGATCCTCTTCTTCCAGTGCCAATTTCAATAAGTCCCACTCTCTCACTCTTTTTTTCTTCTTTTTTTTTTTAATCTCACTTCGGTATGTATTTCTATTCTTTGTTACGCGACTGCCACCTACGCCGCTCTCGTTCTCTCGGTTCGGCAACACCTATGTCCTCCACGTACACTACTCTTTGTATATATGGTTTTGATAAGTCTCTGTCTTTATCTCATTGTCTATTTCTCTCACTCTCTCTCGGGTTCTCTCACATATTGTTCCTCTCTCTCTAATTCAGTCTAGCTATCGGGGTTGCAGGAAGACATGCCACAACCAGTGGAGCTGGATTCATCGGCTCTCACTTAGTCAAAAAATTGATAGACACTGAAAAAAATCGAGGTCAACATTTTTTCCTATCATATATTGGCTCTGTTGTTACGTTTATTCATGATTTAAAGATGCGCTTAGAATTTGGACCCAAGATTTGATTTTTTTTATTTTAATTTTAGTTTGGTTTAGGTTAATGTGGGAGATCAGCTTGTGTTTGTTTATTTCCGCTCCTTCACTCACTTGTTTAACTAGTCTGATTTGCTTGTTTCCTTATTCGGATTATAGTATTTATTGTAGTGATTATAGTGTTTGTTCATTATCCAATACTAATGCTCTGAGTGCATTTTAATTTACAAGGAAAGATAAATAATTTTCATTCCTTAGTTGTTTTCGTGTTGTAATTAGTGGTCACATTTGTTGGAACTAAATTAGGCGAGTATCAATTTTTTCCTTTTATGAGAGTACAAAACTGATTTTGGGCTCTAGTTGAGAATAATGAAGTAAATTTTTTTTCCCAAAACATGTGATATATTTCTCGAAGAGTACAATTATTTTTTCATACTCATTGCATACTCTATTAATGTGATTGACTACACCAAGTTTTTAATGCGCAACCAATCACATTAGAAGAATGCATAAAAGAGTACAAAAAAATGACTGCACATAAAATTTTTGTTCCTTGAATGTCATGATGGTCAATCACATGCTTGAATATGAGAGCTAGAAGGAGGTTATTGGTGAAATGATATTGGTTCATACAACCCCAAACTGTTGGATAATTGTATTTATTGATGTTTTATATTGTTAAGCTTATGACATTTCTTTATGCAATATATAGACTTCTTTTCTAAGTTGGGTACTTGATATTTCTTCTTGTAAGCTATGCAGTTCATAAATTCTCGCATGTGATTGATTGTTTTGTTATCATTATATGCATATCGTTTTTATCCCCACTCATAAATTCATTAGCAGTACAGATGTTGGGGTTTAGCTAGGAAAATGGGTTTTTCATTTACTCGTGCTCTATTAGGAATCTCTGCTGATGAACTTCACCTTTGTGGAGATGCAACCGTTATTCCTGATCTTATCCAGGAAATACTAAAAGTGACTGGTGATGAGATTGAGGTAATTTCTGTGTAATTTTGAATCAGGTTATTCTTGTTTTAGTTCATAAGTACGTACTTACTATAAGGGAAGATCCCACAAATCAAATCAAGGAAAATCACCCAAATAAATAGCCGAGGATCATGCCTCTATCAGCTCACAAATTATAGCAAGTTTATTCTCTGTTTTTGTACAGCCTTACTCTTAGCTAAGTTTCCTAGAATAGACTCTCTAATCTCTGTATTGAAATGTATACGATTACAATGTATGTGGTGTGATTGTTTTTGTCATTACTAAGAAATAAAGATTCAGTTCTTATTCAATCCTCAACACTTACATGGATGGGGTCTTTTAATTCTTTTTTATTTCCTGAGTTTGATATAACTTATTCTAGGTGGCGTTTTTAGTGAATTGTTCTACTGTATCATGCCGGTATGAGATCCACTTTGTTTCATGATTTGAAAGAGGAGGAATGAAAAAAAACACAAAATGCAACATGACCTTTTTTCACCCCCAACCCTTTCTTTCTATTTTTATCTTTTCTGTTCATTAATTTGATTACAAAGCTGCTATCTCAAATTTTCTGAACGGCCTATGTGGAATGTGTGGATGACCTTCTATAGATAAGTTTAACTAGAAGTTTGTTGTTTTTGTTATGAACTTTTCTTTTCTCAATTTTACATAGATTCTTGTTGACCTGTATTGGACTAAAATTGTCCTGAGTAACGGTCATATATCTAAAAAAAACTTTTGAATAAGTTACATTAATTTAAAAATAATATAAAAAATATATATTATATATTTTAGATAGGAACAATGTAAAAGATCATTTAAGATAGTGTCATGCATGTGATAAGATCAAAGGGCAAAACTATAATTATCTCAAACTTGTACCCTATTTTCGTTCATTAATTGACAGTCTTTTTAAAATTAAAGCTACTTTCATATTATCTAAAAAAAATACGTTTGATGTGATGTATTTTTTGAAATATACTTTTTAGCATTTTTTAAAATAAAAATTATTTTAATATGCAACAACCAGAAAACTTTTTTTTTTTTTTTTTTTTTGGGAATTGTAACAACCAAAAAACTTAATTTTGTTATTAAAGCACTTTAAGGCTATTTAAACGCTTTTTTTACCCCTAACACAACCTCTACCAAGCTCTTAATAAAATAGATGGGAAAAACATTTGTACGTGATCACTTTAGATATAGTCTGCGTTAATATATATATATATATATATGGAAAAGATTTTAATTATACCGCAAACAAGCCATGTGGGACTTTTGACACTCCTAGAATGCATAAATAATCCAAACTATCATATATATATATATAGTTATTACAAGTTTTTTTTTTTTGGTGTAAAATGTGAGATTTTAAATTAAAAAATCATCACTTACTCCATTACATGAACCTGAATTAAATGATTAAGTTGTCAGCAAGCCATGTCAGCTCCATAAAAAAGAATTCAAAACAACTTAAATATTTCAATTAATGAAAATCCCTTCGAGCAAGTAATTTTAAATATAAAATCATGTAGTGTGTGCATATATACACAATGAGAATGAACAGTAGTCAAACTGTTTTGTCTATTCATCATGTTCATAATTTGTGTAGTACTGTCCGTATCTCAAGCATTAATTCCGTCTAAATATTGTAATCACACCAACCTAGCTAGCTATAATGTTGGCACAACACAACATGATATGGATCAAGCTGGCTTTGAATAGTTGGAATTAATAGAAAAATCGTGGAAAAATAATAAAATTTTGCAGTATTAATATTGCATGGATTGAGCAAGTACTGTATGCAATCTCTTAATAAATAAATAAATACGATATTTATAAAAAAATTAATTTTTTAATAATAAACTTTATTTTTTTTTAAAATGATTGTATGATGTTTGTATACCTCACAATTATATGTAACATTACTCGAATTAAAGCCAAATAGTACAATACTTAACCATATTATTTAAGGAGGAACTAATTAGTTTTTAAACTTTTATGGATTAATTTTTCTTTCAAATAAACCATTGACTATATATTTTATTTAACATGAAGATGTTTATTACATATATAAGTTTAAAGTCAATCATAAAACTGTTTATTTTCGACGTGTATATACGATAATGTTGCTGAAACAAAAAATTACTATTGTTTTTAAGTTGAAATTAATAAATTACATGATATATAGTTTTTGTTTAAATTGACTCTTTGATCGGGTAGCTGGGGACGTTCATGCGCCATGCAGTTAGATTGAGTACTCTATCATGCATGTAATGTGTACGTGTGGAATCTAAACTTTTTCTTCTCGAAGATTAATACCAGTTTTTACGAACAAATTAACAATAACGAACAGACATATGTTACCATAATATCAAACAGTGCTGTTAATGTCGCGTCCAATGATTTTGTTCGTATAAATGCATGGGTAACCTAGAATTTAGACAAACCCTTTTGACTTCCCAACAGACTTTTTGATGATACATATGAACTGTTTCTTTTTTCTTAAATCGGCCAATGCGGCCTAGCTAGAGCTATGGATCGAGGTTAATAATTAGTTAGTTTCAGAACCAGTATTTTACCCAAAACAGGCAATAGGGTCCGGTTTACCGCATTAATGCATTCCTTAATAGAACAGATGTTAGATAAAATTTCTACGGAGGAAACAAGAAAAAAAAACGCCAACTTCCCATGGTCGAAGTTCCCCGTGCATTTTTTACTTTCTTTCTTCCTCATATTTCTTAGATTGAAGAAGTTAACCAGACCAAGAGAGAGTAGCTAGTGCAGACACCAGCAGCTAGCAGCATGGCAGGACAACCTCCGCTGGCGGCCGGAGTTCTGACCTCGTATTATAATGGAAGCTACACGAAGACCATAAAAGAATGCATTCGTCTTCCCTCCGAGATCCATTCGACAGGTTTTTGGAACTACTTTCGTTCTGGGACGATTCCTTCTACACTGCCATTGCTTGAGCTTCAGATGGTTCTAATTTTCGCCATCACGCGCTTCACCCATTCCATTCTTAAGCCGTACGGAGTCCCTGAATTCACGTCACAACTAATTGTATGTGCTCTCTCATCTCCAACGTCTTCCAGTACTCTTTCTTTTATTCGATCGAACATTCACATATATTTATATTAATATTTGATAAGAGTACTATATATATATATGTATATATATGTTGAGGAATAGAAGACACTCCTTTAATTTATAATATGTTGATGATCAGGCTGGCGTAATGCTCGGTCCTTCTGGCCTTGGGCGCGTCGGAATATTCCAGGCTTTGTTCTCAGTTAGAAATCAAGAAATAGTGGGAATGATAGGTACCTTTGGTCACATACTCTTTACGTTTATGAGTGGGGTGAAAATGGATACGGGACTGATAAACAGAATGGGAAGAAAATCCTTGTTTACTGGTATTGCCTGCATAATGTTTCCTTTGCTAGTTGGCTTCACAATCCAAGTGACACTAAGAAGATCTTGGCTAACCGCAGAAGAAGCGACTGGCCTTCCATTTCAAACAGCACTAAATTGTCTAACTCCATTTCCAGTGGTAGTATACCTTCTTGAGAGCCTCAAGATCCTGAATTCTGAACTAGGACAATTAGGCCTATCTGCGGCATTGGTCAGTGACATGGTTGGCAGCTTTCTTATCTGGCTTGCCTCAATGTCTAAAGTTGGGCGGGAGAAAGGCATGTTTGGCGCGGCGATAAGTGCATCATCAAGCATTGTCTATGTTTTTGTCGTTGTGTTTGCTTTTCGACCGGCAATGTTTTGGGTAATCAGGCAAACACCTGAAGGCAGGCCTGTAAAACGCACACATCTTCAACTAATCCTGATGTTAATGCTTTTCATGGGATTGCTTTCTCAGTGGTTCGGTGCGTCACTCGTGTTTGGACCTTTGATCCTGGGTTTGGCAGTGCCAGATGGACCCCCTTTGGGGTCTGCTATAATCAGAAAGTTTTACTTCTTCAATCAAGATGTGTTCTTGCCGCTGTTTGTGACTACATGTGGGATGAGGACAGATCTACGTTTGATCAAATTCAATGACAGCTTCATGACATTCAATGTACTGCTCATTTTCTTCACTTTTTCTGCCAAAATGATGGCGTGTGCGGTTCCCCTCTTGTACACCAAAATGCCCTTAAATGATGCTCTAGCACTCGCTCTCATTTTGAGTTCCAAAGGTGAAATCCACCTCGCCATCAATACCACATTCAGAGATACCGAGGTACTTGGCTATCCTTTTTCTTTTTCGTTTCCTCCTACAAGATGGAATTTCCTTTCTCTATTCACTAATTTTTTTTATTCTTTTTTATTTTTTTGTCACATTTTATTAGCCGCAAGTACAATACCTGACGGACACAGCGCTCACTTTGTCAAATATCGCGATCCTCTTGAATGCAATCATTGCACCAGTTATGGTGAAATACCTGTACGATCCTTCAAGGAAATATGCAGGCTACCAGAAAAGAGATATTATTCATAACAAAAGAAATGCAGAGCTCCGAATCCTAGTATGCATTCACAAGTCTCAAAATATTGTTGCGGCAATCGAACTACTAGAATCCTCATGCCCTACTAGAGAAAGACCTCTTGGAATTTACGTGCTTCACCTTATTGAGCTACTTGGCCGATCCTCTCCTATTTTTATCTCCCACGAAATGAAGAAAAAGACTGTGTACAAAACATCCGCGTATTCAGAGAATGTTATCAGCGCGTTCAAAAGCTTTCAACAAAATAATCGAGCTGGTGTTGTAACAAACTGTTTCACAGCAATCTCTCCGACCAAGTTCATGCATGAAGACATCTGTACTCTCGCACTGGACAAGCTAGCTTCCCTCATAGTACTCCCATTCCACAGAAAATGGTCGGCAGATGGGTCTATCCAATCGGAGGATAGTAGTCATTTAAGGACTTTGAATAACAGTGTCCTAGAAATTGCTCCATGTTCTGTCGGGATCCTTGTTGATCGTGGCGGCCATTCGAAGAGCTCTAACGTTATTGCATCAAAGTCGCCTTTTTCTGTGGCAATGATCTTCGTGGGTGGAAATGATGATCGAGAGGCATTAACTTTTGCCAAACGCATGGCCAATGACAGCAACATCACTTTGACTGTGGTTCATTTTGTTTCCTCCGACACTGAAGATATCACACTTTGGGACAAATTGCTTGACAATGAGGTACTGAAAGATGTTAAAATGAACAATGTAGGTGATGAATATGTGATATACTTAGAGGAGATAGTGAAAGATGGGCCTCAGACGGCATTGATAGTTCGTTCAATGGTGGACGAGTACGATCTTTTTATTGTAGGTAGAAGACACAACTGTGATTCCACACAGACATCAGGGCTTGCAGAATGGAGTGAATTCCCAGAGCTGGGGATTATCGGAGACTTGCTGGCCTCCTCAGATCTCAACAGCAAGGCTTCTGTTTTGGTGATTCAACAACAACGAAAAAAGACCTAATTTGAATCATGGCTGTGGAAGCTGATCATCGTCAGACTTGATCTCATCCTTCACAAATATAAATGGAATATAAATTCCATCCCCAGCTACCTTTTCTCATCATGTTCTATCCTTTTCAGATGGGAGCTAGGGTACTATAACATGTTTAACCAATGCATAATTGACAACTTTTGATATTTGTACATTCATGACTAACAAATTGAAAGTTTGCCCCTCATCATGATTTTATAGCCCGACGTTGCTCATGCGCAGCTTCTAATTTCAAATTTGTAACGAATTTAATGTGCATATAGTAAAGTGTTAGTTAATAATTGTGAGTTATTAGAATTTTCAAAAATGCATTATATATAATTTTGAAACTTTGGTACGTAACTCTAAGCTTATCTCTCTCCCATTTTAGGTCATGATGTCGAACTAGTTCGATCAAGAATTAATCTAGATAATAAATTTTATAACTAATGTACATTGAAACTAGTTCGATCAAGAATTAATTATAATCTAGATAATAAATTTTATAACTAATGTACATTGAAATTCACCGTGCTAAGGGTAAGTCCTCTCCAAATGATCAATCGATCGAATGACTTTATAATTAATCTAGAGAGATTAATCAGACAAATTTATTAATTCTACTCCCAGATCGAATTGAGTACTTAGGGCAATCCGTTTTGTAGTATATATCAACGTAAGATATTATTGCAGATGAAGTACTAACCTTATAAGTTCATGTGGATCGGGTTACCCTTAACTTTAATCATGATTTAGCAGATATCATGAAACCAGTAATCATATGTTTAATTATACATCATGATTGCCAACTTCCTCAATAAGGCTTTGTTTGAATCACATATATGTGTTGAGATGAGATGAAAAACTTGTGAATAATACATTGAAATTATTTGAGTTAAGATATTTTATATATGAGATTTTAAGAAAAGAGAGAAGAAAAGTTGGATAGAAATATTATAAATTTAAAATCTTATAATATATATTAATTATTTATCAACTAGCGACGAATCGATATCTTACTCTCATACTTTATATTCAATTATAAAGTACTTATATATATATATGAGCGTAAGAGATTGATTCATCGCTATTTAATTGATAAATAATTAACATATATTTAATTACAAGATCAACTCAAAAAGTGCAATTAAGTGATCTGAGATTTAAAAAATAAACTAAATTAAACCAAATTAAGATCAGGTTTGTGGTTAAAAGATTAAAATTAAAAATTGTTGGGGTGGAGTACGTATTTGAGAAAGAGACGATGTATTGCAAATATTGTCTGTTGTATATTTATATATAAATATCTCTTTATTCAGAAGGAAGGTAATATCTTTCTATGGTTTGATAAGTTCCTGGGCTCCGGTCCTTTAAGGGAAGTGTTGGATGATACAGAGCAGATTTTGGTTAAGGACATGGTGATAAACAACGAATGGGATGTGGAGAGGTTGACCTTACTTCTGGGCGTTCAGCAAGCATCGGATGTAATGAACACAATTGGGTCCTTATGTACTGAGAAAGACATACTAATTTGGTTGCCAGATAAAAGTGGTTGTTTTTCTTCAAAATTAGCTTGGGAGACTACACGGTCAAGAGCACCAAATTTCGAATGGTCTAAATGGATTTGGCATAACTCTTTACCAACTAAAGTTACAGTCTGTGTTTGGAAGGCTGCCTTCGGGCGTCTAGCAGTGGATGAAAATATGAGGCGTATTGTAATTCCTGTTGTCTCGGCTTCCAATTGCTGCAAGGTTAGACATACTGAAACACTGGACCACATTCTGAGTAAGGGAGAGGCAGCTTCCGAGTTGTGGTGTAGAGCTTCGGCTGAGATTGGTATCCCTTTCTATAGCCATCAAGGTTGGAAGGAAAGGATGCAAATCTGGTTTAATAGAGCTTCCAGATCTCCTCAGATTGGGTTCTTATTGGGCCTGATCCCTTGTATTATTGTTTGGAGACTATGGCGTAGGAGATGTGCTGCTAGGATGGAGGGCAAGTACGAAAACGGGGTGGAGACTTGGACATCGATTAAGTACTGGACACAATTAGTAGCGACCAACTTAAAGTCTGGAAAACAACTAAATCTGAGGGATAGGAAGCTCTTGCAAAACCTGGATATCCAAGTGAGAGTATCCCATAAACTCAGGCCTCTTGTTTTGAGATGGATGAAGCCAAGACAAGGCTGTTTTAAGCTCAACGTAGATGGAAGTAGCCTTGGAAACCTCAGGTCCTGCGGGAGGGGGAGAGATCTTGCGGGATGAGAGGGGGACTATGGTATTCTGGTTCTCCAAATCCTTCGGGACGTGCTCTAATAATGAAGCGGAACTAAGGGCTTTGATTGAAGGAATTATTTTATGCAAAGAGAGGAGTTTATCAAATGTTGAAATAGAATGTTAGTCAGAGGTGGTTGTGAAGTGGGTGTTGAAGAATAAATGTACAGTGTGGTATTTGTGGGATTGTTGGGATCAATTGAAAGACTTGTTTGTGGGATGGGTCTTTTCAATTCACCACTTATATAGAGAAGGCAACAAAGTAGCGGATTCGTTAGCTCAAAGAGGCTCCTTGGGTGAGAATAAGCTTTACGAGGTAAGTTCCCAATTGCCTCTTCTGACTAAAGGGTGGTACAGATTGGACAAAATGGGCACGACATCTATTCGAAGATAATTTTTTGTTACAGATTGGTTGTCTTTTGTTGATCTTTTTTGTTGTTTTGTAATCACCCCATAGGTTTGGCTTGATGTACGGCTTTCCTCCACCATAAATTAGGGTTTTTTTCTATATACTTGGGACGGGGTCTCCTTTGTGAGGCTTCGGCTCTTTCTTTAAAAAGGCTCTTTCTTTAAAAAAAAAAAAAAAAAAAAAAGTGGGCGAGGGAAGAGGAAATCCATGTGAAACCTCATGTGAAGACCGAGTCATACGAAATGTGTTCGAGAAGGTTTGATAGTTAATTTGTTAATTTTAATTAATTTTATAATTTTATTATATATAGTCACTTTTGTATAATTTCTATAAACTTAATTAATGTGATTGGACAAAATAATTATTTTGTATTAAAAAGTCACTCATATTAATTGAGTGCACAAAACGTATGCAAAAGTATCACTGCAAATAAAATTTATGTTAATTTTATATGGCATGAAGATGTCCCTAATTTTCTACTTGAGAATTAATTTGGAATTAAATATGCTAATAATATATATATATATATATATATATAATATAATATATAATATATCCAGCCAATTGATAACATATAGAATATGCTGCTCTCTCTCTCTCTCTCTCTCTCTCTCTCTCTCTCTCTCTCTCTCTCTCTCTCTCTCTCTCTCTCTCTCTCTCAATTTAAAACCCATTAATTATCAATATTCCTTAATTAAAAACTATAAACAAGTAATTCACCAATTAGCTTATAATTCGCTGTAAATTGTCAATTACAACACTGATAATTTATAAAACTGATCATATCATGATGATCAACTGCTCTTGTACATGAGTACTTGCATAGAATATTGGCTTCATTATTGCTAATATCAGACAATGTAACCGATTTCAAAGTCAGAAGAATATTAAGATTAAGATTAATATCGTCGTTAGGCTCACACTCTAATAATCATGTCTAGCTAGTTTCAGATCGATCATTTCATGGATTTGACCTTAAAATTGCTAGAACGTACAAACTTCATGATCATAAAATTTTTTAAGATCACCGAACCAACAAATTATTAGATAAAATGGGCCTCCAAGGGAGTTTGCAGTTTACATTTCCCAAGGTTTTGCGTCGAGACTCCCGGCCTCGTTCGTTCTTGATCTCTATCTTTCCAAATTAAACACCCTCAATCGGAAAGAACATGATCTTTTGAGAGGGATTGTCTTCTTTTTACGAGAAGCTAGCATGGAGGACTCTCTCTAGCTCACCTTCGAAGAACGTACGTACGGTTGCTGATTATGATCTATTGCGGTTTCCTATTTTCTTCCCCCTAGTTGTCACATCCTTAATGGTGCTAACATCTCTACAATTCTTTCTCACCCACAGTGCTAGATGATCAGTAGTGGATTAGATCAGACATATATTCGTCATGTCCAATATATAAAATTATTTATTTGTAAATAGTTACTTTTTAAAAAACAATATTTTCTATTAAAATAATCATATATTTTCGCCACAAATATTCGTTTTTTTTAATGATATATATAATATATACTGTTATTAGTAATTGATCATTTTCCATGTACACAATTATTCACAACACAGGTGGATAAAGATTGTAGGACGTACGTACGCCTAAATTTACATGAACACCATTAATTAATGTTTAGCTATATATATAACAATTCCAAGAAGCATTAATTCCATTTTGAGGCAAAAAAATCAAACCAGAAACCTCAAACGTCGTCACACATACATACAATTTACAAATGAAATGCTCCATCACTTTAGGCTATTGGTACAAACATTTGTACTTTGATGATCTGTCATTGTTGAAAGCCACCTGCAGTGTGAAACTAAACACATTACAATTCATTCACCAACCCCCAGGACATGTGCACCGTTTTCATTCTTGGATTATTAGGCACCAGCCACCCACCCACTCCACCGAATTCTGTAGCAAAAATTGATCAACAAATGCTGCACCGAATTGAAGGCCATCTTGGTCAAGAATGGTGGCAATTTGTCCCCCATAATTTCTCCTATAAAAGGAGATGAATTGTGAAGAGAAAATCATCCTCACTGAGGTGAGAGATCAGGCAGAGGGCAGAGGGCGAAAATGGGTTCTGGGGAAACCCAGAACGGAGGCCATTTGAGAGAGATAGAGAGATGTTGTGAGTGTTTGTAAAATTGTATAAACATATTGAAAAATCGAATTTCCGCTTCAGTGGACGTAGGCAGTTGCCGAACCACTTAAATATTGTCTCTATCTATTGTGCGTGTGATTTCTGGGCTGTCGGAGGCGCAACAGTCATAACCTTTTCTCGAGAAGCAAACGGATCCTTATCACCTCGTAAATACTGTAATCCAGATCTGCCAATGTATATGGCAGACCAAACGACCCCACGTACGTACGAACATTAGAACACCAACTTTAATCGTTCCCGGCACGGCATGTCGATCGGATTCCGGCAAGGAAAAAAAGAAAGTGTGTTTATAAGTCCTCGGAGATGCTCTCAAGATGAGGCTCCCACACACCTCCAACTTGGCCAGTCCTTCGATCCCGTCGACGCGACGGTTTCTTGTCGGAGATGATGTCCGATAGGTAACGATCACAGTTGGAGACATGATCAACATCACTAGTACCGCTGCACTTTTTGCTCTTCTTGGAGGACTTACTGAGGTTGTTACCTCGTTTTTTCTTCTCCGGCAGCGACGAAGCTGGGATCAAGAAGTAAATGCTTCCTCTCTTTAGCACAGAATCCGGCGAGACAATCAAAATTTTACGTACAACGCCTTGAGAGCACGGTTTGCTCAGGACGTGATTTGGGTTGGCCTCAAGGATCTCACCGGCCGTGACCGGATGTGTGATCTCTTCCACGTAGCCGTTCAAATGAACGATGCGGATCAAGTCTAGAGCTCCACAGTGAAGAACACAAGCCAAGCAACACCTTAGACTGTTATCCATGTCGACCTATATATATATATATAGATTGAATTCTCTCTGCGTGAATGAAAAGTATGGAACTCTTTCTTTCTGACTCCCTTTCTCGCGTATGCATGTATGAATGTGGCCAAAACTGGACAATGTGTTATATAGGAGCAGTTACCCATGCGAGCAGAGGAGAAAGTATAATTGTTACAATATGGATTCCAAATGATGAAAGTACCCTTTGGGTGATTTTCAAAATTAGTATTTATTATTAATGAGGCTTTTTATTTTTTTTTCTTTTTTTCTTTTTCTATGAAACCTTCCTTTTGCATGTAATTAATTCAAGGGCCCTCTAAAAAAAAAAAAAAAAAATCAAGATGCCGGATATATCTTGTTACACGGCCATGATTGCAAGTGTATTCTTTTTAAGGCAAGTGGAATATTGCTATTCCTTGAATAATTGTTCTCAAACTATAAAAAATTAAGGTATAATACTCCAAGGGTGGTAATTAGTATGTATCGTATATCATTAGTTAGATATGTTAAGAATGATAAGAGAAAAAGTACAATAAAAATGGAATCAATCATACACGATATAAGATTTATATGATTTGACAATGTGTTTATATCTACGAAACTACAAATGTTTATAGTACATCCTAATTGTTGTGCCTAAAGCCACCCAAAAAATAAACACAAAATAGATAGAAACAGTATTTAAGTAGTTTGGCAATTTGCCTACATCCACTTGAGCGGAAACATTATATTCAAAACAACTCTCTATCTCAAATGACACTACACACACTTCTCACTTCCTTCTCTTCTTCAAGATGTTTCTTCCTTCAGATGATCTCTCATACTTATAGGAGAGGTTAAGCTCATATCCCTTCATATTACATTCGCTGGATACAAGCTGGAGATGCTTAATGCCCAATTCACATGGAAGCACATGGGAGGAACACAATCATATGTGTGGCCACCATCAACACATGGGCAACACATGGGGTGGACCCTCAACAATCACCCCTTCCACCCAAGTGTGTCATACTAAGATACTACATGTTGTATCCTTCCAATGATTGCACCCCTTTATCGAAATGCTCGTTTGCTATGAGAGATTTTAGCTATCAAATGCGCCCTAGGGCACCAATACACCCGTAGGTGCTTAGCAGTGTAAGATATTAATCAAGTCCAAACAGTGTTAGAACTTGATCCCGGTGACAACTTTCGTCAACATATCTGCTGGATTATCTTCATTGTCAATCTTCTGAAGTAGAATGTCTCCTTTTTCCAATATCTCATGTACGAAGTGGAAACGGGCATCTATATGTTTTGTTCGAAGTAATACACTTGATTCTTAGTCAAATGAATTGCACTTTGACTGTCACAGTAAATGGTAACCTCTTGCTGCTTAAAGCCCAAATGGCTTCTTTCATGGTTTCTGTTACAGCCATGTATTCAACCTCAGTGGATGATAATGCAATTGTCGACTGCAAATTTGATCGCTAATTAACTGGTCCTACAGCCATAGTGAGCATATAACCAGTTGTCAATCGGTATTTGTCAAGATCACCTACATAGTCTGAGTCAACATATCCAGTTACTAGACTATCTTTACTCTTCTCGAATTTCAAACCAATATCTATGGTCCCTAAAATATACCGTAGAATCCACTTAGCCGCATGCCAATGAACCTTTTTAGGATTATGCATGTAGCTACTAACTAAGCTAACGGCCTGAGAGATATCAAGTCGTGTACACACCATGGCATACATTAAGCTTCCAACAATACTTATATATGAGACATTCCTCATATAGTCCCGCTCTTCATCATTTTTAGGAGACTGCAATGCACTGAACTTGAAATATGGGGCCATAGGAGTACTCACTAGATTCGTCTTCAAGTCGATGTTGAAGCGTTGCAGTATTCTCTTCAGATACTACTTCTAAGTAAGGTGAACTATACATTTCACTCTATCTCTGCTGATCTCCATCCCCAATATTTTCCATGCTTCTCCCAGATCTTTCATTTCAAACTCATGACTAAACTGAGTTTTTAAACGATTTATCTCCCCCTTACTTTTACATGCAATTAACATATCATCTATATATAAAAGCAAATAAATGAAAGATCCACTTGCAAGTTTTCTGAAATACACACAGTGATCGTATTGGCAACGAGTGTATTTCAGGTCCATCATAAAGCGGTTGAAATGCTTGTATCATTGCCGAGGTGACTGCTTCAAGCCATAGAGAGACTTTTTCAGACTGCAGACCCAATTTTCTTTTCCATCTTCCTTAAAACCTTCTGGTTGAGACAGATAAATCTCCTCTTCCAGATCACCATGTAAGAAAGTCGTTTTCACATCAAGCTGTGCTAACTTAAGATCATATTGTGCAACCAAAGCTAGCAATATCCAAATGGATGAATACTTCACAATATGAGAGAATACTTCACTATAGTCAATTCCTTCTGTCTGAGCGTAGCCCTTGGCTACCAACCTAGCTTTGTATCGCAATCCATTTTTAGCAGCTTGATCATCTTTCTGATTGAAGATCTACTTACAGCCAATTGTCTTCTTTCCTTTTGGAAGCGGCACAAGCTCTCAAGTCTGGTTCTGGTGAAGAGACCGTATCTCTTCATTCATCACCTTTGTCCATTCAACTTGTTCACTGTACTGTATGGCTTTTCTGTAAGTGGTTGGGATCTCACCCCCTTCAGCTGGTAATGCATATGTCATGTAGTCTGCAAAACGTGTCGATACACGTTTCTCTCATCTCGATCTATTGGTTGCAATTGATTCAGGTTGACATGGAGGTATTATGACTGGACTATCAACCTCATGTTGTCTGTGCTCTCCTTTTGTTTCTCCAAAATCATTTTGAGTGAAAAACTCCACCTTTTGCGAATCACTAGGTGTTTCGCTGTCATGGCTGCCTTCATTGGAATTTTTATACTTATGTGACTTAAGCATCTCATATTCGTTGAATGTAACATTTCTACTGATGATTACCTTTTTAGACTCTATGCACCAGAGTCTATACACTTTTACACCAGTACTAAAGTCTAAGAATTTTACTTTTTTGGCTCTAGGATCAAGCTTACTTTCTTTAATATGATAGTAAGCAAGACATCCGAAAACGTGTAAAAAGTCATAATCAGTAGCATATGTACCTCTCCACATTTCAGTGGGAGTCTTCCCGTCATTGGCAGCTGCGAGTAGTCGATTGATGAGGTAGCAGGCATATGTTACAGCTTCAGCCCAAAATTGTTTACTGAATCCAAAATCTAGCAACATACATCGTACTTTTTCTAGTAAAGTACAATTCATTCATTCTGCCACACCGTTCTACTGCGGTGTACCTCGTACTGTGAAGTGTCTAACAATTCCCTCTCTCCGGCATACTTCTATGAAGGGGTCTAAAGTGTACTCACCTCCATTATCAGATCTGAGTCGTTTGATCTTTCTGCCTGTCTGTGGGTGTATACAATGAAGAATAATCATCTACAAAAGTTATAAACCAATGTTTACCTCCCAAAGATGCATTTTGGGTAGGTTCCTAAATATCGGAGTGTACATAGTCATGTATTCTCTGTGTATTGTGTACAGCAGTTCCAAACTTGATCTGCCTCTGCTTCCCTAATATATAGTGCTCACAAAAAGACAGTTTACCAGTCTTGGCACCTTTGAGTAAGCCTTGCTTCACGAGTGTTTGCAAAGCTTTTTCTCCAGCGTGTCCCATACGCATATGCCAAAGACTGGTGGTGTCAGCATCAGTCTCATCTAGTTTCTCACAGCATGTGGAAGCTCTTCATCAATAGTGCTTCCTTGCAAGAAGTATAAGTTTTCTCGTCTCAAACCCTTCATTGCCACCTGAACTCCCATTAGTACTTTGAAAGTTCCGTCTTCAATGGTGATTTTGAATCCCTTTGAATCTAAAGATCCCAGTGAGATGAGATTCTTCCGCAAGTCCGGAACGTACCGAACTTCTGTCAAAGTCTTGACGCTGCCATCGTGCAGTTTTAACCGAATGCTACCTATTCCCTGAATCTTACAGACACTGTCATTTCCCATAAGTATTGCTCCACCCTCAATCTTTGTAAAGTCAGTAGACCAGTCCCGATTGGGACACATGTGATAGGTACATCCGGAATCCATAATCCATTCATCGGAATGACAAATGAGTGGTGAACTTGTTAAGACAAAATCTGAATCATCATCTATGTCCAGGACATTGGCTGTGGTGAGTTGATTATACTGTTGTCCCTTCAGCTTGGGACAATCCTTCTTCCAGTGTCCTTTGTTGTGACAAAAGAAGCACTCGTCTCTGGCGAGTTTTCTTCCAACTGATGAACCACGTGATGTGCCCCGGGTTTTCAATTGAAAACATTTCTTCTTTCCGGGATGCCTTGACTATGGTCTCCCTCTTGCTGTTAGCATTTCACTTGATGTATCTAGCTATACATGCTTATCTTTTCTACGGTACTCATTGCTAATTAAAGAGCTAGATACATTGTCAAAACTAATATTTTCCTTCTCATACAGTAGAGTAGTAATTAAATACTCATATGTATCAGGTAAGGAATTTAACAAAAGTAAAGCTTTATCTTCATCTTAGATTTCAACATCCAAGTTTAACAAATAAGCAATAATTTGGTTATAACTATTCTGATGTTCAGACATAGAATTACCTTCACGAAATTGGAATTTGAAAAGCTTTTTCTTCAAGTGCAAACGGCTCTCAATGCTCTTCTTCATGAACTTATCTTCCAATTTTTGCCAAAACTTCTTAGCATTTGTCTCTCTCGTGACAAAATACTTCTGTTCTTTGGTAAGGCATAATCGAATTGTATTACAAGCTTGGGTATAAGCTTCTTCCAATCCTATTCAGTTATACAATCTGGTTTATTTTCCAACGCAATATCCAACTCTTGTTGGATCAAAATATCCATGACTTCACATTACCACATGCCGAAGCTGCTAGTTCCATTGAACTTTTCAACTTCAAACTTATCAATTGACATTGTGGACCTATGCCTAGAACTACTGGGATTTCCAGAGTTCCTATCTCTTCCACCTTCCATATGAATTTAGAAAAATTTAGAAAAATTCTAACAAAAAATTTCAAAATTCTAACCGTACGGATGAGTCTGAGATGATCTAAATAGTTGAAAAACACTATTTGATCGTTGAAATCAGACTCTAAATGGCTTAGATCAAGCCCAACAAGGTTCTGAAAAACAGACAGTGCAGATCACTGGCACATGGGATACACGTGTTGAGCAGGGCGTCTGGTCGGCGTGTGGGAGCGTGGCGTGCATGTGCAATAGCTCCTTGTGCGCGTCTCCACCCGTGCAAAACACGCGCAGAAGCTCTGTAGGGCACGTGGGAGTGTGTAACTCACACATCTTTAACCTCCGATGCGCGTGATGGCGCGTGGGCGCATGTGACTCAGTTATCTTCTTCCTCTGGCTACGACTGAGGCGTGTGAATCACACTCTCCAACTTCTAGAGGCGCGTGCGGGCTCCTCCGATGTTCGTTTTTAATACCGTTTACGGCAATGGATCCGTCTTGACGAGAGGAACATTGTGGTGTGATCAAAAGTTGATTTCGATCAACTGCAATTTTCTAGGTAGCATGAACCGAAGTTTTGATACTAATTGTTGTACCTAAAGCCACTCAGAAAATAAACACAAAATAGATAGAGATAGTATTTAAGTGATTCGGCAATTTGCCTGCATCCTCTAGAGCAGAAACACTATATTCAAAACAACTCTCTATGTCAAATGGCAATATACATATTTCTCACTTCTTCTCTTCTTCAGGATGCTTTTTCCTTCAAATGACCTCTCCTATTTATAGGAGAGGTTGAGCTCATCTCTCTCCACATTTTATTCACTGGATACAAGCTGGAGATGCTCAATTCACATGAAAGCACATGGAAGGAATACAATCATATGTGTGGCCACCATCAACACATGGGCAACACATGGGATGAACCCTCAACACTAATTAGCGAGTCAGGTCGATCCAATAAAATGGTAAAAGAATTTTTCTAGAACACTTTCACATTACTTATAATAAAAAGAACTTTTCTTTAATAATTATATGTGACTTAAATTATAACATTAACTAGTCTTTTTTAAAGCATCAATTTAAGTATTATTTAAGCTTTCCTTAATTGTTCTAAGAAAAGGATCTAAAATTATTTGGTCTATGGTAGCTTAATCTTCGGAGGTGGTCTGCCAATAATATTAACGTTGATATAAGTATTTACAGTAAACTTCTATGAAAAAATTATTGATCTGGTGGTCCAAATTTATGTAATGAATAAATTGTTCTTAAAAGAGAAAAAAAAGGACAAGAATATTAGAAGTCCAACTCATTTTAACTATTCAAGAGACATTATTATTATTATTATTATTATTATTATTATTATTATTATTATTATTATTATTATTATGGCTCCATTTTCATTAATGGAACTCAAGCCTTATATCTTGTTTGGATTGAGACAGAATCTCAACTCATTTTACACCATCATTATAATTTTTTTAAACTTTCACATAAAATATAATAAATAATTCAAAATTTTCAAATCGTAAAATAAAATTATATTTTAATAACATTTTATTCGACTTTCATCTCATCTGATCAACTCACAATCCAAACCTCCTTTATTTATGCTGTGCCAAAATACTAACTAATAGACTACATTACAAGAAATTTAATTTTTAGGGACAAAATTTGTTAGGGACAAAATAAATTTCGTCCCTAAAAATACTTTTCAGAGATGAAATTTCATCTAAAAAATGGAGAACCTTATAAATCTGTTCGAACTAATACATATTAGTTCGAACCGAAGATTCTGGGACGAATTAGATCATCTACAAAAATTTGAACCGTTCGAACTAATAAAATTTAATTCGAACAGATGATTAATCTACTCGAATGCAAAATAATTGGTTTGAATGAGTATTACCTTGTTCGAACGGTATTATTTAATTGAAAAGATATATTGTTAAAATTGTAATAATACATATTTTTTCTATTAATTTTGTATCATTTTCAAAGTAAATAAAAATGTCTACATATTATATATTATGATTTACAATGAATTAAAATATTTACGAATTCATAAATTCATTTTATGTAATTAATTTAAAAATATTTTAGTTAAATAAATATTACTTTAAAGATAGTGTCTTTTTTTCAATTATTGTGAACATTAAATATAATGAGAATAAAATATAATTAACAATAAAAAGATTAGCAAACATTAAAAATAAAAACCATACATTAATTATATCCCAAAAAGAGTTAGACGTTCTATACAACATAAAAAAAGTAAAATAATAACTAATAATATCTATTTATTAAGTAAATCAAAATCCTCCTGTAAGGTATATAAGCGTCCTTCCAGATCCTTAAACTTCTCCATGATGAGCTAAATGAAGTCCCTCAATATAAATAACAATAAGGGCTGCCAAATATTATCTTTAATTTGAATGATTAAAATTCAATTCGAATTGTCGAAAATTCCATTCGAATGACGTTAAAGTCCATTTGAATGGAATTTAAAGTCATTCGAATGACCATAAAATTCATTCAAATGACCTCATAAAACTTCATTCAAATGAGCCTAAATTTCATTCGATTGAACTTCTCTTTCATTCAAATGATAATAAATTCCATTCGAATGGAATTTAGGCTCATTCAAATGGAACTGAGCCAAACAGACATGGTTAAGTCGACTCAGTCCCGAATCTACAAACTAATTTTTACCATAATCCAAGATTTTAATTAGTAGAAATGATTTAGGAGTAAAGCTCCATCATTTATACCGATTACTTTTGTGTCATTTGGCCCTAAAATAACAAAATGAGGTTGGAGAAGAAACTATATCGCGACTTATATAACGTAATTTCGTTCAAACAGAAAGGGTATAAGTTCGAATGAATTATATAATAATTTATAAAAAAATATATATAAGTACAAGAGGTAAAACAATACGTTTTATATTACTAATACTAGTATATAATACTAATATTAGTACTAATAAAAAATTTCTGGACTAGTATATATAATATAGTATATATATAATATATATTAGATATCTATATTATATAGTATCGAGTATTTAATTAGTTACTTATATATATTGTAAGTAACTAGTATATATATAATAGTATATATATTATGCATTATATGAGTATAAAATAGTATTGTGTAAAGCATTGCATTATAAAGTAATATACTAAGTATATAGTAAAACATTGCATTAAATATAAGTATAAAATACATATATCTAATATATTTAGTTTGTATATTAGTAATAAACCAAGTACTTAGACTATATTATAAAGTATTATAGTAGTATTAGTTATCATATATTTATGCTATCTATACTATAATATCACTTAGTATTATATTATTAGTGATAATTAATATTATACTTATAGTGATAATAATTATAACACTATTAGTGATACTAAATAAAATATTATACTATTAGTAATACTTAATATTATAGATTGATAAGAAACTTAGTATTATGCTATACTATAAACTTAGTATTATATAGTGTATATAATTTTTACATATACTAATAATAATATTGAAAATATTATATGTATATTTATATATTTATATTATTATCTGTTCAAACGAATAGAAGAGAGTTCGAATAGAGATAAAATATGTTCAAACGATTTTTTTTTTTTTGAGGGAAAAATTGCATCAAATTATCGGTATATGCTGGAGAATATTCCTTTTTTTTTTGTCGAACGCTTATATTATTAGCTCAAACGGAAAAATATTATGGGAAAAATTTGCAGTTTTTTGAATTTCACGTTCGAATTGCTAAAAAATCTGTTCGAACGTCAATTCACATATTATTAACCCGATCATTTCACTTCATTTTCACTTGGATTGAAGTTTGAAAGAGGGAGAGAGAGCGTGACATAGGCTTTGAGAGAGTGTTGTGGATAGAGAAAGCTTGAAAGAAGTGAGAGAGAAGAGATTCTTGAGAGAGAAAAGATAAGGACAAGAAGTAATATGTTTTTTTGGTTATTTTTCATTGTGATTTTTGTTTTCAAGTATCTTGATATTTGTTGCATTTATTTGTTGGGACAGAACAGCAGTTTAATGTGTTTTATGCATATATAGGTATTGTGGATTGATATTTTTATTGGATTGTAAAAATTAGAGATAAGTTTTTATAGTTTTCTAAGTTATTTAATAATCATATTTAGGGATAATCATATAGTTTTCATTGTATTGTATTGAAATATGATGCAATGTATGTGAAAATTATGTTTTGTGGTTCAGTTTCTTGCTCTGTTTCGTGACTGGTTTCTGGTTTGACCCCATTCGAACACTCCGAATACTATTCGAATTAAATTTACTCAGTTCGAACGGAATCTGACTCTACCAAAATTCCGTTTGAGTATTTTGAGTGTTTGTTTGAGCAATATCAATTAAATAGATATTTATAATGCAATTATAAAATCCAATTATAATGTATAATTATAAATATTTAAGTACTGTAATTAAATAGATTAATACTTAAAATCTAATTATACATTATTTAATTAAAGAATTATAATGTATTAGTGAAAATATTTAAGTACTCTAATTAAATAGATTAATACTCTAAATATTCGTATAAAATATTTAATTAAAAAATTATGATTAAATATTTAAAAATATTTAAGTGCTCTAATTAAATAGATTAATACTCTAAATATTCTTATAAAATATTTAATTAAATAATTATAATGAATTATGGAAAACATTTATGTACTCTAATTAAATACTTTAATTAGTTAAAATATAATTATAAAATAAATAATTAAAAAATTATAATTAAATATTTGAACATATTTAAATACTCTAATTAGGATGATTAACATGATGGAATATACTTATACAATATTTAATTAAAGAATTATAATTTATAATTAAAAATATTTAAGTATTCTAATTAAATAAAACACGTGAGCCATCTCCACCACTTACTAACTCTCCGTGTTATTCACCTGCCAATAATAGTGGGCCAACATCGCCAAAACCAGAACAAGATATTTTATCACTGTATATATTTTAAATAAAATAATTTAATTAAAATATATATTTTAATTTTTGTATATATAGCTGTTGTAAACCAGCACCGAGTTAGAGGCATTACGAGAGGTGTCTACATAGAGAAAGTAAGGAAAGTGGATAAATATATTTTTTTAAGTTTAAGTTTATTAATTCCATTGTCTAAATATATTTTTGTTATCTATACTAATTTTAATATTTTTCTTGGACAAGATGATATCTCTTAAAGAGATTGCTGCAGATCCATCTGATGAATCATCTGTCAACGAAGCTCAAATATTTTCTCAAGTTTTGGATATTTGAGGAAATTAGGACGTTGCGTGAAGCATCCTCAATATTGTCATCCTCTTCTAAAACCAGATCAAATGACGACAAGACTAAGAGGTTAGAGGAAGCTGCACTTGAGATAGAATGATTGAAGTTGAAGGAAAAAGAGTTGCTGATCCGATTAGATCAAGTAGTAGATTTAGAGGCAAGATTAGAAGAGATGCTATAATTAAATAACTAAAAAATGTTTGAACAATTCCAGTCAATGATGTCACAAAACCCTATGCCACCACTACCACAACAATCATAATTCATTTAATTTTTTTAATTGCCTTTATTTATGATGTTTGTAAACATTTGAACAATTGATGAATATATATTACAATTTGTATTAGTATGTGCTTTTTAATTAAATTTCATTTTGTTTGATCAATACCATTCGAACAAAAAAAAAAAAAAAACCCTTCGAATGTATCGGGAAATACAATCCATGCGTTTGTTTGAACAATTAAATACTCATTCAAATAACGTTGTTTTTCAAAACTAATTTCGAACAAAAGATTTCCTAATAGATTGTCTATTTGAATAGTTAATATTTTTCTTCGGACAAAAGTCACTTAAAATGTGTTAGTTCGAACGGACTTGGTCAGATATGGTTATTGGTTCGAATTAACATTTCATGTTGTTCAAACAAAAATTTTTTCATTCGAACTTGATTCTGAGATGACATTTTTTTGTCTAAAAAAAATTCCTATTCGAACTATTTTGATTGATTCAACCCAATTTCATCCTTAAAAATACTTTTTGGAGACGAAAATCAATTTTTGTCTCTGAAAGTTTTCTGAGACAGACTTTTTGAGACAAACTAGAGACAAATTTTTTATCTCCAAAAACTTCTAGAGACGAAATTCAGATTTTTTGAAACAAAATTTTTTGTCTCAAAAAACGAATTCTTTTGTAACAACCAGAAAACTTGATTTTGTTATTAAAGTACTTTAAGGCTATTTAAAAGCTTTTTTTGACCCCTAACACAACCTCTAACAAGCTCTTAATAAAATAGATGGGAAAAAATATTTATATGTGATCCCTTTATATATAGTCTGCGTTAATATATATATATATGGAAAAGATTTTAATTATACTGCAAACAAGCCATGTGGGACTTTTGACACCCCTACAATGTATAAATAATCCAAACTATCATATATATATATATATATATACGCTTTTATAATCCAGGTATATATAATAGTTATTACAATTTTTTTTTGGTGCAAAATGTGAGATTTTAAATTAAAAACTCATCAATTACTCCATTACAACCTTAAATGATTAAGTTGTCAGCTAGCCATGTCAGCTCCATAAAAAAGAATTCGAAACAAATTAAATATTTCAATTAATGAAAATCCCTTCGAGCAAGTAATTTTAAATATAAAATCATGTATTGTGTGCATATATACACAATGAGAATGAACAGTAGTCAAACTATTTTGTCTATCTTAGGGTTGCAACTCGGTCAACCCGTACTGGGTTTGGACCTGATCTGATCGGATCCGGCAACAAGAAACAATCATCCAGCTCCCACCATTGCGGGTCGGGTCAACCGACTTCCCCCCAAAATGCCCATCAGATGTTGTTTCTCTCCTCCGGTGGCAGATCTGTTACTAGCAGATGGATCATGTTCATTGAAGGTAGCAACAGTAGAAGTGGCTTGGGCTTGTTGGCTTCCATATAGGATTGATATGGCTAGATCAGAAGCGAGGAGTTTAAGGTTTAGCAGAATGCTTCTACCACTACAAGAAATTTAATTTTTAGGGACGAAATTTCTTAGGGACGAAATTAATTTCGTCCCTAAAAGTACTTTTCTGATACGAAATTTTAATTTCGTCTCAAAACATGGAAAATCTTATAAATCCGTTCGAACTAAAACATATTAGTTCGAACTTGAGATTCTGAGATGAATTAGGTCGTCTCCAAAAATCTATACCGTTCAAACTAATTAAATTTAATTCGAACAGAAAATTAATTAATTCGAATGCAATATTATTTGTTCGAATTAGTATTAACATGTTCGAACGGTATTATTTAATTGAAAAGATATATTATTAAAATTGTAAGAATACATATTTTTTCTATTAATTTTTTATCATTTCCAAAGTAAATAAAAAGTTCTATATATTATATATTATGATTTACAATGAATTAAAATATTAAAAAATTCATAAATAATTAATTTTATGTAATTAATTTAAAAATATTTTAGTTAACTAAATATTAATTTAAAGATAATGTCATTTTTTCAATTATCGTGAACACTAAGTATAATGAGAAGAAAATATAATTAACAATAAAGAGGCTAGCAAACACTAAAAATAAAAACTATACTGCATTAATTACATTCTAAAATGAGTTAGACGTTCTATACAACATAAAAAAGTAAAAACATTACTAACAATATTTATTTATTATATAAATCAAAATCCTCCTGTAAAGTTTGCAAGCGTCCTTCTAGATCCTTAAGCTTCTCCATCATGGGCTGAATGAAGTCCCTCAATAAAATGTTGCGGTGGTCCGCCAATATAGCTCGTACCTCATCTGGAGTAGCTCCAGCAGGGTGTCTCTCAATAGGGGCAATAGCAGTAGAAGCTGGATCAATAGGCGGAGGCTGATCCTGTAGGACTGCACGAGTCTTCGACAAGTGACCTTTGCTCTTACTGAATGTGATCTTGTTAACAAGCCCCATCTGTGGCGACCTCTGCTCAGTCAAAGTCACTGTAACCCCTGAATGGAGTAAGAGGTTAGATATCAAAAGCGCAAATGGTAGACTACCTCCACCCGAATAGCGTGATTCTGTGCGAATGAGGAGGAAGAAATATAATGCCAGATCAATCGGCTCCCCCTATGCTAACCGTGACAAAAATTTGGCCCGCTCGATCCCGAAATCAGTCTTGTGTTTTTTCGGATCAATGTTATACCTAACAATCAAATTAAGCATTCTGAAAAATGCTATACAGTCAGCCTGTCGGATCACTTTACTGCCATCATATGGAGGAGCCTCAGGGTCTCACACTAGGTCACGAACCTAATCGTCTGTGAGACCATCATCAGGTACCTCATCACCGCTCTCGCTATCATCCGAGTTAGCATCCAGCTCTGCGGTCTGTACATTCGACACTGGCGATGAGGATGCGACTGTTGTGTCCTCTCCAGATGGTGCAGTCGCTGATCTCGCTGCTGCTCTCGCTGCTGCTGCTGCAGGATAGGCACCGGGCTCTCGCCGCAAATCTAGAAACTCAGCAATAATGTGGGGAGAGAATATAATACTCACTCCCCGGACTACTAAGTTATAGCATAGAGCATCACCAGACTGTTCACCCATGGCACGGTAAAACTCACCGACCATCTCAGGATATGCTGTGCCCCTCTGTCGACAGATCGAGGTCCATCCACGATCGGTAATGATGTCATGTATGCTCCGCCCCTCCGAAGTGAGGTCACGGAAGTCACCTAGAATGATCTCCCGCTCAACTAGTATAGGCCTGACGGCCGGTTAAGAAGGAGATGCGGAGGTACTTTCGACTGTCTGGAGTCTGGAACGTTTTCTTCCGCTGCTGCTTGCCATTAGTATACTGTTGATGTATAAAAGATATATGTGATCTAATTAAAGTGAATTAGAGGAATGATGATGTTATGCTGTCATGGTTGACAACTGCTTATTCGAATGGCCTTTAATTCCATTCGAATTAAATTATATTCATTCGAATGAAATTTAAATTCATTCGAATGAACATAAAATTAATTCGAATGACCTCAGATAACTCCATTCGAATTAGCCTAAAATCCAATCGAATAAAATTATATTCCATTCGAATGAACCTAAATTTAATTCGAATGGACTTGACTTTAATTCGAATGGAATTTATATTCATTCGAACGGACCTGAGCCAGACATGGCTGAGTTGACTCAAAACCGAACCGACACATTCATTTTTCACAAGGAATCCAATATTTTAATCGGTAGAAATGATTTAGGAGTAAATCCCTATCATTTCTACCGATTATAGTTGTTTCATTTGCCCCCAAAACAACAAAATGGGGCCAGATTGATTCAAAATCCAACCCCCCCAAAACTAACTAAAAAACTAATAAAAATAAAGCACATTTAACCCATACATCTTGTTCTAGGAGATTTGAGGAGTTGGTCGGAGTTGGTGGCGGCGTTGTGGCTGCTAACGACGGAGGAATCGAAGAGTTCGAATGAGAGGAGGCACGAAATGAATGGAGAAGAAACTGGTTCGCGGCTTAAATAACGTGATTTCGTTCGAACAGAAGTATAATCAGTTCGAACTAAAAGGGTATAAGTTCGAATTAAAAGGGTATAAGTTCGAATGAATTATATAATACTTCATAAAAAATATATATATATATATAAGTACAAGAGGCAAAACAATTGAGAAGTATTAGTAATACTCGTATATAATACAGAGTATACTAGTACTAATAAAAAATTTCTCACTAGTATATATAATAATATATATTAGATAACTATATATCGATAGTATAGAGTTTTATACTAGTTACTTATATATATTGTAAGTATCTAGTATATATATATGTAATAGTATATATATTATGCATTAGATGAGTATAAAATAGTATTGTCTAAAGCATTGCATTATAAAGTAAATATAGTAAGTATATAGTAAAACATTGCATTAATTATATGTATAAAAAACATATTTCTAATATATTTAGTTTGTATATTAATAATAAACCAAGTACTTGGACTATATTATAAAGTATTACAGTATCATTAGTTTTCATATTTTGATGGTATCTATACTTTAATATCACTTAGTATTATACTATTAGTGATACTTAGTATTATACTTATAGTGATACTAACTTATAAATATAACACTATTAGTGATTGTAAATAAAATATTATACTATTTTAAATATTTAATATTATAGATTGATAAGAAACTTAGTATTATGATATTAGTGACACTTAGTATTATATAGTCTATATAATTTTTACATATACACATAATAATATTGGGTGTATTATGTGTATAGTTATATATTTATCTAATTATCTATTCGAACTAATATAATGTTAGTTCGAATAGAGATAATTAATGTTCGAACGACTTTTTTTTGTTTGGAGGGAAAATTCGCGCCAAGTTAT
This sequence comes from Carya illinoinensis, assembly GCF_018687715.1. Classification (NCBI taxonomy): domain Eukaryota; kingdom Viridiplantae; phylum Streptophyta; class Magnoliopsida; order Fagales; family Juglandaceae; genus Carya; species Carya illinoinensis. The sequence goes on from NC_056765.1 coordinate 8,298,691, forward strand.
CAGTATATGCTGAAGAATATTCCTTTTTCTGTTCGAACTGGAAAAATATTAATTCGAACAGGAAAAAATTGTGGGAAAAATTAGCGATATTTGGATTTTCGTGTTCGAACTGATTAAAATTTAGTTCGAACTGAAATGCACATATTATTAATCCGATCCTTTCACTTCATTTTCACTCAGATTGAAGATTGAGAAAATGAGAGAGAGCGTGGCAGAGGTTGTGAGAGAGTGTTGTGGAGAGAGAGAGCTTGAAAGCATTGAGAGAGAAGAGATTCTTGAGAGAGAAAGGAGAAGGACAAGAGGTAAGTTGTGTTTTTTTGTATTTTTCATTCCGATTTTCGTTTACAAATATCTATAAAGTTTTTGCATTTATTTGTTGGGATAGAACAACAGTTTAATGTGTTTTATGTATATATAGGTATTGTGGATTGACTGAAATTTGAATTGCTAGTACAAGAGGTAAGTTTTATTAGTTTTCTAAGTTGTTTAATAATCATATTTAGAGATATTCATATAGTTTTCAATGTGTTGTATTGAAATATGGCATCATGAATGTGAAAATTGTGTTTTGTTTATCAGTTTTGTGCTCTGTTTCGTGACTGGTTTCTGGGTTAGTTTAATTCGAACGCTCTGAATACCGTTCGAATTAATTTTTATTTGTTCGAACAGAATATAACTCGATCAGCGTTCCATTCGAACTTATAGAGTGTTTGTTCGAATAATATCAATTAAATACTTATTATTTGCAATGATAATTAAATAGTAGTTAATACTCCAAATATAATAATAAGATAGTTAATTAAAAAATTATAATTAAATATTTGAACATAAGTAAGTACTCAAGTATTAATTATGATGATTAATACATAATGTATAATTAATTATATCTATGATATAGTTTAATTAAATAGCTTAATACTCCAAATATAATAATAAGATATTTAATTAAAAAATTATAATTAAATATGTGAAGATATTTAAGTACTCAAGTAATAAGATGATTAATACATAATGTATAATTAATTATATCTAAGTACACTAATTAAATAGCTTAATACTCCAAATATAATAATAAGATATTTAATTAAAAAATTATAATTAAATATGTGAAGATATTTAAGTACTCAAGTAATAAGATGATTAATACATAATGTATAATTAATTATATCTAAGCACACTAATTAAATAGCTTAATACTCCAAAGGAATAATAAGATATTTAATTAAAAAATTATAATTAAATATTTGAACATAAGTAAGTACTCAAGTATTAAATATTTCAAAATCTTTAATGGCCCATCATGTATACTTGTAATGTAATCTTCTCATGTATTTGTGATGTATGCTTGTTATGTTTACTACCGAGTTTGGATTTTGTAGTTATTTTACATGCAGTTAAACCTTAGACCCGTTCGAGAGTTGTGGCCAAATATTCTCTTAAAACATATTTGGGTATAACTCTTGAATTGTCCAAAGTGGACAGTTTGGGATTCTATCATCTATATGGCATATATACTTAGTTATAACTCCTGTATTAGTCAATTTAAATTTTGGTTTAGCATTTTCCTACATTCTTCAAGTATGTAGTTCATAAGTTTCTCGGCTCATGAATAGGGTCGACGGCTTATCGTTACTAGCATACTTGGAGAATTGTAGGGAAATGCTGTCGAAATTTTTACTAACATACGAGTTTTAGACTGAGTATATATGTGATATAGATGATAGTCTCTCGAATGGGATAGGACCAACTACCTTAAAAGTATAGGGTAATTAAACACATGTATTGTAATAGTTGAATGATAGTGTTTATCCCATGATTGTGGTTTTCTTTTATAGATGGATAAAAGTTGGATGTTGTTGAGAGATAGACTTGGTCGAGACTATAAGAAATATGCACAAGGGGTGAAGTCTTTCTTAGAATTTGCTTGTGAGAGTGTTGATAGTCGAGGATTTATAAGATGCCCATGTAAGAAGTGCAAAAACCTTAGTTCTTATAATATGACGGCTGTGGAGGATCATTTATTCGTAAATGGAATTGATGGTAAATATTCACATTAGGTTTTACATGGAGAACCATTTCTCCAAGGAGTTAGATTTGGCAGTCATCTCAATCAGATGGATGAATGTAACGAGATCAACACTAAGGACATAAATGTTGATATTTCTGATGATGGTTATGATAATGGAGAAGATATGACTGAAATGTTAGGAGATCTTGGCGCAGGCATATTTGGTGCCAGGGTTGGAGAAGGAACATCTACCCAGTCATTTGAGGGAAATGAAGACTTTGGATCATCGTGGGAGGATGCACAACGAGAATTGTACGAAGGGTGCACCCGTCATAGCAAGTTGTCATTCACTGTCAAGTTGCTCCATATAAAGTCTATTTGTCGTATTTCTGCAAAGGTTATCGATATGCTGCTTGAATTATTTAAAGAGGCTCTGCAAGAGGATAACGTAGTACCTCAAAATTTTTATGAAGCGAAGAAATTGAAGCGAGGGTTAGGATTTGATTATAATATCATCCATGCATGTAAGAATGATTGTGTTCTCTTCTGGAAGCAATATGCAGAATGTGAATCATATCCGGTGTATCTTAAGTCAAGATGGACATCAGATAAGCGTAATGTATCCCAAAAAGTGCTAAGACATTTTCCCGCTTATTCCTCGACTTCAAAGATTATTTACTTCCCAGATGACTGCGAAAGATATGACTTGGCATCACACAAAAAGAGTTCAAAATGATCAATTTCTCACTCATCCTGCAGATTCCTTACAATGGAAGAAATTTGATGACGAGTATCCATGGTTTGCTGAAGAACCTCCAATGTACGTCTTGATTTAGCAACTGATGGGTTTAATCCATTTGGCAACATGAGCACTTCTCATAGCACTTGGCCTGTCATAGTAATGCCTTATAATTTGCCACCATGGAAGTGTATGAAGGATCCTTATTTTATGATGACTCTATTGATTCCAGGGCCAAGGTCACCAGGAAATGAAATAGATGTATATTTGCAGCCAATGATGGAAGAGTTGAAAGAGTTGTGGGAACAGGGTGTCAATACATATGATGTGGCCGCTTTGCATGAATTCAAAATGCATGCTGAAGTACTTTGGACAATAAATGATTTTTCGGCATACGGGAACTTGTCTGGGTGGAGCACAAAGGGAAAAATGGTTTGTCCTGTTTGTAACAAAGATACACAGTCTCAGTGGTTAGCGAATGACTGAAAATTATGTTTCATGGGACACCATCGATATCTACCTCATGATCATAGATGGCAAAACAATAGGGTAATGTTTGATGGAACGGTTGATCGTAGGTCATCACCGCCAGAGTATTCTGGCAGTGATATTCTCACTCAATTGGCAGATGTCCCAAACAACAGATTTGGAAAGAATGCAAGATGCCGAAAGAGGAAAAGACAAGCAGTGGAATTGAATTGGACCAAAAAAAGTATTTTTTTGAGTTGCCATACTGGTCTACCTTAATACTGCGTCACAATCTAGACGTAATGCACATTGAAAAAAATATATGTAAGAATATTTTGGGTACCCTGATGTCAATACAAGAAAAAACAAAAGATACAGTCAACTCTCGTAAAGATTTGAAAGAGTTGGGAATCAGATCAGAGTTGCATTTGCAAGATACTGGGTCATTAGCTTATATGCTCATTGGATGGTATACACTTTCAAGTGATGAGAGAAAGAAATTCTGTGATTGGTTTATGACAATCAAATTGCCCGATAGTTATGCTTCGAACATGTCAAGATATGTTCGACCTCATGATTGGAAGATAACTGGTCTAAAAAGTCACGACTGCCATATATTTTTACAGCGATTGTTGCCAGTTGGTGTGTGTGGAAAGCTTACTCCAGATGTTTGTACAGCTATCACAGAATTAGGGTGATTTTTCAGAAATATTTGCAGTAGAACGTTGAAAGTTGATGCCTTATTAAAAATGGAAGCTGACATTGCATTGATATTGTGTAAATTGGAGAGTTTGTACCCGCCTTCATTCTTTGATGTAATGGTTCATTTGGTTGTACATCTCCCTCATGAGGCTTTAGTTGCTGGCCCCGTTCAGTATAGATGAATGTATCCTATTGAACGATTTTTGAGAAAACTTAAGCGATCTGTGGGGAATAAGGCTCGTCCGGAAGGATCGATCGCAGAGTCATATATTTATAATGAGTGGCATACATTTTGTTTAATGTATTTTCGTGGGGTTGATACTAGATTTACGAGACCGGATCGAAATTATGAAGGTGGACAAATGGGAGTTTCGTCAGCATTTACCGTGTTTTTCCAGAAAGTACGTCCTATAGGTGCACAAGGGGGCTATGACCTATGTGGGCGAGAGTTTGAAAGAGTTCGATGGTATGTCTTAAATAATTGTGAAGAGATTGAACAGTATTTGAGGTTCGTGATGATCATCTAATTTGGTAGTAGTATTAAGTGCATTTTTAATAATATAGTATATATTGATACAAATTAATAACTCACATTAACATATGCAGCGAACATATACAACTACTTCGCACGAATGGTGTGACTGACGTAGAAAAGACGCATGAAGAAGAATTTGCCTCATGGTTTGAACATACGGTATTATTCGGGAAAAAATTATGCTTGAAAGTATTTTAAACTTTATTTAATTTGTAGGTGTCATCGTATTTATATATGATATTGGTATAAGTAGAATAAAATTTATTTATGTAGGTTGCATCGAAATATAATGAACATTCAGGTGAAATCTTACCAGAAGTATATGCTTTGGCATGTGGTCCGTCTAAGCGGGCTATCCAATATTCAGGATGTTTGGTGCGTGGATATAGATTTCACACAGCAGACAGAGAACGATATAGGAAAACTCAAAATTGTGGGATTGTTGTCGAAGGAAGTCATGGGGATGAAAATATTGATTTTTACGGAATTGTGGAGGATATCATAGCATTAAAGTATGTGGGGGGATATATGGTCTGGTTATTTAAATGTAATTGGTGGGATGTCTCGAATCCTAGGTTGGGAGTGCGAAAGAATGAATATTTTGTAAGTGTTAATACATCTCGCAAATGGTATGAGGACAACCCATTTGTTCTCGCATGCCAAGCAAATCAAGTTTTTTATTTAGATGATCCGGAGTTCGGAAATCCATGGAGAATAGTCGAGAAATTTGCGCCAAGAAATATGTATGATTATATTCCAGAGGCAGACAAACCACATGAAGAAGTTGATAGTCCAGACCATGAAGAAGCATATCAAGAAAATGAATCAGGCATCAATCTATTTGTTGATCTAAGCCATTATGACATGATCCCATTGCGCAGAGAAGATGTTCAACCCAAAGTAATTGAAGGTGACATGTCGGAAGAACATGAATCAACTGAAATGTCTACTGAGGATGAGAGCGATTGGTCCAGCAATACTGATACCGAATGATTTTCAAACAGATATTTGTGTAGGTAAAATTCTTATAAAAATATTTCATGTATTTTGTTCGAATAATAATTTATTATAATTTCAAACAGATATGCCCCCTAAACACAAAAGAACACGTGAGCCATCCCTACCACTTAGTGAATCCCCGTGTGCTTCACCTGCCAACAATGGTGGGCCACCGTCACCAGAACCAGAACAAGGTATTTTTTCAATGTATATCTTTCAAATAAGATTAATTTAATTAAAATATATTCTAAGCCATTTGTATATATAGTTGTTGTAAACCAGAGCTGAGTTAGAGGCATTACGAGGGGTGTCTGCATAGAAAAAGTAAGGAAAGTGGGTAAAATTAAAATTGATATATCTGATGATCATACCGGTGGCTCTGGGGATTTGGCAGCTTGGCTTGCTTCTTATGTTGGTACACTTACTCGCACGTATGCACTGATGGCTACATCATCCTTGGCTAAAGTTCTCCAAGATGTGAAAGACCACATCAAAAATCGTTGTCTGGTAATAAGTTACTTTGTATAACATTTTTATTTAAATGCAAATGTTTGAAATTATACTAATTGTTTATAGTTCTTTGAATGACGAGTTTGAACTAAATTTTGGTCGGCGGGAGGATCGACTAACGATTGAAGAACTCATGTCGAATGCATTCCGGAGGTACAAAGGTCGATGCCATACACACTACCAGAGGTTCAGTACTACGATAGAGGCGCGTCAAAATCCATTCCAAGCAATGCCACCAAACGAATGGGAGAAAGTTTGTGATCTGTTTGAAGATCCTGCTTATTAGGTAATTTCGCTACTATCTTTTTTTAATAATATATAATAGATGTATTAAATAAAAATTATAATACTTTTTTTTTAGAAATGGAGTACAGTGAACAAAACAAATAGATCAAATTTAACGATACACCATCACGCGGGTTCTCGATCTTTTCATCGCTTGTCAAAAAAAATGGTTAGTTCTTATTATCTCCATTAAATCTTAATATATAAAATTTTTTCGTATAAATTATGATATTAATTTTTATTTTGCAGCAAGAAGAAAATCCTACTGATTATGATCTGACCCAATTGTATGCTAAAGCACATAAAAATCGTGATGGTGTTTAGAGCAATCCTGAGGCAGAAGCAAATTATGTAAGTTTAAGTTTATTTAATTTCATTGTCTAAATATATTTTTGTTACATATACTAATTTTAATGTTTTTCTTTTTCCAGGACAAGATGATATCTCTTAAAGATACTATTGCGGATCCATCTGATGAATCATCTGTCAACGATGCTAAAATCTTTTCTCAAAATCTTGGATCACGTTCTGGATATTTGAGGGGCTTAGGACGTTGCGTGAAGCCATCCTCAACATCTTCGTCATCTTCTAAAGCCAGATCGAATGACGACAAGACTAAAAAATTAGAGGAAGCTGCACTTGAGATAGAAAGATTGAGATCGTAGGAAAAAGAGTTGTTGACCCGATTAGATCAAGCAGCAGATTTAGAAGCAAGATTAGAAGAGAGGCTACAATTAAATAACCAAAAAATGTTTGAACAATTTCAATTAATGATGTCCCAAAACCCTATACCACCACCACCACCACAATCATAATTCATTTGTTTTTTTTTTTTAATTGCCTTTAAGATTTATGATGTTTGTAAACATTTGAACAATTGATGTATATAGATTACAATTTGTATTAGTATCAATTTCATTTTGTTTGATCAATGCTGTTTGAATGGTAAATTACCATTTATGCATATATTCGAACAAAAACATATCCATTCGAACCAATAAATTCTCATTCGAACTTACCGGGAAATACAATCCATGCATTCGTTCGAACAACTAAATACTCATTCGAATAAATTCATTTCTAAAAGTCCATTCGAACAGAAGATTTCTGTAAATAGATTATTTATTCGAACAGTTAATATTTTTCTTCGAACTAAAGTCGCTTACGAACTTTTTTGTTCGAACAGACTTGGTCAGATATGGTTATTGATTCAAATTAACATTTCATGTTGTTCGAACAAAAATAATTCCATTCGAACTTGATTCTGAGACGACATTTTTTTGTCTCAGAAAAAATTTCCCGTTCAAACGGTTTCGACCGGTTCCGCCCAATTTCGTCCCTAAAAATACTTTTCGGAGATGAAAAATCAATTTTTGTCTCTGAAAACTTTCTGAGACAGCCTTTTTGAGACAAAATAGAGACGAAATTTTTTCGTCTCCCAAAAATTTTAGGGACGAAATTTCCATTTTTTGAGACAAAATTTTTTGTCTCAAAAAATCATATCTCTTGTAGTGTACAGCGATGGGCGGACGTTAGGTTAGTATTGCGTTTTGGATTTTTTTGACTCTGAAGCTGCGATTGGGTTGTGAGGTGCCTAGCATCATAATCCAAGGCAATGGACCTTGTGACTTGCTGCCAATTGTAGGGAACTCTTTTGCAAACATTTCCTAAAAATTCTTCACAAAATACCCTGGCCGGCATGTTATCATCAATGGCTGATCGCTGCGTCATTTGAATTTGTGCTTGATTTTAAATTATTGCGTATGTACAGAACGTCCCATGTGAGCCTGTAACCAGAGAATTAGCAAAATGGTCAGAGAAATGGAAACAAAAACAAAAAAATCTTGAAAATCTTTTGACCGCATCAAGGAAAATCAGAACCCAAGTGTTGAGGCTGAGGTTCTGAAGGAAATCAGAGAAAAATCCGAATCTCCTATTTATACTAAAGTCAAAGACATGGCCTACACCCACGCTTCTTTGTGCGAAAGCATGCTGTTATACCTGTTGGTCGCTACAGACAAGAAGGAGGCTGCCATCTTTGATCTATTCCTCGTAGAAATGAGTAGATGACTTTAGGCGGATTGCTCGGGTTGAAACCGGCATTTCATAGGTTCAACCCGTACATTAGTTTAAACTGTATTTAGCATCCGGGTCGGGTCGGTCCATTCGGGCGGACTGGATATGCGATTTTTTTGCACAGCCCTAATCTATCCATCATGTTAATAATTTGTGACAGTACTACACTGTCCGTATCTCAAGCATTAATTCCGTCTAAATATTGTAATCACACCAACCTAACTAGCTATAATGTTGGCACAACACAACGTGATATGCATCAAGCTGGTTTTGAATAGTTGGAATTAATAGACCACCAATCGTGGAAAAATAATAATATTTTGCAGTATTGCATGGATTGAGCAAGTACTGTATGCAATCTCTTAAAGAAATAAATAAATACAAAATTTACAAGAAAATTAATTTTTTAATTATGGACCTCACTCTTTTTCAAAACAATTGTGTGATACTCGTACACTTCACGACTATATGTAGCATGACTCAAATCAAGACCAGATATTACAATACTTAACCATATTATTTAAGGAGGAACTAATTTTTTAAACTTTTTTGGATTAATTTTTCTTTCAAATAAACCATTGACTATATATTTTATTTAACATGAAGATGTTTATTATATATATATAAGTTTAAAGTCAATCATAAAACTGTTTATTTTCGACGTGTATATACGATAATGTTGCTGAACCAAAGAATTACTATTGTTTTTAAGTTGAAATTAATAAATTACATGATATATAGTTTTCGTTTAAATTGACTCTTTGATCGGGTAGCTGGGGACGTTCATGCGCCATGCAGTTAGATTGAGGACTCTATCATGTAATGTGTACGCGTGGGATCTAAACTTTTTCTTCTCGAAGGTTAATACCAGTTTTTACGAACAAATTAAGAATAACGAATAGACATATGTTCCCATAATATCAAACAGTGCTGTTAATGTCCAATGATTTTGTTTGTATAAATGCATGGGCAACCTAGAATTTAGACAAACCCTTTTGACTTCCCAACAGACTTTTTGATGATAAATCATATGAACTGTTTCTTTTTTCTTAAATCGGCCAATGCGGCCTAGCTAGAGCTATGGATCAAGGTTAACAATTAGAACCAGTATTTTACCCAAAACAGGCAATAGGGTCCGGTTTACCGCATTAATGCATTCCTTAATAGAACAGATATTAGATAGAATTTCTACGGAGGAAACAAGAAAAAAAAGGCCAACTTCCCATGGTCGAAGTTCCCCGTGCATTTTTTTTCTTTCTTCCTTCCTCATTTTACTTAGATTGAAGAAGTTAACTAGACCAAGCTGAGAGAGTAGCTAGTGCAGACACCAGCAGCTAGTAGCATGGCAGGACAACCTCCGCTGGCGGCCAGAGTTCCGACCTCGTATTATAATGGAAGCCACGCGATGACCATAAAAGAATGCGTTCGTCTTCCCTCCGAGATCCATTCGACAGGTTTTTGGAACTACTTTCGTTCTGGGACGATTCCTTCTACACTGCCATTGCTTGAGCTTCAGATGGTTCTAATTTTCGCCATCACGCGCTTCACCCATTCCATTCTTAAGCCGTACGGAGTCCCTGAATTCACGTCACAACTAATTGTATGTGCTCTCTCATCTCCAACGTCTTCCAATACTCTTTCTTTTATTCGATCGAACATTCACATATATTTATATTAATATTTGATAAGAGTACTATATATATATGTATATATATGTTGAGGAATAGAAGACACTCCTTTAATTTATAATATGTTGATGATCAGGCTGGCATAATGCTCGGTCCTTCAGGCTTGGGGCGCGTCGGAATATTCCAGGCTTTGTTCTCGGTTAGAAATCCAAACACAGTGGGAATGATAGCTACCTTTGGTCACATACTCTTTTCGTTTATGAGTGGGGTGAAAATGGATACGGGACTGATAAAAAGAATGGGTAGAAAATCCTTGTTTACTGGTATTGCCTGCATAATGTTTCCTTTGCTAGTTGGCAGCTTCACAATCCAAGTGACACTAAGAAGATCTTGGCTAACCGCAGAAGAAGCGACTGGCCTTCCATTTCAAACAGCACTAAATTGTCTAACTCCATTTCCAGTGGTAGTATACCTTCTTGAGAGCCTCAAGGTCCTGAATTCTGAACTAGGACAATTAGGCCTATCTGCATCATTGGTCAGTGACATGTTTGGCTGCTTTCTTGTCTGGCTTACTGAAATGACTAAAGTTGGTCGGGAGAAAGGCATGTTTGGCGTGGCGATAAGTGCATCATCAAGCATTCTCTATGTTTTTGTCGTTGTGTTTGCTTTTCGACCGGCAATGTTTTGGGTAATCAGGCAAACACCCGAAGGCAGGCCTGTAAAACGCACACATCTTCAACTAATCATGATGTTAATGCTTTTCGCGGGATTGCTTTCTCGGTGGTTTAGTACGTCACTCGTGTTTGGACCTTTCATTCTGGGTTTGGCAGTGCCAGATGGACCCCCTTTGGGGTCTGCTATAATCAAAAAGTTTTACTACTTCAATCAAGATGTGTTCTTGCCGCTGTTTGTGACTACATGTGGGATGAGGACAGATCTACGTTTGATCAAATTCAATGACAGCTTCATGACATTCAATGTACTGCTCATTTTCTTCACTTTTTCTGCCAAAATGATGGCGTGTGTGGTTCCCCTCTTGTACACCAAAATGCCCTTAAATGATGCTCTAGCACTCGCTCTCATTTTGAGTTCCAAAGGTGAAATCCACCTCGCCCTCAATACCATATTCAGAGATACCAATGTACTTGGCTATCCTTTTTCTTTTTCGTTTCCTCCTACAAGATGGAATTGCCTTTCTCTATTCACTAATTTTTTTTATTTTTTTATTTATTTTTTGTCACATTTTATTAGCCGCAAGTACAGTACCTGACGGACACAGCGCTCACTTTGTCAAATATCGCGATCCTCTTGAATGCAATCATTGCACCAGTTATGGTGCAATTCCTGTACGATCCTTCAAGGAAATATGCAGGCTACCAGAAAAGAGATATTATTCATAACAAAAGAAATGCAGAGCTCCGAATCCTGGTATGCATTCACAAGCCTCAAAATATTGTTGCGGCAATCGAACTACTAGAATCCTCATGCCCTACTAGAGAAAGACCTCTTGGAATTTACGTGCTTCACCTTATCGAGCTGATTGGCCGATCCTCTCCTATTTTTATCTCCCACGAAATGAAGAAAAAGACTGTGTACAAAACATCCGCGTATTCAGAGAATGTTATCAGCGCGTTCAAAAGCTTTCAACAAAATAATCGAGCTGGTGTTGTAACAAACTGTTTCACAGCAATCTCTCCGACCAAGTTCATGCATGAAGACATCTGTACTCTCGCACTGGACAAGCTAGCTTCCCTCATAGTACTCCCATTCCACAGAAAATGGTCGGCAGATGGATCTATCCAATCGGAGGGTAGTACTCATTTAAGGACTTTGAATAACAGTGTCCTAGAAATTGCTCCATGTTCTGTCGGGATCCTCGTTGATCGTGGCGGCCATTCGAAGAGCTCTAACGTTATTGCATCAAAGTCGCCTTTTTCTGTGGCAATGATCTTCGTGGGTGGAAATGATGATCGAGAGGCATTAACTTTTGCCAAACGCATGGCCAATGACAGCAACATCACTTTGACTGTGGTTCATTTTGTTTCCTCCGACACTGAAGATATCACCCTTTGGGACAGATTGCTTGACAATGAGGTACTGAAAGATGTTAAAATGAACAATGTAGGTGATGAATATGTGATATACTTAGAGGAGATAGTGAAAGATGGGCCTCAGACGGCATTGATAGTTCGTTCAATGGTGGATGAGTACGATCTGTTTATTGTAGGCAGAAGACACAACTGTGATTCCACACAGACATCAGGGCTTGTAGAATGGAGTGAATTCCCGGAGCTGGGAATTATCGGAGACTTGCTGGCCTCCTCAGATCTCAACAGCAAGGCTTCTGTTTTGGTGATTCAACAACAACGAAAAAAGACCTAATTTGAATCATGGCTGTGGAAGCTGATCATCATCAGAGACTTGATCTCGTCCTTCACAAATATAAATGGAATATAAATTCCATCCCCAGCTACCTTTTCTCATCATGTTCTATCCTTTTCAGATGGGAGCTAGGGTACTATAACATGTTTAACCAATGCATAATTGACAACTTTTGATATTTTTACATTCATGACTAACAAATTGAAAGTTTGCCCCTCATCATGATTTTATAGCCCGACGTTGCTCATGCGCAGCTTATAATTTCAAATTTGTAACGAATTTAATGTGCATATAGTATAGTGTTAGTTAATAATTGTGAGTTATTGGAATTTTCAAAAATGCATTATATATAATTTTAAAACTTTGGTACGTAACTCTAAGCTTATCTCTCTCCCATTTTAGGTCATGGTTCGATGAAGAATTAATCTAGATAATAAATTTTATAACTAATGTACATTGAAACTAGTTCGATCAAGAATTAACACTACAAGAAAAATGAATTTTTGTAACCAATTTATAGCAACGAAAAAACTATTTTGGTTGCTAATAGTCTTTTCATTATTATAAATGCAATCAAAATAATCTTTGCGTTGATATAAATTAGTTACAAAAGCCTGTTTTTCTTGTAGTGTAATCTAGATAATAAATTTTATAACTAATGTACATTGAAATTCACCGCACTGAGGGTAAGTCCTCTCCAAATGATCGATCGATCGAATGACTTCATAATTAATCTAGAGAGATTAATCAGACAAATTTATGAATTCTACTCCCGGATCGAATTGAGTACTTAGGGAAATCCGTTTTGTAGTAGAATATATCAACGTACGATATTATTGCAGATGAAGTACTAACCTTATAAGTTCATGTGGATCCGGTTACCCTTAAGTTTAATCATGATTTAGTATATATCATGAAACCGGTAATCATATGTTTAATTATACATCATGATTGGCAACTTCCTCAATAAGGCTTTGTTTGAATGATCATATATATGTGTTGAGATGAGATGAGAAATTTGTAAATAATACATTGAAATTGTTTGAGTTAAGATATTTTATATATGAGATTTTAAAAAAAGAGAGAAAAAAAGTCGGATAGAAATATTTTAAAGTTAAAATCTTATAATATATATTAATTATTTATCAAATAGCGACGAATCGATATCTTACTCTCATACTTTGTATTCAATTATAAAGTACTTATATATATATATATATATATATGAGAGTAAGAGATCGATTTATCGCTATTTAATTGATAAATAATTAACATATATTTAATTACAAGATCAACTCGGAAAGTGCAATTAAGTGATCTGAGATGTAAAAAATAAACTAAATTAAACCAAATTAAGATCAGGTTTGTGGTTAAAAGATTAAAATTAAAAATTGTTGGGGTGGAGTACGTATTTGAGAAAGAGACAATGTACTGCAAATGTTGTCTGTTGTGTGTTTATACATATATATATATATATATATATTAAATTAAGTGGGCGAGAGAAGAGGAAATCCATGTGAAACCTCATGTGAAGACCGAGTCATACGAAATGTGTTCGAGAAGGTTTGACAGTTAATTTGTTAATTTTAATTAATTTTAGAATTCTATTATATATAGTTACTATTTTATGGCTTTTGCCACGAATTCTTTTTCTTTGACTGGCTGTCGTGGGAAAAAATGACTTTTGGTCACCAAAACGTTTGGAGAGAATAAACATAGACATTTTTCCATGAAATTGTCTTGGTCGATAGTGTTTGATGGCAAAAGATTTTTCTCTGCCACATCTGTAATTTTTGTCACCAACTTATTTCTTGGATAATAAATATGGGCAAAATATGCGCCTTTAGTAGAAAAATAGTTATTGTAACAAATTAAATTGACTTTTTACCACGGATTGAAGTCGCCGCAAAATTACTATTTAACTTGTCCCTCATCATCGTGGCTTATTGTTTTTGTCCTACAAATACTACTCGCCATAAAAATCTCTACATATTTTTAAATAGAGGAATACTATATATCAGCCTACTGTATACCCCACACCCACACCTAACGTCAATTATCTTTCTTTTTTTATTTTAGAGATTATTTTAGAGATTTAAAAGATTAATTCTTTTGTTTTAAATTTATCAAATTTCTCGTTGGATTTATTTTATGATTTTTTTAGTTGTGAAAATTATTTTGATGTACTTTCTTGTTATTAATTATTATTTTGTAGTTAATAAATTTTATTATTTTATTTTACTAAATCACTGTATTTAAATTATATTATTTAAATTTACCATCGTGAAATCTTTTTCGTTAGGTCTATTTTGAGACTCAAATTAAAAAGACTACACCTTATTTATTTCCCTTCATTTTTTTCTTTTAATTCTTTTTCTTTTTCCTTTTTCCTTTTTTCTTTCTTCTTTCTTTTTTCTTCTTTCTTTTTCTTTTTCTCCTCCTTATTTCTCCCACAGCCCATGCGCGACCCAGCCCTCCCAATACAGCCACTTGATCGCTCGTGCGCGACCCACCCACGTTGTGCCCCGCCGTTCGATAACACCGCCCAGCCCACCAGCTCCCCCACACTCCGGTGACCTCCCCCACCCAACATCCCTTCCCCACGCTCTCTCTCTCCTCCCCGTTGGCCGTGCCAAACCCATTCAGGTTGTGGGTTGTTGCGTCGCCCATTTCTGTCGTCGTTGCTCCCATTCTCTTCCCCATCAACTGGCGACCTCACCCCTCTATTTTTAGGCCTTCTCACGCCGCCAAATTCCACCACGTACGGCTGCAAGCCGCAGCCCAAAATCCTCCCTGCACCGCTGTTGCACCACCATTGGCCACTATCTTCTCACCATTTCACTACCGGTCCTCTAGCAACCCAAACCACCATTTCTCACTCCCAATCCGCCACCTTTAAAGCCCCACCCTTCACCTCCTGTAAGTCCTCCTCTAGGTTATTTTTGTTTTCTTTGTAATATAATTGTTGGCTCTAAGTGTTTGGTTTTGCTCAAATAGGTAGAACTTGAAGTGGGTTGGTAATAATTAATCCTCATATTTATTGCTTAATTTTATTTTTATTTTTTGTAGAAATTCGAGTGGGTGATTATTTCATTCGTTTTGCATTTGAAATGAGAATGATTCACTTAGTGTAAATTGAATTGATTCTGTATATGTGGAGGCCAATAACTTGTAGTTCATACCAGTTAAGCCCTTTCAAGTGTGATATTAGCTAACTTGGGATATTTGATTGTTTTCAGAAACTGTAATGTCTTAAAGAAGTTCTCTAACATGGGGGTTTCCACAAAAGAAACACCTTTGAAGATATTTTACACACGACTTTTTCAAATTGAAGAAAACAATTGGACTTGGTACGAAGGTAAAACTTTTACTTCTGTTTCCACTTTTCTAACTTGAAGCATGTTATTATTTGTACTATCTGTAGTGGTAAAGATATGTCCAATTTTTTTAATAACAATCGTACTAATGTTTAGCAGGTTAGTTCAATGCAAGGCTTGAAGTGGTTTGAATATGTCTTTTACTAGGATATTGACATGAAATGGTAGTGGAGTTGGAAGGAATTGGTGGTGGTGGAAAGATGCAGCTAGAGGCTTGTTCCTTAACTATAGTTACTTTAAGTTATTCTTTGTGCTTTTGAAATCAGTTTCTTATTGAGTGATTGTTGTCTTAGGAATCAGATAATGGCAAGAACTTGGTTTGTGTGGACATTCTGTTGCTTTTTGTACATTTTTTATACAATACTTGTAGTTGTAACTTGTTTCTTTGACTACACTTATTCTCTTGTGCTAAGACACACAACAGAGGAAGTGATTGCTGCATGCATAGTGTTTAACAAAACATGGTTGGTTTATAGAATTTGGGCCCCATGATATTTGATAAATTCAAAAGCTAAAATTAGAGAGTATATATGTCTAGCATCACTGGAAGGGAAACTTAGTGTTTTGCATAATGCCAACCTTATATTGTTCTAAGTTAAGAGAAAGGGCATTTGAAAATTACTAGATATGTCAATAAAATAATCGATATGTCAATAAAGTCCAATCCAATGAAATAATATATATATATATATATATCAATAATATTAGTCCTAAGTTTTCCTACCTGCACGACCAGTTGTCTTCTTACTCCTCAAGTTCATGCACAAGTTATGGTTGTTTTAGGGCGGACATTCATGATTAAACTATAAGTGTTTACAACTCAACATAGATAGATATTTTGTCTGGAAAAATGAAATTATTTTTTACATTTTACTGTTTGAATTTCTGAACATGCTTAGCTAACTGTTACTTTTATCACATTCCAGAAAGCTTAGTAGTAAGGATGCTTAGCTACTATTTTTTCTTGTTAGATTTCCTTTCTCTGAATTTTGCACTTTTAATAGTCATGAGCTATTTATATTTTGTCATGTTTATATGTTGACAGGAAAATATCAAGATAGAAGCAAGAAATTGGGAAATGGCCTCTCAGACGCCCTAAAGTTAGTACCCATTTTTTTGCTTCTGCCACTAGCTATGGGTCAGTCGCTTTCTGTCTCCTTTGTGCTTTTAATTTATATGTTTTTATTTTATCCTAACATTCAATGTTGTTTCACTGGAATATGATGCTTTATTTATTTTGCCTATGTGGGCGATGGAGTTTTGAATTGATTTAGATCTCCTCCTCCTTTCATGTAGATTCTGCACTGTCACCTACCTCCAGCAAACTTGGTGGCTTGAAAACATATGTTTTGTTTTGATTATATGCAGCCTTGTGTTTTGGCTTGAGTTTAAGTGGACTATGGATTTAGTAATAGTATGTTCATGGGTTTCGAGAGTAATTTCAGATTGTAGTGAACAGATTTAATATTTACTCCTTAATTACACTAGTATTTGTCTAATGAGCGTAGAAATGGTGGGTAAATTATTATTGCTCATGAATTATATGCCATGAGCCTCTCACCAGGTAATTTGGTGGAAAAAGGTTTCTTCTCACATACTTTCCAACTTTTTCGACTAATTATTCTCACAGAAATGACACAGTAAGTCACCACACTAAATCATCCGCCATTACTTTTGTCATTGGGAATACTTATTTCCAATAGTACAAGTAGCAAATAATAAGTTCTTTTAACAAATATAGATGTGACTAAAACATATTTATCACCAAAAGTGTCATCCCAATACTAATAATAGTCACGATTTAGGGAGTGACCAAAGACTTTATACCACTAAATGTGTGACAAAATCATATGTGGCTAATACACTTTTTCGGACTGTGGCTCTGGTGACAATTGATGTTAATTTTACCACAAAGAGTTAGGTTTCTATCTCCATTTGCTACAGATGAAAATAGGTTTTGCCACAACTTCTAGTCGTGACAAAAGGTAGCCTTTTCCCACGAATAAACTTTTTCTAGAAAGAGTTTATTGCTCATGAATTATATGCCACCAACATCTCACGAACAAAATTGGTGGAAAAATATTTTTTCTCACATAATCCCCACCTATTTCGACCAAATTCCCTTGTGAGAAAAACTAATATTTGTTGTAGTGACTTTTGTATACTTTCTATAAAGTTAATTGATGTGGTTAGACAAAATAATTATGTTGTATTAAAAAGTCACTCATATTAATTGAGTGCATAAAATGTATGCAAAAGCACCGACTGCAAATAGAATTTATGTTAATTTTATATGGCATGAAGATGTCCCTAATTTGCTACTTGAGAATTAATTTGGAATTAATTATGCTAATAATATATGTATAGTATATAATATATCCAGCCAATTGATAGCATATAGAATATGCTGCTCTCTCTCTCTCTTTCTGATCTCTCCTCTCATTTCAAAACACATTAATAGTCAATATTCCTTAAGTAAAAAATATAAACAAGTAATTCACCAATTAGCTTATAATTCGCTGTAAATTGTCAATTACAACACTGACAATTTATAAAACTGATCATCATCATCATGATCAACTGCTCTTGAACATGAGTACTTGCATAGAATATCGGCTTCATTATTGTTTAAATATCAGACAATGTAACCCATTTCAAAGTCAGAAGAATATATATTAAGATTAAATATTAATATTGTCGTTGGGCTCACACTCTAATATTCATGTCTAGCTAGTTTCAGATCGATCATTTCATGGATTTGACCTTAAAATTGCTAGAACGTACAAACTTCATGATCATAAAATTATTTAAGATCACCGACCCAACAAATTATAATTAGATAAAATAGGCCTCTAAGGGAGTTTGCAGTTTACATTTCCCAAGGTTTTGCATTGAGATTCCCGGCCTCGTTCGTTCTTGATCTCTATCTTCCCAAATTGAACACCCTCGATCGGAAAGAACATGATCTTTTGAGAGAGATTGTCTTCTTTTTACGAGAAGCTAGCATGCAGGACTCTCTCTAGCTTACTTTGAAGAACGTACGTACGGTTGCTCATGATCTATTGTGGTTTCCCATTTTCTTCCCCTAGCTAGCTAATTGTCACATCTTTAATCATTATAAGAAAAATCAATTTTTATAATTAATTTATTATAATAAAAAGATTATTCGCAATTAATTTATAAGTGCTAACATCTCTACAATTCTTTCTCACCCACACTAGATGATCAGTGGATTAGATCAGACATATATTTGTCATGTCCAGTATATATTATAAGAAAATTATTTATTTGTAAACAGTTATTTTTTAAAAAATAATTATTTTTTATTAAAATGAACATGTTTTTATCGTATGTAGCCATGTATTCTCGTCACAAATACTCTTTCTTTTTTAATGATATATATGTATTATCGGTATTAGTAAATCATTTCCCATATACACAATTATGCCAACACAGATGGGGTAAAGATTGTAGGAAGTACGTACGCCTAAATTTACAACGTACACCATTAATTAATGTTTAGCTATATATAAAACAATTCCAAGAAGCATTAATTTCATTTTGAGGCAAAAACCTCAAACCAGAAACCTCAAACGTCGTCACACATACATACAATTTACAAATGAAGTGCTCCATCACTTTAGGCTATTAGTGCCAGTCCTGTTATTTTTCTTCCTGTGCTCCTGAAAATATCTATATCTTCTCAAAGGAAAAAAGAAAATAGAGAAACATATTTACTTACAACTCGAGGATGTTAAAAACAATTCGCTTTGGTGCAAACATTTGTACTTTGATGATCTGTCATAACCTTTTCTCGAGAAGCAAACGGATCCTTATCACCTCGTAAATACTGTAATCCAGATCTGCCATATATTATGTATGTATATGGCAGACCAAACGACCCCACGTACGTACGAACATTAGAACACCAACTTTAATCGTTCCCGGCAGGGCATGTCGATCGGATTCCGGCATCGGAAAAAAAGAAAGTGTGTTTATAAGTCCTCGGAGATGCTCTCAAGATGAGGCGCCCACACTCCTCCAACTCGGCCAGTCCTTCGATCCCGTCGACGCGACGGTTTCTTGTCGGAGATGATGTCCGATAGGTAACGATCACATTCGGAGACATGATCAACATCACTAGTACCACTGCACTTTTTGCTCTTCTTGGAGGACTTACTGAGGTTGTTACCTCGTTTTTTCTTCTCCGGCAGCGACGAAGCTGGGATCAAGAAGTAAATGCTTCCTCTCTTTAGCACAGAATCCGGCGAGACAATCAAAATTTTACGTACAACGCCTTGAGAGCACGGTTTGCTCAGGACGTGATTTGGGTTGGCCTCAAGGATCTCACCGGCCGTGACCGGATGTGTGATCTCTTCTACGTAGCCGTTCAAATGAACGATGCGGATCAAGTCTAGAGCTCCACAGGGAAGAACACAAGCCAAGCAACACCTTAGACTATTGCCCATGTCGACCTATATATATATATATAGATTGAATTCTCACTGCGTGAATGAAAAGTATGGAACTCTTTCTTTCTGACTCCCTTTCTCGCGTATGCATGTATGAATGTGGCCAAAACTGGACAATGTGTTATATAGGAGCAGTTACCCATGCGAGCAGAGGAGAAAGTATAATTGTTACAATATGGATTCCAAATGACGAAAGTACCCTTTTGGGTGATTTTCAAAATTAGAATTTATTATTAATGAGGCTTTTGATTTTTTTTTTTTTTTTTCTTTTTCTATGAAACCTTCCTTTTGCATGTGATTAATTCAAGGGGCCTCTATCCAAAAAATAAAAATAAAAATTCAAGGGGCCGGGTATATCTTGTTACCCGGCCATGCATGATTGCAAGTGTATTCTTTTAAGGCAAGTGGAATATTGCTATTCCTTGAATAATTGTTCTCATACAATAAAAAATTAAGGTATAATGCTCCAAGGATGGTAATTAGTATGTATCATATATCGTTAGTTGGATATGTTAAGAACGATAAGAGAAAAAGTAAAATAAAAATAGAATCAGCCATATACGATACAAGATTTATATGATTTGATAACGTGTTTATATCCATGAAACTACAAATGTTTACAACACATCTTAATTAGTGAGTCAGGTCGAATAAAATGGATAAAATAATTTTTCTCGAACACTTTCACATTACTTATGATAAAGAGAACTTTTCTTTAATAATTACATGTGACTTAAATTATAACATTAACTAGTCTTTGTATCAATTTAAGTATTATTTAAGTTTTCCTTAATTGTTCTAAGAAAAGGAACTAAAATTAATTGATATATGGTAGCTTAATCTTCGGAGGTGGTCTGGCAATAATATTAATGTTGATATAAGTATTTACAGCAAACTTCTATGAAAACACTATTGATCTGGCGGTCCATATTTATGTTATCGAGTGTTAGTTGACACATTGACAAAGTCTCATCGTCGGAGTCTCGGACAAGTTGTCTACGCTAGAATAAATTGTTCTTAAAAGAGCAAAAAAAAAAAAAAAAATTATCTTGTTATTATTATTATTAGAAGTCCAACTCATTTAACTATTCAAAAGACATTATTATTATTATTATTATTATTATAGCTCCATTTTCAATGGATGGAACTCAAGTCTTATATCTTGTTCAGATTGAGATAAAATCTCAATTCATTTTACATTATCATTATAATTTTCTTAAACTCTTACATAAAATATAATAAATAATTTAAAATTTTTAAATTATAAAATAAAATTATATTTTAATAATATTTTATTCAACTTTCATCTCACCTGATCAACTCACAATCCAAACCTCCTCTCTTCGCTGTTCCAAAATGCTAACTAATAGACTAATTAATTATCCCTCTATATATATATATTATATTATAACCCTCGATATTGGTATTCTTGGGCAAAGCAAGGGAAAATAATTTAAGAGGTATTGAATTAATTAATTAATAGAGATGGAGTGGTAACACAATAAAGTAATAAATCCGACGCTTGAAATGTGGTTTTCGCAACATATATGCATGATCCCATGTCAAGTGATCGCGAATACAGGCAGCTGACTTCATTGAAAATAAAAACAGAATAATATAAGATAAAATAACTTAGAAATCCAGCTAGCTTGCTTGCTCGCTCGCTCTTAAAATAAAATAAATTATTAATTAGGTACGGAATGGAAAGAAATTTTAAGATAAATGCAACTAGCTAGCTAGCTCATGTATTTTATTTATTAATTAGCAGTATATGATTACCTGGCCTCACCCGCATGGAGTACCTGTTGTAGCACTACTGAGACACAACCTGATCTTCAGCTCGTGATCATGCATATATATGACATCTATCTGGGGTACGACCTCCACTCTAATCTATATATAATTGTTTAAAATTGAGGGTATAGATCAAAGCAAGCGAGGCTTAGCCAAGACACCAGCTTTAATTGCGCGTTTCCTGCACAACATACATATAAATCTCTTTTAATTGATCCAAGGGGTATTGTCTTTATCGTTTGGCAGCCTGGACTATGCGCAGCCGTGCAGGGTTCTGCATCTGGCCGTATTCTGCAGTAATATTGTAACATGGAACAGCACTCATGCCAAGGAAAAAAAAAAAAAAAGACATTTATAATATATATACATACATATATATATATATATATATATATATATTAAGTCATATTTATGAAACAAAATGGACTTTATTCATGAAAATGTACATAAAGATTAAAAAATGATTGTTAAGGTGGTGTTTCTGCTAGATTGACAAACATGAGATCATCTGTTTGATGTTTCGTGATCTTTTGAAGGGGTACTGTGTATTTTGGATGTGGCTTCTCAGGCTGCAATTATTTCTACTCATGACCTGATTTTGGGTTCAGAGACGTAGCTACTTATATTGTTAACTCAGTTGTTCTTCCTGATGTTGAGGTTGTTTCCAATTAAAGACCCTGCTGATTATGGTAATGCATGCGCGCGCGTTTCTGAAAACTCCATCTACTGGTGCTTCTGAAGCCTTGCAATTATTTGCACCGAATTCGAACTAAAAACATCTATTCTGCTAACTTATGCATGAGACTAGTGTTGATCAAGCAGAAAGCTCATTAGGCAGCTTTGAATAAATTAAGCAACAAAATAATAATGAAGGCAAAGGAAAGCAGCTGGCACCTTCGTGTGCCACAAGATTCCTAATGTGAGATTGAATCAAACACGTACAAGATGGAAACTGTATCCATAATTGAAGAACGTGGCCTGGTTGAGTCTGTCTTTAACACTAAAGCCAAGGCGGAAGCTTGAATACACACACACACACATATAAATATATATATATATATTTATCGACTCATGCAGGAATACAATAATTGGTATTAGAGTATGAAATAATGAATGTATGAATCAAGCTGTACATGATCTAACCCCTAGTACCGTTCGTGGTACTCACTTTCTACTTACGACCCATCTAATATTAATTCTAGCTTCACGCACTTGCAAGGAATAATAACTAAAGAAATGCTTTAGCGGCCTTCTATAAAAGTAAACTCACGAGTAAATTATTGAGACTTTATATGATACGTTAAATTGTAAAACTATTTTTATTATAAAATAAATTATCCAACGCATTATATCAAGTCACAGCAATTTGTAAAGTTACTTTTATAGAATCTCTTCATAGTTGTAACACTTATATATATATATATATATATATATATATATTCATCATAATATATAGTTATAGCAGTACTTTATTATATATATATCCATAATTAACATGGATCATAATTTTAAGGGGGGTCATTATCTCTAGGTACAGTGATCAAGGAGACGTACGTTCATAACTGGTGATCTTGGAGCATTAGATTTCTTCTAATTCGAGCTGTGAGATTGCTGCTAAAAGCTACTTAATTAATTTAATATGCAACGGAGATCATTTTAATATGTTAAACTGATCACACCATGTAATTCAGTAGTGCATCCGAGTGTCGCATGCCCCCCCAGTAATTAAGCATGAGCACATACAATATTTTGAGGTCATTAAGTAGTAACATGATGATCAATTAGAGGCATCGATAGTTTTGAAGATCACAGGTACGCCCAACAATTTAGAGTCATGCTATTACAAAATCTAAATATATAAGTTTCACATAGATCCTTCGGTAAAAAATGCGTCCCACTAAAATAGAACGATTTTTTTTTATACTAAAATAGAACGAGATTTTTTTATACTTTAAGTGGGATCTACTTTTTTGTAAAAACTTGCGTTGGACTTGTTTATTTGGGACTTATACAAATTATTTCTTAATAATTAATTTTTATAATTTAAACTATTTATAGTTTGAAGAAATATAGGCTCAACATTACGCGGATTTTATTATAATAATTATGGGATTCATAATCTACATAGCAATATTTATGTCCCATTTATTTATATAGTTCAGATGAGATCAGATGAGATGTTTTGAATAGTAATAAATAAAATATTGTTATAAAATAATTTTTTAATATTAATTTTGTATTGAAATTTAAAAAAATTGAATTGTTTATTTTATTTTATATGAAAATTTGAAAAAATTGTAATAATTAGATGAAATGAAATTATTTGATTTTCAATTTTTTGCTTGGTTTGATGCATGGGGTTTTTTATTTGCCAATTGTGTAAACTCCAAGTGTCCTATTGTTATTATGGTATTCCTCCGCCATAAGTGAGGGTTTATTATTAAAATTGGGACGGAATTGCTATATGGATGGCTACCGGCTCTTCAAAAAAAAAATATATATCACTAGCTCGTGTTTATCTTTCTCTAAATGTTAACATTGAGATAAGAAAATTATGGAGAATCTTAATTCTTGATTAATATTTCGTTGCATGCACATTAAAATTATCTGGAAACTTTTATTTTTTTATTGATACCTGGTATATATCTAAGAAAAAAGTTCTGATTAAGAGTTTTCTCGACAGAGTTTTCCACAAGTACACCCTGAATAATTCAAAAAGAAATTTTCTCAATCCAATAATTTATAGAAATTGTTTATAACATCCAAAAGAATTCAACCGTTAGACCTAGGGCAAGTATACCACCAAGATCAAAATTCTTACCACTTTAATCAATCCCAAGGAATTTGAAGTTACCCCAAAGTTAATGCAGAGATAAAAGAATCGTTTTAATTTGGTTCGTATATATTTTCGATTTATCAAACTTCTAAATGATGGAAACTCAAAAGAATGCTTGCCCTTCCTTCGAAACATATATACAGATCACAAGTACTGGAACACAATTATTGTTTGGATTTTGCAAGAAAATATTCAAAATGATAGCTAGATGGTCACTAAATTTTGTGAATGGAGCCAAGATAATTACTAGTGTTAGGTGAAGTGTCAAGTTCTTTGTATCCAAACAAATAATGTACGTGAGGCCAGGATTTTATGCACCATCTAGCTAGATCATGGTTGGATGAATCGAATTAATAAAGATCAGCATCTCTCTTGTAAATTCTCACCATATCGTTCAGATTAATATTGTACACTACACACTACAACAAAACTGCCCTGTTTCAGCAATAGCATCCTTCGGAATTCATCCTATAAATCGCAGCAGTTGGACTGTACCAACTATTCTGGGTTGGTCGCACGTTGGACGCCTTAGTTTCGTTGCAACTAAGGGAACTCAGCTATGGACGTGAATCGTTGGGAAAACAGAGGTTTTCCATCGTTTTCTACTGATGCAAAAAACAGAGCATGTCCGCTGCAACTGCCGTGGAGGAGTACCATTTCTAATCGCTGCAGTTCCGTTCTTGGGTCGATTAGTAACGTTGCAATATTGATGGGAAGCCGCTGCAATATATCAGGTTTCTCAACGACTTTTTAAATTTATTTGGCACAAGTTCTACTAAGAACGGAATTTATTTGGCACAATATATCAAACCGCTGCACATCGGCAGCCCGTCAACCCCAAGTTCTACTGGGTTTCTGGGTTTGTGGGCGGCATTGAAGGGGAGGCGGTGGAGCTGCGCCGTGGAGGAAGGCAGCTACGTGGCTTGTACACACGGCTTGAGCCAGATCCGTGTGGGGGAGAGTAGATCAACGGGGAGAGAGACGGAGAGCTTGGATCGGGGCTCTGCAACTGTCGTAGCTGGAGGTGGAGCATGGGGGTGGCGGTGGAGCTGCGCCGTGGAGGAAGGCAGAGATTTGTGGGTTTGTGGGTGAAGAGAGAGGGAGATTACCTGGGACAGAGAGAAGCCGCGTGAGAGGGACCAGCGACTGAGGAGGTGGACGGCATCGGTGGGTCGACGGCGGCGTTTAATACGGTGAGGAGATTGAGCGAGATCGATCAGCAGAAGATGAGGGAGATCGAGAAGCCGAGAGAGGGAAATTTCTGCAGATCAACGAAGAAGAAAGTCACGGACTCACCGCGAGGGGGGAGGGGGAAGAGAAAGGGGAGAGAAAAAAGTGGAAAAAAGTGAGTATAAGAAAACGTTCTTTTTGGGTCGAAATTTACATAGCTGCAAAAGTATTTTTTTTATTACAGCGATTATTTTGTTGCAACAAGTAAAAAATGAGCCAGAAGTACCATTTTTAATATTGCAGCAAACTGCAACTATCGTAAAAAGTGAAACATTGTTGCAAAAGACTAATTTCGAATTTTGATGTAAAAAACTTTGCATCAATCTTTAAATTGTTGCAAATAAAGGTTTTTTACAACAATTTTATTTCCATCAAACTTTTAATTGCTGGAAAAAGGCTTTATTCTTGTAGTGACATTATGATCTCACCTATATCTTATTATAGATGATATGACATATTTATCACTATTTAATGATAAATAAATATGTAATAAATGATCATTTAATTGTATTAAATATGTCACATCTTATTTAATAGAATATAAATAAAATAATAATATGTAATAGAATATAAATAAAATAATAATACGGTGTATAGAATTTTTCGTTCAGATTAACCTTTCTCATGTACCCATTATGAGATTCGTGTCGTTAAGAATATTATCGATTTCGGTGTAAAAGGAACATGCAAGCTGTATCCACGTCTAGCTATCGGCCGGCTGCATGCTAGTAGTTGATCAATATTAAATACCTCTTTAATACCAGATTTGCCGTTTCGTTAATTATCTTCCTTTTATTGGTACCCATTAGCGGTTAGAAAATGTAAAATGAAGAGGGAAGGGGAAATAAAGGGCAAACTTTTAGGGTGAGCAGCCTCCAAGGAAGAATGAGACATTGAGAATTAATAGAAACTTTATGCATTCAATTCATAATGATTCTCAATGTCTCCTCCCGTGAATTCTGTCTATATACGCGCGCTGACAGTATTAATAAACTTGTGAGAACTTAATATAGAATATTCCTTCTGTTCTTTTCCACGCGCACTACAACAAAACAAATAATAAAAACAAGCTAAATGATACTAACACTTGGACCTGGGCCCAGACCCATTTATTAAACTGATTAATTCTAAGATAGGTTGCCCAGCCCACCCGTTGTAGTAGTTCATAAAGTGAAAGCCCCAGTCTAATTTTGAGCCCAAGGCAAAAGCCCTTTAAGTCCAGAAGCCCATCCCTATGGCTGGGCTTCGAATCCGACAGAGTCTAAAAGCCCAACTCCTAACTTCAACTTGCCGGAGTCAAGGTTGGACTCTGAGTACTCCGACTTCAATCAAGAGTTGTCGAAGTCGAAGTAGAAGTAGAGAGAGAGAGAGAGAGAGAGAGAGAGAACTCGGTCGCATTTGTGACGTCATCAAACGGTGACAATCCCAACTCCTCTTCAATCATGGCAGTTCTTCGTTATGCGTCTCAACTACTCCAACACCCACCTTAGAACCAAAAAATAAAAGAAATATACTGATAGGGAACGAAAAGAAAAAAGAAAAATACCCAAAGGCTATAAAACACTTGTGGTGATTTGAACCCAAAGGCTCGAGACTTAAGTGAGTAAAAAAAATAAACACTTTATTCAACGTGCTTTCCTTTCCACCTTTTCAAAATCTATGCTTACCGAGAGACCAAAAGTGGAATTCAGGCTTTGCTTGGTTTGAGAGAGTCTTCCAATTTAATTAATTTCATCTCATTTAATAATTACAATTTTCTCAAACTCTAATATAAAATATAATAAATAATTTAATTTTTTTAAATTTTAAAATAAAAATAATATTTTAACAATATTTTATTCAATTTTTAACTCTCATTTCATCTAATCTCAACTCACTATCCTAATTTTCCCTAAATTAACATCCTTCACATTAGAGGTCTCGAAAAAGGCAAAAAAAGAAAAAGAAAAGTCACATGTGTGGTTCCTTTCCCCTAGGTACCGCTATTCACAAAGCAGCGAAAGCATGTAAAATAAAGTTGTTTGGAAAAAAGACAAGTACTTTATGTTGGTTTAGAACTTCATATAAAAAACAACCTCGTAAAATACAATTAGTAAATTCGATAAAATTGGTTAAGAACAAAGTTGGTTCAGACATATTTAAAATGAGCTACTGGAAAATACAACTTTTATTTCTTTATAAAGTTTAAGGCAACGGGAAGGGAGAGAATAAACAAATAGTAGAGATAGTAGTCAGAGTTCAGAAGTTGGAATCGATATTGGCTCTAACTCCGACAATATGTTTTAACGAAATTTCGAGTCTGACTCCATCAGAGTTGGAATTAGAGCGGACATCGACAAGAATCAAAGCTAGCAAGGTTTTGCTCAGCCTACCCATCATAGAGCCTTTCTTCCTCCCCTTCTGGTCCTCGACCACTCCCAAATTCACCTATGACAATACCCACTCGTTCAGAAGACTTTGCCCACAAGGTGTAGGTATGTGTCCTTCAATCGATGGTAAGGCTACTCAGTGGCATCCTCCACCATCTACCCTTACCAATGGATGAGGATCTCCGTTACGGGTCTCCTATGGACTTGTCTAAGGCACCGATCAAGAACCTCATCGGGTTCTGGTCTAAAAACCCCTATAGAATCCATTGGCAGGAGTTACAACACGGGTACCACTGAGTTACCCAACTTCTTCTTGAGCAAATAGACGCAGAACACTAGGTGGATGTGGGTTGTTTCATGTAGCTTTAGGCGATACTCCATAGCACCGATGCTCTCCTTTACATGAAATGGGCCATAAAATCTCAAGGAGAGTTTGGTGTTGCGACATTGGGCTACAGAGTGTTGCTGGTATGGTTGAAGCCTCAGGTACACCAAATCTCCTACCGTAAGTCCCCTCTCCTACCATTTCAAGTCTGGATAATTTTTCAAGTTACATAATATATTTTGTCATGTATTAAGTCATAGTATATTCTATCATGTATTGTTGTATATTACAAGTACATCATGTTAAGTATGTCATCTATTACATGTATGTCAAATCATGTAATATTCACTGTTGCAAGTATGTCATGTTAAATATATTGTCTATTATATGTTATGCCATGTTACGAAATGTTTCTATCTCAAGTTGGTCATGTATTTTAAGTTATGTTCAAGTCACGTTATGTTACGTCAGGGTTTCAGTCCTTTCGTATTCCAGTCACGTTTCATCTTGAGTTACATTCAGTTTCGTAGGGTCCACAACAACTGTGGCACACAAAGTATGGGGTGACTGCAATTGTGACGCATACACTACGTGAGACACAGCAATTGTGACACGTAGAATACATGGGGTCACAACAACTGTGGAGTATGTATTTAACTGTATTGTGACGCATAGAATACATGAGGCCACAACAACTGTGGAGTATATATTTAACTGTATTGTGACGTGTAGAATACATGGGGCCACAACAACTGTGGAGTATGTATTTAACTGCATTGTGATGTGTAGAATACATGGAGCCACAACAATTGTGGAGTATGTATTTACACGTAGAATACATGGGGTCACAACAACTGTGGAGTATGTATTTTTCATGTTAAGTTAGGTTTCAGAACAAGTTCATGTTAAGATAAGTTTCAAATCAAGTTCATGTCCAGTCAAGTTCAGTTCACGTTTCAATTTAAGTTATGTCAATTATGTTATGTTGTACGTCAAGTTATGTTTTAATTACTTATGAATTTGATTATACATTCATACTTTTACTGTCATCCATGCATTATTAGCCTATGTGGAAGTTTTTGTTAACTTACTGATATTTGTAATCAAATCTCACTGTGGTAGTCCCAACTACCATTCCTCCCGAATGGTAAATCTTGTTACAGGACCTGAAGGAGGATCAAGAACTGACCAACTAGACACAGTTGACTAAGCAACGATGCAACATCAATGTTAATATAGTAGTTAACGTAAATTACTACTTGTACGATGGAGTTGCATCTCTAGTATTTTTTGGATCATAACCATTTTGGACTAATGTTGTGATCTTAGTTGTTCAATGAATTTTTATGTATGAAGTATGTTTTAAGCATTTGGGATATTTTCAATTTGGTACATAGTATTGCTAAAGAAAAAATTTATCTGTTGCGAATATTGCATATTGTTAGATGCATGTTAGGAACATTGCATCTTATATGTCATGAATGGGGGCAGGTAACTTTGTGTTGCATGTCTCGACGCTTCAAATGTCCGTCCGATCCTAAACGGAATTTGGGGGCGTCACACTCCCTATAAGATAGGGTCTCCATTTTTGCATTGTAGAGACTAGTGCAAAGAGCTTTTCTTTCATAGGTGGACATGCTCAATGCCCTCCCTTTCAAGGCCTAAGTGTAAAAAGCAATTGGGTGCCTGTTCTGCATAAGGACAGCTCCCGTAGCCCTTCCTAAAGCATCACGTTCAATATCAAAGAGCAATGAAAATTTTGGTAAGGCCAAAACTGGTGGCCTTATTACTACCTCCTTAAGGTCATTGAAGTTTTTTTCAGCTGTTGCAGTTCACTTGAACCCCTACTTTTTTAACAGCTCTATTAATGAGGGCAGCCACACCCCATACCCTTTTATGAACCTTTTGTAATAGCCAGTTAAGCCCAAAAATTCTCTTAAGGACTTAACTAAAGTAGGTAGGGGCCAATCCCACATGGCCCTTAATTTTTCTTGGTCAACTTTTACCACTTGGGTAGAGATGAAATACCCCAAATAAGCTACCTTTGGGCTGCCAAATTTGCACTTGGACATCTTGGCAAATAACTAGTGCTACCTAAGAGCGTCCAATGCAATTTTTAAGTGCTGCACATGATCTTTTTCGCTTCTACTATATATTAATATATCATTAAAAAAACCAGTGTGATTTGTAGAGGGGGCATTAGTCAAGCTTAAGGGCATGACTAAAAATTGACACCGGCCTTCATGAGTCTTATAGGCAGTCTTTGGGATGTCCTCAGTTTTCACCCTGATCTTGTAGTAACCAGATCTTAGGTCCAATCTAGAGAAGATTATGGACTCACATAGCTCATCCAAAAGTTCCTCAACCACTAGGATAGGGCACTTGTCCTTCACGATAGCTTTGTTCAAAGCCCTATAATCAACACATAAACATCATGACCTATTAGCTTTTCTTACTAAGAGGATTGGGGAAGAGTAAGGGCTCTGACTTGGTTATATAACCCTAGTGGATAGAAGCTCCTTCACAATCCTTTCAATTTCATCATTTTGGTAATAGGGGTATCTATAGGGTCTAACAGAGATGGGCTTGGTTCCAAGTAATAGGGGAATGGAATGGTCATGTGATCTGTAGGGAGGCAGGCCCTATAGCTTAGCAAAAATATCAGAGTATTGGTTCATTAGGCTTTTTAGGACAGGTGGGGTTTCAGGTATAGTTTTCTCAACTTTCAACAATTGTAGTAACAACCCTTAATTTCCTCCAAAACCAGCCTTTGGTATTCCCCCTAGCTTCAACTAGTTTAGAGCTAGGCAGCCCTTTTAGTAAAATTGGTTGGCCAGCAACTGCAAATTGCATGATCAATTCCTTGAAGTTCCAAAGAATGGACCCCAAAGTCTGAAGTCACATGACCCCAAGGACCAAGTCACATCCAACTAGCATCAGGACATAGGCTTCAGGGATGAAGCTGTTATTTTGTATGGATAAGTTAACCATCTCAATTTTCCCCTCACTGGAAATTTGCTCACCACTTACCACTTTGACCAAGACCTTCTCAGAGTGGTTAACTCTCAACCTTGTTTTGTACACTACAGCAAAGTCAACAGGTTTGGGTTTAATGTTAATTAAATCAGATAAAACAGAGTTAACCCATTAAGACAATTTGTAAATAGGTCAACAACAAGTCAACTCGCTTAACCGTAAATCAATCCATTTTGACGCACTTAGATTTTATTTCAAAATTGAATTGTAATATTAGTATTTTTTTAGTATACTTATATTTTTATTATTCGAATTATAATTCTAGACCTATGCTCACATTTGTTTTTATAGAATTTGTAATATTGGTTTTATTATATGTTAAAATCTAAAAAATATTGATATTTTTTGTTAGTAGATACGTAGTCTTATTTTTGTAAGATATTGTGGCTACATAAATATAGATTTTATTTTATTTTATATAAAATTATGTTAATAAGATCAAATGAGTTATATGTGTTAGTTTAACCCATTTACATATAATAGGTTTAAATGAATCATTTCGTGTTGACGTATTTCTAATTAATTATTAAACAAGTTAAACTAGGTGACACAACACTACCCATTTTCTAAATAAGTCAAGTTAGAACTTGAAAGTTTGACACATTTAGATTAATGGGTTGGGTTCAGGTTGATTTATATAGTTAAGTTTATGACTTAACATAACACGAACACGACCTAAAAATACGAATTGTTACCCTTACTTCCATTGTGTGGCATTTACATAGAGAGAGAGAGAGAGAGAGAGAGAGAGAGAGAGAGTTAAGGCTGAGGGCAAAGATGAGAGGGAGACCGTCCGAGTGGCAACAAGGCAAAATAAAGAAAGAGAGGAAAGATGGATGCAGCACCATAAGGGGAGTTTGTTTTAAAATGTAACTTAAGACAAAATGACGACATTTTATTTAAAAAGTTATAAATATGTATATATATAATAAAACATAAGCAGGCCTAGGCCCAAACCTGGCAAGCACTCGTCCCCTAAGCTATCTTGAAAGTGAGCATCCACCCACCGTGTGTAGATAGATGCCCCTACCCATCCTAGGCATGAGGTCGAGTAGGCCAGTTAGGGGGCCCACCCAACAGGCCTAATTCTCACAATATCAAATCATATATATTCTATTATATAAATGTATATCAGCTTGCTACAGTAATAAACAGTATTTTCATTATCCTTTCTTGTAATGTGTGTTTACTCTTTACCCTTTTATTTAATTCCGTGTGCAGTCTGTGCAAAAGTCAGTAGCTTGTGTCAGTGGTTTATTTCTATTTATTTGCATCATGTGTGTGTTTGCTTGTGTCGGTAAATTGTGTTTATTTATTTTATAATTTATGTCAGTTGTGGCAGTCTAAATGTTAGTTTATTTTATTTATTTTGTAATTTTTCATAAATTGCATTCGTATAAAAGTAAAGTTAGTGGTTGTGCCAGTGATTTATTTTTGTTTATTTATAACCTCTATGCGTTTAGTTGTGTTAGTAGGTTGGGTTTATATATATAGCCCAAAAAAAAAAAAAAAAAACAAACTCTATTTAATGAGTGTATAAATTTGCGGGTGGTTCCAGTGCCAACCAATTCTAATTATTTTATTCTTTTCTCAAAAATCAAACTCTTTTGTAGCACTCTCAATAAATTTTTCATCCTATTCTTTAAAATACATTATCAAAATCTACTTCTTTTTTTTTTTTTTTTACGTATTGATTTTTACAATATGTTATCTATCAGCTTATCTATTTTTCTTCATATCATTTAAATAATCTTTTTTATTCTTTTTAAATATTTTGTTTCTATCGATAAATGTACAATATTTATATTTTTTTATATTTGAAAGTTTTTTATATACAATGTGAAATAATTCAGTCTTATATACAAAACAAAAATACATAAGCCAAATAAAAATTAAAAATAAAATCAAAATATGAAAAAATTGGTTTAAAAATATTTTCAAGATATTTTTTAGAAGAAAATGAAATAGATGTGTTTTAAATGAGGAACAATAAAAAGAATTAACTTACATATATGATAAAAATCAAAGTAAAAGAAAATGAAGAAGTAAATGAAATATAAATGATAATAAAATATTTAGAGAATAAACAATACCCGCTACATGTAGTGGGTTATTGTGTCTAAATATATTTTATATTTCATTTTACATAAACGGATGGAACTATTTCTACATCAATTCTTTAAATAATTTATATTTGTTTTTTATAATACAAAAGCCATTGATTAGTAAAGCTCCTTAATCCGCTTTTCATCCTTTTTTTAAT
This sequence comes from Carya illinoinensis, assembly GCF_018687715.1. NCBI lineage: Eukaryota > Viridiplantae > Streptophyta > Magnoliopsida > Fagales > Juglandaceae > Carya > Carya illinoinensis. The sequence goes on from NC_056765.1 coordinate 8,332,725, forward strand.
TCTTTAATTTTTTTTATTTTCTTAAAATGGCTCCGTACTATTCTACAATATTACAAGTGAACAAATGTTTCAATCTACACATTAATAAAATATGATGCATTAGAAATTATGCTTAATTTTTTCCTTCTATTTTGTCATGAATTCTTTTTTTTTTTGGTTTTCTAATTTTTAAATTTGTAAATAAATGTACTTTTTTTCGAATTATTTATCGTATATATTATTTATATTCCATCTATATATAATTCATATATATATAATCAATATATATTTTCTATACATTGGGCGAACGTTCATTGAATGTTGCCTGACCACTAATGTGTATATATTATATATGAGAAATGATATTTGCAGTCGTAGTTATACAAGCAGCGTGCAGTCGCTTTGAAAAAAGTGAATTAATATGGAATTCACGTGAAAAAAAAATTATTTTTATAACTTTTTTTTTCCCATTCCGTACAACCGTTTACATCCCGCTTATATGTGCCGACTGCATCTAACAGTTCTGTATATATATATATATATGATTGTGCGTAGTAAAGCTTGTGGTTGGACGAAATCAAGATATAACTAATACTCTTAAAATTGTGCATTAGTCTAAACAAGATCAAGATTTTCTCAATCCAAACTTAAGGATTTAAGCGTGAATTGAGCTCTTTTTCCACGTAAACAGTTATTGCAAAAAAAAAAACCGAGGTAACATGAACAGTCGAGAGGGAAAAAAAAGAAGAAGATAAAATTGAAATTATGTATTGAAATAAATCCGGATTTAAAGAATTAAACATTAAAAAAAAGATTAAATAGTACGAAAAAACGTTATTGGAAAGCCTGGACGTCTTAATGATCACGTGACTTCTTTTCTATATAGCCATTGAAAAATAATATTTACGGTCGTAGTTATGCAAGCGCTGCGTAATTTTTTTAAAAAAAATAAATTAATACGGGATCCACATAAAAAAAACTAACATTTTAATCGTGAATCCCACAATTTTTCAAAACAATTGCACGGCGTTTACAAATTTCACGACTGTATGTAACATTACTCTATTTCTATTTATTTCTTCTTCTTTTTCTTTTCCTTTTTTTCCATCTTTTTTTCTTAAACATTTCAGGTAGAGGTATCAAAATCTAAACCTCCATTTTAGAAGTTGTGGGTTATGTCAATCAAACCCCAAGCTTTTGGCTCTTTTGATCCATCACATGATGATCATCATTTTCATTTCTCTTTTGAGTGTTGAGGAATAAATCTTACATTACTTTTAGATAAAGTCTTATGAATGTTTTTAAAGTTATAGCAAACATCTCTCTTTGAACCGGTTTTATGAGATGAGTTTGACCTATGAAGTTCTTCATAGTATTAGAACCTGCTATAGGACGGGAGGGCCACACTATTTATCTAGTGATAAGGATGAAAAAATACTGATCTATATGTGAAAAAAGATGTTGAGAAATAAATCCTACATTATCTATAAACAAGATCTTGGATATATTTATAAAGTTGGAGTAAATTTCTCTCTTTAAACTGATTTTATGATATGAATTAAGTTTATAAATTTTTTCATTGAAAATTTCGAGCAGGATCTCAATTGAAATGCTAATTTAATTCATATGTAATAAAAAAAAGTTTATTATCTTTTAGACAAATCCAAAAAAAAATTGATAAAATCGTCGCTTCAAATTAACTCACGTCTAATCTTCCAACGCCAGCACATTTTTGTCAGCACATTTTTGTTAGCATGATTTTCCCATAGTTTTACCATTTTCTCTTATCCCCATGATGGTTTCAGGCTATGCACTCTCTCATTTTTTTCTTCTTCTTCTTTTTCTTTTTCTTTCTCTCTCTCTCAAGTCTCTCTTCCTCTTTTCTTCCCCTAACCCCCTTAATTTTCTCCCATTTTTGGTTCACTTCACTTGCTTTTAGAATGATCTATATGCAACACTCCGACAAGTACTTTGGGCAGTGGGCATACCGCACACTCACCTCCTCCTTTCGTCAAACACTTTGTAGAATTTGAGACAGACAGATTCAGATCATGCCATAAATATATTGGACTTTTCCTTGTTATAGATAATATTTACATGCACATGACCATAATCATAAATGAAATTTTCAACGTATCCCTATAAAATTATAAAATTATCTATCAATTTATTTGAACAAATTAATTAGACCTCAATATTATAATTATTAAACGAATCAAATACTCAAAGAAAATAAGCAAAGTTGCATAACACAATGATTGGTTACAAATAGAAACCCTTTAAGAATTTTTTAAAGATAAAACCGTATGGGGCAACCAAACCCAAAAAAGTCAATCTTATTATTTGAAAATCAATTACAAGTATTTATCAATTATAAAACCTTTAAAATTTGACTTTCTTACTTACCTAGACAAACGATCCGTTTATCTTCTATCGTAGTAACAGTTAGAACCTCTGGCGATTTTTAAATGTTGACTTCCCTCCAAGAACTCCAGTGACTGAAATCTAATTAATGATCATTCACACTTGAAGCACAATTACACTCAAGTACAGATGAAAAACAAAGTAAAAATTCTCACGTGTATTTTCTCTCACAAGTACTCAGAATATACTCTTTAGAATTCATGGCTCAACTCCTTGATGAGTTACAAAATCAAATCCCTCTAAATAGGAATTCTAAAAAAAGTTCTAATCTAAGTAGGATTCTGCTAATAGTTAGCAAAAATTGCGAAGATGTGTCCTAACAGATTGCTAAGGTTTCGCGATAACATTATTATGCATTGACTGATCTCTGTTCAACTTTCATTCTGGATAAATACAGATTCTTTTGAACTCAATTTTTACATCAATAACTTATCTAAACAACATCTAAAATTTTTAGATAGACTCAATATTATTTAGAGATAAATTAATAATTATTTTACATTCATGCATCCATGCAACAATTTCAAATTTAATAATAAAATAAATCTTGTCATATAATCATCTAATTCTAACTAACTTTTACCTTTACAATAAATATATGACATGTATATTTTGGCCACTGGGCTAGCTGATATTGGTGCATCTCTTGACAATTAGGGAAGGGATCGATGCCTCTTTTATGCGCAATCACCACAAGATAAAATATCATTATATGTTGTCCTCGGTTGGAACTTGAAAGCATATTTTAGAAGTAAATCAAATACCAAACTGTTTAAACTTCAAAGAATAGGAAAAACAACTGACATCTAAAAAACATATATTTATGTTGAATACAAGCAACCCCAGGAAATAAAATAATGTCTTTTACTTTCACAAGGAAAAAATAACTTGACATCTAGGTCAAGTTTCCTCCTTCCTTAGAAATAGTTCTCTTGCAAATTATCAACAAACCTCAATATTTCCTAAACCCAGCCAGCAACCAGAAAGAATTCCTGATCATCAAAGAATGGCAAAATTATCAGCCTTGATCTCCCTGATCATACCAGTAGCAGTAGTACTGCAGTACATGATTTGGACCATCATATCTAACACAGCTTGCACTGCCACAAAGCTCACGACCTCACCAAAATTTCCTGCCATTCTCATCTTTGGTGATTCAACGGTGGATGATGGCAACAACAATTACATTAGGACATTGTTTAAGGGCAACCATTATCCCTACGGCCGCGATTTCCCTGATCAAATTCCTACGGGAAGGTTTTCTAATGGAAAACTTGTTCCGGACTTCATTGCAACCGCGCTAGGAATCAAAGAAAATATTGTACCTCCATTCCTTGATCCAAATCTGTCTGATGAAGAACTCTGTACCGGTGTTAGCTTTGCTTCAGCTGGATCGGGCTATGATAACTTGACTACAGTTGCATCTGGTGCCATCTCAATTTTCAAGCAAATTGAGTACTTCAAGAAATATTTAGTGAGGCTTAAGGGCATTGTAGGGGAAGCCGATGCTAAGAAGATAGTTAATGGTGCTCTTTTTATTCTTAGTGCAGGCACTAATGACTTTATTTTCAACTTCTATGACTTACCCACAAGGAGGTTACAGTTCAACATTAGTGGGTACCATGAATTTCTACAAAATAGGATACAAGTTTTCATCGAGGTAAATAGAATATTAATGATATTTATAAAATTGTTTTTTTGCTAAGAATTTGGACAACATTTTCTGTAATTCTTGTGCATAAATACTTCCATTCACAGGGTTTAATATTGTTAATTGTGTGTGTGTAATGTGTACATTGTTTAGGATTTATACAATCTGGGATGCAGGAAACTGTTTATTGCTGGGCTTCCTCCAATCGGCTGCCTCCCCATTCAAATGACTGCAAAATTTGAGAATCTGAGGGATAGAAAATGTCTAGAGGATGAGAATTTAGATGCTGAAAATTATAATCAAAAGCTTGCAAAGCTGTTACATCAAGTCCAAGCATACCTTCCAGGCAGCAAGATTGTCTATGCAGACGTGTACAAGCCTTTGATCCACATGATTAATCATCCTGAAAATTATGGTAATTAAGTTATTTACAGGTCAAATCATTTAATTGGCCCCCAAACTATCAGTTTTTTTTTTTTTTTTTTTGTTTTTAATTGACACCTCAATCAAAAATTTCAATTGAAATCCACATGAAATACAATAGCTGCAATTTATAAAATTGGCTAAGCGTACGTTTGGACACAGAAATAAGACATGAATTACTTAATATAAATTCTCAAGATTTTTTATGATTTCATTTACAAGCGTCGTTCAAATACAAAACAGTATTTTTCAATTTTAAATTTAAAATTTTTTCGTTTAATTGCAACCTAATCATTATCTAAACGTAAAAATAATAAAGCTTTTATATATTTTAAAATAAAACACGAAAATTAATAACTTTTTCAAACATCAAAACGAAAATTAATATTTAAATAACTTTTTAACTTTATAATATTTTTATTTAATTTTTTTTCTTTTATTTCTTAAAAATTAATAAAATATTTTAATTTAAATTATTTCATTATTATTCACACATATAATCTAAACTGTCTAAACGATAAACGATCAAGTGTAATACAATAGCTGGCTGCAATTTCCTTTTTTTATTATTATTATAATTATTATTATTTTATCTTAGTTTTTAATCCAGGTTTTATCACAGAAACTGACGATGTGTTGAAACAGGATTCGTGGAAACAAAAAGAGGATGCTGTGGAACTGGTTTGATTGAAGTGGGGCCCTTATGTACTCCAATCACACCGTTATGTACGAAGGCTTCAGAATACTTATACTGGGATTGCATACATCCAAGTGAAGCTGCATACCAGTACCTTTCTAAATACATGGAGGAGGAAGTCCTCCCCAAGCTCTTGTATATCTAATCTAATCAATCACAGCCAAATGAACATGTTATTTCCTGACCACCCATCTTCTTCTTATTTTATATATCCGAATCAGATTATTTAATTTTAAATAAATAAGCAAAATATATTAATTTTGTGAGGCGAAATCAACGATAACGGACTTAATAACTAAATAAAATAGATATAGCTTAATTAATAATTATGGCTAATTTTATGGCCAAACAAGGAGCACAAGGTGTTGTTCGGGAAGGAAAAAGATTCTATCAAATTGCCTTAAGTGAATAAGAAATAGACACATGAAATAACATCATTTATTTTTCATTTAAAATTAGTCCAAATATTCAATGCTACTCATTTAATAGGCAACTATAACGAATGTTTTATTATTTCATTTCATGTGCCTATTCTATCTCACTTAAAATCCTCAAAAATTCGAATGAGATTTTGAAGTGGTTTTGATCCGTTCAAAAACGCTTTTGAATATGGCAATAGTAGTACTCCAGATATAAGAGTTCTTAGATTTATAAGAACGAGATTCCTGATTTGCCATAATTGAGAATTTTTATACTTACATGAAGGAAACAAAGCATGCTAAAGTTCAAATTAACATAAACTACATATTGTTTCTTGTGAAGCAGCTCTATACATGATTTCCTCTCAAAATTTGTTGTACCATGCACAAGGCACAAGCACGGAGGCAGAACTACATACCAAAGGGATCTGTCGAGGCAACGTAGTCCCCAATCACTCCCATTTCTTGATTCTCATAGTCAGTCCAATCTCCTAATCCCTCGAGGAGGACTGGATTTATGCCTTGTTTTCTTCCTACAATCCAAAGTTCAAAGGACTCGTCATTCATGGCCTTAATTGCTGCCACTATTTCTTCTCCATTACTCACCACCACCTCTTTGTGAGCAACTCTTTTAATTATTTCTGTCATTTTTAACATAAATCCATCTCACCACCCACATCGTCGAGCGTTTTCTCCACTGGGCCATCACCTTCAGACTTGCGGGAAAGGAACCGTGTTACAGTACGAGACGCATCCATGTTCTTGGCCATTCTATCTGCAAAAATGAGGTCCTCCCAAGAGTGTGTTATGATTGAGCTAAGTTATTGCATATTTTTATATATTTAGAATTAATATATTTTATTTATTTTATTATTTTATTATTAATTTTAGATTAAAAATGATGAAGATGCATAAATCTGAATTGTAATTTAAATTGATTAATATCATAAATTTATACTTAATTTTATAACTTGTGATTTAATTAGACAAAATTTCTTTACATGCATAACATATTTTTAATATTTTATTCTTTATTTTTATTTTATTTCTAATTCTTATTTTTAATTTTTTTATATAGGCTAATAAATGAAAATGAGACTTTGACTTGGTCTTCATGGAGTTGGACGTGCGAGACACATGCCAGTAGTTCTTTTGACTTTGACTTAGTCTTTTGGCATTTGGACTTCAAGAGACATGATAACCATTATTCTAATGAAGAGTTTTGACCTTACATGGAATTGAATTTAGTTTTTGCTCTTGTATTCAAAAGAACGCCACACACTTTTTTTTTTCTTTTTCTTGAGACATAGCAACGCCGCACACTTAATTTCTTTCAGGAAGCATATTTCAAGCCGCACAAGGATTTTTCCTCTCTAACATTCATTCACACCGCAACACATTAATTTTTCTGAGGCATTCACTCACACTGCAATGCGTTGAAGAGCTCATTGAGGGGTCCAATTGTCGTTACAGTCCAGCCTCCTCCACTACTTTCAATCTCTATCTCTATTCAATTGGCTTAATCTTTTCATTTTCTACTTTTTATTTAATTTCAGTTTTAAGTTTATAGAATATTTTTGAGATTTTTGGTTCAGAAGTTTGGGCAATTTATTTGCTTTTTATTTACTTCGTGTTATTTATTTTTCTCGTTTCTTTAAACTTTCATTTAATAATAATTACAATTGCTATAGATTAATTTTGAAAATTTGTTATTTGAATACAAGGATGAACTCTAGAATTTTAGTTTTGGGACTTTTCAATTTTCAGTTCGTATTTTGTCAATTACTTTCTAATCTAATTTAATTCTTAACTTAGTTTTATTAATCTCTTAGTTCCATTGCATATTAGATTGTTTAAAGTTTAATTAAGACTTAAATAATTTCAATTTTATTGTTTAATTTTTAGATTAATCAAGATTGTTCAATTTAGTTGATTCTTTGATTATAAATTTCAATTTGTTAGTTTTTTACATTTCATTTTGACACTCAAAAATCTAAAAATATGAATCTAGTCCATGACTAATGCCCTCTTTTTCATTCTTGTTGCACTCTTCCATCCATTACACATACCATCATTTTTATTTTCTCTTTGTGAATATTTTCACCATTTTCAACGGTTTGATTTTAAATAACTTTCCCTGAGGAGACGATCTAAAAATTTATTCTTAATTATTACGCGACATCCTCCTCCACTTGGGATAGCCTTTGTACTACTCATAACTTGAGTGAGTCAAGTTTTTAGCACTGTTGCCAGGAAAAATTGTCTAATTTAAATTTAAACTCATTATTTTTTTTTTCTTTTTTTTTTCATTTTTTACTATCTTATCTCTGGTTACACATTTCATTTGCATTTACCACTCAGTTACTTGAACCTTATATATGTTATTTAGACTGATATTTCATGTCATGGATGAGAGACAGTTCAAATAGGTTGCTTAGAGTCACATCGAGTGTTGAGAGTAGTACACATAGATCAGAGATAGATAGTTCTTATGTCTCTTCTATGAGCGAGGATATTGAAATTGAACAAAACATGGTTGCACCTGCACCAGACACTCTTAAGGATTATTTGCAACTCACTCGCACCACTACACCTTCATGCATTGTTTTATTCGAAGATGCACCTAATTTTTCTATTAAGCATGGTATGATGTCAGTGATACCTCAGTTCCACGAGATGGATTCTGAGAGTCCTTACCAGCACTTGACATATTTTGAGTTGGCTTGCACTACTTTTATCACTATGGCCATTATTGATAAATTTATTCGACTTCGTTTAGTTCCTTTCTCTTTAAAGGATAAGACGAAGATTTAGTTTAATTATTTGAGACCTAATTCTATCTCTAGTTGGTCTGATATGCAGCATAAATTCTTACACAAATTTTTTCCTTTTTAGAGAACTGTGTTTTTGCAAGAGCAAATCAACCAATTCAATCAAAAACTTTATGAGACTTTTCAGGCCAGTTGGAAAAAATTTAAAAATTTGGTAAACATCTGTCCACATCATGGTTTCGAATCTTAGAGGTTAGTAAGCTATTTTTACACTGGTCTCACTCCAAAATGCAAGCAGTTTGTTCAAACGATGTGCAATGAAAAATTCTTTAGCAAGGAACCCAATGAAGCATTATCAATTTTTTATTATCTTACCGAGAGTGCAGAACAGTGGAACACTCGTACTGATTGAGTGTCGTTAACAGCACATCCATTAAGGGCTATTTCTGAAGGGGACAGATATGAATTTAAGGAAGACACTGATGTTCAAACCCGAATAACTGCTTTAACTAGAAGATTGGAGGTCATGGAAATAGAAAAAGCGAAAGCTGTGAAAGTAGTAGAGGCATGTTCTATATGTGCTGATTCGAACCATAAGACCTAAGGCTACCCGATTATGCTAGTATTTCAAGAAAGTGGGTTTAAGCAGATGCAATCAGCTAACTGGGTTAACAGAGCACAGAATCAACCTTTTTTCAACAATATAATCCAAGGTGGAGGAATCATCCAAATTTCTTATGGAGAAATAATCAGGCTGGTCGATCTCCAACATCTTAGCATCAGCCATTTCATCAAGGTACTCCTCAACACCAATATCAGTCATATCAGAGTTTTCAAAGTTATCATTTTGTAGCTCCTCCTAGATTTCAACCTCATGTAGCTGCACAGACTTCTCAGCCTCAATCATCTGCAAAGAAGTCTCTAGATGACAGTATGGCATAGATGACCAATACACTTCAATAATTCATACAGATTCAGACCACCACAAACAATCAGAACACTCATGCCATAAATGAGTTGCATAACACTATTAATAAGATTAGCACGACCTTGAGCACCCTAGAGAAAGGGAAATTTCCAGCACAACCTCAACCTAATCCTCAAGTATACAGGCAACAACAACAACAAGTGCATAATATCTCAGGAGACGTTATTGAGATAGCGAAGGCCGTTCTTACTTTAAGAAGTGGAAAGAAAGTTCCACAACCAGAGATGACTATGGACATATAAGTAGTTGCTCCTACACCTAAAAATGCAGTAGAGACTGATGAAGTTGAGAAAGAACCAGAGGTAGTGAGACCAAAGCTGAAGAAGCATGTGAGTGCAGATGCTGAAACTAGTAAGGGGTACCAACCTGTGGTTCCCTATCCTTAGAAATTGGCAGCTAGCCAAAAGAACAAATATCACACTTAGATTCAGGAGATTTTCAAGCAAGTAAAGATTAATATTTCACTCTTAGATGCCATACAACAAGTACTTTCATATGCAAAATTTTTAAAAGACTTGTGCACAGTGAAGGGGAAGCTGAATGTAAAGAAGAAAGATTTCCTAATGGAACAAGTCAGTGCATTGATTTTGAGCGAGACTCTTCAGAAGTTCAGAGATGCTGACTCTCCCAACATTTTCATTATGATCAACAAGTCACGCATTGGAAAAGCTTTACTTAATTTGAGGAGTAGTGTGAACTTACTACCATTCTCAGTGTATGAACAGTTGGGATTGAGTGAGCTGAAAAAGACCTCCATCATGCTACAGTTGGCTGACAAATCAGTTAAGGAGCCGAGGGGTATTGTAGAGGATGTGCTGGTCCATGCAGACAAATTTTACAACCCAGTAGATTTTGTAGTTCTTGATATGCAGCAGCCAACCTCCACTATTTACCAAGCTCATGTCATCCTTGGAAGATCATTTCTAACTACATCAAATGCTTTAATTAATTTCAAAAGTGGAGTTCTGAATCTTACTTTTGGGAATATGGCACTTAAGTTGAACGTTTTCAATACTTGGAAGATGCCAGTACATTTTGATGACACAAGTGATTTGAATGTTGTAGAGAGTTTGACACCAACAGAATTTATTTGCTCAACTTTTCATTTCTCTAATAATGATTCTATTTTTCAGACACCTAAATTTTTATTTGATGAAAAAATTGACCATGTTGATGAAGATGTTTTTGAATTTTTGGATTGTTTTGTAAATTCTTCTTTACCACTTAAAGTACAATTTGTAGGCGCAAGATGGAAACCCTAGTTTGAAACTCTACTACCACCAAACATACTTAAATCTTCAGAAGAAAAAGTTCTCCAGTTGGAACTGAAACCACTTCCTCAAGATTTAGTGTGTTTCTTGATCCTAAAAAAAGCACAATTCTTCACTTGGTGATTTCCTCAAAGTTAAATAAGAAGGATGAAACCCAGTTGATTGAAGTCTTATAAAAGTATCAATGCGCAATTGGTTAGACAATAGCCAACATCAAAGGTATTGATGCTGCTATTTGTACCCACAGAATCCATCTTGAAGATGATGCTAGACCGGTTTGTGATACTTAACGTAGGCTCAATCCTACCATGAAGGAAGTTGTTAAAGAAGAAGTGATCAAGCTGCTCGCAGTGGGTATCATTTACCACATCTCAGACAGTAAGTGGGTAAGTCCAACTCAAATAGTACCAAAAATATCTTATTTAACTGTTATCAAAAATGATAAAAAAGAGTTGATTCCAACTAGAATGGTTACTGGTTGGAGAATGTGCATTGATTATAGAAAAGTTAATTTAGTCAGTAGGAATGATCATTTTCCTTTACCATTCTTGGATCAAATTTTAGAAAGAATGACTGGTAATGCATTTTATTACTTTTTGGATGGATACTCTGGTTATTATCAAATTGTTTTAGCGCCTGAGGACCAAGAGAACCAATATATTTTATTTATTTCATTATATTATTATTGGTTTTAGATTAAAAGATGATTAAGATGCATAAATCTGAGTTATGATTTAAATTGATTAATAGCATGAATTTATACTTAATTTTATAACTTGTGATTTAATTTGATAATATTTTTTTACATGCATAACATATTTTTAATATTATATTCTTTATTTTTATTTTTTTTATTTTATTTCTAATTCTTATTTTTAATTTTTTTTATATAAGTTAATAAATGAAAATGAGACTTTGACTTGGTCTTCATGGAGTTGGACGCGGGAGACACATGCTAGTAGTTCTTTTGACTTTGACTTAGTCTTTTGGCATTTAGACTTCAAGAGATACGGCAACCATTATTCTAATGAAGAGTTTTGACCTTACACGAAATTAAATTTGATTTTTGCTCTCGTATTCAAAAGAACACTGCGCACTTTTTTTTTTTTCTCTTAGAGAGATAGCAGCGCCGCATACTTAATTTCTTCCAGGAAGCATATTTCAAGCCACACAAGGGTTTTTCCTCTCTAGCATTCATTCACACCGCAACACATCAATTTTTCTGAGGCATTCACTCACACTGCAATGCGTTATAGAACTCATTGAGGGGTTTAATTGTTGCTACAGTTCAGCCTCTTTCGTTGCTTTCAATGTTCATCTCCATTCGATTGGCTTGATCTTTTCATTCTCTACTTTTTATTTAATTTCAGTTTTAAGTTTATGGAATATTTTTGAGATTTTTGGCTTAGAAGTTTGGGACATTTATTTACTTTTTATTTACTTTGTGTTATTTATTTTTCTCGTTTCTTTAAAATTTCATTTAATAGTGATTACAATTGCTATGGATTAATTTTGAGAATTTGTGATTTGAATACAAGGATGAACTCTAGAATTTTAGTTTTTGGGCTTTTCAATTTTCAGTTCGCATTTTGTCGATTATTTTCTAATCTAGTTTAATTCTTAACTTAGTTTTATTAATCTCTTAATTCCATTGCATATGAGATCACCTTTGCTTTCCTGATAGAGCTATATAGCACTGTGAATGCTATTATATATAGGCTGTATTGTATTTTGGTGGCCTTATTACACTAAAAATAATCCAGCCATGTACATTGTTAATAGACATTAAATTTTAGAGTTTTCTACATGGTATAAAACTAAACGGCCTAAATTTGAACTTTGACTCTGCACATATGTAGATTTTGAATTCAAATCATGGCTCTACACAACTATACTATATTATCACATCAATTGTTTCTCCTTTATCCCCCATCTTAATATATATTTAAATCCAATTTACATGAACTTTCTTGACTGGCTAGCCCTATGCATGCCCTTTAATTGAGAACTTCTATAGTGTAATGGAAATTTATTGGAACACAATTTTTTTTTATTTTAAGAAGAGAATGGTACTTCAATTTTATTGATAGCCCTCACTTATGACAAAAAAATACCATGGTTACATCTTGACACTTGGGAGTTATACATACTCAAAAAAACCAAACTTAGGCATCCAAACTAAGTAGGAAAAAACTAAAACACTATAGAATACATAAGAAAACAACAAAAATACCAAAAGCAACAATGATAAAGATAAACCAAATAAATAAAAGGCAAGAAAAATAAACCTGTAACCAAACCTATTATTTCTTATAAAAAACGTGTAAACCAGCTTCATCTATACAAACAGCTCCTAGAATGACTTTCAGTAGACTGTGAGTGGACTCAGAGAAAGCCCCCTTACTACTAGAACCCAATTTAGCAAGTTTGTCGGCTACATAATTCGTTTCTTGAAAATAGTGGGAGATCCATATTACATGTATCGTGCTCGCCATTGTTTTAACTTATTTCCAGTAAGCATGACACCTCCATAGGACAGGCCCACCTTTATCCACCATTGAGCCACAAGTTCAGAATCAGTTTCCACTTCAACATGAGTTATATTCATCCATGCAAAAATGATCAGACTATCTGATAGAATCTCAACAATATTATTTGAACTAATGCCATAATGTTTAGTAAAAGTACAAATCATATGACCCTTTGTATCTCTAAGAATTCCTCCTCCTCCACTTCTTTTTGGGTTCCCGATACTACTACCAGCCACATTCAGCTTCATAAAATTTTGCATAGGCTGCATCCATTGCAAAAATTTAACTTCTCTTTTCCTAACAAGCATAGTCTGCATCCATTGTTGGAACAAGATATAAAACTCCATTTAAGTGGTTGATACATAAACATAAGATCTCAATACTGATGAAGTCGGCTTTTCTTTAGGTTGAGAATTATCATAGCCACTTCAATTAACACCTAGAGGATTAGGTGAATAGATCCTCTTCTTATTTGTAAAATTAATACAAATCTAAGAATAAGTAACTGCAAAATCAGACACTATATCTGTAAAATAGTGAAAAAACAAGACTCAATAAATTTTATTCTAGCTTTCTTTAGTAGTTCAATATGTTGAAGCGTATCCTCTACACGTGCAAGTCAGCGTAGAAAATACAATTAAAATGGGAATTAATTTATAAGAAAAGAAATTATTTTATATTTTAAATTTTTTTAATCTAACATAACAACAATGTAAAGGATTAATATCCTCTACAGTTTATACCAACTTATAAAGATAGTTTTTCTTTGGGACGTTGCAAGGAGAAATCAACGAGTGAGAGCCGTGTACATCTGACGTCTATCTCATAATCTTTTGCCTTCCACAGAAATAACCAGACCAACTCGGGCCCATTGAACTTTTATAAAAGATACGATCAACTGATTTAGCCTAAAGGGTCCACTGAACAACGGGCCACGGCCCAATCCAATAAAAATAAAAAATAAACTCAATCCTCACTTATATTTAAAAAATAATATTTACATTCATGAGTTATATAAGTACCACATACTATTATAAAAAATAAAATAAATAAATAAATATAAAACTCATATAAAATATTAATTTTTTAATAATAAAACCCAATTGAAAAAAAAAAATGCTCAATACTTGATACATAACTGTATCCAGCATCACTTCTGATATTTTGAGAGGAGAAATGATATTTGCAGTCGTGGTTGTGCAAGCGATGTACAATCGCTTTGAAAAAAATAAATTAATATGAGACCCACATGAAAAAAAAATTAACTTTTTAATCGTGGATCCTACTTTTTTTCAAAACGATTACGCAGCGTTTGCAATTCCACAACTGTATATAGCATTGCCGTTTTGAGAGTGCCCAAAGCCTATCACCATCACCACCCATACATTACTGACTGCCATGGAAAGAAGATATGATTTGCCAAAAATGAAGACAGATTTTTCGTTCCTGCTAGAGGCGAGAATTATTTTCTGTGCAGCTCTATTACAGCCACGATTTTTCTGGGTACAGAATTTAACGAGAGACCTTGAGCCCATCCCCGCTCATTGATTGTTTCATTCCGCTTAGGTCTCTCAATTTCCTGTCAAAATTTCAAACAATTTGGTCAGTACGTACTTTGATCCTTTCTCCTTTTCTTGGTATATTGTCTTAGAAAAATTACAAGTAATCCCAAATTATTATATGCTTATGTCGTCAAGCTTCATCTAATTCAACCAATTTTTAGCAGACTGAGTCCTTTTTCTTGGTGGTTGTACATTTGATCTTTCGATAAATTAAAGCATGTTGTAAACTTTGTAAGAAATTAAGTAGGGATGAAGGTGGTTAATTCTCTATATTTTAACATCCTTTATGTGCCTCTAGAACTTGACCTAAAGGATTATGAATAAAAGGGAAAAGTAGAAAGCGAGATATATAAAAGGAAAATGTGAAGTACTACTACAACTACAAAAAGATCCTATAAAAATAAACTCATAAATTGACATGGTTTCTTATATAATACATTGATCTACTTTATAATAAAAGTAATTTTACAATATAACATCTCATATCTAATCACGACAGTTTGTAGGTTCACTTTTATTGAATCTCTTTGATGAGAAATTAAAGTATGTTATCTTAAATAAATTAACCCAACTTTCTATTTTTCTATAAAGTTTTTAGAGAACAACTTAGCACCTCTTCATCTTCTCTTTCGGTGGAGGATTTCTTACAGATACGAATGGTCATATGATTTATGCTTTTACCAAACATTATGGCATTAGTTCAAATAATATTGTTGATATTCGAGCGTTATCAGATAGTTTAATCATTTGTGCATGAATGAATATAACTCATGTTGAAGTGTAAACTATTTCTAAACTTATGTCTCAATAGTGGGATAAATGTAAGCTTGTCTAGTGGAGGAGTCAGGCTTACTGGAAACAAGCTAAAACAATTGCGAGCTTGAAAATGATATGGATTTTCAACTCTTTTCAAGAAATGAATCACATATCCGACGAACTTGCCAAATTGGATTATAGTGGTAAGGAGGCTTTCTTTTAGTCTACGCACAGTCTACCGAAAGACGTTCTAGGAGCTATTCATATGGATAAAGTTGGTTTACACATTCTTAGTAAGAAATAACAGGTTTGGTTAGGGGTTTTTTTTTTCCTTGCCTTTTATTTTATTTTAGTTTATGCTGGTATTTTTGTTGTTTTCTCATGTACTGTATAGTTTTTAGTTTTTTCCTAGTTAGTTTATAGTTTTTTCCTAGTTAGTTTAGATGCCTGAGTTTAGATTTTTTAATTTGTGTAACCCCCAAGTGTCAAGATGTAACCATGATATTCCTCCACAATTTAATGACTTCTACAATTTAATTTCAATAATTTTCGCCAGTAACGTTAAGCTTCTGATCAGCATATATAGGCCAACGTTGCTCTTTATATTCAATTGCAGGTCTCATTTTTATAATTGATCAAAGAGACAGATTTGTAAGTTGTAACTGGGAAATTTATGCAGTAGGGGTCAAATTATGTTCCATTCACTTGGGAACTCCTACGTTAATCCACAGCACAAAATCCATGAGTCAGTGTAGAGTGGAGTCAGTGGACAAAGCTAGCTTTGTTGTTTTTGTTTTTCTTTCCTTCCCGGCCACCAAAACCTCAACGCAAGAGGTCTCGCATTCAAGTTCCATAGTATCAACCTGACGTGCATGAAATCACCTCACAAGCATAATGGCTCATTTGATACTTTGGAAAGGTCCACCATAACAATGGAAGATTCAAGAGAATCATTCTCTACTAGTGACAGCTAGTGCTAGTACATTCTGTTATGCAATAAGTTTTTATTCTCTGCTTCTTTTATTCCCCTCTCGAGTGTATATATACCTTAGTTTGTGTCTATAAAAGCAAGATTATACAATATAATTCGATATGAATGGAAATATGAAAATAGAGTTTAAATGCTCTCATCTCTCTTTTCACTAATTCTCACACATAATAGCAGATCTTAAAGGTTATATATAACTTTTTGAGGTTGTATTAGAAGTAGATCTTCTCAAAAAAACTCGAAAGAAGTTGGGGTTCCTGTTCAAGCACATTACCATGTGAAGATAACGATATATACAATCATAACATCAGAAGGTTCAATGATCAATTACAAGTGAGTTGCTTTCTCTGTCCCCAAACAATAAAGACATCATGTACCCTAAAGTTAGGTCAGGCATCCCAAATCTCAACGCTTTGCAACAAGCCCAAGGCCCCAAACATTCAGCCCCAACCGCAGACGTACGTGACCTATAATTGCCAAATAGACGATCCACGTAGCATCTGAAACAGGGAATATTGGACAGAAATCTAACTTTGAAACTAATGATCAATGTAAAATCCTGCTGATCTTTTAGTTCTTCAATGGAACATATGAAAACTCGGAAATAAAAATAATCAATCAGAGAGCCAAAGGGTTTGAAATTACATCAGATTTGCTCCTTATAGGCGATAATGATGCTGAAGAACAAGTAGAAAGGAAAGACTGCTACAGTAGCGGAATTGGCCATCCCAAAAGTTGAAAAATAAATAAATATATATATATATATATTAATTTTTTATAATTTAATAAGATGATATTAATCTCACCTTTTGTTGGCCCATTCTTTAAGAAATTATCTTGGCCTTCCCTTTACAAAATGAGTTCTTCCACAGCCACTAAACAAATCACCCGAAAAAGTGTCCCGAGCTTGCATTTCATTTTTTTTTTTCCTTCTCTTTTTATGCATTTTTTAAATCATCATAAACATTTTTAAAAAAATTAAAAAAAAATACAACATTATTTAAAAACACTTTGTTAATCAATAAATTAAAAAAAAAAAAAGAGAGAGAGAGAATCGGGACACACATTTGGAACACATATTCGGTAAAATTAACATTTCTGTTACAAAATTATTTTGATCTTATAGATTAATTACTTAAAGTCCAATTTAAAAATTGTAATCCAATTTAAAAATAAAATAAATTTTATATAAAATAAAATTATCTAATAACATGATGACATGTTTTCACTATTAATAAAAATAAAAATAAAAAGAAGTCCAACAGTTTTTATGAATAGGCATAGCACCTCTTTTCTTTTCTTCTTCTGTTTGCATACAGTTTTACTAGTAAAAGAAAAGTCTTTTCTTTAAAATATGCTGAAAAACCAAAAAGACACTTTAAAGCTTCCGTCTACTGCTATGCAACTCTTCTACAAACTACAGGCCAACAGTTACATACATAGGCTTAGATTTGACTTTTCTCTTCTTCTTTTTTCTCTCTTTTTTGGTCAATTTTCTTCTTTTTTCATATATATATATAGATAATTGTATTCTTGGCTGAGCAACCGGGTACCAGACTGGGTATCGGGTATACCCGGCCCGGAACCCAGATTCCAAATCCGGGCCGGACTCCGGCCCGGATATAGCCGGGTTATGACCCGGGCTGGAACCCGGATTGATCCGGGTTTTTACAACCCGAAATCCGGGTTCCGACCTATACCAGGTTTTTTTTTTTTTTAAAAAACAAAGTCTATATTATTAATTCTTTTTCAGGAAAAAAATATTTTGGCACTTAAACTTAGAATCCAAGCTTGTAATGACAACGTTGTTGTTCGAGAAAGCATTGCAAAAGATGAATGAATTGAATTGATACATTCGAAGGCAGAGGACAAAGAAAAGCAACCCAAATTCTACATGATATTCAATGGTTCTTTTTTTTTTTAAGCATTTTCATATTTCCCAAGAGGAAACTCTAATTCTTTTAATGTCGGTTTTTGATTGTTGTAGACATTGGAGCTTCTTGCCGAGGTGGCTGTTTTGGAAGAGTAAGTGGTTCGGCGTGAACAAGAAGTTCTGCATTTTAGACAGGATCTGTATCAGGAAGCTGTCTACACATCATCCTCTAAAAGGAGTGGAGAGAATTCAACGATTCATATGCCCAATACCCGATTCAAAATTACAAACCGGAGCAACACAAATTTGCTGCCTCATTTCACAAGTCAATGTCATTCCATAGATGCTGCCTCATTATCAAGATGAAGCATGTATAACATAAAATATATGCTTCCTGTATTGCTCATAGTCAGATTGCCAATTAAAACAGCAAATTATAACAGAGGACCCATCCAAACAGAAAATTAAAACAAAAACCCCAAAATCAACCCTAGATTAAGCAAAAAAGCCAATCCTCGTTGGAGGGTTATGCTTAAAACAAAAAGGTTATTCAAAACCAGACGACAAAGTAGGAGGATCCATCAAAAACAGAGGACCCATTAAAAACATAAAATTATAATAGTAGACTCCACCGATCAAAACAAAAAATGAAGAATTGAGATCTAGGCATCAAACACAAAGAAATGAAAACAAAACAAACCCAAATCAACAAAGTACTCAAAAGGAAAAAAAACCCTAAAAAAACTACTGCAGATTTGAACTTGAACAGAAATGTAGCATAGATTGACCCTAAAAAACCCATAAAAAAAACTTGAACATATCGAGCAAGAGAAACGGCGAGCCCAAAGTATGAAACCAAATCGAAAAATTGAATAGGAAGAACTCTGGATTTCTCCCAATGGCCCAAAGTATACGTAAACTTGAAAACAAAAAAATACCCATATTTAACAAAAAATAGCAGATCTGCCTTCTTTGTTGGGTCGAGAGAGAGAGAGAGAGAGAGAGAGAGAGAGAGAGAGAGAGAGAGAGAGAAGACAGACTACCGATCTAAAGTCCGGCGGCGGCGGCAACGGAGAGAGAGAGATAGACGGTGGCAAAAATTGAAGCGAAGGCCTAGGGTTTCCTTCGTTGGGCTCGGACGAGAGAGAGAGAGAGAGAGAGAGAGAGAGAGAGAGAGAGAGAGAGAGAGAGAGAGAGAGAGAGGAGTAGATACGAAATAAGATACAAAATTTTTTTTTTGTTTTTATAAAAACCGGGTACCGGGGTTTAAATCTGATACCCGTGTATAATACCCGCAACCGGCCCGGATTGGGCCGGTTTTAATAATGCGGGTTTCGGCCCGGATCAAATTTGGGCCGAAAACCATAACCGGACACCCGGTTATCCGAGTTCTAGCCCAGGCCAAAACCCGGCACAGTTAAACAGCCCTAATTGTATTGAACTATTGATTCAGTGTTATTTGGATTTTTTTTTTCATTTACATTTTCCTTTCTTTCATCTATTGTTGTATTTTTGTTTAGAATTATTTTTTTTATTTTTTAAATAGACTGATTACTACTTGGTTTGGCTTATATATAATTATGTCTATTTAATGGTTATTTATTTTATGCTTAAAGATTATCTCTAAATTCATGTTTCTTGAGTAATTAAATTCATATATATCCAACTTTATTTTATATGTTTCAATTTAATTTTAAATCTAGATTCATGACTTATGTCTAAATTAAAAATTATTAACTCATTCTTCAAAAGAAAAAAAGTTAATATTTCAGAAAATTCTTCTAAAATTCCAAGGGTTGAACCTGAAAAAAATCATAATCTTAACTTTCCAATTGTGGAGTCTGAAGAGATTCATTTTACATTTTCAACACTTGATTCTAAAGAGATTGATATATCTTCTCTACAACGAAATCCAAGATTACGTCCTCCTATGTGAAACTATCCAATCAATCAATGTGATGAAATAAGAAGAGCTTACTTGAAAATGGGTCCATGTCAAATATGTCTCTCAAAATATCCATTTTTTTATTCTGAAAAACATCCTCGTCGCTTTCAAGCTTTTTGATTTGTACGATTTGTATCTTGGCTTGAGTATTCTCCATCAAAGGATGCTGCATATTGTTTACCTTGTTATCTTTTTACAATGAAAGCATCTGGACATTCTGGATGGGATGTATTTACTGTCACAGGATTTAGAAGTTGGAAGAAGATTAATGAAGAAAAATATTGTACATTTTTTAATCATTTTGGGGAGGATCCTTACTCTTATCATAATAATGCTGTGAAGTCTTGTGATGATTTATTTAAACAATCACAGCATATTGATAAAGTAATGAATGCACAAAACTCTAAACAAATTCTCAACAATTGACTCCGAGTAAAAATATCTATTGATGTTATTTGATGGCTTGCATTTCAAGGATGTGCCTTTAGAGGTCATGATGCTTAAACTATTGACTTCGTATAATGACAAGGTTAAAAAAATTGTTTTAGAAAATGATCCTTAATCTTTAGAGAATACTTCATCCCAAATTCAAAAAGAGATTTTGCAAGTTCTTGCAAAGAAAGTGCAAAATAAAATTCATGGAGATGTTGAAAATTCTAAATTTTGCATTATTGTTAATGAGGCACGTCATGAGTCCAAGAGGGAGAAAATGGTTATAATCTTGAGATTTGTTGATGATGATAATTGTATACAAGAAAGATTTTTTTATAATAATTTGCATCAGATCAAAATTTCTCAACAAGTGATGTTGAAATTTTTATACAAGTTCTAGGTCAACATTTAAGATATTTGAGGGGTTTGAATCACTATGTAAAGCCTTATGCTTCTTCCTCTTCGTCCAGGTTTTTATGCTTCTTCCTCTTCGTTCGGGTTTGCCTCTAAGATCTTTATAGTGTTAGAGAATGCAAATTCTAAAATCGAAAAATTGACTACGAGGCAACATGAGTTAGAGGCTTAATTGACGAAACAACCTGACATGGAGATATACATGAAACAACAAGAAGAAGAACAAAAAGAGTTCATGAGAGAAATGCAACTCCAAATACACATGCTTATGTAATAGTTCAGGCCTTAAAGCAATTGATTTACATATATACATACAAATTTTAAAATTTATTTATGTACGAAGAATGCTAATACTATTTTATTTATTAGTTCTCACTTATTAGACTACTTTAGTAGGTTTTGAACAAATTGTAATATATTCTTTTAAATATTATAAATGTCTATTTAGTTTTTTATTATTTGAAAAAATAAAATATCCACCATTCAAATAATCAAAAACCGTTCTAACAGTATTATTAAAACATTCAAAAATTGATATTGTATATATTCAAATTTATTTTCCTAATGTTCAAACAGTACTTGAGACCATTTGAACGGTTTTCCATTATAAATCGTTCAATCCAATTATGCACCGATCAAATGGCTAACTCAATATGGTCAACCATATTTTATTGTTCGACCATTAGATTGTTTGTTCAAACGTTTCATCATGCCTATTTATTCGAACGTATTTTGGTATCGATTGACAACTCATAAATGCCGCATTCAAACATATTATACATTCAAATGGCCAATTTGTGCCATTTGTACATGATTTTAGCACGAAATTCAATCATACCAAAAAAATATTATGTTCAAACGTGATCAAACGGTTTTCCTCAAATTCATTCCTATAGATGTTTTTTGGGACAAAATGATAATATAGATGTTTTTTGGGACGAAATGATAATTTTTGTCCCAAAATATCTTTTTAGACACTATTATTGGAATGACTTTGGGATAATTTTTTTTTGTTTTAAGATATATTTTGAGACGAAATCACTGTCTTTTGGGACAAAAGATTTTGTCCCAAAAAACTACTTCTATTGTAGTGAGTCATCATTTTGAGAAATCGAGTGGGGATCTCAGTTGAAATATTGATTTAATTCATATGTATTAAAAAAACTTTGATTATCTTTTAGACAAATCCACAAAATTGATAAAATGGTCTCTTCAAACTCGTGTCTAATCTTCGAACGTGTCCTAAACCCACCAAGGGTGTAGCCCAAACATGGATTCCAAGAATGTCAAATTCTCTTTTATTTTCTTTATACATTTTTTATATATTTTTAAAAAAATTACAATATTATTAAAAAATATTTCTTTAATTACTATGTAAAAAAAAAAAAAAGTGACAGGACCCAACTATTAGTTGCTCTATCATTTTCCTTTTCAAGAGTTACCATTTTCTCTAATCCCCATGATAGTTTCAGGTTGGGGTGTCAAATCGTGTTAACAGGTCGTATTTATATCGTGTCAAGACATGTATATTATACTGTATGGGTACATACGAACCTGACCTATTAAGTTTTTCGTATCAAAATATCAAATCTTAACACATCTCATTAACATAACAAGTCATGTCATGTCAATTCGTTTCAACCCGTTTATGTAAATGGATTAAATAGACCTAAAATTAATTTATTTGACCTTATTAAATTTAGTATAATTTTATATAAATATTAAAATTACAGCATCTATAAAAATTATAAAATTAACTACAAAATCAAAATTAAAATCTAAATAATAAAAATATTGAAATTAAAATTATAAAAATGTTACTTTTAGGTACAAGAGTATAATTGTAATTTTAACTTTCTTAACAAGTCATAACGAGTCATAACGAGTTATAACGTGTCAAAACAGGTTGACTCGTTATCAACCCGTTAAACAATCGTGTCTTAACGGATCAATTCGTTTTAACCCGAACCCATTAAAACTAAAGCCAAACCTACTATTATCGTGTCGGGTTAGTGTTAGGTTAACGGCTCGTATCATATATTACCATCTCTTTTTTCTTTCTTTCTCATGTCTCTCTTCCTGATCTCTTCTTTCCCTCTCTCTTCGACCATATCTCATTTTCTCTCATTTTTTACTGTCACTTGCTTTTAGAATATTGATCTATATGCACCAGTCCAACAAGTACTGTGGGCACACGCACCTCCTCCTTAATTTGGTCAAACACTGTAGAATTTGACACAAATAGATGATTTAGATCATACCATAAATATATGAATTCTCCTTGTTATAGATAATATTTACATGATCATGCGCATGATCATGATCATCATCAATATATATAATACATATATATATATATATGACATGTATGTTTTGGCTACTGGGCTAGCTGATATTGATGCATCTCTTGACAAATAGGGAAGCGATCGATCCCTCTTTTATACGCAATCACCACAAGATAAAATATCAATAATTATATGTTGTCCTCGGTTGTAACTTGAAAGCATATTTTAGAAGCAAATTAAATGCCAAACTGATTAACTTAAAGAATTGGAAAAAAAAAATGACAACTAAAAACATATATTTATGTTGAATACAAGCAACCCAAGGAAATAACTTGACATCTAGGTCAAGTTTTCTCCTTCCTTAGAAATACTTCTCTTGCAAATTACCAACAAACCTCAATATTTCCTAAACCCAGAAACCAGAAAGAATTCCAGATCATCAAAGAATGGCAAAATTATCAGCCTTGATCTTCCTGATCATACCAGCAGTAGTAGTTGTGCAGTACATGATTTGGACCATCATATCTAACACTGCTTGCACTGCCACAAAGTTCACAACCTCACCAAAATTTCCTGCCATTCTCATCTTTGGTGATTCAACGGTGGATGATGGCAACAACAATTACATTAGGACATTGTTTAAGAGCAACCATCGTCCCTACGGCCGCGATTTCCCTGATCACATTCCGACGGGAAGGTTTTCTAATGGAAAACTTGTTTCGGACTTCATTGCATCCGTGCTAAGAATCAAAGAAACTATTGTACCTCCTTTCCTTGATCCAAATCTTTCTGATGAAGAACTCTGTACCGGTGTTAGCTTTGCTTCAGCTGGATCGGGCTATGATAACTTGACTACAGTTGCAACTGGTGCCATCTCAATGTTCAAGCAAATTGAGTACTTCAAGAAATATTTAGTGAGGCTTAAGGGCATTGTAGGGGAAGCAGATGCTAAGAAGATAGTTAATGGTGCTCTTTATCTTCTTAGTGCTGGCACTAATGACTTTATTTTCAACTTCTATGACTTGCCCAGAAGGAGGTTACAGTTCAACATTAGTGGGTACCATGAATTTCTACAAAATAGGATACAAATTTTCATCGAGGTAAATAGAATATTAATGATATTTATAAAATTGTTTTTTGGCTAAGAACTTGGACAACATTTTCTCTAATTCTTGTGCATAAATACTTCCATTTTCAGGTTAAGTATTGTTAATTGTGTGTGTATGTATATTTTTTAGGATTTATACAATCTGGGGTGCAGGAAAATGTGTATAGCTGGGCTTCCTCCAATCGGCTGCCTCCCCATTCAAATGACTGCAAGATTTGAGAATCGAAGGGATAGAAAATGCCTAGAGGAGGAGAATTTAGATGCTGAAAATTATAATCAAAAGCTTGTAAAGCTGTTACCTCAAGTCCAAGCATACCTTCCAGGCAGCAAGCTTGTCTATGCAGACGTGTACGAGCCTTTGATCCACATGATTAATCATCCTGAAAAATATGGTAATTAAGTTATTTACAGGTCATATCATTAAATTGGCCCTCAAACTATATATCAGTTTTTTTAAATAAAAAAATAATTGACACCTCAATCAAAAATTTCAATTGAAAACCACATGTAATCATTTATAAAATTGGCTAAGCGTACTATTGGGAAACATGAATTAATTCTCAAGATTTTTCATAATTTCATTTATAAGTGTCAATTAAATATAAAATATTTTTTAATTTTAAATTTTAAATTTTTTCATTTAATTATGACCTAATCATTGTCCAAATACAAAAATTAATACAACTTTTATATATTTCAAAACAAAACAAAAAAATTAATATAACTTTTTCGAACTAATTCAAAACAAAAAATTATATTCAGACAATTTTTTAATTTTATAATTTCTTAAAATTTAATAAAATATTTTAACTCAAATTATTTAATTATTATTTATAAAAAGTGTAAAATTCATAAATATATATATATATACACGCTAAACGGTCCAAACGCCCAAGTGTAATACAATAGCTAGCTAGCTGCAATTTTCTCTCTTTTTTTATTTTATATTAGTTTTTAACCCAGGTTTTATCATAGTAACTAATGATGTGTTGGAACAGGTTTGGTAGAAACAAAAAGAGGATGCTGTGGAACTGGGTTGATTGAAGTGGGGCCCTTATGTAATGCAATCATACCAATATGTAAGAAGTCTTCAGAGTACTTGTTCTGGGACTCTGCACATCCAAGTGAAACTGCAAACCAGTACGTTTCTCAATACATAGAGAAGGAATCCCTTCCCAAGCTATTGTAGATCTAATCTAATCAATCACAGCCAAATGAACATATCCTATTTCCTGAGGATCCGTCTTCTTTTTATTTTATCTATTCAAATTAGATGCGTAAAGGGTTTTTCCCCTTCTACTCTTGGGCTTTGGCTTGGGCCAACCAGGAGGCAAGAAATAGGGCCCATGGCCCGACAAAAAAGAAGTCCCTTCAACCTAACCCACGGGCAATACTCAAGGAAGGGATGCACCAACCAGGCAGCTCCTCGAGCAACGTCCGACCTTCAAGTACCTATCTATACATGCCAACGAGAAGTGAGGATGAACCTTTAATTCTCTAACATAGCTTTATCGACGAGCCACAGGAGTAGCCAACAGGACAAGGTCAGACGAGAAACCACACCACATTAATGGTAGCCCAACCCGAGCTATGCACCGCACTAATGGTGCCGTCACAGAGGCACGCCGCATTAATAAGGGTCCCACAGGAGTAGAGATGATTTGTCCCCCTCAGACACCAATATATATAAACCAATCCTAGATACGAGGAAGCTCTCTAACTATCAAACCCGAATCCCTGGAACTCGGCCTAAAGGTGTACAAAACACAACGTTAACAGTTGTGCCGTCTATGGGATCCCTTTAAAAGATCTTTGTAACTCTTATGTGTACTTCGTATGCCCGCGACAACCCATTCACAGGCGACTCCGGACCAGGATGAAGTCACCATGGAAACAAGGCTGAAGACCATGGAGGAATGGGTAACCAAGCTAATAGGCGAAGTACAAATACTTCGCCAAGAGAGTGAGGACTTGCAAAGACCTCGTCAGGAGCACATCGAGGAGGTCAAACTCGGCAATGGCGAGCACGAAGAGTCCTAGAACACTAGAGCAAGGGCAAACGACGCGGAGGAAAGAAAAAAAACATGAAGGAAGAAATTCACAACCTTTGAGGGAAGTACGAGGAGATTGCAAAGAAGGTGGGCACGTCGTCGTCAATGGACCAGCTGCTCACAAGCATGGGCTGGCCTTACACAAAGGAGTTCATGGCCATCCCTCTACCCTGGAAGCTCAGGATTCCCACCATGGAGCTGTATGATGAAGGGCTAGATCCTCTCGAGCACTTGGACAATTTTAAAGCTCACATGACACTGCATGGCTACCCCGACGGGGTGGCGTGCAGAGCATTCTAGCTAACCCTAAAAAGGGTCGGCTCGGGTGTGGTTTGGGTCTCTGGCGCCCGGTTCCATGGATAGATTCTGCGAGCTAGCCAGACTTTTCCTAACCCAATTCATGTCAAGCCGAAGAAGACAATGCCATGTGGCTTACCTCCTCACCATTAAGCAAACCAAGAAAGATAGTCTGGAGACATACTTGGTAAGGTTCAATAAGGAGCGCGCATGACCACCGACGACCAAGACAAGAAGATAACTTTGGTGGCACTCCTGGGGGGAGTCTGCCCTCGGTCCCAGTTTATGGTAGAATTGGCCAGGAGAAATCCCGTAATGCTGCAAGAATTCATGGACTAGACCAACAACTTCATCAAAGCTGAAGACACCCTTTAAGCCCTGACGGAGCCAAGAAAAAAGAAGTTGGAGAGAGTAAAACAAAGGGCCAAAGCCCCAACTAGGGCCAAGGCCCCTGAGAAACTGGAGAAAGGTTCCTACGACAACAAAAGGGAAAAGGCCTCCAAGTAGGGACCAGGGCCTTACTTCGATCGGCCCACGCTCACCATCAACGAAGCCAACTACCCTACCACCCGCAAGGATGGCAACAGAAACATGGGTTGTCGTTATTATGTTATCTTAGGTCCACCTCCTACAATACTGAAAACTATAGCTCTCAGCAGGAGGGGAAAGGACAAGCGAAGCAAACAAGGCTACGATACCCACCCCCTGGAAGCAATCGGGAAAGAAAGGGAAGATCGAGGGAGAGAAGCACTAATCAGCCGATCGATGCTGGCGGGAAGAAAGCTTGCACAAGTGGCCACCTAAACGAGTGCAGCAGCACAACCATCCATGATCACCACTGTGGTAGGGCCCCCCTCTCGGGGAAATCCGGCGGAGGAGCCACTTCCTCCAGTAAGAAAGCCCACGCTGACAAGCTCAACACAAGGTGTACTCGGCTGTCGACCAACCAAGCACCAAAGAAGAAAACCAAACTCGACCGTCTCTTTCAGGGAGAACGATGAAGGAGTGTTGTACCCCCACGACGACGCACTGATCGTAACCATGTTGGTCGCCAATTTCACCACCTAAAGGATCCTCGTCGACAACGGTAGCTCCACGGATATCCTATTTTGGAAGGCTTTCACCCGAATGGGAATCGACGTTGCATGACAACAACCGACCTCGACGTCACTGAAAGGATTCTCTGGGGACATGGTCCACCCTGTAGGAACCATCGTATTGTCAGTCCTTGCAGGAAGAGCCCCCTGCACCGCCACAATCATGGTCAATTTCCTGTGGTGAAGGCCCCATCGTCCTACAACGCCATCATTAGCAGGCCCACACTTAATAGCCTGCGGGCAGTCACCTCAACCTACCACCTCAAGATAAAGTTCCCGACTCCACGGTGGGTAGGAGAAGTCATAGGGGAGCAAGTCATGGCCCATGAGTGTTACGTCCAGGAGCTCAAGAGGCCATGTAGGCTTTAGTCCATGACCGACCCTATTCGTGAAGGGGGGGCTGAAGAGGGTACAAAAAAGGGTATGCAAGGTGCCAAGGGCAGAGGTGTCGCAGGAAAAATCACTCCTACCGAGGACCCCATTCTCACCATTTTTATTTTGTGAACTTTGTCAAGCGCTGTAAATTCTTGTTGATTAATGAAATAATGTCATTTTTTAAGGAAAGTATACCACACTCGCCTCAGCGAAACAAGATGATCTCTTAATAATGTGAGCAACAGGCAACAACTCCATTGGTTAACATTTACATTTCCTGTGGTGCCAATGGGCAGGAGCGGGTCTAGTAAAAAACTGCCCAACCAACTTATCTCTTTGCGAGGTAAAAGTGGAGAGTTGAAACAAAGGCCGCTCTGCCCCTCCTGCGGTAGAGAATGGGTTCAGCCCCTCAGTGGCCCGAATAACTTACCAAGACCCCCATCGCAGTGAAGAGAGGACCAACGGCATTGTTGTCCGAAAAAATTACCTCCCCGTGGGATACCAAAAGAATGGGTGTAATACCAAAGGCTACTTTATCCCTCCCACGGCGAAGTGAGAGCCAATCCTTAGCTGGCCGAAAGAGAAAATGAAGTTAGCTTCCTCGTAAGCGTCAACAGGCGAAAGCAAGTTCAATAACAAAACTGCTCGGAAATTACCTCCCCACAAGGATCAAAGGGACAAGTACGCCAAATGCTGCCACATCCCTCCGACGAAGGAGAGTGGGTCTAGCCCCTTGGGCAATCCGAATACTTATCCCAACCTCTGCTATGAACGAAGAGTGGACCCAGCTCTAGCCTAACCCAAATCTTACATTTCCCTACAATGTCAACGAGCGAGAGTAGGTCGGGACTCAAACTATCCAAACATGTTACCTCCCCGCGGATCAAGGAAATGGGTTGAACCAAAGGCCGCCTTACTTTCCCCGTGACGGAGAGAAAGATTGGCTTCATGGCGACCCAAATACTTACTCCAACTCCCATCGTGGCGAAAAAGCAGGCGAGCCCACAAGACCGCCCAAAGAAGTTACCTCCTTGGGGGATAAAAGATGTGGGCTAACTTGAAGCACCTTGACCTCTCCCCGATGGAGTACGGGTAGGTCCTTTGACCACCTGACACAGAACATTGACTATGACAACGAAACCTACAACAAAAAGATACTCGGCGAATAAAGGCCCTACAAGCAAAGAGCCAACGACCGACAGGGTCGTGGGAATCATGGGATTCAGTACCGGTAGGGTGAACTAAGTAGCTCAGAAAGGTGGCCATCCCCTGTCCGATGCAGAATCCCAACCATTCCCTCTATTCCCTCCAAGCCAGACAGAGCAAAGAGAAGAAAACAAGACAAAAAGCGTGGAAAGAGAACACAAAAGAATATATAAAGCCGGCATGACAAAAGCAAAGGAATTTTATTAAGAACAACAAGTTACAACTTAAAACTCCAATACAAAGGACGACAAGTTACAACTTAAAGCCCCAGTACAAAGGACGACTAGCCAAGAACACCAACTAGGAAGGTAGGGACCGGACCAGATCATATCTCACTAAAAGTTGGAGGCCGAAGACTCCGCCATTCGTTCCTACCTACTAAAACGATCAAAGACTGCATCTCAAGGGAACATCATCCAAACAAAGCACTCACTGGTGGAAAGAGTGGATAGAGATATATATCACTACGATGAGCCAACAACAGCTGCGAGAGAGTCTCTTGTTGCCCCTCTACCGAATGTCACTTGAGAGAAAATCAACTAAAAAAAACACTAACGGGGAAAGACGCCAAGAATCAGAACATCTCAGAGTTGATTTCTACATAGGAGGGAGAGGTGGCTCAGTCGAGTCGAAGAGATCTCCCGTAAACACACCAGCAAAGTCCTGATGAGTGAAGAAAGAGAATACATTTCTGTACTGTTGAACCCAAGATTTCAAGTTTTGTATAATTATATATTTACACATGAATTTTGATTATAACAAATGAATTCAAAGAATACCGGAGTCTCAAACTCAAGTTGTCTACACAATGGAGTCAAGCACATTAAGGAAACAAGCATAAGTAAGAAGGGAATAAATTCACATTAAAGTCATAGAGTAATGTTGTAAATCTCTTAAAAATCTAAAATTAGGATTAAGGCTCAAAATTAATTCATAAAGTATTAAAATACATTTTCTACATATGCATGAATATTTTGAAAATAAAATTTAAAAATTTTGAAAGATGATTAATTGTCATCTTTTACATGTGCATTACGTGATTAAAGATTTGAATTTTGAAAATATTAAAGATGATTGATTGTCATCTTTCACATGTGTATGTTTTATTTGAATATTTTCAAAAGTGATTGATACTTTTTTTGACTTATACAAAAAGTAGATGATTTTGTTTGAAAAGATTGAAAAGTAAAGTGTGCTCCTTTTGTCATATGCAAAAAGTAAAAAGATTAGGTTTGAAATATTTGAAAAGTAAAGTGTGCTCCTTTTGTCATATGTAAAAAGTAAAAAAATTAGGTTTAAATTTTTTGGAAAGTAAAGTGCGCTTCTTTTATCATATGCCAAAAGTAACAGATTAGATTTGAAAATTTTGAAAAATGAATGATATTGTTTTTGACAATTGAAAAAGAAGAACCTTTTATTTGAATTTTTTCAAAAAATGCATGATGTTGTCTTTAACATGTGAATCTTTTTTAATTTGAATATGAAGTCTTAGATGCCTATAAATAGATCATTTGAGAGCTTCACATTCACAACACCAAGAACATACAACATTCATTCAAAACTTTCGTTCTCTCTTCTCTAAGTATTGAGGCTTAATCCTTGTTTATTTTGAGAGAGATATAGTTTGCACTGTATTGTTTTTATTTCACTCATTGAGGAGTATTTTCTGATAATCTAGTCACTACTAGCTCTTGTATTAGTAAAAGGGTGTGTATAACCCATGTGCATGTAGAAAGTGTTCTACACAGGGAATAGTTGAATCACCACATGTAAGGTGATTGCAAGTGTAGAGGGTGATCTACACAGATCCTTTATAGCGGTGTTATTCAAATGTGTAATAGGTTTCTATCTCCACCTGAAGAAAGTTGAATAATGAATTTGGGGATCCTCAAGGGGTAGCTTGAGGCGAGGACATAGGCAATAGGGTCAAATCTCGTTAACATACTGAATTTGCTTCTCTTTTACCCTTACTATTTATATTTATTATTCTTTCGTATTCTGTTTATATTTTATATTGTATATTTAATTTGTAATTGCTATTTTTTTAAATACAACTCAATTCACTCCCCTTCTTGTGTTAGTCATCTAGGCAACAATTGATATCAGAATTAAGAGTTCTGTTATAAGATTAACTATCTTTTAAGTTAAGATCTTATGGCTAATATTGCATCTTTATTTGGTGAAGGTCAATCTAGCAGTCGGCCTCCACTCTTTTGTAGAGACAATTACTCATTCTGGAAAGTTAGAATGAGAATATTCTTTCAGGCTCAAGGTCGAGAAATCTGGAAATGTATTGTAAATGGACCTTATATTCCAACAAAAGTGGTTGATGGAGTAAAAATCAAAAAGAAAAAAGAAGAATTTGATCGTAAAGATGATAGACTTTATACTTTGAATTTAACTGCTATGAATTTATTATTTAATGCTCTGAATGGAAATGAACTTAATAGAATAATGACTTGCGCTATGGCAAAAGAAATTTGGGATAACTTAGAAGTTACTTATGAAAGAATTTCGCAAGTCAATAAATCAAAAATTTATATTCTTACTCATGAATATGAATTGTTTAAGATGAATGATGACGAATCTATTTCTAGTATGCAAACTCGTTTTACTAAGATCATAAACAGCTTGACAGCTCTTGGCAAAATTTATTCCAAGATGGAGATAGTAAGAAAAATTCTCAACTCTCTACCAAAACGCTGGGAATCAAAACTGACAGCAATTTTTGAAACTAGAGACTTCAAGAAGCTCAAAGTGAATGAACTCATCGGATCACTTATCACCCATGAGTACATATTGAAAAGAGGAGAAGAAAAAGGAAATTCAAAGAAGAGTTTAACACTTAAAGTTGTTTCTCATGAAAGTGAAAGTGATGAAGATAAGGAAAATGACAACAAAGATGAAGAAGTTGCGATGATGATAAGAAGAATTCAGAGGTTCTTAAAAAAAATATAACTCCTCCAAGGAAATCCTTCAAAAAGTTTTTCAAGAAAGATTCATGTAAAAATGACACTTTAATTTGTTATAAATGTAATAAACCTGGTCATATCAAGTCAGATTATTCTCTGTTAAAGAAAGATCAAAACAAAGGCAAGAAAGTAATGAAAGTTACATGGAATGATGATTTAAGTAGTTCAGATATTGAAGCAAGCAATGCAGAATAAGCAAATTTTTGTCTTATGGCTAAAGATGACATTGAGGTAACAAATCTTGATAATATTGAAAATCCTTCATATGAACAATTATAAAATATTTTACAAGAGGTACATGAAGAACTTGAAAAATTGGGTATCAAGTATACTACTTTAAAAAAGAAAAATTCTTATTTAACAAATAAAATTGATATTTTAATAAAAAAAAAGCATCGTTTTGAAATATAAAAATTTTGAGTTAAAGAAGAAGAAAACTGATTTAGAAAATATTATTGACAACTTTACGAATGGAAAAAGAAATTTTGAAAAACTTCTTGGTAGTCAAAGATGTGTTTTTGACAAGGCAGATTTGGGATATATGCCAAAACAAAAATACAAACCATATAAAAAAATTTTTGATAATCCTTCTACATCAAAGTCTAATATTCAGAATTCTTTTCATAAAAATAATTTAATCAAAAAAGGATACTATTATAATCACTCAAATTCTTCCTATATGCCACATGCTATTTGTAATTTTTGTAATAAAAATTGTCATAATTATCATGCTCGTCCTATTAGAAGAAAGCATACAATAACTATTAGGGCCATATGAGTACCTAAAAATCTTGTTTTTTCTAATACTAATAAATAAAAAATCTAAAGAACTTGAGTATTAAGAAAAATCATTTTAATTATTTTTATAAATATGCATGAAGTTATCCACAAGTAAAAATAAATAGTTTTTAGATAGTGGATATTCAAAACACATGATAGGAGATAAGACTAAGTTCTTTAATCTTAGATCTAAAGAAGAAGGACACGTGACATTTGGAAACAACTCAAAAGGTAAGATTGTGGGAATAGATAAAATTGGTAATGAATCTTCTCTCATAATTGAATATGTTCTACTTGTTGAAGGTCTAAAATATAATCTTTTGAACATAAGTCAATTATGTGATAAAGGATTTACAGTTATTTTCAAAATGGATAATTATATTATTTTGAATGATCATGATTGTAATATTTGTTTTATTACTTTTAGAAGCAACAATGTTTATACAATCGATTTTGAAGAAATTACCTCATAAGATGCTATTTGTTTTTCAGCTCAAAATGAAACTAGTTGGTTATGGCATAGAAGACTAGGTCATCCCAATATGGAACTTATTTCCAAACTTTCAAAAAATGATCTTGTGAAAGGTTTACCAAAAATAAATTTTCTTAAAGACAAAATTTGTAATATATGTCAATTTGGTAAACAAACAAAAACTTCTTTTAAAACCAAGAAACATATTTCCACTATTAAACTATTGCAACTGATACACATGGATCTTTTTGGACCAAATAGAGTTGCAAGTTTAGGAGGAAAATATTATGTATTTGTTATTGTTGATGATTTCTCTAGATATACTTAGGTCAATTTTCTTGCTCAAAAAGATGAGGCACATAATGTTTTTACCAAGTTATGCAAAAGAATTCAAAATGAAAATGGTTATACTATTTCAAGTATCTGAAGTGATAGAGGAAAAGAGTTTGTTAATAAAAATATTGAAATATTTTGTGATGAAAATAGTTTTGTGCATAATTTTTCTGCTCCTCGAACTCCTTAACAAAATTGGGTAGTAGTGAGGAAAAATAGATCTCTTCAAGAGATGGAAAGAATAAAGAACAATGAGAAAAACTTGCCTAGTTATTTTTGGGACGAAGCGGTAAGTATTGCATGTTATTTTATAAATAGAGTTATACTAAGGTCTAAGTTAGATAAAAACCCCCTATGAGCTTTGGAATGAGAAAAAGTCCAACATTGATTACTTTGATGTATTTGGATGCAAATATTTTATTTTGAATGACAGGGATAATTTCAGCAAGTTTGATGCAAAATCTGATGAATGTATCTTTCTCGGGTATTCTACTAATAGTAAAACTTATAGAGTATTCGATAAAAAGATTTTGACTGTACAAGAATCTATACATGTAGTATTTGATGAATCTAACTCTCTACTCTCCAACAAATCTATTGATGAAGAAACAGGATGTATAAATAACACAAAAAGTCTCAATTTCAACAAAGAGAACACAATAGAGGAAATTCAACATGGAAACATCAGGAAAGATCATCAAAATTTAATATAAGATGCAAACAAACAGTGAAAATTTGTGAAAGATCTCCAATTGAACAAATTTTAAGAGAACCTTCACGAGGTGTAAGTACTCGATCATCTCTTAGAAATATTTGCAATCATACTGCTTTTCTATCTCAGATTGAACTCAAAAATATTAATGAAACACTTCTTGATGAATCTTGGATTCTAACTATGCAATAAGAGTTAAATCAATTTGAAAGAAATGATATTTGGACACTTGTTCCTAAATCCAAAAATCATACTATTATTGGAACAAAATGGATTTTTAGAAATAAGAAAGATGAGTCCGGAATCATTACTAGAAATAAGCCTCAACTTGTAGCCCAAGGTTATAATCAAGAAGAATGAATCGATTATGATGAGACATATGCATCAGTCACAAGATTAGAAACTATTCAAATGCTAATTGCATATGCTTGTTATAAAGATTTCAAACTTTTTCAAATGGATGTTAAAAGTGTTTTCTTAAATGGTTTTATAAATGAAAAGGTATATGTTAAGCAACTTCCAAGTTTTAAAAATCATATTTCCCTAAATCATGTTTTCAAACTCACAAAAGCACTATATAGACTCAAACAAGCTCCTAGAACTTGGTACAAGAGAATCAGTAGTTTCTTGATTGAAAAATATTTTTCAAAAAGAAAAATCGACACAACTCTTTTCATTAAATATGAAAATGATGATATTCTTTTAATTCAAATTTATATTGATGATATAATATTCGGTGCTACTAATGAAAATATGTGCCAAGTTTTTGCTAAGACTATGCAGGAAGAATTTAAAATGAGCATGATAGGAGAATTTACATTTTCTCTCAGATTGCAAATTAAGCAAGTAAAAAGTGGGACATTCATCAATCAATCAAAATATATTAAAGAATTACTGAAGAAATTTGAGATGAAAGGTGCTAAGGAAATTGGAACACCAATGAGCCCATCAACTAAACTTGATAAAGATGAAACCGATAAGCCAATTGACTCGAATGTATATCGAGATATGATTGGTAACTTATTATATTTGACAGCCAGTATACCAGATATTATGTTGTGTGTGCTTATGTGCATGCCTTCAATCATCTCTGAAAGAATCTCATTTAATTGTCGTTAAGCGCATTCTTAGATATCTTAGTGGTACAATTAACCTAGGGTTATAGTACCCTAAACACACATCTTTCGATCTAATCAGTTACACAGATGTAGATTATACTGGTTACAAAATAGATCGAAAAAGCACTAGTGGAGCATGGCATTTCTTAGATCATGCACTAGTTTCCTGGTTTAGTAAAAAATAAAATTCTGTTGCACTATCTACTGTTAAGGCAGAATATGTTGCTGCAGGTAGTTATTGTGCTCAAGTTCTTTACATGAAGCAATAACTTAAAGATTTTAAACTCATGTATAATCATATTCCAATCAATGTGATAATACAAGTGCTATAAATCTTTCAAAGAACCCAATACAACATTCTAGAACTAAGCATATTGAAATAAGATATCATTTTCTTCGAAATCATGTGCAGAAATGCGATATAGTATTAGAGTTCACAAACACAC
Source organism: Carya illinoinensis (assembly GCF_018687715.1). Lineage (NCBI taxonomy): Eukaryota > Viridiplantae > Streptophyta > Magnoliopsida > Fagales > Juglandaceae > Carya > Carya illinoinensis. Next base: position 8,369,101 of record NC_056765.1, read on the forward strand.
ATGATCAGTTAGTAGATATTTTTACAAAACCTTTACTAGAATATAGATTATGTATGATTAGATGAGAAATAGATATGATACATGTTATGAATATCTCTTAAAAGATAGACCGGAGTCAATAAAAATAGAGAGAGATTTTTTAAATAATTTTATATAAATTTAAGAGTCTTAGCCTCATGTTTGAAACGCTCATTCTCTTCATATAATATCATGTACTTCTTATCCATGGGAACTGGCAAACAGAATGAAGAATCTAATAGAAATTTCAATTGTTTATTTTTCTGCCGAATGATTCCTTTCCTTGTGTGAGACTCTTGAACAATTCGTTGAAGTACAATAATTTGTTCTTTGAGCTTTTCAACTTCATGATTTCTGACTTGTACCCGCTGGAAAAAAGTAACAATAGAGGAAGAGTAGCAAGTCCCGAGACTCACCAAGTCGTAGATAGCATCGGAATCTGACTTATTAGCCAAATTATTATTTTCTTGCTGCAACATGGTATCAATGGCAGCTGCAAAAAGGACAGGAGATTGAGGTGCAGAATACCTCATAGATGGATCCAGAGAAATGTTAGAAGAATGAGCCATTGAGAAAAGAATTGAAAGCTTAAAGCGAGAATATTGAAAGAATGCAGTTGAGTTATAGAGATGAGAAGAAAATTTGATGCGGATTGGATAAACTTTAAGACTGATTTTATAGATATAGCATAAAAAACAATATAAGTTATCATCTAAGTCAATGAGCAATATGATTTTTTTATCGATCGGTGAAAATGACATGTTTTTAGAAATTCGAAGCCCTCAATCTTGTTTGCCAACAACATCAGGCGATTTTTTCAAATCTCCAACCACACTTGTCGAGTCACGAACGGATCTATTTTTTTAACTATCTACAGTTTCTACTAACACACCATTTTCTTTAGTCCATTTACTTGTTGCATATCATTTTTAATTATGCCAAAAGGGGGAGAAATGTTAAACTAGAACATTAATATTATTTAAATTGCTAAACTTGTTATATATGCTTGGAATTATATTTATACTTTTGCTTGAAAAATTAATGCACATTCTCAGAGGAGTTTAAGTATTAATACAGGCTTCATGTTCTATCAAGTATTTGTCATCATAAAAAAGAGGGAGATTGTTGAACCCAAGGTTTCAAGTTTTGTGTAATTATATATCTACACATGAATTTTGATGATAACAAATTAATTCAAAAAATAAAAGAGTCTCAAGTTCAAGTTGTCTACACAATAGAGTCAAACAAATCAAGGAAACAAGCATGAGTAAAAATGGAATAAGTTCACATTAAGGTCATATAGTAATGTTGTAAATCTCTTAAAATTTAAAATTAGGATTAAGCCTCAAAATTAATATTTTATCATAAAGCATTAAAATACATTTTCTACATATGTATAAATATTTTGAAAATTAAATTTGAAAATTTTGAAAGATAATTGATTCTCATCTTTCACATGTACATATTTTATTTGAATATTTTCAAAATGATTTATGCTTTTTTTGACTTATGCAAAAGGTAGATGATTTTGTTTGAAAATTTTGAAAAGTAAAGTGTGCTCCTTTTATCATATGCAAAAAATAAAAAGATTAGGTTTGAATTTTTTAAAAGTAAAGTGTGCTCCTTTTGTCATATAACAAAAGTAAAAGATTAGATTTAAAGTTTTTGAAAAATAAATGATATTGTCTTTGATAATTGAAAAAGAAGAATCTTTTATTTGAATTTTTTGAAAAAATGAATGTTGTTATCTTTGACATGTGAATCTTTTTAAATTTGAATATAAAATCTCATATGTCTATAAATAGATCATTTGAAAGCTTCACATTCACAATACCAAGAGCATACAACATTCATTCAAAGCTTTCATTCTCTCTTCTCTAAGAATTGATCCTTAATCCTTGTTCATTTTGAAATATATATAGTTTGCACTATATTATTTTTATTTCACTCTTTGATGAGTGTTTTCTGATAACCTACCCACTATCAACTCTTGTATTAGTAAAAGGGTGTATATAACCCTTGTACGTGTAGAAAGTATTTTACACAGGAAATAATTTAATCACCACATGTAAGGTGATAGCAAGTGTAGAGGGTGTTCTACACGGATCATTTGTAGCGGTGTTGTTCAAAGGTGTAATAGGTTTCTATCTTCACCTGAAAAAGGTTAAATAATGAATTTGGAGATTTTCAAGAGGTAGCTTGAGGCAAGGACGTAAGCAGTGGGACCGAACCTGGTTAACATACTGAGTTTTCTTCTCCCTTACCCTTACTCTTTAATTTATTATTATTTCATATTTTGTTTATATTTTATATTGTATATTTGATTTATAATTGCTATTTTTTTAAATACAACTCAATTCACCCCCCCTCTTGTGTTAGTCATCTAGACAACATGTACGAACACACTACCTGGGATGAGAGAGATGAAGAAATATAATGCATTTCTGTAAGAATGCGCTACTCGAGATAAGGAAGATGAAGAAATAGAATGCATTTCTGCAAAACGAAAGCGACCAGATGGTCACCGCTAGCAAATCAGGCCCAACAAACCAAGAACTTGGATAACAATAAAGCGTTTCGACGTAGGGAAGACAAGGCATGTCAACGTAATGGGAGCCAAGCTTCGGTAACTAAAGAGAGCTAAGAGAAGTAGAATAATCAATGCAAAATGGAAGGCATGCGGAAAAGGAGGGAAATCATTGGACTTGCAAAAAATGGAGAGAGGGAATGAGTGCATCGATGACCAGGGAAGGGGGGAGGCCTTATATAAGCAGACACGATGGTTGAAGTCCAAGGAAACTGGCACCTACCCATACAGTCCAAATCCCGTGATTCTCACGGTTCAAGCAGCATGAATCCAATGACATGACGTGAGAGGGAATATCTGACAGACAAAATTAATGGCGAGATGATCGAATGGCGCTTTAAATGCATAGTAAAACTGTCAGATTTTGCCATGATTACGAAAGCTAAGCAGTTGCTAAAGATGCACGGGAAACGATGAGGCACCATCAACGCAATTAAGCACTAGGAAGCAACACGTGGAGGCTGCCAAAGGCACAACAGCATGTCCAAGGAAAGTTGGATGCTTGAAGGCTTGGTGGGGTGAGATGCCACCTAGGGCCTGGCGAGTGGACGACAGCAGAAGTGCGAGAGGCCAGATGAATTCTCATCATGTGAGCCCTATAAGACTTGACGAGTTAAAACCAAAAGGGGAGGGAAAATACAAAAAGAAAGAAGCCCTCCACTGCTTAAACACGTTAAGACGAGAAAGTGTCAAAGATCAATTGAGGGTAAATAATCAAATAAAAATACCGCAAATGACAAAGAAATCTATTTTATTAATGATCAAGATATCTAAATACAAGGCACGTAATGGCTACGCCAAAAAAAAAAAGGACAAGCAGACTAAGGAACAGGTGTAGCAACTTCCAGCTCAGGATCCTTAGTCTCTGAAGCGTTGACCTCTGAAACTGGCTAGTTTAGATCAGCAGGGCCTATGAATGCATCAGGCATCAGGTCCATCCCTAACCGGCAATCGTGCTCAAAAGCTTCTTTGTCAATAGAGACCATACCGAGGTCAGGTCACACGAGAACCTTTCACACTCCCACGGGAATGGTTGCGAACTTTCCAAAAGATGGTCTAGCATCGATCAAAGACCCTTGCACACTCTTCGTCCCATGCAATGTCGTAGACGCCTACAACCAACTTCAACTGGCCATATAAGCAAGAGGCAACCTCCTGCACATGAGAAAGGCCCCTCTGAAAGTCCACGACAAGCCATTCCTCGGTCGAGAAGCCCTTCTTGAGATCAAGGATGAGCTCCCGTTATCAACTTGGCATCCTTCTTGGTTTTCTTCTTCAGCTCCCCTCCGACGGCTTCCAAGTTTGGACAACCTCTCAATGGCTTCCTCCAAAGCCAAACGGACAATAACTAGCTGTTGCTCCTCCCTCTCGCCGCCAACACGCCGTAGGGTTGTCCGGCTCATCGCACGAAGGGTTAGGTTTTCCTCCACAACAGCCTCCTGGCTATCCACAACAAAAGCGGCCAAAGCAGAGCAACCCTATCAATAGAAAAACAATGCAAGATAAGTTGTAGTATCCGAAGGGACGATAAAAGAAGAAAGAAGGTGGGAAAGGAGAATGAGATGACATACTTCGTGGAATAGGCTAGACAAATACTTGACAACCTGGCTAATAGCCTCCTCATGGGGCCCCCGTGGGCCATTGGGCCAAGGGAGGAATGACCTCGATCGAGCCTTCCTGGCTAGAACCTTGTGTGGCCACCTCATCCAGGCAAATGCCATCGATGCCATCTCCAGTATGAGGGTCAAGGGACTAACCTCCAAACTTGACAACATCGGGCCGCACTGTCCCCCTAGCCGACAGCCCCACTTGGACAACTGGGTTTTCGCCCGAACCTCCCGGGTCACTGCTAACTACAACATCCAGAAGGAGTCCATTGACCGACGGACAATCGACCTCCTCAGCATTATGGGTTGCGATGGCTAACCTTTCTGCAGCCGGATATGAGCTCCCAATTAGTTTGAGAATCTTTGCTCCAATTTCAAGGGCCTTGCTACCTCATTCCCTGGCCACTGTCTGGGGCACCATGGAGGACGTGCTTGTAACGCCAGCCTCATCCTCAGGAACATGGCCACCTATGGCCGAGCGTGCCATAAAGGTGGGAGCAACCACATAGCCTGTGTCAAAAGGATGCTTAACCGCGCCAGCACGTCTAGGACCTCCAATTGCCAGAGATCCTCGCAATAAAGTGGCAAGCCCCCCAGCCTTCGGGTTCGTATTGCAATCTCTAGGACCAAGCAACAGCATAGCAAGAACCTCAATCGAAATGTCCCTCGCCAATGACTCCGAAGACCCCTAGCAAGAAGAGTCTGTAGTCATCTCAATGGGAGCTAGGCGATAAGGTTCTTTCGCCGAACTTGACAAAACAACCAAACGGACAATCTCGATTGTAACCAATGCCCGTCCCTCAAGAACTCGAACCTCCGACATGAGACAGTCACCAGCTCTTGCACTTTCCAAGCGAGGCTTCTTCCCTTTAGTTGCAGTCAGAGGGAGCGAGGGTCATTTCTGAGCAAGGCTAGCCTGCGGATGGGCTGGGAAGACCTCTGGGCCTAGGCTAGTTCCCTCATAGGGAAAGAGGTAGATCCAAACATTCTCCTCCAAAAGAAGAACCTCTGACAGAGCACTGCTGGCATGACTCTTCGCCCACTCCTTCACAATATTGATTCACTCCTTCTTAGCCGGGGAGGGCAAGAAGCAGACCACCTTGTCTTCAGGAACCTTTCCCCAAACAGACCAAATGGGAAACTCACGACAGTTAGCATGGCCCTCAAGGGACTCCAACCCAGGCCTAATCAGAAAAAGAACTTGGATATCCAGTTCTTCACTTGCTTCTCCATATAAACAAGGGATTGCATCGCCCTAAAGTTGCAAAACTGACCATTATTATCTGAAACATTATGGGGTCAGAAGGAACTTGCGACCAGTGAGATTGGCACTTTTGGGATGGGATCCCTGCAGGGCTTGGCGCCAATGAACACAACAACCGGTCAGATTCCTCCATGTGTTAGGATGGAGTTGCGACGGGGCCAAACCCAAAAGATCTAATACCTCGTGGATTGGACGAGATAAAGGTAGTCTCAAGCCGTTAGTAAACATGGCAAGGAAGAGGGCTACCTTATAAGAATGGCCTTGGGCATCTAGAGTCCCTTCGTTAGGACTAAGAACTTCGAAGACTACAATGTCGGGAACCTGGTAGGTGGTGTGTATATTCTCCAACGCCCGACGGTCGATGGTCGAATGCCAACCACTACCAGCGAGGGGCGAACCCATGTACTTGCTTCTTATGGGGGTCGCAGGTTGGGCAGTTCTCTCAGGAGCCATCAGAGAAGATAGGAGAGATGGTGAATAAGGAAATGCAGGAGGTAAGAACCAGTGAGGAAAACGCGTTATAAACAAAACGGGGGGTAAGCACAACGAGGTGACGAAAAGAGAAAGAGCCATTCAAGGCGATTAAAGGGACACCAACTCGGACAGTCACCACCTTTGCGAAGCGAGCCACCAGAGGCCAAGCTGAAACGTCATAAAAGAGATAATGGAAACAGTCGTTCCAAACCGCAAAGCCGGCCATCCTCCCTCCTATAAGCAGCTAGGGGCACAGCAGCAAGACTGGGCATTATGTTGAATTCCCATCGGCCTCACCCAATGGAAATTAGCAGGGTAACTGTAAGGGGTTTTTCCCCTTCTACCATCGAGCCCTGGCATGGGCCAACTAGGGGGCAAGAAGTATGGTCCATGGCCTGGCAAAAGAGGGTGCCTTCAGCCCGACCCCCGGGCAATACCCGAGGAAGGGACGCACCTACCAGGTAGTTCCTCGAGCAACGCCCAACCTTCAAGTACCTGTCCACACAGGCCAGCGAGAAGTAAGGAGTAATCTTTAATTCTCTAATATAGCTTCATCGATGGGCCATAGGAGTAGCCAGCAGGACAAGGTCAAACAGGGAACCACACCGCATTAATGGCAGTCCAACCTAAGCCATGCGCAACATTAATAGTGCCGTTGTAAAGGCACACCCTATTAATAAGACTAACAGCAAAGAACAATGAAGGGGACAAGGGTCCCACCGGACTAGAAATGATTTGTCCCTCTCAAGCGCTAGTATAAATAAGCCACCCCCAAATACAAGGAAGCGCTCTGGCTCTCTCTATTTTTTCTCTTTGTATTTATTTATAAACATCCAATAAGCCTTTACTGACTTTGGCATCGGAGGCTCTTCGGTCCCAAGGCCACCCTCCTCAAGCCTCATCTTTTCTGCATTTTACAAGCCTCGAGTTAAAGGCCCAAGTCCCTGAAATCTGGCCTAAGAGTGTACGAAACACAATGTTAAAAGGATGATTTAATTTTAAATAAATAAGCAAAATATATTAATTTTGTGAGGCGAAATCAATAACGACAAACTTAATAACTAAATAAAATAGATACAACCTAATTAATTATGGCTGATTTTATGGCCAAGCAAGAAGCATAAGGTGTTGTTCGGGAAGGAAAAAGATTCTCTCAAATTCTTATCTGGCCTTAAGTGAATGAGAAATAGACACATGAAACAATATCATTTATTTTTCATTTAAAATTAGTCAAAAGATTTAATGCTACTCATTTAATAGGCAATTCTAATGAATGTCATGATTTTATTTCACGTGTCTATTTCTCCCTCACTTAAAGTCCTCAAATTGAAATGAGATTTTGAAGTGGTCTTGATCCGTTCAAGAACGCTTTTGAATTTGGCAATACTCCAGACATAAGAGTTCTTAGATTTACAGAAACGAGACTCCTAATTTGCCATAATTGAGAATTTTATACTTACATGATGGAAACAAAGCATGCTAAAGTCCTAATTAACATAAACTGCATACTGTTTCTAGTGAAGCAGCCCTATGATTTCCTTTCAAAATTTGTTGTACCACAAGGCACAAGCGCGGAGGCAGAGCTACATACCAAAGTCTCGTGCTGAGGCAATATAGTCCCCAATCACTCCCAGTTCTTGATTCTCATAGTCACTCTCCTAATCCCTCGAGGAGGACCGGATTTAAGCCTTGTTTTCTTCCTACAATCCAAAGTTCAAAGGACTCGTCATTCATTGCCTTAATTGCTGCCACTATTTCTTCTCCATTACTCACCACCCCCTCTCTATAAGCAACCCTTTTAATTATTTCTCTCTTTTTTAACATAAAACCATCTCACCATCCCCATCGTCGAGCCTTTTCTCCACTAGACCGTCTCCTTCAAACTTGCGGGAAAGGAACCGTATTACAGTAAGAGACGCATCCTTGTTCTTGGCCATTCTATCTGCAAAAATCAGGGCCTCTCGAGAATCTACTCCTCCCAAAAATAGAATGACCGAGAACAAGGATGGTGGAGAGAATGCTTCTGGGCGCTGAGTGACCGAGGCCGCTTTTGAAAATGGATTTTATCAACAAGAATAGCAACAGAACATAGTGCGTGGGCCAGGACATGATTCAATTATGCAGACCGGGCTCCTGCTCGCACTATACCTGTGCCTCCTCTAAGACTTTCCCTTGAGCGTTCCTTGTGGAAGGGCAAGATGATCAGAGCAGCTCTGTTTAAAAGAGCAAGCTTACAAATGTCCTGGTACACGGTTTGCTTTGGTGCCACGGCTATGAAGGAATGGATCTTGAGGATATCACATTTGCTTTCCTGATAGAGCTTTAGGGCGTTGTGAATGCTGTTATAGGCTGTACTGTAAATAATCCACCCTTGTACATTGTTAACAGACATTAAATTTTAGAGTTTTCTACGTGGTTTGGTATAAGAGTAAAGGTCCTGAATTTAAACTCTAACTCTACGTAGCCGTAGATTATGAATTCAAATTTTGCAATGATATGTTCCAATGAGACTATACAATTTTTTTTTTTTTTTTGTTTTTGGTAAGTGTATTGATCCAATGGGACTACATATTTAAGTATCAATCCATTTAAGTGGTTGATATATAAATAAGTAACTGCACAATCAGTCAGTAAATGTGTAAAATAGTAAAAGAAACAACACACAATAAATTTTATTCTTGCTTTCTTTATTTGTCCAATATGTTGAAGTGTACATAATCAAAGAGTGAGAGCCGTGTACATCTAACATGTCATAATCTTTTCGGCCTTTCTCAAAGATAACCAGACCAACTTGGGCCCTTTGAACTTTTAGAAAAAATATTATTAAGCCTAAAGGGTCCACTGAACAACGGGCCATGGCCCAATCCAATAAAAATGATAACAAAAACTCCATTCTCATTTATATTTGAGAAATGATATTTACAATTATGAGTTGTACAAGTATTGTATATTCTTTTTAAAATAAGTGAGTAAATACGAGATCTATATAAAAAAATTAATTTTTAATAATAAACTATTTTCTAAAAAGAATACGCGATACTTGCACAATACATAACTATATCCTATTACTCCTATGATATTTTGCGTGCCCCGAGCCTATCACCATCACCACCCAAACATTACTTACTGCCATGCAAAGAAGATATGATTTGCCAAAACTGAAGACGGATTTTTCGTCCCTGCTATTACAGCCACGCTTTTTCTGGGTACAGAATTTAACGAGAGATCTTGAGCCCATCCCCACTCTTTGATTGTTTCATTCCGCTTAGGTCTCTCAATTTCCTGTCGAAATTTCAGACAATTTGGTCAGTACTTCGATCCTTTCTCCTTTTCTTGGTATATTGCCTTAGAAAAATTACTGGTAATCCCAAATTATTATGTGAATATGTCGTCAAGTTTCATCTAATTTAACCAAGTTGTAGCAGACTGAGTACTCTTTCAGCTTGGTGTTGTACATTTGATCTTTCGATAAATTAAAGCATGTGCTTAACTTTGTAAGAAATTAAGTAGGCGTGAAGGTGATTCTCTATATTCTAACCTCTGCATCCATCATGTGCTTCTAGAACTTGATCACCTAAAGGAACTTGAAACGAAGGAGAAAAGAAGCAAGCGAGATATCTAAAAGAAAATGAGAAGTACTAGACTGTTATTACCATAAAGAGATCCCACAAAAATAAATTCACATATAATTTCATATAATACGTTAAAATTACTTTATAATAAAAATAACTTTATAATATAACATTTCATATCAAACCACGTTAGTTTGTAGATTCACTTTTGTTGAATCTCTTCGTTGTTAAATCATTTCTCAAAAGAAATTAAAGTATGTCATCTTAAATAAATTAATCCAACTTTCTATTTTTCTATGAAGTTTTTACACAACAACTCAGCTTTAGGTGGAAATCGAGTAGCCTGTGCTTTGAAAAATATCATGTAGTGGCCAGTACGTAATTGCCAAATCAAGTTAGCCGAAGATCAAGTTGCCACGTTATTATAACTAGTTAGAAGTTTATAGCAAACAAGGAATTGCTCCTGTCTGACGTTGCTGCAAAACGAAGCAATTCCGCGAGTGCACCATCTCAAGTACCATTAATGCCATTAAAAAACATAGAGATGTCTCAGTAAACATCGAGGCTGCCAGGTGGAATGTATAACTTAACATCATTCGAAGATGGAGGAGGCACTTTATTATTATTTTTAGAAATAAACCTTCATTTATGACAGAAATATCGAGCTTAATTACAAGAGAGTACTGAATTATTATAACTAAAAAAATTAGTTTCATTGCAAATGCTTCCAAATTGCTCAAACTTCTTCATCGGTGCATAGAATTTAAAATTAATGTGTGACTTTAAATTAATGTGTGACTTGTCCTAAAAAAGGGATATGGGCCAGACTCGCCTCAACGAGAGTTTAAATTCTATTAAATATTATATTGTTTCAAATCATTACTTATCTCAAAATTTAGAAATATAAAAAAAATTCTAAATTTAATTATTTATATATTCTATTCTTATTACTTACATTTCTTACTCAATTTTTCAAATGTTATAAATATCAAGAAATTACATAAAAATAAATTTATAAATAATTAATATAATTTCTTAAAATTCATTATATAACGAATTTTATGATAAAAATTATTTTATAAATTATTTTATTATAATCTCTAATTATAAATTTTATTTTACTTCCTAACACATCAAATTATAAATTTATTTTATTATAATCTCTAATTATTTGTAGTTAAAAGTATTTTACTCTTGTTTTATGCTCATCTTGGGCATCATCAGACCAATGCCCTACAGTAATTCAATTACTCACTGCAATTTAATTCCAATAATTTTCGCAGGTACCCTTCTGATCAGCATAGGCCAACCATTAATGGGGATCTATAAAAATTGCTGGTGGCATTTTAATAATGAGTAATGCTACATTGCTACATACAGTCGTAAAATTATAAACGTCACACAATCACTTTAAAAAAAATAAAATTCACAATTAAAAAATTAATTTTTTTCAGATAAATCTCATTAATTTCTTTTTTTCAAAACAACTACACATCACTTGCACAACCACACTGTAAATATCATTTTTGATTAATAATTGATCAAAGAGACATAATTGTAAGTTGTAACTGGGAAATTTATGCAGTAGTGGTCAGATTATGTTCCATTCACTTGGGAACTCGTACGTTAATCCACAGCACAAAATCCGTGAGTCATTGTAGAGTGGAATCAGTGGACACAGCTAGCTTTGTTTTTGTTTTTGTTTTTCTTTCCTTCCCACCAAAACCCTAATGCAAAAGGTCTCGCATTCAAGTTCCACAGCAATTCTTAAAAGTTATATAGAACTTTTTGAGGTTGTTTTAGAAGCAAATCTTTTCAAAAACCTCGAAATAAGTCGGGGTTCCTGTTCAAGCACATTACCATGTGAGGATAAAGATACAATCATAATATCAGAAGGTTCAATGATCTATTACAAGTGATTGCTTTCTCTGTCCCCAAACAGTAATGATAACATGTACCCTAAAGTTAGGTCAGGCTTCTCAAATCTCAACGCTTTGCAACAAGGCCCAGAGCAGACGATCCGGTACGTTGCATCTGAAACAGGGAATAGACGGAAATCTAACATTGAAACTAATGATCAACGTAAAATACAGCTGATCTTTTAGTTCTTTAATGGAACAAATGAAAACTCGGGAATAAAAATAATCATCCAGAGAGCCAAATGGTTTGAAATTACACCAGATTTGCTCTGCACAGGCAATAATGATGCTGATGAACAAGATAATGTAGAAATGAAAGTGAAAGGACTGCATGCGTTCTGAACGGAGTTGGAAAGGAGCAAATATCTACAGTTGCCTGATACCCACCAGTCAAAAGCCTGCAAAACTTTCAGTCAAACATGAAACCCTAGCTCAGCTTCAATTATTTGAAACGCTCTCACCTAGGGTTTCAAACTGACGCTTAATAAATACTAGCTAAAAGAACAGAAAAAGTATATTAGACTTCAATAAGTTCCAAAGTTTTGATAAAGAGAAATTTAAGCAGGAATTTAAATCCAGGCACAACGAGTTAGGATCATCTTCTGGAGGAAACTTCAGATTACTCTTGATGGTAAACCTGAAATATTAGGAAACCAAAAGAAGTCAGGATCAATAGCCATGTAAAAAACAAGTCATTCCAAATCTCAAAGAATAATTGACCAAAAAATACCAGCAACAGTTAGAAGTATGAGAAATGAGATCCAGCAGCAAATTGGCACGCATGCAGACTAGATTCAAGTAAAGTAATTAAGGAGCGGTGGTTGGGTATGATCAAGTGGATAGAAGGACCAGATCATTTCTGTTGCCATATGTTCCAATTCCCTAAAATTATACCCAGAACAAGTGCATATATGGTACTAATGAAACCAGCTTTTTCCCAACATAAATAATCACAGATGTAACTCATAATCGTGATACAGAAGATACACATCGATCCATCCAGAGTAACCCATCTTAATTATATGCAGGTCCCAGAATTTATATTTAAAAGACTTCAAAAAATATGAGTATGACAGTATGAGGAGTGAGAACGACCATCAAACAATTAAATTAACCCATCCCAGCAACACGAAGCTGGAAGAAAACGAACATATATAGCTATTTAAAAAACACAAATAAAAAAAATAAAAATAAAAACCAAGTTTCTGTCTTTAAGAATAAGCATATAGTGTTGAGCATAATAAAATAGAAAATAAAGTATTATATAGACCCAGATTTCAAATATCCGATCAATATCCTCGATCGGAGCCGATCGAGACCACTGATCATCGGAGCAGCTAGCAATCGCTATACACCAGAGAAAGTAAGAAGAACCCGTGCAACTCAGGATAGATAGCACCAGTACTGATCACACCCTAACATGATGATCATCGTTAGAGTACTACATGGCTGGTGCTATCCCTCCTGAGCTTTACAGATTCTCCTGTACTGATAATTTACAGTATGAATCAGAATCTAGACGAAGAAAAGCCTATACAAAGCTATAGAAAAAAAATGCTAAGCTAAGTTCTTTGCCTCACAAGGTGTGCAATGAACGAAGAGGGCTAGGATCGAGCTATATTTATAAGGGGGACGGGACGTAGGACATGAGTGACTTTTTGGAACTTGGCACAACTTGGATCAAGACCTTAAGACCAAGTAAAATTGGATGGTTTGGTGAAGGGCGGGCCGCGGTTTATTTACTTTTATTTTTTCCATTTAATTGTTTTTTCCTTGTCATTTTTGTTTCATCTATAATTCTTTAATATGAATTAAGTTGCCTTACTTTATACGCTGCCGACTACGATATTCGTTCCCCATCTTGGGATACGGCTAGGCAGAGGAGGGATTCAATGGACCAAGTTTATTTATACATGACACGATTTTCCTTAATTTTCTCCACTTTTGCAGCTTTGCCGGAGGGAAATCCTGATTTTCTAAATTATTTTTTGACTGAAAAGGGACAACTAGTGGAATTAGTTATTTCAAATTATTTTGTTTTACAGATTAATCATTCATTGTTATGTTATAAAATATTATCATTCTCTTGTGACTAAATTCCTCATTCTCAAAATATTTTAGTTGTTGCCAGCAAGGCTATAAATTTTTTTTATTAAAATAAGGAGTTAGACAACAACAAAAATTAAAACCATTTAAATTTTTTGAGATAAAATTCATGTTTTCTTGACTTTTCATGGCCCACGTGTTGTTAATATAATAAAAAGTTTTATAGTTACAAAAAATTCTATAAAATAAATTTATAAATTGATAAAATTTTAAATGATATAGATTTAATTTATATTAAAAATAATTTTATGATCTACCGTATTATATTTAATTATGTCAATTTATAAATTTAGTAAAATGTATAAGTAATTGAAGCATTTATCCAATATAATTGAAAACAACGTTTCTTTTAGAGCTCATTTAGATGTTGAGATAAGATAAAATAGTTATAAATGAAAGTTAAAAGTTAAATAAATTAATGTTAGAATTTTAGTTTTAAATACTATTATTGTTTTAAAATTTTAAAAAATTAAATTATTTATTATATTTTATATAAAAAATATTAAAAATTAATATAATTATATAAGATAAAATAAATCATTCTCTAAATCCAAACGAGTTCATATTGAGAGTAACTAATGCACTTTTGAGTTTTTTTTCTTTTTCCATCCTCCAATTTGAAGATTGATGTATCCCTTTCGTCCTTCTTTAGAATGTGCCAAATATTGACAAGCTATTAATAACGAAATGGCAGTGTCAAGTGATGTGTTGATGTAGGGGAAGATAGCCAGTACTACATATTCATTGTTATTTAATGTCATCTGCATTGAAATGTTGACACATGAGCAATGATGAGAGAAACTCTTACAAAAGGGATAGAGTCTTCAGTCTAGAACCTGAGTGTACTAGAACTATGAGCTGTAATTCAAAAATTCAATTACGATTGTACTTATATGTCGTGATTTTTTTATCTTTATCGAATATATAATGTATAAATAATGAGTACAATAATTAATTTAATTTAATAAAAATAAAATAAAAAAATAAAAAATTAAGTATGATGTGATTTAATGTGTATAAGGGTTCGCTATAAGTATAAAAGAGAAATTATTCATCATCCCTATATGATTTTTTTTTTACTTTTTCTTTAATAATTATGTGATATATTAATGATAAATAAAAAAATTCTTTTAGTATGGTGAGAATAAAATAAAAATAAAATTTTATGTGGTGGTATGGGAAAGAGAAGTCAAAGCTCATAATTATAAACATAATAAGACAGAGGAATGCTACTCAACCGTCTAAACCATACAACAACTTTGTTTTATTTTTTTTTTAATTTTATTTTTATTAAATTAATTAAATTTTTTTACTCATCATCTCAATAATACATATTTTTTTAAAAAATCAAAATAAATTATACGTTAAGTTATAAAATTATTTTTATTATAAAATAAATCTATGAATTCATTTCATTTGATTATATTTTAACCAAATACTTTGGTACATTAGATGTATTTCTTCTTATCTATTAATAATATAAAAATAATTATACACATATAATAATTTATAAATATTTACTTATAATTAAAAATCTAAATTCCTTTTATGAAACGATACTATTATATTAATTGATTGTGAAATAGATTTCATAAAGTAATAATTATACGAATATTACTATTTATTTGATTGAAAAAGCTAATATTATCAACTTCTAGCTCGTGGCATATTTATCTATGGCCCAGTTCATCGCATGATTAATAATTCTGTTCAATTTTCTCTGTGCTTGTGTATATTTGACAAAGCATATCATATAATAATATAAAATAACGATGTAATCTGATAAGAAAAAGAGGCGCATGAAGATCCTTAATTATCAAGAGGCCTGGTGGGTCAACTATCATCACAAATGGTCAATCCAACATCTTCACCATCCCAACATTATTTGCGGGTTACACTATTGGAGTTGTATTTGTCAAAAGTAATTATGATTATGAGTTTAATAATCACGATTACAGTCGGCATCATATACAAACCATGTTATTAGTCCCCTTAATTAGTTTACACTCTCAACATTTATCATTACAAAATATTTAAGCTTAAACAATCTTCAGCATTAATTACTCTATTAATCTAAAGGGTAGTGCTACTCTCGTCGCTAGGAGATTCTGTCAGTTGTTTATAAATTTTTTTTACATGTATTTTTTTAACACATTTAAATATTTTTAAAAAATTTATAGTATTATTAAAATATATTTATTCAATTATTAATTAAATTTAAAAAAAAAATGATAACCACTAGCAGTATGAGTGCATTTTCCTAGTCTAAAATTTACTATCAATGGGTGAAGTGTATATATATAAGTATTACTGTCGTAAAGATTTATTGAAAATAAATTCATAAATTGATATAATTTTATAAAATATGTTAAATTTAATTTATAATAAAAATAAAGAAAAGTGATTTAACTCGTGTACTATTACTTTTACCACTTGAGCGAGTTATAGATAGAGATTGAAGATACATCATACATCACGATCAGCGAAGCAGGTTTGCACGGCAAGACATCACGATATTAGACCCTGCTCAAACAAAAGTTATGGTATTACCTGTTGACGACGTGATACTGCCTCGAGCAATTGCTGGGTGAAAAATATAATTGTAAATATAATTATGTATTAATTTATGTATTAATTTAATGTGATTAATTAAAATATAAATTTTATTAAAAATAGTATTAATTTAAATTTTAAATATAAATAAATCAGTATTGATACGCAGATTAATATAAAATTTTATTTGTATGTAACAAAACTCATTACTGGATGATAGATAATTCACTTCACGAGATGCGTACTAGACTTCTTGACTGCCTGGTTTCGATTTTTTTTTTTTTTAAATCATAGTGATCTTATTTTAATTTTTATTTGAGTCTTATTATATTATGCTTGCAATATTATTTCATAAACATATAAACTTTTAGTGAAGAAAATCTTATGCAAGTGAGATTGATTTTTTTCCTTTCATTTATGCACAAACTAACTATCTTTATATTTAGGGTATGGTTACTGTGCTGCCCAGTTCTTACTATTAAATTAGGTCTTTTTTTTAATATTTTTTATATATTTAAAATTTTTAAAAATAAAAAATATATCAATATATTTTCTTAATTATTAAATAAAAAAATTATCGATATATTTAAATAGTATCGCAAGGTGGCATAGGAGCTTTATGTTTATATTTATAATAATAATGTTACATACATTTATAGAATATACAAACATTACACAATCACTTTAAAAATATAAGTCTCATATTAATTTATTTTTTTAAAAAAATTATATAATATTTATATAATTACAAGTATAAATATCATTTACCTAATTTATCTATTTATAATAACAAGGGGGAAATTGGGGAAGTGGGAATGCAACGTTTCGGTTTACTTTTTCATATATATTCTTTTCCTTTCGTTGTCTATGATTTGATGTGAGAAAGGTTACGTGGGTGCCCAGTTGTGCGGAATTTGCATCCACCTTTTGAAACACCAAAGGTTTTTTTATTAGTTTTTAGAGTACTTGATCCATGGTACAGAAAAACAAGAATATTATCATTTATTATAAATTAATATAATCTCTAATATAAGAAAAATGTCTTAATAAAAACAAATTTTATAAAAAGAAATTTATAAATTGAAATAATTTGATAGAATATATTAAATTATAAAATAGATATAATAAATTACATTAATTTATAAATTTATTTTTATTAAATCTCTATATAACTTTAAGGTCTCATTTGAGACTTTGATTGAATTGAAATTAACTCAACTTAATTCAATCTAATTTTAATCTAAGATTAACATCTAAACATTCAAAAAATTATTAAATTTATCTAAACTCAAAACCTTTCTATATGTAGAACCTATAATTTTTTTCAATTCAACATTTTTTTAGATATAGAATTTATAATTTTTTCAACTTCTCATAAATATATTTAAATTTATTTTAACATTTAAATATATTTAAACTCATTTTAGATAGATCTCATAAAATTTATTTTATCATCTTAATTTATTATTATTCATAAAAAAATCAATTTAACTCAACGTTCAAACAGAACGGTACTATGAAATGTAAATATCATTCATTATAAACCATAGTTGTTTGGGATGGCAATAAATAATAATTAATAAACAATATTTCAGCAAACATCTAATCTGATGATTCATGAAGTTTCTTGTCTTATAATTCATAGTATTAAGATATATAATATTTAAAGTTAATCCTGAAAAGAATGATGATAGTATAGAACCAGAAGCATCAATGCATATATAGAATAAGAAAAATGATATTTATAGTTATGATTGTGTAAGTATTGTGTAATCTCTTTAAAAAAAACTAATATAAGATCTACATAAAAAATTAATTTTTTAATTATAGATCATATTTTTTTCAAAATGATTACGTAACGTCTACACATTTTAGAGCACTCTCAATAATTTTTGTAAAATATATTTTCCTTCAAAATATAAAGGTATGTTCTTAAAATGCTACGCTATTAGATTTTGTATTTTAAAAATATTATGCATTTTGTTACAGTGATCTCTCTACATGTAGATGATCCTATTCATTAAATGTAAATATTTTTAATTATTTTCTTTCCTCCTCTTGTGATTTCTCATTTCCTCTTTATGTGTAGATATTTTTAAAAATATTTGAAATGAATATAAAAGAATAAAAAATATTATATTTAAATGATATGAAAATAAATAAATAAATTAATGTATGGTATATTATAAAAGTTAATATATAAAATAAAAATAAATAAATTTTAATGATATATTTAAAAAAATAAGATAGAGAATTTAACATATGGTAATAAAGTTTCAATTATGATATATATTATATTCAAGTCAAAACCGAAAGCAAAATAAAAAGAAAAATATAGTTGCAAGCATAATTGTGCACTAATCTATGTATCAATATGATGTGATTGGTTAAAAAATAAATTTTATTAAAAATAATATTAATTTAAATTTTAAATATGAATAAATCAATATTAATATATAGATTAATGCGCGACTGTATTTATAAATAATAAAATTTAAATAAAATGAGAAGAGGGTGCGTGATAGGACGGTGCACCAGCTCTTCCAGTAATTTCTTTTATTTATTTATTTATTTTTCCTTTCTTTCTTTTTTTTTTTTTTTTTTTTAAATCCTGAATGGCGGCGAGTTCCCGTGAAAATCGGGTTCAATTGTATATCTTATGAATCGACGTCAAAACGTTACTAATTTTTAAATTAAATATAATTACTAAAAAATTATATATAATTGAACTGTTTTATGCAAGAGATTTTAATTCTTTAAGAAGTAATATTTTTGGCTTTTCTTTTTAATTATCAACTCTTTTAATACACAAGTCAAAATATTTTTATTTTTTCTATACTTCTTTTTCACATATTACTTTGCATCTTTTATTACAAAGTGAATACACGTTTAAAGTAAGAGAGAATAAGCAGAAAATATCAAAAATTAAATTAACAGTGAGATACATAGAAAGTCTATCTTTTAAAGAATTACTTCTATATATCTCCAACTGAGTTTAAATAATTAATTTGAAAACAATATCTTTGAATGAGTTTGTGTTCAAAAAGGTATAATTTCAAAAAATGATATTTGTAATTTATAAGTCTCGGACATTATTTTTAAAAAAGATAAATAAATATAAGATTTACATTAAAAAAATTAAATTTTAAAAATTAATTCTTACTCTTTTTCAAATTAACTACAAGAATTTACAAATAAGTATATCTCACCTTCCTTTTTTGGATAGGGCTACTCTGTCACCTCATCCTTATTGTTGGGCGTGACCGCCTACTGTAAATATTTTTTTTAATTTTTTTCATATTTTTTTAATCATTTTTTAATCACTAAATAAAAAAAATACACTAATACATTTAAAATTATTTCTTTAATTATTAAGTAAAAAGAAAACGGTACACTATAGTGGTACAATAGGGCGATACAGTAACTTTTTCCTTACTTTTTTTAAAAGAATTTGTTCATTCATATTAGAATTCCTTGAAGATAGATAGAAAGTCTACCGGGATTTGTCCCCTCAACATCATAATCATAGATATTTGAATCAATCATGATCTTCCTTGCGCCAAGTTTGTAGGCCCACAACTTGCTAATTAATCCCTCCGTTGTTGATCGATATTCGATATTGGTTCTACGTACATTAATAGAACTAATTGGAGATCAAGGGCATGATATATTATTTCTTATGTTGTTATTTTAGACAAGGGTTTAAATATTAAGCTCGTTAAACAAACAAATTCGTGTGTAGTTATTTCTTATGAATTAATTATCATCATGTTCATAATTCTTCCATTTTATTCATAGTGAACGGTAATTATTCTAAAATGTATGAAAATCGTCACTTGTTTTAAAATTTTAAATTTATTGAAAGAGGTTTATTTAATTATTTATATTTATTTTAACGTTGAGCTATAGGCCATAACATTATTTAATATACAAGGCATAATACGCGAAATATTTATTAATGAAATGAAGTACATAATCAAGATTTGAAGGCAAGATTTCTATCATGTAAAATTATTAGTTATCTACAAAAATCAAGTTTAAAAAAATAGATATTTAATTATTGATATTTATTTTATCATAATTTCTTGCTTTGTTATGTAAATAAGATGATATTAAAGTAGAATAACATATTTTTTAGATATAATTTTTTAATTTTAATTTTATTTTAAGATCAGAAAAGTTAAATTATTTATTGTATTTTTTAAAATAGTTTAAAAATTATAATAATAAAATAAAATAAAATAAGATTAGATTAAATTAGATTAGATTAGATTAGGTGAGATATTTGTATATCGAAACAAGCCCTCGGAGCACAGAAATTGTAACGGCAGACCCCATATCTGTGAACAACTTGCTTAGAAAAAAAAGAAAAGAAAAGAAATATAGTTCACGTATCTGTGAAACGATTAGGTCAAGTCGAAGGGAACGTCTAATTTCGTTCACCCAACTCCCCTTTTTAAGTTACGTTCAGACCCCATTTCTCAAAGCCGATAAATACGATGCAATGATGCGTGGAAGAACAGGAAAAGTAGTACCATTGCATTGGGCTCTGGTCATTCTCTGCCACCATTTTCTCTGACTCAGAGGGGACACCTCGGCACTTGTACCACCACAGTACAGCAAGAGAACTAGCTTAGCTACTTTCTTAGACCCCTCTCAACCTTTTTCTTTCTTCAGTACAACTTTCAGAAAAAGTGACGCAGAGACTCACAGGATTTCCCTGGCCCCCTCGGAAATCGAGGCATTTTTCTAACTCTGGTTTGGTTTTATTCATTTATTGCATTCTGGGACGCTCTTTAAGAGGGAATCAATCCCCCGCAGAGCGTCTGACCGCCATGGATTGGTGATGGTATACATGAATTTCTCATTTGTGGAAGTGAAAATCATGTCGGCATTTTGGTCATTACCTTTTACTTTACTTTTCTCTAGCCTTTTCCTTCTGCCCACAACGACCGCAACCTGACCGAGCCGAAAAGGTATAAAATGATAAAATCCATCTTTTGATCCTTTCCGGCAACTACGATAGTGATATTAGGTAGCACAGTTAAAATATTACGACGACTTTTTTGTGTCATGTTTTCGACAACACATTTTCAACCTTCCTCTCGACAGCTAATATTTGAGCCCAATGTCATATCAGAAAAACTAAACAAATATATCATGACGCCGCCAGCTTTTGAGCAATGTCGACTGGAACTGTTCATCAATCGTCTGCAAATTTCGGCCCAGAATGTTCTACTTCTTCTTGAATTCTAAAGATTTGGATTAAAGTCATGATTAAACTTGTGGAAAATGTGAATGGGTTTTTTCACTATAATACTGTAGCGTTAGCGTAGGACGAAAGTACCTTATTTACATATATGTATATCCTAAAAATTAGGTCTTCGAGGCCGAGAATATTCAACAAACCCCAGTCGGCAGACCCCAGCTAGTGTGTGGGTGGATACTTTTATGTTTTATGTCACGTCAACATGTTTGGTTGCAGAATCCTTGGAAATAGTTTTTCCCACGGGGAAGCGTCAGAGATTCTACCCTTATCCTTTAGAACGGAAAATCACCATTGGCAAGACTAATTTAATCACCTCCAATTAAATACTGGATCACCCCTGTTTTGGCCCTTGGGTAAGAAACTCAGCAAATAATGATCATCGGCCATCACTTGTAATAATATCTTATATACTTCGGCGTCTCAAAAACTGGCCCAAATGAATAAAAGCAGCATCATGGACTTTCTCGGAATGGATTTAGGAAAGAACCCAGCATAATATGTCAGTAATAAACATGGATAATTGTTATGAACTTCATGTCTTTAATATTTACCGTATCATTTCATGACATATGATACTTCGAACTCACATGAAAGGGCTCGATCTTATCACACCCTAATGGTTATTGCTTATTGGTTCTCTCCCTTGTCCGTACCTACATTAACAACACACTAATTAAAGAGAATGGAAATGAGGGAGGGACCTAGCTAGATCTACGTGCTTGTTTCTTCAGAGGCATGCATCCTTAATTTTGCTTTCAAACACTAGCTTTACGTTCATTTGTCGAGTTTCCAACGAAGGAAAATAAGATATAAAAGACAATGAGATAATCCTTTTTTTTTCCCCGTCCTTTAACTGTCTCTTTTAAAAAAATAAATTATAAATTAATGTTCTTTGATATTGATATTGGGATTTACATAGTTCCATTGATTTATATCAAAAAGATTGATCTATATATTAATTACGTTTTGAAATTTCGACGACTAAAACGTATTAATTATATATATAGCTTAGCATATAGAAAAATGGTGGTACTTTTAGGTTTTTTCGGACCATCACAATTTAGATGATATGATAAGGAGTGAATCCCGCCACATTTAACCTATGAAAGCATACAAAATTGGAGTAAAATTGATGCAACGTACCCTGGCCTTATCGTTATGTGCATGATCTTATTTTGCTTACAACTTTTTATCATTTATATTTTTCGATAAATTGTACGTTTGGCCTCACATGCATGACTTTTTTCAGTGGGAAAATTATCATGTATTACGCAAGATCGACACGGCATATACATGATATAGATCACTTTGGAGGGATGAGCTGACTACGCCCAACCAATATTTTTATAATTAGGAAAATAAAAACAAAAGGAAAACAACAAATAGAACATGGGTTTCAATAATTATGTTTTAAAATTATTTTATTTTATATAATAATTAATAAAATAATTGAAGCATTTCTTCCTTTCGTTAAAGAATCGTGAAGACTGTAGTTATTATTACTAAAAAATTAAAGTTAAAACAATTCTTTTAGTAAAAAAATTGAAGAGAAGAGAGAATTCTAGTTACATAGCCCTATTCTGAAGTCCAATAAATAAATATATATATATATATATATATATTACATACAAGTCTTTATAGTCATTTTTACATTACAAATCACACTTTATTTTTTTAAATTTATTTTTGTTAAATGAAAAAAAAAATTAACTCATCATCTATATATCTACATATTTAATAAAAATAAAATAATTTTTTTTTATATAATATATGATATAATTAGGATGATGAGTAAAATATTTCATTATGGAATATACTAGTCCCACTGCTAGTAGCTCCTGTTGAGAATTTATTTTTTATTTATTTATTTATTTATTTTTTTTTTTGTGTTTAAGAAAGTAGTTTTTAATGATATTGTGAATTTTTAAAAAAATATTTAAAAATGTTAAAAAAATATATGTGAAAAAAACACAAAATATAATTAGCGGTAGCTGAAATAGGTGGTTGTAGTGCCACCCTTTCATTATATATGGATAGTATGTTGCGTAGTGGTCATGAATGCAAGCAAGATCTTGACGTCACTACAAGAAAAATGTCATTTTGTATCACCTAAATTCGTCGTAAAAGACGGTGACAAGAATTCTAACTTTTTCTATGCTATTTTGAATTCGAAGAATCATAAAAGGGTTAGTGAGATGTAGTTGGCGGATGGCACCTATTTACATACTCCTATTGATATTCATCAGGCTGCGGCTCATTATTTTCAGGATTTTTGGGGGAATCAGAGTAACCGTGATTTGCCTAATATGAATCATCTGATTTTGCCTGTGATTACTATTGAGGAAAATTTATTGTTGTGTAAAGGCCCTTCTCTTGAGGAAATTAAGGATGCTCTCTTTAGTATTCCCATTGATAGCAGTCCTGGTTCGGATGGTTTTGGTTCGAGTTTCCTTAGAGTTTGTTGGGATTTTGTGAAGGAGGACCTTTTGGAAGCCACATCTAAGTTTTTTAGTACTAGTTCTCTTCCTAGGTTTTTCACTGCATCATATATTGTTTTGATTCCTAAGGTGGATAAACCTAATGGGTTCGATAAATTCAGGCCTATTAGTCTGTACTCTATTTTTTATAAGATTTGTGCTAAGATCATTGTTGCCTCGTCTGACTAGCATTCTTTCTAAGATGATATCTCAGGAATAAGGAGCTTTTATTCTAAGTCGGAGCATTTTTGAGAATATTAGCTTAACTCAAGAGATGATACATTCTATTAACAAAAAATCAATTGGGGGTAATGTGTTGATTAAACTTGATATGTCTAAGGCTTACGATAGAATTGACTAGAGGTTTCTGTTATATGTTTTGGCAGCTTTTGGCTTTTCTGATCAAGTCCGTGCTTTAATTAACTCCTATATCTCTATGACTTGGTTTTCTAATGGTAATATTGGTCAGCATTATCAGATGAGAGATACTCTGATTGTCTCTTACCTTATGTATCCTGATGATATTGTTATTTTTATGAATGGTGGGAAAAGGTCGATGAAAGGATTGATCTAGGTTTTCAATTCTTATGAAAATTGGTCGAGTGAAGTCCTTAATAAAGAGAAAAGTGTTATTTTTTTTCTAAACATACTTTATGCATAGAAAGAGATCTATTCTTCGTATTACTGGTTTTTCTAAGGGTTCTTTTCCTTTCAAGTATTTGGGTGTGCCTATTGTGGTTGGCAAATTGAAGGCTTTTGATTTTGGTGAGTTATTAGGAAAATTTAAAAAGAAAATTGCGGGCCAGAAGATGAAATTACTTTCTGCAGGTGAGAGAACTATTTTGTTGCATCATGTCCTTTCAAGTATGGTCATTCATCTTCTAGCTGCTTTACAAGTTCCCAAGGTGGTGATTATGGAGTTGAATAGGCTTCTAAGTACTTTCTTTTGGGGTGAATCCGAAGGGAAAAGCAAAAAAATGGGTGGCTTGAAATAAGATTTGTCATCCTATTGAAAAAGGTGGCTTGGGCATTAGGGATCTTGGAGATATGCAATAGACTTTACATATGAAACTTGCCTGGCATTTGATCTTTAGTCAATCTTTATGGGTGGATTTTTTCAGAGGTAAGTATGTTAGAAGAAATCATTTTTCCCTTTTGCCGCCAAACAAGGGTACTCGTCTTTGAAAATATATTGTCAACAATATCCCTATTGTGCTTAATAATTCTAAATGGCTAGTGCAAGAGGGTAACCTCTCTTTTTGGTATGACAATTGACAGGAGGAAGGTCCTCTTCATGATCAATTATCGGTGATTGAGCAATCTTTGATTAAAGATTAAAGACTTTTACCTTAATAATGGTTGGGATATTCCTCTCTTGGAACAGTTGGTGGGTCAAAAAAAAGCCATGGAATTGTATCAGGTTTTGGCAAGGAGGAAAGAGGGGCAGGATGTTTTAGTTTGGAGGAAGGAGAATGATGGAAAGTTTAGGATTAAAAGTGTTTGCGATTGTATTAGGGTTTGGGCGCCTCCTTTACCTTGGACTTCTTGAAAGTGGATGAATAAATTAAAATGGTTGGAATCCCTTTGGCTTCGAAATGTAATTGTTGCTCTATGGGCCAAATTGAGGACCTTAATCATGTTCTTTATATTGGGGATTTTGCTAGACAAATTTGACACATGACCTCTGTAACAGTCCGCTAGAAATTTAATGATGAAATTTCTATTGGCTTTAGGAATCTTGTGAAATCTCCATAAGTTTTCACGAATCTATTAATCGTATAGGTTTTAGTCTAACTACATAGTTAGTATTATTACTCACTATGGTATCAGAAGTATATTTTTTTATTATTGGAGATAGTTAGAAAAGTTTTAATTGGACACATGGAAAGATCTTAACCACCTCACTATTCCAAGTCTACTCTCCACCTCTAGAAAATAACTTAAACTGATTTTCGTAGATATTATTAGGTAAGAGAGACCTATACTCAACTCTCACTTTGGGTAAGAGAGACCTACACTCAACTCTCACTCCAGCCTCATCTTCTTCCATATTTTGTCCATAAATACCTCCAGCCACTCCCCACGAAATTATCTTCCTTTACACATTTCATTTAAAGAACATCAAATTCTCTCGGACAGCTTTTAAGTATTCTTTTGCAAGCCTATTTCGAAACTTTTGTAAGTATTTTATCATAAAGTCTCATTCATATAAGTTATTCCTTTTTTAGTTTAATTTACGTGGATATCTTATTTGTTCCATTTGAAAATCATTTGGTTAGTAAAATATTGTTTAAACTCTAAAAAGGTCATTCTGGGAGATAAACTGGAGAATATGTTATAGTTTGGAGATTTTGACCAAGCTAATGGATAGATATTGGTCCGAAATTTTTATGGAGTGTTGTTAACATGTGTATATGATTATTGGTTGAGGATTTGTGCATGACTAAAGGTTTTGATGAAAGATTTTTTTAGATCTAGAAACTTAGAAATTGGAAGAGGAAAAAAACAGTTTATGTTTTGAGAAAGTTTAAATATTTGGTGGTTTAAACTTATTCCAATGGCTTTGATAATTTTATTGAAAGATCCTAATCCTCTTATATACATGTTATAATATTATTTTGAAAATATTTGATGTTAGTTTCAAAGATATGAAATTTTATGTAAAGAGATATTCGGATAGGCCAAAGTGTGAATGTTCTTGGCTAAATTTATAGTTTGGTTAATTTTTAATCATGTGATCTTGAATTAGAAGCTTATATATGTTTTAGGAAATTTTTTTAAATCATGTGATGATTTAGTTTGAAGATTACATTTGTATAAGTCATAGATCAAAAAGTTGATCAAAATAAGTTAGAAACAAAAATCAATAGAAATAGCATATGAGAATTTCGGCCATATGGAGTTTTAATAGTTGTGATTAGTTTTAAATTTTTCTAAATTGATATTTGAGTTAATGATAAAATTTACATGAGACATGTAAATTTTGGTGACTTTTGGAGTTAGCATGCAAAACTCTTAAGTTAGGAGTAAAATGGTTATTTTCTCACATGTAGAGGATAAAATAGAAATTTTACTCTTAAGTTAGTATTTTTTCCATATTTCAAATTATTAATGATTTAGTTCTAACTTTTAGAATCACTAATTACAGTTCCTCGTGATCGCGCTTAAGTTTTTATAAGAAACGAGGAGATCGAGGTAAGTTAACTTTTAACTTTTTAGCAGTCTACTATGTATGTGTGCTAAGTAAAGGAACTACAGTGTATGTATTGTGTTATCATATATGTCATGTCATGTTCACTGTTGCAAGTATGTCATGTTAAGTATGTTTTCGTTACATGTGATATCATATATGAAATATTGTGTGTTACATGTTTAAGTCATGTCACGATATAACCCTATCTCAAGTTGGTCATATCTTTTAAGTTATGTTCAAGTCACATTATGTTATGTCGGGGCTTCTGTCCTTTCGTATTCCAGTCACGTTTCATCTTGAGTTACATTCAGTTTCGTGGGGTCCACAACTACTGTGTCACACGAAGTATGGGGTCACAGAAATTGTGATATATACATTACGTGAGACACATCAATTGTGACACGTAGAATACATGGGGCCATGACAACTGTGGAGTATGTATTTAACTGCATTGTGACACGTAAAATACATGGGGTCACAACAACTGTGGAGTATATATTTAACTGCATTGTGACGCGTAAAATACATGGGGTCACAACAACTGTGGAGTATGTATTTACACGTAGAATATATGGGGTCACAACAACTGTGGAGTATGTATTTAAACAGTTAAAGAATAAGTTTCAGATTACGTTCAAGTTAAGTTAAGTTTTAGAACAAGTTCACGTTAAGTCAAATTTCAGATCAAGTTCATGTCAAGTCAAGTTCAGTTCACGTTTCAATTTAAGTTATGTTAGTTATGCTATATTAAACGTCAAGTTATGTTTTAATTACTTATGAAATTGATTATACATTCATACTTTTACTGTCATTTATGATCATTAGCTTGTGTAGAAGTTTTTTGTTAACTTATTGAGATTTATAATCAAATCTCACTTTGGTAGTCCTAACTACCATTCCCCCTGAATGGTAGATTTTGTTACAGGACCTGAAGGAGAATCAAGAGCTAACCAACTAAACACAGTTGACTGAGCGACGGTGCGACATCAATGTTAATATAGTAGTTAACGTAAATTACTACTTGTATGATGGAGTTGCATCTTTAGTACTTTTTAGATCATAACCATTTTGGACTAGTGTTGTGATCTTAGTTGTTCAATGGGTCTTTATATATGAAATATGTTTTAAGCATTTGAGATATTTTCAATCTGGTGCATATTATTGCTAAAGAAAAATTTTATCCGCTGCGAATATTGCATAATGTTATATGTATGTTAGGAACATTGCATTTTATATGTCATGAACGGGGGCAGTAATCTTGTGTTGCATGTCTCGACGCTTCAAATGCCCGTCCGATCCCAAACGGAATTTGGGGGCGTCACAACCTCTGTTCAACTTGGGGTGTATATGGTCGAATTCCATACTTAGAAGGAGCAAATTAATTTTTGGTTTCGCCGTGCCGGCAAATTGTCTCAAGTTAGGAATATCTTTGGTTTTATTCCTTCCACTGTCTCTAGGAAATTATGGGATAGGTGTTGTAAAGCTAGATATGAAGGTCAGGTTGAATCGGTTGAGTCTGTTTGGAATGCTATTACATTTTGGGTCCGTAAAATTATGCATTTCAATATGAAAGCTACGAAGATTCTGAAACAGGATGTAGTCATCCTTAAAAGGTTGGATATTTTGATTTTGACCCCTAAAGCGAAGAAGTTTCTGTGGAGAAGTGGCTTCCGCCCTGTCGAAATTGGGTTAAACTTAATATTGGTGGGAGTAGTTTGGGAAATCCTGGTCATGCTAGGGCTGGGGGTGTCATTTGTGACGCAGGTGGTAATATGTGTGCGACCTTCTCTGTTTCCTTAGGCCAAGGTTCTAATAATTATACTTAATTGAAAAGCTTGCTGGAAGGTGTTAGAAGATGCTGTCATCTGGGATTTAAACAGGTTAACATCAAGATAGATGCTTAGATCCTTATTAATTGAATTAAAAAGGGTGAGTGTAACATTTGGTACTTGGAAGATTATTGGAATGAGCTTCAAGTTTGTCTTGATTGCTTGGAGTATAGTGTGAGTCATGTTTTTCGAAAAGGAAATGCAGTAGATGATTATCTTAAGAAAGAGGGTTCTAGAAGGTCTAATACGGAATGAATTGAAGATAGATCTCTTCCTAATTAGTTAAGAGGTCTGTTCCTGATGGATAGAGTTAGTATTCCCTATCTAAGGATATCTTAGTGATGTATGTTCTTTTTGCTTTTATTTTATTTTTATTTTATATTTATTTGGGTTGTTTCTTTTTCTTGCATGTGGTTGTTTTCATTTATCTTCCTTGTCCTTCAGTTATTTTGAAAAATTGTAATTTTGATCTCAAGTCTATGGTTTTATTTTTTGAAGCCTGGTTTGGTCTTTCTAGAATATATGTAAACCCTTAAATTTCTGATTGTAATTATAGTTTTTTTTCGTCAAAAGTGATGGCTATTAATAAATTTGGAGTACTGTCATCTTTTATAAAATAAAATAAAAAAAAATCGTCATAAAAAATACAAATTCGTTACAAAATTCATCACGCGTGGCCAGACACTCAACGATCACACGTCTTTTTTCTTCCATTTATACGCCCAGCCCCTATCTTTTATATATATATATATATATATATGAGATGAGCATTAGTGCTACATCCCACAATATCTCCCGATAAGCATAAATTTTTTTTTAATATTTTTAATTTTTTTTCATTCATTTTTTTAATTTTTTTTAAAAAATTCATAATATTATTAAAAAAATAATTCCTTGATCATTAAGAATAAAAATATTAAAAATAATATATATATAATTTTTAATTTCGAGAGAAACGTTCGGGAGATTTTTTCGGGTGAAATAGCATTTCAGATTAAGATATGTTTGTCAAAAAATATGATGACCCGTACGCCTCTCCATTTCTTGATGGGTCAATTTACCTATATATCTAATCTGAGGTTCTAGACTTGACGCATTAACGTGATGGAGCCTGGTCTATGTCTTCCGGTTTTAGTACTGATCTTGTTCTTTTTATCATGACATGCATTTTTACTCGTTCATGCAGGCCAGGTACTCTCCCTATTTGGGAGTTATTTTCTGTTGTGAAAAATGATGACAATGAATTGAAAAATAACACCGAATGAGAAAACGATCACACACGCAATCACACACGACACAAGATGTACGTGGTTCGGCAAATTGCCTACGTCCATGGGAGCTGCAGAGGATTTTTATTATTGAGGAATCACACTACAAGATGGGTCACAACACTGTTCATCCACAGTGTTTTCGTAGCTGCTCTGTTACAGACTTAAGAGGCAAAAATCAGATTTATAGTTCAAACGGCGGAATCCCTAAATCGTATGTTCGCTCGAGCGGCGTGTCGAGCGCGCGTCGAGCGAACTTCCCTTCCGCATCCTGCTCGAGCCCACTGTCGAGCTGACGTCGAGCGTTCGACTCTGCCTGATTTCGCTCGAGCGGCCAATGCCTCCGCTCGAACGAACTCCTCCTGCTCGAGCTCACTGTCGAGCCAACATCGAGCGTTCGACTCTGCCTGACTTCGCTCGAGCGGCCAATGCCTCCGCTCGAGCGGTGTGGACCAGACTCCACATTCCTCAACAATTCTCCCACTTGGAGACTGGTACACTCGCTGTATCTCCGTCTTCCTCAAACATGATATCCTCCACCTCTGCAACTCACTGCTCCTGTCTTCATTCTAGAAGACCAACTGAAGTTGCGCACAACTTCAGTTTCTCAAGCGTAACACCCTTTGTCAACATATCAGCAGGGTTCTTGCTTCCACATATCTTTTCAAGTAACAACTGTCCGTCATCTAACAATGACCGTATGAAGTGATACCTGATCTGAATGTGTTTGGTCCTGGAATGGAATGCTGGATTCTTGGCAAGGAATATGGCACTCTGACTATCACTGTGGAGAGTGCCTTTCTGATTCTTCTTACCCAATTCTTCCAAGAAGCCTTGTAGCCATACCATCTCCTTTGCAGCCTCTGACACTGCAATATACTCAGCTTCTGTTGTAGACAAAGAAACTGTTTTCTGTAAATTAGAACCCCATGACACTGCAGTACCACCAAGTGTATAAACAAAGCCCGTGGTACTCTTTCTACTGTCAATATCTCCAGCTAAATCAGCGTCAACATAGCCCTGCACCTCCAAGCTCTCTCCAGAGAAACATAAACAGGTTTCTGAGGAACCCTTTAGGTACCTCAAAATCCACTTCACTGCTTCCCAATGTTGCTTTCCTGGGTTACTCATGTATCTACTCACAACTCCCACTGCATGGGCAATATCCGGTCTTGTACAAACCATAGCATACATAAGTGAACCAATGGCTGAGGCATAAGGAACCTTACTCATGTAATCTCGTTCCTCCTCTGACTCTGGTGACTGATTCTTGCTGAGTCTGAAGTGACTTCCCAAGGGTGTGCCAACTGGTTTGGCCTTGTCCATATTGAACCTGCTGAGTACCTTTTTCACATACTCAGCCTGTGAGAGTCTCAACGTACCTCTGACTCTGTCTCTGACAATTCTCATGCCAAGGATTTGCTTTGCAGCTCCCAAATCCTTCATTGCAAAGTGCTCTGACATCTGCTTCTTCAGATTATTGATCTCATCAATACTAGCCCCTGCAATAAGCATGTCATCCACATACAACAACAAAATAATATAAGAATTGCCAAAATGCCTGACATAGCAACAGTGATCTGCCTGACATCTAATATACCCTGCACTGTGCATAAAGTTGTCAAATTTCTTGTACCACTGTCTAGGAGCTTGTTTCAGGCCATACAAGCTCTTCTTCAGTCTGCAAACTGAACCTTCCTTTCCCTGTACCACAAACCCCTCAGGCTGGTGCATGTAGATGTCTTCTTCAAGGTCTCCATGAAGAAAAGCTGTCTTCACATCTAACTGCTCAAGAAATAGATCTTCAGTGGCAACCATAGCCAGTACCATCCTGATAGTTGTGATCTTTACCACAGGAGAAAAGATCTCAGAGTAGTCAATACCCTGCTTCTGCTGAAAGCCTTTTACAACAAGTCTAGCCTTGTACCTCTTACTGCCATCATGCTTAGTTTTCACCCGGTACACCCACTTGTTGTGTAATGCCTTCTTCCCTGATGGAAGTTCTGTCAACTCCCATGTCTGATTCCCTAGCAAGGAATCCATCTCGTCTTTCATGGCCAGCTCCCACTTGCTAGAATTCTCATCTTGCAAGGTTTCTTCATAACTCTGCGGTTCTCCACCATCTGTCAACAGAATGTAATTCAAAGTAGGTGAGAAACGCTGTGGGGGACGTATAGTCCTAACTGACCTGCGAACTGCAACTGTAGGAGTAGACGGTTCTGAAACTGCCTGCGGAATAATAGGAATGGGTGTACTGGACCCACTCTCCCCGTCACTCTCATTTCTACACTGCACTGTGACCTCTGGTAGGTCATCCAATCCTACAAACTCAGACTCCTGAGGAGCTACTGCAGGAACTGTACTCGACTTATCCTTGTACATCATTTTCTCATTGAAAATCACATTCCTGCTTCTTATGATTTTCCGACCCTGATCATCCCAGAAACGATAGCCAAATGCCTCGTCTCCATAGCCAATGAAATAACATTTCTTTGACTTAGCCTCAAGCTTACTGCGAGCATCAGAATCAACAAGCACATAAGAAAGACAACCAAAGGTTTTAAGGTGAGAAAACTTAACCTCTTTCCCGCTCCAAACCTCCTCAGGCAATCCACAATCCAGTGGAACTGATGGCCCTCTATTTATCAAATAAACGGCAGTGCTGGCTGCATCTGCCCAGAAAGTGGGTGGTAGTCCAGCGTGCAACCTCATGCTTCTAGCACGCTCATTAATGGTCCTGTTCATACGCTCAGCAACTCCATTTTGCTGTGGTGTCCCAGGAATGGTCTTCTCCATTCTGATACCCTGAGCTGCACAGTACTCCTTGAACCCGCCATCAACATACTCACCACCATTGTCAGACCTCAAACACTTCAGTTTCAAGCCTGTCTCTGTCTCAACCATGGCTTTCCAAGTTTTGAAAACATCAAATACTTCAGATTTATGTTTCAAAAAATAAATCCATACCTTTCTACTATGGTCATCAATGAACGTAACATAGTAGCGAGAACCTCCAAGAGATGCAACTGGAGAAGGACCCCACACATCTGTGTGCACAAGATCTAGTCTTCCTGTCTTTGGCGTCCTGCCACTTTTCAAGAAGCTGACCTTCTTTTACTTCCCCATAACACAACTCTCACACATACCGAGATCAACTGTCTTCAGTTCTGGTAGCTTGCCTCTAGACAGAAGTTCCATCATGCCCTTCTGACTCATATGGCCAAGCCTACAATGCCACAAATCTGCTATGCTCTCTGCAACGGTAGTAGCAATAGTGTCAATTAAACCAGTAGTCATATAAAGTGTACCAGTTTTCTTACCCTGAGCTAGTACCAATGCCCCTTTTGTGACCTTCCAGGTGCTATATGAGAACACCACTGAATGACCACACTCATCAAGCTGCCCAACAGAAATGAGGTTCTTCTTCAACTCAGGAATGTGCCTGACCTTTTGCAAGGTCCATTTGTTCTTGCCAGGGAGTGCAATGTCAATGTCTCCCATCCCCACTACGTTCAAAGCCTCACCATCAGCCAAATATACCTTCCCAAAATCACCTGCAACATAATTCCTCATTAGTTCCCGGTGGGAAGATGTATGGAAGGAAGCCCCTGAATCCAGTATCCAGTCATCAACTGGACTATGAACTGCAAGCAATAGTGCATCCTGTACTTCTTCAGTTACCACATTAGCACTATCATTCTCCGTCTTCTTGGGGTTTTTGCAGTTTTTCTTTATGTGACCAGCTTTGCCACAATTCCAGCAAGTTGCCTGCTGACCAGGCCTCGACTTGCTCTTGCCCCTATACTTTGATTTTGATCTTCCTCTGTTTGAATTCCTGTCATGTGATCTCCCTCGAGATTCAACATTCAGGGCTGAACTCAAACCCGAGGTCTCGCCTGAATCTTTCCTGCGCACCTCCTCAGCCAAAATCAAATCACGAATATCATCATACTTCAGTTTATTTTTACCAGCAGAATTACTAACAGCCATTCTCATGGCTTCCCAACTATTTGGCAATGAAGCCAATAGTATCAGTGCACGTATCTCATCATCAAATTCAATTTCAACAGACGACAATTGATTTGTGATAGTATTAAAATCATTCAGATGTTGTGCAACAGACGTACTATCTGCCATTTTCAAATTGAATAACTTTTTCATCAGATGTACCTTGTTATTCGCTGACGGCTTTTCATACATACCTGACAAAGCCGCCATGAGATCCGCCGTCGTCTTCTCCTTGATGACGTTGTGTGCAACGGATCTCGACAGGGTCAATCGAATAACCCCCAGAACCTGTCGATCCAACAGATTCCAACTAGCATCATCCATCTTTTCCGGTTGCTGCCCCAATAGTGGAAGATGGAGTTTCTTCCCATAGAGGTAGTCCTCTATCTGCATCCTCCAGTATCCAAAATCCGTGCCATCAAACTTCTCGATCCCCGATACCTTCAATTCATCTCCAGCCATCGTTTCTCCTCAGACCCGAACCTTGGCTCTTGATACCAATTGTTGTGAAAAACGATGACAATGAATTGAAAAATAACACCGAATGAGAAAACGATCACACACGCAATCACACACGACACAAGATGTACGTGGTTCGGCAAATTGCCTACGTCCACGGGAGCTGCAGAGGATTTTTATTATTGAGGAATCACACTACAAGATGGGTCACAACACTGTTCATCCACAGTGTTTTCGTAGCTGCTCTGTTACAGACTTAAGAGGCAAAAATCAGATTTATAGTTCAAACGGCGGAATCCCTAAATCGTATGTTCGCTCGAGCGGCGTGTCGAGCGCGCGTCGAGCGAACTTCCCTTCCGCATCCCGCTCGAGCCCACTGTCGAGCTGACGTCGAGCGTTCGACTCTGCCTGATTTCGCTCGAGCGGCCAATGCCTCCGCTCGAGCGAACTCCTCCTGCTCGAGCTCACTGTCAAGCCAACATCGAGCGTTCGACTCTGCCTGACTTCGCTCGAGCGGCCAATGCCTCCGCTCGAGCGGTGTGGACCAGACTCCACATTCCTCAACAATTTTCATCACATTTTTTAATCGATCCTCTTATGTATGCTATGTTTACAGGCGTATGGTAGGTGTGTAAACAAGATCAGAGATTCAGAATGATCATCACTTTAAATTCCTCGCATGCAGATCTGCCGTTTCTGACTATGATTTCGATAGAAAACTTGGAAAAAGAAGTAGATGTTGCCGTTTTCAAGTACTGGAGGACTTC
The DNA here is from genome assembly GCF_018687715.1 of Carya illinoinensis. Taxonomy (NCBI): domain Eukaryota; kingdom Viridiplantae; phylum Streptophyta; class Magnoliopsida; order Fagales; family Juglandaceae; genus Carya; species Carya illinoinensis. The sequence goes on from NC_056765.1 coordinate 8,404,471, forward strand.
ACTATGTATTCGGATGTGATGATGGTCCATGAATGACACGTGGTGGAATTTCAGGTATCTCCAATCTTGGCCCCGGCCGATTTAAATCCCTAGCTGTGGCTATTATCTTTCCTGTCAAGTGTCAAACCTTTTTCTCGTTGGCAGCCAGATCATGATCAAGTGGCGCGGTGGAAGGGAGACCCTCCCCTCCCCCACCCGTTGTCACTTCACCATTGTTTTTGGGAGGCAAAGTTTCTCCCTCCCTCCCTCCCTCTAGCTAGTCAGTAGTCAGCCAATTCATAATTTGCTTTTTGAAATTTTTGTATTGACAACTATTTCTCTTATTGAGCATGGTTCTCCATCTCTGTGTCTGTCCACGTGGGTGTGGCGGCCGGCCGCTCCCACGTCTTGTTGAATTTGTGGGGTTTAATTTTAGATTAACACTATATATAATTATTTTTATATGTTATTTATATATTTTATTAATATGATTATCTATATCTATTTTTTTAATACATAACTAATTACAATAATAAAATACATAAAATAATATGCAGAAATGATTGTACATAAAATTTTTGTTAATTTTATTGATGTGTCAACTTAATTTGATAATTCGATTCAATAAAAATGCAATATAAGTTCTTGACAGATTTTCAAGAAGATTATTTTCGGCTTAGGGTGAAAAGAAAATATTATACAGAAATTATGCTTAACATTTGTGCGATAGGTGTCTTAAGTAAATATCAGGTAAAGAATTTGCTTGAGTCTTGATCGATAAGTAATTCAAGCATGCATTGGATAGAGATCTCGCTCAAAAGTAAAAATTACGATTTTTGTTGTGTGACATTGTAAATATGTACTTAATAAACAATTTAGTTCATTCTGAATGTTTTGAACTGTGAGATTTTAACCAAGTGTATTTTGTAATTTCTTAGCATAATAAAATCCTCTGCAGGTTTGTAGACATAGGCGTATTGTCGAAGTATGATTGATTTACTTGTCTTTAATTTTACTTATTTATCATCGTCGCTGTGTTTTTACAGTACATTTTCGTTGACTTTTCAGTTATATGTGCAACGACATATCATGAGTTCATACACTACGGTCTACTCTCATATATACAGCAATTACAATTCTTCCTGATAGTATTATACAGTTCTAATAGTACATGTATAACAATGTTGAAATGAACTTTGTAGAAAAGGGGCCAAAGGGGCAGGCGGAAAAACTGAGTGGAAAGAGGAAATCCCTCTATTTGTAAAAGAAAAAACGTAATGGAAATTTCATTTTCCCAACTTGTATGTGTGGAGCACTCGATTGAGAGGATTATTGAGACCCTAAAGTTGGCGTGCTGTTAAATCGATTAAGACATTTTTTGTAATATGTTAGTACTTTGTTTTGGCAGCTTCTTGCTGAACTAGTATCTGTTTTTGCTTCTCTTGTTATGAGGGCTGAGGACTGCAAGTTAAAACATTGCTATCCAAAAGGTGGGTGGGTTGTGAAAAAAATTATAGGCCTAATTCATTTCATAAAATTGGTTCAATAAGATAAAATTATTCATTACTTATAAATATGTACAAGACCTTGTCCACAGACAATATGAAATTTATTCCTCAACATCCTCTTTCACGTGCAGGTTAATATTTTTTTGGTCCTTATCATGGGATAAGTATTGTAATCTTAATTTATCTTGTGACAGGTTTTGATATTATGAAAAAATTCATGGATCTAACTGAACTCATAAAACAGGTTGAAAGAAAGAAGTTTGCTCAAACCTTATAAAGGTACTTAATACCTTATCCACATGCAATGTGCCACTTTATATGACACTCTATAATGTCATATAGAGGTTTGTTTTTGTTGAGATTTATTCCTTAATAAGAACAAAGATCTAATGAGCCACTATGACACTTCCCTAGCCATTTTTTTTATTTTTTTGTTCAAAAAGCAGCCAGACTTGCTATCATTCATGAGCAAAAAAGGATGTGAGCAACAGTACGCCACTGTACAGTCAAGAATTGAGAAAATCTCATGAAAATAAACAAAAAACAAAACTAACCCTCCAAACTGTATAATTACAAACCTCAGTCATAAACAACTCATGATCAAATGTCCACTTCTCAAATAAGGAAGCCCAGACTTATCAACCCCAGCCAACCATCTCTCACCTCACTTGGTGAGGATATAACCCATGAAAGCCTCAACTTTTGGACGAGTGTTAACAACTCCTCTCACAGGTCGAGCAAAGCCCAAGCTGGAACCTTGCCTTTTCCAGCCATGAGCCAACCCACAACAGATTGGGAATCGGACTCCTGTATTACTTTCCCCATGCAAGCTGCAATGTCGAATAAAATTCAATCCATACAGATAGCTTTCGGTGCAAATTACTGCTGCTCCGCCCGTAAATAGTAAGTTGGGATGAAATGAGTAATTGAGATAAAATTAAAAGTTAAATAAAATATTATTAAAATATTATTTTTTAATATTATTATTATTTTGAGATTTGAAAAAATTAAATTTTTTATTATATTTTATATAAATTTAGAAAAATTGTAATAATTATATAAAATGAAACACTTATTATATCCAATCAGACCAATTGGGTTTGGATGTTAGGTTGAGTTGAGTTGAATAAAATATTATTAGAATATTATTTTTAAATATTATGAGTGTGTTGAGATTTAAAAAAATTAAATTTTTTTATTATATTTTATATAGAAATTTAAAAAAGTGTATGTAGACTTGAAAAATGTATAATGATGAGATGAAATGAGTTGAAGAGGATTTGCTTTCCAAACGGATTTAAAACAATGCCAAATCCACATTCCTTAGCACCGTAACTACTTTTGAAACTTCAGTGACAATTTCAGTAGCATTCTAATCCTGAATGACGTAGCACCCTTCAGTACCTCGATCGAGTTCTCCATCCTTTCCCTACAGCTCCTCAACCATAACCACCAAGAAATCAAAGTAGACAATACCCCAAAACAATATCCAGCTGTGAATTAAAAGAAGCAGCTTGGAGAACGACAGCAATACACGATCCTGCCATGATGGGTACAAAACAAAACCAAAGCCCAACAAGAAAGCAAAGTGATCATTCCAAACAAAAGCAGCAAATTTACCTGTACACAGGCCGTGATCTAATGATTCCACTCTTGGAAACCCACCACATCACAGTTACACTCAGATGCTAGAGGAATACTAGATTTGGAAACCCACCATATCTTCACATAAACACTGAGATTTAGTTAAAGTCCTAATACCGTTAGCTACTGATTTCGTTAAATCTTCTATCTTTTAAGATCATAACATAAATCTTGTATTCCATCGTTGGCTACCATTCTTTGCATTTGATGAAAAGTAGGCCAAACGATGACAAAGAAACGAGTTGGTGATGCACTGATGGTGATTTAAGGAGAAGAGGAAGAGGCAAAGCCGCCATAATGGAAATGCTTTAGTTATAAATAGATTATAAAAAAGTAATTTTATAAATTGATATGAGTTAATGTGGTTCGTCAAATTGTAAAGTTACTTTTATTGTAAAACATATCTAATAGATCAGATGAAACATATGATCAGTTGGTAAAATTGTTTCTGTGCCATTCCTTCGTGGATGTAAAATTATTTTTGTGGTTTATTGTTTTTAAAATCTCAGGGTGCCCAAGCAGTTGGTATGGGAAAGGACGCTCAAAATTTGCCCACTGCGGCAGACTTGTACAAGAAAGCAAATGACATATTAGGGTATAACTACATATTTAGTGTTTTGTAATATTTCTGTAATTTCAAATTTCCATTTGAATTCTGGCCGACTGAATGTTTAGTTCAGATAAGATCATTTTCTCTTGATTAACGTGAATTATATACTGTATGAAGGTTTGACCTTCTGGATATTTGCATTAATGGACCTAAAGAGAAGCTAGATTCGACTATTATTAGCCAGGTATGCTGGCCGATCATTTTTACTGGTTTCTTTTTTCAAATCCAATCTTGGAAATGGATTAATACAATTACACTGAAGAAAACGACAAACGGATCTGGTATTATTGAAGTCACTATGTAAAACACCATTTTCTCACTTCTTCAAACTTCTAAGATCTCTACCTTTTTTGTCCCTTCTCTGCTTTATTATCTGCACCAAGAATATCTTTCTCTTATTGTAATACCTAGCTGAATTGTTATTGCTACAAAATTTTGATAACCGACTATCTTCTGCATTGTCATTTTGGGATAAAATGTCCAATTGACAGTTATTAGTTAGCATCTGATTCTGTACTTCTGCAGCCAGCAATCTATGTCACGAGTCTAGCTGCAGTAGAGTTACTTCGTGCGCGTGATGGAGGCCAGCAGATCATTGATTCTGTTGATGTCACATGTGGTCTTAGCTTGGGAGAATATACAGCTCTGGCATTTTCCGGGGCTTTTAGGTGAGTCCCATGTGAACATGCAGAAATCAAATAGGTAGTGCCCACCTCGTGTAAATCTAAGGTCAACATGTTACTCTTTTAAGTAGAATGGGAGATTAATGCAGCAACAGATATTGTGTGCGTTCACTGTCTTTGTAATTCATGTGCCAGAAATCTCTACTTCAATTTCATTCTTATATTAACAACTCTTTCTTCTGTATTTGATTCTGACTGTAAGCTCTGAGGATGGACTCAAGCTGGTCAAATTAAGGGGAGAAGCCATGCAGGTACTCATCCCGTGGTTGGCTAGCAGTTGTTGTTTCATCTTCCCAACAAGTTCATACTTCTAAAAAAAAAATCATCCCTATATAGATGAGTTTGTAATCCTTTCTATTAAACTTCTTTTTTACTGACTTTAGGAAGCTGCCGATGCTGCTAAAAGTGCCATGATCAGTGTAATAGGACTGGATTCAGAAAAGGTTCAACAGTTGTGCGATACAGCCAATCAAGAAATTGATGAAGCTAATAAAGTTCAGATTGCGAATTACCTATGTCCCGTAAGGTTCTTTTTAGTCTGCTTTTTAATTTGTTACGCCTAGCTGGGTAATTTGCTTCCAACCTTAGCTTATGTATGTTCCATTATTTTCATGGAATAGCATTTTACTTTGGTAGGGAAACTATGCTGTATCTGGAGGCGTTAAAGGAGTGGAGGCAGTAGAAGCCAAAGCAAATTCATTCAAGGCTCGAATGATGGTACTTCTCTCTTTAATTTTGTGTTCTGTCTAATGCCATCTTTGTACACTGCAATAAAGCCTCTTATGCTTCTCACTCCTCAGGTGCGCCTGGTTGTTGCTGGTGCTTTCCATACCAGATTTATGGAACCAGCTGTCTCAAGATTGGAAGCTGCATTAGCAGCTACGGAGATCAGAACTCCAAAAATACCAGTTATCTCTAATGTCGATGCACAGCCACATGCAGATCCGGACAGAATCAAGAAGATATTGGCACGTCAGGTATTCTACTTACAACTTTTTCTTCTCCATTTTGAGCTGGAAATATTAACAGCACCAGATGTTGAATATTACAGGTAACTTCCCCTGTTCAATGGGAAACAACAGTGAAGACTCTCGTAACCAAGGGCCTGAAGAAGGGTTATGAATTGGGACCTGGAAAGGTAAAATCTATGGACTGCAAGGCTCCTAAATCCATGGATATAAGTATGTTATAGCTGGAAATATTCTAATTAGCAAACATGAGCTTTATCATCTGTCCATGTCTATTTTCGTTTCAGGTTATAGCTGGCATTGTGAAGAGAATCGACAAAAGTGCAGACATTGAGAATATTGGTGCTTGAGAGGAGGCCATTGGAGGTAGCTCCTTTCGGGGCACCGGCATCTCCTTTGCCATATGATCATATCCATGGCATCTTGGAGTTTGAGCAGGAGGCCTTATGCAAGACAAACATAGAGAAATACACTTGGGTCGAGTTTTTCTGGGTGGTACAGACCGATATGAGATTTTTCTTTGCCCTGGGACAATGGACCGGTTTGAGAGTTAGTTTTGTTAAAATGTTTTCAGTTTTTAATACTTGGAACATGGTCGGGTGCTGTATTGGAGGTTATTTATCGATTATGGCAGTGCATGGGCAGTTAATGGTGGCCATATTTATGGATTGCTGCATTGTATGAGAATGGGAGGTGATTAAGCAGTTAAACCCCACTGTGGATGGTGACATTTATTTCCATAAACATGCACCCTTTTTTTTTTTGTTTTTTGGTTTTTTGCATAGTAGTGATAGATATTAGATAATACAATGACTCATTTGGTTATACAGATGAGATGAGATTAAAATTAAATAAAATATCGTTAGAATATTATTTTTTAATATTATTTTTGTTTTAAAATTTAGAAAAGTTGAATAATTTTTTATATTTTATTTGGGAGTATAAAAAATTACGAAATATAAAAAATTTGTAATAATTAGATAAAATAAGATAATTTATGAAAATAAATAAGACTTCAAGCGACCTGAGGAAGTTCTGCTCACAATTAGGCCTGCAGAATAGTGCTTGAAACTACTTAAAAGATTAGAGATAAATTGATTTTGTTTATCTTTTAACATCAGTGTAAGTTATAACGTGTTCGAAGTGGTAAGAGGGAAGAAAATCAGAATCAGAAAAAATGCACCAGCCGGGAATCGAACCCGGGTCTGTACCGTGGCAGGGTACTATTCTACCACTAGACCACTGGTGCCTGTTGTTAATTGCTTGTATAGAATATCTATAGGATTCTTGCAACGCTCGTCACCTCCTCTCCTCTTAAACCACTCGTTCCGGCTTTGCAGAATGCAGACTTTGTGGCTTGTGCGGGGGAGCGGGAGCGGGAAGAAATGTCGATTCCCATGATAAGGGCTTCGATTTCTCGGTCCCTTTCTCTTTCCCTACCTTTTACCTTATCAAGCACAGATGAATCATTCTCAAGGAGGAAAAGGCAGCTTTCTTGTGCTCCCTCGGAGCTCAATCCAGTTCGGTGAGCCTGCTGTCTTCATATTTTTCTCTCAGTTTCCTAAGCTCATTGACTTACTTGTGATGTTAGGATTTCTCCATTGGGTTGCCTATAATCGAGCTTTTGCGGTGGTAAAACGGTTAGCTAGCTATTACTTCATATGTATAGCCCCTTCTCTTTGTTACCCACTAGGTGTATTGAGTTAGAAACTGGAGCTTTCATGCGCCCATATATGTTTTGTCCTGTGCTCAAATAAGTTGTAAGCAATACCACAATAATAGGTCACTTCATGGGTAATCTCAATATGTCAGCTTGGTTCCATTACCTGCTTTACTAATGTTGGCTATTTTAATTGTACACTCTTGAGACACAACTGAACATGATTAAGTCTTTAATAAAATGCTTAGAAAAATTCTTAAATTTAGTGCATTCAAGGTTTTCAACAGTGTTCCTCTTATTTATCTGGAGTCTAGATGTTGTAAGCCACCTTTATAATTATTGTAATCTACAGTCCCCATGGACCGTAGATCCTTTCTGAAACATCAAAACAAGTGGCTTGATGCATACTGCTGTGATTGTAGGTCAGAGGTGTCCTTTCGTGTTGGAACTCACCTCATTCCACACCCCAACAAGGTAAGTGCACGCTGCAAACCACTTGTGTCCTTCTATACTCTGTCTCCGACCTGTATTGGAGAGAGGTTAATTGGGGAGAAAAAGAGTTTTTGTTTGAGCATCTTAAAAATTTTTGAAGTCCTGGTATTTCTCAAGGTTGACAGAGGAGGGGAGGATGCTTTCTTCGTGAGCAACTACGATGGGGGAGTTATTGCTGTTGCCGATGGTGTCTCTGGGTATGAGGCTCTGGATTCTCTATTGTTAAGTTCAAGTTTCAGTGTTCAAATTGTGTTTTCAAAATGTGAGTGGTTAATAAATTAGTATGCTAATGGATATGTTTCATATTGTTGCTCTCATTGAAATTTTAAGAACACATGCACTTGATTAGCGACTCATAAGAAGTGGGAAAATATGTTACTCATTAAAAAAAGGTGGGCTCTAGGCTCAAAAATTACATGTTTCACTTTCTTTTGCATTAATTGCATTTGGACTAGAAAGTTTTTGCATTTCGATTTTGTGACTGTTGACTTCCCATCCTATGCTTTCCAGTTGGGCTGAACAGAACGTGGATCCTTCGTTATTCTCCCGGGAATTGATGTCTAATGCTTCATATTTGGTGGGGGACGAGGAGGTAGCATTATTAGATTACCAGTTGTATTTGCTTTAAACAATATCCATCGGTGCTATATTGTGTGACTACATTGGAAATGCAAGCCTAAAATATAACTTACCAAAATAAATATAGAAGCCTAGAATCTATGGTTTCTTACTAAGTGCATCAAGTACGGATTAAAGTATCTGATTGTTTGGAGCCGTCATTTTTTAATTGGATAGTTGTCATTCTGTTTGTTTTGTTGCTAATTAACACACCTGAGGAATGTTAACTCCCGAGCAGGTTAAAAATGATCCTCAAATTCTCTTAAAGAAAGCGCATGCTGCTACTTCCTCCATAGGTTCAGCTACTGTGTAAGTTGCCCATTTGTTTGAGATGTCCTCCCTATAGTTGTCAAGGGCACCAAGACAGTGCACACTCTAGCTCACACTCAAAAGACTTGCTTTTACTCTTGCCTATTAGGATTGTTGCCATGCTGGAGAGGAATGGAATTCTAAAGATTGCCAATGTTGGGGATTGTGGCCTAAGAGTTATCCGTGAAGGTAATACACAATGCTTTAACTTGGTCCTTACTGAATGTTCTTTTCTATTAAGTTTTTCCTAAGATGATTCATGTTTGGTCTCTTGAATTCCAGGTCAAATTCTTTTTTCCACATCTCCACAAGAACACTATTTTGACTGCCCTTATCAGCTGAGCTCAGAGATGGTTGGCCAAACCTACCTTGATGCAGCGGTAAAAGGCTATGTATTATCTGAGATCATAATATTAAGCAACTTAGGAGCTCTGGTTTTGTTCATGCTAATCACCCCAGTAGAATTTTCTTTCATGTTAAAAGATGAATTGGGCCCTGATATTCATCAACAAGCAGGCTTTACATGAGGGGAACTATGACCTCATAACTTACAAAAGTTCCTGTTTAAAATTGGAGATAAAAATAGGGAAGACGTCACTCCATTTCTTTTTACTCCATTGTTTATTCTAAAATGGTGCTGATGTATGGAATTTGGCGATAAAAAAGAACAGGACTAGCTGTTATTGTCTGGGAGACTAAGAACCATATAACAAAAAATGTTTGTTATTGTAGTTGTAGTAGATTACATGCCTATGAAAAATGAGCCAAGATACCCTAACTTATGAGACATCCATTTTTCAGCGCAATAACAATGGTAAAGTTTGAATTTCACATTGCATTTCAGAAATTCAGTATCGCATGGACATCGTCATTATGAGCTAATCCCGCATCAACAACAGGTTAGCAGTATGGAGTTGATGGAGGGAGACACCATAGTAATGGGCTCGGATGGGCTGTTTGATAATGTTTTCGACCACGAAATTGTTTCCACAATAGCCAAATACAGAGATGTAGCGGAGGCTGGTATGTAACTTGTAAAAGAGAAATACTTTAGCCACAAATGGATTAAATAAAAGTAAACCCACAAAGTGACATGGCTTGATGTGGTACATCTGATTGTATCTTATTTTTATCATAAAGTAAATCTAACGGATAACATAAAACCACGTTAGATTGTGACTTTACTTCTATGTAATTCTTTTGTATATGTAGTACTTCTTGTTCATAAAATGATTCAGCTGTGGAAAGATCAGCAACTTAGCTTCATAATTCTCTCTAATTGAAACTGGTATTTGATGCTAGCAAAGGCATTAACTAACCTGGCAAGCAATCACTCCATGGATTCCAACTTCGACTCACCCTATTCATTTGAGGCCAGATCCAAGGTAAAATCATTTTTCAGAAACAACCCACGTGTATGAAACATCTTTGCAATGAGAATAGCAATAGATATATGCTGATAATGACTCATTCCCAGGGTTATGATGTTCCTCTTTGGAAGAAAATTCTTGGCATGAAGCTTACAGGCATGACATGTCTGATTTCACCTACGATTAAAGAAAGTCATTTTTATTGATGTAGTGGCTTATCTGAATCTTCTGTTGGGCAGGTGGGAAGCTTGATGATATTACCGTGATTGTCAGCCAGGTTGTAAGCTCTTGAAGATTTTTGGATCTCCACGAAAAATGTTCAAGGTATTAAATACGGTTTACATAAAAGAACCCTCTCAAAGGTAGCTCTCGAGTATTTTGAGTTGTTATAGATGACTTCCGGAGTTTTGAGGGATCCTCTGTAAAGTACAGCACCATATATACTTCTTATGAGAGCTTTGGAATTTGTTCTCAAAATGAATATATGGTAGATTTGCCATAGATACAAAGATAGGCTGTGACTCACAGCCTGTGATTGTTCTTAAAAAGTCTCATGCACGCAAAGTTTCCTCAAATTTTTTCTGCTATGAAACATAGAGGTCATTGAAGAATAAAACCCAAGAATTGTGAGCTTTGGACGCATTGCAGCGTCTTTGAGTCGGACAGGGAAGCACGAAGGACAGCACCCTGTGCCTTTAACGTTTTATAGACCCCAGTTTTATTAATCAATCCTCTCTCTCTCTCTCTCTCTCTCTCTCTCTCTCTCTGTGTGTATGTGGAAGAATACCATGTACAAAAGAAAAGACTTCTGGCAATTATAACAATTCCGACACCATGTAAAGAAAAGACTCCTGGCAATTATAACAATTCCGACACCCTGTGCTCAGGAGATGGCTTTCTATCCTGAAAAAAAACCCATAAGCACATCCTCGTGTACGCATTTTGAAGAAAACATAAACGTCCCAATCAACTATGATCTACATCCCTGTCATGGGGTGTTTGTTGAGGATTCCACCCCTTGCTTATATATCCTGTAACCTATGTTATATATAAAAAGCGTGCGTAGGATAACAAAAATACTTGAAACTTTATCCCAAGAAATAAAGTTAAATATAGATAAAAGCATAAAACTGAAAGTTGCTAATGAAACATCATTCACAGTCTAAGTAGATTCCAATGTTCTCGAAAGAGTTTTTAAGTAATATTCCCCTATATGAGCACAGACAGCATGGCTGTAGCCGGACATGTAGACCGAGGAGAAAGTAATATAAAAAGAGAGAGGATAACAGAGAAAAGAGATGCATAAAAGGGAATGGTAAACATGGAAGGCCACCAATTTCTATGAAAGGAGAACACAAGAATAATTATCCTTATATGGGCGTGCATATAAGGAAATTTCAAGAAACACAGAAACCAGCAAATCAAAATATCTGGAAACTGGAATTTATCAATAACATCACAACAGTCTTTCAGCTTATGAAACAATAATAACTACTTTTAACGGCAAAATGGAGAAAGCCAATAACCGCCCTTAACTTTCTGATCTTACTATATGACACTTAAAATTAAGAAAAAGAAACTCATTGCACAGTAATAATTCAAGGGGAATTTTATTAACACGGAAACTAGCCGAAAGAAAAATTAAAATTACTAGATAAGATAATAGAAGCTGACATCGTATACAACACCAATGAATTCTAAGACTCACCAATTACTCTGACAGCTACCTTTGAAACTGAGGTCAGTTCATTGGGAAAAATGCTGATTTATCTTGCTTTCTCATCACAGTTGTGAAGTATACTTCTAGTTAACAATTAAATCGAGGCTTTGGCAATGCAACTGGAGAATAATGTCTACTTATCCAAAAAAAAAAAAAAAAAAAAACTTGAGAGGAATGAATGCCCTTTTATGAAGGTTATTAGGTGACAGTGCCACTTTTCCTGGTATCATTGAGATTTTGGAAGAAAGTTTTTGAGGCTTCGTATGTAGACCAGCAGATAGCAGCAGCAGGAGCATGGAAAAGCATCCGTGGAAGCCATCCGCGCAGGAGCCCTCTATATCCATCCTTTCCAACTATTGTTCGAATTACATCCCTAATTGAGCCTCTTTGATATCTGTCACATCCACAAACACCCTGTACAACCAATTAAATGTTATGCATCCTGTATGATTTTGCGAACCACCATTCAACTCATCTTAAGAAATTATAGATTGATTAAGTTATATGCAATTAGAAATGAAAATAAAGACACATCTTATCAAATTCCTTTTTTGTCATTATATGTTAAGGGTGCAGTTTATAATTGAGCAGAATGAAGAACCAGACAATATATCAAGAAAACTATCGCCAAATCATTTCAGAAAAGATAAGCAAGTTGAGGAAGGATCACCATAGACAGAACAAATAAACTCTACTCATAATATACACTCTAACCAGGTTTAGGAACAGTTACTTGTGGTAGAAACAGGGTTAAATTCCAGGAGTTAGCCACCATGTCATCGATTGAAGTGACCAGCTAGCGGTTTATTGCTAAAGTTTCCATTAAAAGGATGTAAAGGGATATCCATTGGCTGTCTTTATGCTCTGCTACTCTTGGTTACACGCAATTCAATGAATTGTAACAGAAATATGGTGCCTGATAAACTAATCCAAAGCCTGGGTTCCACTTCACAATGTATTATAACAAATCAAGTAGATAATACCAATAGATATTTTGGCTTTGAGATAGTGAAGCTTAGTGGCATAACTTGCAACACGTGAAGAACTTTTGAATACCATCACTCTCTCATGGCAAGAATTGCCACCCTATCTCTTGTAATAAGATTGAAGTCATATCTACCCGCATTAGGATAGATCCAGGCAAAAATGGAAGTAAGGAATTGCAACCCACTCCTTATGGACGTCAACGACGAGTCCATGGGAGGAAACGATTATGAGTATCAATTAGAATGAGTAACATGTGTTTGGTAGCAAAGGTACATATTTTCAACAAAAATACTTTTTTTTTTTTACTAGCATAATTGTAGGGTTTCTATTTCAAGCTCTTCAGTCTTCAAAGATAAGAGTAATATTATACTAGGCTTCGATACTATCATACAGCATAAGCTAAGTCCCAAATACGAAAAAAGCTCAAAATTCACACACAAAAAGAAACAAAGGTTATACCTGACACTGCAATTGGGTCTTGACCACATCGAGGGGCGTGGTCACGGCGGCAGCCAAGGCCCCAGCCACAGCCCCGGCGGTGGCGTGAGCAACCCACTGCTCGTCGCTGGCGCTCTCAGGTGAAATCTCCGTCAAGGCCCTCTTGGCAGCCTCATAGGTCGCAAAGTGCACAGCCGTAAACGGTGCATTCATCAACACCGTGGTCCTATACGATGCGTAGAAAGCTCCAAGACCCTCGTCCCTCAACACCCTCTTCACGCAATCCCAGACCCCCGCGTAGTGATTATTGCTCAGCTGAAGCCTCTGCTTCACCATATCCATCGGCGTTAACACCGCGTCGCTCGCCACCGTGGCGCACACGCCGGAGACGGCGTGCGCCGTCGGGTTATTCGGGTTCCCACCCGAGAAGAACTTCTTGGACACCTCGTAAACCGAAAAGTACACTGCGTGCGCCGGCCCGGCGCCGAGACCCATCGCCGCGATGCCTCTATAGAGCCCTGCGGGACCCTCTGATTTCAAAATCGATCGGAGGGCTTGTCGAACTCCGACGGACTTGATCGGGCAAGACCCGAGAGCCTGCATGTGGGTCTTCACAGTGTCGACCGGGAACATGGCCATGTGTTCAATTGATCCGGCGATTGAACCGGCAATCATAAACTGCCAGAAGCGGAGGCCGTCGTGGTCCGAAACTGTTAGCTCTGGGTGGAAATCTGGGGGCTGTGGGACCGGCCGAAAGTCCGGGTTTTGGAACTTGGGAGTGGCGTCTGTCGCCATGGAGATATGGGTAAGAAACGGAGAAGCAGTGGAATTGGGGCTATTTGGGAAATTAGGGTTTTGTATAGAATCGGTGATTTTGCTGCCATACACACACCTACACCAGGAAGCGATGGTGGGAGAGGTGGAGTGGCATAGGGTTTAGGAGTTGCGATGAGCTCTCAAGTAAGCAAATAAGGATTTGACGCCTTTTTATCAAAGGTTCCTAACATTTGGGAGAAGACTACTCTTCTCAATCAGGGGTTGTTCTGGTCAGAAAATTACAGTCTAATACGGATTCAACCGCTCATAGTCTGTTTTCCATAATATAAACAGTTCCGGTCGGATTAGAACACAATTGTTGTTTTGGTTTAAGATACTTATGAAAAAATTTTATGATTTTTTTATAATTTTTTACTATCATTAACTCTAGGTAAAGGTAACTTTACAAGGATAATAATAGACTTATTACTTCCTACTATCTATTTACTATTATGTAGTATATTTAAAATTTTTATATTTTTTATTATTTTATTTTAAATATTTTTTTAACATCTTTAATTATTAAAAAATAAAAAAAATATACAACTTCATTAATAATCACTTTATTAATCATTAAATAAAAAATAATAATACAAAAAAATAAAAAAAATAAAGAGAGTACTAAATGGGTGATAGGAGATAGTAAGTCTATCATTATCCAACTTACAAATAATTTAACGTGAAATATTAAATTTATTTTAATTTATTTTAAAAGAAATTATAATATAATATCTCAATCAAATATTTGTAAATTTAGTTTTATAAAACATGTTTCTCTTAATTTTAACAGCTCACTTATTAATAAAAAAAACTCTTTTTTAAAATTATTTATTTTAATTATATTTTATTATTACTAGGATTGAAAAAGTCAAGGGGTAGTAAATAACAATTTCATTATTTCTTTGTAAAAACTCATTTTATCATTGTATGCAACTAAAAGACATAAATCCAAAATGTTAGTTAACTTATATTGACAAGTGGAACGGCTCTATTTTTCCTACTAGATCTTATATGGTAGCACCAATAGCTCTGGATGAAGTTTGCATTCCGATGATTCAAGTGATCCTCTAACATAAGCAATGAACACCAAGTTTAATGAATGGCAATAACCCAACATAAGTGATGAATATCAATTATTATTTTGGATAGTGAATTCAGACGAAATGAGTTGAGATAAGAGTTAAAAATATAATAAAATATTATTATAATAATAATAATATTATTATTATTATTATTTTAAAATTTAAAAAAATTGAATTATTTTTTATATTTTATATAAAAATTTAAAAAAATTATACTGATTAAATAAGATGAATTAAAATATCTTTAAATTCTATTACTTATAATCACTTTTAAAAGTTTTGCATTTTTATATCCAAACATTCCCTTTTAACAGTTTTCAAGGTTATTTCTTAGATGATTGAAACCATGTGTTTTTCTCCATGATCTCCATTATTATTGGTCAAAGTTTTGGTAGATATAAGGCCTCCTACTCCTCGTCGACCCACACAAACCACCACTAGCACTAGAATCCTCTCCCTCGAACTATCCAAAGTCGTTAAGAACAAGTGCAAATCGATGGTGCATGTGGCACATGCGCCTCCTTACAAGTGGGGGCCCGCACGCGACCGCCGTTAATCAAATTAATCTGTTTTAGCTCCATTGCTACCTCTCCTAACCATTATCACCTACATTTATTTTTAACTAGTTTTTTTTCTTTGTTTTTGTCCATTTTTTCAACAGGCTTTAGAGCTTAAATTTACACAAAACAGCCACCCAACAATGCCCACGCACCTCCAAGAGACTACCACCACGTACCTGTAACGGAGAATGCAAATCTCTCAGGATAGCCTCCGTGATTCGAGTTTATGGACTTATATGGAATGTAATTATCTTTTAGCTATCAATCACCTAGTTGTATGGCATGATTGTCTCCTTAACTTCAGTTAGGACTGTGCTCCAACTCCAATAAAGTCGAAATCGTACATTCCGAATTTCAATTCCGACTTTTGTCGGAGTTGAAATCATGCTCAGATTCCAATTTTTGAGTTCGACCATGATCGAAAGTCGAAATTAAACTCCAATTTTCGAATAAATTGGAATTCTGACTTCCGATCGGAGTTGGAATTTCGATTTCCGACTGTCGAAATGACTAATTAAATGGCTATGTTAAATCCATTATTTGACATATCTAACTAATTGATCGGATTGATTAAATTTCAATAGAAATTAAACAAGTAAAAAAAAAATTATATTAAGAAATGATACTCATACGATGTTACTCTAGTTATGCCATTCTCTTTGTTTTATTGACAAGACATCACCATGCCACATTTTATTTAAAATTTTTTAAAAAATTAAAAACACAAATTGGAAAACTTAATATTTTAACCTTTTTTTTAATGTGTTCAAATATCATTTTATTTTAAATATATATATTTTAATAAACCATATGTCATCAAAATCAATAGAGCAAAATGAGCTAAACAACTGATAATAGAAATAATAGTACATTTCAAAGTTTGATTAAACGGTCCATAAGAATAAATATATTGATTCAATTAAAAATAAAAAGATTATCTACAGCACCGTACTTGGTCATTTGGAGTATCTGAAATTAAGATAAAAAAAGTCTTCAATCAATAAATGTAACAAAAATTGATTCAGAAAATTTAACACAGTGAAAGTAGAATTTAATTACCATTAAATTTCCAAAAAAGATTAAATTAGTTCTGATATCAACTTATCCTTATCTATACTCCATCAGTTATCAGCAACTATACTAGAGTTCATAATTAAATTTGTGAAATGATAAAAACATATTGATTAAATATCAATATGAAATCATAAAAATAATTAAATAATTAATAATAAAAAAACAAGTAAAATAAGGTTACCCTTTTTAAGCCTATAGCTCTCATCATCAATGTCAATGCTATCTAATCCAAGGGGCGTATCACTGATATAGTTGATGTGAACCCCAATAGATTTGCTTTGAAACCCAACAACAATACTAAAAAAACAACTCCAAGAAAGCCAAACTCAGGTATATGGATAGAGAATCTAGACCCGATGAGAACTCGTTTAAAGAACCTAGATTATATCAAAATCTAGACCCATTGAAGAACCCGTCTCAAGAACCTAGATTACAAAGGAAGAATGCCATAAAGATTTTGATTTACCTTTGATAAGTTCAGCAGTTCAAGAAGAACAAGAGGAGATAACTCAACTCTTAATGACAATTCCATATAGTCTGCTTCTCAAATGAGGTTACAAGTAATTTAAATAGACAATTCCCAAAAACCCTAAGTAAACAATGCCTCGGGTACTGTAGTGTGAACAGTGCCATAAGCAGCACTACAGTAACTTCTGAAACCCTAATGAAACATAAAATTATAACTTTCCAAATAAACCATTGGCCAAAATACAAGGCCTTCTCCAAAACCCTAATTCATTAGAAATAAGACGTGTGGGCTGGACATCCCCAAGCTCAATTATTCTTGATTAATTCATTTGACTAATAAAATAAGCCCTTTTAATGAAATAAAAAAAATCCATGGCCTTCAATAACAATAGGCCCAAGTCGTGTCTTCTATAACTTGAATCAAGTGGATCAAAACTGGTTCTCCTTCTTTCAAGCCCATCATGAGTGTTGGGCTCTTGCTAGGTTGATCTCAATTGAATTGCATCAATTCTTGCATTGCTTCCTTAATCTTCTTGGCTCTTAATCCTGTAATTAATCCTTAAGATTTGGTCCGCCATGGGGCCCATCATTCCCCCTCTCCTCAAAAGGATTCGACCTCAAATCTCCACCTGGATCAAAGGAAAAAAAATTAGTAACATTGAAAATAGCAAACACATGATACTTACCTGGAAGATCCATTAGATATGTCGTATCATTAACTTTATTAAGAATTTGGAAATGTCCATCCAAGCTACTTCTGTCATCAACAGGTAAATGCATTAAATCAAAAGAAATAAATGGATTAAAACCATAAATAATTTCAAAAGGACAATATGAAGTAGCAGTATGCATGATCCTATTATATACAAAGTCTATAAATGACAAACGTTCATGTAACAATTCAATAAATGGAAAATGATACTCCCACAAACGTTCATGAAACACATATAAAGTCTTCCTTACACCAAAATGACCACTCCAATTATATGCAATCTCAATGAATGGCAAACCATACTCCCAAAAGTTATCATGTAATACGCGTAAACTCTTCTTTACACCAAAGTGACCACTTCAACTATATGCAAACTCAATGAATGAGAAACAATACTCTCACCAATGTTCATGCAATATGCCTAAAATATTCTTTATATCAAAGTGACCACTCCAACTATATACAAACTTAATGAATGGCAAGTAGTACTCCCACCAATGGTCATGCAACACGTCTAAAGTCCTTTTTATATCAAAATTTTCCAACAGACCACATCCATGCACAAGCAACTCACGCATAAGACTAGTAGGCACACAAAATCTTTTTTCCCTAAACAAGTACCAATCTAGTCTATATAAATGAGGAAACGATGCTTTCTCACGTACTCCATACACACTAGCCAAGCCATCATTATTAACAAACAAGTTCTTATCATATTCAAATCTCAATAACTTTACATCCAAAATGAAGACAGGGACATACCTTCTTGATAATGCTTCAAATACAAGATTTCTCTTACCATACGTGTACTGAATTACATGAGACAATGTCTCAATGAATTGAACCCACTTGGCATGCATTCTATCCAACTTAACTTGTCCTTTCAAGTGCGTCAAGGACTTATGCTCTTCAAATAAAGGTCGGGTAGGGATTGTCGCACCTGGCACAAGATCAATATATTCCTCTATCTCTCTAATAGGTTGTAATCCACTAAACACACCGCTAGGAATCATGACCTCATATTCCTGCAACAAAGAGATAACAAAACTAGGCAAAGATTTGTTAAGTCCATTAGTATTAAAATTTGCCTTAGCATAAAAACTCACTTCTCTCTTTATTTTTCTCTCACTTTCTTCACTCTCATCTTTCTTTTCACTCTCTTTTTTTCTTGTGGTTTCAACCTCACCCTCATTTCTTTCACTCTCTTTTTCCTTTACACTCTCATTTCTTTCAATCCCTTTCTCAACATCTTTTTTTGAACTCTCAGCCTCACAATTGTTTTTCAACTCATTCTCTCTTTTTCTTGAGATTTCACTATTTCTTTCTTCCTCAACCTCATTTTTACTCTTTTTTTTTTTGATCGACCTCACTTTTCAACTTGAGTTGGTCCTCATGGACCTGTGTTGGAGTTAAAGGAGCAAGTTTGATTGTTTTTCCATCATTTTCAAAACTATACATGTTCTTAAACCCATCATGGATCACTCTCCTATCACACTGCCACGGCCTCCCCAACAAAATATGGCCAGCATGCATAGGCACTACATCACAAAGCACCTCATCCTTGTACTTCCCAATTAAAAAAGAAACTAGTACTTGCTTATTTACCCTAACCTCCCCACAATCATTCGACCACTGCAACTTGTATGGTCTAGGGTGTTTCAAGGTAGGTAAATTCAATTTCTCAACAAAAGTAGTGCTAGCAACATTAGTACAACTTCCCCCATCAATTATCATACTACATATCTTGTTGTTGATGTGGCATCTAGTATGAAAAATGTTCTCTCTTTGCTGCTCTTTATCATCCATCTTAAATTTTGTATTGGAAGCACGCCTAACAACAAGAGACTCGCCATACTCTACATTCTTATCGTACCTATTCTCCATACTAGGCTCACGTGTCATCCTATCTCTCTCACTTTGCAAATTTCTAATCAATGCACCTTATTGTTCCATCTTATCCCTCACTTCCCATAACTTCAAATTTAACCTTTCAAACTTTTGTTGCATCGACTGCAACACAAAGAATGATTTATCTACCATCACCTTTGGTGATGAGTCATTTTTATGAGACATCATATGCTCTGCATAAAAAAAGAATGTTAGAGGAAAAAAGACCTCACACGAGCCCTTACGTGTTTACACTAGAATAATGGCACTCCACTTGTGTTTCACTCTTAATTGACTTTTTTCGATAATGATCTTACACTCTCTTGCCTTTTACCTCAAGATTTTTCCCACTCAAGTTTATTAAAGAACTAATTGAACTAAATCAAGACAATACAACCTTGTTTTATTTCAACTAGTAATTAGGTCCAAGGAAACAAGAACAAGAGAAACACGGAGAGAACAAAATGACACGAGATTCAAGGTATTTATATGACGGAAAGAGTAATTACAAAGCAAGATAACAATTAGAATGAAGTAACAATAGGTAACTCAGCCCCTTTAAGGACAAGACCCAATCAACAAATTTCTTTATTTCTCTTTTATTGTAATTATGTAGCAACCATTGAATATGCTACCTTTACTTTCCTTCTCTCTCTCTCTCTCTCTCTCTCTCTCTCTCTCTCTCTCTCTCTCTCTCTTTTTAACTGTTTTTTTTTCGATTTTTTTTTCTTTCCTTTATTTTCTTTTCTTTTCTCAACAATTCAGCCACAAACAGAAATATTCAATCGGGATAATCAAACAACTAAATTCAAACACATAAAAATTGGCAAGGAAATATAGAAGAGAATCAATGAAACGGCACTCCAAATAATTGATAAACTTAGAGATGCAAGAAACCTCAGAAATTTCCTACCCTATAGATGCTGCAAATTTTGGCAGCCCTTAAACAAGCAATTTAGCCACCCAATGTTGATAAACATGAAACCAAAATGATAGAGTAATCTGGTAGCCCTAGGAAAAACGAATTTCTGCACTTTTTTTTTTTTTGCAACTCTAGAACAATGAAACCCTAGAATTAAACATGCAATAGAAGAAAGATAGAATTACATTTGATTGGAAACCTTGCTCTGATTACCAAATGATATGAACCCCAATATACTTGCTTTGAGACCCAACAACAATACTGGAAAAACAGCTCCAAGAAAGCCAAACTCAGGTATATGGATGGAGAATTTAGACCCGATGAGAACTCGTTTAAAGAATCTAGATTATATCAAAATCTAGACCCATTGAAGAACCTGTCTCAAGAACCTAGATTACAAAGGAAGAACGCCACAAAGGTTTTGATTTACCTTTGATAAGTTCAAAAGTTCAAGAAGAACAAGAGGAGATAACTCAACTCTTAATGACAATTCCATATAGTCTGCCTCTCAAATGAGGTTACAAGTAGTTTAAATAGACAATTCCCAAAAACCCTAAGTAAACAATGCCTCGGGTACTGTAGTGTGAATAGTGCCATACGTCGCGTTACAGTAACTTCTGAAACCCTAGTGAAACATAAAATTATAACTTTCTAAATAAACCCTTGGCCAAAATACAAGGCCTTCTCCAAAACCCTAGTTCATTAGAAATAAGACGTATGGGCTGGACATCCCCCAAGCTCAATTATTCTTGATTAATTCATTTGACTAATAAAATAAACCCTTTTAATGAAATAAAAAAAATCCATGGCCTTCAATAACAATAGACCCAAGTCGTGTCTTCCATAGCTTAGATCAAGTGGATCAAAACTGGTTCTCCTTCTTTCAAGCCCATCATGAGTGTTGGGCTCTTGCTAGGTTGATCCCAATTGGATTGCACCAATTTTTGCATTGCTTTCTTGATCTTCTTGACTCTTAATCCTGCAATTAATCCTTAAGACTTGGTTCACCTTGGGGCCCATCACCAGTTCTGTGTGCAAACGAGGGTCTCCACGGTTAACGATGACAATAAACTTTGGAAAGCATCTAACACTAAACCTCCAGTGCTAAATGCCAACTCAGATGCGACTGTAGTAATATGAATGGCTAGCACATCTCGGGCAATAAGGGAAATGATTGGATATTTGGTGGAATTAGCCTTCCACCAAATTAATATCTCAAATGCAGGACTATGTGCCTTGACCTCTTTCATAAAATACCGTTCAACCTCCGAAGTACACCCCTTCATAGTCTACGTTGCAACGAGCTGATAATACTCATTCATAATGTCGTAATTTCGACGGCATTGATGCAATGCTCCATCTGGGCTAAGGTCATCAAAGGGAGGTGTCGGAGTTGAGTGTGAGGTACCAACTACATATGAAGGTTGTCCACTATTTTTGTAGTGGTTGTATAAGTCATCAAGATCATTTTTAAGCGCTGTAATAAATGATGCAGCCTTCATTACCCCGTGGACAGAATTTGATCAATATTCTATCACGGCCAACTTGATTTAGGGGTCAAGGATCACAGCCACAAAGAGTAATCTATTTATCTTCTTAACTTGCCCCTAATATTTATTATATTTGGTAAGCATTATCTGAGCCATACCAGATAATAGTTAGTTAAGGTCATCACAACCATCTTCCAACTGGTGATGTAGCGTCGAGATCTGACTGAACCACAAGTTTGCAGTTGCATATGCCGATCCAGATATTTTCATAGTAATGTCATAAAAAATCTGTAAAAATGTGACAAAAAACTCCACACTTGTCCAATTATGTGTGTCCGACGGACCGAGCCCCTTTCTTGCAAGCTCCAACAATGCATACTTAAGGCCCCCATTCTCCACCTCTATCCATTCAAACACTTTTTCGTACTTCTGTGCCATATCCAATATCATTATGTAGAGTTCCATAGAGTCGAAACCTCCAAGCACAGCGTTCATGAATGTTTTATCCCAAGATGTTCTTCTATTGTCCTGAACTTTTTAAGTCTTTAGGGGGAAGCCCTCACATATCGCACAATGTTGCAGAATTTTGTAATGGAATCATCAACTTTTTTTAACCCCTCAGTAACAATCCGGTTGATTATATGAGCACAACATCAAATATAGATAAACTCATGGTCCCGAATGACATCATCTCTCACCCTTGTATTCCGCTTGAACCATTCAATTGTAGTATCATTGGC
Organism: Carya illinoinensis; assembly: GCF_018687715.1. NCBI lineage: Eukaryota > Viridiplantae > Streptophyta > Magnoliopsida > Fagales > Juglandaceae > Carya > Carya illinoinensis. The sequence continues at coordinate 8,427,208 of NC_056765.1, forward strand.
ACTGGTATTGTTAACTGTAATTAGGGGTGTCAAATCGTGTTAACGGGTCGTGTTTGTGTCGTGTCAAGGTGTATACATTACGCTTAATGGGTCAACACGAACACGACACGGTAAGATAATGGGTTGACACGACGTGACCCGTTATAACTCGTTAATGAATAAAAAATAAATTGACATGAAACAACACGACACGACACGACCTGATCTGTTTCTAGGGGTGTAAATTTTAACCGGTAAACCGGAAAACCGGACCGGACCAGCCCCGACCGGACCGGTTGTATCGGTTTTGAACCGGTCCGGTCTGGAACTGGTTTCATAAAATGAAAAACCGGCCGGAACCGGTCCGATTTCGGTTCCGGCCATTTTTAGACTGGACCGGCCTGGACCGGACCGGTACTATTTAATATGTGTATATTTTTTTATTTATTTAATGTTATATGTTATATATTTTATATTATATATAATTTTTTATATATAATATATAATAATATAAATTATAATTATATATAAGATAGTGTTATTTTAATTTATAAAATAAAAGTTTAATCTCAAACATGAAAATTTAATTGATCATATGCTTTAAATATATAATATTATAAATATATATTATTTATTAATAACATTTTATCATAGATTCATAAGAAGTAAGAACCTAAAAAGAAAGAAAATCACTCAAATATTATTACTAAATTTTAATGGTCTAATACACTTAAAACTCTTTATATTTTTTTTGATAAGTACATAAGACATTAGTAGATAAATATAAATTATATATTAGCATATAATTTATATAAAACCATACCAAATTTATACTAATAGCATAAATTTTTTACATAGCACTTTTTTTTTTTTGCATAGCAGTCTTTTTATATAGTAGTTTTCTTTTTAAGTAGAATTTTTTGACATAGCAGTTTTTTTTTTTTTTTTTATAAACAGATTTTTTTTATAATAAATATATATTTTATTAAAACCGGAAAACCGGACCGGAAACCGGTAAAACCGGAATACCGGTTTAGGAGGGTAATCGGTGCGTAATCGGTTTTGAAAAATGTAAAACCGGTGCCTACCGGTTCGGTCCTAGATTTTGTCTAAAACCGGACCGAACCGGACCGGTTACACTCCTATCCGTTTCAACCCGTTTACGTTAATGAGTTGAACAGACACGGCCCGGCCCGGCCCGACCCGACCCGACCAGTTTGACCTGATTGAAATTTTACATAAATATTTAAATATAAATATTATTTATAAAAATTAAAAAATTAAAAATTAACCACAAGTTTAGAATTATAATCCAAATAGATCCATTCCACACACATTGTACTAATATATTAATATTACATCCCAAAATAATAAACAAAACACACAGAAAATATATTAATTTTACTATCCCAAGTACAATAAAAACATAGATCTAAACAAATTTAGAGCTTCAAGAATGAGGTGGAGCGTCCTCCTTGTCCTTGTTTTTCTCCAATTCCATTACATTTTCGGTTAACTCGTCCAATTTAACTTCTTGTGTTTCTATTAAAAGAAGATATCAGTAAAATTTTATATCAAATAATATTATTGTATTGAAAAATTACAATTATTTATTCAATAAGGTAAAAATAATATTACCTTGCTCCTCGCCATATAGCCAATCTCTAGTGTAGACTAATGCTTCAACAATATCTGCTTTTAGTGCACTCTTAAATTGATCAATGATACGCTCACCAACACTAAAAGTAAATTTAGATGCTACTGTAGAAACTGAAACACTCAAAATATCACGAGCCATACAAGCAAGATCAGGATAACGAAACTCATTTCCTTTCCAAAAGGAAAGAATGTCAATCTTTGCATTTCTGTCTGCCCTAGGTTCATCCAAGTAAAGATCCAATTGACTTTTTTGCATATGGGCAGCAAGGTCATCATGTCTAAATGAATCAAATTCCTATACACAAAAATAAAATATTATAAATCATTGAATAACAATATAATATAAATCATTAAATAAAAAATATTATACAGTTATTACCTGAAATACTTGTTTATTAATCGAACATTGACTTTCCGCTCTACTATAAGTGCTATCAGAAGTCGTGGTAGAACATGTGAGAGCACTAGAAGAACTATATTCCATGAAAAGAGATGAAATTTTGCTTCGAACATTCATATACTCAATGGAACAATCCCCATAAAGTTTTGTATAAGAAAAATCAACAAAATGAAGCTTGTATCGAGGATCCAAAATAACTGCTATAGCCAATAATACATTGAACTCAGACCAATATTTCTCAAACTTAACAAGCATTTTATAACACATGGTCTTCATGTAGTCATCTTCACCTTCAGAGTGTCGCTTTAATGTAAAATAAATCAAAAATACTGCTGGAAAGTATAGATTGGCTGTAGGGTATTTGGTCCCAGAAAAATCACAAGTGGCTTCATAAAAAACTCCCAACAAACTGTTGATCTTCTCTATTTTTTCCCAATCAAATATTGATGGACAATGCTTAAAATTAGAATCAGTCAACTCCAAATGACTGAAAGCACGACGATAGAAAATAGCACTCTCAAGCATAAGAAAAGTAGAATTCCATCTAGTGGGAACATCTTGTCTCAACCCTTTCTTGCTATCCAAAGATATTTGTTTTGTAGAATCTAAAAATTTTACCTTCCTTGATTGTGACCCTTTGACATACTTGATACTCTCACGAACTTTTTGGATAGCAAAATCAATATCTTTTAATCCATCTTGTACTATCAAATTCAGAATATGAGCGCAACAACGAAGATGAAAGAACTCACCATCACAAAGAAGAGCTTTTTTAATGTTCAATTGAGTTCTTAACAACTCCACTGAAACATCATTAGACGAAGCATTGTCTAAAGTCAATACAAAAATCTTGTGTTAAATTCCCCACTCACATAGCAAATTATAAATTTTTTCAGACAAAGATATGTCATTATGTGGTGGTGGCATAAAAGAAAAGTTCAAAACCCTTTTCTGCAGAATCCAATTCTTATCCAAAAAATGTGCTGTAATGCACATATAACCATCAGTGGTTATAGAAGTCCACAAGTCAGATGTTAGACTAATTCTACCAGGAGAATCATTTAACATGCATTTAATCCTTCTCTTTTCTCGATTATATATCTTAACTAAATCAGTTCTGGCAGTATTCCTAGAAATAATTGGAACATCCAGACGTAAATATTGTAACAAAGATCTCAACCCTGAGTATTCAACAAAACGAAAAGGCAGTTCATGCTTCACAATAGCAGCTATCAAAAGTTCTCTATATTGTTTAGTTTCAAATTTAGGAGTGCTTACTGAAATAGATCCACTACCTTGTGATAACATCATCTGACCAATATCTCGTGAACTTCTCCTAGGGCATGCGTCGATGTGACGCTTCATATTTCCGGTTCCATATTTACTCGCAGCCATATAAGTAACTCCACACATCTTGCACTTTGCTTGTGGCTTGCCATCATTGTTCTCAGACTCAGGAACCATTTCAAAAAAAGTCCACACGTTTGACCGTTTCCTTCGTTTTGTTTTAGATTCCTCATTTTGAAAACTTTTTGACTCAAACAGGTCCAAATCAATCAAATCATCATTTTCACCTGCTGCCGAACTCATCTGAAAAGAAACAACAATATGACTGTAAGAGTATATTAAATGATATTATAGTATGACTTGTATGAGTATATTAAATGAGATTATAGTATGACTGTATGAGTATATTAAAAAGCATACCTAGTGTCAACAATTAAAGCTGGTTAGTTGGGTTTTCAATTCTAATAATCCCATCTCCGAATAACAACAAACAGGCCATCAAAAGTGTTGCTAAGAATGTAGTCTTGGTAATAAGAAAGCTGTTGCTTCAGTAATGACCAAAGCTGTTGTTGTTGTTAATTGGCCATAGACATTCTAATACTCATTGTTTATTGCAATTATGCATAAGAAAATCACTTATTATATCCAAGCGGGTCACTTCAAGCTGACAAATTAATGGTACTCATCATAACCCATAAGTAAATCACTTTTGTTGTTTTGTGGACTTTTAGGAGGAAGCTTCACCAACTAGCCGCTGAAATTTCATTCAATCCTTAGCTAATCTACACACTAATCCTAAACATGTGGCCCCTCACAAAAGTCTATCATACAAGCTAAAGCTGCCGACCCCCCATCTTATTTTCTTCCTTCACATTCAAAATCAAAGCCAATATGTTTACACAAGCTAGTAACTCAACCCATAACAGTTTAATCCTACGTGAATCAATGATTTGGAAAGGTAGCAAATTTACCTTTTTGTATACAAAAAATCACTTGGCCCTCTTTCCCCACCGGGCCCCAAAAATAATATATGAATTATATATATGCAAATTCACCTTTTTATTAGAACTATGAAAAGTTTGAGAACATATTTGTGAAGAATTCAGTCCAGACTTATTTGTTTTGGGGCTGTGTTAGCTACACTACCAAGCTTAATCTTAGTTTTCCATGCAACAATTCTATTACAAGCTTACCTATTGACGTAATTGTTTAACAGTAGAGATAATAACACAAGTCTAGTTCATGGACGTGTTTTAAGGTATGGAAAACATCATCTTGCAATTTAGCAAAATGTTGGACCCAAGACAAAGCAAAAACAGCAGCAAAACAGATAGCTTGTCAATTACAGATCTGGAAAACAGGTGCCGACTTCACTTTCGAATAGACAAATTAGAATTAGACCTAAGGTGGCCTCAGTATTACTGACTGAGATATATATTTTGAATAGAAAAACCGTGAGATAAATGGGAAAAAAATATACTGCCAACAAGCCAATATATACACTAGAATCGATCGATATCGAAAGGAAATATACTACCAACAATCTGCAAGTTTTCCATAAATATATATATATCATAATCTACAAGGTGCTTAACGAAATATATATTGCAGATTTCCACCAGAAAATAGAGAATCCCGAAATGAGAAGTGAGAACTGGGAACTGTGAAGTGAGAATACTGAAAATGTCAAAATGAGAAGCCAAAAATGAGAACTGGGAAGAGTTGATTCGCCGAAGAGGGAAAAGGAAAACCGAAAAGTGAAAACACATACCGAGTTCGACGGCGACGTGAGGTGAGTTGGCCAGCTGGGTTAACGCCGGAAATCCAAAATCCCCATGTGAGGCTGTGAGCCACTGAGCAGTGAGCCCGTGATCCATGAGCCATGAGGTGAGTAGCAGCCTGTAGCAGTGTAGCACTAATTCAGTCCGTGAATGATGAATCTGGAGATGGAGTGCGACACTTCGGGCGTGCAGCGCAAGAGCTGCTGATTCAATTTAGGGTTTTTTTTTTTTTTTTAATGTTTTTAGATGGAATCCGAATAATAAAGGTAAAACTAAAAGAAGGGATTCAACTTTCAAAGGACAATTTCGACCGAATGCATAAAGCTAAAGGCTAAATTAGTAGATTTAATTAATATTTTTTTAAAATTTTAAAATCCCGCTGGTCCCCTAATTTTATTTGAAAAAGAAAAAAAAATCAATTTAAACTTAACGGGTCAAAACGGGTTGACCCGTTAAGCAATCGTGTCTTAATGGGTCAACCCGTTTTGATCCAAACCCGATAAGGCTAAACCCAAATCTGCTTTTATCATGTCGTGTTCGTGTTGGGTTAACGGGTCGTGTCACAAATTGCCACCCCTAACTGTAATGCATAAAACTTTTTGAATTTCCCAATCCTTCAAGCAATCATCCATCTCCGCCCCAATGAATGCACCCTTATGATCATTAATTTCTTTGAATCCAATGATCCGTTTTCTTAAAGTCCATGAGCTGTCAATATAGTGTGCTTTGATACATATGTAGGAAACGTTCTGTATAGAGGTCCATGTGTCAGTCGTAAATGAGACTCTATGGCCAGTGATTATAAACATCTTTCTCATCTTAGCCTTGTCTTTTAAATGTCTTTTCATACATTCTCTCATCATTGTATACTGTGATAGCAATAGGAATCGTGACTCAATTAACTTGATAAACTTTCAGAACCCTCTTTTTCAACTGTAGTAAAAGGCATCTCATCTTCAATTATCATCTCTATAAGTGCATCTCTCAACATCTTCTCACTGTATTGAGGGATGGATCATTTCTTAAGTTACGTACCATCAATTGTAGTAGAAGTTTTGTAACTAAGCTTGGTTTGATCTTTGGCCGTCAATTCTTTTGCTATCTTATACCGCTGGCAACCATTTAGATGTGATATCAAACAAGTGGTGCCTTATTTATTTGAATGACATCCAACTTGTTGACCACAATGGTTGCAAGTAACTGCGGTTCATTTGGATTACCGTCAACCTTGGTAAAATGTTCCCACGTCCACGACCTTTTTTTATTTGATAGCGGTAGTGGTGGCCTCACGGATGGAGGTGGTACATCCGGCTCATCCTCAGCCCCCATCTGCTGATGTGAACTCCAATCGATTCGCTTTGAAACCTAATAACAATATTGGAAAACGAACCCAAGAAAGCCAGACTCAAGTCTATGGATGGAGAATCTAGACCCGTTGAGATCTCGTTTCAAGAACCTAAATTATATGAAAATCTAGACCTGTTGAAGAATTCGTCTCAAGAACCCAGATTACAAAGGAGGAACGCCACAAAGGTTGTGATTTATCTTTGATAAGTTCAAACGTTCAATCAAGAACAAGAGGAGATAAACTCAACTCACAATGAATAAAATTCATCAATTTCAATAATGTCTTCTTTTTTCTCAAATGAGGCTACAAGTGGTTTAAATAACAATCCCCAAAACCTTAAGTGAGCCGCGGGTACTGTAGCGTGAACAGTGTCTGAGCTACAGTACTTCTAAAACCCTAGTTTAGTTTAATTTATAACTTTCCAAATATGTCTTTGGCCAAACTATAAGGCCTTCCCAAAAACCTAGTTTATTAGAAATAAGACATGTGTGGGCTGACATCCTCAAGCCTACTTATTCTAAACTAATAAGATAGGCTCTTTTAATGAAATAAATAAGTTTATTGCCTACATTAACAATAGGCCCAAGTCATATCTTCCATAGCTTGGATCAAGTGGATCAAAACTGGTTCTAGCTGTTGCTAGCTTTATCCCAATTGGATTGTACCAATTCTTGTATTGCTTCTTTGATCTTCGTGGCTCTTAATCTTGTAATTGATCCTTAAGACTTGGTTCACGTTGGGGCCCATCATTCGCCCTCTCCTCAAAAAGATTCGACTTCGAATCTCCACCTGGGTCAAAGGGAAAAAGATCAGTAACATTGAAAATAGCAAACACATGATACATACTTGGAAGATCCACTAGATATAAAATATCATTAATTTTATCAAAAATTTAGAAATGTCCATCCAAACTACTTTTGTCATCTACAAACAAAAGTATTAGAGTTAAATGGGTAAGTGGATTAAAATCATAAACAATTTCGAAAGGAGAATATGAAGTATTAGTATGCAAGGTTCTATTATATGCAAACTCTTTAAATGGCAAACAATATGAAATTGCACTATCCCCCTGAAAAATAAGTTAGTTATGTTTGTGGTATCATCAATTTTATGACATAGAATGAAATGTGACAGTTTGTTAAATCTATGCACAATCACAAAAATAGAATCTCTCCCCTTTTAGTTGTACGTAGCCCCAAAACAAAGTTCATAGATATGTCTACCAATGGTTTATTAGGAACGGGTAAGGGTGTATACAACCAATATGGCAAAACCTTAGACTTGGCCTTCCTACATGTAATGCACATGCCACAAATGCAATTAACGTCTCTTTTCATCTTAGGCCAAAAGAAATGTTCATCCAATAATTCAATAAATGGCAAATGATACTCCCACAAACGTTCATGAGACACATCTACAATTTTCTTTGTATCAAAATGACTATTCTAATTATATGCAAACTCAATGAATGGTAAGTAGTACTCCCACCAATGGTCATTCAACACGTCTAAAATCCTCTTTATATCAAAATTTTCCAACAGACCACATCCATGCACAAGCAACTCACGCATAAGACTAGTAGGCACACAAAATCTTTTCTCTCTAAACAAGTATCAATCTAGTCTATATAAATGAGAAAATAATGCTTTCTTACGTACTCCATACACACTAGCCAAGCCATCATCATTAACAAACAAGTTCTTATCAAATTCAAGTCTCAATAACTTTTCAACCAAAATGAAGATAAGGACATACCTTTTTGATAATGCATCAAACAGAAGATTTTCCTTACCATGTGTGTATTTGATTTCATAAGGAAAAGTCTCAATACATTCCTCCCACTTATCATGCATTCTAGTCAACAACTTACATTGTCCCTTCAAGTGTATCAATGACTCATGTTCTTGAAAGAGAGGTCGGTTAATAATTGTCGCACCCGACATAAAATCAATATAATGCTCTATCTCTCTAATAGGTGGCAATCCACTAAACATACCAGTAGAAATCATGATCTTATATCCCTGCAATAAAGAAATAACAATACTAGACAAAGATACGTCAAGTTCATCAGTATTAAAATTTGCCTTAGTATAAAAACTCACTTCTCTCTTTATTTTTCTCTCGCTTTTTTCACTCTCACTTTTCTTTTCACTCTCATTTTTCTTTTTACACTCTTTTTTTCTTTCACTCTTTTTTTCAACATCTTTTTTTGAACTCTCAGCCTCACAATTGTTTTTCAACTCACACTCTCATTCATTATTGCTTTCTTCCTCAATCTCACTCTCACTCTTTCTTTTTCGCTCAACCTCACTTTTACTCTCTCTTTTTTTTTTTATCAATCTCACTTTCTCTTTTTTTTTTTATCAACCTCACTTTTCAACTTCAGTTGGTCCTCATGGACCTGTGTTGGAGTCAAAGGAGCAAGTTTAATTCTTTTTCCATCATTTTCAAAACTGTATATGTTTCTAAACCCATCATAGATCACTCTCCTATCACACTGCCACAGCCTCCCCAACAAAATATGGCCAGCATGCATAGGCACAATATCACAAAGTACCTCATCCTTGTACCTCCCAATTGAAAAAGAAACTAGCACTTGCTTATTTATCCTAACCTCTCAACAATCATTCAACCACTGCAACTTGTATGGTCTAGGGTGTTTCAAAGTAGGTAAATTCAATTTTTCAACTAAAGTAGTGCTAGCAACATTAGTATAACTCCCTCCATCAATAATCATAATACATACCTTGTTGTTGATGTGGCATCTAGTACGAAAAATATTCTCTCTTTGCTGCTCTATACCATCCATCTTAAATTCTACATTGGGAGTACACCTAACAATAAGAGACTTGTCATACTCTTCATTCTTATTGTACCTATTCTCAATACTAGGCTCACATCTCCTTCTATCTCTTCCACTTTGCAAATTTCGAATCAATGCACCTTATTGTTCCATCTTATCCCTCACTTCCCTTAACTTCAAATTTAACCTTTCAAACTTTTGTTGCATGGACTGCAACAAAAAGAATGAATTGTCTGACATTCCCTTTGGTTATGAGTCACTTTAATGAGATATCGTATTTGCTGCACAAAAAAGAATGTTAGTGGAAAAAGATCTCACACGCTCTCCCTCACGTGTTTACACTCAAATAATGGCACTTCACTCGTGTTTCACTTTTAATTGGCTTTTTCCCGATAATAATTTCACACTCTCTTGCCTTTTACTTCAAGAGTTTTCCCACTCAAGTTCTTTCAAAACTAATTGAACTAAATCAAGACAATACAACCTTGTTTTATCCTAACTAATAATTAGGTCCTAGAAATAAGAATAAGAGAAATACGGAAGGAATAAAACAACAAGGGAATTAAGGAAATTATTAAAATGGAAGGGTAACTATAAGATAAGATACCAACTAGCTAGATGTATTCAGCCTCTTTAAAGATAACGCTCAATCAATGCCAAACCACTCAATTTCATATGGCAAAGTATTTCAAACAACTATACCCAAAATCATTTCTTTCTCTTTTCTTTTTTTTTTCGAATTATTTTTTCCTTTTTTATCTTTTCTTTTCTTTTCTTTTTCTTTCCTTTCCTTGTTTTTTTTCTTTTCTTTTCTCAACAATTCAACCACAAACAGAAATATTCAATTGTGATAATCAAACAATTGAATTCAATCACATAAAAAAATTTGATAAGGAAAATAGAAGGGAATCAATGAAATTCTAAAAATTTCAAACCCTAAATGGTGCAAATTTAGGCAGCTCTCAAATAAGAAATTTAGCCACCCTATGATGATGAATATGAAATCCAAATGATAGAATAATTTGGCAACCCTAGGAAAAACGAATTTCTGCTCTTTTTTTTTTTGGGTAACCCTAGAACAATGAAGCCATAGAATTAAAGATGCGATAAATAAAAGATAGAATCAGACCTAATTAGAAACTTTGCTCAGAATACCAAATGATGTGAACCCCAATCGACTCACTTTGAGACCCAATAACAATATTGAAAAACGAATTCAAGAAAGTCAGACTCAAGTCTATGGATGGAGAATCTAGACCTGTTGAGATCTCGTTTCAAGAACCTAATTATATGAAAATCTAGACCCGTTGAAGAACCCGTTTCAAGAATCTAGATTACAAAGGAGGAACGCCACAAAGGTTATGATTTATCTTTGATAAGTTCAAACGTTCAATCAAGAACAAGAGGAGATAAACTCAACTCACAATGAATAAAATTTATCAATTTCAATAATGTCTTCGTTTTTCTCAAATGAGGCTACAAGTTATTTAAATAACAATCCTCAAAACTTTAAGTAAGCCGCGAGTACTGTAGCGTGAACAGTGCCTGGGCTACAATACTTCTAAAATCCTAGTTCTCTTTAATTTATAATTTTCCAAATATGCACTTGGCCAAAATATAAGACCTTCCCAAAAACCTAATTCATTAGAAATAAGACATATGTGTGAGCTGACATCCTCAAGTCCAATTATTCTAAACTAATAAGATAAGCTCTTTTAATGAAATAAATAAGTTCATTGCCTACATTAACAGTAGGCCCGAGTCGTGTCTTCCATAGCTTGGATCAAGTGGATCAAAACTGGTTCTGGCTCTTGCTAGCTTTATCCTAATTGGATTGCATCAATCCTTGTATTGCTTCTTTGATCTTCATGACTCTTAATCTTGTAATTGATCTTTAAGACTTGGTCCACGTTAGGGCCATCATCTCCTTCTTTTCATTAAATGCATCATCATCTTCTATGTCTATTGGGATTAAAAATTGACTACTTGCACATGAAGTTTGTGTTCTAGAAATGGATCTAGATATCGGTGCTAGGGACATAATTGTGACATCCTGATCATGTTCTGGAGTCCCATATGGTTGCACATCCCTACCTTAAAATCTGACACATATATATATAAACATTAATAAACAATTCTCAAATATATATATAAACATCAATAAACATTTCTTAATGCATAAACTTAACTGCCAAAGGAACAAAAACATAGAGTCGTATATAATTCTCAAATAAGAATATACATAATTATGTATATATATATTCTTCTACACATAGATCAACCAGCCTTGTCTTTGTTTTTAATCAACCAACTTAGTTGCAAGTGGTCAATGCACTAGTACAATAATTCATATTTTTCAGATTTTGTTTTTAAGAAAAGCATGTGTATAATTTGAAGATGACTATTGTTTCATAAAATCCAAAGTATATTCATCTATTGTATTTGAAAAGTAAACACTTTTCTTCACAAATTTAGATTTTTATGATTTTATTTCTTTTCAACTAGATGAGTTTTTGACTGAACATGGAAATAAAGTTTATTTTGAAATTTAATAAAAATTTGCTCATGACGAATGATTTCGAAGATCTAGAACAATGTCAAGTTTTATTTTAACAGATGATTGAGGTAAAACTTAAATATATAAAAAAATAATCACTAAACGATAGCAACTATTACAGTGTTGAGTTGTGTCAAACTATATGAGGCGGCAACATTTATTGTAAATGTTGCGTTCCAGCAATTGGTGTATTTATAGGTTGTTAGTTTAAGACACGGTTTTGGACCTTCTGTCCTCCAAATAATAGAGAACCACAACTCCAATCAATTTGAAGAAAAATAATAAGACAAGGATTTTTCAAAAGTATGTTACAAATATTTAAATTAATCGAATCATATTTCAAATAAAACAATAAATTTCAAAAAATAGTCCAATTCTATAAACATAAATGACAAGTTCAATTTATAGATCTCTCTACTTACGATGCATCCTTAACTCTCGGTTGTTGTGCACTCATTATCAACATGATCAATTAACCATTATAATCTCTAAAAGTCCTTTTCATCACATTCTCACCTCAAATTAAATTTATCTACACAATGTAATCAAAGTATATATGTGCAAAGATCATTCTTTGAACCCGAGACTTTACCTTGATGCTCTTCTATTTTATTTAGCTTCCATTTCCAAGTTTTATGCATTCCACCCTCTATTTTCTTTAGCTTCCATTTTCTTTACCTTTGAACCTGGACTTATATGCACTCCACCCTCAGTTTTTGTCGTCGCTAAAATAGCATATTGTGTAATATTGTGATTTCTTGGCAAAAATATTCAGCATAAAATTACATTTATCATTAATCACAAGAAAAGCCTTCAACTGAAAAGACTAATGTGTAAATAATACAAAATGTTTGCATGCATTGAATTAAACTAGAAAACTTCATTTGCACCATATATTTCTTGGATTAGGTTCCAGTATATAGAGACAAACACGTTTATTTTTTGTTTGTGACATTTACACAAACACCTTACCTTCATAGTCCAAAATCAAGAATTTAACAAAAGAAATATTGTGATCAGATTCCTCAATACATTAGCCTTCCACACAGACCACACTTATATAATCTACACAATCTAATTTCCAATTTGTCGAGCCAAATAATATTCAAACTTTGGAGGAAATTCCCATATTTCAAACCAAAAAATATAAACTTACCAGTTGAAAAGAAATGGCAGGAAGAAGGCAATGCAGCTTGAAGCAATCTACGACGGACGGGCAGAGTGACTAAGTTACTATGAGCCTTGGCGTCGTGCGGCTTGAGAGGAGAATCATGAGAGGCTGAGAGTTGAGGAGAATCGATCGTGCAGAAGAATGAAGCAAACAAATCACGGATGAAAGGGAAAGAAGAAAAAAATGAGGAGAGACCAAAATAAATTGAAACGGCATCATTCCTATTTAAATAGAACGACGTCGTTCTAGTCACTCAATTGAAACCATTCCAGATGCAAAATGGCGTCATTTCGCATTTGGAACTTTTTTTTTAAAATGTCGAAAGTCCGAGTCTTACTGGGTTCCAATTCCGACTCCGACTTCCATCACGGAGTCAGAATTACTCTGATTCCGACTTCGACTTCCGAACACTCTGATTCCATCAGAGTCGAAATTGGCCGGAATCAGAGTGATTGGAAATTTGCACACCCCTAACTTCAGTTATTGACTTGTTTATATATTGTACAATGTACAACCAATGAATCCAAAATAGTGAATTCTTCATATTTTCACACAATGTGTAAACTCTTATATGGCATCAAGAGCCCATTTCTCTAACAAGAAAGATTTTTTTGTTCCCATGGCTTCCCCTGCAAATGCTCCCACACATAACCCAATTTCCATCAACGTCGCAGGGCAACTTCCTCAAAAATTAACCGGCCCCAATTTTCCTTCATGGAGTGCAACTCTTTCATCTTTACTGCTTGGCTATGACCTTATGTGATTCTTGGATGGAACACATCCATGTCCCCCTCAGCCTACTCAACTTGCTGATGCTACCGCCATTGCTACGTACTCCAACTGGTTTCGCCAAGACTAGCTCCTTCTTAATGGCATTCTTGCCTCTGTTGCTGACTCCATCACACCTCTCATCGCCTCAGCCAAAACTTCACGCGATGCCTGGCTTTAACTCAATTACTTGTATGGGAACAAGTCCCGACCCCGCGTGATGCAGCTCAAGGAACTTTTGATCCTCATTCAACAAGGTGACCGGTCGATTGCTGCCTATCTCCAAGATGTCAAGAGCACCATTAATGAACTAGCTATCATCGATGCCCCTCTGTCCTCTGATGACATCACTCTCCATGTTCTTTGCGGCCTTGGTTTTGACTACTGCTATCTGGTTCCTCCTTTCTGTACTCGAGAAACTCGTCTCACATTTGAGGAATTGAATGATCTCTTGACCTCCCATGAAGCCTATCTTCAATGGCTCAACCATGCAACTCAATAACTTGCAGTAACCTCCAATCCTACAAATCGGTGAGTTTGGAACCGTTCCTCTAACAATGGCTACTGGATTTCGAACAAATACAAGGAAAAATGCCAGTTGTGTAGTGAAGTTGGCCATTCAGACAGTTTTTGTCCCAAGCACTCAGTTCAACCCACTATTGTTGCTGTCAATTGTGTTGGTACGAACCAAACTCAATCTTCCAAATAGCTTGTTGATTTTGGAGCTTCTCACAACATCACCTCGGATTTTTCTAATTTAACTATCAACTCTGATTATGATGATACTGATGAAGTTGTCATTGGCGATAATACAGGTTTACCGGTTACTCACATTGGCTCAATAACCTTTCAATTGCCTCATCGTATTATAAGACTACATGATACATTATGTGTTCCTGCCATGCATAAAAATCTGGTTTCTGTGCATCATTTTACAAAACAAAATAATGTGTTGCTTGAATTTCACCCAGATTTTTATCTTGTGAAAGATAGGACCACAAGGGCGATTCTTCTTCGAGGTCGAGTTGAGAATGAGGTCTACCCACTTCCTCCACCATCCACTACCTCCTAATCCATTGTTGCCAATGTTGGTGAGCGAATGAATGGATCTATTTGGCACAATCGCCTCGGTCATCCTAGCAATAAAACTGTCTCACATGTTATTTCTAAATTTCATTTGCCTGTTTCAACTCCAAGTACTATTTCGGTGTGTTCTTCTTATCATACTAATAAAACCCATAAACTTCCTTTTGGTACCAGCACTATTAAGAGCAAATCGTCACTTGAGTATCTCTATTCTAATGTTTGGGGCCCCACGAAAATCTCATCAATTAAAAGCCATCGTTATTATGTTATCTTTATAGACCATTTCACAAGATATTGTTGGTTATTTCCTATGCATAATAAATTTGATGTGTTTATCATTTTTCCCCAACTTCACACTCTCATAGAAAAACAATTTGGTTGTCTCATAAAAAATCTCTACACTAATAATGAAGGCGAATATATTAAATTTCGGTCATCTCACCACTCCACCTCACACCCCACAGTTAAATGGCATTTTTGAAAGATGTCATCGTCAAATAGTAGAAACAGGCATTGACCTTACTCACTCAATCCCATATGCCCACCCAATATTGGCACTTTTCTTTTCAAACAGTTGTTTACCTTATGAATCGTCTACCTACTCCCATCTTAGAAAATAAATCTCCTTTTGAGAATTTATTAGGCATTTGAGAATTTATTAGGCACATCACCAAATTATCTCAAATTACGGATTTTTGGTTGTCTATGTTTTCTTTAGCTAAAACCATACGCTTCCCACAAACTAGAACCAAAATCCTCACCTTGTGTTTTTATTGGGTACTCCACATCTCAATATGCTTATAAGTGCCTCAATCTGGAAACTAACAAAACATATGTGTCCCAACAAGTTAAATTTGATGAGAGCCAGTTTCCCTTTCAAACTCATCTTGCTGTGGTTACCAAGCACCCACTACTAAAAACTCTAGAACCTCACAATGTCACTCAGGCTCTCAAAGCAAAGATCCTCAATGGCGATTAGCCGTGAGTGATGAATTTACTGCTTTGCTTCACCATGGCACATGGGAGTTGGTCCCACCTTCCTCTCACATTAAGTCTGTTGGATGCAAATGAGTTTTTTTAATTAAGCGTAAACTAGATGGAAGTATTGATCGTTACAAAGCCCGCTTGGTGGCAAAAGATTTTCATCAACATTATGGGCTTGATTACAAAGAAACATTCTCTCCCGTGGTCAACTACGACAACTTGATGTGAATAATGCCTTTCCTCATAGCACTCTTATGGAAGATGTTTACATGAAACAACCTGTTGGCTTTGTTGATCCCGAGTTTCCAACATATATTTGCAAGCTCCGTCAATCATTATATGGGTTAAAACAGGCTCCAAATGAGTGGTACATGGCGCTCAATACTTATCTACTTCAGCTAGGCTTTTCTGAGTCTAAAGCTGACCCTTCTTTTTTTGTCTACCATAATGGCTCGGTCCATGCCTACTTATTGGTCTATGTTGATGATCTCATTTTAATAAGCAATTCCCTTGTTTTTTATCAGCAAGTTGTTAGTCAATTCGGCAAAAAATTTTCACTCAAGGATCTTGGCTCTCTACATTTTTTTCTTGATGTCAAAGTCATCCCCACTACAAATGGCATTTTCCTTAATCAGCAAAAATACATTCAGGATCTCTTGACCAAGCATCACCTTGATGGCCCTAAAGTGGTGTAGATGCCACTATCAACTTCAGAATCTCTCCGACTCCATGATGGGACCCTAGCGGCAGATAGTAAAGTCTATCGGCAAATCATTGGAGCTCTCAAATACCTCTCTCTCACTTGGCCTAATGTGGCCTATCCTGTGAACAAGCTAGCTCAATTTATGCATAAGCCCACGTACACATATTGGTCTGTTCTTAAACACCTGTTGCAATATTTGAAGGGGATGATCAACTATGATTTGTAGCTTCATCGCTCTACCAACCTGCAAGTCTTAGCCTACTTTGACACAAACTGGGCTAGGAATGCCGATGATCGCACCTCAACCTCTGGTTATATTATCTTCTTAGGCTGCAATCCGATCTCTTGGTGCACCAAAAAGCAGCATGCAATTACCCGCTCATCCACTGAAGCAGAGTACCAAGCTCTTGCCACCACCACCTCTGAGATTGCATGGCTCATGGGATTGTTCAAAGAACTTGGTCTTCAATAGTCCACTCCTCCAAAAAATTTCTATGACAATATCAGTGCCACAACTAAGTGTTAATATCCATTCACTACGGTCTTATGAAACACATTGCTATTGATTTTTATTTTGTTCAAGATTATGTGAACAAAGGGCTCCTCACTGTCAATCATGTGTCTACCAATGATCAACTAGCAGATGCTCTCACCAAACCTCTTGCATGGTCACAGTTTCAAACCTTGCGATCCAAGATTGGCATCACCGATGGCACCGCCATCTTGTGGGGGAGTGTAACAGAGAATGCAAATCTCCCAGGATAGCCTCTGTGATTCTAGTTTATTGGCTTGTATGGAATGTAATTATCTTCTAGCTATCAATCACCTACCTGTATAGCATGATTGTCTCCTTAACTTTAGTTACTAACTTGTTTATATATTGTACAGCCAATGTAATGCAAAAGAGTGAATTTTTCATATTTTCACACAACGTGTAAACACTTATAGTACCATGCTCCACCACCCACTCTAAATAGTTTAATGTTATTAATGCCAATGTAGGTCTAGAGTTGGTATAGCATTTCTCTCAACCAAAATCTTACATGGTACACTTCAAACTACTCCATCCCTAAGGCCCGGTTTGGATACACGATACAGATGATCTGTACAATAGTTTTTCCTATCCAAATACATTATATTTCATCTATAAATTTTAAAAACATCTACTTCAATAAACAATAATGAACAATGAAAACAGTGCATGAACAGTGTATGAAAAGTAGACAATTTGGCTACCTTATTAAATAATGGGACTCACACATTTTTCAAATCCTAAAAATTAAAAATTATATCATTTTATCTTACTATCTAAACACACATTTTTTTTACAAATTATTTCATCTCATCTTATTTCAAATTCACCACTATTCAAAATATTTAATCTCATTTCTTCTTAACTATGTATCCAAACGAGGCCTAAAAGCCATTTAAATGGTGATACTTTTTTAGCTTTATACGAAGAAACATGGTATTTACTTTTTTCAATAATTTCTTATTTGTTGTTTTTCATTTCTTTTTCTGTAACAATTTATTTGGAATTTAATCTTATCTTCTTGGCAAAAATAAAAACTTTGTTTTTTTTGATGGTATTCACCGCACAATGTGCGAACGTGAGAGTTTTCTTTGAAGTTTGAATAGATTTTCCGTTTGGATAGAAAAACACAAACACTCCACTGTTATTTAGTATTTTATTATTATTTTTTACATATTTTTTTATTTTTTAATATTATTAATTATTATTTAATATTTTATTATTAATTTTTTACTACCATTTACAAAAATATCTAAAATCATATCTCTATCCAGACACATCGTGACTACCACACACAACATAAGACCACCACAAGACCAAGGCCCAACACGCCCCCAAGGCGCTCAGTGCTTCAGATGCAACTGCACTGGCTTCGTATGTGTCCATAGCCAGCAATTTAAATAGAGAAATGCTTTAATTTAGATATAAACGAATTATACAAAAATTAATTAAGAAAATAATATAATTTGATATAGTATGTTAGATTATAAAGATACTTGTATTGTAAAATAGATTTATCAGATCATATAAAGTCACACCACTTTACAAATTTATTTTTATGTAATCTATTTGTATTTGTAACGCATTTCAATTTAATAATATTTGATACTAATACTTTTTATTTAATACCAAGACTTTTTAACTTCTTCTTCTTCTTCTTCTTCTTTTCCTATTGGAAACCTTACATTATAATTCGAGACATAAATATATTTGATGCAGATTCAAGTTCTTCAATTAAAAACAGTGGCATACGAAAGCTTATAACAAAGGCATGCATGATGAAATGTCCACAAGTCTTATTAATGCCTTTGACACGAACTTGAGATGTCACACGCAAAAGCATCAATGCTGCTGTCCGTGGATCCACCTCTCTGTATTGCTTGCAGACAAATCTTCTGAAGTTCTTTAGCTTTTCTCCTCATTTCTTTCCCCTCACTGCTTTCCAAATCCATTAACCTGTGCACAAGCCCTGCAATTTCTTCTCTTCCCACCAAGCTTTTTTCTGCATCCAAGTCTTTCTTGATCACCCTCCACCCAATCTTCCAATCGTCCGCCACCATCTTAGTGTTTGAGACTTGGTCCCAGTATATGGGAAAACTAAGCATCGGCAAGCCTGCAAATACAGCCTCTGAAGTAGAATTCCACCCACAATGGGACCAAAAACCTCCAATAGAAGGATGACACAACACCCTCAATTGGTCACACCAAGGAACAACCAATCCCTTGTTGCCACTGATCTCTTTGATCTGAGAACTTTCCGCCCGGGCCACCCAGAAGAATCTCACCCCACTCTGGCGCAACCCTGCTGCAATTTCATCCATCTGGGCGCTTGAAACCGAGTGAATACTGCCTTGTGAGACGTACAGAACAGAAGCTTTAGGCTGCAAATCCAGCCATTTGAAGTGATGGGCAGTGTCGAAGGAGCTTTGTGGAGAGAGATTTTCTTGGAGTTTGAAGTAAGGAATGGTGGGGCCTATATGATATATTGGTACCGCAACATGTTGTTTCAGAGATTCGATGGCTTGAGTTTCAAGCTCGTACACAGAAGCTAAGAGAAGACAGTGTGCTTTGGACACCCAGGATATGGCTTCTAAGGCTTTATCCAATACTGTAAGGCCTTTCCCGTACAAACACGTTGGGAGATCTGCTATTCTTGTTGAAGGAACTCCAGGGATATAGTCCACATGCTCATCTCCACGCTCTATAATTCTCAATAAAATTTACGTGATATTAATCTTTAATATTTCCCATGAATAGAATTCAATTAAGGGCAGATCAAGTATCTGTGTAAACAGAGTTCCAAGAAATGTTCATGATGATCTATGACTACGACTGAATATATAAAAACATAAACTCATTTATGATGAATCATTTACGAGACATGGTCAACAAAATCCAGATGTTGTAACTATTTTTTCTGAATATTATAAAACATGTTTGGATAAAAAAATGTATAAGAAATCTTTATCCCAATAATGGTAAGGGAGAAAATTTTGCTTTGGGCCCATCGTAAATAACTTAATTAGCGAAAAACATGAATCGGACAAAGTCGGACAGGGCGGAGAAGATTTAAGACAACAAAATCTATATAAAAAATTATGAAAGGATACAAGATCACAATCTGGATGTCTACGTGAGACTTTAACTTACTCATTTCTCACTTACCGGCTAAGGAATCAATCGGAAAATGGTGGTGCTGAACAAGGAGATCAAAATGATGGAACACCGAGTACATCATCGCCGACATGGTCCAAAGTGAGGCCACCTGGATATTCCTTTTCTTTCCGAGCTCAACCGCCCACGTAAAGTAAGTATCTGCTATCATGGTGGTAGCCGGCAGCACAAGACGCTGATCCAGGAGCTCTTCCACCGGAGCTTTCATCTTCTTCAGAACCTCTACGTAGTGGCCCGGAGCGTCTTTTGCACGGCCAATCTCTGTTGGGATGACGTTGGGGATGGTGCCGAATTTTAGGTTCTCTGGCTTGGGCTCGCCGCCGATGAAGCCGAACCACTCTTCGGTGACGACGAAGGTGATAAAAAGGTCGGGATTCTTGGCGATCAGTGACTTGCAGAGATTCATCATGGGGTTGATATGACCTCGGCCCGGAATAGGCAGAGCCACAACGTGACAAATTCTGGTTCGGTCGGAGCTACTGAGGTCCATTTTCGGTGAGAAGGTTACGAAGTATACGAGGAGGTAAGCAAGGGGGCAGAAATTCAGAACTATATATTATATAATGGAAATGGAGGATTCAATGACAGAAATACCCTCGTTCCACAGTGACCGGTGATTATTACTCTTAAAATAAAAAAGGATTTAATAAAAATAATAAATATATTCTTATCCTCATCACTAATCATTTGGGATGAGAACTTGGTTTAATTGATGTAGTTGTGTAGTATTGAGCCATTGATATTGTTAATAAAAAATGCTATAGCCACCGATTGTTGGGTTTCGATTAGGTCATGACAATTTTTTTTTTAACTTAATAATTAAGGAAGTGTTTTTTTTTTTAATGATGTTGTGAATTTTTTTAAAAAAAATTTATTTAAAAATATTAAAAAATGAATAAAAAAAGAAAAAAAAAAAACTTTGTTCTTCTCGGCACGTGTCTACCGAGGATGTAGCACGTCTCATTGTTAATATGTTTTGTATGAGGTTATAACAATCCAAGACAAGTTCTTCCTATCTGTAGATATAGAAAACGGGTGGCTTGTGAAGCCTCTAATCCAAAAGCCAGTATATGTCTTAAAGAATTGTGGGAGATTGGTGGAGTTCAGATGTATTTTTTTGTAATTAAGACATGGTTTTTATATGAGATTTTTAGATAAATTTCGTATCAGATGGTTCATGTCAGCCCCACAGTAGTCCTATTCAGGACCTTTAATGCAGCATAAAGTTTAGAGTATCGTCATTAATGTCGTCATTAATGCGGCATGGAGTCTAGGGTGACGCCATTAATGCGGCGTGGTTTTCCAAAAGGTACCTCAAGATTGGATGATTGGTGCTGTCATTTTTTCTACCTATTGTTAGAGAATGGAGAGCTGTTCGTGTTTCCCGTTCACTTGTCAGTGTAGATGCTAGGTATCACATAAGGATGTTTGTGATATTCCATATGATAAGGATAAGGCTAGGTTGGTGGTGAATGAGATTCTATATTGCTTGGGAAGGATAAGTTATTGTTTTTTATAAGGTTCCAATGGTGCACTAATTATATCATTAATTAGTCTTTTTAAAATATAGACCATATAATTTAGACCTTTCATTGAAGTGTTACAATGTTAGGATTGGCGTGTCCTGCCTATCCCCCTCAATCTGGTTTCCAGCACCATGCACACTCTTTTAGCTTGCACAATTCATGGGCTGAGCTCCTTTAGCAATCCTAGGGCCGCAGGAAGATGAGGCTTGAACCAGAAAGGGCTTCAATGTTTTGCACAGGACCAACCCATTGGATGGGAGGGGAATTCCCCTTCCAGGTATCTAATTGGATGACTCAATTTCAATCACATTCATTTAGTTAAATAGATTAAACTTGTCAATTCTTGCATAATTGGCTAAATAAACGAATAACCTCGTGTCACTTGACACAAAAATATCTATTGATTTGTTATACAATTTGAGACAATTTTCTGCTAGCTACGACCATGGGGTCGAATCCTCTATTCTTCATCTACACACATCACATGCAACAAACATTGTACCATGTGATTCTAAAAGAGAATGTTCAAATTATACAAGCTATGCTAAGTTAATTATGAGTTAAACAAGTTTGATACAAAACCGATTTGTTTATTAATCTTGTCTTATGATTTGAATTCAATTAATAAAAACATGTAACATCAATAACTGTGCTATATATTAGGGGTGTGCATCCGGACCGGATTTTTTTCCGGTCCGGATCCGAAATCCGGAAACCGGGTGAATCCGGGCGGTTATCCGCCCGGATTACACCCGGGCGGTTAAGAAATGATTCTTATCCGCCCGGACCCGGTTACGGATCCGGTTTTATAACCGGATATCCGTAACCGGTTTTAGTTTTAAAAACAAAACAACACACCCTGCGACAGACATCAGCCTCGACCTCAACCTCGACGATTCTCTCCCCCACCCCCAAGCGAAACCCTAAGTCTTGCTCACATGGATCCATCGCCGCCGATGACTGGGCCGTCGGTGACTATAGTGGCTACCATCCGGTAATGTCTTTCTTCTCCCAAGTTTTTCTCGTTATTCGGTATGCCCTCTCTCTCTCTCTATGTTTGTATATCAGTTTCCTCTCGCAAGTTTTTCTCGTTACTTGCTTTCGGATAGTTTCTGCTTACTCGTTGGCCGTTGCTACCTTTAGCTAGATTTGAGTTTGTGTTTATAGATCTGCGTTTGTGTGTAGATTTGAGTTTGTGTGTGTAGATCTGAGTTTTGGTGTTTGTATATAACTTTCCTCTCTCATTGGCCGTTGCCCACTTTAGCTAGATCTGAGTTTGTGTTTATAGATTTGGGTTTTTATGTGTAGATCTATAAAAAGTAAAGGATTTCTGCAGTTGGGGCTACGGGCTTTTGCTAGGGATGTGATTTTTTGCTCTATTAATCTCTCTAGATTTTGTGATTTTGTTTATTAAACTTTTTTTTTCTCTTCTTTCTGGTTTAGATCTGGGTTTGGGTATTTTTTTATAATGCTTGATATGTGCTGACAATACATATCCGAGTTTATCTGCAGGTAGTGATATCAAGCAGATCTCAACCAAAAACCATCTATCAGATGTGATTGAGGTCTTGTTGTTCCTTAAATAGAGCCTGTCATGGAATAGCAGTAATGGATTTACACGAATAGCACCTTTGTGCTTTTCTTTTTGCTGATATTGGCCTTTTTTTAAGATCTTGGTAGATATGATATTTGCATTAGTGCTTTATACCTCAAGCAATAATTGTGAATAAAGTGACTATATATGATCCAACCTTTCTAGGATTTGTTGAGATATTAAATAGTCGATTGATATTGACACTAGAGATGGGGAAAATGCCAGGAAGAAAAATATCAATATTATATGAAGATCATACGACAAGTTTAACTTTCAACCTTGGGGTTTAGGTGTTAATTTTTGTATCCTTTTTCCCATGATAATGCTAGCTACTTGTTGAATTCTCAGAGATCACAATTAAACAATAATTATAAATGAAATTGGGGTTCTTCCATTTTCCTTTGGTTGGTTGGGGTGGAGTGGATCATGTGATGGAATAAACTCCTAATAAATATGTAGACAAAGTTATTGGAGAGAGTCTTGATTTAATTAAATATGTAGACAGCAACTTTGGGGGGCCTTCTCTTTTACCTGATGTAAGATTTGAGTAATTCATTTGTGCCCTCGCTCAAAAGCTTTTTTTCTCCATTTATTTCTTTTGGACTGAACTTATTCTGGGAAATGTTATAGGATCTTGCATCAGGTCCAGCTTTTGATCACTTGGAAAATGCTTGACATAAGTTTGATGATGGGCCATTTTTCCTTAGGCAATTCATCTGGAGCTACTCATGCTGGTGAGTTTGCATCTTGATCTGTTTTGCATAATTTGGTTTCAATGGGTTGTACTGCTGCTGATGAATTAGATCAAATATGAGATTATAAAGAAATTGTAAATTATCTTTAAAAAATATGATCAAATATGAATTAGATCAAATATTTAATGATGCAGTTAACCAGTTTGAATGTCACCCTTATTTCCAGCGTGATTCTTTAGTCAAATTCTGTCAAAAGCATGGGATTTGTGCTACAGCACACACTCCTCTTGGAGGTTCTGTTGCCAACATTGAATTGTTTGGTTCAGTTTCTTGTTTGGTTAATTAATGGTACTGGATGCTAATTAGTGCTTGATTACTTTGATGCAGATGTATCGTAGCAATTGATGGAGCTTTTCTCAAAATCAATCTCAGGATTGTAATTTTCCACCTTAATCAAGCTGGAAGAACCTTTGTAATTGATGTTGTTGTAATTGATTGTAATTGATTATTTATTTTGTATTTTGTAAATTTATGTTTTGCATTGTGATGTAATAACAATATTATCTAGCTTGCTTTTTTATTTATTTTGTTTTTCAATTTATTTTTTTATAAATTCTTTTAAAGTGTTTTAATTATTTTAAAAAATAAATCTGGGCAATTTAAATGGGAGATCAGATTTTTTTTTAAAAAAAAGAGTTATAATTTCTTTTTAAACTTATAAAGATATTTGTAGAATTTTTTTGTTTTACAAAACCCGGATTCAATCCGGGTAGAAACCGGATATCCGAGATTCAAGGCCAAAAAACCAAAAAAAATCCGGATTTCCGGTTAAAATCCGGATATCCGGATTCAATCCGGTTATCCGCCCGGATTGAGTCCGGATTCAATCCGGGCGGATAACCGCCCGGGTTTGGAAATCCGGATCCGGATCCGGTCTTGGCCGGATATCCGGATCCGGATCCGGATGCACACCCCTACTATATATATATCAATGTTCAAAACTAACAAAAATATTTTCTATTTTTTATGTAAGTGGGTCAGTTACCACATCTCATTGAAAGCCTTCACAATGAAGTATGATGAAACTATATATCAACTTGTTTAGAGGTGAAAATGGGAAAAAAAAATAGAATTTTTATAAAATAATTATTCATTCTCTTATTTGAGAGTTTAATTACAAGAAAATGAAAAACTCAAATTGGAGGGAATACTCATTCTTCCATTTCTCTCAAAACTCAATTTTTATTCATTCTAAAAATGGTAGGAACGAGATGAGAGAATTAAATGAGAATTAGTAAAATTTTATTTATTAAAGTTCTCATAACGTCCCTATAATTTAATAAAAATCCTTTTTTAATCTTCTATTATAATTGTTATTATAAATATAAACACAATCAAACATGAATTCTTTTTAGTTATTTATTTATTTTTATATTAATTTAATTACAAACACAATTATATACTAATCTGCATACTAATTTAATGTGATTGGTCAAAAAGTAAATTTTATTAAAAACATTATTAATTTAAATTTTAAGTATAAAAAATCAGTATTAATATACAGATTAATACACAACTTTACTTATACATAACAATACTCTTTCATATATCGTCGTTTTGCTTTGGAATTTGTTTATTTATATTCTCTATATTTGGTCATATCAATTATTGTTATCTGTAATTATTTTATCAAGAGTTGAAAAGTTGCTGTCTCAATTTGCTGATCAATTGAGCCTTCTTTCTTTTCAAACAATGATCAAAGGAAAAATCTTATCCAGCCTAGACGTGAGCGTCATCCCAAAAACTCCAACGAAATTAACTATTTGGTTATAAATATGCAATGAAAAGGTTTTTTTTTTTTTTTGTTTAACATGCCTACGACATTATTGAAGTTGACAGAGAGTCAATACTTCAATACATAACACACAGTTGGAACCAATATCTCCCTCTCTCTGTGGCCAAAACAACCAGCCATCAATCTGATTTTCGCCAGAGGACTTCTCCCTCTTCTTCCCTTATTTCTCTTTTTTTTCTCTTTCTCTTTACCTATTTTCTTAGTTTATTTGTATTCTTTCGAGAAAACTAAGATCTATAATTTTCTACAACTCTCTAAAAACACACACAGCACAAGAAAACTCTCAAGCTGCAAATCGTTCAGAAAATAGTAGTGATTTTACAAAAATCACCGCGCGTGATCCTCACACGCCACTCACAAATGCATATGGTCCTCACACCCACACCTTCTGACAGTGTTTCTCGCCACACGTGCCGAATCACAGGAATCATCACCACCAGATCTCTCAGATATGACTTTTGTGATTGAAAAGATAAAAACTTGTGACCTTCACGGTAGTCAAATATTGCAAAGTCTACCAAAATTCATCTGAACTGTAATCCGTCATTTTTCATTCTTTTTCTTTTTTATTAAATAGTTAAAATTAAAATTAAAAAATTATTTAAAAAATTGAGTTTTTCTCTTGGATGGTTTGTCCATAGAGGTTGAGTCCTCAATTTCTATGAAGAGTGAGATTGAGTCTCTATTTAATCAGAATGTTGTCTTTTGAACGTTTTTTCGTAAAGAGTATTAGTAGTAGTGAAGTCCAGATCAATCCAATAGTATACTAGTGGAACACCAAATGATTGACATGAGGATATATGAAATCTAGTCATGGATGTAAGTTTCTCTTAATAAATAAATGATGATATTTTCCTAAAAAAAAAAAACACATTATTGAAGTAATTCCATAACGATAAAAATTTATTGATATCCTAACATTTTTATAACTACAATAAATTATACACTAAATAATGCATGTGTTGACGTACCAAACTTAAGAGTATCAAAAATAAAGACAATTATCTTTATAACTTTGTTTTTAAGTGAGGATATGTCTATAAAAATAACAAAAATTCTATATGTAATCATTTTTACGGATTTTTTTGTACACTCTAATGATATGATTGGTTGTGTATTAAAAAAAAATTAATCCAACCAATCATATCAGTGAAGTGCACAGGAAATACGTAAAAGTGACTGTATGCAGTATTACTTTAAAAATAATGGTACTCTTACAATTCTATTTTGTAAAAATGTTGAGTTATAGAAAAATATAAAGAAAACTGTGTATTAGTGTATTTTTGACAGTTCATTTATAAATATGACAAATGTTCGTGACCAAACACATATCTTTTTATAAATTTGCCTTAAAAATTGGCATATGTCCCTTATTAAAAAAATATGTGCTTGTTACATACTCAAGGAATACATATCAAATTTTTAAAACAAGAAAACTCTTATCATTTTTATATGACAAATTATTGTACAAGTTTTAAATAGACAAATATCTTACAAACTCTTGTAAAAAAGTAATTTATATCTAAAAAAAAATTATTTATTACTTGAACCTACTTTTTGACAAATAATTTATATAAGACTTATCTATTTGAAATTTATGCTTAATATTAATTCTTTTACATTTTCTTTGAAATTGGGAAACTAGTGTCCAAGGCCTGGCCTGGGCAGCCATAAGGCTCGTAATCACAGGGCCGAGCCCACCAAGTAATACGAGTCTTGGATAGAACCCTGCTTTGTGATGTTTAGGCCCTCCCAATCAACTTGAAAATAACAAGCATGCAATCCACGTGGTCTAATTGATCAAAATCTTCTAGATATTGGAAATGCTCCATTAATAGCCTCAAATCTTATTAATAGAATCCATAAAATTGGTGTGTGGTTTAAAGGTCTTTAAATAGAATTATTCTATATAGAAAAATGAGAAAAGTTGGAGCACAATATTGTGTACATAGTGAAGCATTGTTAGTCTATAACCAAAATTTTACCAATATCATAAGAGGGGATGAAACTATTGAGAAGAGTATCCCACATTGTTTGTAGATAAAAATATGTACATGTTAATAAATAATGAGCAACACTCTTTTATTGAATTGGTTTTATGAGATGAGTTAGAATCATGAATTTCTTCATTGTATTAGAGCTAACCACAAAACAAATGGCAAAAAGGGATGCCCACACTTCTTATTCGGTGACAAGAACCAGCAACAATATTAGCCTGTATGTGAGGGAGAGTGTTGAGAAGGGTATCCCTAATTATTGTGGACAAAAGTCTAGGACTCTAGGCATATTTGTAAAAAATGAGCAACTATTTCTTATTGAACTGATTTTATGAAATGAGTTAGGCTCTTAAATTTTTTCAGAAACTAATATATTTCGGTTATTTAATCGAGAAGATAAGCCCATAACACTACTTATAAAGAAGAATGTTGGAGAGAGTTATAGACAATATTACTCTTGATGTATTTTGAATCATTTATAATTTAAACATGTAAACAAAAAGAAACTTAATAAAATGAGAAATAATTTATATAAATTCTAAATAAAGAAATCGTGCTTAATCCCTTTATAAAAGAAAAATTTTATTCATAAGCCTCATACACCACACACCACTCTTTTTGTTATTTTTTTAAATTTTTTCTCTTACCAAATGTATAGTATATGGATGATTAGTAGAAGAATTCAATTATTTTAAGAAGAATAAAAATAAATAAATTTTTTTAAAAAATAAAAAATTATGTGGTGTGTGGTGTAGGAGCTTATGAATAGTAAAACTCTTTATAAAAAGCTGGATTCTACTACTATGAGAAAGTATAAAAAAACTTTTTATTTTATTTTAATAGAACTCATATTTTTACAAAAAAAATTTACATGATATTTGTCTATTTTGAATTTGTATAATCAATATTTTTAGAAAATTGAAGAGAAAAAATAGTATTTAATGAGGGGGGCAGAGTACACACCATGGGGCTGGGGAACAATCACTTACACTCGGCCTCCTCCCTCTGACATCTGCCATTGAACATACTAGAGAGTTAGAGAGTTGATCAGTTGAAGGCAGCCATGCATGCATGCAGCAACAGGCCGTACAAACTAAGAACAAAACTTCCCCATACAAATTACAATCATCCCGTGTTTTCTGTAGGCCCTTTTGTCGTCGTTTTCCTTTGAGCCTCACAAAAGAAAAAGGTTTCAAGCATCCATTTCCTTTCCTTTAGATGAGGACCACATGATAAGAAAGTATTGGAAGGAAACAGCAACCCAAAAGAATAAATAAAAAAGATCGACCAGAAAATATCTGCCCAATAATGCCATCTATCGGTGTTTGATTATATGAGATCGATGTGCCATACACATTTACACTTTTCAGTAACCTAGCTATAGTTTGGAATTACCTCTAAAAGAAATGGCAAATAAGTTAGGAGCTGTTAGAAAGGAATCTGTTGCCTTCCGCCAACTTCAATAACGGCTAAGTACTCATGTTTTCTCACCTATCGAGTTATTATATTATTAAGCTCATCTTTAGATTACATTATATACATCACTTAAAAGTAATATTACATATAATTATGAAGTACTGTAGTGTAAGTACTGTTCAATCATTTTAAAAAACAGTAAAATTCACTATTAAAAGATATTTTTTTAAAGTGATTATGCAACACTTACATACTCATAATTATAAATATTTTATTAAATATGTT
The DNA here is from genome assembly GCF_018687715.1 of Carya illinoinensis. Lineage (NCBI taxonomy): Eukaryota > Viridiplantae > Streptophyta > Magnoliopsida > Fagales > Juglandaceae > Carya > Carya illinoinensis. The sequence goes on from NC_056765.1 coordinate 8,456,808, forward strand.
ATTTATAACAATTTATAAATAAAAATTTTCTTTCTAGCCATCTAAGGGATATGAATAAAAGGAGTTAATTTAATTACCAATCGTTTTAGTTTGAATTATTTCTTAGATAATTTCGAAATAATCCCGATTTACAATAACATCTCCACGTGCATATCTTAATTGCTTCAAAATTATATATATATATATATATTTTTTTTTTTGTCGGTGGAGATTTTGGTTTTTATGATTTATTTATTTTAAAGACAAAATGCTTTTAGAAAATGACATGTCATGTCGTATTTTTCTTTCTCGAGTAAAAGTAACGCGCACTAAGTTACTAACCACATGACTCAACTTTTTACCTTTGTATCGTTCTATACTCGCCGAAATTCCTACCGAGGAATCTCTTGGTACGTGCAATTTTTAAAAAACCACAATATTATTAAATAAAAAATATTATCTTAATTATTAAATAAAAAAATGGAGACCCATTCTCAATAAGTGTAGCTTTTTCATTTTACCTTTTACATGTAGCATGTTAATTATGATGAAAGATTTCATTATTTCTAAAGAAAAATGAGAGTTGCAGTTGTGAGTATGCAAGTATCGGGTAATCACTTTGAAAAAAATAATTAAATACAAGATCTATATAAAAAAATTAATTTTATAATAATATATTTAACTCTTTTGCAAAATGACTACGTTACATTTACCGACTTTATAACTGAATGTAACATTATTCATTAAGACATGGCCATTTGTGACTAAAGAAAGAAAGAACATTACCATAAGGCTTAGAAAATTAAAAGAAAAATAAAACATCAATATCAGATGTGAAATATTTGATTGATCCATCACATAGACAAAACAATAAATGCGTGCCCCATTAAAATAGAAGTGTCCATAAATGAGCACATGCATTATATATGGCCATACTTCACTTTGGATCTTCATGTACGTTTCTTTAACACCCTTCCCTTCATGAATGGTTGTGTGTAAAGTCATGGTGATGACCCTTTCCATGGACCACTGCCATTGATGTACTATGGAAATGCATACAAAATTTTAGATAATCGAGATCACTCCGAAAGCAAAGGGGTCCTTAAATTTAGTTTTGGCAGAAAACCCTTTTCCCTTTTTTATTTTTTTGTTCTTTTTTCTGCATATAGAATTGGTTGTACTAGTCAAAGGCAACTATACTGCATGTATCCAAGCTTATTTCAATTTCATCTAATATTAAAAAAAAAAAATACTATAGTTTATATTTAATATATCCCTCGTCCTTGGGTTCTTCAAACAAAAATAAGTCTCACTACAAAAAAGAGAGAGCATTTGTGGCAAATTATTTGTGACAATAATAATTATTTACGATAAAAATAGATTCATTTTAACATAAAATAGTCATTTTTATAATAAATAATTGATCACAAATAAGTAATTTTTTTTTATAATAACTATACTTTTTTATATAAAGAGAATTATAAATAAATTTATTATATATTTTAAAGGCTTCTAAGGAATATTTCCCTCGGGATGTCGGCCGTTTGATTTGCCGAATAATTCTTTGCAAGCCTTACGATCGATGGGGTTCCAACATAGAACTATAGAAGGAAAGGTATAGGCCACGCTCTCTGTGCTGTCAATTTTATGCATGGCCGATGGGATGGGCCTCGTGTCTTAAGATATAAAGCTCCATAATAAGTGCACAGAAAGTCCGACTGAATAGAGATATATTTTCATTTCATTTCATTGATTCAAACGAAAAAGAATAATGCCAGAAAAATTCCAAATTTAAATATGCATGCAGGAGAGATATTTTGAGAGATATTTCGAGCATGTCAAGAAACCCTCTTCACGAATCGACCCTGCAACGTCCCAAATAGCATAAATGAGTTGTAGTATTCACTTTATTTAAAGAAATAATATTTTATAATTATAGAGTGTATAACTATCACATATTTTTTTATAAAAAAATAAATAATGAATATAGAATTTATATTAAAAATTAATTTTTTAATAATAGACTCTTCTCTTTTTTAAAAAGAATGCGCATTATTTATATAAATTATAATTATATTTAACATTACTTATATATTTATAGGCCACTTTTATATGATATTGTATATTAATTATTTTCTTAATAAATGAACAGTATCTCATTAATGTGAGATTAGAGTAAGCAATTAAGAGATGTAGAGGAAGGGAAGGGAAGGGAAGACAAGAATTGAACGTACGTACCCTGAGTCTAGGTCGTTTATCTGCATTGAGTTTGCGAACTTGGTATCTTATCTTCTTGGAGAACAATCTAGTTTGCCGCTTCTCTTTGTACCTTAGAACTCTTGCTTCCCTTCTTGTTCTCATCTCTTCTTCCATCACAGGCACCTCTCCCATCTTGAATATTATTCAAAACTCAAATATATCGTTATTCAGAATTTTAAGACAAAATAATTAAAAAAAGAAAGAGATTGCTGAAGTATAATTATTCAATATATATAATATAAAAAGAAAGGAAATTAAAAGGCTAAGAAATGGTTACTAACATCATAATTATATCCATTGCTCGCCATGGGAACAGAACAATCATCGGCCCAAAGAGACCCCCGGTTAGACCATGCATCCAAGACCTCTTCATAATTCAAGTTCAAATTCAAAGATGACATCTTTTCATCTTCCTCCAAAACCCCATCATTTTCCTTCTTTATAGTACAGTAGCTTTCTTCTTCAAAAAAGCATCGGTTTGGGTTCTCAAGCTGATCTTTCTGCTCTTCTTCATCGTCTCCTTCTCTGTATGAAAATTCTTCCCAGTCCATGAAATCCCAGTTAAGTTGGCCATACTTCTTGGTGTCCTGTGGTAGTTTTTCATCAACTTCCATGCCCCAAATACCCTCCAATTCATCCATAATCTCGAGTACTTCTCCATGCTCTGCGTAAGTAATATCCTTTGTGCTGGAGAATTTGGTAAGAACAGTAGTGTCTGGCACTTCTTGTTCTTCTTTCTTTGGGCTTCTTAAGAACGAATGGTAACCCATCTTATCTCTCTCTTTCTTAAGTCTATATCTTTACTTTCCCTTCGTATTCAATGTATGCATGCAAGTTTGAACATATATAACAGAGATGAGAGTAGATTTCATTCATTCTCTCTGTTTATTTTTATTGTTTGCTTTATTTTCCTACGTGGCATCTTATCCTCTTGCTATTGGTTTGTTCATGTCCTTCTTTCTTATAATTGGTTGAAAGATTCCAGCTTGGAGAAGGTAGTGTGGGTCCCAAACGCCCTTTTCCTTGTCTGCGACTTGGGAGATGGGACAAAACGACTCATTGAGTATTTTGTAAAGCAATTCACGTGGTCAAAAAGGGTTAATATGTTGACAAGAACATTTACATTAGTTTATCTATATGTAAATACAAAATCACATATTTTGACATTCTCTTTGTTATTCAAGAAAAATTTTTACATTAAATTATGCATTTTTGAGTTAAATTAATAATAAAATATTATTTTTATTATTATTATTAATTTTTCCTAAAATTAAATTTTTTAATATATTTTACAATTAGCAGCTACTACAAGGATGTTGAAGGTAGAGTGGGAGGAGAGAAAAAAATTAATAAAATACATATATGAGAGAGAGAGAGAGGGAGGAGAGAGAAAAAATTAATAAAATAGTATTTGTAAGTGCATTTGCAAAGATGTATTGACACTATTTATAGCTATGAAAATATTTACATGAGTTTTGTTATATAAAAGCAAAGTCGTATACTAATCTGCATATCAATATTGATTCTTTCATACTTAAAAGTTAAAATAGTATTGTTTTCAATAAAATCTACTTTTTAATCAATCACAATAAATTAATGCATATATTAGTGTACAAGTATACTTACAACTAGATTTTTCCTATTTACATATACATAATTTAATGTAGTCAATTTAATGATTTAGTTATATAAATGTGTTCACATTTACATATAGAGAGATAACCAATGCAAATGCTCTATACACGGCTCAATGGGCTCGATATACATGCAATAAGCAGGTAAAGAGAGGCCCATATATACCTAGCCCATGCATCGATCTCTTGGGTGAACAAAACAGAACTACAAAAATAATGGATGGGTATCCATTGGGGTTAAAAATGTTGGGTGGGAAAATTGGAAATGGGAATGCTTCGGAGGCTATCCATTTCTTCTTCCTCTTTTTATTAACCTGCTGCTCTTTCTTCTATCCTTTGTTTTTTTGTTTTTTTTCAATCCCGTTGAAAATTGAAACTTATGTTACTATGTACTATATTTTAATGGTTGTCCAAGAGTTGATGCTTTAACTCCTCTCGTATTATCACCCAAATTTCAGTAACATGATCCGAAGTATCAATTTTGAATTTTTGACAATCACCATTTATATATTCTACCCTCCCTCTAATATTTGACATAAATATGCTTGATAAAATACTAAATATTCAAAAGATACAAAAACAAAACGATCTAAAAACAATATAATTCAGAAAAAGTGACTTCTAAAGCGAGGAAGAGAAGCTAGCTATAGATGTCAACCCTACTTTACTCCATATATATCTTATCATGATATGCCGGGTTGACCCCTAAATCCAGGTTCCCTTGTTTTCGTATGCTCCTAATCCTCGGTACACTTCACTTTTGCAACTTTTGCAACATTGGACTAAGTCACTTCCCTTGTTCTTTCTCCCTTTGTCTCATATGATGATATACATATAGAAACAAAAAAGAAAAAGAGAAAGAAATCCATGCACAATAAACAAGGAGAGATAGACCGTAGAGAGATGGGAGAGAGGACAAAAGAAACATGAAAATGAGGGTTTGGAATTTCATAAAAGGGGATGATCAGGAGGAGTTAAGTCCAAAGAGACTCTCTCTTAGGAGGGTCTTGAATTACATTGCTAGAAGAAGGAAAGCCAAGGTATTGGGACATATTCATGTTATTGAAGTCGGCGGATAAAAGAAGCGACTTCTCGCCAGCTTGGACGTCTATATGGTTTGTTGGTAAGTAATTTGGCTGTTGATGCATCTGGATGCAAAGTATCTCTGCTTGAGCCACTGCAAGCTGCATTTCCAACTTTGATACTTCATTCTGTAGGTAAGATATAGCCCCAGCACACCCGTAAACAGGGTCTCTTACTCTTGCGTTTGCTTCATAAACTAAACTGCTCACTGCATCTCCCCTCTGATGAATTGGGAGCTCCTGCCAAACCAAAATGAAGGTAAAAAAATTAAAAAATTAAAAAACATGGTTAAAGAGTGAATAAATACATAACAAAAAAGAGACCAGAGAAAGAGGGATCGGAGAAAGAGACCTGCAACATTTTGCTGACATTGCTAGCACCAAAAACCTTGTGAACAATGGCAAACTTGTGAGGGTCATCAGAAGGGAAGTAAGGAGCAAAGATACAGTCCTTGGCGCAGCGGCGTCTCAACAACTTGCACGAAGCACATGGTGAAGAGCCTCCCATATGTAGACAGAAACGACCGGCCAAGAAAGGAAAGATGTTTATGTTTTCTCGGAAAGAGGAAGTGGGGATGGAGGAAAAGTGTTGCAGGACAAGCAGCTTGATGCTGAAGAGAAATGAGCTTAATCTATGTATTTATAGGAGTAAAGGAGGTGCTAGCTAGCTATGTCCGGCCAGTACATTAGAACAGATTCACATGCTTCTGTATTTAAAATACGAATAAAGTATAATCAATCGTATTTAAACAACAAGAGATCGCAGTGATAGAGTCTCACTAAAACAACTAAGAAAATTATTTAATTTATAGCCTCTGATATATTACTGAGCGTAGAAGAAACCTATATATATATAATATGTACTACAGTTTTAGCCAAGAAGGGCATTAGGGTCATTAAAGGAAGTAGAATTGATTATTATTGAATAAATAGAGAGGATTGACCACCGCCTAGATGTACGAGCAATACTGGTTAAGGTAATGTTATATATACTGATGAAATGCTCAAGTGTTATGCATTTATTTTTAAAAAAAGATAAATTTATTATTAAAAAATTAATAATTTTTTTATATAAATATCATATTTATTATTTTTTAAATAATTATATAGCATTTGTACACTGACGACTGTAACTATTATTTCTCATTAATTAGCAATGCATGCAGTTTTGTGCGTCGGAAGTTTTCAAAGTTCTTTCTCCTTTTGACTCTTCTCTATTTTTACGTGGGTATATTCTACTTGTAGCATAAATGTAATAATTACGTAAGAGAAGTACTATAGTCACAAAGAAATATTTGAAAAATAAATTTACAAACTGACATGATTTTATATAATATATTAGATTTACTTTATAATAAAAGTAGCTTTACAATCTAATATATCACATCAAGTCACATTAATTTGTGAATCTATTTTTATAAAATCTCTATGTGGCTAAAACATTTCTCATTACGTAATAGAGTAATGCTAGATAAAGTCGTGAGTATTATATTTATTTAATTTTTTTAAAGAGATTGTGTAGCACTTGCACACTCCACAACTATAAATATAATTTATCTAGTAATTAGTAACTTAATATAGTAATTAATTAGAGGGATGGGAAACCCTAACTTGGACCAAGACCCCGAGAGATGGGTTTCAACGTGAATGTTTGTTGGTGGACATTCACATGGAAACATATATCTTTTCTCTACCTCTTCTCCCTAATTGTTTGAATTGGCTCTCACCGATGCCTACGATCGATGTAGGTTGAGGCTTTGATCAACGTTCAAACACCAACTTCAACAAATTAAATTATTCAATTAAACCAAACCAACTACAAATGCATTGCAAAAACAACATGGAGGAAGACCACCATCAACTTCAACGCTTCAGCCTTCAGGGTATATTTGTAAAAAAAAAAAATGTTGTTCTTTTCTTTTTTTTGCTCGAGCCATTTCTTGGGACCGTCTTCTCTTCATGTGGGCTTTAAATGAAGCTCAATATATGTAATAAAAAAACATGCAAATGGTGCCAAAAACCTGTTGGAGTCAAACTCAAAAATGGGAGTCCCCTTTAACCCCATCAAACTCACTTCTAAGAAAAAATATACATGTTGGATAAAAATTGTATTATAGAAATTTTTTTGGGTTTCTGTAACCCCAAAATTTGTGTATAATATGGTAATTTTTTTACTAAAAATGAGGGCAATTAATAAAATTAAAGATATCGTGAATTTTCTCCAAACAAAATCTTTTTCAACACTCTAAAAGGTTGACAAAAACCGAAAATTTCACAAACAAAACCATCAATTTTGAAATGGTACAGATTGATTGTTTCCTAGGCGTGGGGTGTAACGTCTTGCGGGCGTCACCACCAATTCATTATTATTCTTACAAGATTAACAAGCTCAACCTTATCACATACACCTATCTGCCAGCAAACACATAAAAATATATGAACATGATCTAAGTAAACCCAGTTATGAATATAAAGAGATCGAGCAGCAGCACCCCATGCACCCACGTGCAATATGAGAAAGGAAAATTAAGAGCAACTTAAATAATTTTTTGAGATTCTCTTTGTGGTAGGCCTTTCATTATTTATGTAACGAGATGCAGCATAGCATCCACATTTAATCAAGTACTTCAGAATAATGACCAGCTACAAGATTAATCAAAATGATGTTCCAATTAATAATATACTTAATTTGGATCAAATGGTACGTTGTGCATTAATTAGTATCATCAGCAAGTAATGCAGAGATCATAAAAAAATTTTATATATAGTCAAATTTGTATACTCTTTTGTATACTACATGATGTGATTGGTTATGTATTAAAAAAAATTGATGCAACTAATCACATCAGTAAAATGTACAAGGAATATGCAAAAATAACTGTATGTAGCGTTACGTAAAAATAACTGTATATAGCATTACTCAAGATTATATATTGCATGACTACTATTTTTCACCATTAATATTAGATAAATAATATTTACAATTAATAAATGTGTAAGTGTCATGTAATTTTTTTGAAAAAATGAGTAAATATAGGATTCACACGATAAAAAAAATTAATTTTTTAATAATAAATCATACTTTTTAAAAAGAATTATACAGCATTTATATACTTTATAACTGTATCTAGTATTATTTAATATTTTTGTATTTTCTCGAGTAGTCTAAGACTTTAAGTTATTATCTCATCTCTTTTTTAATCTATTAATAACAGCTCACGAAGAAATCAATTAGGACATGATCTGACACGAAGCTAAGAAGTACTAATGATTACATATTTAAAACAATCCCATGTATGCCAGTTCGAGCGAGCTAGATGGAAACTAAAATTAAATGGGCTTGTGGAAACCCTAACACCCTTTTCCAACTCTAGCATTTAATGCTCTGCACATGACTCCAAGCTTCTAATCTTTTGTTCCGAGAAAAACAGCACTCTTCCCGTAGTTCTAACATATTAATATATATTTATATATATGTATGACGTCTTTCCTGTATATATGAACTTGTCTTATAAACTACGTTTATGTTTTTTTCACTTAAGACTTTGAACATCTCATTCTAATTAAAAAGAGGAAAAGTGGGACCACTTTGCTGAATTTATTTAAATATTGTAATACCTTAGAAAACGCGTATTAATTTTACTTCCGCTTTCAAGTTTCAAACACCTAAGCTCTAGGAAGAAGAAAAACCATGGGGCTCTAGAAGTGATGATCAGAATAATCTACTTTATTTATATATATAAAGTAGAGAGAGGGAAAAAAACAGACATCTCTCACCGTCTTAGAGAAATCAAACATGCGAGAGCTCCAATGCAAACATTGAATGCACTTTGGTGATATGGAAGATTCGATTCTTGAGATGTGAATAGAGAAATCAAACGTGGTAGCTGAAACAATATATGGCAGCCTCTGAAGTTCCAGGGTGTTTGAGCTCAAGTGGTAGCTGACCTGAAATTCAAAAGCCTGAGCAGAGTGTTTTTTGATTTCCAATGCTGGCCTTCAAAATCAAAGTCTACATTATATGCTTGTGCAATACAAACATAATAACTGGGATACGATCAAATATTCAAGAGGTAAAACCGTAAAACAACATGACATGTACATGCGGACATTGGACCGTATTAATTTCTTCCTACAGGGCTAAAATATATATACATACAATTCTTATATATATATATATATATATATTATAATGTCATGTCATCGATGCTATGTTACACGGATATGACATTCATATTTCGGAGCATGAGCGGACAATTATAACTCGGCTTATGAGATAACTCTCGTTGAAATAGTTAAAGTCAACGGGATTATCTACCTATTCACATTCAATCTCTATATTAGATTATCTAATTATTCATTATATAATAATAAAATAATTATTTTTTTATTTTTTAAATTTATTTATTTTTCTCATATTTTAATAATCTACCTATTATACGTTAATAACTAATCATATTTTAATTAAATTATTGATTAAAAAATCATTTTCAATAGTCATTTAATGTTAATAACTACATACGACTAATTAAACTCATTTAAAATTTAATATAAATGTCTTAATCATAAATTAAATTTCTATATTTCCAATCCAACTAAATTACAAATCAAATTTCTATAAAGTGACTTTGCATTTGTGACAGGAAATGTTAAGAGAATGGAGAGTGTTCTAAAAGTAATAATAAAAGAAGACGTATTAGGTTCATCTACGGCGCATATCAAATATGACTTTTGTTATAGATATATTGTAGCAAAAACCAACTGTTCAAATTCTTCGCATAATCCAATGCGGGCCATAACTTGTCCCAGTAGCCCCCCAACATACATTTTTTCTTTTTACCTTCGGCTAATCCATTGAGATTGCTTTGAGTAAACGGGTTTACAATACATATAATCTATATGATATAATTTAATTTATAAAATTTAAATTTTAAAATTTATCTTTTAAATTAAATAATATGACGTACAATATATAGTATAAAGACACTATTTAAATATCCCTATCCCGTTTTTTCTTTTAAATAATTTTTCCAAGTTAACAAATAACTTCTGAACGCCAGATACTAATTTCATGATTAAAAAAGATTTGGTTCAGACCTAATCAATCTGAATCAATTAGAAAGCGAAAAGATTTGAATGGACTTTTCTATTAATCCATAGACTGTTTTTTTTTTTTTGGGAATAGAAGTCGGGTTTTTGCCAGAAGGCTGACAGTGTTAGTCAAGTGTTTAGAAAAGGGTGCACAGTCTCTCTAGATAATCTGGCCCACAAAGAAAATGTGCGAGTAAACTGAACGAATATTATACCAAGGATGCGCATCTAACTATCTGCAATCCAGAAGGTGCCACCGAGATCCCCATGGAATTGTAAACCCAGTAGAAATTTAATTACTTACCAAGAAGTAGACGACCAACATTGGCCTCAAAGTTGAATGATGTGCGATGCACTGGTAATTCGTCGCAGGTCTTGCAATTTTCGTAAATTCCTCTCCTTAATTCCATTTCTGAACATAGTGCTTGCTGCACATCTTTTCTCCTCACAAAGTGCAGGATGCATGATGATCTTCTCAGCGCTCTTCTTATTTAAGTATTCTGCAGCCTGCGCCTTAACTGACATTGAGACAGAATTTACAGTGATCAAATTGCAGCATCTGGCCCTTAACTTGTGAATAAGCTACATGACTTGAAAATCATAACTTAGTAACGAAATGATGGATCAATAATTTGCATATCACTGACTACTACTACGACCATAACTTAAGGTTTCGTTTTTCCCTATGTGAGCTTTTCAAGATAATTCTAGTCACTTTATCAATCATATGTTCAGGATAACCTTCTTTCTTTCCAATGAAAGATATGAGAATAGAAATGCAGCTACTCAAAAACATTTATTGTGGCACGGCTTCTTCCTCTTTCTTGGTTATACCTTACATACAAAAATGCAGCTACTCTCCCAACCCGGCATGAGGCATCAAACATACTATGCTTAGTAATTTAATATTGTAATGTGTTCCTCTATCTCAAAAGGAAGCAATTTAGATCAAGAAAAACCAAATTCGTATGCAGGCTATTAATTAGATGGCGTAAAACCAAAATTATGCTATTAATGGTTCCAAACGTTGTATGGATTAGCAGAAATTGCACCATCAGTAGTCAGCATAAATCTAGTCAGCAGCCAACAATACTGAGTTATCAATGCAATGGATAACAAATTCAATATGATGGTATAAGGTGTTTGATGCCAAGTTTTTATCTGATTCTGAGAGGGTATCCCGTTTATCAGCAGCAAGGCTAACAACTAATATTTGGTTTGTGCATCGTCAAGTCATGTTGCACAAGGTGGAAACAACAAATTGACCCACATGGCTGGACCGGCTATGGTATTTTCTAATCACAAATGCTCTCTCTCTCTCTCTCTCTCTGTGAGATAGTCTTAAAAACGTTTACACAAATAAAGAAGACTTACCAGAGCGTGAAGCAGCTGATGTCATGGCAAAATCTTTAAGTCCCTTTATTCTGTCCAAGGCTTGAAAGTTTCCAGAGACTGCATTGGTTTTGGGGTTTGCAGTATCATTCATTTTGAGGCATAATAGTGCATTGTCACATGCCTAAAAGAGAAAAAACTCTATAGTGAAGCCTGAGAATAGTGTAGGCAACTACCACATTTCCTGATTTCAAACTCAAATAGTTAATATGCAAAAGAAAAAAAAAAACCCAAAATTTGAATATCTGAGTCAGCTTGAATTGGCAGAGATATATTGATTATACGATGCAGATTATACAATTATATATACAAATTATAGTGATTAGATGATATCATGGTTTACACAGTCTTTGGTGCCAGAAGCAAGGAAGGAGTTCATAAAAAATGGAAACATAATTGTTAACCACATTAATCTTCCTTCAATACTAAGATCGATAACTTCATTGAAGATGCTACAAAAGTTAACCAGAGTAAATTTCTTTCCAATACACAAAGCTTCCTTAACCACCATATCTGGCATTTTCTTTAGTACAACTCTGATTGTTCTACAAAGCTTAGTGGAACCATATATAACTTCAATAGGGATAGTCTTATTGATACTGAGACCTAAATTTATGTACATATCCATATCCATATCCATAAATTGGTGGACGACGGAATTAATAGCCATCCGAACAAATTATTATGAAAAATATTAGCAAATACCATTCACAGAATTCTAAGAGTAAACATAATCCAAATTTATTGAAATCCTATGATCGAGCTGTTTAATAATAGAAACGGTTACCAAAAGCATCGTAATAGCAACAATGCAGTTCATCGTAACAGGAATAAATATTTGTGACTTGCAATTCAACTAGAACCAGAATTAGAGTAAAATCAAACATTATAGAAATTACCTTCACTGCAATTGAACAGAAACCATGGTCCAGTGAGTGTTCAGCAAAATTTAGCCATTCCAAATACGAAACTTCTAGCCATTGGCAACTTGCGGACTCGAGTTCACGCATATGCAAAGCCTCGTATCTCAAAGCCAAGCAGCTCTGAAGACATTACGTGTGCCAAGAAAAATAACATTAATAAGGGTAGATCATTAGCACAGAAGCTTCCCAGCCTAAATAAACTGCATCAACAATGACAATTAACTTGTAGCAACAGGATTAAGCACTTCAAAAACTAATCTACAAAACAAATTCCACACCGAGATTCCCAACGCAATAAAAAGGATTTCACGCCAAAATCTAAACAAAGCTTACTACATCACCTAATGAAAGCATCATATTAAGCCAGACAACTCGGTAAACAAAAAATTTAGCTGATGTGATTACTTGTTATATTACGAACCATTCTTTCTCGTGTCGGATAAATATGATGTTATCTTTACAAATTATGAAAACGAAGAAGAAGATGAAAATTGAGATTAAATGCCTCAACGTCGCCGATTAGAGCGAACGCGTGGACGAAAAACTCAAGAATCAGAAGCTTCTGATCGACAGATTTCTCGACGGTTTCCCGAATGGCGGGAACAGATTCGGCTCTCAGGAACACTCTCAAGCTCGATTCTACTTCCTTCACCGATTTTACTGATTTAGAAACCAAAACAGATCCGAGAATTCGTAGAGTCATGTCGTCGAATCTGCACCAAAAAAAAAAAAAAAAGGAATTCAAACTTTCGGTTCCAAATCAAGAAACAAGATATGGAAAGTTCTGGAAACGGAAATCGACCTTCTAGTTTCGATCAGGGAGCGGAAGAGGGAAAGTTGCTGAGCAAGGGCGTCTGCCATTTTTGGAGGGAATGGGTGGGCGAGATTCTTGAATTGGCTGGGAATTTAAACACGTTGATATGTTCGTTACGAGAATATTACGTGCCAAGGCGACTTTGAAATTCTGCGTTCTTCTCTTTTATACAATATGTGATATGTATGTCAATACATTTATGTTACTCTATTTGTTTAATAAACTAATGTACTCTTTTATCTGTGTAATAAGTGGAGGTGCCGTGTTCGAGGAAAGATCAGGGCCGTTGATTTATTAACTGATGAGCTACCAGTCCACGTGAGGAGCCCGTGCTCCCATCTGGATCTTCATAAGCCAAGCCGCTGGATCATTACACTTGTCACCATCTGTTGTATTATATATATTGCATACTTACCGTGTAAACCCTAAGGGTGTTGAGTCATTTTTTGAGTATGCAGCGGCTGAGTCTTTCTCGAGAGGCAGAGAGATAGAGAGAAAAGAGAGAAGGGGGCTGTTTTAGGGTTTCTATGTTTGATCTCTAGAGAGAAATCTGTGTGATTTCTTGTGAGGGCTTGTAATCCTATTGAACTGAGGCTTCTCTATGCTGTAATCTTTATCAATAAAGATCTCTGAGGCCATTCCTGCCGTGGATGTAGACCATTAGGGTCGAACCACGTATCTCGGTGTGTTCTTTCTATGTTTTGCTTATTTTCTTATTTCATTGATCATTCTTATATCCTTACTAATTTCTGGTATATATATACTCACGGTTATTTGTTGATTCGTGCTTATATATTGGATCTGGAAGTACTGTATATTCTTGTATAAGATCTGTGTTGGTATTCTGATGGTTTTGTGAACACAGTTGATAGTATTGTGGATATTGTGAATCTTGTGCATTTCGGTTTTGAGTCAAGAACAGAAATATACTTGTTAAGTTTTTCAGAACCGAAACTGATAAAGCTTTGTTATCTGAATTGAATTTCTTTATTACAAATCTTTGCAATATTTTTTTTGTATCTATAAAACACTAGTTTTATAACAAGAGAAATGATTTGTGCAGTCGGGAAATGCAGTCGGCGTGCAGTCGGCTGTAAAAAAAAAATTAATACAGGACCTACATGAAAAAAAAAATTATTTTTATAGCTTTTTATAATTCATGCAGGTCTCCCTGAATATAAAATAATTTTTTTATAATTTTTTTTTATTCATTCCGTACAGCCGACTGCACGCCGACTGCGTTTCCCGACTGCGTGTAGCAAAGCCCTTATAACAATTGGTATCTAGAGCCTAGGTTCATGGGGACCATGAGATTTGATATAGAGAAATTCACCGGTGAAAATGATTTTGGCCTATGGAGAATCAAGATGAGAGCACTGCTAGTCCAACATGGACTGCAGGATGCTCTCCTAAGTGAGAAACAGAAGGGCTCTTCCTTGAAAGAGGAAGATAAGGGGTCTGTCCAGAGGGACATTCTCCAGAAAGCCCACAGTGCCCTAATCCTCTCTCTTGGGGATAAAGTCCTGAGAGAGGTGGCTAGTGAGGACACGGCTGCAGGCATTTGGCTGAAATTAGAAAACCTATATATGACAAAGTCTTTAGCAAATAGATTACACAAGAAAACAAAACTGTATACCTTCAAGATGACCCCTGGGACTCCAATAGGACAGCACCTAGATGAATTCAACAAAATCATATTAGACTTAGCCAATATAGACATTAAGGTGGAGGATGAGGATCAGGCCATCCTCTTGATGAGTTCTTTGGACTCATCATACCTAAGTCTAAAAGAAACCATGATGTATGGTAGGGACTCTTTGACACTAGATGAAGTACAATCTGTACTTCATACTAGGGAACTTCAAAGTAGGGGAGATACCAAACAGAATCATGGGGAAGGCTTGTCTGTCAGGGGCAGAACAGAAAAAAGAGAAAGGAAGGGTAAAAATGAAAGTAAGAGATATAGGTCTAAGTCAAAGGGGAAACAATTCAAATGTTTCCACTGTCACAAAGAATGGCACTTTAAGAAAGATTGCCCTGATAGGAAAAATAATCCTGGGAATAAAACCAAAGAGGCAGGGGATGCCTCAGTGGTTTTAGATGGGTATGAGAGTGCTGAGGTACTCACAGTGAGTGAGGTTGATTCAAAAACAGAGTGGATAATGGACTCTGGATGCTCTTTTCATATGTGTCCAATAAGGGAGTGGTTTGAGACATTCTCTGAGCAAGAAGGGGGACATGTAATTCTAGGTAACAATAAGTCCTGCAAGGTCATGGGAATAGGGTCAGTTAGACTTAAAATGCATGATGGAATTGAAAAGGTTTTAAGTGAAGTCAGATACATACCTGAATTAAAGAGAAATTTAATTTCTCTTGGTATGCTTGACTTGGCAGGTTATTCTTTCAATTCTAAGGCAGGGGTACTTAGAGTTACTAGGGGTTCCTTAGTTATCATGAAAGGAGAAATAAAAAATGGGTTATATACACTACTTGGGAAAACAGTAGTTGGGGAAGCATCCCCAACTCAAAACATAGTTGAAAACAAAGCTGTACTATGGCATAGGAGGCTTGGGCATGTAAGTCAAGGGGGGCTTTTAGAACTACAAAAACAAGGGCTGCTGAGTGATCCAAACCTAGGAAACTTGTCTTTCTGTGAAGATTGTATCTATGGAAAGGCAAAAAGGGTTAGTTTTAAGTCAGCAACCCACAACACTAAGCAAACCCTAGATTATGTTCATTCTGACCTATGGGGACCAGCAAGAGTAAATTCACATGGTGGGGGAAGTTATTTCCTCTCTCTAGTGGATGACTACTCTAGAAAGGTTTGGATTTACATCCTTAAAAACAAGAGTGACACCTTTGAAAAGTTCAAGGAGTGGAAGACCCTTGTGGAGAACCAAGTAGGTAGAAAACTCAAGATCTTAAGAACTGACAATGGTCTTGAGTTTCTCTTAAATGAGTTTAACATGTACTGTCAAAAAGAAGGAATTCTTAGGCATAAGACAGTGAGGGAAACCCCACAACAGAATGGCTTAGCTGAAAGAATGAATAGAACCATTTTGGAAAGGGTAAGGTGCATGTTGTCAAACTCAGGGTTGCCCAAAACATTTTGGGCAGAAGCTGCCACTACTGCTGTACATCTTATTAATAAGTGTCCTTCTTCTGCCATAGGTTTTAAAACTCCTCATGAGTTATGGTTTGGAAAACCTCCAAAGTATGACTACCTAAGAGTTTTTGGGTGTGTTGCTTATGCACATTCAAAAACTGACAAGTTGGAACCTAGGGCACTTAAGTGCATCTTTATAGGGTATCCTGAAGGTGTTAAGGGTTACAAGCTGTGGGTAGATGGACCAGGAAGATATAATAGCATAGTAAGCAGGGATGTGACCTTTAATGAGTCACAAATGGCTCGGGTACAGGGAGAAAGGGTAGACCAAGAAACTGTTAAGTCCCCAAGAGGATCTCAGATTGAGGTGGAGCAAGTAAAGGCCCAATCTGAACCTAAAATTGGGGAAAGTAATCACCCTGAGGAAGAAGACTCAGGGGACATGGCTCAAGGTGGAGCCAACTCCTACAATCTAGTAAGAGATAGGCAAAAGAGAGTTATTAAACCTCCTATAAGGTATGGACAAGCTGATCTAACTATGTATGCCTTAACAATAGCTGATGAAATAGTTAATCAGGAACCTAAAACTTATAAAGAGGCAATGGCTAGCAAGGATTCCCCCAAATGGATCCTTGCTATGCATGAGGAAATGGAATCTCTAAATAAAAATAAAACCTGGGTTTTAGTGCCTAAACCTAGAGGGGCTAAGCTGGTTGGATCCAAGTGGATCTATAAGAAAAAGGAAGGCATGCCAGGGGTAGAGGGGACCAGGTATAAGGCTAGATTAGTAGCCAAAGGGTTCACACAGAGGGAAGGAATTGATTTCAATGAAATCTTCTCACCTGTGGTTAAACACAGCTCCATTAGGCTACTGCTAGCTTATACAGCTTTTGAAAACTTGCATCTAGAACAGTTAGATGTTAAAACTGCTTTTCTGCATGGAGAACTTGAAGAAGAAATTTATATGCAGCCTCCTGAAGGTTTTACCAAAGAAATTAAAAATAATCAAGTGTGTCTTCTTAAAAAATCTTTGTATGGTCTCAAACAATCACCTAGACAGTGGTATAAGAGATTTGATACACACATGATTAATAATGATTTTAAAAGGAGCTGCTATGATAGTTGTGTCTATTACAAGGAAGAAAAGGGAATATTTGTTTATCTCCTGTTGTATGTTGATGACATGCTGGTGGCTTGTAAGGACATAGTTTTAATTGATCAAGTTAAAAGCATGCTAAAATCAGAATTTGAAATGAAGGATTTGGGTCCTGCTAAGAAAATTTTAGGAATGGAAATTGAAAGAGATAGGAATGCTGGTCTGCTTTACTTATCTCAGAAAAATTACATTTCTAAAATTCTCAACAGATTTGGTATGGAACATGTTAAGCATGTAGCTACACCCCTAGGACAACATTTCAAATTGTCAATAGATCAAGCCCCTAAAACAGACTCTGATATTAGTTTTATGCAACAAATCCCTTATGCTAGCATGGTGGGAAGCATAATGTATGCCATGGTTTGTTCTAGGCCTGATCTAACCTATGCAGTGAGTGTAGTTAGTAGATTTATGGGGAACCCAGGAAAACCCCACTGGCAGGCCATTAAATGGGTATTAAGATACTTGGCTGGTACTATTAACTTGGGTCTCATTTTTGGGAACAATGTGAAAGAGGGTTGTGAGTTGGCTGGTTTTGTAGACTCTGATTATGCTGGGAACATCGATACTAGGAAATCTTTAACTGGATATGTATTTACTGCTTTTGGGGGGGCTATTAGCTGGAAATCACACTTACAATCTGTGGTGGCATTGTCCACCACAGAAGCAGAATATATAGCATTGACAGAAGCTATTAAAGAGGCCATATGGTTAAAAGGGATTGCAAGTGAATTAAATATTTTCAGTGGTAACATCATAGTGCATTGTGATAATCAAAGCACACTTCACTTAGCTAAAAACCAAGTTTTTCATGAGAGGTCTAAACACATTGATATACGGCTTCACTTTGTAAGAGATGTTATAGAGTCCAAAGTAGTAGGTGTGGAAAAGGTCTCAACTGAGAATAACCCCTCAGATATGATGACCAAGTCTGTCCCATGGTCAAAGTTCAGACACTGTCTGAACTTAATAGGTATGGAGTCAAGAGTCAGTCCCCATTAGGGGGGACAGTGCAGGAATAAGCCAATGATGAGGGTCTTTATAGACATAAGGCAAATAAATGTTTTGCCAAGGTGGAGATTTGTGATATGTATGTCAATACATTTATGTTACTCTATTTGTTTAATAAACTAACGTACTCTTTTATCTGTGTAATAAGTGGAGGTGCCGTGTTCGAGGAAAGATCAGGGCCGTTGATTTATTAACTGATGAGCTACCAGTCCACGTGAGGAGCCCGTGCTCCCATCTGGATCTTCATAAGCCAAGCCGCTGGATCATTACACTTGTCACCATCTGTTGTATTATATATATTGCATACTTACCGTGTAAACCCTAAGGGTGTTGAGTCATTTTTTGAGTATGCAGCGGCTGAGTTTTTCTCGAGAGGCAGAGAGATAGAGAGAAAAGAGAGAAGGGGGCTGTTTTAGGGTTTCTGTGTTTGATCTCTAGAGAGAAATCTGTGCGATTTCTTGTGAGGGCTTGTAATCCTATTGAACTGAGGCTTCTCTGTGCTGTAATCTTTATCAATAAAGATCTCTGAGGCCATTCCTGTCGTGGATGTAGACCATTAGGGTCGAACCACGTATCTCGGTGTGTTCTTTCTATGTTTTGCTTATTTTCTTATTTCATTGATCATTCTTATATCCTTGCTAATTTCTGGTATATATATACTCACGGTTATTTGTTGATTCGTGCCTATATATTGGATCTGGAAGTACTGTATATTCTTGTATAAGATCTGTGTTGGTATTCTGATGGTTTTGTGAACACAGTTGATAGTATTGTGGATATTGTGAATCTTGTGCATTTCGGTTTTGAGTCAAGAATAGAAATATACTTGTTAAGTTTTTCAGAACCGAAACTCATAAAGCTTTGTTATCTGAATTGAATTTCTTTATTACAAATCTTGGCAATATTTTTTTTGTATCTATAAAACACTAGTTTTATAACACAATAAATTTCTTTCGTAACACTGCTATTGGATTCCAAACTCCCGATAACTTATCTCATTTAATTATTATAATATTTTTAAATTTTAATATAAAATATAATAAATAATTCAATTTTTTCAAATTTTAAAATAATAATAATATTAAAAAATAATATTATAATAATATTTTCTTCAATTTTCATCACAACTCAACTCAATATTCAAATGGAACCGTTTCTTATCCTTAAAATTTTTTCCTAAATTTTACTCATTTTTAAAAAACTTTCTATATCTAATTCCCTATCATTTTTACATTCTGTTAAAATAATATTTTTTTATTATTTCTTTATCCTTTTTTTCTCTCACTTCTATTTATAAACTTAACCACTTAATATTTTTTCTTATGTTTTGAACTATTACTCTAGTGAATATTTTAAACAAAAATTTAAATTATTTTTTTGTGGGTATGATAATCTTTTTAAAATTCATTTTTTATTATATTTTCGTGATTATTTAAATTATTTTTAAAATTATTATTTAAGACTATAACAAATATCAGTATAATAAAAAGTGTAGATAATTATAATAAAATATTGATACAAAAAATAATTTAAGATGTACATCCTGGAAACACTTTTCCTAAAATAGAAATTCGGATGTAGATGAGATTTTAATGAAATTCCTAAAATTTTCCTCAAATTATAAGAAAAATGTGCCTATGCGGTATCAGTTGGGAATGCTCTAAGGGGTAGAGCACAATGCTCTATAATACAATTTTCTTTAAAATATAAAGATATCATCTTAAAAGTGCCATCCAATAAATATTATATTTCATCATTCATTTTACATTTTGCTACAGGAACTCACTAGATGTAGAGAGAACTATTCATCATTTTAAATATTTTAAATTAGTCTCTCTCTTGCTATTGATTTTCTATTGGAGGAAAAATATTAAAAAGTATAATATTTGAATAAAATAAAATAAATAAATAAACTGATATATGGTATATTATAAAAATCAATATGTAAAATTAAAAAAAAAAAAAAGTTTGGGTGATGTATTTTAAACGATAGGATAAAAAATCGATAAGGAGTGCACAAACAGTACATAAAGAGCTAAACGGTATAGGTAAGAGTCACCTCAATAAGTCCATTGAGTGATTATATTTTCAAGTTGATGTATAAAATACACCATCTAAATCATTTAAATGAAAATATTTAATTTATAAGATTCAAATTTTAAAATATTTCTTCCAAATAGGGATGATACCCGCATGGTACAGGACGAAGAGGATCGTTCCCCACACCCCACCCCACCTCACACCATGTGGGGGAAGGCTTTTCAACCCCACCCCCCTCCTGGGGCTGTGGTTGAACACCTCATCCACTCCACCCCCTGTCCAAGCCAATACTACCCATGGCCAGTTAGATCTAAAAATTATTTCTAGATCTGAAAATATTTTTTAGATGCAAATTATAACATAATTTAAATTATAAAATTAAAATTTATAAATATAAAAAAATTTAAAAACTAATAAAATAATTTTTAAATCCATTATAGTTGTATTTTAGATTGTTTTGATCTCTTAGGCCAACATTTATATACGAGGTCAAGGTAATACAATAGTTATACTTAAGCAACGTGGAATTCAATACTAAGTCCCATTGCGGTCAACTTGCCCCCCACTAGTCTTTCTCCCTTCAGGGTGGGGTTGCCCTCCCTCCCATGCAAGAGCGAGGCAGGGGTGCGGTCCCCTGCTGCCCACCCTACTTCCAAATCAAGTTATATCATATAAATATCAAAACGTTTAGATGCAGTCGGTGTGTGCAAACGCGGGGCAAACATGCTGACATGGAAAAATCAAAATTGCTTCTTTCGGTTTTAGACGAATTGCCTTCATTTCACACGATCAGATCCCCCCTTCTTTCCTTCCTTCCTCTGTGTTTCAAAAACTCGAAGATCCTCTCTGTGTTTATCTCTCTCGAAGCTTACTTCCTTCCTTCCTCTTTGTGTTTATCTCCTTCGAAGAACCCTCTCTATATTTACAAATCTCGAAGCTTCCTTCCTTCCTCTCTGTGTTTCAAACACTCGAAGGCCAAATCTATGTTTATCTCCGTCAAAACCCCTTCCTTCCTCTCTATGTTTCGAAGACCCCCTCTGTGATTATTGGCCCTCGAAACCCCTTCATTTCTTCCTCTTTGTATTTACAAGATGCTCTCTCTATTGTGTTTCTCTCCCTCAAACCCCCTTCCTTCTTTCCTTTATTTCGAACGCCTCTCTGTGTTTGAAAATGCAAAATACAATTTCTCTCCCTCGATCTCCTTCCATTTCCCTTCCCTCCCAAGTTCTCACCTCCCTCGAAGATGACCTAGTAGACCTCCCTCCCTCCTAACCCTAACCCAGCCCATTTTCCTTCATCCCGAAACCCTAACCCTAACCCAGCCCCTTTCTCTCATCCCAAAACCCTAACCCTAATCATTGTGCTTCCCCTTACCTTCATCTCGAAACTCTAATCCTAGAAGATGTCCAATCTAGGTGGAAGGCTACTTTTTTTTATTATTTTTTTACTATGCATTATTTTCTCTTAGTCTGTTATTTGCTTTTGTTTTACATTTCAACTCTGTTATTTTTGTATCATGCTTAGACTAGTAAATCGGTTATGCATGTGGTTTATATGCATTATATTCCTTTTAAATGCTTGAATTAGTGAATGAGTTGTGCTTATGATCATGCTTAGACTAGTGAATGTGTCGTGCATTTTTAAGTCAGAAGACTGGAGTAGTTGTTGAAAAGCTTCCAGATTTCTACAAATCTTTTTTTGTCCATTCTTTTTTGTGTTTGTTTTAAAGTTTTTGACAGTAACAAAAAATTGGATTTAAAAATTCTTATGAAGCATCTTCTTTAATGAAGGAGTAGTATGGTTAATTTAAAGAAAGAGGAATTACTAGGCTTCACATAATCTATATGATCAAATAAGTTATGAGAGATGAGACCAAAATTTTGTTAATAATTGTGTATTTATTATTAAGTTACCTTAAAACATTCTGTTGTTTAATAAGTGAATTTGCAACTTAATTTTAGCATTTCTAAGCAAGAAAAGTCTTTCATTTCGATAACTCATTATGACTATCGACTAGAAAGTGTCACAATAATCGGCACACATGTTAGTGAATTACACCCACTTCTAGAGGTGCGTAGGATAGAATGTATGTATCTGTGGGAGAGTATAAATAACTTGCAAAAAATAAAAAATAATTTTTGAGGAAGCGGCAGGGATGTTGTCAATTGTTGAACCTAAGGTTTCAACCTTTGTGTAATTATATATCTACACATAAATTTTGATGATAACAAATGAATTCAAAGAATAAAAAAGTCTCAAACTCAAGTTGTCTATACAATAGAGTCAAGCACATTAAGAAAACAAGCATGAGCAAGAATGGAACAAGTTCACATTAAAGTTATAGAGTAATATTGTAAATCTCTTCAAAATTCAAAATTAGGATTAAGGCTCAAAATTAATATTTTATCATAAAGTATTAAAATACATTTTCTACATGTGCATGAATATTTTAAAAATTAAATTTGAAAATTTTGAAAGATGATTGATTGTCATCTTTCACATGTGCATACCTTGATTAAAGGGTTGAACTTTGAAAATATTAAAGATGATTGATTGTCATCTTTCACATGTGCATGTTTTATTTGAATATTTTTAAAAGTGATTGATGCTTTTTTTAACTTATGCAAAAGGTAGGTGATTTTGTTTGAAATATTTGAAAAGTAAAGTGTGCTCCTTTTGTCATATGCAAAAAGTAAAACATTAGATTTGATTTTTTTGAAAAGTAAAGTGTGCTCCTTTTGTCATATGCCAAAAGTAAAAGATTTTATTTGAATTTTTTGAAAAAATGAATGATGTTGTCTTTAACATGTGAATCTTTTTAAATTTGAATATGAAATCTCATATGCCTATAAATAGATAATTTGAGAGTTTCATATTTACAACACCAAGAGCATACAACATTCATTCAAAACTTTCATTCTCTCTTCTCTAAGTATTGAGCTTTAATCCTTATTCATTTTGAGAGATATAGTCTGCGCTGTATTGTTCTTATTTCACTCATTGAGGAGTGTTTTCTGATAACCTATCCACTATCAGCTCTTGTATCAATAAAATAGTGTGTATAACCATTGTACGTGTAGAAAATGTTCTACACAGGGAATAGTTGAATCACCACGTGTAAGGTGATTGCAAGTGTAGAGGGTGTTCTACACGGATCCTTTGTAGCGGTGTTGTTCAAAGGTGTAATAGGTTTCTATCTCCACCTGAATGAGGTTGAATAGTGAATTTGGAGATCCTCAAGGGGTAGCTTGAGGCGAAGACGTAGGCAGTGGGGACGAACCTCATTAACATACTGAGTTTGCTTCTCTCTTACCTTTACTCTTTATATTTATTACTGTTTCATATTTTGTTTATATTTTATATTGTATACTTGATTTATAATTGTTATTTTTTTAATACAACTTAATTCACCCCCTCTTGTGTTAGTCATCTGGGCAACAATTAGTATCAGAGCTAAGAGCTCTATTATAAGATTAACTATCTTTTGAGTTAAGATCTTATGGCTAACATTGCAGCTTCATTTGGTGAATGTCAATCTAGGAGTCGACCTCCACTCTTTTGTGGAGATAATTACTCATTCTGGAAAGTTAGAATGAGAATATTCATTCATGCTCAAGGTCGAGAAATCTGGAAATGCATTGTAAATGGATCTTATATTCCAACAAAAGTAGTCGATGGAGTAAAGGTCAAAAAGGAAGAAGAAGAGTTTGATAGTGAAGATGATAGACTTTATATTTTGAATTTAACTGTTATGAATTTATTATTTAATGCTCTCAATGGAAATGAGTTTAATAGAATAATAACTTGTGCTACGGCAAAAGAAATTTGGAATAACTTGGAAGTTACTTATGAAGGAATTTCGCAAGTCAAGGAATCAAAAATTTATATTCTTACTCATGAATATGAAATGTTTAAGATAAATGATGATGAATCTATTTCTAGTATGCACACTCGTTTAACTAATATCATAAACAGCTTGACAGCTTTTGGCAAAATTTATTCCAAGGTAGAAATAGTAAGAAAAATTCTCAACTTTCTACCAAAATGCTGGGAATCAAAAGTGACAGCGATTCTTGAAATTAGAGACCTCAAGAAGCTCAAAATGAATGAACTCATCGGGTCACTTATCACCCACGAGTACACATTGAAAAGAGGAGAAGAAGAAGGAAAACTAAAGAAGAGCTTGGCACTTAAAGTTGTTCCTCATGAAAGTGAAAGTGATGAAGATGAGGAAAATGAAGACAAAATTGAAGAAGTTGCGATGATAACAAGAAGAATTCAGAGGTTCTTAAAGAAAAATAAAACATCTCCGAGGAAATCCTTCAAAAAGTTTTTCAAGAAAGATTCAGGTAAAAATGACATTTTAATTTGTTATAAATGCAAAAAGCCTGGTCATATCAAACCAGATTGTCCTCTACTAAAGAAAGATCGAAACAAGGGCAAGAAAGCAATGAAAGTTATATGGGATGATGATTCAAGTAGCTCAGATAGTGAAGCAAGCAATGGAGAATCAACAAATGTTTGTCTTATGGCTAAAGATGACATTGAGGTAACAAATCTTGATAATATTGAAGATCTTTCATGTGAAGAATTGCAAAATGTTTTAGAAGATGTATATGAGGAATTTGAGAAATTGGATATTAAGTATACTGCTTTGAAAAAGAAAAATTCTTTTTTAACAAACGAAATTGATATTTTAAGAAAAGAAAGTATCATTTTGAAAGATGAAAATCTTGAGTTGAATAAGAAGAAAACTGATTTAGAAAATATTGTTGAAAACTTTACGAATGGAAAAAGAAATTTTGAAAAACTTCTTGGTAATCAAATATGTATTTTTGACAAGGCATGCTTGGGATATATGGCAAAACAAAAATACAAACCTTATAAAAATTTCTTTGATAATCCTTCTACATCAAAGACCAATATTCAAAATTCTTTTCATAAAAATAATTTTGTCAAAAAGAGATATTATTATAATCATTCAAGTTTTTCACATATGTCACATGCTATTTGCAATTTTTGTAATAGAAATGGTAAAAATCATCATGTTTGTCCTATTAGAAGAAATCATACAATGACTATTAGGGCCATATGGGTATCTAAAAATCTTATTTTTTTTAATACTAATAAATAAAGGACCCAAAGAACTTGGATACCAAGAAAAATCATTTTAATTGTTTTTATAGGTATACATGAAGTCATCCACAAGTAAAAACAAATGGTTTTTAGATAGTGGATGTTCAAGACACATGACAGGAGATAAGACTAGGTTCTTTGATCTTAGATCTAAAGAAGAAGGACACGTGACATTTAGAGACAGCTCGAAAGTGTGGGAATAGGTAAAATTGATAATGAATCTTTTCTCATAATTGAAGATGTTCTACTTGTTGAAGGTCTAAAACATAATCTTTTGAGTATAAGTCAATTATGTGATAAAGGATTTACAGTTACTTTCAAAATAGATAAGTGCATTATTTTGAATGATCATGATTGTAATATTTGTTTTATTACTTTTAGTAGCAACAATGTTTATATAATCGATTTTGAAGAAATTAGCTCACAATATGCTATTTGCTTTTCAGTTCAAAATGAAACTAGTTGGCTATGGCATAGAAGATTAAGTCATGCCAACATGGAACTTATTTCTAAACTTTCAAAAAATGATCTTGTGAGAAGTTTACCAAAAATAAATTTTCTTAAAGACAAAAATTGTGATGCATACCAATTTGGTAAACAAACAAAAACTTCATTTAAAACCAAGAAACATATTTTCACTATTAGACCATTGCAACTGATACACATGGATCTTTTTGGATCAAATAGAGTTGCAAGTTTAGGAAGAAAATATTATGCATTTGTTATTCTTGATGATTTATCTAGATATACTTGAGTCATCTTTCTTGCTTATAAAGATGAGGCACATAATGCCTTTACCAAGTTATACAAGAGAATTCAAAATGAAAATGACTATACTATTTTAAGTATCCTAAGTGATAGGGGAAAAGAGTTTGTTAATAAAAATATTGAAACATTTTGTGATGAAAATGGTTTTGTGCATAATTTTTCTACTCTTCGAACTCCTCAACAAAATGGGGTAGTAGAGAGGAAAATAAGATCTCTTCAAGAGATGGCAAGAACAATACTTAATGAGAATAACTTGCCTAATTATTTTTGGGCCGAAACGGTAAGTACTGCATGTTATGTTATAAATAGAGTTATGCTAAGGTCTAAATTAGATAAAACCCCCTATGAGCTTTGGAATGAGAAAAAGCCCAGCATTGGTTACTTTCATGTATTTTGATGCAAATGTTTTATTTTGAATGACAGGGATAATTTAGGTAAGTTTGATGCAAAATATGATGAAGACATTTTTCTCGGGTATTCTACTAATAGTAAAGCTTATAGAGTATTCAATAAAAAGACTTTGACTGTACAAGAATCTATGCATATAGTATTTGATGAATCTAATTATCCACTCTCCAAGAAATCTATTGATGAAGAAACAAGAGGTATAAATAATACGGAAAATCTCAATCTCAACAAAGAGAACACAATAGAAGAAGTTCAACATAGAACCATCAGGAAAGATTATCAAAATTTAATGCAAGATGCAACTAAACAGTAGAAATTTGTGAAAGATCATCCAGTGAAACAAATTTTGGGAGAACCTTTACAATGTGTAAGTACTCGATCATCTCTTAGAAATATTTACAATCATATTGCTTTTCTATTTCAGATTGAACCTAAAAATATTGATGACGCACTTCTTGATGAATCTTGAATTCTAACTATGCAAGAAGAGTTGAATCAATTTGAAAGAAATGATGTTTGGACACTTGTTCCTAGACCCAAAAATCATACTATTATTGAAACAAAATGGGTTTTTAGAAACAAAAAAGATGAGTCTGGAATCATTACTAGAAATAAGGCTCGACTTGTAGCCAAGGTTTTAATCAAGAAGAAAGAATCGATTATGATGAGACATATGCACCAGTCGCAATATTAGAAACTATTCGAATGCTACCTGCATATGCTTGTTATAAAAATTTCAAACTTTTTCAAATGGATGTTAAAAGTGCTTTCTTAAATGGTTTTATAAATGAAGAGGTATATGTTGAGCAACCTCCAGGTTTTGAAAATCATATTTCTCCAAATCATATTTTCAAACTCACAAAAGAACTATATGGACTTAAACAAGCTCCTAAAGCTTGGTACGAGAGACTCTGTGGTTTCTTGATTGAAAAAGGTTTTTCAAGAGGAAAAATCGACACAACTCTTTTCATTAAATATGAAAATTATGATATTCTTTTGATTCAGATTTATGTTGATGATATAATATTCAATGCTACTAATGAAAATGTGTCAAGTTTTTTTTAAGACTATGCAGGAAAAATTTGAGATGAGCATGATGGGAGAACTTACATTCTTTCTCGGATTGCAAATTAAGCAAACAAAAAGTGGGACATTCATGAATCAATCAAAATATATTAAGAAATTACTAAAGAAGTTTGGGATGGAAAGTGCTAAGGAAATTAGAACACCAATTAGCCCATCAACTAAACTTGATAAAAATGAATCCGGTAAGCCAGTTGACTCAAAGATATATCGAGATATGATTGGTAGCTTATTATATTTAACAGCCAGTAGACCAGATATTATGTTTAGTGTGTGCTTATGTGCACGCTTTCAATCATCTCCAAAAGAATAATATTTAATTGCAGTTAAGCGCATTATTAGATATCTTAGTGATACAATTAACCTAGGGTTATGGTACCCTAAGTATACATCTTTCGATCTAATCAGTTACACAGATGCAGATTATGCTGGATGTAAAATAGATCGAAAAAGTACTAGTGAAACACGTCATTTCTTAGGTTGTGCACTAGTTTCCTAATTTAGTAAAAAATAAAATTCTGTTGCACTATTTGCTGCTGAAACAGAATATGTTGCTGCGGGTAGTTGTTGTGCTCAAGTTCTCTACATGAAGCAACAACTTGAAGATTTTAAACTCATATATAATCACATTCCAATCAAATGTGATAATACAAATGCTATAAATCTTTCAAAGAATCCAATACAACATTCTAGAACTAAGCATATTGAAATAGGATATTATTTTCTTCGAGATCATGTGCAGAAAGGCGATATAGTACTAGAGTTCACAAACACACACGATCAGTTAGCAGATATTTTCACAAAACCTTTACCAGAAGATAGATTATGTATGATCAGAAGAGAAATAGGTATGATGTATGCTATGAATATCTCTTAAAAGATAGACCAGAGTCAATAAAAATATAAATAGATTTTTTAAATGCTTTTACATAAACTTGAGATCTTAGCCTCATGTTTGAGACGCTCATTCTCTTCATACAATATCATGTCATTCTTATCCATGAGAACTGACAAGCGGAATGAAGAATCTAATAAAGATTTTAACTGTTTATTCTTCTGCCGAATGATTCATTCCCTTATGTGAGACTCTTGAACAATTCGTTGAAGTACAACAATTTGTTCTTTGAACTTTTCAACTTCTTGATTTCTGGCTTGTAGTCGCTGGGAAAAAGTAACAATAGAGGAAGACTAGCGAGTCTCAAGACTTACCAAGTCATAGATAGCATCAAAATCTGACTTATTAGCCAAATTATTATTTTCTTGCTGCAACATGGCACCAATGGCAGCTGCAGAAAGGACAAGAGGTAGAGATGCAGAATGCCTCATGGATGGATCTAGAGAAATGTTAGAAGAATGAGCCATTAAGAAAAGAATAGAAGGCTTAAAACGAGAATGTTAAAAGAATACAGATGAGTTATAGAGATGAGAAGAAAACTTGATGCGGATTGGATGAACTTTAAGACTGATTTTATAGAGATAGCATAAAGAACCAGACGAGCTATCATCCAAGTCAAAGAGTAATGTGATTTTTTTTCCCGATCGGTAAAAATGACATTTTTAAGAAACTCGGAACCTTCAATCTCATTTGTCAACAACATCAGGCGATTTTTTTCAAATCTCCAGCCACACTTGTCAGGTCAGGGACGGATCAAATTTTTTTTCAACTATCTACAGTGTCTACTAACGCACCGTTTTCTTCAGTCAATTTACTTGTTACGGATCATTTTTAATGATGCCAAAATGGGGAAAAGTGTTAGACTAGAACATTAACATTATTTGAATTGCTAAACTTGTTATATATGCGTGGAATTATATTTATATTTTTGATTGAAAAACTAACGCACATTCTCAGAGGGAGTTTAAGTATTAATACAGGCTTCAGGTTCTATCAAGTATTTGTCATCATAAAAAATGGAGAGATTGGTTAACCCAAGGTTTCAAGTTTTGTGTAACTATATATCTACACATGAATTTTGATGATAACAAATGAATTCAAAGAATAAAAAAGTCTCAAGGTCAAGTTGTCTACATAATGGAGTCAAGCACATCAAGGAAACAAGCATGAGCAAGAATGGAACAAGTTCACATTAAAGTTATAAAGTAATATTGTAAATCTCTTCAAAATTCGAAATTAGGATTAAAGCTCAAAATTAATATTTTATCATAAAGCATTAAAATACATTTTCCACATGTGCATAAATATTTTGAAAATTAAATTTGAAAATTTTGAAAGATGATTGATTGTCATCTTTCACATGTGCATACCTTGATTAAAGGGTTGAACTTTGAAAATATTAAAGATGATTGATTGTCATCTTTCATATGTGCATGTTTTATTTGAATATTTTCAAAAGTGATTGATTTTTTTTTTACTTATGCAAAAAGTAGGTGATTTTGTTTGAAATATTTGAAAAGTAAAGTGTGCTCCTTTTGTCATATGCCAAAAGTAAAAGATTTTATTTGAATTTTTTGAAAAAGTGAATGATGTTGTCTTTGATATGTGAATCTTTTTAAATTTGAATATGAAGTCTCATATGCCTATAAATAGATCATTTGAGAGCTTCACATTTACAATACCAAGAGCATACAACATTCATTCAAAGCTTTCATTCTCTCTTCTCTAAGTATTGAGCCTTAATCCTTGTTCATTTTGATAGATATAGTCTGCGCTATATTGTTCTTATTTCACTCATTGATGAGTGTTTTCTGATAACCTACCCACTATCAGCTCTTGTATCAGTAAAAGGGTGTGTATAACTCTTGTGTGTGTAGAAAGTGTTCTACACAGAGAATAGTTGAATCACCACGTGTAATGTGATTGCAAGTGTAGAGGGTGTTCTACACGGATCCTTTGTAGCGGTGTTATTCAAAGGTAATAGGTTTCTATCTCCATCTGAAGGAGGTTGAATAGTGAATTTGGGGATCCTTAAGGGGTAGTTTGAGGCGAGGACGTAGGCAGTGGGGCCGAATCTCGTTAACATACTGAGTTTGCTTCTCTCTTACCCTTACTATTTATATTTATTACTGTTTCGTATTTTGTTTATATTTTATATTGTATATTTGATTTATAATTGTTATTTTTTTAATACAACTCAATTCACCCCCCCTCTTTTGTTAGTCATCTGGGCAACATCAATGAACTGGGTAGGTTACTTTGCTGAGGAATTTGAGTGAAGCAAATATTAATGAAAATTTTTTGGTGTCCAATATAGTAGCATTTTGCTTTACCACTTACAGACTTGCACTTAACTCCAAACACAAACGAGACTTATACCTCATTGGATTTTGCTTTAGGTCTAAGTGGACAACATTCGTGACTGGAGGTTAAAGATCTAGTTAATACTTATTAGTAATATTCTTATGCAGCTCTTATTCTAGAAAAAAAAAAAAAACAGAGTTCTTATGTTTCTAAAAAAATACTACTAGTTTGTTTATTCAACCCTGTGGATGATTTAAAAATTACTAAATGGAATTTCATATATGCTATTTTGCTAAAATTTTCAAATTTTCTATTGTATTGCTTGATTGACCATTTATATCTACTTGACTTCTTCAACAAGATGCTTCACTGGAAAAAATAGAGCTTGAAGTTTATGCTTGTCTTTTGATGTGTGTGCCTTTCCATTGCGATTCCGGTTCATGTTAGAATATTGTCATCATCACTGTCTTCTTCATTCTTTGGCAAATGCACTTTGGGTCAACTATTGTGCTTCTGTGAAGTTGAAGCTACATTAAGATACTCAAATACTAAAAGAAATCCAATACGACCCTTCTTAGGGTGTCCAAAATACAACACACAAGTAACTACATGACTTGTAATGTAACATATTTAATATATTGATTAATATTACATACATCTAGCATTTTTTATATATGTAGGCAAATATCAGGGATTACCATACTACAAGTATTTCAAGTGGGCAGATGGTAATCAATGCATAGAGCCAGATCTATAAGAAATAAAAAACTGAACTGTTAAGGAAGGAGGAAGAGCTCGGGAAGAGACTCAACGATGTCGTAAAGAGGGGGATTGAGCTCCGTAATATTGTGGATGACATTGAAAAGAGAGAGATGGTGCTATTCAGTAGAAATGAGGAGGTTCGGAAAAAGGAGTTCGTGCTTCTTGAGAGAGAAGCTGTCCTAAGGCTTTCACGCAATGCTACCCCGAGTGTTTTGGGGTTTTGTACTTGTTGTTTATTGTTATTTATTGACTTGGTAGTGGTTTATGTTACAACATAGTTGTAGTGTTATAAGTTATTTAGTTATTAGATTTGTATAATTGTGTTATAAGTTATTTAGAGAATTGAGTTGTAATTTAGTCTGAATGGGTCGTGGTTTATCTTACATCTTAGACATATTTGTATAATTAAAATGTTTGTAGAACCAATTTCTAGAGAATTGATCAAATATTAATGTGACAATAATTATCAACTCAGTTTTGTAGTTTGAGCTTTAATGGTGAGAAAATGAGAATACAATATGAGAAGACCATTGGGTCTTGGAAGTTGGTTACATGCACAGTTGGCATTTCCTTTCAACTTGCCCTTCCACATGCTTTCAAATGACAACTGCCCCTTAACACAGTTTTTACATGAACCGCTTATTTTACTAGACTTATGGGAACCAAGTCGTAAAACTATCAAGTTGTAAAGATGGTTCACTTTTTCCTACTTTTGAAAGATTGCTGTATTGGAGCGTTTTGAAGGGAGGGCATGTAATCGAGCCATGTTATACTCCTGGCATGCATAATCATCCTACTCAAACCATAGTATCCGCAAACACTTCATCAAAATATTAGCAGAATTGCAAACATTGGAAATACTATCACTTTCCAAACTTGTTTCATACAAATATAACATCAAAACCTGTAAATAAGAGATTTCTTCCCACATAATCAAGTAACAAGTATAATTACAAAAATCATCACAATATTTTCATAAAGAAATCAACCCAAATAAACATGTATATGACAAATATTATTGTTATTAAAATTATCAAACCTCTTTACATTTTCTCTTTACAGTTGCTTTCTTCGTCCTCGTTTTAACTTTCGGCATGTCTTGCTCCATCTTGGATGTTCTCCTCAAAGATGGGGGTCTACATTTTCCTCATACAACTCGTAGACTGAGTACTTGCAAAAAACTACCAATTGTGGCCTTTGTCATGCAACCAACATTAGAACCATTTGGGTCATTGGAGGGGGTTCTTGGTTGTAATGATATAACTCAATCATTTCATATAACTTTTTAGTTGCATCCTCAATATGCTCTTTCGAACCTGCTGCAAGAGTAATCATCCAATAACAGATAAGTATCTTCCCACTGAGACCCTGTGTCATAAGTACTGTGGATTAACGTGTATCTCCATTTGATGTCCTTCCTTCATCGATCTAAAATGTATTTATCTGGCAAAGATTTTATCCCATTACATTTTAATATGGCCAAGACATATCTACATAGTATCCCCATCATCTGAAATAACTCACACGAACACTTAGCATCGCATTCTTCCTCGTTAAAGTCCACATAATATGTAACATGTTTAGTGAACTCCTCAACACGAATTTCATCTTCTATCAGATAGGTCTTCTTCACACCATCCTGTCTAAGTAGTGATGGATCCATATCGAGCACACCCATAACTTACTGCTAAACTTCCCTGAATTTTGCATTCGTGTACAACTCTTAGAATCTCTTTTTGATTAGATATATAGATATGTATGGAATTGTAATGCTAAATGAGTGAAAGTCCGAGCTGATTTCATTCTCAAGGCATTGTCAAACTGGTCAACAAACTCCTTTAAATTAGTTTTCACATGAACATATCCATCAAAAAATGCATTCATGCTCTCGCTTGGTTCTATAGTACTCATGCCAGCCCAAAAATACTCCTTTAGGAATACCGGTACCCAATGCGTGCGCTTAACGTATAAACTTTGCAACCAGACATTCTTTTACAATGAGTATGTGCTAATTAACTCTTCCCACAATTTCTCAAACTCAATTTTTTGACTATCATACACACATTTCATTAGCTGAGTTTTCAAGCCACTTTTGTAGGCACGATAGGAGCCAAGCTTCTCGGGGACTTTTTTCAGTATATGCCACAGGCAAAATCTATGTCGGGTGTTTGGAAATATAATAGAAATTGCATTTTTCATTACTCTATCTTGGTCAGTGATAATAGCTGACGGGATTATACCATTCATACACTGCAACTAGATCTGAAATAATCATGCAAACGTCTCTGTATCCTCACACGAAATTAATTCTGCTCCCAAGAGAATCAAGTGGCCATGATGGTTTACACCCACAAAGGGTGCAAAGGGCATCCCATATCTGTTTATCAGGTACGTAGTGTCAAATATTACCATATCACCAAAATCTTCATAAGCTGCTCTACTGCGTGGATCTATCCAAAAGATATTCTTTAATCTCTCATCATCATCTAAATCCATCAAGGCAAAGAATCCTAGATTCTTGTATCCTAGATTCTTGTACTGCATCCTAGAAAAATAGTCTTAAAGATGTCTTGCCTTATCGATATAATTGCAACAATCATTTTTCAAAAATAAGAGGTTCTCAAATCCTCCTGTGCCAACAACAAAAGATCCGAAGCTTTTGTTCATTCAGATGCCAGTCAGGTCGTTAATATCTAGTCTCCTTTTACGGCCTCACTAACTTGGCGATTACATCAGAAGAAGCGGGATTTATGTGGACTTAGTCTATGATTATGTGTATTATGAAATATGGTCAACCGCATCTTTCCTTCAACTTTTAATGCATTAATCTTTGCCTTGCAATCAGTCTTTCCTGTCGAGTATGATTTGGCCACATTCATCATCCTATTCTGAGCCTTTCCCTCACGGGCACAACCAAGGATGACATATCTCACAAGCCCTTCGGCACCCTCTCACTCCTTTGTGTCATGAATCCAAACCCACATTTCTTAACATATAGTTTATAATAGCTCATTAATTCCTCAAAAGAATTAAACTCCATCCCCACTTTTGGCTCCTCAATCATATCACCACTATCCATTTGGTCACACTGAGGTGTCTTAGTAGTGCCATCGTTGGTTTCCCGTGAATTTAGCCTATCCTCCTCTTCACCTTGTTCATCAACTCTAGAGGAGGAACATGGTGCTCTAGTTTCCCTACAACTGGGTGTATTCTCTTGACCAAATCTTTCTTAGGTTCTGGAGCTTGTAGCCATGAGCTCCGTTAGAGGTCTCATCCCATATTGAAATGATTAACTATCATTCTGCCAAAAAAAAAAAAAAAACAATTAAACTTCTAAAAATTGAAAACAAAAAAAAAAAGGTACAAGATCTAGGTTGCATCACCATCTGCATGTTGGTTGGATATTGATATATATATATATATATATATATCTGGATATGGCATAAAAGCTGGTGACCATGCAGACACTAGTCCATAGTAACCATGGATGTAATTTGAAATGTTTGGAATAGTTGTTGGGATGTCCTAACATAAAAATAAGAATGATAATTAGTCGTATTGGAGCATATCAAGGTTGGGGGATTGGAGTTAGATGGTATTAAAGGAGATGGGTTTTCTTCCCCTTTTCCCATGTTGACAAACTGAAATACACAAAAAAATTCTACAACCATTTTTATCGGACCAAAATCATGACAAATAGGTTAAGATAATAAGAACTCTCAAAATCATGATATCTCCTTTTGGTGATTACTAGTTTATGTTATTCTAATCCCCTACTGCATAAATATTAGGTTTAGTGACCAATTTTGTTTGTTTCTTATTCATGATTAAAATGAGATTGAAAGTGTCAGAGCCTAGCTTTGAAGTACCTGTAATATGGCTGTATAAAATCCACAGCTCCCTCTTATTGTGCATATTTTAGTTATTAGAAAGATGATTGTTTCCATGCAATTTATGGAAATAAAATTGGTAACAAGTTTTAGAACAAAAAAATAAAAACAAAAACAAAAATGATGTTGTTCTTTAACAGCTATTGCTTTTCCCCTTAAGATCATCCTTTTTTTACCTTTGAATTGTAAAAGCTGGTTGTAGATATGTCCTAACTTTCTAGTTATGGCATCCTCTTTTTGCCAATAATGGCGTGTTTTCTTTTTTGTTAATTCCACTCAGTTCAGGTCTTTCAAGTATGAAGAAGATCCATGCAATAACTTTAGAGATTCACTGACTTTATTGAGGAGGTTTCTTTCCAGTACATTTTGAAATAATATGCAGTTTCTTTTATGTTGCAAACGTAGATGCATTTGGATTTTGAATCACTAAGAGGTAGTGTTAAAACTTGCTAGAAGTTGGTTCATTGAAATTGTAGTCCTTGTAGCCAACCTCAGTCTGGCTGAAGATAGGCAATATTGCCTTTTGAATCTAACCATGTTTAATTGGACATATAACAAGTCTCAGCTCTACCTAGCATCCATCTATAGGTATAATAGACTATAGAAGTTGTATAATTAGCTAGGAGCTTGGTTTAAACTGTATCTATTATATCGAAATTTCTTACATGCATGAAATTGACAAGACTTCTAGGTCATAACCCCCCCTAAAAAAATCCCTAGAAATTTTTTCTTGATATTTTGTTGTCTACATGTAGGAACTTATAATGAGGATTAGAAAAAAAGAGAGCCTTGTGCACGAAATTGATGAGACTTCTAGGTCATAACCCCCTACAAAAAAAATCCCCAGGGAATTTTTTTTTTTTTTAGAAAAAAGAAAGCCTTGTGCTGTCTAAACTTATTGAGCATTTTAGTTTGAAAATAAGGAAATTCATAAGGAAAGCAAATTGGATTAAAACACTATTACAAATTTATTCAACAATAAAATAGACTAGAAAAATTCATTATGGCGAAAATGTTCCCATTGACAGCATGAAACTTCCAAAGGGAGATAAGGTTTCTACAAACACATGGCCTAACTAAGTTAGGTCTAGTTTCAGATGAAGTTTTTCTTTTGTTTTCTCGGCAGCTAAACATACCCAAGTAAGAGTTTTGAGTTTTGATGGCAAAACCCACCAAGCATTTGTACCAAATGAGAGACTTTGCCAAAGCAATCACAGAAAATAAGCATTTAAGAAAATAGAAAAGAACTTTCTTTTGGGTTTAGAAAATATGAAAGCAGGTAGACTCAGAAAACAAAAAGAAAAAAAACTAGTTGAATTTTACAAAAAGAAGCATAAATATAGACTAAGAAAATAAATAACTTTACCAATGCCTAATGAAGCTACCGACGGAAAAGACCCACATGAAAATACCCACAAAAATGGAGACCCACGGTCCCAAATGAACAGGATGACTCAGAAGCACGATGCTAAGCTCTGTTTCAAACTTTCAATGAGTTTTCAGTTTCTGGCATGCTTCTTTTTCTATGCAGAGCTTCTATGATATTAAAAGGATGAAAGTAACTCAAACGAACACGAAAATAGAGAAACACGCGAAGGTTCCAGATGATCGAACGCAAGGCACAAATCCATTAGAAAGCAAGACGAACCCAAACTCTGTTTTGATTTTATTTTTTTTTCTTATTTCACACATTTGGTCTTTTTATTTTTCTTTTTTTATAAACTGACGTGACATCAACAACTCCACACCGTTTGGATATAACATTGTATATAGCAGAAGTGTATAAATATTTTATCATATTTGTTTTCCACACGTCTGAACTTTTCATTATGCCATGTTTGCACGTGTTAGTAAAGGAAAGAACTTTATTTTGCCAAACGTCAGGAGCTGAGACATGGACGAACGAGAGAACAGTTGAATATAACCACAGCCGTGATGACACTCGGGCCTACAGTCTACATGAGCACGACGTCGTTTCTTTCGGCATGCTACACACCATCTCACTTTTAAAATCAAATATCATAAATTCGTAATGTCATTGTCAACAAAGAAGATAATTAATACCACGAGTCTTATTACATGGCCTTCAAAGTTCTAATGTAATACACGAGTTTACTAGGTTCAGCGGCTCAGTCCTACCGAAGAGAGAACATTTGAAGTACTCGATAAATGGATAGCAGAATTATTCGGCTCCGAAGCAAAATGTGCGCGCATCTCGGTCCATTTTCCAATAGTGTCTTCAGCTTTTTTCGCTGTTTTTCGAGACATCTAAATCTAAGCCCCTAAAAGCCCATCCGATATTGGAGTCGAACAAGCCATTTGAAATAAAGATTTTCCTGAAAGATATTTAGGACCCTTATAAATGGAAAGAATACTACTTTCGAATCAAATCAAGAACATTTCAAAAAGTACATTACATTCGATGCAACAGGTTACATTTCTTTCCTAAGGAATAACTGCAAGTTGCAGTAATCAACAAATACAGCCCCCCCTGGAGCGCGTCCTTCAGCCTACCCACAGATGTAACTATGAGTAGAAACGCTTCTTAGTGAAATAAAGTGGGTAGCAGATTGAGTACGCTAGTCCAAACCGCAATCAGCAGCATCACCTCCCCGACAGCAAACTAGAAAGTTAAATTTCGTGTGTAATACTAAAGAACAAGCATTACGTACAACTATCCTTCACTATGACAACCTCCCACACTTCTAATTACTCCATGATCTAAAGGTAAAATTAAAGAATAAAGATCCATAACACAACTGGTAACTCACTCAAATAGAACACGGAATAGGGGGGATTATAATTTTGAATATTTGCAAAAATAAATTCAATGAAAACAATGCACAAGTAGAGCCAAGCATGATTCTATGGCCTATCATTGGAAGAGTAAACCTCAGATGCACCACCCCATCCACCAAAACGGTGTCAGTTAATCCGTGAGGTGTGTGAAATCAAATCCAGAATATCTAAGTTTACAGCTCCAAAGCCACACTCGAGAGGTGCATCATGATCTGCTGCTCCATCAATAACTTAAAAGGGCATACCAACTACATCCCTAAATATTGACATTCTGTGTTCAGACAATCAAAACACAAGCCCTCAAGAGAACAAATCATTGAACAGTTGAAGGTGTCATTAGGTTCAGTGTAATCTCATGGATTTACACGTTCAGATAAAGACAAGGCAAATCATTGGAAAGTTGAAGATGTCAATAGGTTCAGTGTAAGACACTCGAGGCACATAACAAGTATAAAAACTAGAAGCTGACGGGCCAGCTACGATCAAGATGAACCCACTAACGCTTCCATAAACGGTCAAAATTTCATCGAGGTCACTCTGCCATGCTATCAACCATCCAACCTTTTCAAGGAGATTATTCCAGACACTGCCTAGAGGACGCAAAACACAAACTGCAAGCACACGCATGATTGAAGTAAAGCATACACTTTAAAAAGATATATTATAACAATATATTAATAAATACAATAAAAAAAATAAAAAAAATAAAAAATAAAAAGTTAAGATAGTAATATATTTAGCTAACTCAATTAGTTAAAGAGTATTTGCAACATGAAAATCAAGTGATTATACAGTTTAAACTCAGCTTATTTTAGAAATCTCCAATGCTTTACAAAACATAGACATTTTTTTAGATAAGAACTTTATAAAACTTACAAAATCAAGGACTCAAGATTTGGTAGCCATAATCCAAATAACGTACATGCTTGAGTCACAATATACCCACAGGGCAATGACCACAAGTGAAAAAATTGTAGATATTGACTTCTGTGCCAATATAGAATGCAATCCTGAAGTATATAATGGTCCTTCATAAATTTTTTTTAAAAGCTAATCATCCTCATTATTTAAGCATAGGACTATC
Organism: Carya illinoinensis; assembly: GCF_018687715.1. Classification (NCBI taxonomy): domain Eukaryota; kingdom Viridiplantae; phylum Streptophyta; class Magnoliopsida; order Fagales; family Juglandaceae; genus Carya; species Carya illinoinensis. The sequence continues at coordinate 8,496,424 of NC_056765.1, forward strand.
ATCATTGTCATCAAAAGATTTGAACACTCCTCATCTTCCTCATCTACTTAATCTAAATTACTTGGAAAGGCAAACGGTAATAGTTAGAACTCATTTTATTTATTTATTTTTTCAAAAAGTTACAAAAGCACTTTTTTGCACTTAAGCTCACTGGAAAAAGCTACAGAAACCGAACTTAATTTTCATTTTTGTAAATGTGCTTTGCTTTTGATAGGAGAAGCTCTTCAACCTTTGGCACTTTGCACTTCTTAAGTTTGCCTTTACCAACACTAGTGTCATTGCATTATTGCTCCGTTTTATTTCATCTTCATTACAGATACATCTTTCTTTTATCATTGCCAGGCTATCCCATCTAAACACTGTAAAAAAATTCGATACTGGTTTCAAACCAAAACTATGAGAGCAAACAAAAAGATGTGTTAAGCAATATAACGTTTAAAGAACCTGCCCTAAAAAAGCAAAACCCCAAACCTATGTGCCCCACAATGCAAGTGATTAATCTTCTTACTCAAAACGGTCCAACAGGTCCAAAATTCAAACTACTGGATCAAGTTTTACGACTGAACATAAAACTATGGAACAGGAGCAACATTTGGCAAGACGGCCGGGCAACGGCAGACAACAAATCCCACCCAAACTACAAATCTATATTCCAGTACTCTCTCTAGCTAGAACATAAATATATATGACCTATTCACCTAAGCAGGACATGCATAAACAACACATCTATGCATTCACATTCCTGCACCAATGCCCCTTAGATGTGCCCAAGATGCAAGCAAATCCATATGACACTTCGTTCAAATTCCAATAAATGATGAAAGCACAATTTTTAAAACAGCACTCACCTGAAAATATCAACCTACCTTAGCAGCAAGCAATTTGGAGATTATCCACTTGCCTCTATAAAAAATTCACATAATTAAAATCAATCCCATGCCTAAAAATAAAAGCCCCTCCAGTTAGCAGCGAACGAGGGTTAAAGGAGAGAAGAGGTCTTGCTCAGAGTAAGTGAACAACCTACCTCTTAGTCTCCAGTTCAAGTATCCCGCCATAGGAACACAATAAAATCTCAGACCACAATTCATAGTTACAAAACATGCTTTATGCTGAGGTTCTTTAATAAGGACGCGATCGATTCCCACCATGCTGATGTCTGTCAGGTCCAGATCCGTCTCTATAATTATCCCTGCGCCTATCTCCTCCCCCATATCCACCTCTACCTCCACCCCTGTAGCAAATATGATAAGTAAGTGAAAGCACTCCACAGAAGCAGCAAACTTTGAATGCTAAACCAACCAACGAATCTGAATACTTGAAGCATGGTACTTAGTTTGCATACTACAAGCATAGGTAAATATATAAGTAAAGAGGTACATGGTGAGTGGCCTATAAAGGTATATAGATAAGTATAATCAACAAAAGACAAATGAAAAAACACTCTGTTCATCTAAAATGCCAAAGATTCTAGTAGAGTTTCTCCAACAATAAATACATATAAGTTATAGCTTAATATGTCTTTTTTTCCAATGTGCCCCTTATATAGTTGCATGCTTAAAAATCACAATCTTCAAGAGGTATATAAACTCAGCTTTAGCATGATAGCATCACAAGCATATATTTACAAGTACAATCACTAATTTTAGTCTGAAAATCTGATAGCATTCTAAAACCAGCTATCAACAACATTGGATAAACTGCTTCTCAAGGACTAGGAGAAGCTCCCTGAATGTTCTCCCAAAGACCATGATTATAAAAATGGTGGAGCCCAATCTTGGGAGCATGCAAGTTTCAAAAGGAATTGTATGAAGTCTTAGGGTGTGTTTGGTTGTTGAAATACACACAACTCATCTCAAACCAATCATTAATACGACCCATTACTTTTCCAACTTCCTTTAAAAAGTTAAAACCCATCTCAACCGACTTCATACATTCAAACACATATCTCAACCTATTTACATTCAAACACATCTCAACGAGACCCACAAAAACTACTATTCACAAACCAACTCAGATAATCTGAGATCACCTCAGCATCCTAACGCAACCTTAGTCTTTATAATGACATACAACAAGAACTTCGATAGAACAAGCAAGTATTGCAATATCGGCCATGTTCGGCAACAATCATTTTCCATCTATGGCTGAAGTTTTTTCCCAACTTCCGCAAACATACAAAACTCAAAAATATCTAAAAAAAATTCCCTCATCTCAAAATATGTTCACTTATTCAATTAAAATGACATTAAAAAAATGTGTGGCTGACAGTGGCCACCACACAAGTGGCCCAAGTCTGGCCATGTGGGTGCCACAACTGGCCACCCTGTGGCGGCTGGGCCACCTTGGGGGTGGTCCTCTTGGTGAGCGCAATTGGTCACCCCAATCTCTTAATATTTTTTTTTAACTTTTAATTTTAAACTTTCATTTGAATAATAATTTCTATAAGATATTTCTCATAAATTCATTATTCAAACATATTGTTAAGGTGAGATCAGCAACTTTCACAAAAATCTATAAAACTTCATCTCAACTTCGTTTTTTCACCACTACTCAGGAAAGCTTTTACATCCCAACATCCACATAAGCACTTCTCCAAGAAAGAGTATATGAAACTACCTGAGCAATAGGAAGTTTGGCAATCCAGCCCAGAGAAAAAGCATACATACAAAGCAACATAACCTTAGCGAGACAAACACAACAATCAACAGAGTCACAGACCCACACACATCATTCACCAATCATCACAAAAAGAATCCATGAATCGTCAACAGATTTACAAAACCTTGGGGAGAATGAATTATAAAAACTGAGATGCAGTTATAACGCACTTCTCAAGCACCGGTAGATGATTCAAAAGCAACATGTCACTTCATAAGACATCTAATACGAACATATACAATTAAAAGAAAATGAGGACATTGGCCAGGGAAATACCGGTGGTCAAAGCTAGGTGGAGCTTTTGGTGCAGACTTCTCCGCCATCACAACATTGATTTTATATCCCCTCATATCGTAATCTGCCAACCAAGTTCCATGAAGTACACTCTAAAAAAATGATAAGAACAAGCTAAATATGGAAGATGGTAAGTACCGTTGAAAAAGCCTCCAGCTGAATGTGCAGCGGACGGATCTTCAAAGGCCAAACATGCATCACCTTTGTTGTTTCCCGTCTCATCTGTATATATTTTTATATTCCAGGGCCATTGATCCTTATATCCACGTTTTTGCTTGATTCTTCCAACCTAAATGGTGCATGTATCATCATGCATTACAATCCCAGTCCAGCATTACCATCAATAGGAAATTAACCAAACTGTCACTCAAACTCCTTCGCCCTGCCCTCTCCATTACAGTTGATGCAGAGGAGGTAATATGGGGAAGTTCACCAAGAAGGTAAGTGTTTTAAATATTTTTTAATAAGAACGGAACTCTTCTGGAAGTTTACTAGATTATTTTCTTTGAGGCCCCATTTGGTTTCATAGATGGTTTCAACCCATCTCATCCTATCTCATCTCAACATCCAAACATCATTCAACACAAACACTTTTTCAATTTTAATTCACTACTATTCACAAACAATCTCACTACTATTCACAGATTTCTCATCTTATCTCATTTGTGTACCCAAACCAGACTTGAATCTCACTACACTCGTGTGTTGGGGCGCTACCTTGCTTTATGAGGTTAATGGCTATACCCAAGCAGCAGCATCCTAACAAATAAATAAATAAAAAACCTTCCTGGGCTTTTTTTCCTTTGCCCGAAAAAAGGACCATAAGTTTATTCCCTATATCAACAAAATTGATCAAACTAGAATAAATTACACTTTTTGAAAAAAAATATATGAAACCTAAAACAACACCAAAAGTAGACAAAAAGAAACGCTGCCTGAACGTTTTTTGCAAAGGGCACACGATGCGAATCATCCACCACTTACAAACAGTAAAATCCTAAATTCAGGAGTTCAAAAGAAAGGATGGGGATATTACTTGTCCAATGCCTCCAAAGAGCTCCCTTAGTTCTTCAGTCGTCACGTCTGGTGGCAAATTTGATATGTAGATTCTTGCGTTGTCACAAGTATCGTCACAATTCTCATCACACTGCTTCACCTTAGCAGGGGTCTCAGCAGGAGCACCACCATATCCACCTCGACCACCAGCACCACGTCCACTATCATATCCACCGGGGGCGCCACCACGGCTGCCACCTCTTACATTTCCAGGACCATCACCACCATATCCACCCACAGGAGGGCCACCATAAGATGGTGCATACGATGTAGGCCCTCCAGCATAGTTTGTAGGTGGAGGAACAGCATCCATTCCATAATTTGTGTTCTCACCGTATGAATTGTAAGGTGGCGGCTGGTTGCCACCAGCCCCACCATAAAAAGATTGTGGTGCAGCAGAAGGAGCCTGACCATACACACCTTCTTCTTTTCCATACGAACCACCCCTATTGCCTCCCCCACCTCTACCATCATTATTACCGCCTCTACCTCCATTATATTCACTGCTTCTACCACCACCATAATTACCACCTCGACTACCACCATATCCACCACCACTTCCACCTCTATTGTAACCGCCTCCGCCTCCACTACCCCCACGATCGCCTGCACCCGCAGGTGAGGGTGCACCGCATTTGTTACATTCAGTTCTTCTGGCGAAGTTCAAGTTCCCACATCTATAAACAAATTGTAAACCAGTTTCAGTAACAATCAGTTTTAAGTCAAGTGTTCAAACGTTAACACCGAAAATAACAAGAAAAAACACGCGGGAAGAGAGAACGGACGAAGAGCAAATCCGAAAAAGACAGAACTCACCCTGGATTAGGGCAAAGCCAATCTCCGTCTCTGCCGCTCCCACCACGTCCACCACCACCACCAGCTCCTCCTCGGCCACCACCTCCACCGCCTCGGCCACCACGATCTCCTCCATGATACCCTGCAACAAAGATCCAATCGGATAAGAAATAATTTAAGCAAACAAGCTTACCCTAGCAAATCGATCAGAAAAAGACGAAGGCGACTAAGGTATGACAACTTAGGTACCTCGACCACCATATCCACCCCCACCCCCTCGGCCGCCACGACCGCCATAACCACCGTCGCTATTTCCTCCTCCATAGCCTCCGGCACCGCCCCCACCGTATCCACCAGAGCCGCCACTTCCACCATATCCTCCACCACCAGTACCGCCATAGCCTCCCCCATCGTATCCTCCAGCACCGCCGGTAGCTCCGTAGTGCGGAGGGGGGCCGGACTCGCCGGCTTCTTGTCCGTACATACCAGACATGTTCTACAGAGATCTAGGGTTTGTCAGAGAGAGAGAGGGAGAGAGCGCAGAAGGGATTAGGATGTAAACGCAGACTATGGTTTATATAGCGCAACTTGAAGGGACTAGAGACATAGACATATCTCTCCTTAGTCTTGCGGTCTTTATTTATTTATTTATTTTCATTTTGGCCGACTTATTTATCTACCATGCTTTTTGTCTATTTTAATTTCTGTCTATAATTTTTTGGGTACATAGCAAAATATAAATATTAAGATACTTTGAATTACAATTTTTTGAATTTATTTAAACTATACACAATGTGATCTTAAATGATTTGTAAATAATAATAAATAATTCATAAATAATAATAAATACTAGTAAGGTTACTAACCAAATACACTCTTAATTGATTACATTTTGAATTATCGACATTGACATTCGTATCCTAACCTACTAATTTTTTAAAATTAATTAGAAAATACGTGTCAAATCTTGTTAATACGATATTAAATAATGGTGCAAGTCGTAGATTTAAGGGATGATGTAATTACAATTATTTTTTATAATTTTTATAGAACTATATGTTAAATTGAAGGTATTTATGTAAATTAATGTTATTTTTATAAATTTTTTTATAAAAATATCTATCATTTAACCCATGCTTGTATAAAAGTTATAAAAAAAAAATTATAAATGTATCATTTTCCAATTAATAATTTGAAAATGATAACCTCATAATTATTTTACAAATAATTTATAACTCTACATAAATAGACTGTAGTTTTATAATATTAAAATTTATTTGTAATGGAGTTGCATAATTTCATTGGTGGTTTGAAAATGAGTTGTAAAAATAATTATAAAGTAATTGAATTATAATATCTTTTATTATTTTAATTAGGTTATATACGTATATTTATGATGTCATTTATCATTTTTAATAGGTTATGGCGTTTGCTGCATATGGTGTAATTTTATAAAAATATATATATATATATTAATTTTACTTTAAAGTAATTATTTGACCGTCAGACTGTGTACTCGACAGCGTGTATGTATGATTGTATGGTCATGGAATTTAAAAATAGATTTAATTTAAGTCTAATTTTGTTGAAATTGGATCTGCTAGATGTGAAATACGTGTGAGTTACGAAATAGAATACAACAAACACGGAGCCAACATCTAACTAGTGCAAATCCTTACCTCCAAAATAAATGTGGATTAATTGACCAACCGAGATTTAAAAAGAAAAAACAAAAAGTAAAGGAAATAAGGAAAGAGGATTGCAAATACAAGATAAAATAAAAATTAAATAAAATATTATTTTTATTTTGATATTTCAAAAAATTGGATTATTTTTTATATTTTATTTAAAAATTTACAAAAATTATGAATAATATTTTATACAGTTGTAGAATACGTAAGTACCACTCAATTGTTTTAAAAAAAATAGGATCTACTATTAACAAAATTAATTTTTTTTATATGAGTCCCATATTTACTCTTTTTTTTTTAAACAGATTGTGCAGTGTTTGCGCATTCTACGATTACAAATATCATTTCTAGTTTTTTTTTTAATAATCTAATAGTACGTCAGGTAGGGGTGTATAGAAAATCATCAAAACCGACCTCCACCGATAGAAACCGACTGTTGGACGTGGGAACCGCTTGACATTGGCGAAGAACCGATTAGCGATTGAGTGAAATACATAGAAACTAACGTCGGCTAGTTCAGTTTCTATTCTTCTATGTGAAAAATTGCTAAACCGACTGACCGGTTCATATATATTTTTTTCTTTTTATACATATATAAAAACATTTAAGTGAAATAACGTCGTTTTAGGGCCTCTGAGTTAAAAAAAAAAAAAGTACAATAAAATGGCACCGTTTCAAAATGAATTAATAACCCCTCCTCCACCCATATTCTTTTTTCCTATGTCGTCTTCTTCCTCAGTTGCTCTCTGCAACTATCTTCTTTTTCTATGGCAGACGACGGCACGTCGCAGATGCCTTCTTCATTAGTTCTTCCTCCTTCACAGAAGATACCGACAGTAAATTAAAGACTGCACTAATGCACATTGAGACCGATATGATCGTTTTCTGTCCCTAAACACACCGTTTTCGATCGATTGTGTTGGCTCATGAGAGACGTCAGTAATATTTCAATTTGGGGTCAAAACCGACACCAAACCCATTGATATACAACCCTGACGTTAGGAGTTAATAAAGAAATTATGATTAAGAAGATGAAGAATAATTTAAATTACATAATCCCTTTCCTTTTTTATCATCCACATGAATTCTCAAGATTATTGTTAGGGAGGAATGTGATGGCCAGGGGTAGGACCACTTGTAAGTTAGGGGTGGCTACTCTAACTTTTCAATTCACTAGCATTCAAATCTTCAATTTATCAATAAATCAATAAACCTCGAAAATGAGTTTGAAAATCCTGCTACTGCAGCCTATAGTGCTAGAAAGGAGACCTTGAACAGAACAGAACACAAAACACTCAAATCTAAAAGAAAAATCCTAAGTTGATATTTCATTTTCTTTTTATAATGGTCTCTAGCAAACTACAAAAATTCAAAAAAAAATTATTTTATAAGATGATTTATAGACATGTATTTTTTTTATATAATTTTACGACGTATGATTATTGTTTTTTATATAATTACGTGTAAAAAATATATATTACTTATATTCACACATATCACACTTTGTCAATTGCACCCCCACCCCCCCCAAAAAAAAAAAAAAAAAAAAAAAAACCAAATCCTAGTTCTGCCCCTCGTGATGGCCACATTGAGGTAACAAAAATGAGCAAAAGTGAGTCATTGATGTATAAAATCACTTAAAATGAATCGTATTAGCAAGTGTAACTAACAATGACAAAATAGGCAATTTCGTGTCATTTGAGGACGATCAGCCAATCTCAAAAGCGAGATAAACAATAAGAGGATTCATGAACAAACCATGGAGTAGAGGAAGTTTCAGAACAAACTACCTCTTACAACAACAAATAACAACAATAAGCCAGAGGAGATAAAGAGCCGCAAAAATTCCCCCACACATATCTATCTATCATGTAAAACTAAACAGACATAATAAAACAGTTATTAGCGAGGTAGTCCACTGGGTAAAAAGGGTCACATGAAGTGATTTTGATTGCGAGGTTAGAAGTTGAACTGAAAATCTGCAAGTAGCCACTGATGGATCAACGGTTGTGATTAAACCCAAACCACCAAAGTCACAACTGTCTGCCCTTTGATCATGCTGCTGATAGTAGCTATTAAATGCATATGATATATTCCCAGGCCAGGTAATATTGAAACAAGACCCACCAGGAGAGAGTGCAGTGCAATCAGCAACAGAACATGCCTCTAAAGCACTTGCAGTTGCATTAAACATGTCTTTATTGTTGTTCACAACACACCACTTGGATGGAAGATACTCCACATTTTGTGCATTCACCAGGTTTTTTGAACCCTGACCAAACTCAACACGATACTTGGCTTGGCCATCAAAAGTAAAAACACCCCAGTGTCTCTCAAAATTTCCAGTGGTTATGCTTCTTTGATCCTCGTCTAAAAGGCTAAAAATGTATGTTTGAAATGGTGGATTCCGAGGTCTAAGGGGGGTACCCGATTTGCCATGAAGATGGTTCATCAGGCCTTTCATGAAGGTCTCTGCAATGGATGAGGTCGCATTAGTTCCTCCATCTGTAGGCCAACCAATCTGTGCCACAACAATATCCATTTTGGGATATCCCGCTGTTGATAATGCATTAACCAGGGTATCATAGCTCAAGTCAAAGCTGTTTTTGTATGTTCTGTGGCTGTCATTATGAGGGCGTGCAGTTTCTTTGAAGAGAGTAAAGTCAAGAGAAATGTTCTTGTTTTGGTGGAGAATTACGAATGGAGAGATGGTCACAAAGAATGGTGAGCCATGCTTGGTAAGGAATGCGAGGAGTTGGATCATGGTTTTGTTGAGATCAGACCTGAAGTGTCCTTTTGACGGCAGGCTGGATTCTGACTGGAAGCTATCAAAACTGCAAGGGACCACCACGTTCACCTTACTTTCCAACTTTGCTCTTATCAAAGCTGCCTGGATGTTTGTTGCTGCTCCAATGACGAAGGGATGGAACTGTTCCCCATAACTTTGGAGAAATGGCTCATCTCCAACAGCAACATACCTGAAGATAATCTGATTAGTTGTATGCATAGAATGAGCCCACCCCCTTATGGGTATGCGAAATTAATTTGACTTTTGACTAGCCTAATAAAACAAAATAATTAGTTACTGAGGGCATATATATAATAGGCTCAAAATGGCCCAATTCAAGATAATGATTGTTCATTAGATTCCAAACAGATCAAAAATAGAACCATTCAAATTTTGAGACAATCACACATGCCTCTAATGGTTTGTCTTTCACTTGCATTTCTGACAAAACATGCAATATGTGAGAGGCACAACTTTCTACCTGCTCATGAAGCTTACTACCGTCTTTTTTTTTTTTTTAAGCTTACTACCCTAAGAAACACCCAACTCATTTAGAATTGTGCCTTCTCAGGAGCTGATAGCATCCGGTTCTGCCTAGGCAGTCTGCTAGGAGCTCGTTCTTATCTGTTAAGGGGCACACTTCGGGCTGGAAATAAGCTTTGTGAAATAATAGTCCACCAAGAAGATTGTGACAAAAAAGAGGAGAACCTATGCAATTTCATGGTGGAATCTTAATTCAAAAGTAAGTCACAACATAATGAACTTAAAACCCATCAACAAAAAGAGTGAGGTGGGGGAATTAAGGCAGTAGTTGTAAGTTTGCTTTCCAACCAATCAATCTTAAATCCTCTTAAAGGGGAAGCACACTTCTTAAAAAGATGACGGAACAACTGGATCAAACTAGCCTTGCAGAGTACCAGAAACCAAGACCAGCAATATGGGCTAATCTGCCACTAACACCAAGCATAAACTTTCATCAATTATTTTTAAATGCTTCGGCTACAGGAAATCGACAAAGCCCTACATTTTCCTGCTCCTAGTACGCAAAGGGAAAACACTGTTTAATAGATTTCCTCTGAGCTTCTATGGATATGTATTTTCTTCATGATCTCGGCATAGCTTCTTTTCCTATTATACTTTATTGCATATGCCCATGTATGTGGTTCTTGTGAAGAATCATGCGTGACCATATATGTTAAAGCATCCATCGGAGACCTAATGACGTATATTTTACATTAACAGTGTTTAGCTTTCTAATCATCTTTTTTCCCTTTCAAATACAGTATGATGGGGGTGTATCACCAGATGAATGCAATTCTGCATTAACAAATTGGAATTCCTCTCCTCCTATTGTCCCTCACTCAATCAACATAAGCCCTAACACAATCGCTGCTTCATTCTTAACATATTACAGCTGCAAGAAGCAGATACTTTCTAATATGCCAGATTATCACCCTTACCAGAGATTGACGGAATGAATTATACTTTCACAGAGAAGGTTCCCCTAGAATAGTAAATGAGCTAGAAGATAGTAGCGACAGATTTTCATCCATGCACTAGATTTTCCAGTTGGATTCCCTACTTCCATATTGCACAATGTTTTGATCCACATAGTTTGCTTGCAATGTCTAAGATATGACCAGGATCAACTACCACATTAGTCTACGTGCAAATTAGTCTATCACATAGACTACCAGCATATTCAATGGTCTGTTAGAAACTAGTATTGCTAACCATTCACTTCTTAAATGTACCAAAACGGTAGCATCTATTATTTGACCATTGCTCTTTCTTTTTGTATTACAGTGTATCACTCGACCTATCAGCTAGGGTAATGGCGTGATGAAGGGTGCTTTGAGTTCATCAACTATTTCGTTTGCAGAAACTACATTAATGTGAAATTTAACTTCCATAGCCTCTTCTTAATCGACCAAGTGAGAAAACCAAAAGATCATCTATCCACGTTTTCCATTGACCAGAAACATATAGTCCAAGGAACTAAAATTTTTAATTTTGAACTAAACCCACGAAACCAAGTCGCAAAAAGAAATGATGATCAAAGAGATACGAAAGAACATATGTAAGAAGAAAGAAAAGCAACGGAAATAAAAACAGAAGAAAACTCAGATACCCGCCGCTCATATATAAAGCTGCATTTTCATATCTAAAAATAATAGGAGAAACTAATCGTGACCCAGAAATCTCATTGAAATATCTAATTAAACCCACCACGCAAAAGCCAAAAAAATAAAAAACGCAGAAACATACTCAATCCGAGCTCCACTGCCGCCAGTAGAGAGGTAGCGGGTGACATTATCGTGTACCCAACTCTCCGCAGCCTTCTTGGAAGAGTTCAGGCTTCTGAGCATGCTATTCGGAATGCCCACAGTGACACCAATGTTTGAACCAGATAGCGCTTGGAGAACAAGTGGGTCAGCATCGAAGAGCTTCACCCTGCTGATGTTGTTGGACTTCAAGAGCTCCACCACCTTGGGCGGTGGAAGAGGGTGCGAGGCCGTGGTGCCCCAGTTCACTCCTATGGCTCCAGCCCCAGGGCCAGAGGCCAAGCTCAGAATGGCGAAAAAAAAGAGGAGGATGATTGGGCAAACATTCGGAGGCATTTGCGCGACTTTGGTCTGAAGTCTGGACTGGTAGGAGCGAGTGCGTCGAGGGTTTTGCCAAACTTCAGACCAAAGTCGCTATTTGTTTTTAAAATTTTAAAAACAGCAAAAAGGTAGACCTTTTGGCAGTTACTGTTTGTTTATGTTCAAAATTATTTGGAGGTATAGATTCCAACGTATGCATATTGCTGATTCTCTTCGATTTTTTAACAGATGTATTATAAATTTTGTTTGATTATACAGTTAATAAGATACTTTAAATAATAATAAATAAAATATAATTTTTTAATATTAATTTTATATTAAAATTTAAAAAAATTAAATTATTTATTATATTTTATATAAAAATTTAAAAAAATTATAATGATTAGATTGGATAAGATTATTTAATTTTTAGTAACTAATCCGGACTTGAATTTAGAAATGAGATAAGATAATTTTTTATAAAGATAAAAGTTAAATAAAATATTATTAAAATATTATTTTTTTAATATTATTATTATTATGAAAAAATTTAATTATTTATTATATTTTATGTAAAAATTTAAAAAAATTATAATAATAAGATGAGATGCTTTCTGAGTTTAAATGGAGCTTAATCAAAATTCATATAGTTGGTAACTGTTTGGCTTTGAGTTTGAAAAGTGCTTTTAACCACTTTTTTAAAGCAAAAAAATTATATGCATGATAAATTTGTAAGAAGTGTTTTAAACATTTAAAAATACTGAAAGTTTAATTTTTTTTTTAAATTATTAAATTGAAAGTTTTATTGAAAAGCACTAGTAAATAACCCAACATTTTAAAATACCACTATTAAAATCCCAATATGGTGCCTTTATTAAATAGCATTTAATCAGTACAAATTGTACAATACTATTCCTTCAAAACTGAAGGGATTATTTTCAAAGCCCCCATCAATCCACACTCTCTCATCAGATAAAGACAACATGTTTAGCGAACAAATGTGTCAGTAAAACAAATGTTTCAGTTTTGATGATTTTCAAGCAAACTTCGCACATCTTCAATCACAAGTCCATAACCAGTATTAATACTTTATCTACTGTTTGCAGCCATAACTACCTCCTTGAATTACCTTCAAACATAACATCGTGTATGCCTAACTCTTGACACAAGAGTATTGCCCTTCTAAGTGCACAAGCTTCAACTACAAGTGTAATAGAGTGATTTGTGTTTAGACATAGAGAGGCAATCAACTCACCATCACCATTTCGGATTATAACTCCAAATCCTACTTTATTACTCTTTGAATCAACTGATATATCCTAGTTGACTTTATATATCAACTCAGGTTTTTTCTTTTTTTCATCTTGTTTGTTACCTCAATACTCTACCCGACTGGTCTCCATTCTGTCTAGAGCTTTGTGCTAGACTTAAATCTTGCATACTTTGTTTAGCCATCTGATCACCTACTTTGGATGGTCAAATCTATTTTCAAACAAAAGGGCATTCCTTCTTAATCATATATCTCCTCATGGTGTATGCTACCAACTCAATCTTGTCACTTGTTAATCTTTCATGTAATCTCTTCCAAAGCTCCAAAAAATGTATCTCCATACTCACCCATTTTTGAACTGGACTATTTCCCGCATACCATATATCATTAGAAGCAAGACAATTCAAAAGTGCACGTATTGTAGTTTCTGTTTCTCTCTTACAAACCGGACACAAATTTGACTATAACTAATTTTAAAAGTATTTTATATGCAAGTTTAACCATACTATTAATATTGTGTTTTGTATACTTTTGGGTTGGATCCCCAGCAGCTAGGATTTTCAATTTTGAGGCCTGCAAACATAGAGAAAATATCGAGGGGCGGTAGCCATGGTGGTGGCCAGGAAAATCTCTGATGCTAAAGTCAATATATATATGAATGTTTTAAGTGAGTAGAGAGAGTTCAAAGAGTCTAACCCTTATCCCAATATCTAAGAGTCGTTTTTATATTTGAGTTATGAGAGTAGTAGCCCATCCCTTGCAGTGGGGAGATGCGTCCTCCTTGCAACTTCTTCAGCTATGCTCATTTAATGCAGTGTGGCTTCTATCACATATATTTGTCACATGTGTGATGCGTCTGATTGCCACTCTCTTTTTACTTGTTGTCAGAGAATTATGAGTCTTTCCTTTGTACGGCCTACTTGTCTATTTTATCCCTTCAGGGTTGGGTGACACAACAGGGAATTCAAGTGTCCCTTGTCCCTCTTTCTTTGGGTCAAATGGGCTACAAGGGCCTGAGTAAATCTAGTCAGCTTAGGCCTCTTGCATTTGGGCCCATTGCATTCCTCGGTCTAAGGTTCATAGGAGAAAAAACTCCTAACACATACATTAAACAATTTTTTAATAATAGGACTTTTTAATAAAGTTTTATATTTAAAAATACTATTAAAAAATTATATTTCCTAGTACAATTTTGCATAAGCATATTTAAAATAGAAGTGTTATAGATATAAATAAATTATACAAAAATAATTTCATAAATTGATATAAATTGATTTATAACTATATCATTTTATGAATTTCTTTTTAACTATTTCTCGTCACAAAAATACACCGCGCACGGGAGCATGTGCGGTGTATTTATAACATAATCTAATGCTTATGTTATAAATATCATTACTCTCAGTAAATTATTTTCACGGGGACCATGAGCATGCCACGCGCTCCTCGCCCTTAAATCAATGCCTGCCGTCCATGCCTTACATCATCAACGGCTACGTATCCCTCCATTCTCTAACCTGATCCGTTGTTTTTCTCCCGCTCTGTCTCTCTTTCAAAATGCTCGTAAGTCTTTCTTCTTCTGTTTCTGCAATCTCACAGAAAGCGAGCGGCCATGGCTTCTCGCTCTCGTCCTCTACCTCCATGTTTAATGCTTCGTTGAAGAGCTCGAAGGTGAGGACTTCGTCCTTTGTCCGAGAGCTATATCCAAAGAGAAGCGTGGGTAATGGGGCTCTGGTTTCTGCTTCAAAGGAGGATAACCACTCTCTCACATTGGACATGGTCTTTGAACCTTTTGAAGAGGTGAAGAAGGAGCTCCTCTTGGTCCCCGATAATCCTCAGGCATCTCTCGCTCGCCAAAAGTACACTGACCAGTGTGAAGCAATCGTCAATGAGCAGATCAAGTTGGCTTTACATTATCTATTTGTACATACATACATGCACACGCATTATGTTTATACATGTTTCACACATATTTCGTTGATTTTGTTTTGGGTTAGCGCTTTAATCATCGTGGATTGGTCTTCCATATCCTTTCAACGGAAATTTATATTTGAGCTTCTCAATATATATACTTAATTTCATTTCTATTTTCCTTTGGTTTTGATAATTATAGGAAAGGGTTACTTTTCCGTGTTCTATATATTTTTCACTTCAACCATACGTACAGTCTTCTCTCTTTTTCATTATCAACTTTGGACTCTTTTTTTCAGTGTGGAATACAACGTTTCCTATGTGTATCATGCCATATATGCCTACTTTGACAGAGACAATGTGGCTCTCAAGGGCTTCGCCAAGTAATCCCTCGTAAATCCAAAATCTTCCTAATCCTGTTGAATTGGTAGCGTGCTCAAATTGATTCATTGATTACGTACGTATAGGTTTTTCAAGGATTCAAGTATAGAAGAGAGGCAGCATGCTGAAAAACTGATGGAATATCAGGTGTTTTTTGGGTCATTTCGTTTTTGATACTTGATATTCAATTGTGTTTCATTGCTATTTATCTTCTCGTGGTTTAGACTTGTTAATTTATACCTCACTGTGAACCCTATTATGTTTTTTGGTCATCATCAGAATAAGCGAGGAGGAAAGGTTAAGCTCCAATCAATGCTGATGCCTTTGTCAGAATTTGATCATGCGGAAAAAGGCGATGCATTGCATTGTAAGTTTGCTTCGGTTACTTATTTGGGTGTTAATAGAGATAATAGCAACTCCATAATCAATTTTATATGGAATTTTACCCTCTATAGCATTTCTAGATCAGTTGTTTGGTCATTTTAACTGTTCCTTGCATGAACCAGTATAATTTCAAAGGGGATGGTTTGTGCGGATGTTATTATCTTAATTCCCGATGTCAACATCTGAACTGCAGGGGAGTAATGAAAGACATTTAATCTTCTGGCCTTTCAATTCCATCAATTTTTTCTCATATATCATCATTTTAAGGAAATTCTCTGCAATGTTATGGAGCTGGAACTTAAAACTTCAATTACCAGGGGCCAGCAAAGTTTGGCTTGATATGTCTTTATCATTTATGTTATCTTTTCCATGTCGTTGATGACTTGTATTTTTTGTTCAGCAATGGAGCTAGCATTGTCTCTGGAAAAGCTGAACAACGAAAAACTTCTAAATTTACACAGAGTAAAGTAGCTCAACCATTCTCCTTCTATCGTCCCCCTTTGTCCGATTCTGTTTGTTTTCTTGGTGGAGTAACATTATATCAAATACATTAAACTAGCATCTTTTGACCCACAGTGGGCTTTTTAATGTTTGAGTGCTTTACTCATCATGTACAGATAGCTAATGAAAACAATGATGTGAATCTGGTGGATTTTGTTGAAAGCGAGTTCCTGACTGAACAGGTGAAGCCTCATTTCATGTTCTCTTTCTGCTATATAGCCCGAGTGTCTGATTAATGTCATTTGTTTCTTATTTAGGCAGAAGCTATTGAGAAAATCTCAGAATATGTAGCTCAGCTAAGAAGGGTGGGCAAAGGACTTGGTAATTTTATAGACCAGTTCATACTACCTTAAACCTCAGAATATATTCACATATTATTTCTATTGATGTGTCAAATATTCAATACTTCTTTGACAGACAAATGGGTTTCTTGGTGGATTTGCAGGTGTTTGGCACTTCGATCAAATGCTTCTCCACGATGTGGTCACTGCATGATGAGCTATACACGCCATTCTTTGTGGGTACCAGTGCTAAATGTGATCTTTCAGATTTCTTTAGTTTTCTGATTATGAGTACTTGACAGTGGCCATGGCTAGAATGTTGAGCAAGAAAAACACTAATAAGGTTGTGGAAACTTCAAAATTGGATCTTCACTCAAACATGATAGCCTAATTAAGGTTTCAAAACCCTTCCATATTTACCAAAATTCAAGTTTAGTTTTTCATAAACTAATATATATTAATAATGGCGAAAAGAATGTAAGGTCCCTAAACAAAAAATCCAGTTACAATGGTTTCGAATGTTGGTAGTTACTGACTTGACCACGACCGGAGAAGATGCGCTTTTGCGGGATGTTTTGGAGAATTTATTGAGGAGCTCCACTTTCATTGCCGTTTGTAAAGTATAGCAAAACTCTTTCAAACTCTTTCAAGAAAAGCGGCAGGACGCACTCTGCCACTCGCTGTCTCATATTCTGTCAGATTAAGAAATGTAAGCCCACGGTCTATCAGGAGAAAATGAAAAAAATAATATTATTAAAAAATTTGAGTTGAAGTGAATAAAATTATTGAAGAAATATTATGTTATGTAGTGAAACAATATAACAGTTGAAGAAATATAATCACTAAAAAAATATATCCATAGGAAGGATATAACCGTTAAAAAAATATGACCGTTATAAAATTATATCCGTATAAACACGATGAATGTTAAAAAATTAATGTCTGTTTTTTTTAGTAAAAAATAAATATTCTAATTACCATTATAATTAAAATGTATAAATGAAAATCACAAATAGACATTTAAATGAAATAGTGTTAGATTTAGACCTGATTTGGTTTTACAAACCTTTCAAACAATTTTAGCGTTCAAATACTATTCAAATATAAATATTTTTTAATTTTAAATTTTAAACTTTTTTATCAAATCATTACAATTTTTTCATTCCTAACAAAACACAAAAAACAATTAAATTTTTTAAAATCTCAAAACAAAAATTATATTAAAAATTATATTCTAATAATATCTTAATTTTATAATAATTTTTATTTAACTTTTTCTCTCGTAAAAATCTCAATAAAATATTTTAACTCAAATTATTTTATTACTATTCACAAATTATTTTATTATTATTTACAAATTCTTCATTTTATCTTTATTTCATATCAACATTCAAAACAACACCTTAATATTTAGCCGAAGGATATTCTGTACCAGCTCGTGCAGCTCACGTGTTGCACATGAAGTCATGGAAACAAGATAGATCATGAAAGTCCAATCAGTTGTATAAAAGTGCGTGGAAGGATGACCTAGGAATTCAATAGGGGCGACCCGTGTCGTTCACAAATGTTTGGAACTCTGTAGACCGGTTTTCAAGCCTGACAGTGTCCAAATGGAGAATGTGAAGAATATATGGGACTGCAAAATATCTTGTAATTGAGATCAATAACTGCCTTAAATTGCAAGTAGAATTGCATGGTGCCTTCAAGAAGATATGCCAAAACAGAAATTTCAAATTCGCATAAAGATGTCCGATATCCCTCGTTCTAGTCAGAACAGAAAATCAAGGTATTGCAACTCAAAATTGTCTAAAACCCGGTACTGCAAAATTAAAGCAAAAACGTGAATCCCTGGTACGACCTAATGAAAGGGTGATCAAATAGCAAAAGCGAACTCCACCTAGGTAATGCTCTAAAACTATAATCGATAAACAATACTGATTAAGTAGCAGTGATCGGTTGGCCTTGAAGCCTCTTCCTTGCCTCTTCAATGATGGACAACTTGATACCCTTGCCCTTGGGAAGAGAGACCCATGGCTTCGTACCCTTGCCGATGGTATAAACATTTCCAAGTCGAGTTGCAAACTCATGACCAAGGGCATCCTGTACGTGAACTGTTTCAAAGCTTCCCTTTTGCTTATCCCTGTTCTTAATTATTCCAACACGACCCCTGTTTCTTCCACCAGTCACCATGACAACATTCCCAACATCAAACTTGATGAAATCGGCAATTTTGTTGGTTTCCAAGTCCAGCTTGATGGTGTCATTGGCCTTGATAACTGGGTCTGGGTATCGGATAGTTCGCCCATCATAGGTGTTGAGATAGGGAATTCCCTTCTGCCCAAACTGCACAGACCGAACCTTGCAGAGCTTAAACTGCAACAGTAGTTAGAAGAAGTCAGCCAAAAAAGTATCATTGAAACCTGCACGATTCCCTCCATGAACATTACCTTAACAAACCAAAGGTCAAGACTCAAGTAAATGAAGCACAGAAATTTTGAGAGACCAAGGGGCTCCCCTACATTTTGACAGCATGAAAAAAAACCAAAAACTATGAATCCCATCTTCTTTCATCATCAAGGTCTTAAGATTGAACTCTAAATTTTGACTTCCAATGAGGATGATCAAAATATCCAAGTATTTTCATGCACCACAGATGCTTATATCTTGACTTTTCATCCCAAGGACATTTTGAACGATTTATTTCACATTTATCATAAATTAACAGTATACAAATCCCAAAAAAGCACATACAAAATATACTACAGTCTACAGCAATAAAATTGATTTTCTAGGAAAGCATTATAATTCTTGGTAGCTGCAGAAAATGCCCCTTCATGTAATGCTTTAAATGATGGCACCAGGTTTTAAAAGTAATATCCAGGACAACTGTATATAACTAAAAACTTAAAAACAAGCAAATAACAGTACTCAACCGAGGAGTTTGGTTAGACCAACCTTTGCCTCTTCATCCCTAATTGAGTGGAGACGGAACCGACCCTTGGTATCATAAAGGAGACGGAAGTTTTCATTTGTTTTGGGAATTGATAAAACATCTGAAAATGAAGAAAGCAGGAATTAACATGATTTTCCTAATAACCAAACAATATGATTTATATAATTGTATCACTATTAAAGCTTACTATTGCCATGGGGTCTAACTTTGCAAGGCAATACTACAATTAATACTACATAAAGCTATTAACAAATCAGTTGTAAGTGTGCATACCCATGAATCCTGCAGGGTAGGTCTTATCAGTCCTAACCTTCCCATCAACCAATACATGTCGCTGCATCAGAATGGCAATGACCTCACGGTATGTGAGTGCGTACTTCAACCTGTTCCGCAAAATAAGGATCAAAGGCAAGCATTCTCGAGATTTGTGGGGCCCAGATGACGGCTTGGGAGCCTGCATAGAAAAATTAGAGAACATCATACACTGAAGAAAGCAAGTTTCAAACAACTTAAGTTTATGAGGTTCACTCACAAATGCACCACCAAGTTTGTCAAGCATCCAATGTTTTGGAGCATTAAGCCTCTTCAGATGTTTCTTCAAACCCCTTGCCTGTACCGTAACATAGTAAATGAAAACTCAGAACCAGAAGAATGTAAAATAAAGTGTCCAGAATGCATTATAGCACACTAAAAAACTACAATTCACTACCTGATATAAACCTATAAGCTTAAAGGCAAGAATCATACAAAATTCATAGAATATTCTCACTACACTTAACCTCAGGTTTCCTTCGTCAATACATTTAGATATGCAAAACTGAAAAGCACCTGGTGTTGGACCAATAATAACAATTCCACAATATAACAACCACAAATCCAGATCATAAAATGCCCACTTGATCAGCTAATAGACTCATCAGGAAATTAGGAAAAAAGAAAAGAAAAGACAAACACGACGATTCAGCTTCATTCAAAACGAATACCGTGGAAAACCTTTTGGCACCCGAATGGAAATCAAAAGCCACATATTAGTGGGTTTTCAAGTGGAAGAAATCACCACAGGAAAATTCCAGAACTTGCAATCGAGCATTTACATAAAAAGAACCCCATTACAGATCAAATACAGAGATTAGGAAACAAACTATCCGTCATGTATATGTAATATAGCATATTCCCAAATAAAGCTAATACTTAAGTTGACAGATAGACTTATAGAGAACTCAGAACGAGTGAAAAACGAACCATCTTGGAGTCGTCGGAACGTAGATCTCTGGGTTGACGGCGAAGCTAGTCCTCGCTCGGCTAAACCTGCAAAATACAAAAGCGAGGGTTTAAACCCTAGCTGAGATTATATATAGATATATATAGACGGCTCGAAGCTGGTGTAGCCTGTGTTACAATTACGGGAGTGCCATCATGGGAGCGGGCCACACTACGACATCGTTTCGTACCACTCGTAAGAGCGTCCTTTGGCTTGGTCAAATCAGGATGTTAACCAAAATTAGATTTATTTGTGTAAAAATAACTTACACAAATCTAAAATATTTTATATTTTTACTATAATGATTGGCTAAATATGAAAGATTATATTCATTCATCAAATAATAATATTTTTTTATTATTATAATATAATTTATTAATTTAATTAGAATATAAAATATAATTTTTAATATTAATTTAATTATAATATAATTATTACAGTAGGTCTAGCATTTTTTATATACAACTACCCATTAAAAAATTATTATTTTAATCTTAGTTTTTCAATAAATCACATAATAATTCTCAGTATTATCTAATAATAAATATTTTTTAATGATTATTTAGTAATAATTTTGTCTTAATAATTCATTTGCGATATTATTTTTTAAAAAATATTTATCTATAATTTCTTTTTCTTTTTTTCGTGTAGAACATTTCTCGAATGGTTTTTTCTCATGAAGAAAAAAAAAATATTAATGCCAAAATTCCATCTTCATATATGAAAAAGACAGAAAAATATTAGTAATTATATTTACTATTCTAATATAATTTTTAGAATAATCCCTATCTTTAAAATATAAATTGAAAATTTTCTTTACTTGTTACACAAAAAGGTAAGTCTCATTTAAATATTGAGCTGAATTGAGATGAGTTGAGATTTTTATAAATAATAATAAGTTTTGATAATAGAGTGAGTTTTATAAAATTTACTTAAAATAAGTTTAAATATATTTATAAGAAATTAAAAAAAAAATTATAAATGGTACGGATAAAGTAATTTTAAATTAAAATAAATTTAATAATTTGACAATTAAATATTTAAATGTTAACTGAACTTACCTGAATCCAAATTTCAAACGGGCCTAAAATTACCGTGCTAGAGTGAACAAGCGGTGAAAACCATTCCACGTAAAAACCCAGGGGAGCAGCGCAGGGGGGATAATTTTTTCTTGCATCCCAGGATTCCAATAACATCGAGTCCTTTTTTCTGAGGTCTTTTTGTTCAACGCAAGAATGAGCTTCTTCAAAAGAGCAGCGTAGACGCCCCCAGCTCGGTAAGCTTCGCTGGAGCCTGGCGGCGAGGCCACAAAAGCCTCCGTGATCATCAATTTCCATCACTGCTCTCTCTCTCTCTCTCTCTCTCTCTCTCTCTCTCTCTCTCGGGTGAACCCGTTTATTTATTGTTATGCTTGTTTTTGGTTTTGGAATCGAGCTGCGTTCATGGCTTCCGTTGCGGGAAACGAATCTGCTAACGGTTCATCGGGCTCAAAAGAGGCAGAGAGACCTCCGATTGAGCCTATAAGAATGCCCACGGTCGAGGAAATACGCGGCCAAGATATTTGGAACAACTGCGCTGTGCGCAGTGTGGTTAGCGGAGTCATGGGTACGACCAAAATACCCTTCTGTAGTTTTTCCTTTAAAGAATTTCCGCACTTGGGTTATTCAAATGCCAAAATGCAGGAAAATCCTCCTTTTGTTGAATTTATTCATTTGGTTTTTATCATTGTAGTATTATTGGGGTTCGGAAATATGTTCCCCCCCCCCCCCCCCCCCCCCCCCCCCGCCCCCCGCGTAAATGGGAAATATTTAACTACTCTCAATTTGTATTTTCCCCTTCACTCACATTTTGTCAGCAACCAAGCAAACAATTCTTAGGATTTTTCTGGTAATGATGTAATGCTCTCTAAGAGCTGGTTATTTGCCTTGCTGTGATAAATTTGAATTCTTTCATGTCCAAGAGAATTGAAAAGTCTACTTTCAAAAGACGAAATTATGTTCTTTGCAAGCAAACAGATGGATCTTGCTCTGTTTTCTCGAGGCTTGTGTCTTCATCTACTATGTGGGGTTTATAGTACGATTACAATTTGCTACTAAATATGATGTGGAAATGTTTCTAGGAGGTGGCCTTGGGGTGTTCATGGGTATGTTTCTTGGGGCATTGGACAACCCTCTAATGCAAGAGGAAATGACTGGTAGGCAGCAGTTCATTTATATGGCCAAGCAGATGGGGCGGAGGAGTTGGAGTTCTGCTAAAGCATTTGCAGTTATGGGCTTGGTTTTTTCAGCAGCTGAATGTGTTGTTGAGAAGGTATTGTCGCAGAGTCTATAGATATGGTTCTGATATACTTTATATTGAATTAAAGACAATTATGGATTATGCGATTTCAGGCACGGGCAAAGCATGATGTTACAAATACAGTTGTGGCTGGGTGTGTAACTGGAGGTGTAATCTCGGCAAAAGGTAACATCTCTCTCCATCACCTGAGCCTTCTTTCTAGGTTCCAGTGCACATCATCTCGTGAATTGCTGTCATGGAAGATTCTATGTTGCAGTCATGGAAGATTTTATGATGCGTGTCAACATAAAGTCCTACACTTAGGTTGATGTTATTGAAGTCCGAGGTCTTGCATATTTGGGATTATATCATATTGATTGTGTGCTCAGCTTTAAGTTTATAGCATATATGGATTGAACTTTAGTAGTCATGGAAAAAAATATGTTAGGTTGCTTTGATTTATATTTTCCCCATCCATCTGGGGAAAGCCTATGGCTCTCTCTCTCTCTCTCTCTCTCTCTCTCTCTATATATATATATATATATGTATTTGTATTTGTATGAATACATCTTGCCCTGTATGGTCCTATGATTATTGTTAAGAACAATTTCAATGAAGCTAGTCTCTATGAACACAAGTACAGCAAGTTTGAGTCAAATGTGGAATATATTTTTATCATTGTTGAACTGCAAAGGAGAGAAGGTTTTTATCTTCCCTCTTTCTAGAGTTCATTGGATGCTCAAAATTAGCAGTATGGATTTGAAAGTTGTCTTCTCTTTTCTTATTGCAGCATAATTAGAAGAATCTAGTGAACTTTCAAAGATGTTTGGTGTAATTAGGAGATGACCAACTCAAACAGAATCTTTCTCTATGATGTTAAACCTCACCAATGTAGCCTTTCAAATACACAAGCCCACCTATACGGTAATCCAAGGAAAGTCCAAGTGCATAATTGAATTCAGGATGTTTAAGTGTACTGCTTATCATTTGATTATTACACTACTGCATCCGGTAACCCAAACAGAATCCAATGAGAAAAACATTTGTGATTTCTGGTAATGGCAAATGTAAGCAACCCTTTTCTTCGAACGTGCTGCAGAAACTGTATAAATAGAAAAACCTTTTCCTGTTTTTTTTTTTTTTTTTAATAGGCAGAAAAACCTATTTTCATTCTCGAGCCACTTTCCTTCCATCTTATCCTAGACCCAACCATTGCCCTTGTTCCAAGATCTCAAGATGAGTTTGGAGGAATTGACTTTATTTTGGAGTGTTTTTTTTTTTGATAAGTAATCAAAATTGTATTAATTAAAGAAAAGGCCTAGCCCAGTATGTACAAGAAACTACCCCTTTAGGCGGGGGCAAGAGAGACAAGAAAATCACGGAGGACCATTCCATTGAAATCAACAGCAATTAGGGGTGAAAACCGACATATCGGTTTCGGTTTTGGACAAAAACCGAGACCACACCGATGGGGTGAAAATGATGAAAATCTCGACCGAAACCGGCCGGAGAAGGGGGAGGAAACCGTCGTCCTCGGTCTCGGCGTAACTCCGGTTGGTTCGTCGGCGTCGTCGATGGCTATGTGCGCCGTGAGAGAGAGCGAGAGACCACGGTGAAGCTGCGAGATTTTTGAGAGAGATAGAGAGATATGACGCCGCGAGGTGAGCTTAGAGAGAGAGAGGGAGCTGGCGATGGAGGTGGCCTTGCGTGGCTGCGCTGCGTGCGCCTTGAGAGAGAGAGAAAGAGAGAGAGAGAGAGGAGCGGCGGCTGGTGAGAGTGAGAGATACGAAGAAGAAGAAGAAGAAGAAGAAGAAGAAGACAACGAAGGAAACGGCGCTGTGTTAACCCTAGAGTTAAAACGGCGCCGTTCGTTTAATTTTTTTTTCCAATACTGAGCCATAAAACGACGTCGTTTCACTTCTTCAGTTTTAAGTGAAACGGCGTCGTTTCATATATGTATAAATCAAAAAAAAAATAATACTTAAACCATCGGTCGGTTCAGCGGTCCAGCCCAGGTTCAAACCGGGACCGAACCGCTGGACATCGGTTTTGAATAAAACCTACCGTGCGCCGACCGGTTCTACTCCGGTTCCGGCCGGTTCCGATCTCCGGCGGCCGGTCTGAGTCGGTTCCGGTCGGTTCTTCGATTTTTTGTACAGCCCTAACAGCAATGGCCCAATTACAAAGCGTACTAAAAAACAAAGTCAGCAGCTCCTCTACTGTTCGCTCCATGTCTTCGAAAGTCCTTGCATTCCTCTCCTGCCATAAAGACCACATGATACAAAGTGGTATCATCCTCCAAACTGCTGAAATCTGGGGCTGGCCTCCTATGTTGGGCCAGCAGGCCAAAGCTGCCGCCACTGTCCCCGACATAGCCCAGCCCAACTCCACTCTACTTAGCACCTCGTCCCACAAAACCCTTGCAATCTTGCAGTGTAATAAAAGATGATCTACCGACTCGCCCCCTACCTGTTCTTATCTACATTTTGGTTAACCCTAAAGTAATTTTGGAATTAAAAAAAAAAAGAAAAAAAAAAGAAAAGGGGCACACAATGATGATAGAGTAGGGATTTGTGGAACAATCTTATGGGAACAAAATTGTTGAGTGATGATATGTGCACAACAAAGGTGATTGAAAATATGATGAATATAAAGACAAGGTTGTAACGCCCCAATGGAAGGCCCAAACCACTTGGCTTATAGTTTAAAAGGACTAGTCAATGATATAATTGGAGCCCCATTGAAATCTTATTAAGAGCAAAAGCTTCTCATTCCCAAGCCATGTGAGATCCTATACACCACCTACCCTTATCCTTCTTGTATGGGGTATCACAAAGGTAATGGATGTTATTTTTTATAAGTACAAGGTAGTGGATTTGATGAGTTAAACATAATCTGAAAAGCACTGCCTATTTTTTTTTTTAATATATAATTAATAAGAGAACTTTATTACCAAGTAAATAGGCATAGCCAAAGTACACAGGAAGTATACAAGAGAAAACACCTAAATACAAGCTAGAACTAGAAATGACTAAAGCAAATCATGAAGATTATCTCCATTCAATACGAGAGCCTTAGCCCCAAAACACAAAGTACTAAAGAAAAACTCCCTTAAGTTCTCCCATCGAATGTTCTCTATCTTCAAAGCACTGCCCATTCCTTTCCAACCACAAGCACCACATCAAGCACAAAGGGATCATCTTCCACATGGCTACGATACGTTGTCTCCCATCAAAACCTTGCCAACCTGAAAAAAGGTCCACCACTTGCTTAGGCATCACCCTAGCAATACCTGTCCCACCAAAAATCTCATTCCACAAAGTCTTAGCCAACCCCACAATGATGAAAAAGATGGTCAATAGATTCACCATCTTTCTTACACATAAGGCACCATTCTACAACAAATAGTCCTCACTTGCTTAAGTTATTTGTGGTCAAAATTTTTCCAAGAGACACCAACCAACCGAAAAAAGTCACCTTGCTAGGCACCTTAGATCTCCAAATGCATTTCCAGGGATAATCATTGACACAATGACAGGTTAGAGCCTTATAAAAGGAACCAATCGAAAATCTGGAATTTCCAGCTTGAAACCACAGCAGACTATCCTCCCTTTCCTGAACAATCATCTCTAGTAAAATCCACATTCCATTGAAGATATTAGTATTTAGAAAAGAAAAGGAATCAGCCACTGCAGCATCTTGATCCCTAACAATCCTAAAAGGGGTGGGAAAAACATTCTTAAGAGCTGAATCCCCACACAAGATATCATGCCAAAAATAAATCCTTGTCCCATCCCCCACTTTGTATTTAATATTATTGACAAATTCCCCCCAAGCCATCTGAATGGACTTCCACAAACCCACCTCATGCACTCCTCTTACTTCATTAGAACACCGACTCCCCCACATCCTCCCATATTTAATGTCCACAATATTTCTCCATAATGCATCCCTCTCAATATGATACCTCCAAAGCCATTTCCCAATAAAAGCTTTGTTAAAGAGCCTCAAATTTCGCACCCCCAAACCTCCACAAGAAACCGGAGAACAAACCTTATTCTAACCAACCAAGTGAAATTTTCTTTCCTCCTCATTAGCATCCCACAAGAAATTCCAAAATATTCTCTCAAATCTGTTTGCCACCCTTGCAAGCAAAGGGAAAAGAGAAAGACAATATGTTGGAAGATTAGACAACATACTCTTTATCAAAGTAACTCTTCCCCCTTTTGACAAATATAACTTCTCCCAACCAGCTAACCTCTTGATCTTATCAAGCACAGCCTAATTGTTATTAGTTTTTCTCAATTTTGTTGATAGTTATGAATTATGAAAATCTATTTTTGTTTTGCCTGTGTTTCAAAATCTTTGCTTATTTGGGTTGTTGATAAAGTTGAGTTATACGGTTGTATGGATGGGGAAATATAAAGGGAATGCACTTTCAAATAGCCTCAAGAACTTAGGTAGACAGTAACATACTGTAGCAAATTCCAAGATGCGATCTTGCACGGCTTGGCTCAGCTTGTTCTTCGAGCCCTGCTTCTCGCTTCCCCCTCCCCCCATTCTAATGTCCAAAACAAGGCCGTATGGAGTATAACCATGTGGTAGCCTACTTCTGGATCTTTTTGCATGGTTCCCTCCTAGAACTTATTGCAGAACAGCTTTGTTTTTAAGCTTTATTATGAACCTTATGGTGGCTTTTGTTACATTTTACTTGTTTAGTATTAATTGCAGATAACTTATTTTGGTTTGAGTAATCATGTAAATAGAGTCCTTTGGTCAGTCTATGCTCTTGAAGGATCTGGTCTCCTTGTATCTCCGGTGATCATGTAAGGTTCCATTGTCTCTTGTTATGAACCTTGCAGTGGACATATAATGTTTTAGACTCAGGTTGGATTCGTTACTAGATCCTCTATCATTCTTTGAATGGAGTGGCTTTTTTTTTCCTTTTGTTTTTAAGAAGTCATGACCACCACTACATCAGCATAGTTACCATATTAAAGCAATTTTACTTTGTTCTCGTTATTGTGATTCTTTCCATATTGTGTTCTTGTTTTCTTTTTCCCTTTTTTCTTTCCATGTTATGCCTTACTCGCCTTCTTTAATGTGGTTCTAGGTGGTCCACAAGCAGCGT
Source organism: Carya illinoinensis (assembly GCF_018687715.1). Lineage (NCBI taxonomy): Eukaryota > Viridiplantae > Streptophyta > Magnoliopsida > Fagales > Juglandaceae > Carya > Carya illinoinensis. Next base: position 8,524,641 of record NC_056765.1, read on the forward strand.
GTGCTGGTTGTGCCGGCTTCGCAGCGTTTTCGGTTCTGATAGAGAAGTTCCTGGATAGACATGATTGATTTGGTGCATTGCTATAATGCCCCATTTTTGCAAGCATTATTATTAAAAAAGAAATTAGGGCTCATTCATGATACCTTATTTTCAACTTTACTTGAGTAGCAAGAATCCCCGTTACTGAAGGAATGCATTAGGGGAAATTGGTTGAAGTTTTTATGAATATTGTACGATTTTGTGTATTCCTTATACGCTAGTTACGATTTGCGGATGTATTCTTCAATCTGAGAGAGTTTTAGTGGTTTGTTAGATGTTATATCTAATGACTTTCACATCCAAATAAGTCAAGGAAGAGGAGTTTTCATTTACTTGTGCTTATCTATATGGTTCTGAATGTTTACAACTCCTTGATACCAACTTACAATTTTTTTTAGCATATTTTGTGTCGGACAGTAAGCTTGTGACAGTCATTTCAGAGGCTGCTGCTGTCATGATACCCGCCAAAAAGTGAGTAAGTTTTGTTTACATAGTATAATTTATGGAGAAGGCGTATGATCATGTCAACTGGGAGAGAGCGCAATGACAGGACGTTCGAGGACAAAGAGAGATCGTTGGAGGAATTGAAAGTTTTTTTCTTTGGAGCTCTTTGTACATGGACCTTAGCGGTTGATTTCAATGGTTTGGGGTACATGAGTTCCTTATATCCATTGTTCATACCTAGATGTGGTCTCTAATCTTGTATCAGGCTATTGCCTTCTTTTGATAATATAATTTATTTTAGTTATCAAAAAAAATTTATATTTATAATATATATATATATATATTTATATCTATATATATTTATATATATAATTTGATTTAAAAGATAAGTTTTGAATTTTGAATTTTATAAATCTAATATTATTATTTAAATTATATGAATTGTATACTTTACATACGGGTTTGAGAACGTAATAATTCATAAATTTAGCCATGGGCTTTCTCATATGAGCCATCACCTCTTCTTGATTCGCCACCCAAAAGCGAACTTGGTCCAATTTTTGCCATTTTAATTTTGTAGCATTTGAATTTTTGAAAGGCCCCAACAATCACATAAGATAAATGCTTTGGGTTTCAAATTTTTGTTTTTCTTTTTTGTTTTTTTTTTTAACTTAATGATTAAGTAAAATTTTTTAAGTGATATTGCGAATTTTTTTAAAATATAAAAAAATCAATGAAAAAAATAAAAAATAAAAAATAAAAAAAAACTACCTTCAGTGAGAATTCGAGTTACATCCTTCGGTGGATGTAGCATCGCTCATCACATAATAATCTGATTGTATATGAATGGAATATTGTTAACACCAGCGATCGATTAACATCATATAGAGAATATCTTCTAATGATTGTCCTGTTAAACTCCAAAAATCACCTTCCAATCAAGAGTTGCCATGTCATCATCTCAGGGAACTTAGGTTGAACTGCATAATACAGGATTGACTGCTCTGTCTCCTCTTCCAAACCCTCGCTCAAGACTCTCTCTTCCATAAACTCAACCTTCTCTTCCAGAGCCTCACCCAAACCCGTCTTTTCTAACCGGTTGACTTTCTCTTCTGTAACCCCCGAAGCCGGCGATGGGATTTGGTGCTGTGAACCTCTTCGATAGAATCCCATAGAGCTGTTGTCGCAAACCTTGAACAAAGAAGGCAGAGGTCACCATTGCCATGCCCATTGCTTGCGATGACGAAGTCATGACTCTAGAAACTGACAAGATCTCTATCAATCTTCTTCGTTCTTAAATTATAAAATTTTCTATCTTTTTCTTTTTTGTTCTTTGCTTTGAATCTTTGTTATGTTGAAAATAAGATATGGGTGTTGGATCACTTGGATATTGTTTCTCCCTTCTAGAATATGGGTGATGGCTTTATGATACTCCAATTGATTTACTGATAAAATTTTCAATATTATCCCAAAGTGATCACTCTGGGTGTTTGTAGGAAAATCACATAGGAGAGAAATATGTATGCATTCTTATTGAATGAATATATCTATGTACAAGTATGAATATATACATACAAGGCAATCCTAACAAACTTTGCCTGGGAATATTCTTGAGCACCTATTTTGCATTACACAAATGTATACAATATAAGAGTTTGTTACAAAGCTGTCGGCCATACTACAACACTGAATCAGCGACCATACTTAGAGGGTAGGCACCAACCTAATCTAGGTAATTCTAGAAGGATCTACTTGAGAAGAGTCTGACGTGGCGGTGGTCCTTCTTGAGCCAGCTGAGATGGAGGAGCCGTTGGTAGGAGCATCTAAGGTGGTGGATAGTGTGGGCAGCTCAATACGCCCCTGCAAGCCTAACGATGCATTAACAACCGTGAGGCTTGTTCTCAGTAAGTGGAAATGAGAAGAAGCAATTGGTTTGGTAAAAATATCAGCCAATTGGTCTTTGGAAGGAAGGAAGCCAACTTCAAGAGTCTTGGCCGCGATTCGATCAAAGATAAAATGAAAATCAATTTCCATGTGTTTAGTTTTGGAATGAAGGACAGGGTTAACGGATAGGTAGGTGACACCAAGGTTGTCACACCAAAGGGTGGGGGCTTTGGGAAGGAAATCACGGAGTTCTTTGAGAAGAGTTTGAACCCATAAGAGTTTGGGTGTGGCATTGGCAAGGTTCTTGTATTCGGCATCGGTGCTAGATCGAGCAATGGTTCGTTGCTTGCAAGAGCTCCATGACACTAAATTTTGACCAAGAAAAATGCAAAAGCCACCGGTAGAGTGGCGATCATTCGGACAACCCAACCAATTGGCATCAGAAAAGGTTTGAAGCTGGAAGGAGGATATTTTTTAATGTGAAGACCAAAATTTAGAGTGTGCTTGACGTATCGAAGGAGTCGCTTAACAGGTTGCCCATTGGGGGTTTTCGGATTGTGCATAAACTGAGCAATTTTATTAATAGCAAAGGCAAGGTCTGGTCGAGTTAGTGACAATTATTGTAGGCTTCCTACAATGCGACAATAAAGGGTGAGATAGGAGAATGATGGGTTATCAAATAGAGAAAGTCAGGTTGAGGCAGACATGGGGGAAGAGACACCATTGGCAAATAACATATTTGTGCGAAAGAGCAGATCACGGATGTACTTCTGTTGAGAAAGATGAAATCCATCATTTAAGTAGGAGATTTCCAAACCAATGAAGTATGAGAGTTTGCCTAAATCCTTGATTGGAAAAATAGAGGCAAAAAGGTAAGAAGATTTTCAATGTGAGGTGAGTGAGAACTGGTCACAATAATGTCATTCACATAAACTAGAACATAAGTAAGAACAAAATTAGATAATTAAACAAGAGAGATGGATTGGCTTTAAAGGGGATAAAACCAAAATCACAAAGTTTGAAGCTAAGCCATGCGAACCACGTACGGGGTGCTTGCTTAAGGCCATAGATGGCCTTTTGCAAGCGACATACATGGTGAGGATGATCGGGATGGACAAAACCAACAGGCTGAGACATGTACACAGTTTCAGTTAAGGTGCCATGAAGGAAGACATTTTGGATATCTAGTTGTCTAAGAGACCAACCATAAGAGACAGCAAGGGAGAGGACTAATAGAATCATAGTGGGTTTCACAATGGGATTGAACGTCTCGGAATAATCGACTCCCTATTGTTGATGGAAGCCTTTTGCAATGAGATGACCTTTACGCCGTTCAATGGAGCTGTCAGTGCGATGCCTTGTATGGAAGATCCACCTGCAACCATCAATGTTAGTGAAAAGGGGAGGAGGAACAAGAGTCCAGGTTTGATTTTGAATAAGGGCTTGGAACGCAGTGGTCATGGCATTTTGCCATTCATGATGTCGAGAGGCCATGGTATAGTAGCTTGGTTCCTCTAAGATTGCAAGAGATGTGGTTAGACAGTGGGGTGGTGGAGGGTAAGGAATTTGACCATCAGAAAAATGTTTAGGTTTAGAGGAGTTGGTTTTGGAGCGAGGTGGTGGATGGGTGAGTGAGGTGGTTGAGAGGGTTGAGAGATTTGAGAGATTATCAAATTAGGAAGAGGAGGTGGATCGATTGGGATTGGAGATGAGGGTCCGGTCTATGTGTTTGAGGTTGAAGAAGGTTGAAAAGGATTAGTAGTTGTAGATGGGTCATTTGGTGGGTAAGTGATAGATGGTTCAGGAGGTATAGAAGAAGAGATGGGTAGAAGAGTATGTATGGTCTGGGAATTAGTTAAGGCCGATGTTAACTGGGAAATTGTGGAAGTATAAGGAAATGAGCTTTCATTAAAAAAGACATCACGTGAAATGTATATCCAATTTGTTGGCAAGTGAAGACATTTATACCCTTTGTGAATGGTACTATAACCAAGGAAAAGACAAGGTAGAGAACGAAAGTTAATTTTGTGGTTGTTATAGGGCCTAAGGTTAGGCCAACACTCGAATCCAAACACTTTGAGAAAGAAATAGCTCTTTTTGGTAGAGTAGAAGATGAGGAGACTTGTTTTCAAGGGATAGAGAGAAAAAAATTAATGAGATGGGCCGCGGTTTGGAAGGCATCGACCCAAAATTTATAGGGGAGAGAGGCTATTGCAAGGAGAGCGAGACCCATTTCGACTATATAACAGTGTTTCGTTTCAACCACACCATTTTGTTAGTGGGTGTGAGGACAAGATAGACGATGGTTAATGCCTTGAGAATTTAAAACCAGGGTTGAAATTCTCCACCCCAATCACTTTGAACATTTTTTATTTTTGTGTTAAAAAGACGTTCCATGTGTTGTTGGAAAACAAGAAAGACGGATATTGCATCACCCTTTGAGGCTAAGGGATAGAACCACCTATAACGACTAAAGTCATCAACAAATGAGATATAATAGCGAAAATTGTCTCTTGATATATGTGGGGAAGGACCCCAAACATCCACAAAAACTAAATGTAAAGGTCTTAAAGACCGAGTACCAGAAGACTTAAACGGTAATTGTCTACACTTGGTGAGAGGACAAGTAGAACAAAAAAAAATTAGATTGAGAGGGAGTAAAAGGCAAGCATGGTGCGTAGGATGCGGGAAACAAGTTAAAGATTAGGATGACCAAGTCGGTGATGCAATTGTGCAACTGTGGTTCTTTCAACAATAAGGGCAACTGGAGATAGGAGGAGGGAACAAGTAGAGAACATTATGCATTGGTCATTGGAGAACCATTCTTCCCGTCATTCTATCATTCACAACAAAAGTAGATCCATGAAACTCAAAGAAAACAGAGTTGTCACTGCAAAATTGTTGGACAGAAATTAAGTTTTTAGTAATTTGAGGAACATATAGTAATTTATGAAGAGAAAATGCAAAATTAGAATAGGAGATTTGAGAGTCACCGATATGAGTTATGGGAAGTGTAGTGCCATCACCATCTTGAATTTGCTCTTGTCCTACATATGGTTCAGCTATTAGATTAAGATGATGAAGGTATGAGGTGAGGTGATTTGTTGCAGCTGAATCGAGGTACCACTGTCAGTCCGAAAATGATTGTGAGCTAGTATAGTTAGTAGACAGGGAACAAGGTGGTATTAAAGAGCTCTACTGAGCTGTCAAGGGTAGCCCTAGTGGTAACCGAGACAACAAAAGACTCATACTCAGAATTGAGACCATTTCGAAGGTAGGAAACGATTCAGAGTCTCAAAGAGGCTCTCCAGCAACGGTCATGGTGTCTGATAGAAGGCAAACTTTTTGATAATAATCAGTGACAGAGAGAGTCTTTCCTAATGTTTGTGAGTTGATGACAAATCTGGAAGATTTTGGCTTGAGATTGGGATGTAAACATAGTCTCTAGATTGAGCCATAGTTCACGAGATGTGCGAGAGAAGCTATGGCTTGGGCAAGAATGGTTTCAGTGAAGGAAGAAAGGAGTGTATTGAGAAGCATTTGGTTAGTGCGACGCCACTAAAGATAAATGAGATTGGGTTGAGGAAGGGAAAGAGAAGACATAAAGGGTGAAGAGACAGGAAGAATAAGGGGGGAGGAGGAGAGAGCCATCTATAAAATGATAAAGTTCTTGACCATGGAAATAGGGGATGATTTGTGCACACCAGAGCAACTAGTTATCAAAACCAAGCTTTATAGAAACAATGTGAGAGAAATTAATGATTAGGTGGAAGGGATTGGAGCTGGAGTTTTCTTTTTCCAAGGTTGGAGGTTCGGTAGCCATTGAAGATGATCAATGGGATTGAGAATGGTGCCCCCAAAGTGATTAATACTTCTTCCTCTTTTTTTTTTTTTTTTTTTTTTTTTTTAACCTTAATGGTTAAGAAAGTGATTTTTAATAAGTTTATGAATTTTTTTTTTAGATCTTTAAAGGTATTTAAAAAATAATTGAAAAAAATATTTATTTGCATCCAGGGGCGGCTCAATACAAATTGAGGTCTAAGGTAAAATTCAAGCTAGTCATTCTTAATTATAATATAATAAAATATAAATTATTATATGAAATATTTTCAAAATTTTCAATAAAATGAGAAATCTTTAAATAAAATTTTTTTAATTTATATTAAATATTACAACTTAAAATGAAATCTCAATGCAAATTTTATATTTCAATTTAGCAAGATCTTAAAAAATTATTTAAAATACAAATAATTCACTATATTAAATATTAAATTTAATTTTATGGGGCCTTGCACATACTTAAAAATATAAAAGTTCTTTAAAATTTTATTTAATGAAATAATTTTTATTTCTTTAAAAAAATAAAAAAAATACTTTATTTTTAATTTTAAGAATCTTACATAGAGTGTAGGACTTAAATAATGACTTAAATGACCTTATCATTAAATCGGCGTATTTGCACCTACGGTACAATGCATGACACCTTTATCGATTTCCCTGTCATTATCAATAGTAAATTATTATAAACTAAATACGATGTGGATTTGGAGCAATGGAAATTGAGGTAAATAGAAAATAAAAAAAATAAAAAAAATCTATTTATTATTAATTTTTTACTATTATTTTATTATTTTATAATATAATATTAGACAATAAATTTATAAATAAAATATAATAAATATTCTTTAATTATTTAACAAAGAAAAAATAATAAAAATTAAAAAGATGAAAGTATTATAGCAAAAAGATATATTTAAAAGTAATGAATATGAATGGCATATTTCTTTTTCAAACGGCAAACAGAATATTCGAAGGAGATAAACTACTTTGGTTGTCGGCGTGTTGCCACTCGTCACTCATCGATAATTTGCCACCTAGCTAAAATCGGAAGGTTGCCCTCACTTGACTGCAAACCTCACTGACCGGTGCGAAATGGCGAGAGAGGGTGAAGTGGTTTGCGTCACCGGCGGCAGCGGCTGCATTGGATCCTGGCTCGTCCGTCTCCTTCTCGACCGTGGCTACTCCGTCCACGCCACCGTTCAGGATCTCAGTTTATTCTCTCTCCCTCTCTTTCTCTCTCGTTTCTAGTTTCTGCTTTCGTAAATGCAAATTCGTTAATCTGCGGAATTTTCATCTCCTGCTTAATATTCCAATTTGCAGAGGATGAGAGTGAAACGAAACATCTAGAAGCTCTGGAAGGAGCAGAGGCCCGTCTCCGTCTCTTCCAAATCGATCTCCTTAACTATGCCTCTATCCTCACTGCCGTCAGTGGCTGCGCTGGAGTCTTCCACCTCGCCTCTCCCTGCATCGTCGATGAAGTTCTAGAGCCCGAGGTTCTTGATATATTGACCTGAAATTCTGTTAGAATGATCAAAAGCCAGGCCTTGACATAGCACCCTATATTCCCGCAAATTCAACTCTTTTTTTTTTCCTTTTATTATACATCGTTTTGTTGTGATATATTCTACGTAATTTGGTGGTTCCACAGAAACAACTTCTGGACCCGGCGATCAAGGGAACGCTAAACGTGTTGACGGCGGCAAAGGAAGCAGGGGTGAGTCGCGTGGTGGTGACTTCATCCATCTCAGCTATTATTCCGAGCCCTAATTGGCCGGCCGATATCGTCAAGTCTGAGGATTGCTGGACCGACATTGAGTACTGCAAGCAGAAAGGAGTGAGTGCCCCTGCACCTGAATTTGGATAGGTTTTTATAAATTTATCTCGGACTATAATTGTGGTTCCGATTGGATCATGAAGGCATTGCATGGTTGTTTGTTCAGTTTACATTGGGTCTTATGGATAGGTGTGTGTTTGTTTGTTTTTTTTATGGTGTAGTTATGGTATTCGCTTTCTAAAACCCTAGCTGAGAAAGCTGCTTGGGATTTTGCCAAAGAGAAAGGTTTGGATGTGGTGGTGGTAAATCCTGGGACGGTAATGGGCCCTGTGATCCCTCCTAGGCTCAATGCAAGCATGTTAATGCTTGTTCGCATTCTCCAGGGTAAGTATCTATCCTTGCAGCATGTCTTTTTTGGTTATATTGTTCTTATTGGGGGATTCTTTCATCGGAAATAAAATCACGATTTTTCCACCATCTTAGGTGTGGTTTATATCAATTGAATTGATGTACCATTGTTTTTACTTTAATCGGAGCGTTTCATAACTTCAACCTGAAATAGAAAATTAATACTCGGGTGTCTTGGGCGGTTTAGCAGATCATGTAGTCCGTGATCTGTGAGGACACATCAGCTGCTCTTTGACTTTTTATTCTAGTTATTACTCGTTGTATTTCTAACCTCTAATGAAAACCATAACTGTCTTAATTCTAATTTTCTTATGTCTAGAGCTAATAGATGCACTGATGGTGACATTTTATTCTTACTGCAGGATGCACTGAAACGTATGAGAACTTTTTTATGGGATCTGTGCATTTCAAAGATGTAGCTCTAGCACATATATTGGTGTACGAGAACAAATCAGCAAGTGGAAGGCACTTGTGTGTTGAAGCTATATCTCATTATGGTGATTTTGTGGCAAAGGTTGCTGAAATTTACCCTGAATATGAGGTGAAAAGGTAATAATTTGACTTCCTGCTTCTGCATGTGGGTTTGAAAGTAATAACTATTTACTTGTCTTTTTTTGAAAAAAATGAACATCTGAACCTTCCAAACAGCATCAGAACTATAAATTCTGAATATGGTGGGATTGAATTTACATTCCAATGATAGTCATTTTCTAGAGATTATGATGCTTGATGATGATGGTGGATATATCCGACTACCATTTGCCAAATGAGCTTTATTGAATTTACATTGATATTGTAGTGTCTGCTACAAGTACCACTGAAGTTTCTCATCACATTTGGTTTGGTTTTAACTACTTTTTGTGTTTTGAGTTCACCCCACCCAATCTCACTCCGATCCTTGGACTAAGTGGGGTGATCAGGCTGGTTTCCTGCACTTTGAGTTCACTAAATTCTGGATCTTTTTGTAACCTTTTTTTTAATTTCTGGTTGCTATAGGACAGAAAAAAGTTTTTTTAGATGCCTTGTTTTATACTAATTGTAATCGCCAAGGTGTCTTTGGAGATAGGGTTTTACCACTCCGTCGGTTTTGCTTTTTGATATTGTCACTGCCAAGGTGTCCTTAGTTTTAACCACGGTATTTCTCCCGCCATAAGTAAGGGTTCATAAATAAATTATGGGGTGCTGTCCTCTTCTTTAGAAAAAATAGTGGGGTGGATCTGTAGAGGTCCAGTATACAACTTCTGTTCTTGCTTCTTAATGATGTCTACTGGCTTGTATGCGTTCTATTGATTTTACAATTTCCCGTCAAGAAACCGAATGTCACGTAGATATATCTTCCTGAATTCCCAAATGTTTTTTTCTGTTTCTCCAGATCTGTCGTATCCATTAGATGGAATTATTCCAACTTAAATGCAGTAGAAATGGTCTTATAAATTGTTAATGCTATGATGTCTCTGTGTATGTAGGTTGCCAAAGGATACCCAACCTGAGTTGTTAAGGACGAAGGATGGATCAAAGAAGCTGATGGACTTGGGCTTACAATTCATACCCATGGAGCAAATTATCAAGGAGGCTGTTGAGAGTTTAAAGAGCAGGGGATTTATTTCTTGAATTGAGCTTCAAGCATCACTGAAGAACTTCAAGGAGCCAATTACTAGCTGCATATGCTCACGAACACCCGGTAACCTATCTATCTTGTAAATTGACTGGGTGGTGAAGACAAGTATGTATGAATAATTCTAGGCAATAAAGTAAGCTTATTTACTTCAATTAGTATGTCCTTGCAATCTTTTCCTGGTATGTAATCGAGAAAAAAACTAGATTGTTGTATGTTTCAAGAAGTTTTGTCAGGTAGTATTTCTTCCAAGTTGCTTCTCGACAGAGTTGAATTTGTAAGAATTTTTGTAGTAAAAACGGAGGTACTTGGTAAGTTGCAAATGTGTAAAAAAATGATATTTGTTAACAATCAAAATGGCTGCTCTGCACTTTCTGCCTTGATTTCGGATTCTTAAGCCTTTCCACTGCTGTTATGTTAATTTTGCCTATTTGATGTATAGCTTTGCCAAAAGCCCATGAAAAACAGCCTTGTGTTTTCCGTATATTGATGTGGTAATCAACCAGCATCAGATGACAGCTCTGTTTTTTTCTATATATAACAGTGATATACAAACTGGTTTTAGCATATTAAGAAAAGAGAAACCATTTCCTCTTATTTTGATATCTCTCTAACTTTGTGTCAAACTCGATATTCATCTCACTTTGCTAGTGAATAATAAGATAATACGGCTTTGATTTGTACTTTTACTTGAATTAGAACCTCAACTAGACCCTAACAAATATCACAACAATCTGAATTTCTAGCGCCTGGGTTTAAGCAGGGTCGATTCAAAGCCGACTCAAATCTATTCAGAGCGAAGACGTTGGCTCAAATTTTTTTAATTATATAAAAGCGAAGTTAAAACTTGCTTACTTGGCATTCGTACTTTATAAATCGGCATAAAACCGTTTATTTGCACTTAGAGATAAGCATTCCAACTGAAAAATGGGACAAGACGAAAAAGTTGTTTATTTTCAACCGTGTTTCAAAAGTATAGTTGTTTATTTTCATCCGTGTTTCAACAGTATATTGTTCCGGTGAAAAACTGTATTTACTTCCTTGCAACGTTTCGGCCAAAACTTGAAGCATCACAACGACATATTGACCGAAGTTCAAAGTATCACAACGTTTTCTGCCTTGCAATGTTTCATGCTTCAATGATATAAAATGGACCCAATTTCCGGATTTTCAAACAGCCCGCGATAAAACTACCAAGAAGCCATGCCAACAAAATTCTCTTGATCATCATTTCTTTCTTGCCGTTGAAATAAGCGGCAAGAACTTGCATTCTGTCCACGCATTAGCATCATATATGGCATGAAACAAAGAACATAGGCTTTGATGATAAGTTCTTTATTGGAGTTGGTGAATCCCATAAAAGTCAACAAAAACTCAGAAGCAAATTTTCATAAATTTTGCAAGACAATGGATGGAAAACTAGGAGAACTATATTAAAAAAGCTAACGTAGATAAGTTTCGGCTCTCATATCGAGTCTTCATCAGTGATGGATTTCAAATTTTAAATGTCAAAACGTTTCCTCCTATCTATATATCTTCCATTTTGTCAACTTCTCAAAATATAGTCCATTTTATCAAAAATCAAATAGAGAACCTAACAATGCCTTACACAGAAAAACGGAGAAACCTAGCAAGGCCACCTTTGCATTCTCTCTTCAAATCGAAACACTTACCTCGCCGTTATCGGAAGACACTTAGAAGGTGCTAAAGGTGAGTTTTCACAGGGAGAGTTGGAAGACCATTTAAGCAACCCAAAAAGTTTCGACCCAGCCACCACCATTGCACTCCGATCTTCTCTTGGTAAGATCACGTTGAATCATTTTTCTTTTCTCCACCATTCTTGAGCCTAACGAAGTCTAAATTTATTTTCTGCTACACAAAAAGCCTTCGTCGTGGGAGCCTCAGTCCAGCCACCAGTTTCGTCACAATCTCTCCTTCCTCTAAGTGAGTCGTTTGCATTGCCCCTTTTGCTTGAAAATTGTTTTCTTCTCTAACGTGAGATATGCAGCTTTAATAGTTAAGTAAATAATGTTATTTTCCCCATAGCCTCCCTCTGTAAAGCATAAAAGAAGCAAGATTTACTTTTCTCAATTATGTAGTCTCCATCTATAAATCATAACAGGTTAGATTTGCTTCTTAATGGCTAAATTACGTTTCAAACCTTTTTTTTTTTTTTTCAAAAGTGAATATTTTATTCTTTTAAGATTGATTTGCCTCTAGCTTTTTCGTTTGACACATGTAGAGTTAAAATTATTACATAAAAAACCATCTAACCTTATTAAAATTATTACCACTTTGAAGACCTTATTATATTATTTCTCTTGAATTATAAATCATGAAAAAAGTGATTTTTTTTTAAGATTTAATCACTTTTTCATGATTTGGGCTTGATTTGAATTTGTTTTAGTTTGGATTATATTTTTTTGAGAATGGCACTTATATTCTACAGCAGTTAAAATATATTATTACTAAGTATTGATTTGTGGTGAATAGGAGAAAGTCAAAGAAATTAGGACCTCTCAATGCATCTGTTTGGCAGAAGGTACAGTTGTTTGTGAGCTTCTTAGATTATTTCATAATGTAACTTTACACTTTTCAAGGGGTAAATATGTAACTTACAATTTTTTTTTTCAGAGTTGGTTACTATTAAAGATGCCATTAACGTGGAGTGTGAAGAAGGAACCTCTATGGTGGGATTAATGGCCATAAATATGAAAATAAAGTTTGAAAAATATTGGGAGAACTTGGATAATTAGAATATGTTGCTGTATATTGAGATTCTTCTTGATCTTCGTTACAAGATGTGATATCTTGACTTTAGGTTGAGAAAAATCTATGCACGATCATGTAAAAACCATTGATTTAAGTTGGAGGGTGAAAAATGCATTTATCTACATGTATGAGGCATACCTGAAAAATGAAGAAATGGGTTCCCCCTAGCACACAAGTTCCCTACATGAAGATGGAAGTCCTTCAACAGATCAGTCTGCGAATAGAAATATATAGTTGAAGGGTCAATTTAAGCAAGAATTACAGTCAGAAGACTCTTTGAAAAGTAAGTCAAAGGTTGATAGATATCTAGCTAAAAATGTGAGGATTAAGGTGATAGTTTTGACCTTCTAAATTAGTGGAAGGTGAATCCAGTTAAATATCGCGCACTTTCAAAGGTTGCATGTAATGTACTTGCAATATCGGTATCTACTGTGGCCACTGAATCTATATTTAGCATTGCAGGTCGTATACTTGTGCCATTCCGAAGTAGTTTAAATCCAATAATCATTGAGGGTCTCATATGTGCATAAAATTGGCTTCGTTCTTCTTCTATTCCAATAAACTCCAATAAGCCTTAGGACTTTAATGGATGAAGTGGTGAAATTTGAGGAGCATCTGGATATGGGAATGTAATAAATTTACTTTTTATATATTTTATGTATATTTTATTTTATCTCATATGTTATTTAATTTTATTTAATTTATTTTGTTTTAAATTTTATGGATAGAACTTTGTTGGGGACTTTGCTGATTCTATGGAAATATCAAATTCAATGCCTACTAGCCCTACACCCAATACTAATTAAAGACGTACTAAAAAGATGAGAAGATTAGTGAGGAAAAAGTATTCAGTCATGTGTTTTACTTTTCAATTTTAACCACATTTAATTGTTGATTGACTATACAGTTTACCATTCCAATATTGGTTTTGTCTTTTTTTTTTTTAATTTTTTTTTTAAATTAGGAAATGTTTGGATTGCTTATACCTTATCTCTGACAAACACAAATGACCAAAAAAGATATGGAGTACTGAGCATAGAATTGGTTGGGTAAGTGAAGCATCAAAACTGTTTTGCTTTTGAAGGTAGCCTTTTCAATGCCATTCAGTTCTAAATTTAGACTAAAAATAAAATAAATGAGGATATTGGGGCGTAAATAGAAAGCTTATTCTTGAAATTTTTATACCTTTTCAATTATGAATATAAACTGTTTTGCTTATACATTTTCAATTGCTCATTCAGTTATTATTAGAATATATGGTTTGACTTGAACAATTTTATGTTAGCTGTGTTTGGTGATGAGAACTCTTACTAATAATTCATTTGTTTACACTTTACAGAGTATTGTAAAAAATAAAAATTGAAAAGTATGCCAAGCCAAAAGATGTAAGAGTTGCCAGGCCAGGAGGATAATTGTATAATTTGTATTGATGTAAATGCTTTATACTACTGTTTTAGTGTTATTTGAATTTCATATTTGAGAGCTATGTTTTTTTAGAACTTTTGATGTAAATTACTAAATATGACTTCTAGTCTTCTACTGTTATTTTTTTAGACCTTTTAATTTTCAGTTTTTGAGACTTGTATAATTTTCAATTTTCATTATCTATGCTTATGAATTTTTTTTTTTCTCTTTCTTTCTTTTAGAATGCAGAATTGATACATGTTACTTACATGTATAATTTTCTAGGATGGAATATCTTTTAAAGAGCTTCTTGATGCTAGTTGCAACTAAGTTGCTAGTTTGCTACATGATAAATACTATGATTGATAACCATGTTTAAATTGTTTAGATGGATATAGAGAATTTTTATTATTTTTATAGTAAAATCTTTTATTTAAATTTATTGTATATAGACAATTTTTCTTTTATGGTTATTTTATTTTTCTTTCAACCTCTTTTTTTATACTTTTGGCTTAAAATTAAATAAGTTGTTAGTGGACTTTTACTGTTGAGCCGAAAAATATAAGATATAAGGATGGGGCCGTTGACCAGAGCATATTTAGGTGTCACCCAATTATTTTCAATTGTAAATGGGATCGAGAATGGTGCCCCAAAAGGGACGAATACCTTAATGATTAATAGAATGATTTTTATTGAATTATAACTAAAATAATGATATAAGAAATCCCTATGTGCTACAGTGGTTTTGGAGCAATGTAAATTGAGGCAATTACAGAATAAACGTTAGAAAACACAAAATAAAAATTAAAAAATCTATTTATTATTGACGATGAATATATAAATAAAGAGAAAACCTTCTGACCGGTTGGGCTTATAACATACTAAAAACAGCCCACCAATAATATTTAGACACGTATGCAATACATTTTTGTTTTCATGTGACCGCACCTCACCCAATTAGTATGTAGAATGCATGCCTGGCATGAATTTTAAATATTAAAAAAAAATAAAATTTGAATGTTACCATCTTCTTTTTTCCTCTCATTATTTTTGTTCTTCCCTTCCAAATCTGGAAGTTGCAAACTGGTTTTTTATTTCTTGAAAAACCCAGTATATGCATTTTTTACTCAGGTTGGTCTGCTTAAAAATGAACGCAAAAGCTATTGGCTTGGATTTAGATGCAGCTTTGATATGCTTGCAGGGATCCATAAACACTGAACTGTAATAAAGCATCGAGAAAATTTGCTAGATCCCACAAGAGGGAACTACAAAAGTATATAGGTGGGCTTCTAAAATGACAACTTTTTAAGTGTTTTCCTATGCTTGCAAAGAAGTTTAGCCTGATTTCATCTTTTTTTGGGTTTAATAATTAGATGGATTTTCTTTTCCAAAAATATAAACATTTTTTTTTGGTTTGAAGGATGTTTAAATTTGAAAGTTTTGAAACACAAACAATTATTTGGTTTGAGAGAATGATTCAATTTTATAAGCACGACAGCTTTATATCTGTCAATGACAACCTTTTAAAAGATTACACTCCACCTACACATTGGCTATAGCATAAGAAAGTAAGTAAACTATTTAAAGAATTAAACGATGTTTGATCTTGGTTTGAACTTCCTCAAGTATGGAATATATTCTTACTTCGATTCCTTAAGAGGAGATCTTGAAATGATAAATGGGGTAGTCACACAAATGAGAAATGGATTTGTAAGGAAATAGTCTCATTTACATTTATTCATTTCCTGTTTGTAATTTGCTTGTGACTCAGTGAGATGAATTTCGAAAGGGGAAGGCAAGCGGACTGGTAAATAAAATAAAATAAAATAAATAAACTCCAATCCTCTTATATCAGATCGGAAAAAAGAAGAGAATAATAAAAATTGATCGTCGGCGTGTCGCCACTACGTCAGTCATCGACAACTTTGGTTGACGGCGTGTCGCCACTACGTTACCCATCGACAACTTTGGTTGTCGGCGTGTCGCCACAACGTCACTCATCGATAACTTGCCACCTAGTTAAAATCGGAAGGTTGCCCTCACTTGACTGCACACCTCACTGACCGATGCGAAATGGCGAGAGAGGGTGAAGTGGTTTGCGTCACCGGCGGCAGCGGCTGCATTGGATCCTGGCTCGTCCGTCTCCTTCTCGATCGTGGCTACTCCGTCCACGCCACCGTTCAGGATCTCAGTTTATTCTCTCTCTCTCACTCTCTCTCGTTTCTAGTTTCTGCTTTCGTAAATGCAAATTAGTTTATCTGTGGAATTGTCATCTCCTTCTTAATATTCCAATTTGCAGAGGATGAGAGTGAAACGAAACATCTAGAAGCTCTGGAAGGAGCAGAGGCCCGTCTCCGTCTCTTCCAAATCGATCTCCTTAACTACAGCTCTATCCTCACTGCCATCAGTGGCTGTGCTGGAGTCTTCCACCTCGCCTCTCCCTGCATCGTTGATGAAGTTCTAGAGCCCGAGGTTCTTGATATATTGACCTGAAA
This sequence comes from Carya illinoinensis, assembly GCF_018687715.1. NCBI lineage: Eukaryota > Viridiplantae > Streptophyta > Magnoliopsida > Fagales > Juglandaceae > Carya > Carya illinoinensis. The sequence goes on from NC_056765.1 coordinate 8,541,316, forward strand.
TTCTGTTAGAATGATCAAAAGCCAGGCCTTGACATAGCATCCTATATTCCCGCAAATTCAATTTTTTTTTCTTTTTTGTCCTTTTATTATACATCTTTTTGTTGTGATATATTCTACGTAATTTGGTGGTTCCACAGAAACAACTTCTGGACCCGGCGATCAAGGGAACGCTAAACGTGTTGACGGCGGCAAAGGAAGCAGGGGTGAGTCGCGTGGTGGTGACTTCATCCATCTCAGCTATTACTCCGAGCCCTAATGGGCCGGCCGATATCGTCGAGTCTGAGGATTGCTGGACCGACATTGAGTACTGCAAGCAGGAAGGAGTGAGTGGCCCTGCACCTGAATTTGGATAGGTTTTCATAAATTTATCTTGGACTATAATTGTGGTTCCCAGATTGGATCATGAAGGCATTGCATAGTTGTTTGTTCAGTTTATGGATAGGTGTGTGTTTGTTTGTTTTTTTGTGGTGTAGTTATGGTATCCGCTTTCTAAAACCCTAGCTGAGAAAGCTGCTTGGGATTTTGCCAAAGAGAAGGGTTTGGATGTGGTGGTGGTGAATCCTGGGACGGTAATGGGCCCTGTGATCCCTCCTAGGCTCAATGCAAGCATGTTAATGCTTGTTCGCATTCTCCAGGGTAGGTATCTAGCTATCCTTGTAGCATGTCTTTTTTGGTTATATTGTTGTTATTGGGGGATTCTTTCATCGGAAATAAAATCACGATTTTTCCACCATCTTAGGTGTGGTTTATATCAATTGAATTGATGTACTATTGTTTTTACTTTAATCGGAGCGTTTCATAACTTCAACCTGAAATAGCAACTTAATACTCGAGTGTCTTGGGCGGTTTAGCAGATCATGTAGTCCGTGATCTGTGAGGACACATCAGCTGCTCTTTGACTTTTTATTCTAGTTATTACTCGTTGTATTTCTAACCTCTAATGAAAACCATAATTGTCTTAATTCTAATTTTCTTATGTCTAGAGCTAATAGATGCACTGATGGTGCCATTTTATTCTTACTGCAGGATGCACTGAAACGTATGAGAACTTTTTTATGGCATCTGTGCATTTCAAAGATGTAGCTCTAGCACATATATTGGTGTATGAGAACAAATCAGCAAGTGGAAGGCACTTGTGCGTTGGAGCTATATCTCATCATGGTGATTTTGTGGCAAAGGTTGCTGAAATTTACCCTGAATATGAGGTGAAAAGGTAATAATTTGACTTCCTGCTTCTGCATGTGGGTTTGAAAGTAATAACTATTTACTTGGTCTTTTTTTGAAAAAAATGAATATCTGAACCTTCCAAACAGCATCAGAACCATAAATTCTGAATATGGTGGGATTGAATTTGCATTCCAATGATAGTCATTTTCTAGAGATTTTATATATATGATGCTTGATGATGATGGATATATCCGACTACCATTTGCCAAATAAGCTTTATTGAATTTACATTGATATTGTAGTGTCTGCTACAAGTACCACTGAAGTTTATCATCACATTTGGTTTGGTTTTAACTACTTTTTGTGTTTGAGTTCACCCTACCCAATCTCACTCCGATCCTTGGACTAAGTGGGGTGATCAGGCGGGGTTTCCTGCACTTTGAGTTCACTAAATTCTGGATCTTTTAGTAACCTTTTTTTTAATGTCTGATTGCTATAGGACAGAAAAAAGTTTTTTCGATGACTTGTTTTATATTAATTGTAACTGCCAAGGTGTCTTTAGAGATAAGGTTTTACCACTTCGTCGGTTTTGCATTTTGATATTGTCATTGCCAGGGAGTCCTAAGTTGTAGTATTTCTCCCACCATATGTGAGGGTTCATAAATAAATTACGGGGTGCCATCCTCTTATTTAGAAAAAATAGTGGGGTGGATCTGTAGAGGTGCAGTAAGCAATTTTTGTTCTTGTTAGGGCTGTACACCAAATCGAGAAATTGACCTCCCACGACGGAAACCGGCTGTCGGATGCTGGAACCAGCCCAAACTGGCGAAGAACCGGTCGATGGGCGAGTTAAATATATAGAAACCTACATCGGCCGATTTGATTTCGGTTCCCCTGTGCGAAAAAATGCTGAACTGGCTGATCGGTTCTTATATATATATTTTTCTTTTATACATATAGAAACAACATCGTTTCATGAGTGAAACGGCGTCATTTTAGATTTAGGAAACAAAAAAAAAAAAAGTATAAAGGAACGGTGCGCCGTTCCAAAATGCGATTATAAACCGTCCCCACCCCCTTTCGTCTTCTTCCCGTCTCCTTCTTCCTCAGCCTAGGTTTTCTCTCCTCTGCAACTCTCTTCCTAGATTCACGGCAGACAACGGCCCAGCTTCCCTCCTTCATCACAGAGACGTCGGCGGCAAACGCACCGACGCACATATAGATTGAGACTATCGGTTTTCTCTCCCCATTCGATCGGTTTCAGCCGGTTCAAAATGTCATTCTGCAATGTTGGTGCGACGTCAACTTTCCACCAAAACCGCACCGAACCCATTTGTTTTCACCCCTAGTTTTTGCTTCTTAATGATGTCTACTGGCTTGTATGCATTCTATTGATTTTACAATTTCCTGTTAAGAAACTAAATGTAACGTACATATATCTGCTTGAATTCCCAAATGTTTGTTTCTGTTTCTCCAGCTCTGTCGTATCCATTTGATGGAATTATTCCAACTTAAATGCAATAGAAATGGTTTTACAAATTGTTGATACTATGATGTCTCTGTGTATGTAGGTTGCCAAAGGATACCCAACCTAAGTTGTTAAGGACAAAGGATGGATCAAAGAAGCTGATGGACTTGGGCTTACAATTCATACCCATGGAGCAAATTATCAAGGATGTTGTTGAGAGTTTAAAGAGCAACGGATTTATTTCTTGAATTCAGCTTCAGGCATCACTGAAGAACTTCAAGGACCCAATTACTAGCTACATATGCTCACAAACACCCAGTGACCTTTCTATCTTGTAAATTGATTGGGTGGTGAAGACAAGTATGTATGAATAATTCTAGACAATAAAGCATACCAATTACTAGCTACATATACTCACGAACACCCAATGACCTATCTATCTTGTAAATTGATTGGGTGGTGAAGACAAGTATGTATGAATAATTCTAGACAATAAAATATGCTTATTTACTTCAGCTAGTATGTCCTTGCAATCTTTTCTTGGTATGTAACTGAGAAAAAACTAGATTGTTGTTTGTTTCAAAAAGTTCTTTCTGGTATTTCTTCCTATAGAAAATATCAGTTTGCATAAAGGAATCCGAAAATGCTTTTGTATTTTCTTGTCTTCACTTGTGCATGTACAGAGAGTTTAAATAGAAAACAAATCTAACTGTTGTCCTACATATATGCATATACGTCTCTTGAGTTCAAAATCTAAATAGATACAATCTTGTTGATTCAAATTTGAATAATTAACAGTTGCACTACTTCATTTGATTCCTGAAATCTTGGAGTCTCTAGTTGAAGCAGAGAGTTCGTTGTCTTCGATTGTTACAGAGAGATCTTTGGAGATTTCTTTGACATGTTCTTCTATACGCCCCTGCAATCGAAAGGGTAGCAATCGAACCTTGAGACTGTCATGTAAAGTTTGAAATTTAAGAGCAAGAAGTGCCTTTGTGAGAGCATCTATATGCTGATCTTTAGCCGATATAAAACGAACATCAAGTTGTCCACGCATAACCTGATCTCAAACATAATGAAAATCAATTTGAATGTGCTTTGTATGAGTATGAAATAATGGATTGCCGGTCAAGTAAGTGACCCCTATGTTGTCGCACCACAAAATTGGAGAATGAACGACTGGAACACAGATCATTATGCACTGATTTTATCCATTGAATTTGATGCTGCAGCATTTGCAAGTGCTTTGTATTCAACTTTTGTGCTGCTGCTGCAAGCTATGATTTGTTGTTGCTTCCAACTCCACGAAATTAAATTATGGCCCAAGTATACACAGTAAGCTCTAATGGATCGTCTATCATCTTGATCGGATGCCCAATCTGCATCACTAAATGTTTGTAAAGTAATACTGGTAGTTGGTTGTATAAGTAATGAATGTGAAATTGTGTGTTTTAAATAATGCAATATGCGTTTAACCGCTGCCCAATGCACTTTCATAGGATTATGCATATATTTGCTAACTTTATGAATTGCAAATGCAAGTTCTGGTCGAGTGAATGAAAGGTATTGTAACCCTCCAACTACACTTTGGTACAAGTGTGGATCATGGAATGGAACACCATCATATTTTGTTAATGGTTGTGAGGTGGACATTGGAGTAATGCACAGCTTTGCTTTATCCATTTTGCTGCACATTACAAGGTCCAAAATATAGCGTCGTTGTGTCAAGTAGAGACCATGATCACTTCGGATTACTTCAATATCTAGAAAGAAACTGAGTTCACCCATGTCTTTGATTGCAAAATCATCTTGTAGCAAGTTGATTACTCTATTTTTAGAATTTATATCATCTCCGGTTATAATTATGCCATCGACATAAATTAAAAAATAAATAAGAGTTAAGCCTTGGTGATAAACATAGAGTGAAAGATCGGCTTGACTTCCTATGAATCCGATGGCTTGGAGCTTATCAATTAAGTATGAAAACCATGCTCTTGGGGCTTGGCGAAGGCCATAGAGAGACTTTTTAAGTTTGCAAACATGATGTGAAAATTGTGAATGAACAAAACCTGGAGGTTGGGCCATGTAAACGTCCTCATGCAAGTGTCCATGCAGAAAAGCATTTTGGACATCAATTGGTTGAAGATGCCAAGCATGAGAAATAGCCAATGATAGAACCAATCGGATTGTTGTTGGTTTCACCACAGTTCTGAATGTTTCATTAAAATCAACTCATTCTTGTTGATGGAATCTTTTGGCAACAAGTCTTGCTTTAAATGTTTCAATATCACCATTAGCTTTCCTCTTGATCCGGTACACCCATTTGCAACCAACTAAATTGGCATCAGTTGGTTTTGGAACTAAATTCCAAGTGCCATTTTTTAATAGAGCCTCAAATTCTTTGTTCATAGCATCTCTCTAATTTCAGCTTTTAACAGGTTCGGAATAGCAAGTTGGCTCCATTTCTTATGGGTGGATTGTGGCCATAAGAGCTTTGGGAATGGGATATCTAATATGTGAATCAGAAGGTAATTTAGGCTTGTGTATATTGTTTTTGCTTCTATTGGTCATGGGGTGTCTATTTTGTGGTGCAGGTGGGGAATTTAAAGGAGGTTGTAGTCGACTATCTTCATGCTGAGGCTAAGTGATATCCCTTGCAGGAGAACCTGAAACAATATCATGATCATTTGGAAGTCCAGATGTCGTGACCATATGCAGATTGCTTGGTGTAATGGAGTTAAGAGTTTCACCTATAGAAAACGAAGAACTAGCATGACATAAATTTAAATTAGATGGTAGAGCAATGGGACTATTTTTGGTGAAGGGTCAGCAGACTTATTCTCTATGTATGGATAAAGTGTTTCATTGAAAACAATGTGTAGAGACACAAAGACTTTCCCGATAGAGACATCTAGACACTTGAAACCTTGATGACCAATACTATATTCAATAAAAATGCAGTTTTTGGATCGAAAATCAAGTTTATGTCAATTGTATGGACATAAATAGGGCCAACAAGCACATTCAAATGAATGTAAAAAATTATAATTTGGCTTTTGATGATGAACCATTTCATATGGGGATTTTTGGTTTACGATTGGAGTTGGAAGTCTATTGATAATAAACATCGCATTTAAGAACGCATCTTCCCAAAATATTTTAGGCAAGTTGGAGGGAGCAAGCAAAGCTAGTCCAACTTCAACAATTTGCCTGTGATGTCTCTCTATAGCAACTGCTTGTTGGTGCGTATATGGACATGTTATTCTATGATTAACTCCCTGATTTTGTAGATATGTTTTTAAGCTACGGTATTCGCCTTCCCAATTAGATTGGAGGGATTTTATTTTTCTGTCAAATTGGCATTTGACAACAGCTTAGAAACATAAGAATGTGTTATATGCATCTAATTTTAATTTTAAGGAAAATAGCCATAAGAATTTTGTAGCATCATCGAGAAAACTAGTAAAATATCGTGCACCAGAAGTGGATAAAGTAGAGGTTAGCCCCCAAACATCCACATAAATCAAATCCAAAGGTTTCGAAACATTAACATGCACATTTGTAAAGGGTATAGCATGGCTCTTGGCCAACTGACAATCAGAACAAATGGAGCAATTTTTATTTTGAATAGGCAAAGAAATAGCCTTATTGATAACTGGAAATGAAGCATGTCTGAGATGACGATGCCATATTTGGGAAGACTCACGAATACTAGAGAAGGCTTGTGGTTGTAGACGAGCTAATGAAGCTGAGAAGCTGTATAGACCATTACTGAGTGGGCCGCGATGTAGGATAGTCCCCGAGTAGTCCTTCACAATGAAACTCAAAGAAAACATTATTGTCTAAACAAAAATGTTGAACAGATAAAAGATTTTTTTGAATATCTAGAACAAGTAGAATTTGATTAAGAACAAAAGATTTAGAGGGAGATGAGATTGTAGAAGTACCACTTTGCACAATTTTTAGACATGCACTATTAGCCACTTAGATACGATCTTGACCATTGTAGCCTTCATTTTGAACATGAATGTTGTTCATGTCATTTGTCAAATGATGGGTGGCTCCTATGTCGGGATGCCACTCTTTGTCATGATGCTGATAGTTAGCCGCTAGCATTGCTTGTGGTTGATTGTTTGAATGTTGTTGGTCCTGATAAGATAAATCAAAGCGGTGATAGCATTTTCGGGCACTATGACCTGGTTTGAAGCATACATGACAGACATTAGAGTTTTGACTTGAATCAGGAGATTAAGAACATCCTCCATGTCCTTTACCACGATAGCTACCTCGATTCCGATTTGATGATTGGAAGTTACCAGATTGCTTGGTTTGCGGTTGAGGTTGTTTGGTGGCCATATTTGCAGAAGCAACAACTTGAAGAGGCTGATTATTGTGATTTATTCTGACTCACAGATGAGAAGGACGGAGTAGAGTTCCTCCAAGGCGACGAGATCAACTCTTGAGGTAATGGTGGAGGCCAAGGAATCGTATTCCTGACCAAGTCCTGCAAGCACATAGGTAATTATATCATCATTTTTTAAAGGTTGTCCAGCAAGTGCAAGCTCATCGGCCATTCGTTTGATAGAAAGGAAATACTCATTTGTTGTCATGGCACCTTTTCTAGCACTTGCCAATTGAGTTCGAATTTGGATTGCTTTAGCATGAGAAAGTGAGGAGAAATTGCGCTCAAGTGCAAGCCATACCTCACGAGATGTGGTGTAGGAGATGACTTGAGTGAGGACATCTCCAGTAACTGAAGAGTTAATTGTGGCTAGAATTAAGAAATCTTGGCGAAGCCATTGACAATATTGGGGATTTGGATGGCCATCAATTTCTTTCGGTGGAGTGGGAATTGAGCCATCAAGATAGCCAAAAAGATATTGACCTCTAAAGTATGGTAAAGCTTGAGCTTTCCATACATGATATTTTGCATAATTCAATTTGACACTAATAGTGAGTGGAAGATTGAAGAGGGCTGGGATAGTAGCAGTGGGAGGATTGGAGTTGGAGGAGGCCATTTAGGATCGGAATGGATGAGATGTATGTCTTTTAGAGGCGCTGTGATACCATGTAGAAAATATCAATTTGCATAAAGGAATCCAAAAATGCTTTTGTATTTTCTTGTATTCACTTGTGCATATACAAAGAGTTTAAATAGAAAACAAATCTAACTGCTATCCTACATATCTGCATATACATCTCTTGAATTCAAAATTTCAATAGAAACAATCTTGTTGATTCAAATTTGAATAATTAATAGCTGCAGTACTTTATTTAATTCTTGAAATCTTGGAGTCTCTAGTTGAAGCAGAGAGTTGGGAGTCTTTGGTTGTTGCAGAGACCTGTTCTTCTACACCTCCAAGTTGCTTCTCGACAGAGTTGAATTTGTAAGAAATTTTGTAGTAAAAACAGAGGTACTCGGTAAGTTGCCCATGTGTAAAAAAATGATATTGTTAACAATCAAAATGGCTGCTCTGCACTTTTTGCCTTGATTTCGGATTCTTAAGTCTTTTCACTGTTATTATGTTAATTTTGCCTATTTGATGCATACAGTTGCCAAAATCCCATGAAAAACAACCTTGTGTTTTCCGTAAATTGATGTGGTAATCAACCTGCAGCTGATGACAACTCTGTTTTTTCTATATCTAACAGTGATATACATACTAGTTTTAGCATATTAAGATAGAGAAATTATTTCCTCTCATTTTGATATCTCTCTAACTTTCTGTCAAGCCTGATATTCATATCACTTTGCTAGTGAATAAGATAATACAGCTTTGATTTAGTACTTTTACTTGAATGAGAACATCAACTAGACCCTAACAAATATCACAACAATCTAAAGTTCTAGTGCCTAAGTTTAAGTAGGGTCAATTCAAAGAATCGCAGGTCCTCCTCAAGATCAAAGTAACCTTATCAAACAAGTTGTCAATTTAGAGTGGAGACGTCGAACTCAAATCTATTTAATTATATAAAAGCAAAGTTAAAACTTGCTTACTTGGCATTTGTACTATATAAATCGGCATAAAACCATTTATTTGCACTTAAAGATAAGCATTCCAACTGAAAAATGGGACAATACGAAAAAGTTTTTTATTTTCATCCTTGTTTCAACAGTATATTGTTCCCGTGAAAAACTGTATTTACTTCCTTGCAATGTTTTGGCCAAAACTTGAAGAATCGCAATGACATTTTGACCAAAATAAAAGCATCGCAATGTTTTTTAACTCGGAATGTTTCATGCTTCAATGATATAAAATGGACCTAATTTCTAGATCTTCAAACAACCCAGGATAAAACTATCAAGAATCCATGCCAACAAAATTCTCTTGATCATCATTTCTTTGTTGTCGTTGAAATAAGCCACAAGAACTTGCGTTCTATCCACTCATTGGCATCATATATGGCATGAAACAAAGAACATAGGCTTTGATAAGAGGTTCTTTATTGGATTTGGTGAATCCCATAAAAGTCAACAAAAACTTAGAGGCAAATTTTCGTACATTTTGCAGACAATGGATGGAGAACTATATTAAAAAACCTAACGTTAGATAAGCTTTGGCTCTTATATAAAGTCTTCATCAGTGATGGAATTCGAATTTCAAATGTTAAAACGGTTCCTCCTATCAATTTATCTTCCCTTCTACCAACTTCTCAAAATACAGTCTATTTTTCCGAAAATCAATTAGAGAACTTGACAAAGCCTTACACAGAAAAATGGAGAAACCCAGCTAGGTCACCTTTACAATCTCTCTTCAAATCAAAACACTTACTTCGCCGGCATCAGAAGACACCCAGAAGGTGCGGAAGGTGAGTTTTCACAGGGAGAGTCAGAAGACCATTTAAGCAACCTAAAAAGTTCCTACCTAGCCACCACCATTGCACTCCAATCTTCTCTGGGTAAGATCACGTCGAATCCTCTTTCCTTTCTACACCGTTCTTGAGCCTAACGAAGCCTAAATTATTTTATGTTGCATAGAAGCCTTCGTCATGGCAGCTTCAGTCCAGCCACCAGTTTTGTCACATCTCCCTCTCGGTGAGTCTTTCGCATTGCCCCTTTTGCTTGAAATTGTTTTCTTCACTAATGTGAGATATGCAGCTTTAATTGTTATGTAAATAATGTTTTTTTTCCCTATAGCCTCCCTCTGTAAGGCACAAAAGAAGTTAGATTTGCTTTTGTCAATTCCATAGTCTCTCTTTGTAAATTATAAGAGGTTAGATTTGCTTCTTAATGGCTAAATTACGCTCCAAACCTTTTGTATCTTTTTTTCAAAAGTAAATACTTTTTTTTTTTTTAAGATTGATTTGTCTCTAGCTTTTCCGTTAGACACATGTAGAGTTGAAATTATTACATAAAAAACCATCTAACCTTATTACAATTATTACCAATTTGAATACCCTTATTATATTATTTCTCTTGAATTATAAATCATGACAAAAGTTAATGGTTTTTTAGGATTTGGGCTTGATTTGAATTTGTTTTAGTTTGGATTATATTTTTATGAGAATGGCACTTATATTTTATGGCAGTTAAAATATCTTACTAAGTGGGTTGAGATTCCATCCTGTTGGAGGATTGTCAATGACTACTTTAATCTGTTTATAAGGGAAAAAAATAACTTGATAAGTGCTCTTAAAGGACCACGAATTTCCCTCACCATGGATATGTGGACATTCGTATAAAACTTAAACTATATGTGTCTCACGGCACACTTTATTGATGATGACTGGAAGCTACACAAGAGAATTCTTTCCTTTCCTTTTGGTTGAAAATCATGAGAGTGATATACTTGATAAGGGCATAGAGTTGTGTTTGCATGATTAGGGGTGACCGAAATTACTTGCAATCACTCTTGATATACCAGTTCTAATAATCAAATCATTTCTTATTTGAAAAAAAAAAAAACAAGTATAAGAGGGACACGGTCTTGGAATATGAATTCTTGCATTTTTGATGTTGTGCCCACATTTTCAACTTAGGCCTCGTTTGTTTTCATAGATGAGATAAGTTGAATAAAATATTATTATAATATATTATTTTTGTATTGAGATTTGAAAAAGTTGAATTGTTTATTTTATTTTGTATGGAAATTTGAAAAAGTTGTAATAATTAAAATGAGATGAAAGTTTTGTAAAAAAAGACGATGCCTTAATCGTCTGTGAAGGGTTGAAAGAATATGAGAAGTTTATTGCGAAAGTTAGGGGTATTATGAAGTATGTTAAATCCTCCCCTTAAAAGTGGAGTACATTTAAGAATTGTATGGGATTGGAAGAGATTCAATCTAAAAGCCATGTTTGCCTAGATGTACCGACTAGGTGAAACTTTATCTATCTTTTGTTAGAGGGGGTTTCAAAATTTAGAAAGGCTTTTAATCGGTTGGATGAAGAAGATCTGGGCTTTTTAGGTAGTATTGGAGATGAGGATGATGAAGATGATAAGGTGAATAGGAGAAAATCAAAGAAGTTAGGGCCTCTTAATGCATTCGTTTGGGAGAAAATACAGTTGTTTGTGAGGTTTCTTGGATTATTTCATAATACAACTTTATGCTTCTCGGGAGGTGAATATGTAACTTGTAATATTTTTTTTTTCAGAATTGGTTACTATTAAAGATGCCATTAACATGGAGTGTGAAGAAAGGAGCTCCGTAGTGGGATTAATGGTCATAAATATGAAGAGAACGTTTGAAAAGTATTAGGAGAACTTGGATAATCAGAATATGTTGCTGTATATCGGGATTCTTCTTGATCTTCCTTACAAGATGTGATATCTTGATTTTGAGTTGAGAAAAATGTATGCACGATCATGCAAAAACCATTGATTTAAGTTGGAGGATGAAAAATGCATTTATTCGCATATATGAGGCATACATGGAAAATGAAGAAATGAGTTCTCCTTAGTGCACAAGTTCCCCACATGAAGATTTAAGTCCTTCAACAGATCAGGCTACGAATAGAAAGACATGGTTGATGGTTCAATTTAAGCAAGAGTTACAGTCAGAAGACTCTTTGAAAAGCAAGTCAAATGTTGATAGATATCTAGCTGAAAAATGTGATGATCAAGGTGATATTTTTGACCTTCTAAATTGGTGGAAGATGAATTCAGTTAGATATCACGTACTTTCAAAAGTTTCATGCAATGTACTTGCAATATCGGTATCTACTATGGCCTCTGAATCTACATTTAGCATTGCGGGTTGTGTACTTGACCCTTTCCAAAGCAGTTTAAATCTAATGTTCGTTGAGGGTCTCATATGTGCACAAAATTAGCTTCGTTCTTCTTCTACTCCAATAAACTCCTATAAGCCTTAGGACTTTAATGGATAAAGTGGAGGAATTTGAGAAGCAGCTAGATATGAATATTTAATAAATTTACTTTTGATATCTTTTGTGGTATATTTTATTTTATCTCATATGTTATTTAACTTTATTTAACATATTTTGTTTTAAATTTTATGGATAGAACTTGTTGGAGACTTTGTTGATTCTGTGGAGGCATCAAATTCAATGTCTACCAGCCGTACACCTAAGTCTAATTAAAGACTAAAAAGATGAGAAGATTAGTGAGGAAAAAGTTTTCAGTCATGTGTTTTAGTTTTCAGTTTCTGTTTTCACTTGTTAGTTGTTAGTTTTTAGTCATGTGTTTTACTTTCCAGTTTTAACTACATATAATTGTTGATTGACTATTCAGTTTACTTTTCCGATATTGGTTTTGCCTTCTTCTTCTTCTTCTTTTTTATTATCTTTTTAGATTATAAAATGTTTGGACAGCTTATTATACCTTATTTTTGACAAACACAAATGACCAAAAAAGATGTGGAGTATTGAGCATTGAATTGGTTGGGTAAGTAAAGCATCAAAATTGTTTTGCTTTTGAAGGTAGCCTTTTCAATGCCATTCAATTCTAAATATAGACTAAAAATCAAATAAATAAGGAGATTGAGGATAAATTGAAAGCTTATTCTTGGAATTTTTATACATTTTCAATTATAAATATAAACTGTTTTGCTTATTCCTTTTCAATTGCTCATTCAGTTATTATTGGAATATATGGTTTGACTTGAACACTTTTATGTTAAACTGTGTTTGGTGATGAGAACTTTTACTAAGAATTCATTTGTTTACACTTTACAGAATATTGTGAAAAGTGAAAATAGAAAAGTATGCTAAGCCAAAAGATGTAAGAGCTGCAGGGTCCAGGAGGATAATGGATAATTGTATAATTTGTTTTGATGTAAATGCTTTATGCTACTATTATAATGTTATTTTAATTTTATATTTGAGAGCTATGTTTTTTTAGAACTTTTGATGTAAATTAACAAGTATGACTTCTAGTCTTCTACTGTTATTTTTTTAGACCTTTTAATTTTCAGTTTTCATTATCTATGCTTGTGAATGTTTTATTCTTCTTCTTTTTTCTTTCTTTTAGAAGGCAGATTTACTTTACAGTCATGTGTTTTAGTTTTCAGTTTCTATTTTAGCTTGTTAGTTGTTAGTTTTCAGTCATGTGTTTTACTTTTCAGTTTTAACTACATATAATTGTTGATTAACCATGCAGTTTACCTTTCCGATATTGGTTTTGCCTTCTTCTTCTTCTTTTTATTTTTATTTTTAGATTAGAAAATGTTTGGACTGCTTATACCTTATCTTTGACAAACACAAATGACCAAAAAATAAGTGGAGTACTGAGCATTGAATTGGTTGGGTAAGTAAAGCATCAAAATTGTTTTCCTTTTGAAGGTAGCCTTTGCAATGCCATTTAGTTCTAAATATAGACTAAAAATCAAATAAATGAGGATATGAAGGATAAATAGAAAGCTTATTTTTGGAATTTTTATACCTTTTCAATTCTGAATATGAACTGTTTTGCTTATACCTTTTCAATTGCTATTCAGTTATTATTGGAATATATGGTTTGACTTGAACACTTTTATGTTTGACTGTGTTTGGTGATGAGAACTTTTACTAATAATTTATTTGTTTACACTTTGCAGAGTATTATGAAAAGTGAAAATTGAAAAGTATGCCAATCCAAAAGATGTAAGAGCTGCAGGGTCCAGGAGGATAATTGTATAATTTGTTTTGATGTAAATGCTTTATGCTACTGTTATAATATTATTTTAATTTCATATTTGAGAGCTATGTTTTTTTAGAACTTTTGATGTAAATTAATAAATATGACTTCTAGTCTTCTACTATTATTTTTTTAGACCTTTTAATTTTCAATTTTTGAAACTTGTATAATTTTCAGTTTTTATTATCTATGCTTGTGAATGTTTTTTTTTTTTTTTTTTTTGTTTCTTTCTTCTTTTTAGAAAGCATATTTGATGTATGTTACTTAGATGATGTGCATACTACATAGGATGGAATATCTTTTAAAGAGCTTCTTGGTGCAAGTTGCAACTAAGGTTCTAATTTGCTACATGATAAATACTATGATTGATAACCATGTTTAAATTATTTGGATGGATATAGAAAATTTTTATTTTTTTGTAGTACAATCTTTTATTCAAATTTATTGTATATAGACAATTTTTCTTTTATGATTATTTTATTTTTCTTTCAAGTTCTTTTTTGAAACTTTTGGCTTAAAATTGAATAAACTGTTAGTAAGTTTCCACTGTTGGATCGAAAAATATGGGATAGAAGGATTGGGCCATTGGCTCATTTGGAAAAGGGTTGAATCGAATGGACCAACCCGATTGGACCGTCCCGACCCGAATGGGACCGATCCGGTCCTTATAGTTGCTTGGTTCAGTTTAGGGTGGGAAGACCTTAGACTGAATAGGTCCAGTCCGGTCCACAAAACCCCGCAAAACTTAACCGGACTAGACTGAACTCTGCCCTAGTTTCTTAGCTATATTTTCCTCACTTGTGTAGACTTTTATCTAATGGTATAAGTTTCATGGTATGGAGTTATGAATCGTTGACATGGCCTGATTTTATTTGGGTGTGTTGAGCTCTCAAGAACAGAATGTCTGTTTCGAAAAGGGACTGCATCATTTAATAGATTTTTATTTTTTAAACTAAATTCATGGAGAGTAGTAAACTAAATTCAATTTTGGAGCAGTGTAAATTGAGGCAAATAGAAAACAAAAAAAATAAAAAATCTATTTATTATTAATTTTTTAATATTATCTTCTTATTTTTTAATATAATATTAGACAATAAATTTATAAATAGAATATAATAAATACTCTCTAATTATTTAACATAAAATAAAGGGAGAATAATAAAAATTAAAAAGATGAAAAGCATTATACCAAAAAGATATATTTAAAAGTAATGAAAATGAATAGCATATTTCTTTTTCAAACGGCAAACGGAAGAATAATGCTACACTGCCGCTTGAAGATGCCCGCTCCAATTGACCGCTTGACGTGGCCCATGCCACGTCGTCACGTGAAGATAAAAAATAAAGGAAAACATGATTCGTCTGTTCAACTCCATTCTGCAGGTGTATCCAAACCCTAGCACCCATCTCGCAGCAACCTGCTCCCCTACCTCACGGCGCCGACGACCATTATCGACCCTATCTATGGTGAGTTTTTCATCCTCAATATTTTCAAACCACCATTTTCGACTCCATACAATAACTCCAGACCACCATTTTCGACTCCACATTGTACTTCATCCTCACCACGATTCTATGCCTCCCGATTCGAATCCACACAATATTTCGTCCTCACCAAGATTCGAGGTGATTCGAAGCCTCCATCTCGCTCCGTTCCACCCTCACGAGTCACACCACGCTGGAAGCAAATGGTAAAAATTGTAGGTGCTTTTAAAAAAAATTTCTTCATCTCTGTTAGGTAGCCTTGACTTTGTCTCTATGTATTGAGCTTGCCTAGACTCACCGATAGTTTCTAGGTAGTTGTCTTTGTGTATTGGTACTTCTCTAATCTTGACTCACCGACTTCGTATTTGTTGCTTTTAGTGACATACTTTTAGTCATACAAATTTCCAATACAAAATATTTTTGCTTGTATTTTGGGCCTATGTTTGTAGTTATTAAATTACTTTTCCATTTGCTGTTACTAAGTTGATGTGTATTGGGTGGATGATGATATGTTTTTGCTGGGATTTTAGGTGGATAGTGCTCTATGTTTGCTTTTATTTTGGGCTTATAGTGATCTTGGTGATGTTGCTACCATACTAAATTTTTTCTTTGTTTATTTTTATTTTTGGGTTTAAATCTCTCTAGTTTCTTTGTACACTTGCTTGTTTGATTTCTTTGATTGTATTTAAAAGTGAACAACTTTGCAAGGGATGGGGATGATGTTGAAGATATTGTTATGGCTTGCTAGTTTTGAAGCACGAACCTTCCATTTTTTGATAATTGTTATGGCCTGCTATTTTCATTGAAAAACTATCACTATTTAGTGCACCTATGAAAGACTTTATTCCTACTACATGTTCTTTTCTCTTTTATATTTCTATAATAAAAGTTTGAACTGAAAGGCTAGCATTATTCAATTGATTTTAGTTGGATGGATAGTGCTCTGCTTTTGCTGTGATTTTGGGTGGATATTGCTATGTTTTTGCTTGGATTTTGGACTTATGTTTTTAGTATTTTAATTTCTTATCCATTTGCTGTTCTTTTCTTTTGTATATATACAAAACCCATAAAATGCTCCTATTTTTGTCACAGGATCAAGAAAGTCAAGTTTGGACACGTGCTAGATTATTTTTCTACTCCCTCAACTGCTCCTCTACCTCCATTACAAGCGCAACCTTCGTGATTGCATCTCTCGGGTCAAGATGCTGATCTACACCAGCATAGATGGTGGCAGCTATGAATGCATTGTTGTATTTATGATGTACCACCAGCCTTGTTGTTGGTTGTTTCTTGAAAAAGCTTCTGTTTGAACCCTTCTTGTTGTACATCTTTTGTAATGAAAGTGTTTTGAACCCTTGCTATTGAGTGTTTGTTGTAAATGAGTCAAGTTTGAAGCCTTGCTGTTGTATTTAGGAGGTGCTTTTGTAATGAAAGTGTTTTGAACCCTTGTTGTTGGGTGTTTGTTGGTGGCATCTATGTGCTCTAATGATACTAAAATTAATATGTTCTTTTGACTCATTTAATTAACTTATATTATGTTCTTTGGCATCTGTTGTTCTGCAATACATCTTCAAAAGAAAATTTCTGCACATTTTCCATCCATCCTTGCCCCTTGGTAGAAAAACAAACACTTAAAAACAGCATCTTGGAAATTTATTCATGAGAAGATTCGAAGTCTCAACAAATACAAAGAGCTTCCATATACATATAGACTTTCCAAGTTTCCATACACAAACAAACTTAACTCTACTCATCGATTCTATTCATCATTTCATTATTAACACTTATTGCTTCAATACACCGCCCCTATGCACTGCAACATGGTAGTGAAGATCATTTTCAGTTCAGCTTCTGCCGTCCAAATTAAAATTGCCAAAATCTGTAGAAAAACTAGAGCAGTCAAAGCCATATTCTAGGACGGAAACAAAATTGTTCAGAACAAAGCGTATAATGCATATGGATAACTCAATTAGCATATAATTTTCTCCAAGCAAATGGATAAAAAATTAAAATACTACAAACATAAGCCCAAAAATATTAATAAGAACATTGTTAAGGAAACACATTTTCAGACTAGTGGAGATAACAACAAATACTTCAAAAATACTATTTTCTCTCATTTTACATGTACTGCTTTAGTAAAGGCAGAAACTAATTGGGACGGCATTCCAAGATGCCATAGGCATCTCCACTTAAAATCTTCACTTCACCAAGCATCATTCATAAGTTAATAAAATAAACTGCATCATGAGTTAATAAAATTAATAAAATGAGCATGAGCTGCCTATTCTAAGGTTAATAAAATTAATTGCTTTTGGTATGACCTGAGAACCATCCACCCAAAATCCCAGCAAATACAGAGCAGAAGAAAAAGTTTTTCCCATGCGTTAAAAACAGAGCCTTCACCAAAATGACAACAATGCAAAAACAAAGCCTAAGGAATCATACAAAAGTGACAAAAATGATGAGAAGCTCTTCAACACTGGAACTGGGATCTCTCCTCTCATCCTTCCCAGAAAAGCCCCAACAACAATTACTATGAAACCAAAAAAAAATTACCATAAAAAACCCACCAACAGCCATCCCCCGAAGCCACCACAAGCTCTCAAAGTATACAAGCACCAATCTTTATCATCCTCGTTGCCATAAAAATCACCAAAAAAAAATTAATAATTTGTAAATGGTGGTGAGTTCGCTTACAAATCTACCAGATGACAAAGTGGAACCTTCAGTGGTTGCTAGGGTCTTCTACTCCTGTGAAGACCAAGTGACTTTCAGCGCTGGGCAACTTTGAGGTTTGACGAGATAAAAAATTGTAAAATGTAATAGAAATTATCAGCATCAAAATCGAGTTAAAAAACTGAAAAATGGAGATAACCCCTGCAACGGCAAATGCTAGTCTGGCCGGTTCTCTCTTCACAACATGGTTGTGCTAGGGTTCTATTTTCTCAACAAGTCCTGATAGTCTTCACAAACTCGGTTTCATATTTTATTTACCGCTCGTTGTTTTTAATTTACGATACGGAAGTCGAGGGAACTGGTGGTCGGTGACGGAACTACTCGTGACGGTGTTCTGCGACGGGATGGCCACGGGGACGGCGAGGGAGGACACGACGACTGGAGGGTGAAAGGGTTCTTAATGTGATTTTCAGTCATTCGTTCGAATTCGTTTACGTTTCATCTTTTTTTTTTTTTTTTAAATACATGCCACGTCAAGCGGTCAGCTGCAGCGGTCACCAAGAGGCGGCACAGTAGCGCGACCCGCAAACGGAATATTCGAAGGAGATAAACTACTTTGGTTGTCGGCGTGTCGCCACTACGTCACTCATCGATAACTTGCCACCTAGCCAAAATCGGAAGGTTGCCCCCACTTGATTGCACACCTTACTGACCGGTGCGAAATGGCGAGAGAGGGTGAAGTGGTTTGCGTCACCGGCGGCAGCGGCTGCATTGGATCCTGGCTCGTCCGTCTCCTTCTCGACCGTGGTTACTCCGTCCACGCCACCATTCAGGATCTCAGTTTATTCTCTCTCCCTCTCACTCTCTCTCGTTTCTAGTTTCTGCTTTCGTAAATGCAAATTCATTAATCTGCGGAATTGTCATCTCCTGCTTAATATTCCAATTTGCAGAGGATGAGAGTGAAACGAAACATCTAGAAGCTCTGGAAGGAGCAGGGGCCCGTCTTCGTCTCTTCCAAATCGATCTCCTTAACTATGCCTCTATCCTCACAGCCGTCAGTCGCTGCGCTGGAGTCTTCCATCTCGCCTCCCCCTGCATCGTCGATGAAGTTCTAGAGCCCGAGGTTCTTGATATATTGACCTGAAATTCTGTTAGAATGATCAAAAGCCAGGCCTTGACAGAGCACCCTATATTCCCGCAAATTCAACTCTTTTTTTTTTTTTTTTTTTTTTTTTTTCCTTTTATTATACATCGTTTTGTTGTGATATATTCTACGTAATTTGGTGGTTCCACAGAAACAACTTCTGGACCCGGCGATCAAGGGAACTCTAAACGTGTTGACGGCGGCAAAGGAAGCAGGGGTGAGTCGCGTGGTGGTGACTTCATCCATCTCAGCTATTGCTCCGAGCCCTAATTGGCCGGCCGATATCGTCAAGTCTGAGGATTGCTGGACCGACATTGAGTACTGCAAGCAGAAAGGAGTGAGTGCCCCTGCACCTGAATTTGGATAGGTTTTCATAAATTTATCTCGGACTATAATTGTGGTTCCCAGATTGGATCATGAAGGCATTGCATAGTTGTGTGTTCAGTTTACGTTTGGTCTTATGGATGGGGGTGTGTTTGTTTGGTTTTTTGTGGTGTAGTTATGGTATCCGCTTTCTAAAACCCTAGCTGAGAAAGGTGCTTGGGATTTTGCCAAAGAGAAGGGTTTGGATGTGGTGGTGGTGAATCCTGGGACGGTAATGGGCCCTGTGATCCCTCCTAGGCTCAATGCAAGCATGTTAATGCTTGTTCGCCTTCTCCAGGGTAAGTATCTATCCTTGCAGCATGTCTTTGTTGGTTCTATTGTTGTTATTGGTGGATTCTTTCATCGAAAATAAAATCACGATTTTTCCACCATCTTAGGTGTGGTTTATATCAATTGAATTGATGTACTATTGTTTTTAATTTAATCGGAGCGTTTCATAACTTCAACCTGAAATAGCAAATTAATACTCGGGTGTCTTGGGCGGTTTAGCAGATCATGTTGTCCGTGATCTGTGAGGACACATCAGCTGCTCTTTGACTTTTTATTCTAGTTATTACTCGTTGTATTTCTAACCTCTAATGAAAACCATAATTGTCTTAATTCTAATTTTCTTATGTCTAGAGCTTATAGATGCACTGATGGTGCCATTTTATTCTTACTGCAGGATGCACTGAAACGTATGAGAACTTTTTTATGGGATCTGTGCATTTCAAAGATGTAGCTCTAGCACATATATTGGTGTATGAGAACAAATCAGCAAGTGGAAGGCACTTGTGTGTTGAAGCTATATCTCATTATGGTGATTTTGTGGCAAAGGTTGCTGAAATTTACCCTGAATATGAGGTGCCAAGGTAATAATTTGACTTCCTGCTTCTGCATGTGGGTTTGAAAGTAATAACCATTTACTTGTCTTTTTTTGAAAAAAATGAACATCTGAACCTTCCAAACAGCATCAGAACTATAAATTCTGAATATGGTGGGATTGAATTTGCATTCCAATGATAGTTATTTTCTAGAGATTATTATGCTTGATGATGATGGATATATCCGACTACCATTTGCCAAATGAGCTTTATTGAGTCTACATTGATATTGTAGCGTCTGTACCACTGAAGTTTATCATCGCATTTGGTTTGGTTTTAACTACTTTTTGTGTTTGAGTTTACCCCACCCAATCTCACTCCGATCCTTTGACTAAGTGGGGTGATCAGGCTGGGTTTCCTGCACTTTGAGTTCACTAAATTCTGGATCTTTTTGTAACCGTTTTCTTAATTTCTGATTGCTATAGGACAGAAAAGGGTTTTTTTGATGCCTTGTTTTATATTAATTGTAACCGCCAAGGTGTCTTTAGAGATAAGGTTTTACCACTCCATCGGTTTTGCTTTTTGATGTTGTCACTGCCAAGGAGTCCTAAGTTGTAACCATGGTATTTCTCCCCCATAAGTTAGGGTTCATAAATAAATTACGGGGTTCCGTCCTCTTCTTTAGAAAAAATAGTGGGGTGGATATGTGGAGGTCCAGTATGGTACTTCTGTTCTTGCTTCTTAATGATGTCTACTGGCTTGTATGCGTTCTATTGATTTTAGAATTTCCTGTCAAGAAACCTAATTTCACGTAGATATATATCTGCCTGAATTCCCAAAGGTTTGTTTCTGTTTCTCCAGCTCTGTCATATCCATTTGATGGAATTATTCCAACTTATATGCAGTAGAAATGGTCTTATAAATTGTTGATGCTATGATGTCTCTGTATATGTAGGTTGCCAAAGGATACCCAACCTGGTTTGTTAAGGACAAAGGATGGATCAAAGAAGCTGATGGACTTGGGCTTACAATTCATACCCATGGAGCAAATTATCAAGGACGCTGTTGAGAGTTTAAAGAGCAAGGGATTTATTTCTTGAATTCAGCTCCAGGCTTCACTGTAGAACTTCAAGGACCCAATTACTAGCTGCAGATGCTCACGAACACCCGGTGACCTATCTATCTTGTAAATTGACTGGGTGGTGAAGACAAGTATGTATGAATAATTCTAGACAATAAAGTAAGCTTATTTACTTCAAGCTAGTATGTCCTTGCAATCTTTTCCAGGTATGTAATCGAGAAAAAACTAGATTGTTGTTTGTTTCAAGAAGTTCTGTCCGGTATTTCTTCCAAGTTGCTTCTTGACAGAGTCGAATTTCTAAGAACTTTTGTAGTAAAAATGGAGGTACTTGGTAAGTTGTAAATGTGTAAAAAAATGATATTTGTTAGCAATCAAAATGGCTGCTCTGCACTTTCTGCCTTGATTTCGGATTCTTAAGCCTTTTCACTGCTGTTATGTTAATTTTGCCTATTTGATGCATTACCTTTGCCAAAAGCCCATGAAAAACAGCCTTGTGTTCTCTGTAAATTGATATGGTAATCAACCAGCAGCAGATGACAACTCTGCCTTTTCTATATATAACAGTGATATACATACTGGTTTTAGCATATTAAGAAAAGACAAACTATTCCCTCTCATTTTGATCTCTCTAACTTTCTGTCAAGCCTGATATTCATCTCACTTTGCTTAGTGAATAAGATAGTACGGCTTTGATTTTGTACTTTTGCTTGAATGAAAACCTCAACCAGACCCTAACAAATATCACAACAATCGGAATTTCTAGCGCCTGTGTTCAAGCGGGGTCGATTCAAAGAACCTCAGGTCCTCCTCAAGATCAGGGCAACCTTATCAAACATGTTGTCAATTTAGAGTGAAGACGTCGACGGAAATACTAAATTCTACGGATTGAGCATAGAAAGGTAGTGAAATATGGCAACCCATATGATTTGAAAGACAGAATTTTTAAGTGCTCTATAATGGTTTTACAAGGGTCTAGTGGCCCATCTTTCAGATTGGTCAGTAAAGATTTTCTAACGAGCTTATCAATTTAGTGATCACCTTGTTCTGGTCCTAGATGTAGACTTTGGATTACATTGGATTTGCATCGCGAGAGTTCCTAATGTTAAAGAGTCCTAACTGCTGCCAGGCTCTTGAGCCCATTATTGACCTTTCAACTTCAAGCTCAACTATGCTTTAGTCGTCTGAGTTAGACAAGTGGATCCCAATTGAAAAGTGCTTCGTTCACAAAAATAAAGAAATGTTTTAGACAAAAAAAAGAGTTTTACAAAAATAAAAAAAAGAGTTTTACAAAAATAAATTTATAAATTAATCTAAAGATCTAAAATATTATATAAAGTCACGGTAGTTTGTTAGATTATAAATCTAATATATCATATGAAGTCATGATAGTTTATGAGGTTACTTTTATAAAATTCTTTTATAATCCAAGATACACTTATCTTATTATATTAGAGCATTGATATTGGTTTATGCATATGCATATATAAAATCATCTCTTTTGGAGATTGATTTTACCATTTAAGCAAAACTCCCATATTGAATTGTACATCTTTGAGCTAAAATAATAAAAAATAATAATATTTTATTATTATTAATTTATTGCCTTTTTTTATATAGATTTTGCAATTAGTACCCACTACAGATTCCATTATTTAACTTATGCTCAAAAACACCAATTTTACGTATTTAAATTTACCAATTTTATATATCAAATGACCAAATTTATAAATACACAAAAAATGAATCTCGTGTATTAAAAAAACAGTTTGTATTAACATGTGCTTAATATTACAAAAGCAATTTGTACCATCAACTTAATACAAATTCTATGTATTAAAATCAACTTAATACAAGTTCCAAAAAATTGATTTTGATACAAATTCCTCCAAGTTCATTACAATACAAATTTCCAACACCAAAATCAATACCAAAGAGTCAAAACAAGCAACAACTCCACCAAAATGGAATACAAGTAGTCTAGAATACAAGCAGTAGCAACCAATACTAAGCAGTCAAAACAAGCAGCAACCCCACCCTTCTTTCTAGCACCAATACCAAGCAGTAGCTCTACCAAAATCTCCACCACCAATACCAAGCAGTAGCTCCACCAGCAAGCAACAGCTACAAGTCTTTCAGCAGCTCCACCACCAGCAAGCAGCAACAAAAACCAACAATTACCAACAACAAAATTGACCCAATCATCAAATGACATATCCCATTGGAATTTTTGTTTAGATGCCCATTTTTCCTATTGGGGTTGTGTTGCTTAGACATCAACATTTGTAATATCCATAGGGGAGTTCCTAATACCACCCTCACCACTTTCCAACAATGTGGTGAAGAATAGATGCTCATCAATTAAAGTGTTCATCTTTCAACAAAATATTGAAGGAAAAAATGTTACTAAAATAGTATATTAAAACAGTACCCTTGTATTGAAGGACAAAGTGTTCATCCTTCAACAATATCAATTAATATACTCATAGTTATATTAGCAATTAAAATTTAAAACAGCACATTATAACAGAGGATTAGCAAAACCAACAGCAAAGTACAATCAAACATCTTCAAAACAGTAATTAAAAAAACTGCAATATAGTTTCCTAACAACAACTCCAAGCCAATTAAAATAGGCTAAATATTGTGATGCTTACATTGTGATGACACATGTAAATTCTACCTAAAATCACATGCTAATTGGATAATCAGCATAGTGGTTATATCAAACATTTTTTATGACAAAATTCATGCTAGTTACACCAAACATATCTTATGAACTTTGTGATTATAGGTGCACAATCACACCAAGAGTGGTCAAAATAGTGGCATTATCGAATCCCTAATCTAAAACTAAGAACAGAAAATCGAAAGGTAATCTAAATTAAGCAAAACCAGAGGACAAAGTAATAAAATACTCTGTTATACTTCTACATGTTTACAAAAATCAGAGGATCCATTTACAAAAATTAGAAAATCGAGCAACAATTAGAAAATTGAAATCTATGTAATAAAAATCTCTAGGCAAAACAGAGATAATCATGTTTTATTTACTCTAGGTAGTCGATATGGAAAACACAAGGTGGTACAGCGGTAGTGGTGATTTCCAAGTCAATGGCGATGGAGAAAGTGCAACGTTCTCGCGGGAGGCCGAATCCTTGGAAAAAATTACATGATCAAGAATTTTGAGAGGGAGAAATAGGGATTGTGAACTCGGACAGAGAGGGAGTACAAAGAAATATAGGATGAAAATCATACCTAACTGTGGGATGGAGAAATATAGGTCGTCGTGGGATAGAGGTGCAATGGTTTTTTCTTCCGTTGGGGTTGTTTGAGTCAATGGAGGGATGGAGAAAAGGAAACGTGTCGGGATGAAGAGAGAGGTCTTGGGATGAAAATAAATTTCGTTGGTGGAGAGAGAGAGAGAGAGAGAGAGAGAGAGAGAGAGAAGTAATTATTAAAATAATATTTGTAGAGTGAATAGCGAATCTCAAAACTTATAGAAATATTGTTTATAGGTATGTAATATTATAAACATGCATAATTTAATATAGTAAAATTAAGGATCATATTATACAAATAGTGTTAAATATTTTAACATGAACATTAATGATTGAATCTTCGATTTTATATGATCTACAATAATAAACAGTAATAAATAAATGTGTACATTTCTCCATCAGTTTGATGAAGAATTAGATCTAGTTATGAGAGAATGATCACCCTAATAACTCTGCCTCACAAGTGTCTCACGATGGCAAAATGCACTCTAATATTGTAGGTGAGAACCCTCTAACTCCTCAGTGCTATTTATAGATTTTTTTAATATAAAAAAACCTCAGAGTTTGTATTTGACTATAATTAGAGATATAGAGTTTTAATCTTATCTCTTATGAGTTTTTTTATCCCATTATCACTCATCTTTTATCTGATAAGTTTGAGCTATCTCAAACTCTATTAAGATGGGTGTGTGGGACAGAGTTTAAATAAAAACTCTTACATTCTCCCACTTGGCCCTTATGCCCATAAAATTATATTTTCCATTCACGGGTTTATTACGGGAAATTAACCATATTGCGCAAATTCATTTCCTGAGACTTTCATAGCTCAAAGCACATTACATGAGTTCTGTAATATCAATGTCAAATCAACTACTGATGCGAGTCATGGCAGTCCTCTGTTATATAATTAACAAATTTCCTTCCATGTACCACAACACCAGTAACCAATTTTACATGATCTTTAATTGGGATAATTAAGGCTAATATCGTTATGCCTTGGGTTCCAATTCATGTCTGTTGCAAACATTATCTTGTCATTATTCTTCCAAACCACTCAATGTACAAAGAAGTGAAAAGATAGAAAAACATAAACAAAACAACCATAATATATATCATTAAGTGTCCAAAATAAAACATCTACAAGCTCAATAACATGTTTATATCATAAGACCCATTCTGTCAACATGCTCTTTAAACTGCTTCGCTACTAGACCCTTTGTTAATGGGTCTGCTATCATAAACGTAATACTAATATGTTCTATGAACACTGTTTGTTTCTACACTTCTTTCTTGACACTTAGGTATTTGAGCTCCATGTATTTAGCACCTTTAGAATACCTATCATTTTTAGAGAAAAATACTACAGAGGAATTATCACAATAAATTCTCAGCGATCTGTCTATAGAGTCGACAACTCCAAACCCTGAGATAAAATTCCTCAGCCATAAACCATGCATTGTGGCCTCAAAGCACACCACAAACTCAACCTCCATTGCTGATAAAGCAGTGATAGTTTGCTACATACTTTTCCATGAGATCGCTCCACCAGCCAGTAGGAAAACATATTTAGAAATAGATTTCCTACTATCAGAACAACCGGAAAAATCAGAGTCTGAGTATTTAATTACCTCTAAGTTGTCAATTCTCTTAAAAGTAAGCTGGTAATCCTTAGTTCCTTACAGATATCGCAATACCCTCTTTGTTGCTTTCCAATGAGACATCCCTGAGTTACTCTGGTAACGTCCAAGCATGCCAACTGCAAAACTAATGTCTGGTCTCGTGCAAATCTGTGCATATATCAAACTCCCCACAACCGAAGTATAGGAGATTTTTGCCATCTCTTTACACTCCCACTCAATTTTAGGACATTATGATAGGCTAAACTTATCACATTTTGATATCAGAATATCAAGTGATGAGCAACTTTTCATACCAAATCTCTTAAGAACTCTTTCTATATAAACTTTCTGAGACAATCCCAACAGTCCTTGTTTTCGATCCCGAAGGATTTCAATTCCGATTACAAAGGACGCCTTACCCATATCTTTCATTTCAAAGTTCATAGATAGAAAACCCTTGGTTTCATAAAGTAAGCCAAGATCACTAATAGTCAACAAGATATCATCAACATAAAGGATCAAAAATATAAACTTACTCCCACTGACCTTTAGGTATATACATCGATCAACGATATTTTCTTTAATCCAAAGATGGTAATGGTATCATTGAACTTTAAGTACCATTGTCGTAAAGCTTGCTTAAGCCCGTATATTAATTTCTTAAGCCTACATATTAGGTGATCTTTGCCATTTTCTGAGTAGCTCTCTAGCTGCTCTATGTAGACCATTTCATCCAAACTTCCATTTAGAAATGTTATTTTCACATCCATCTGGTATAACTCTAAATCAAAATGAGCCACTAATACTATAATAATTATGAAAGAGTCCTTTTTAGATACTGGAGAAAATGTCTCTTTGTAATCAATGCATTCTTTCTGGGTGAAATCTTTAGCAACAAGTTTGGTCTTATGTCGTTCGAGATTGTCTTTACACTCGACTCTTTTACACCCTTCAGGCAACTCAACGAGATCCCAAACTTGATTTTGATACATGGATTTCAACTCTTCTTTCATGGCATCGATCCATTTACTAGAATCACATCTCTCTATAGTTTGTGAAAACGTTAGTGGATCTTCACTTGCCCCAATGTCAAATTCAGATTATTGGAGATATACCACATAGTCTGCTAAAATAGCAGGTCTTCGATCTCTCTGAGATCTGCTTAAGACTATTTGTTCTGGTAACTCCGAACTTGGTTCATCAGTGGTATTATCATTTTGAGATGGGTGATCATTTTCTTATTCCAATGTATCATTGTGATGATCAATTAGATGAACCGTTATCTTTTCTGAGGATGTAGGTATAGGGACATTTACTCATACTTCCTCCAATGATCACATATCTGTATTCTATTTTTCCACTGATTTCGTCAAGGTCAATGAATTTGGCATTCCCTGTTTCAACTATTCTCAGACTGTAATTAGGACAGTAAAACCTATATCCTTTGGATCTCTCTGAGTAGCCAATAAAGTACCCACTTACAGTTCTAGAATCCAATTTCTTTTCATGTGGGTTGTAAAGTCTCGCTTCTGCTGGGCAACCCCAAACATGCATGTGTCTTAAACTTGGTGTCCTACCAGTCCATAACTCGAAAAGAGTTTTAGGAACTGACTTACTAGGAACCCGGTTTAAGATATAAGTTGTCGTCTTAATGGCTTCACCCCATAATGACTTGGGTAAGGTAGAATTGCTTACCATACTTCTGACCATATCCAATAAAGTCCGATTACGCCTTTCAGCAACGTCGTTCTGCTGTGGTGTCCCTGTCATCATATACTGTGCAACAATGTCATACTGTTCAAAAACTTTGGAGAATGGGCCAGGGTTACGACCCAATTCATCATACTTTCCATAGTATTCTCCACCTCAATCCGACTTAATGATTTTCACCTTTCTATCTAACTGTCTTTCCACCTTCATGAGAAATACCTCAAGTAGTGAAACAGCTTGAGATCTCTCATGTAGCATATAGATATATCCAAACTGTAAAAAAATCATCTATAAAGGTGATAAAATATTTTTCTCCACCAAAACATTCAGTGGAGAATGGTCCACATATATCTGTGTGAATTATTTCAAGAAGTTCTTTACTTCTTGTGGCACCTTTCTTAGTATGTTTGGTTTGCTTTCCTTTAATGCAATCCACACATACTTCAAGATTAGTAAAATCTAAATGCAGAAGTATCCCTTCTTTTATTAATTTTTCTAACCTTTCTTTAGATATGTGCCCCAATCTCTTATGCCACAAGCCATAACAATGTTCATTCATCATATTTTTTTTAGTTCCAATACACATTTCATGGTTATGGGTATAGGAATTATGAATAAATGTATTATCGAGACAAAGTCGATAAAGACCATCAGAAAGAAACCCAGAACTAATAGATAAAGAGTCTCTGAACAAATTGAAACTACCATTATGAAATGAAAAGAAATAACCATCAGTGTCCAGTCTAGAAAGGGAAATTAAATTACGCCTCACAGAAACCACAAAAACTGTGTTATGAAGGTCTAAACAATGACCAGTACTCAAAACTAAACGAAAAGACCATATGGCTAAAACTTAAGCCTTATTCTCATTTCCCATAAAAATGAATCGCTCACTAGGGCTTGGTGTTTGGCTTGTAAGGTATCCCTGCATGGTTATAGAAACATGAACATTAGCACTTGAATCTAGCCACCAAGAATTAGTAGGAACATTTACAAGATTTGATTCAAAATATACAAGGGTAAGAGGCTTACCCTTCTTTTCAAACCAAGCCTTACGTTTCTGACACTCAGATTTCATATGTCTATTTTTTTCACACCAATAGCATTTGGTACTACTATGTTGAACTTGATTAACTTTTCCAGTCTCCTTTCCTCTTGGTGGTCCAATTCGTTTCTTTTTACCATAATTATGCTTTTTCTTTCCAGCTTTTTTGGTCACAAAATTAGCAGAGTAATACTCTTGTTGTTTCAGTCTTACTTCCTCTTGAACTACTATACTTGCCAACTCATTCACATTCCATTTATCTTTAAGAGAATTATAATGCATCTGGAATGGATCATACTAAGGTGGCACTGAGTTCAGAATAAACTAAACAATGAAAGACTCATCTACTTTCATTCCCAGGGTTTGTAATCTGGCAACAATATTTATCATTTCAAGGATATGCTCTTGCATTCCTTTGGCTCCATCATATTTCATGATGGTAAATCTAGCCATCAGTATTCTTGGTAAAGATTTATTTGCAGACTTAAATCTCTCCTCAGCATTTTTAAAAAAATCTTGGGCATCCTCAACACTAGAGAGTGAATTTTTAATATTTTCAGCTATGGTCATTTACATCAACATTAGATTCAACCTATTTGATTTCTCCCACTATTTAAAAAACTCTTTCTCATCCTTGTTACTCTTTTCAGTGAGGGGTGGTGGTTTTGGACTTGTAAGGGATAAGTCCAGGTCAAGGACCCCTAAGATGAATTTGACTCGCTCAACCCACTCAGAAAAATTAAAGCCATTCAAAACAGGAACTAATAAAGTTTGTGAATGTAATGATGTCGATACATTTACTGTAAGAAAATATTTGTCACATAATGCTTTGAATTAGACATTTATAAACAATAATCAGAATTTAAATAATTATGGATGAACTAATAGTGTCATCAAGATCCTCTTTTGGATAGATCTTAATATAAAGTGTTCTCATCAATATTAAATTATGTGGATGAACTAGGTGTATTATCAGAATTCTCCTTTGGGAGTAAACTCTGACATACAAATTGTTCACTCCAACATTTTTTTTTATAGATAAACTAGTAGTATCATCAAAACTCTCATTTGGGAGTAGATCTTGACACACCAAATGTTTACTTCAACCTTAATTTGATAGATGAACTAGTAGTTTCATCAAGATTTTCCTTTGGGAGTAGATCTTAACGCACAAAATTGTCCACTCTATCACATCCACGTTACTATAGAATTTAATGATTTTTCACCAAAATTTAAGAAAATCTTGTACCTTTGGGCAACCAAGTTTCTCTATAATTTTGATGTAAATCACTTGTCCATATTAGATAAATAATTATATATAGCATGATAATAAGAGCCAATTCATACATGTATATAAGATTTATGTATGTAATAATAACATGCACAGGACATTTAATAAAATTTAATACATGTATATAAAATTTTCATACATGTAAATAACAATAATAACATGTATATAAAATTTTCATACATATAAATAACAATAATAACATGTATATAAAATAAAATAAAATTTAGATTTTTTAATAAATAAATAAATAAATAATCTGACTAGTCTGGATTTGAACCGGACCGGTTCAGCAAGGCTGAGACCCAGATAGGTTCACTGATCAGACTCCAGTTGGGTTTGGGCCAGAGCCCATTGCACAGCCCACATAAACATTCATTTCCCTCGAGCTAGGCCAAAACTCAGGGCCTAATCATTTTACCCATATGCTAATGGATTCTAAACAAATTAAAACAATTGGACTGGGCCAAGGCCCACGGCCCACAACCCAAACATTTTTTTTTTCTTATAAACCCTAGCCTTATGTTTGATCTACTTCCTTAGGAAAAAAAAAAGTTTTAGCGCCACACTATTGGATTTCTTCCCTCAACATGCACACAGCAACACATCTCACGGCAACTGAACGGTGGTCCTCACCAGCGAGGAGGAGAATGGCAAGGCATTCCCAACCTCTACCTGCTGTCAAGGTCCACCTCCTCTCAATTTTTTTTTTTTTGTTTTTTATTAGCCATAGAAACACCTCAGCAGTGGGCTTTGGAGCCCTCTGCTGCCGTTACAGAGACACTGGCGAGGAGGTTGGAGGTTCTCAACCTCCTCGTGGCGCTTGGCCTCCCTCAGCCGATGAGAGCCACGGCCACCACACACACGGTGGTAAAACTAGACCCAACGGCCAGAAGTGTGTTTGTTTTTTTGAATAAACAAACTCGAGGAAACAACATCCATTCGGTTTCATCTCAAAATAGTTTAGAGTTTGTAAAATTGGGAGCAATTTCAAATGCATATATATACAAAAATTCACATGTGCAATTTCACATATATATATATATATATATATTTCATATACAGATCATGAATATCAGTGTGATAATATTACATATGCATAATCAAAATTATAATTTTATGCATATGTGTGGCATAGCAGTTAGATGCATAATATCAGTACAAAGCAGTATGTATTTTTATCTTTCACGATCGAAAAGAAATATTAAAATGATATACAGCATGTGCAATATTATATCGAAATCATAAAAAATTTATAATCTAAAACTCTGATACCACATATTAAATATTTTAACATGAACTTTAATAATTAGATCTTCAATTTTATATGATCTTTAATAATAAATAGTAATAAATAAATGCGTAATTTTCTCTATCAGTTCGATGAATAATTAGATCTAGCTATGAGGGAATGATCACCCTAACAATTTTGCCTCACAAATGTCTCACGATGGCAAAAAGCACTCTAATATTGTAGGTAAGAACCCTTTAACCCCTCAGTACTATTTATAGATTTCTAACCATCAAGAAATTTCAGAGTTTGTATCTAACTATAATTAGAGATATATAGTTTTAATCTTATCTTTTAGAAGTTTTCTTATCCTGTTATCACTCATCTTTTACCTGATAAGTTTGAGTTATTTCAAATTCTATTAAAATAAGTGTGTAGGACATAAAATTTAAATAAAAACTCTTACAAACATATCTTTACATATGCTTATGCAGATACCAATGCCAATACTCTTATACAATTATAATTTGATAACTGGGATCGCAACAGCATCCCACCAAAATAAGGCCTAAACTTGGGATCTTGTGCTGATCACCAAATTCTACAGAAACAGCCTAGCTAGCCCACTGGGCACCACTCTTCTCAATCACTTTTAGCTCGATGCATGCACATTCATGCATATAAACATGTCCGTCTGGCTTGGGAACTAAGTTACCCCGCCAAAGGCGTGCACGCAAGACAGTCGATAAAAGCGATAGATCACCACAACAAAAATAACAGGCTGATGATTGCGCTTCGATGATGTCTCTCAAAGAAAACGTGGTCAATGATCACATATAGATCTATCTTTTTCTGCAGCTAGCGAGTTTCAGCAAAAACAAAAGTTAGGGTAAGCTAGCTAGCGTAGCAGCTAGCCATGGAGAAAATGATGGTTTATCTTGATCTGGGAAATTAACCCTATCTGGCAGTGTGAGTGAAAATTGAATATGGAAGATCAGTAGTATGAACAAGATCATGCAGTGTACAGCTGACAGCTCAAGATCATCTGTCAGGAAATCTACGCTCTTAGATATGTTGTCGGTGACCCAAACTACAGTTTGTCAAACTATTCGATTGGGACCCATGCATGCATATCAGTGGGGACCTACGTACGTCATAATCATATCTCTGCACTATTTTCATCACTTCCCTCCCTAACTTTGGCTCTCTTCTTGACTTTACCCGCTCCTCTGGTCTTCTTTTCGTCCCTCGCTTAGGGCCACCGACTGTTTCCCACGACCCTATCGCGGGGGAGAAGCTGCCCAAGTTGTTGCCCATAAAAACTTGATTTATACGTCACGCCCAACTCAGATTCATCCCCTTTGTCAATATTTTACAAAACCCAGCAGACCATTAATGCATCCCTTATTTCCCCGACACTCTCTCATGCTCAATAATTTACAAAAAGTTAATGCTTTTGATACAAGAAATTGTGTTAAAAAATTAAAGAAAAAAAAAAGATAAATGAACGTACAGTGAAAGCTGTTAGATGTTTGAATGATACTTTTAGTGTCATAAACCAATGTCATGGTAGATTTAAGATATTTATGAATTTTTACCTCTGTTTAGTCTAAAATCAACCACGTGTATGGACCATTGTTAACTATGACAGTTGATGTGTTTAATAAATTTCCAAGACCCAGCTCAATGGGTTTCAGTGTCTGGTACGTACTGAACGTACGTACGTACGTTGTAGGGTTAAGCCAACAGGTACGGAATTGTTGGGTAAAAAATTCAATAATGATAAGTTTATTATTTTATTATTATTTTTTTTAATTTTTTTCTTTATATAATAGTTAATTAGAAAGTAACTATTAATGATGTATATTTTTTTAATTTTTTTTAATAATTAAAGATGTTAAAAAAATATTTATAAAATAATAATAAAAAAATAAAAATTTCAAACATATTAGAATAGTAAAAAGATGGTAAAAGAGCATCATAATCCAATGAAGATTTACAATGTCAAATAGAATTTACTGTTTACCTCTTAAATTAGGTTGAGTTTTTATTATCCAAAACAAAACTGAAACTACATTACTACTTAGCCCTATATATATATATATATATCTATTTATATATATATATATATATATATATATATTTCATACACGAGTCTGATCAATTGTTGGATCTACATGAGCAGCAGTAGCAGAGACTTGATTTTGTTCCTGGACAACCCTCCTCCTCATCTTGATCAACCACCTTATGGACCCCGTTACAAAATCATAGAGGCTAAGAGCCATATAGAATTTACTGTTTACCTCTTAAAAGAGCATCATAATTTCTTATTGCGTGGTGATACTCCTACTGCTGGGAGCCCCGCTCCCGTTTTACTTGTAATGTCTTATATATGAGTTTTATTGATATATATTTAAATACAAATAAATTAAATATGTATTTAAATATATAAAATATATTGATATGTGTTTAATTTTTTATACAAATTATAAAAAATTAATAAATTTAATGGATAATTAGTTTGAAATGAATGACCATCAAGGCTTAGTTTACAGTCATGGGCGGGGCGTACGGCTCTCCTTCTCCCAGATCATGATCAGCACTTGTAGCGCTTTGCAATAATAAGTTACAAAATCAGGGCCGTCCAATTAATCCAACACACTTTGCTTCCCCATCGTCAGGTACAATTCTTTGTTTAATCACCTCCAGTTAATGGATTCAAGTCAAAACGAATTAACATGTTAAGATACGATTATTTAAAAAATTAATAACAGGTCAACTCGTTTTAAGTTGACTAGTTATAATCTGTTATGACACGTTAAGAAAATTAAAGTTACAATTATATGCTTATATCTAAAAGTAAAATTGTTAGAATGTTAATTTCAATATTTTTATTATTTAGATTGAAATTTTAGACTTGTAGTTAATTTTATAATTTTTATAGATATTGTAATTTTAACATTTATATAAAATTCTACTAAATTTAATCAGGTCAAATGGGTTAATTTTTAGTATATTCAACTCATTTACATAAACAGTTTGAAACGGATCATATTGTGTTGTGTTAACCTATTTCGTAATATTTTCTAATAGGTCAAAACGGGTTAACACGACATAACTCATCATGTTAATAGGTTGTGTCAGGGTTTAAGATTTTGACATTATAAATTTGAAGAGTCGGATTAGAGTTTACCTATATAGTATAATATATATAATTTAACATGATACGAATATGATCCATTAACACGATTCGACACCCCCAAGTATTGGAAAACACTATTTTCTCGCTCCAAGTTGATCACTCTAGTTGACTGCTCATCAATTGTTTTTTACCTAATCATTAAAGAATGGTTTTTTGAAAGATTGATGTATTTTTTATTTTTTAAAAATATTTAAAAATGATAAAAAAACGTGAATTAAAAGATTTTAAAAAAATTGAAAAGTTGATTTTGGCCTAACGATAAGGAAGATGAGTGCTACTCAAGCAGTAAAGTAGCACCGCTATTGAAGTATTTTTCTATTATATGTCACCAACATTTTTCATACAATGTTACAAATGATAAAGCATTAATTAGTAGTTTAAGCTGTAAGTCACTGATTTTTATAATTAGAGGTGCGGAAAATTATAAAAAAAGAATGTGAAAACTTGGAAATACATGTATACTTTCCCTTGAAAAATATAATAATGTTCAAGTACCAAAGAATTACATTGAAAAATATATAGTCATGATGTACAATAATTAATTAATACATATAGCTAGGGAGGGCAATAGCCTTGCATGTAGATGGCTTCGCCAATGACATGCATGGGTGTAATAAGTACTGCATGCGTGGCATTAATGGTTTCTTTACAAACCCTTCTAAGCTTCCCAATGCGATGGTTGGATGTTTGATTCTTGATAGATAGAGCATGTCTCCCTAAACATATTTCAGAAAACTGTATAGTACGTACTTAGATTAAGTTCTTTTCATTTTGTTTTTGTATTGATATACATATAGTTGATATATAGGATATGATTTGATTTTTTGAGATTTTTACGGTAGGGCAATAAAATTCGAAGTTACAACAATATTAAATGTTCGTTTTAAATGACAGGGGGCGCAAGTTGTCCCCTACACAGGGCAATAATCTACCAGAAATTAAAGGTTCAAGAAAAATCCTATATATATATATATATATTGACGTAAACAACAGTAAAAAGTGTGTCCTCTACATCTGCTTGCAAAATAAAAAAAAAAAAGAATTCTATGTTGAAATGTCATTTATAATACTAACGTTTACAAAGGATCTATATATAGAAAGGCGTGTACACATAAGATGCAAATTAGTGGAATTAGCTTGATAATTTAGGGATGGGCTCTAACTCTACTGAATGCTCACCTCCAACCTCTGACTCCGATTGGGGTCAGATTTCAAAATGTGATCTGACTCTGACTCCAATTGAAAGTGGAAGCCCAACTCAAAGTTAAGTTTTTTTTTTCCCCCCCCATTTTTCTTCCCCCTTTCCCACCATCCAAACAATATACAACAATATTCAAACAACAATTAAAAAATTTCTTAATTAGATCCGATCTATCTACTTCATTTTGTCGGCCTAATGAAACCAATCTCTTCTCCACCAACATATCTAATCTATCTTGGTTTAGCCATCATCTCCGTCAAACAGCATCCACCATCTTTGTCGCACCATGCTTCTCTCGACTCTCAACACTGAAAAGGTAAAAAGTGAAGAAAGCTGAAGGAGGGGACTGAGGGGGCTTCCAGGTAGGGGTGACAATATGTTACACGACCCGTTAACCCAACACGAACATAATACGATAATAGCAGGTTCGGATTTGATTTTAACGAGTTCGGGTCAAAACGAGTTGACCCATTAATACACGATTGCTTAATGAGTTGATAACGGGTCAACCTGTTATGATATGTTATAACCCGTTATGACACGTTAAGAAAGTTAAAATTACAATTATACCCTTATACCTAAAAGTAAAATTGTTAGAATTTCAATTTCGATATTTTTCTTGTTTGGATTGTAATTTTAGACTTGTGGTTAGTTTTATAGTTTTTATAAATATTGTGGTTTTAAAATTTATATAAAATTATGCTAAATTTAATCAGGTCAAATTGGTTAATTTCAGGTCTATTCAACTCATTTACATAAACAGTTTGAAACGGGTTGTATTGTATCATGTTAACCTATTTCATAATATTTATTAATGGGTCAAAACGGGTTGACACGATACGACTCGTTATATTAATGGGTTGTGTTAGGGTTTGAGATTTTGATACGCTAAATTTAACAGATCGGGTTATAGTTGAACTATATCGTATAATATATATGTTTTGACATGACTTTTTAACATAATTTGACACCCTTACTTCTAGGTGACGTTCAAGGTGTAACACAATGGGTATTAAAAAGAAATTCTAACACACGATCACTAACAAAATAAGGATCGCAAATAGAAAGAGGGACTAAGAAATTTGAAGTTTGATCCCAAGCCCAGAAGATGTGAAGGAAAACACACAATCAACGGCATTGTTGCCACCCTCGTCGACCCCAACCATCTCAATCTTGGCTGATTCCACTGGGTAAAAGGAGTAGCTAACAATTCCCCAAAATCCAAAATGGTATCGTTTTTGTAAATTCTCTAAAAGGGAGTATCTTGTGGTTAGATGGTGTGGGAATTGAAGAGGTTGAGATCAGCTCGTTTGGGTTTGTGACTTTAAAGGGTGGGTGACTGAGTGTTACCAGAGAAGAAATTAGTGAAATTGTTCTAGTAGGAAAGAGTGAAATAAGTTTGGGGTTGGGGTACGGTGCCGTTTTAATTAAAAAGCCTAAAAGATATTCGTTCTCATGGGGGCACTGGGGGCTCAAACTCCAATCATGGAGCTTAATAAGAAATAGCAGCAACTATTAGGCTAATCGAGCATCATTTATTTATGTTATAATATTAAATATATTTATCGGAGTCGAAGTCGATAATCTGGAGTCTTGTTTAACTCCAACTCCGACTATTTTTATCCTTCAACTCTGACTTTTCCTACTTCGAAGAAGTTGAATTTGAGCGGGTGTCGATTCGGAGTCACCTAAGAACACTCCTAATAGATTTTTCATCCTATCCTTTAAAATACATCACCAAATCTCACTTTTTCTATTTTACATACTAGCTTTTACAATACATCATATATCAACTTATCTATTTTTTCTTCATATCATTTTAATATTATATCTTTTAATATTTTATAAGAAAAAAAATACAATGAGAGAAATTATTTTTAGAGAAAAAGTATAAAAAGAGATAGAAAACAAATAAAAATATATTTACATTTGTGTACAGTTACTTCTACATCTGACAACAACACTGTACACAAATGCAAAATAGAAATAAAATAGAGCATCCGTTGGATGCACGTTTTAGCTAGACAAATTTTCTTTAAATTTTACATAACAATAAGTTTTACAAATTTTAGAAAATCCATTGTTAGTGTTCTAAGTCTTTGCCCACCCCTACTTTATACTGTTCCACGAGTACGTTGTTCGATCTATTTGTACATCAGTAGCTAGCATACAAGACAGTACAGTACATGATAAAAGTTCAATTTAAAATATAGATTTAAAATTAAATTATGTGGCATCTACAACATAGTCAATGTATTTTTATGCCGATTTCTAATATAATTTTTTATCAAGAATAATGTACGTTAGTTGGCCTTACTTGGACGCGAATGGAAAGGGCAAATAAATTAAGCATAAATTCCATTCAGAGCTCAAACCAGCCTGCAAATGAGTGAACAATACCAATGCCCCCCAAAGGCATTAGACAAGAGTCAAGACCACTCAGTGCACTGCAGTGCAGTGCAGGCGCTTTAGTAGACAAACAAAAAAACAACCCCACTCAAAGCAAAGCCGTTTCCATCGATATCTCCCTAAATGAGGGCTATATATATTTTAATATGATCATACATATGAATGCTTCGTTTTAAACTCCCTATACCCAGAATTCCCTGCCCCACGTACGCAATGTTGATTGCAAGATTCACATCAAACAGAAGTACAGAGATCCATAATATTTTGTCTCTCTCCTAATTTGACACTTAAGTCATTCCTTTCAGACATCCAGGACCGAGTAACTTTAATTTCTCGACATGCTTTGCATTGCTTAGAGTGATCTCTCTCTCTCTCTCTCTCTCTCTCTCTCTCCTTTTTGTTCCCTAATGGATGGAATTACTAAACATTAGGAGATCAGAGGGAAGAGGTAGAGAAGAACGTACACATTTTAAGCAACAAGCCAAAGAAGGCTATTTAACCGTGGTGTTTCCTATTGACGTTGCAGGGATAAAAATGGTGAACGAAACAAATGCGTAAAAAAAAGGTTTAAACGTTCTGAAGGAAAAAGGACGGGGGCAATAAATGTTGCATCATTCTATGACATGATGTAGATCTAAAATTGAGGATCGGAAATGGGGTTTTTTGTTTGGGAGTGCCTGGTGGGTCTCTATGTTATCATGACAAAAGTTGAATATATATAATAGTTGTAAAAGATAGAATAAGATAATACCATCTAGAATGGTTTAAGAAAGGGTTGGCTGCAAGTCGTTTTCACACTGAGCTGGTTTACCTTAATTAAATAAGATCAGCAATCAGAAAAGAAAGGGATTAGTTTTTTCTTTTCATAGATGCTTGCAGGCTTTAGCCTATATCCTCTAGTAGCAGTTTGTTTTTTTTATTCTCAGAAGTAGCAGTTGTTGTCAAAGAAAGAAATGTTGTTTCCCTAGCTATGGAAGATGATATTGGAGAAGATCCACGATCAGGGGTTGGCCATGGTTGAGATCATCTCGATCCAAACACCAAAAATTAAGAACCCCAGATATGTTTTAAAATGTAAGAATTAAAACAGATAAAAGGTATCAAGAGCACCTGAGGGAGTTGAAATCCATAAATCAGAGGCGCACGTGTGCATCATCATAACAGAGATCTTTGAGCCCAGAAAATCGAGATGCCGGGGACCAGATGAACAGTTGCTCCTGACTTCAAACATTTGGCTATAGTGACTGCTATTTTTGCTTTGCCCTTCTTCATGAATCATAATATTATAAGCTGTGTCCTCCACAGTCTGAGTTGGGTACTAGAATCCACACAAGCAAACAGTTTTGCAGATATGGAAGAACAATACAAATGAAAAGAGAACGACAGAATAATAGAAAATAATTAAGACCTTCCTTATTATATCCTTCTAGAGTCAACTTGATCATCTGCAATTTGCTCATAATGATATATATTGTGGAAGGAGAAATTAATGTACTAAACAAAAGTGTCATGTTTCTATAAATTTCTTCGATATCTCCATTTTCAAACTTCTATTCCATTTACTTCTTCTGATTTCAGTTGACCAGGTCAAGAGAAAAAAGATAAAAGAAACTGAACAGTGGATGATATAAATGCTGTCTTTTCTTGTACGCAGTTGGAAACTTAGATGGAATCATGAATACCAGCCATTACAGAAGGAGAATAAAGGTCTAAGAAGCTGAAGGAATGAGAACGAGATAGCACAAGAGGAGAAGAATAATTTTAAGTTTTATATAGCCACGAGAAACAAAAAAAAAAATCCTCAATAATGAGAGAATCACTAGTAAATATATATATTAAACGTTATAAAAAAAACAGACGAAAATGGAAAATTAAGAAGTTTTCAAAAATAAAGAACTATACGGTGGTGGTGGTGGTGGTGGTGGTCGTTTGAGCAACACCACTTCCACTTCCCTCACCAGAACCCCCAGCATCACCTCCTTGAATCGCCTTGGCTGGCACATTTTCCTGCGCCGCAGAAGCTGCCACCACTGATGTGGTTGCCGTGACCGTGTGTCGTTTCCGCTTCTTCTTTTCATAAGGAATCCCTCTGGCTTTCGCCTGCCCTTCCCTCACCTCCCTCAAGTAAATCCTCACCGGCCTCGCTCCGAACGGGTTCGAGTCCGGCCGTCCGCCGTTCTCCTCGAAAGCTGCTCTCAGGCGTCCGATCAGCGCGTCCAGGCTCCCCCACGCTTGCTTTAGCGGGCAAGCACAGGGGGACGGAGGGTTCGGGTGCCCGAAGTAGGGGCAACCGGAGATGTGCACCTTCGTCTTCCCAAACTGGTCCAAGTACTTCAAGAACTCGATCACGTGCGCGCCACTGCACCGGGATAGAGCTAACGGTGGCTTGTGGTTCTTCAGGTACTGCAAAAAGGTATTCCAGTCTCGCCGCTTCTGTGACTCGTACCGACTTGGTGGCAAGGGCGATGAACCCTCCGCAGCTGGGGCCGAACCTGTTGCGGATGGACCCTCTCCGCTATTCGGGTCGGATGCACCAGCACCTGAAGCTGAATCCATAAACAAGAGCTAGCTATGGGTCTGTACAAGCAACAATTTTACCTAATATTTTCGACAACTGGGAATTGATGGTATAACTTTTGTCTCTTCTGCCTTGAAAAGAAACCTCAATATCTATAGGTGAGATTCCACCCCGTGTCTTTCCTCCCCGTGTCTCTCTCTCTAGCTAACAAAAACAAACACCATGACCCTTTCAGTTCAGTTTTCTATATTTCATCATGGTGGCATCAAGATCCGAAGGGACCGACTGCTCCGTTTGGATCGATGATCTCTTCACTTGAAAGAGCTTCTTTTGGAGCCTGGTCTCGCGAGAAAGTGAAGGTAATCTAAGCGACGGAGCTGGGAGGAAGAGCTCTAGCTTGGTGATGGGACGTAAGATGTGTAGATGAATGAATACGGACGAGACCCTCTCCGCACTTTTAGAGATAGATTAGAGAAGAAGACTGCTGCTAATTGCCATAAAGATTATTTATTTTTTAATTTTTAATTTATTTTTTAAAAAAGGAGCAATTATCTGTGTAAAGAAAAACAAAAACTACGTGTAGAGAGAGAGAGAGAGAGAGAGAGAGATTTCTTTTCCTTTTAGTTGTAGTGAGGGAGGGAAAGAATGGTGGAAGAATTCACAATTCACGTGGTGGCCCCATCGGACACGACTTGCTTACCATTCAACCCGCGGAGCCCTCAGCTCCTATCCCACGCTCTCCTTAAAGAGAGCATTTCCATCCTGGCCTTCTTTATAATTTTTTTTAAATTTTAGTTTAAAATCATTTTTTTCATAATTTTTTCTTAAATTTTATTTATTTTTAAAAAAAATTTTACATCATATTTTCTATCATTTTTTTATTATATTAAAATAGAATTTTGCTACATATAAATAAAATTGTGTACTAATCTGCATATCAATACTGATTTCTTTATATTCAAAATTTAAATTAGCACAGTTTTTAATAAAATCTACTTTTTGACTAATCACATTAGATTGATGCACATATTAGTGTATAATTATACTTGTAACTAAATTTTTTCATTAAAATAATATTTTATTATTATTTCTTTATTATTATTATATCTATTGTTTTATTTATACTCTTTATAAAATATATATAAAAAGTGATTTAGAAAATCAACAATAGTTTTCTAAATATAGAAAATGAACAATAGTTTTTTAAATATAGGAAATCACTGTTTACATCCTAAATATTTTCTTTTTTAAAATAGAGAATCGGATGAAGCATTAACCCCAAATGTATGTAAACCCTAAAATTTAAGAAAAATGACACTTTAGAGAAGAAAAAATATAATTGTAAATATAATTGTACATTAATATATGCACCAATTTAATGTAATAGGTCAAAAAGTAGATTTTATTGAAAAAAAATACTAATTTAAATTTTAAATATGAAAGAATCAGTATTGATACGCAGATTAGTATGCAACTTTACTTATATATAGTAAAACTTTTTAGAGAACTAGGTGGAAATGCTCTTAGTGCATTTAAGTTTCACTTACATTTTACACTTAATGACATCATGATATAATCCAGTTCTTCAAATAAAAAATTTAATTTCAAAATCTTTCATTCATTGTATTAAAAAAAAAAAAAAGTTTCACTTGCCTTTTAAGATTGCTTGTATTAGTATTTTAAAACAATTTGATAATTGTGATGCAATAAAAAAAATTTTAAATTTTTGTTTGAATTTGGAGATTTTAAGTGTGAGGAAAACAGACTTTTTTCTAGGAACTTTTTTGTTGTTTTTAATAATTTTTATGTAATTTTTAAAAATTAACTTTGAAATTTTTAATGCAACTTTTAAGAATATGTTTGGACAATGAAATGAAATAAGCATTTCTAAGATTTAACATATTTTTATTTATAAATATCACTTAAATATATATTTTTAATTTAATACGAATAATATTAAATATTATAAAAATTTTTTTATATATCCAATTGTCTTTCTCTCAATAATTGAGTGCGTGGTTTTCTTCAGCCGCGGTGGAGCGTGGAGATAAGTAAGGATAGTGGATCGAGAGGCATTTTGGGTCTCTTGGAAGTCAAACGTTTCGAGGCTACTTACGGAAAGAGGTTGTATTATAGTACCCGAGAGCTCCGTGTGATATTTACGGTTTAATTTAAACTTGTACGTGACATTTTTCCTTAAAAAGAATCGTGAAATTAATATGAACATTTTTAGAGATACATTTCAAAAAGAATTTTTTGTAAAATTTATGGGATACATAAAAATATATTGAATTGAAATAATTTACAAAATGTGTTTTAATTGAAGTTTGAGAAAATAGAGTCCATTAAAATGATGTTCGGAGAGAGCAGTATTAATTAATAATTTTTATTTTATTTTTTCTAAACATTAATTTTATTTTTTTTGAAGTTGCGGAAATTAATGGAAATGATTAGATATGAATTGATTGAGAGGAAGAGTGTTTTTTTAGCACTGAGATTCTACCTATAGTTATTTTTACATATTTTTTTATATATTTGATTGATGTTATTGATTTAATCAGTTATTTTATATTTAAAAAATGATATAATTAATTATATCAGTAAAATATATATAAAATATGTAAAAATAACTGTACATCAATTTTTGTAAATAATATAAAGAATTAAAAAAATATATATATAAAGAGACATGTTGTGAGGACAAGATCAAGACAAGATTTCAATTGGAGGAGTGATTTTAGTAAAGAGAAATGACAAATCATGTAAATAAGAATAAATACTTGTCAGAAACATGCACGTGATCATCGGACAAAAATAAACATCTTAGGTCTAAAATATCTCTGTTATTAATGTATCCTAATAACATGAGTACCTTAATTAGGTGTTATTTATATCTATAAAATAAATTAGGTGTTATTTATAGGGTTCTTTTTCCACCTTGTATAGCTAATTAATATGCCTTTGCTTCTGTTCCTCATGGCCTTCATGTTCTTGAACATCCAAAATGAG
Organism: Carya illinoinensis; assembly: GCF_018687715.1. Classification (NCBI taxonomy): domain Eukaryota; kingdom Viridiplantae; phylum Streptophyta; class Magnoliopsida; order Fagales; family Juglandaceae; genus Carya; species Carya illinoinensis. The sequence goes on from NC_056765.1 coordinate 8,585,108, forward strand.
TCTCAAACGTCTAAACTTCGCAAAAAGAAGAGAATCAGTAGTAGTAGTAGTACTACTACTACTTATCTGCATGTTAACTCCCAAGTTGGCTCTAATTAGTTAAAGAGAAATATTACAGTCATAAAGAAATTTCATAAAAGTAAATCTACAAAATGATATCGTTTTATTAAATGATACATAGATTATATTTGTTTTATAATAAATAAAGTAGTTTTACAATCTAACGTACTAAATCAAGTTATGTCAGTTTATGAGTTTATTTTTATAGAATATTTTTATGATTAAAACATTTTTCTTAATTAAATGAGTTTAAGGCATTCTTTGTCCTTTTTGAAATGTTCATCTGGTAAAACCGATTTAGGTTAGAAGGGAATTACAATGCATGCATTACTCCAAACTATGAGAAGTGTTAAAGGGTTTTTGTGAATTTCTCGTAGAAATTAAAGCTAGAAAGACGTTGCTTTAAGTGGAGGTGATACCAGATATTAGGTAATTTTGAGATGATTAATTTTGATGGACTAGTACTCATAGTTCTGACTTCTGTGTCAAGACATACATCGATCGCATCCAGAACTTTAGGTCTTTTTCATCATGTTCGATCGAGACCATGCATGCATGCATGCAAGGGAGTTTTCTATGTCCTCTGGCTCTGTCCGGACATAAAACGATCGATGTCCATCAATTAGTTTCGTAACTATAAATGCAAGCCGCCTACATGTATGCATGTGCGTGTTCTTTTTCTCGTAGAAATTAAAGCGAGAAAGACGATGCTTTAATTAGGGGTGATAGCAGATATTAAGTAATTTTGAAATGAGTAATGATACGCATACAACCCTTTTTACGCCTTAGCCACTTTTATCCCCTATGTAAAATCTAATGCTTTTATCACCCTTAGATCATTATTTTTTTAAAAGTAAAGACTCAAAGGTTGATAGGCAATGCCACATTGTTATAATATGATGAAAATAAAATGAGGGCATAGTTTGTAGAATTTTCCAAATGAGAAAAGGAAGTTTGAGCAAATTAGAAGACGAGGAAAAAGAGTAGATCAACAGGAAAAGTACGCGCATCAATATGTACAAGAAAAATTAATATTTGTGATGAGTTATTTGCAATAAGAATATACTTATTTTGACAGAAAATAAGTGACAATAAATAAACAGTGAGTTAATGATCATTAGAACAAGAGAAAAAAATAAGAGAAGGTCATGTCAAGTTGGCATGATATTCATGAACAATTGTGGCATGCATGTGTGGTCTGTGCACCAAGGCCGGAACGGGTGGTCGGAGTGAAATGGAATGATATATAGTTGGAAGATCGATGATGTGAGAGGATGCATGGGTCATGGCCGGAATGGGGAAAGAGGTAAGAAACTCAATAGATTGGGAGTAGAGTAATCAACCAATGCATAATATAAAGTTTCTTTTTAGCTCTTTGCTAGCTATTGCAAAAGGGAGAGCATCGCCATGTGTTATTTTTTAATATGTAGTAATTTCTTTCGATCTTTGATCTATATAAATTTTTTTATGAGTAGTGTTATTAATTCTTTCTCTCATATTTTATAGTCTAAAAGTATTAAATGAAGTGGATCCATTAATTCATTTATCACGTGTATATAATGTAGAATTAGTAGCGTTTAATGAAGTAATGATCATATTAAGTGAGAGCCCCAAGCTATCCAACAAAATAAGGAAATACATCTATCTTTCTGCTTTCATTGTTGTTTCATTTTGTTTAGTTAAAAAATAAAAAAATAGATTGTCTCTTAGACATTTTGTCCGTAGAGGTTAAGTCATTTTCTCCTATACAGGGTTGAGGTATTAGTCTCTATTTTAGGTAGAGTGTTGTCTCTTAGGCAGTTTGTTTATAAAGAGCTACAACAGTAGTTAAGATCATATCAGTCACAAATGAATTTGTGTACTGATAAAGTTTCAAACGCAATAGTTGGCTTGTGATTTGAAAATTTTCCTATATATATCCGATCATGGATGTAACTTTTCTCTGATGAATGAATGAAATCAATTTTCCATAAAAATAATAAGGAAATACATGCATGACATGAACAGCGTCCACTTATTAATTTTTATTCTAAGCTAGGAAATACACAGCACATGATAAATATACATTTTTCTATTTGATAAGTAAATGATTATAAATATATAATATATTTAAATGATGAGTAATACTATATATAGTTTTAAAATATGCAAGCCTCGCATATTTATTTTGAAAAAAAAATATGGTCTATTATTTAAAAAATTATTTTTTTATGAGTCTTATATTTATTTATCTTTTTCAAAAGAAATACATAAGACTTGTAAATTTTAGGATTGTAAATATTATTTTTCTTTATTTTACATGAGGCATTAAAACCAAAAAAGCAGTGAATTAAGCAGCACCCTTTTCTTTTGTATTTCCCTATATCCAACAAAAAATCAGTATTTCTATATATTCGATCTCGATCTTCTTTGGTCTCATGCATCTTGCAGAAACCAGCATTGTGCAGCCCCACGAAACCCCTTTATTGCCATTAACACTCTGAAAAAAATTAACTCGGAATGATGCTCTCTCGTCTGGCAATACTAGAATAAGGAAATCTTGCTAATTGGGCACTTATTTCCGAGCTAAACTCTATCTATGTTCCTGCACGGCTGCACCATCTAAAAAGAGAATGATAGTTATAGTAGTAAGTGTACAAACACCATGTAATTATTTTAAAAAAATAAATAAATAAATACAGGATATATGTGAAAAAAATTAATTTTTTAATAATAGACCTTACTCTTTTTTAAAATAATTATACGAAATTTAGACACTCTATAACTATATGTAGTATTAATCATTTATAAATATTTTCTCAGCACTTATCATATTTGGTACACAAATGAGATGAGATGAGATGTTTTAAATAGTAATGAATAAAATATTGTTATAATATAATTTTTTAATATTAGTTTTGTATTGAGATTTTAAAAGGTTAAATTATTTACTATATTTTATATGAAGATTTAAAAAAACTATAATGATGAGTTAAAATGAGATGAGATGAGATATTTTGAATTTTGATAACCACTCAAAACCTTATTCGTGGACATCACGCAGAAGATCGATTGCATGCGCCCTATATGCATGATATATATATATATTCTTGGGACTTGGGATGTACCAAGATTGCTCAACACGGTCTCTAGCTTGCAGGCTCCTCTCTTCTTCAATAATAGTCGAGCAATATTTTAGCATATTCTATGCGTTTTCATTGTTTGTGGTTCCAAGTAGAAAGATTTTATATATGAATAATGCTATGCGTTTCGATGAATGCTATATTTCGATTCAATTTTTTTTATTTAATAATTAAAAAAGTATTTTTTAACAATATTGTGAATTTTTTAAAAATATTTAAAGATATAAAAAAATATATAAAATAAATAAAATAAAAAGCCAAATGGCCTTATAAGGAGAATCTCTTATACTACACCCTCAGTGAGTGTAGCACAATGCTTTATATATTAGAATCCCATGCACACCTAATATTTTTTGTTGCCCAGATGACTAACACAAGAGGGGGGGTGAATTGAGTTGTATTAAAAAAAATTAACAATTATAAATCAAATATATAATATAAAATATAAACAAAATATGAAATAACAATAAATATAAGGAGTAAGGGTAAGAGAGAAGCAAACTCAGTATGTTAACGAGGTTCGGCCCCACTGCCTACGTCCTCGCCTCAAGCTACCCCTTGAGGATTCCCAAATTCACTATTCAACCTCCTTCAGGTGGAGATAGAAACCTATTACACCTTTGAACAACACCGCTACAAAGGATCCGTGTAGAACACCCTCTACACTTGCAATCACCTTACACGTGGTGATTCAACTATTCCCTGTGTAGAATACTTTCTACACACACAAGGGTTATACACACCCTTTTTCTGATACAAAAGCTGATAGTGGGTAGGTTATCAGAAAACACTCCTCAACGAGTGAAATAAAAACAATACAGCGCAAGCTATATCTCTCAAAATGAACAAGGATTAAGGCTCAATGTTTAGAGAAGAGAGAATGAAAGCTTTGAATGAATGTTGTATGCTCTTGGTGTTGTGAATGTGAAGCTCTCAAATGATCTATTTATAGGCATATGAGACTTCATATTCAAATTTAAAAAGATTCACATGTCAAAGACAACATCATTCACTTTTTCAAAAAATTCAAATAAAAGGTTCTTCTTTTTCAATTGTCAAAGACAACATCATTCACTTTTTCAAAGAATTCAAATAAAAGGTTCTTCTTTCTCAATTGTCAAAGACAACATCATTCACTTTTTCAAAAAAATCAAACCTAATCTTTTACTTTTGGCATATGACAAAATGAGCACACTTTCATTTTCAAAAAATTCAAACCTAATCTTTTACTTTTTGATAAGTCTAAAAAAAGCATCAATCACTTTTGAAAATATTCAAATAAAACATGCACATGTGAAAGATGACAATCAATCATCTTTAATATTTTCAAAGTTCAACCCTTTAATCAAGGCATGCACATGCAAAAGATGACAATCAATCATCTTTCAAAATTTTCAAATTTAATTTTCAAAAATATTCATGCACATGTGGAAAATGTATTTTAATGCTTTATGATAAAATATTAATTTTGAGCATTAATCCTAATTTCGAATTTTGAAGAGATTTACAACATTACTCTATAATTTTAATGTGAACTTGTTCCATTCTTGCTCATGCTTGTTTCCTTGATGTGCTTGACTCCATTGTGTAGACAACTTGAGCTTGAGACTTCTTTATTCTTTGAATTCATTTGTTATCATCAAAATCCATGTGTAGATTTATAATCACATGAAACTTGAAACCTTGAGTTCAACATTTTTGACCTCAAGATAAAATCTCTATACAGTAATAATAACTAAGAAGAAATGTTAGAAATCGGAAAAAGAAAGTAGGTAATGAAAATGAATTATGAGTTGTATCCACACTATTTTTTTTTTTTTTTTATCATGCCATAATGATATATAGAGAAATAGTTAGGCGTGAATTCCATCCGGAGTGTATTTTTTGGGCTAGACCGAAAGTTGAGCTGGAGTTTAAGAAAAGATCAACTAGGAGTTCACTTGATAGGTGCTCGACATATTGCTCAACATGCCACTCTAGCAAAGAAGAAGAGAAAATAGAGAGGAAAGAGAGAGAAATAGAATCGAAAGTCTCTATGGCTTAGACTCTTCATAAGTATGAGTGTATACTACATGAAGAAAATAAAAATGAGCAATGATTAATTAAAATTTAGGGAAAATGTCTTATGAAACAAATATTTCTTCTTTACTAATGTCTGTTTACATAGAATGACATAAGTTGTCACATGATTTATAATATATTATTAATTGATAAAATATATTATTTAATATTTTATATGATCAATGATAATAAATCAAATGAAAATTATATCATTAATTCATATAATTATTATATAAAAATAACATATTAAATTATTAAAAACATTTTAAATATATATCATTTAGTCCAGTCCGGTCTAAAATTTATAGATTCGGGAACCAGACCAAACTTCTTCAGTCTCCAATTTTTGGAACTGAGACTAGCCCCTCCAATGTTCAGTCTAGTCCGATCAATTTTTCGGGTCTTGCCTGAATTTTGTACACTCCTAGAAATGATATCATTGCAACATTTAATTCACAATTTCAAAAGCTGTAGAAATATGGTTTTTCTTTGTTTAGGATGCACTAAAATTCTTTGTAGTAGTTATGCGATAAATTTGGATTGATATATATATATGTGTGTGTGTATATAATCTACGAGACGCATGGACTCTATGCTATTTAATACTGACAAAAAATCTGTACAAATATTGATAAAATGTTACATGGCCCGCACGCATACCATCGTAATTCTTTACTAAATATATAAATATATATATATATATATATATATATTATTTGCTACCATTTATTTTCTGTCAAAATGACTAATACTTAATGATAAGATAAATGTATCATCTTCATAAATAGTCATTTTTGTTGGGAATAAACTCATCCTAAATACTCTTTTTTTTTTTTTTTTGTAATATATATATATATATATACACACATACACATTTTGTAGCTGTATGCATATATATAGTGCAAGTATTTTCAGAATTAAAGAAGTAATTCACAAATAATTGGATAGTTTAAAACTTAAATATTCAAACAAGTGAGTAGTTGTTATACGTTTGATACTTTAAATGGAGCTAGAACGCATGCTGCATATTGATGGATGTTATATATACGGAAATTCCCGTTTCAGCTATATAGTTTTCGTTTTGAATTTGGCATCTTATAGATTTTTAAAGTTTATCTATGCAGATTATGGCCAAAATAAAAGATAAAGTTGGTGGAGTTGATTTGAAATGGTCCATATTAGAGGATGCTGTTTCCCTTTCAGAATTGACGTTCTTCCCAATTTAAATCAATGAATCTAATACTAATAATAATAATAAATCAATTAATTTGCATAAATATTGTTGGAAATTTGGATCTCCTAAATTTACTCCATATAAAGGATCTACCATTTGCAGGAATAACAAGAAAAATAGAAAAATAATAACAATAAGATTTTACATGGAAACTCTTAAACAGGAAAAAAACTACTAAATCCAAAAAAGAAAAATTCACTATATAAAAAATTGTTACAACCACATAATTTTTCTCTTCACTCCAAATACATCCACAAAGCTTCCACACTAGCAAAACTTTTAACTTTTACCATTTTTCCTTTTTACACAAAAAGGTCAATAGATGAATTTAATTAAAATCAAAAGTTATTAGATAAGCTATCAACTGAGGTACTTAAATCGAGTAGACTTAACCTCCTTATATAGGCCAAAGGCTTTTGCTCTCATTCACTTCCATCCACGTGGGACCAAATAAAAGAGACCAAAACCCAACAAATATTCCATGAATGTGCCTTATTTTGTCTGAAAATAAAGAAAAGATTTTATTTCAGAAAAAAAAAATTAATTGAATTGCTTAATTAATTTATTTAACCGATCATCATGAATACCGATAGATGATCATAGGGGTTTCAAATTTTTTTTCTTGTAATTAGTGATCAGTTTGACCTTAAACATTAATTAGGAAATCGATTGATCGACCAAATCCCACGGTACTGTGTAGTAGTGATGAATTTTTGTTGTGTTGATGTGTTAAGATCAACTTAAGACCTTTCTTAATTAGTTCAGTCCACGTGGTCCTCTCATGGCAATCTCCGGCTCGATCCAGACAATTAAGAAGGGATTACTGATCCGGTCCAACCCATCGTGGCCATCTCCCTTAATTAATTATAGTTATTCAGGGAAAAAAAACCCTTGGTGTTTATTTAATTAAAAAATTATTTATACAGTTTTCAGTGCATAAGGTTAGCATATATAATATCTTTAAAAGAAAATTTGTGCAAGAATTACTCTTTACAGTGACGTCACAATAGCAAAGAGTGCTACTCTACGTATTTAATTAGCAGGAATTTGGGGTGTCCATGGGGTGTTATTTTTTAATCTCTCGAAGCCAAGTAAGCAATTTTGTCACGTTATTAATTGATGGACTAGTACTCAAAGTTCTGACTTCTGTGTCCAGACAGACATCGATCGCATCCAGAGCTTTAGGTCTTTTTCTTCATGTTCGATCGAGACCATGCATGCATGCATGCGAGGGAGGTCTCTCTATCTCCTCCGGTTCTGTCCGGACATAAAACGATCGATGTCGGCCATCAATTAGTTACGTAACTATATATATATGCAAGCCGGCCGCCTACATGCACATGTGCGTGCGTGGCCTGTTATGTCTCCGGCCGGACACAAAAATTGACAGTACCCCATGCACGCTGTATAAGTAATTATAACTAACTTTCTACTACTACTACTACTACTAGCTAGCTAGCTACTCCAATTACAACCTTTAACATTGACATGTACGTACGTAAGTCCACGTACCCATGGAAATAATGGCATAATCTCTTCACATGATGATGTTTTATCAAATATAATCTCGTGAAAGTTGGTTGAGGATTTGATTATTGTTCAGATCATATACACCATTTTGAGATCGTGTACTGTTCATGTCATGGATTCTCAGCATCATCATGTTTTTCAAATTGCACGCAGATGATCTTATTATAAAAATATATCATGGATCCATTTTTCAAAGTTATATATATATATATATTTATTATATATATGATAATATCTATGTATATATGTATTAATTATTATATATATATATATATTATATGCCTTGTTCAGTACCAACTTGACTAGTGCGGGTGGGTTTAGGATTCTCGACTTTATTTTACGGCTTCAGTTTAGTATTAATATTCAATTTTATTAATTAGATGCGTCCCGTGATGCATTGTCGCGAATATTAATATAAGTCGCACGCAACTTGCATATAAATATATATATTCATACATATGTCACACACATTAATATTTTTTCAATAGTACCATATCCAACTTACCAATAATATTATATAATATAATATATGCTGATAATTTCCCACCTTCGAGTTCAGCCAAAGTTAGTAGAACCCTAGAAAGATTCTGCACTAAACTCATCATGACTGATAGCCACGTCCTCGTGTTCACAAAATATTTATTAAAAATTAACGTGCATTAAGGGCTCCTGGGACCTTTTGTACTGGTTGATCTTTTTTCCAGCTCTCTCGCAGAAAAGAACCATGGCCCATAACATTACCATGTTACGTATTTGGTCATCAATTAGTTCTACTAATTAGGAGAGAGAGAGAGAGAGGGCAAATGACTGGGTGGGTAAAAATTAAACTAGCAGTAGCAACATTTCATATAAGCTGAATTGAGGTAGATTAAGTTTTTTATAAATAATAACGAGAGAATAAAGTGAGTTTTATGAAATTTACTTAAGATTAATTTAGATATATTTGACATGAGAAATATTTATAAGACGTTAAAAAATATTGTAAACCCGACATATAAAGAGATATTGAATTAAAAAAAATTATAAATTTCATCTATAAAAATATTTTGAATTGAAATCATTTTAATAATTTTAAAATTAAATATTTAAATATTAAACTTAACTTAATTGAATTGAATTAAATTAATCTAAGTTAAATTTAACAAATCATGTAAAGTCAAATCAATAAGTGAATATTTAGTAATATGGACACGTACATTATATTATAATAATGTCACTGGCAGGATAGATCTGCTTTATCATATATGTGCCAGAAAAGTCTTGATCTGATAAACATTTTGAGGAAAAATAATAAAATTTAATATACTATGTCAAGTCAAGTTAATATGTAAATTTATTTTTAATAAAAATTTATATTTAAAACATTTCTCTTCAACATGATCATGATTACTTATTTTATTTTTTATTTTTTTTGATTTTTTAATAAAATAATAGGAAAAAAAAAACGGGTGGAGTCATTTTATAGGCAATATTGGAACATAATTTATTGGACCTTCAAGTAGCTGATCATGAAGAATGTTGAAATAAAATCACAAACGTCTGGATCATCATGGTAATTGCCCAACTTATTTGAGTAGGGTCGAGGAAGATTGCATCATTAATTAGGAGAGTCAATCATCAAATAGTATAAACTCTATTTGCAATTTGGTGTGAAAGATACTTTCTATATTTTATTTTTATAAATAAAATTATATTATAACAATACTGTGGAATGTATTAACTTATACGTATAATTTTTTGAAAATATATTAGAAAACCTTCTGAGTTCATAACAAAGGTACTGCTGCCCCGGGATTGTTTGTGGATCCCCATATCACTGTAACCAAAGATTTTTTAGTGTATTTTTTTCTTTCATAACCTAGGAATGATATCCACACCATACATTTTATATATTTTAAAATTAATTTTAATTTTAATTTAATTTTATAATTATTAAACTAATTGAATTGTTCTATCTATTGTCTATACACTACATATTTTTTATAGGCTAAAATAAAAAAATAAAATAAAATAGATATAGTGTGTGGTGTGTAGAAATGATAAATAGAATTATTCTTTATAAATATATCTGTAATCGTAGATATATTTGTAATCGTATGAATAAATTACTATGAAAAAAATTATTAAAAATTTAAATTGATAAAAATATATAAATTTTATTATTTAATTTATATCTTAATAAAGATACACAGACAAAATATACATAACAAAAAAACTTAGCCAAATATGAATATTCTAAAAATGTATGAATTATATATTAGAGTAAAGCAACCATGCCTATAATTTATATGATTCATTGTCACTTGACTTGATACCATAATGTGATGTTACATAATTTATTAAAAAAATTAAAAACACGTATAAAAGATAGAGAGGATCTAATATTTTATCTTTATTATTTTGTATTTTTTATAGTATTTCATTTTAAATATATATTTTTAAAAAATTTTTAACAAGCAAGAAGAGAAATTCTTATAAATTAGGACCACACACGAACGCTACGTTTCCCATTAATATTACGTTGCTTGGTGATGATGCATTGATGGTTTCAAATTGAGGGGACAGTCGTACCCTGATAGTTTTTGAAAGTGGGATTCAGTTTGTCAGCAAAAAGGAAGAAAATATAAATTAATAAAAAGAATTAATAAGATGGGTGGGGAATGAGGTGTTACGTGTGATTCTGATTTAAAAGCTGTGCGATTGAGTGAAGGAACAGAAGAGGAATTAATACGAGGACGACACTGCTTTCTGCTATAAATTTTCATCTGCCCTAGTGCACATGTATATAGGCTCTATAATGCTAGCTAGGCCGTCTGATCAACATGAATGTACCTTTTTCAACATCCTTATAAATTGATAATGCTAGTTCTTAAGATCCACTATCCATTACCGTTTGATTTTTATAACAGAAACGACATTTGTAGATTTATAATGTATAAATTTTACTCTTTTTTTTTTTTTTTAAATGAGTAATTATAAGATTTACATAAAAAAAATTAAATTTTTAATAATAAATATTACTCTTTTTCAAAAAGAATATGTAAGATTTATATATTTTAAAATTATACTTGACATTACTTTTTTCACAACGATCATATCTAAATATAAAGAAAGTCTTGTTTTTCGAAGAGATTTGAATTCTTTCTCTATTTCATTTTGTTAAGAATGAGAAATTATATATACAGTTATCAAATGCATAAACCTTATGCAAATTCTTTATAAAAAAGTAGGTCTCCTCATAGAAAAGTATGAAAACTCACTTCTTCTTGATGGAGCCTACATTTTTACAAAATGCTTGTATATTTGTCATTCATAAAGAAGATACAAAGCATAATCCAACCCTACATAATTACATGACAGCATCTAAATGGACTCGAGACTGAATAAATTCTAGACATGAATACCATTATTGTAAAGTATCATCAATAAAATAAGAATGTCTGGTAAGAAGATGAGCAGCCTCATTTCCTTGACAACCAATACGAACAACTTCATAGGAGTTGAAACAATGAAGAATGTCCCATAATTACCTACCTTTTGTTGAAAATGTGAATTCCCTTATAGGAAAATGTTAATTTAGATTCCTTCCACTTTAGAAAATTCCTTTTCCCTTAAAGCCAACAAAAATGCCAGTGATAACTTCTAAATTATTTATATTATTTACTTATAAAAAATAAATTTTATATTATTTAATTTTTTTTGTTGGATACTATTATGGTTAGGCAAGAAAATTTACGAGACATATGTTATGTTTATCTTTTTCATGGTTCTTAATTTTATTTTCTTTGTTTGTGACAAATATTTGTGAATTTTTATACAAAAGCGAATAATCATTAGGAAAAATCAACATGTATTATATAAAGTTAATGCTTCAATATGTATTGAGTGTGCCAATAATGAACTTGATTACTCGGACCAAATTTTATATGGTAGGAATATATATTTGAAATAAATATACTTACAGGCGTGTTTTGTAATAAAGTAATGCTAGTTATAGTCATAGGTTATTCAAGTATTGTATACTTATTTTAAAAAAAATTATAATTTATTATTAAAAAAATTAATTTTTTTATATTAAAATTCTATATTTACTCACTTTTAAAAAAAAATGTGTGGCACTTGCACTTATTTTATGACCGTAAATATTATATTTTTTTAACACACTCAATACATTATTGAAGTGGGTCCCATAATAAAAAAAATATTTTAAGTTGATTTTTTTTTTATATAATTTTAATAAGTTCCACGTACACAAAAACAAGTGTACAAAAATTTACGTACAATCTTTGGTGCCTCCTTTTCTAAGATGCATATCCATTTTGATAGATGCTTATCCATATTCAATCAACTTTGCTGCCACATCCAAATGAAAGCAACTGATCTTAGGAAGATGACCTGCAACATACGACTACTACACCATCATCTTCATGGACATTATATAATTGGACATAAATCTCTATATCCTTTTCAAAAAAAAATTGAATAAAACACAATGATTTGCAAAGGTTAGCGTAAGGGAATTGAGGATGGAAAAATATAGTTATAAGTATAATTGTGTACTAATCTGTGCATCAATTTGATGTGATTGGTCAAAAAATAGATTTTATTAAAAATAATATTAATTTAAATTTTAAATATGAATAAATCAATATAAGTACGTAAATTAGTATGTGACTTTATTTGTATGTAGCAAAACTCATTGAGGATCATATCATAGTGGTTTAGTCGTACCGTCTTTGAAATCTTTTGCATTTTTTAAAAGAGCTTTACTACTTATAAACTCCACATACTACATACCTCACTTTTTTTTTAATTTTTTTTTGAATTTATTCTTTTTAAACTAATTAAATTTTTTTATTTATTATCTATATACCAAACATTTGGTAAAATAAAAAAAATTAAAAAATTAAAAAAATATATAATATATTGTGTATGAGCTTATATATGTTTAGAATTTTTCTTTTTAAAAATAAATTTGAATATGCATCCAATGCCTTTATTCACAGTTTCTTCTTAGACCCTAGAGTTCAAGACAAAAGTGTTAGTATCAAAGACCCCACAATTTTTTTTAGTTATTTTAGCATTATCTTATACCTATAATTTCAAAGTGTTTTTCGTAGAAAGAAATGCTCCCACCATCAATGGTTCCTTTTAATCATTCACAATCTCAAGCAATCAAAAGTTATACCGAGATTGCCATTCGATCATAATACATATTATTTTGATTTCTTCTACTTAGAAGCTAGCTAGCGTACGTAGTACGTTTTCGTTAAAAATAATCGTTTTGATTATAAAATAATGATTACAAAAATTTATTTTTCTTATAACATATAAAGTAAGTCAGATTTAATTTATTTATAAGAGATTCAAATTTTAAATTTTCCTTATAAATTAAGTCTTGTCACGTTAACGGCTAATTTACATGCTGCACAACAACTAGAATTTTTCTATTATTTTTGTCTTTTGTTTTATTTAAAAGTCAAAAATAGTGTCTAGTTGCTGTGAGTAGTGTTGGACGTTTTTTAAAGAGCAATGTTACATATAGTCGTAAAATTATAAATGTCGCATGATTGCTTTGAAAAAGAGTGGAGTTTATAATTAAAAAGTTAGTTTTTTTTCATATGGATCCCATATTAATTCATTTTTTTTAAAGCGACTGCACGCCGCTTGTACAACCACGACTGCAAATATCATTTCTCGTGAAAGATTATATAGTTGTTGTAGATTATAAATATTTTTATGAATATATATGTTCCACTCGGATGGCATATATGAGTTTTTTACACCTCACATATGTTTTTTTTTAATATAAAAAATGATAAAACAGTACAAATATGAGAGAGAGAGAGTAAATAAAAGGGTGTGAAAATAAGAAAAGAAAAGTTAAAGATGTTAGTGGCCGGAAGAAAATATAATTATATGATTTGTTTAAATTTAAGAGATTTGTAGTCAATTTTGTATACTTATTTTGTACTTTATTAATATAATTGACTGTATTATTTTTTTAATATAAAATAACTACTTTATCTAATTATATCAGTAAAATATTTAAAAAATATATAAAAATGAGTAACAGATCTCTTTAAACATATCTAAGAAAAAAAAAAGGTTAATTTTTTGTAGTTTCAAACTTTCAAACTAAGACAAGACTTCGATGTAAAAGCATACAAGTGCATGTGTAAGTGCTAGATTGGTGGTGTATAATCATGCATTGTATAAAGCATTGATGTTTAAATATTGGGTAGCTCATATCGTACGTAGTACACATGTCCTTGTTTTACTTATCGTCTTCACCCACCTCTCATATCTCTATTGTGTTTTCGTTCGGACGTAGGGTCAATTTCCTCGTGATGCTCACTTATTATTGTCCGTAAAAACTTACAACCCATAAAAAAAAGTTAAAAATTTTTTAATTATAAAAATTTTATATACAATTATTTTTGTATATTTTTTTATATATTTTATTGATATAATTAATTATATATTAAAAAAATCGATATAGCTAATCGGTTCAATAAAATATATATAAAATAGATAAAAATAATTATACGGAATATTACTCAATTAATTAAGAGGGCATGGGAAAATAAAAGCATGATGTGTTTCTCAAGAATCTTAGGGCAAAAGTTTACTCAGATTTGACACTTATTCGACTCTTTTTCTTTTGTTTTTCGCTTAGCCCTGATTTGGATAGTAAAGTACTCATAATTCATTCTATTTTATTTTATCTTAATATCTAAATATTATATATATAAATATTTTTAATTTTAAATTTTTAACTTTTTTTAATTTAATTATTACTTAATCATTACAACTTTTTCAAATTTTTAAATAAAATATAAAAAATTATTCAACACTTTTAAATTTCAAAATAAAAATTATATTCTAATAATATTATTATTCAACTTTTTCTCTTCCATTTCTCAAAATCATATAAAATATATTAATTGAAACTATTTTACTATTATTTATAAAATATTTTATTATTATTTACAAATCATTTCATTTTATCTTATCTCATTATCGAAATGAAGCGAGTGGAGATACCTCACTTCTTCTTTACCTCATACTTGTAAATGTAAAGCAGCCTAATCACGATGAATCACATGCTCAATGTAAGCCATACATCAAAAAGAAGATTTTTTTTTTTTTTTTTTTTTTCTCCCTTTTGTTACAAGGATAAAGGGCCTTTGATCGGCGAATCACCCATTTTAGACGATCTAATCTGCTGGGAAATGAACTGATAATGGATTGGAAAAGTGTAATAGTAGTAAATCTTAACCAAAGAAGTTGGGCTCCATAGCCCATACTGTCACTGTGAAACGTTTAGGTCCTATCTGGTGGATAAAGACCCCCACCTTGTCTGGTTGGGAGTATTGCTACGCACGCTCCTATTCTATCACTGGATCTCATATTACTAATTTAGCATTTACGTGAGTATTTTCAGGCCAATGAGAACACAAGATGACTGATTTTCATTAAAGGGCACAAAGGCTGACTGAGAAAAGCTTTGATATAACATCACATATGAATACTTTCAAAACAGCTTGCTGCTACAGGGATCGAGTTTGATGGACAAATTCTACATTAACAGAGTTATAGTTATGTTTGGTTGGTTGACAAAATAGGAGTGCTAAAAGGATATGCAATTGGATTCAGCATTTGTCTCAACTCTTAAGATAATGATGATATTGATATCTACATTTGGATTCTATCATGAGAATCCTGAAGCTTATCTTCATGAAAATCCACAAACACAACGGGATTATACGCATATAGGCTCAACAGGCCCTAGTAAAATTATACAATTTGAAGCTTATTACCTGAAGATGAGACATCTCTCTCCAACTGAGCAGAGAGTTTGTAAGTAGTCTGATACTTTTCTACAGACACCTGAGTGAATGGGGAGAAGCATCATAGACACCATCGTCTGAAGACTTTAGATCATCAGCAAACATCACATTTTCAGGCTGATCACTGCTAACTGATTTGTTTGGAATGAAGTTGAACTGTAAATTCAAACATATTTGATTTTGATAATTTGTATTCCAAAAGATCAGTGATCGTGACTATCTCAATTGAGTTGTCCCATTTAATTACTCGGTCTAATCATATAACATAACAATAATTTTTTTTTAAAAAAAAAATGATATTTGCGGTCATGATACGTGCAAGTACTATATAATCTTTTAAAAAAAATAAATTTACAAATTGACGTATTTGATAGATTTGTTTTATAATAAAAATTATTTTATATATTTTATTAAAAAAAATTATGAAACCCATAACATATCAATTCCAAGCATGTAACATACGAATCCCCAAAAATATCTTTTTCCATCAATCACAGCCCAGATATTGTCGTTCCAAGACCATTTGTTTCCATATTTGGGCCACGACTCACAGGGCAGACCACGTACGAACAACCGGATCCACTTTCATCGGGTCCCGCTTCCCTCTTAATTGACACCGCCCATCAAAGCGGGTAGGGGAATAAATAAATGAACAAAATCCATTAAAAATTATTAAATGAATAACTCCCATCTATTTATTTTCAGTCATATAAGTATAATTATAAATGAATAAATAATTTCTTCTATCTAATTTAATTAATTTATAAAAATATTTTTTCATCGAATTTAAGTCCAACTTGTTGCTTTCAATCATGCGACAATTTACTTGTAGATATCTAAAGTTCTCTGATTAGCTCGAACATAAGTTTATTAAGGCACTATTTGGATGTTGAGTTAAGTTAAGATGAAATGAGTTGAGTTGAATTATTTATAAAGAATGGAAAACATATAAAGAATGAAAAGTGAAACAATTTTATTAATATTTCTTGATTGTGATATGCATTACACATGCCTATTTATATACAAAGATAGAGAATATTCTGTGTAATAGAATGGGACACGTATATAAGAGTAAAGTTATCTAGACTATTCCAGCTTGTGAGGTATTTGGCTTATTTGTTGTAGAAGTTGAGCTGGACTCTTCATCTCAGGTGTTTTTGCTGATATGCCCCTGTAAGCCAATCATTCCTGGAATTATTGTAAAGCTCGATCGAAGTATACAAAATCTGGCAGTGAACAGCGGTTTGGTAAGAACATCCGCTATTTGATTTTTACTCGAGAGATAAGATACTCGTAAAATCTTGTTATGAATACAATCCCTTACGAAGTGATAATCAATATCAACATGTTTTGTTCATAAATGCATCACTGGATTAACTGAGGATAGATAGCCCCCAAATTATCGCAGTAGAGGATAGGAGGCTTGGACATAAAAACTCCCAATTCTGAAAGTAGAGACTGTACCCAAATCAATTCACAAGTTGCATTAGTTAAGGCCTTGTGTTTAGCCTCAGTACTGGGTCTAGCAATGGTTGACTGCTTCTTTGAACTCCAACAAATTAGATTTTTACTATAGAACATACAGTAGCCCCCCATAGATTTTCTGTCATCTGGGCATCCTGCCCAGTCGGCATTCGAAAAAGCAAACAGAGCAGGAGAAGAGGAGGGTGTGATGCTTAAGCCATAATCCATAGTTTGCTTCAAATAGCATAATATATGCTTTACAGATTGCCAGTGAAAAATAGAGGGGGTATGCATGAACTTGTAGACTCGATTTACTGAGAAAGCTAAATCTAGTCTGGTAAATAGCAAGTATTGTAAACTGCCTACCACACTCCTATAAAGTGATGGGTCTTCCATAGAGGTGGAATCAAATGCACAGAGTATAGTTGAAGGAGACATTGGGCTACCCACAGGCTTACAATTAGCCATATTAGTTTTCTTGAGTAAGTTAAGGATATATTTTTTTTGAGAAAGAACAAACCTAAAGGGGTTTCGGTGACATTCAATCCCTAAGAAATAATTGAGAGGGCCTAGGTCTTTTAAGGGAAAATCAATACTGAGCTTACGAATAAGCTATGTAAGGGCATGTGAATCTAATCCAGTTAAAACCACATCATCTACATAAATCAGGAAATAAATGACCACCAATTGATGGCAATAAATGAACAATGAAGTGTCGGATTTCGAGACAACAAAGTCCAATTCAAGCAATTTCCTACTCAATCGTGCATACCACACATGAGTGGCCTATTTGAGGCCATATAATGCTCAATTGAGCTTACAAACATAATGAGGAAATTGAGGGTGAACAAACTCTGTAAGCTGAGACATAAACACAGTTTCATCGAGAGATCCATGCAAAAAAGCATTTTGCACATCTAATTGATGAATTGGCCATTGAGCAGAAATTGCAGTAGAAAGCACCAACCTGATAGTCGTAAGCTTCACTAATGGACTAAAGGTCTTCGAATAATCCAGTCCCTTGAGTTGACTGTAGTCTTTGGCTACTAGTCTTTCTTTGCGTCGCTCGATTGAGCCATTAGAGAGGTATTTTGTTATGAAAATCCATCTACATCCCACAAGGTTCTGAGAGGAGGTGGGAGGGACCAAAGTCCAAGTATTGTTAGAGAGAAGGGCATCGAATTCAACTTGCATTGCTTTCCTCCATTCAGGAAACTTGGATGCCATAGTGACAGAGGAAGGTTCATCAAGGGTAGCAGCTGAGGTGACATGGGCGTAGGGCTTTGGCCAAGCAATGGTGTCGTCGGTTTGAATTTTAGGGAAGTGAAGATGAGATTTTGAGTATGTCTGGAGATGTCGATGTGCCCTAGATGAAATAATGGACGGGTTGAGAGAGTTGGAAGACTTAGGAAGAGTATTGGAAGAGATGAGAGATGCGGGCCGTGAGCTTTGAGCATTAGACATGGGTCATGGGCTTTGAGTATTTGTTAGAGAGGAGGTTGAAATGTTGGAAGATATTGAAGTTCTGGGCCATGAGAGAGAGAGAGAGAGAGAGAGAGAGAGAGAGAGAGATGGATTAGGGACATTAGACGGAAGAGACTCGATGGGTCGTAGAAGTGGATTAGGTAGATTTGATGGAATGGAAGCGGAGGGATTGGAAATGGGCTTTTGAAAGGGAAAAACACTCTCATCAAACAGGACATCTCGAGACACATACATTTTGGAAGTTGGAACGTGAAAACAAAAATAACCACGATGATTAGGACAATAGCTGAGGAAGACACAGGGAATGGATCGATAATCCATTTTATGCTTATTATATGGTCTGAGATTGGGCTAACAGAAACATCCAAAAGTTTTAAAAAAATTGTAGTCAGGACATTTATTCCACAACAGTTCAAATGGTGATTTATTATGGAGCACATATGTGGAAAGTCTATTGATCAAATAAACAGTAATGGTGAATGCGTCAGACCAATATTTTTGAGGTGAAGATGAATGAGCAAGGAGAGCTAGTTTTGTCTCGACAATATGCCAATGTTTTCTTTCAACTAATCTATTTTGAGAATGAGCATATGGACAAAATAAACGATGAGAAATGCCAAAAGAGTGTAAAACAGTA
Source organism: Carya illinoinensis (assembly GCF_018687715.1). NCBI lineage: Eukaryota > Viridiplantae > Streptophyta > Magnoliopsida > Fagales > Juglandaceae > Carya > Carya illinoinensis. The sequence continues at coordinate 8,604,554 of NC_056765.1, forward strand.
CTTAGAGATTGAAATTTGCCTCCCCAATCATATTGTAAGGCATGGATTTTTGTATTAAGTAGTGTTTCAAGATGTTGTTTAAAAGATAAAAAGATTTGAACTACATCAAATTTACATTTTAAGGGAAACACCCATGTAAACCGACTGTAGTCATTGACAAGGGACAAGTAGTAGCCAAATCCTCCCCTTGACAAAATGGTAGCAGGACCCCAGACGTTAGCAAACAAGAGTTGTAGAGGAGCTGTGCTTCGAGACTCAGAGCAGGCATAGCGAAGTTGATGGAGTTTTGCTTGACAACAGGAGGAGCATAACCCAGTGTTTGGAGAAGACTTCACAGGTAGAGAAAGATGTGAGATTATTCACTGGACAAATTGCATGGACGGGTGACCTAAACGTACGTGCCATTGAAAAGAAGAGACTCAAGCAGTAGTGAAAGCTTGATGAGAAGTTCACGTAGAAGGTAAGACATACATGCCATTGCTAGTAGGTCCTTGGAGGAGGATTTTCTTGGTGTGGGAATCCTTCACATAAAAACAAGATGAATGAAATTCAAAGAAAATAAAATTATCTTCACAGAAGAAGATTGCCAGATGTTGAAAGAACGGTGAAGCTACCAACATGATGAATGGCTAAAGAAATCGCCTACACATACTTGATCATCTCCTTTGTATTGAGATGGATTCAACAACATATTAGAGAAATTGTGAGTAAAGTGGTGAGTTGCAGTAGAATCGGGATACCAATTATTGTCAACAGAAGAGCTAGTGTCACTAAAAGATGGTGCAGAAGTAAAATGAGCTGATAAAGAGGGAAGAGGTGGAGACTGGTAACTGTGATCAAATCTATAATAGTATTGAAGAATAGTGTGACCTTGTCGGCCACAAACCTGACATGATGGATGATTTGAGGATAAATGGGAGAGATTGAACTAATCACCATTACGGCCATGACCTTGTCCCTTGTGACCTCTTCTACCTCGAGATATACACCTGCCTTTGTTACTGAAATTTGTGGTGTTTGTGGTGGTGGAGTTAGCCGAAAACTCAAGGGAAGAGGTAAGTATGGTTTGTTGGTGGGAAAGTCTAGTTTCATGGGTGAGGAGATGGCTATAGACTTGAGATGGGGTGAGGGGATCCACTCAGGTGGTGATTGAAGTAACAACAGAGTCAAAATCGGTGCCCAAGCCAGCAAGCACATAAGTAATGAAATAAGAGTGAGTTAAAATTTTACCAGCAACAACAAGTGTATCTCTAATGAGTTTTGCTTTATAATAGTAATCGGCAAAAAAATCCGCTCCTTTCTTCGGCGTGGTGAGTTGATACTAGAATTTCATAGCACGTGCTTGAGATTTGGATGCAAAGAGATCCTCCAGAATGATCAAAATTTCTCATGAAGTGGAAGCATCAATGACTTGGGCTATTAGATTTTCGGAGAGGGAGGAAATGAGAATGGTCATGATGCCTTGATCTTGTTTTTTCCAGGCCAAATATTGAGAACTTGGTTTTATGGGATCAAGCAATTTTGGTGCAGAAATGGTGCCATCGATATACCCATATACATTTTTGACTCTTGAGGTAAGGCATAAGTTGCATCTTCCACAAAGGATAATTGTCATGGTTTAATTTTACAGTGATGAAATGGGAGGGAGAAGGAAGGGAAAATTTGGAAGTAGTTTGTTCTTTAGTCATGGATGAGCTTGGACGTGAATCCTTATGCCGCTCGTGATACCATAATGGAAAACAGATAAAGAATGAAAAGTGAAACAATTATGTTAATATTTCTTGATTGTGATATGCATTACACATGCCCATTTATATACAATGATGGAGAATATTCTGTGTAATAGAATGAGACACGTGTATAAGAATAAAGTTATCTAGACTATTCCAGCTTGTGAGGTATTTGGCTTATTTGTTGTAGAAGCTGAGCTGGACTCTTCATCTCAGGTGTTTTTGCTGATAATGAATAGTAGTGAGTGGACATAGTGGAATAAGTTTTGTGGAGTTCACATAAGATGAGTTTATATGTGTTTAGATATTAAGATGAAGTAATAATATACATTACACCACCATCTCACTTTCATCCTACTAGATAAGATGTGATATAGTTATCACTATTAGATGATAAAAAATTATCTAATAAAAAATTATCCAACAAATAATTTAACTATACTGTTTATAACCGTGTAATTAAGCCTTTGATCTTTAAAATGTTGTTTGAGAGAATTTTGTAAGGTATTGTTTAAAAGAAAATTTCTAAAGTTAATTTGTGTGAAGACTTGGATCAATAATGAAAGCACATGTTTTCAATAATAACTTTTTTTTAATTATTAGAAAGTACAGTAAATAGAAAAAATTATATAAAAATAAATATATAAATTAATATAATCTTTGTTAGATTTATTTATTTTATGATAGAAAAATTGTTACAAATATAAAGAAATTTTATAAAATTAAATTTATAAATTAATGTAATTTTATATAATAAATTAAATTTATTTACAACAGAAATAATTTTATACTCTAAAATCTGTTAATTTATGAATTTACTCATAATATATATTTATATCTAAAACATATATATATATATATATATATATATTTTTGGTTACGAAAAAAGTAACTTCTACATCATGACACACGACTGGTATTTCTCTTATTTATAACCGTAGCAACGCAATGGTAGACTCATCTCACCCTTGGAACAAACGAACCACCGCCATTTTCTATTCCACTGTTCTTTCACATTTTCCTCTCAAAAAGAGAAAATGATGATAGACACAATTAAGGAAATCTGAGCGAAAGTTTTGGCTCTGGTCTTTAGCCTTGCGAACACCAACATTTGGATTGCATACATTTGACCGAGCGCATTGTTGCGACGCTGGAGTGCATGTCCAACCAAGCCAGCATAAACTAGGATATGATAGAGCAGGTGCTGATGAACACAAGACTAGTCGGAAGGATCACCTGCGACTATCTCCGGTGGTTTCAGAGCTGCATTTGGGGTGAAAGAGTCTTCGACGATGCAAAAGAGGTTCCAGAGGCTGAGTTGAAACGTGTCAGAGGTGCTCGCCTCCCTCAAGAACTCTCTGAATCTCGACTCGGCACATGATTCGCCGTCTCCCTCATTGTCTTCATCCTTGCCAAAGATCGAGTGCTGTAAGAAGGTCATGTGGGGCAGCATTGTGCAGAATCTTACGCAGTTCTATCCCGGTAGCCAGCTCTCGGAGAAGCTCGTCTCCAACCTCTGCAAGCATTATGATTCGTTGCCTTTCAGGTTGGCTCGTTTTCTAAGCCAAAACTCTATTTGGTTGTGAAGAAAATGTTGGAAAATGAAAGACAATGCGGCTCCAAGTATGAACAAAAAATGAAAAAAAAAAAAAAAACTAATCTCTCCTAATCTATAAGGTCAATGGAGGAATGGATTTTGTTTCTTAGGAGGCAAACAGAGCATTTAGGTGTCTCTTCAATCCTTTTAATTTTGTTTAGTTACAGAGAATTAATCTAAATTAATTTTCTCATCTATTTATTAATTTGTTAAACTGATGCTAAAAGTTATGCTCAAGCTGGATTTGATATGAAAGAAGTGTTTCTTCATATTAAGTTGATAGAGGAGGCATCGGGGGATGACCACCCTGCAGTAGTTATTCAAGAAGTCTCAGATGATGAAGTTTAGGGGTCTGTATTCAACCTCACATTTACTTGTAACTCTTCGATTTCTTGGCCAGTGATGTCAGGGGCACTGGATAGCGCATCCATTTGTTGCAAGAAGATACATATCTTTGAGAAGAAGGGGTTCACTCTTGGGATTCTTCTGGTTCATGCTGGGAAGGAGAGATCGTTTAAAACCTGGATTGAAAATGCACTTAAAACGAGTACAAGGAAGCCAAAGACCAACGCAGTGAAGCTCACTTTTGGGCTTTGTGGGTGTCAGGAAGAGAGCACTAACGAGAGAGACTTTGCAGAGATTGAAGAAGAACCGGTTGACCAAAATGATAGAAATGAGGATGAATATTTGAACTTGAACTTTAGCTTCAGATGCCATTGCCCACTTCTTCTTTCTATGCATTGATTGATGAATGACAGACGATTCAGTCAGGCGGGGATGAGATTGGGAAATGGCTATTGAACTCAAAAAATCTTGAGTTTATCGAACAGATTGGACCCAGTTCGTATAAGGGGGTCTACGAGGGCAAAAAGGTTGGAATTGAAAAGCTTAAGGGGTGTGACAAGGGGAGTTCTTATGGGTTTGAGCTCCGAAAGGATTTGTTGGAGTTGATGACCTGTGGGCACAGAAATATTATGCAATTCTATGGTGTTTGCATCGATGAGAATCATGAGTTGTGTGTTGTGACAAAGTTGATGGAAGGTGGCTCAGTTCATAACTTATTGCTAAAGAGCAAGAAGCTTCAGACTAAGGAAATTATAAGAATTGATGTTGATGTAGCAGAGGGATTGAAGTTCATGAATGATCATGGCATTGTATATAGAGACCTCAACACACACAGGATCTTATTGGACCAGCATGGAAATGCTTGCTAGGGGGACATGGGTATTGTTGCTATTTGTAAGAGTGTTGGTGAGGCAATGGACTACAAAACTAATGGTTATCGGTGGCTAGCCCTAGAGGTTTGTTCCCTGTGACATTAGTTTAAGTTTATCAAATTCATTGGATAGCTATGCAATTTCAACTATTTAATCGGTACTTGCATTTTTTTTCGAAAAAAAAGTCAAATCAATGAAGCTAATTAGTTGAATAATTTTGGATGATGTGTAATGGTACCACTACTACTCTATGACTAAGCATTTTGAATTAGTCTACGACTTGAGTTAGTCGTTAAATGCATGAATGGTAATTGTGTCTTTGAATGTTGGTTGCTGTGGAAACAAAATATAGCATTCCTTTCCCATTTAGGCATTTGTAACCGTGTTTCACCATACTCTTTAGGGTTTCGATAAACTTGAGTGTTTGAGGTTCTTACACCATCTGCTATGATCGAAATTACTTCAAATCTATCTGTGTTACACATTTGATTGTTTATTGTGATTTTCTAAAATTTGGTTGGGGAAGAAATGGTCCATTAGTGGATGCTTGCTATTTTAACTTTTTGGAGTTTGCAATTGTTGACGAATGCTTGGTATATAACTTTTACATTGGATTTGAATGAAACCATGTGGGTTAATTATAGGAGTAAAAGATTTGTGCTATCCTTACATTATTTGCCTACCTAGGAAAATAATGCAACTTTACCTAGATAAAACTTTTGGGTATCCAACTATAGGATTTTTTTCTTCTTTAATTGCACAAAATATAAATGTTATCATGCACAAAACATTATCTTGGTTCATTGTATGTGAGTTCTCAGGATCACTCCACACTTGTCAAGAGACTTCATGTCACTTATGGAAACATCATTGTTGGAGCATGCTTAACATGTCTTCACAATTGTATTTTCTTTATGCTTAACATGTCTTCATAATTGTATCTTGCCTTGTGCTTAACATGTCCTCATAATTGTATTAGCACATTCTATTCAGTGAGTATTCCAAAGCTAAAAATGTTTTTTTTTTTTTTTGCACCTTTTTGGATGAGAACAGATAATTGCAAGTGACCCATAGAGTGTTTCTGAGACCGGGATGAGTAATGCATATAGTTTTGGGATGGTAATTTGGGAGATGGTGTCTGGTAAGGCAACTTATGCTGCATATTCACCAGTGTAAGCTGCAATTGGGATTGCTGCTTGTGGTCTTAGACCATAGATCTCCAAGGACTGCCCACAAGTTCTGAGATTTTTTATGACAAAATGTTGGAATGGTATCCCTTCAAAGTGCCGTCAATTTTTTGATATTGTATTGATATTGTTGAGGCCAAATTGCAACAGTAGCAAACAATAATAGGTAAACATCATTATATTTTTCTATGGGACCTCATCTGTTGGCTGCTAGTTCATGTAAAACAACCCCTAGCCCTGGTTTACGAGTTGCCATGCACAAATATAGATCCATGAAGCTTATACCGAAGAAATGAAGATACAATTATCATTTCTATTGCCAATGTAGATCTACATCTTTATCATATTCTTAACAGGTTAAAAGAAGAAGAAGAAGAAGAAGAAGAAAGCCTGGGTCAAAATTGTTTTATTGTTTTCTTTCAAATGTTTTTTCAATCTAATGATTCAAGTGGTGATGAGTGGTGGTGGTAACATTAAAACATGTTTGCCATTCGTGTTCTTATAATTGACTAGGCATCCCCTGTTTCCTTGCAAAAGAGTAGGATCATCTGATTAAAAGTGGTACATTTGTGGCCTCACGACCCTATAATTTTTTATTGTTACCAGGAACTTTGTATATAGTTCTCATTTTCGTTTGTCTAGTGACTATCTTAAGGGGCCCAAGAGGTGTACCCCTTGTTTTTTATATTTAAAAAAAATGGTTTTGGTCTCAATGAATAGTGGCGCTTCCATTGGAACTTTCTGTCAACAAGGGAGATTGTTTATTCACTGTACTACCCAACATTGTAGCCAACCAGGTAGGGGAAAAATTAGTCGATTGGTAAGTGGTAGAAAGAAAATGGTGTTTTGATTCCAAACTTGACTAATGAAAAAGCTCGTTATCTTACTTTAATTGTTGATTTTGTAAGTCTAAAAAATGAAAGTAAAGGCATATACTGTTGATTTTTGGGGTAAAATATTTCATTATTGAGCTATCACTTTTTGAAAAATATCACAAGTTACTTTACAAGTCCCTAAATTCGAAGCATAAATTACAATTCGTTCATGTTGATGCAATTTTTGGTGATGCCTACAACACTCTAGCCAACCTGTAAACAAAAAAGGTGCCTTGAGAAATCCAGTGGGATGCCTCCGATAATTAAGCTAGAGAGAGTTTAGCTTCTCTTAATCTAATGAATGATGTGCCCTAGAACATACTTGGAAATCTATTATTTATATAAGGATTGAAGTGCTCCATATGGTATGACCCCTTCAGAGGTACAATTCTAGATGATCAATATGGAATGATCCTTATAGGAGCATGATTCTATCGTTGATAGTTTACTTTCAACGTGTATGTCTTGTTTGGACTTATCTCCACGAATCTCAATCTTAGATGGATTTGGTTGGTTGAGATTTCTTGTCGAGTAGGATGTCTCTTATGGACTTTATTCCTAGGTTCAAACATTGCACTTTGTTTAGTTTTACTGTTTAATCGCCCTCAATCATGTGGATCCCTCATGACTACTTCATTGGCTGCCCTATTATTCGTTTTTTGCCAATATGGTGTATTTATGGCCAAAAAATAAATGGTGTATGATATAATCTTAGTGGTTGGATTTTTTTTTCGGGATATCAAGAGATAGTTTTATTCAAAACAAACAAGCTTACATCATAGAATTAGATCAAATAATTTATGAAACACAATCAGGATATGAATCCCACCAAACTATCAAGTCATCAAGATTCCAAGCATGTTTTTAACAAGTTTCTTTGGCTGAATGATCTCCTGCCTCTTTTTTTTCATTCATAAATAGCAAAAATAGATTATATAGATCAGAAATTTGAAATCTGACTTCCTATCCTAAAGAGATTCAAATTTTGGATAAGATATATTTTCCATACTTATCTACCAAATCAAAATATTCAAATCACCAATCCTATAAATCCTATACAGCTGTACAAATCTATCTATACTTGAAATACATAGATAAAACATTAGAATTAATTCAAGTAAATATAATCCACTAATACCCCCCTCAAATTGATGCTGGTGTATCTACTAGCATCAATTTGCTAACTAGGAATTGATGCCACTATCTAGTCATCATTTTTTAGAATATCTCAGCTACTTGAAGATTTGTAAAGATATGAGTAAGAATAATAGATTTATCCTCATAGGCTTGACGAATATAGTGATAATCCACTTTAATATGTTTGGTACGCTCGTGAAATACTAGATTAGCAGCAATGTGAATGGCACTAATGTTGTCACCATAAAGAGGAGTTGGCTTGTCTTGTGAAAAACCAATCTCTTGAAGAATGGCCCGCAATCACATCACCTCATAGAAAGCTGCTGACATAGCTTTATATTCAGCTTTAGTAGAGGATTTAGAAACACACTCTTGCTTCTTGCATTTTCAAGAGATGAGTGAGTCTCCAAGAAAGATGCACCAACCAGTCGTAGAACGCCCAGAATCTGAGCAACCAGCCCAGTCCGTATCACTATAAGCCATAAGTTGTAGAGAAGTGCCAGCAGGAAAAAATAACCCATGGTTAGGAGTTCCAATCAAATATCTGATAATACGACGAACATGCACTAAATGCATGTGCCGAGGTGTGTTCATAAATATACTGACAATATGGACAACATATGATATATCTGGACATATAATAGTGAGGTAGATTAGAATCCCAACAAGCTTCCTATATAATGTAGGATCAAAAATTAAATTACACTCATCCTTCTGATACTTCACATTGACTTCCATAAGATTATCAATTGAAGTAGTCTCTCCCAACCCAGCTAACTGAACAAGGTCGTAAGTGTATTTATGTTGATTAATAAATAACTCATGTGGTTGACTATGGACTTCCAACCCTAAGAAATAAGTCAACAATCCCAAATCTTTCATATGAAAGACCTTATGAAGATGCTTCTGAACCCACTAAATAAATTCAATATTGGATTCATTAATAATGATATTGTCCACATAGACCAACATAAAACAAAACCAGAATCACTCTTATGAAGGAACAAATAAGCATCATACTCATTCTGAGTGAATTGAAACTCAAGTAACGTATTGCGGAACTTCTCAAACCAAGCTTTGGGAGCTTGTTTTAGACCATACAATGACCCATTCAGCTTACAAACATCATTAGTTGAGGAAAGGGCATACCAAAAGAAAGTTTTATGTAAATGTCCCATTTTAAATCACTATGAAGGAAAATATTTTTCACATCCATTTGATGCAATCGCAAAAACTGAGAAGCGGCAATGGCAAGAAGGAGACGAACAATCGTCATCTCACTACAAGAAATATTAAGGTTCCCCAGGGGGGTTTTTCGTGCCAAAAAGCTAGGTTTTGGCGGGAATATTCTTTTTCCCACAAGTTCTGCCCGTGGGAGTCTCGTGGCGTATAATTCGCCGCAAATGCTTCCATTTCCCATGATAATTCTAATTGGTGGGGACTAAACGTTTTTAACCACGGAATGTTCCGTGGTTAAATCCTTTACACTTCATCGCAAAAGGCAATAAAATTCTGATCAATATCATGGGTAAAACAGATAATGCCACTAAATCCACCCGTGGGAAAAGGTATAATTCCCAACAATACAAGTCATAGGCAATGGAGTAATTCCCACCAGTGCTACCCTTGTGCAACGGTATTATTCCCATAAGTGGTACTCGTGGGTAATGAAGCACATCTGCCTTAAAAATTCGTGGGTAAAGGGGCAATAGTGACAAATGAATTTTGTGGGGATAATTATTACCCACTACTTGTTTTGTGGCAAATAAGCCCTGCTCCATTCATATATTTGTTGATTACCCATGATTGTGACAGTGGGAATTACTTAATTTCCATGAATTAAGTGCTGTGGAAAAAACCTTAATATATTGCCTGAGAAATTAACATTTTTTTTCCCCACAAAACAACACTCCTAGGCAAAAAACTGTTTCCATGAGAAATACCTTTAGGAAATGTGTCGAAGTTTTAGTGGGTGATTTTTTCCCCACAACCATATTCCATGTAATACCTATATTTTACATGGAGACATCCTGTGGCAAGGAACCTTTTATGGATTCTCCTACTATATATTGATTCCCACGAGTTTTGTTATCCATGATGAGTTGATCGAGATAGACACCACCATTTACCAATAATTCTCCCACAACTTCAGTAAACATAATGAATAACATTAATTACAATGATGTTTCTTACAACATCCACTCATTAAACATAACTCAGCTGGGATACAGATAGCAAATCCATTCAAAACATTTAGGTCATATATATATTTACAACATTGATAAGGAATGTTCCCATATGCATAGTCTTTGAAGGAAATGGAAAAACATTAATGTTTACCCTGTGGGAAGGAGAAAGGGTCATCAGCGTTTTTAACAACTACTTTTGGGAATATGCATACAACAACTACACTCTTCTACTTGCATAGACTTCCAGCAGAATAACTTCCTCCAACGTATGTTCACTGGTAGCTCCATTGAAAAAAAGGTATGACATATTTCATGGTTGATCTCACCAGGATACATTGATACTACCAGCTGCTCTTGATGCCTACATGCCTCTCTATACCAGAAAATATCCACTGGCTGAATGAAAAAGACCTGAAAAGATTCATACATGATGTTATGACTCTTTTTAAAACACTAGCAGCAGCAGTTTATAGCCCTACAATTCAGCATGGATCAACAACGTATTTAGAACAATTGATAACAAAGACACGGGAACCATCCAGCAGAATAATTTTTATTATATCTGGATATGAATAATATTCCACCCAGGGATGTTAGAATGCAATCCCCAAGGAAGCTGACAGAAATTTCCTGCTGCATCAGTAGGTTTTTGTCCAACAAGTGCAAGTTCACATTGTTTATACTGACACCAAATACAAGAGGGTGCAGTTGACACAATGAAGGTTATGGCACATTGTTATCAATTACCCTTGGTATCCATTTGTATACATGGTAGTAACAACAAACTCATCATTGTAGATGGCATTTCCATTTGCTATGTATGGCCAATATAGTGGAGAAGAATCTATTGAGATTCTGTGGTGTAATATGGCAAGTCCTAAACTATCAGATATGAAATGATGTATTGATTGAGACTATAAGCAATGCTATCAAGAAGATTTTCTGTTATGTAACTGTGAATTCGTGCAAACTAAAGTTAAACTATACTTATGAAACCCAATTTTCCCCCCAACAGTTACCTGCTGAGTTAGTAATCCCTAATATTTTTGTTGGCATTTGCTGTTGAAAAATTTACATTCATTAATGCCTAATTCCCAGTCCATTATGCAAAACAAGGCAAGAAAATCCAGTTGCTATATTCATGCTGCAAGCATCATTGATAGTTGTTTATACCTATGGCTTTCCTGCAGTTTCATGTCTGGTTTTTTCTGCACCATGGGATAATCATACTTAAATATAAATTAAGCATATATGTGTCCAATGAGGATGCATTACAGCTCCAACACATAGGTATAAACAACCAATCCTAACCAGCAATGCTAAATATATCATTATACCAGAATTAGTTATGGTGTGTATTTGCTTAACTTGCCATACAACTCCAGTGAGTTACCCAATGAATTATATTTGCACGTGAAAGCCTGAGGATTTTTGCATGCCATGTGGATTCCTCATTCATGCATAAAGATATAATATGTGAGTCTTAAGTAAATGAATTTTAAACCTTTTGCCTAACCTTTTCAATGTTAACATTTCCATAGCCCAAATCTGGACTTCAATATGTAATCATCTGATGTGGGTTACACTATGAACCAATTTTGTGCTTACCAGACATATTCAATCTGGTTAATTGACTAAATACAGATAATTACTGTGGTTCCCCCCCCAATTCGTAATCCACCTAATTAGCTATTTCAACCCACTAGTCATTTCCTAACCACAATTCATTTTCAACAAACATGTACAATGATTTCTCATACTTCATTTGTTGGTGGACTACCCTGAGGAGCATATATTAGCATCATCATGGATTCTAAATATCAAAAATCAGTATATTTAAACCAAGAATATTGATAGAAAATTCTATCTACCATCACCCAATCTCGAACTACATCCAATTACCTTATGTAGGTCACTTCGCATGGTGGTTGCCAAACAATTATACTTCCATGTATGAGCAAATACATCCTTCCATCACTGAAAAAAAATAAGACCTGCTAGAACCCTTACATGCAGATCCGTGTATGCACTACTTGTGTTTCCCTGAAGTGAAAAAATAAAGGAGATTAGCAATCTGTACCCAATCATTTAACAAATATCCAAGAACTTCCAAACACTACTTCATAGTTGTAATGAAATATATACTCACTCATTCAGCAGCAAACCATCACCTGATGGTAACACATCTGCTAATCTAGTACCCATTCCCATATTAAACTAGTTTATGGAATTCCCAAAACAAAAACCTGTGTCCACTTACAGTGGAACACCTCCCACTGTATTTTTTCAAGTCAAAACTTGACCCCCAACCTTTCCCCACAGTTGATCAAAATAAATACATTATAATTGTTTCCATTTCCAATAGGGGGAACAAAAACATGTTATATCCCCATGACTGTCTTCAAAAAACCTTTACAATATATTAGGAATTTTATGCATCTCCTTAAGTCTCTTGTTGAGACTCCCTACTTGACCCCAAATGTGATGATATGGCCATGATTTGTTTGTCATGCTCAGAAAACTGTTTTCGCAGCTCAGCCATATCACCCAGCAGTGCTTCTAGTTTACTCTTATATAAGTCAGCAGATTCCTTGTTCCTTGCATTCTCCTCAACTATACGTTTGAATGCCTTGTTCTTTTTCATGAACGAGGAGGGCTCAGGTATGACAGAGTGGCCCAGCCCTCGTGTGTAGCCAGACTTGAACCCCAACACCTCTTTGAAAACATCACCATTGTCAAGTTCAACATCCTCTTCAGTTTCTTTCTCACCCAACCTCTCAAGCATCAGATTCTTAAAGAAAATACAATAACATCGTAAGTGCTATTTTAAAATCTGACATGCATAAATAACAATATATTTAGAAATCAGAGGGAAATTATCACAATTAACTCACATAATTGTGTTCACTAGCTGCATTGATGAATTTACCCTTCTTATTGGACCAGTGTGTTTCTTTGTAAAACTCTATCATATTACAAGCCTCCTCACCCTTCAAATAAACATCCACTTAGTTAAGCCAACTCAAACAATTGGTTATCCATAACACATAGGACTCACTTCTATGTGTGAAACAGCTAGCTTACCCTCTCTTCCATAAGCCTAACAAATGATTTCCTGCCACTTGTATGTTTAATCTTCTGTTTTTTCCTATTGTTACTGTTCCTACGAGATTGCTCCTGAAATATGACAACCAAACAATATTGTCATGCACTTAGAGTTATGTATGAGATCTCCTGAAACTAGTATTTATGTATATATTTGTAAACAGATGGATGAAAAAAACTGAACTCAATTGTATTGGGCTCAAATTGCAACTTCTTATAAAACCAGAATCCCAAACCTTGAATTTGGGGCTGGCCCACATTTCACATAGCCACTCCCATACATGTGGCTCCACCCATTCCTTCCAACCAGCTAATGCCTCCTCATGCGAATCAAATTTCTTGTAGTGCTTGTGTAATTCATAGTGGTAAGCGTTGTACCTATCAGCTAGTGTGTTTACCACAGCTTCGCGATGATTGTCTCTACTCCAATCCAACACGAAGTCAGCCTGCATAGACATAGTGACTATATCAAATTCAAACTCTCATTTGAAATGTACCATAACAAATATGTCATAAATAACAACATAAACCACCAATGACGGAACCCCTACTCTAACACGATTGATGAGCTCGTGCTTCTCCTTCTCATCTATCACACTCCAACTTGCATGTCTCATATCCGCATGTACTCTTATAATCCAACTCACCCGACTAGTGAATATTGTGGCATTTTCGCATGATGGGCCTCTATGCCCATCCTTTATATTTAATGGGATCTTCCCCATCTTTCGTAACCTCTCAAACATAGTACCCTTAGCAGGCCCTCTGCCTCTTTTTTTATGGGTGGCACTGTAACTGTGAATAACACCAATAAACTAGTTAAATGGGGAAGCTGGTTCACAACGGAATAAACTTGAACAACATGTTATGAGCAACAGGTTGATACTATACTGACAAACCTGTGTTGTTGGCCCCCTCATTTGGTTGATGCTGTTCAACTTCGGGTTGAGACTCTTCTATGCCCACTGTTGGTACTGCTTCCTGTGAGGCATCAACATAAGTATCGTCCTCATCTCTTAGGCTCCTCGTGCATTGCACCAAATCTGGAACTTCAGAGCCCACAGTTGGTACTGCTCCAGTTGATGCATTAAATATGGGATTGACATAATCCCTTAGGCTCCTTGTTGGAGGCACCTGAACTAGAGCTTCATCAGTAGGGCTCGCTACTATGAGCGGACGTTGAGGTCTAATTCTTCCCCTCCGGCCTCTTTTTCCAGATATCACCATTAAGACCTACAATGGTTTTTCCCATAAGTACAATATGTGACTGAATATGTTTTAGCTAATCATGTGAAGTAACATTATTTATCTCCACTATAAAATTATGTTGTTTCTTTTTCCTCACTTTATGTATTCGGATTATGAAGCCACCATTACATATGGATGAAAAAAATAAGGGTGTTTGAAAGTGCCTGCAAATCTGCCATCGTCTCCTCAGGTTACAAAATTGAAATCATTTGTAGTTGACCCATCTTTTTTTAAATGTGAAAAAAGCTGTTCAACTTTTCACAGAAACCTGCAACAGGGGGAAAAATATTTCCCCCCTTTCATTTCCCAAACACCATGTAAGGCATCTATTCTCTCTAATTTTTCCTAGTTATAATCTAACCCATTAGCTACTTCTTTGGAACTACATTGCTGCCCCTTTTCACATGACAAATATACTTAACACCTTGGATGCCATTGGAAGATCAAAAAAGATACACCCTATACTGTAAACAGTTCAGTTTAGCACTCAACTTCATGGATTATACCAGGAAGTTCAACCTATGATAACTGGAGTTTGGAAGTTCAATTGTCTCCTTTTAAAATCCCTGGACTTGTCACATTTTAGCAACTTTACTTATTTAAGTAGCCATTTTCCCCATTATTTGGACAAACAAACCCCAAGCACCTCATATTGAGGTTTTGCTCTAAACCTCTCTTTATACCTTCCGGGTATGCAGCTAGCCTGAGTGGCTTCACTATACTCAGCAACAATGCCTGACAATGTACCATCTAGATGTTAACTACTAGGTCTGAATCTGACTACCACCCCACCAAACATGTCAGTACTCTGTTCTTCTAATGTTGGGTAATATGCAAACCCATATATTGGACTTACCGTTCATGTAAAAAGTAAGATTTCCTACAATATTGGAAAAGCGCATCGTATGAAATCAACTTTCATAGCAACCTGAAAGCTATATTCTTCTGTTAAAAGAGGCATTTTTATA
Source organism: Carya illinoinensis (assembly GCF_018687715.1). Lineage (NCBI taxonomy): Eukaryota > Viridiplantae > Streptophyta > Magnoliopsida > Fagales > Juglandaceae > Carya > Carya illinoinensis. The sequence continues at coordinate 8,619,807 of NC_056765.1, forward strand.
GTGAACATTATATGTCCCACAGAAAAACCATCATGCAAAAAAGACATTTGCTTAGTGGAAACTAAGGATGTGATTGTGGGGTGAAAATAGGGTTTACCTTTACTTCAAAATGTTGGTCTGTTTGGTAGAGAAGAGGAAGAGCTGTGTCAATGAGACCAAGGTTTTCTTGCGGATTCCAGGCTTCAGTGACTACTTTTTTTTTATAAGTAGGCTTCAGTGTGTGTTTATCCCAGCAAACATCAGTGTGTAACCCTTTTCTCAGTGCTTATATGAGAAAAAGCCCTCTGGAACCCAGAGCAAACTCACCACTTTTCTGCCCTTAGGTACCCGGCCACAAATCTATGATGAAAAGCCAGCTTCTGTCACTTCAGACTCAGACACTGGCGCGAGCTCACATGTTTTCAGCAAGTTAAAAGAACCGCCAGCGGTGTGAAATTTTAGTTTCCCGCGTATGGACTTACAACTTAGCCATGTGTCTAATTATATATGTCACTGCTAAGTGTTATTTCAAGCACCATATGTATTTGAGAAGGGGCTGCCCAGCTTGATGTGGTGTATATTAAAACGTACTGGGTTTGTATTTATGTGGGGTTTAATAATGAATCAGCCGCCAATGATATCTATTTCTTTTATTTAAGGCTGCAAGCAACATGCTTTATACAACTAATTACCTTTTTTAAACCTGATTCAATGACTTTGACATATTATCACGGGGAGTATCTTGTCAGGATGTTAATGATGACAACCAAACAATTTGGACACAAGGCCATGTGTCTATTAAATATTGCTGGGCCCCAGATGGCATTTTAATTGAAAGATAAAACAAGTATTCGAGACACGATTTTCTGCCCAGTTTATACATTATATATACCCCTGATGAGACGTAATATGATTCAAGTCAAGACTTATCTGTTTGGACACCACTTGTCTAAAAGCCTCAAAATTTATACACGGTGGGACCCATTGGCATACTAGGTGCAAATATAAGTGTGTGTTTTGGACACCACCTTTTGTAATATGTTAAAAAGTAATTTTTTGTACTGGTCACTTGGCATATAACAAATCAGCCAGAACTGTAACATTATAAACTTTGGTAAAATGCTTGCTATATCTCATTATCAACCTATTCTACTATAACACATACATGTATACCCATTATAATGCTTGTTTAGCCATGCCGTACATTATACCATCATCACTGCCACTTCATTTGAATTGTTTCAATGTAATTTAGATAAGCGTAGTTCACATTAGCCAGTATGCCACTTATGGAAGTAAAACCCTCTTACTAGTATTGGTTTATGCCTAATTTTAAGAGATGGTATTCCATTTCCCTTTTCGCTCGATTTATCAGTGTAGCGTATTCTTCATTTAAATTTCCAGATTTATGCCTTTTTTCCAACATGTCCGATACATCGACCGTTTAGCGTGCTGATAAAATTCCCTTATCAGAATCTATTTACATCCAAGATAGCCCAATATGGTGAATACATGTCCATCATATGGCAGATAACATGTAAATTTTATCAGTCTTAACAACCTTCAACATCGGTTTGAGATTTAACTCAACCTTTGTATTGGTGTACGCCTTTTTTATAACATGTCCATTTCATGCCATTACCATACAAGAAATATCATAACCAAGTATAAGCATTAGTTTTTCTCGGTGTTTACCTTATCTTCCTTTCATACCCTTTTAATCTCAGTAGGTTTGTACAAAACGAACACTAATAAATTTATTTTTTTAGGTCTATTGCATGCCATTTTCCATTCTGCTACTATCATAGCGGTATGTCATAGTAGTTTATGTTTACCTTATCCCCCTTTCATGCCCTTTTATCTCAGTTTCTTGTAACAAATTGAACACAAATCACATTTAAATACCCCCATTTCTTGCCATTAACATACTGCTACCTTATCCCCCTTTCATGCCCTTTGTGATCAGTTTTTTGTAACAAACTGAACACAAATCACATTTAATCACCCCCATTTCTTGCCATTAACATACTGCTACTATGGTAGCAGTATGTTAATGTTTGAATTGTTTACCTTATCCCCCTTTCATGCCCTTTTCGATCTGTTTAATTGGACAAAACTAATCTAATTGAACTTTTTGTTTCATCTATACTTATATTTTTAGCCAAATGTTACACACTCAGCATATACTATACGATAAAACAAATGTATTAAATTTTCTAATCCATTTTCTACTCTGCCATGTAATATGGTGAATGCTATGACAATGGTGGTCAAAGACTTCCACCATTGGCTGCATCTTTCCCAATATTGTGGCATTGAGGTCATCTTTCATGCTGCATGCAGTCTCTACTAGTTCTTCTAATTATTTCTTGACTACTGAGGCAATGCCTGCTTTAGCTAATCCAATGCCCTGTATATAACAGGTTTCCCATACATGCTACATCCATTATTTCAATGAAATCTGTTGGTAACTGATTTGACATTGTTCAGGTCTGAAAATGGTGGAGATAGTGAGTAATTTTAATTGAAAGCAGCGTCCATTTATGCTAATTTTCCAGTGTGTTTCTTTTTTTGTTTGCCAACCAACTTTGCCCCACCACAAATAAAATACTCTATTAGGCTTCTGTGTAAGATTTATTTGAACTACTCGATGTCATTGAGTAAGATGGGACAACATATTCCAGATTATGAGGATGTTTTTGTCAGCACCAGATTATTCAATACAGTTGTCTTCATCAGTCCAACTGTATAGAATTGATCTGGACGTTATACTAGGGAGTGACTTTGGTCAGTAAACTGATATCCAGATTTGATGCCTGTACCAGATTAATAAAATAAAAATAACATTGATCTGAATCTTATTATGCCTTCATCTGTATAATATATAACCAATTTTAAATATGTAAAGGGGTCAGGTATTCAGTGTGACCTGCTCAACCAAGGGTAATTAGTTTCTGGTGGATTGAAGTACTTCTTCCAATCCCTTCCCTCGTGAATATGTTCTAGACCAGCAGTATGCTAATTTGCGTACCCAGCTTATATTCAAAGCACCAGATATATGATGGAAGCCCATTTCCACCAGTGGTCTGCTTATATCTTAATGTAGATGGATATAAGAGGCAGTGTATTGGGTATGTGATGACCTTGTCATTTTACTAAGGGGCTTACAGCTTAGTGTCTGTTTGGACTCTTCTTTCTTGAAAGTGAATTTATGGTCATGGTACCAACATGACCAATAAGATCAATAATTAAATATATGAAAAATTAGCTGTTGGAAGAAAATTTGCACAAGCATAGCATGGAAGATCATTGGCATGTTATATTCCAAACATCATGTGAAGCAAAACAAGCAACATTCAGCATATACGAAATGGGATAACTAATCCTCTGATTACCAAAGTTTCCTCATTCCAAGTCAAAGTAGAGAGAGCAACCAGGCTGGACCACTTCTTCATCAAATACATGCTTCACACGGGCGTACATGAAGTGGTCATATGATCTTAGAATTGAGACAGTCAGGCGCTGTCTGCAAACGGAGGAAATAAAAACAGCTGTCAAGCACCAATGGCAATCAACCATCAATATATAACATTATTAGTGTTACATGATAGTACTATAACAGAATAACAACAAGCATGTGTGTCAAACATCCACTTCTCCTAATTTGCATGTATTCATGATAACAACAATGGAAGCATTTAATGCCATTTCAATAGCTATGTAGAATTGATTAACATAAGCCTCCACATAATTATAGACTACATGTATTAAATAAAATTCTGATGATAAACCATCAATCTAAAATAGTCTGGGCAATGGAATTGAGGTTTTACATCAGTACCATCACAATCCACAGTAGGCATGTTCTCCATCATAAATTGCCGGTTAAGGTCTTCATCATCAACACAATCCTCATCGTCAGTTTCTCGGCACAATTGCTCAGGTGACATGGTTGACGGATGTACCGGCAAGTTGTCTGAATCTCCTCGGGTCAATGACTTGTGCGTCTCCGGGCTCGTTTCATTAACTGCACCATAATGAATAACATCAGTATCACTCTCATCTTCAGTTTCAACAGTGTCCGACCAATCATCATCATCATTAGCATCATCATGCAAGTCCGATGTCTTGTGGCGAATATTGTAAACATTTCTATTGGTTATCTTGTGTACCGCATGCCAACTTCCCCCCAATTCGGGTCCTTGATGTAGAATACTTGCAACGTTTGGCATGCGAGGGCAAATGGATCATCTTTATACCATTGCCTAGAAGTATTAACACTCGTGAAGTGGTTCCCAACATGTATCCCCCTTCTTCTATCACCAATGTCCCACCATTCACATTTAAACAAGAAACACTTACGCCACCCCATATAGCGTAATTCTATGATGTCTTGCAACACTCCGTAGAAGTCAATAGGCACTCCTTCATGGTCGCCATGAACAACAACCCCACTGTTTTGGGTGCGGCGACGCCCTTCAAGCTCCTTTGTGTGAAATCGAATTCCATTCATTATACAACCGGCATATCTCGCGACCAATGGATCTGGACCACATGCTAAAGCAAATATGTCATCGGTCACCGCGGGGGGAGTCATTGCATGCAACTCGGCAATCTAACATGGATAGTTGACATGTCATTACGCACATATAGAAAGTGACGTTATAACTTTTATAAATGATAATGATTTGTAAATGAAAAAAGATAATGACATACACGTGTTCTGAACCACAATGGGAATTGCATTTGGTGCCTATGCTCGAAGTTACTTGGGTTCCCTGCTTGCATCTTGTTACGGTGGTCCCTACAAAGAATCATGCTTTAATAACGTATTCAACATGACGAACACGAAGTAGAATGTTGAACAAGCGTTACAAGGGTGTACTTACTCTAAATAGTCCTCAATCTCTGGGCAATTATTAAGGACGTACCACGTGGCCTTGGCCAACAGATCTTCATCTAATTTTGAAATTTGGGCTGCCCCTAGAGGCCGAACCTTTTGGGAGAAAACCGATAAACTTGGATCTAGGGAGCTCTGCCCAACTGTGTCAATGTTCCGTTCATCTCGGTTATGTCTAGTCTCGATATCATTCAGATACATAGAGCAAAATGTCAGGCACTCCACATGCAAATATGCCTCAGCAATTGAGCCTTCTGGATGGGCTCTGTTGCGGACATACCGTTTGAACTTACCCATATACCTCTCGAAAGGGTACATCCACCTGTATTGGATAGGTCCTGCTAGCAAAGCCTCATCTGGCAGATGAATAGCAAGGTGCACCATGATATCGAAAAATGCAGATGGGAATATCATTTCCAGTTTGCAAAGAATGATTGGAATATTAGCTTGAAGCTGTTTCAACACTGTTATGTCTAGTGTTCGACCACATAATTCCTTGAAAAACGAACACAACTCTATTAAACATCGACGCACATCGGGTCGTAGGTACCCACCAATAACAACCGGCAACAAATATTGCATAAAGATATGACAATCATGACTCTTCATACCCATGATTTTTCCTTCAGAAACGTTGACACACCGGGAAATATTCGAGGCAAACCCATCAGGAAATTTAACTTCTGACAAGCATGCACAAAAACTCCTCCTCTCATTTACGTTTAACATATAACAACCAAGACGCATAGAAGTTTGATTACCATGATGCTGTAAATGTAATTCTTTCCTCAGTCCAAGATCTTCCAAATCCCTACGCGCAGTAGCGGTGTCCTTGCTTTTGCCTTCAATATTCATCAAGGTTCCCAAAACGTTATCACAAATATTTTTCTCAATATGCATGACGTCCAAGTTATGTCTCAATCCCAAGTCTAACCAGTACGGTAGGTCAAAGAAGATACTTTTTTTTGTCCAATTAAGTTCATTTGGTGTACGTTTCCTCTTCTTTAATAATTTACCAAACTGCACATTTGAGACCTCATGTAATTGCTCCATTAAAGCTTGACCCTCCACAATTTTTGGTTTGAGACGATGTTCGTCCTTACCATTAAAAGCTGCCTTTTTCCTTCTCCAACTATGATCTAGCACCAACCACCGACGATGGCCCATGTAACAATGTTTTCGGCCATGCACAAGCCACAAAGAATCTGTTTCAAAGTTACATGTAGGGCATGCCAACTTACCCTTCGTGCTCCAAGCGGAAAGATTTGCGTATGCAGGAAAGTCATTTATGGTCCAGAGTAACGCAACCCTCAATTGAAAAGATTCTCGTTTGTATGCATCATATGTATGAATTCCCTCTACCCATAATTCTGTTAACTCATCTATTAGGGGACGCAAGAACACATCAATATCATTTCCCGGTGCCTTTGGTCCAGGGATCAATAATGACATCATCATGTATGGATCTTTCATGCATAACCAAGGTGGCAAGTTGTACGGCACGAGTAGCACAGGCCAAATGCTGTACGCTTTGCTCATATTATTAAATGGGTTGAACCCATCACTCGCTAGACCAAGTCTGACATTACGAGGATCTTGAGCAAACCAAGGATGTTTGTTATCAAAATCTTTCCATACAGTAGAATCAGCTGGATGTCTCATGAAGTTGGGGTCGTCAACACGCTCTTCTACATACCATCTCATGGATTGGGCAGTCTTTTTAGACATAAATAGCCTTTGCAACCGCTGCTTCAAAGGGAAATATCGGAGGACTTTTCGAGGTATCCTCTGTTGGTTTGTTGTACTTACGGCCCACCTAGATGCATTACATTTAGGGCACTCGTCTTTATCAGCATGATCTTTCCAAAACAATGCACAATCATTTGGGCATACATGGATCTTTGTGTAACTAAATCCCAAACCCTGCTGTAAGCGGCGAGCATCGTGGTATGAGGCGGGGAATAGTGCTTGAGGAAATGCTGCTTGCAACAGCTTAATAACCATGTCAAAAGACTTCACAGTCCAACCACCAACTGTCTTTATGTGAAGCAATTTGACGATAAATGATAGTTTTGAAAAGTTGGTGCAGTTTGGATAAAGTGGCTTTCGTGCATTTTCCAACAACTTGTCGAAATTACCCAGTATCGGAGACTCAGTGGTGTGTCGTGAAGGCCCGTCGTCTACATGAAATTCTGTTCTACCAGAATTATCCATAAAGGATCCCACACGGATGTCATCTAACATTTCATCTACATCATCAATGTAGTCATTGTAGTTACCATCATCAAGAACTTCTTCATCCGAAAATTCTACCTCATTTTCTGTTTCCTCCTCGCCGTGGAAAATCCATGCAGAATAAGATGTATCAATACCTACGATGAACAAGTGATCCTGAACCAATGAAATGGGATGGAAAGTTCAATTTCGACATCTCCTACATGGACACCTAATGCAGTCTCTACCCGGTGCATGGGCCTTTGCCAGCTCTATGAAATGTTTGACGCCTTTAGCATATTTGTTAGAACGCAATCTATCTTCAATATGCATCCAAGCCTTATTCATCTGTATGTGTGACAAGGAATGGTACGAGTTAACAAGGATATGAGAAAATTCTGGTTTGAATATGAAGGTTAAAGAAAGGAAGTATATCCATTATCACGAAACTAGTTGAAGGAAAGCCCCAACCAGCATGCGAAGGTAAAGTCAAAGTTTCATTGGAGTGGTAAGATCGAGGTCACTTCGTATGGATTTATAACTGCTTTATACATGATATTGAAGGGGGTTACTCGGATTTATGGGTGAACATTGGATGACATGAACTACGGTTGTTACTAAAGGCGGTGTCAGGATACCCGACTAGTAAATGGGATCAATCCTATTGGACGCCACCAATTTAGTTTTATGGATGATATGCCCTACTCTCTAGATCCGAGTATAAATAACAATAAAGTGAATTGTGCATATTCTAAATTGATCCTTACTATAATGAAGAGGTAGGAATGTTGTCAAGGAAAACAACATTCCTACCTACGAAAAGTTATAATTAATTATATGGCTCTGCTTGCTTACGTTCAAGAAAATATTGCATTTAAACTGGGCAAACTATACATTAATGCCAGCTGGAAAAGAGCTATCTCAGTAGATGTATGTTTTCAATTTGAGGAAAATCAGCCCAAGAAAGACCTTATTTGGCAACGTAATAAATTTTAAAACGTTATATACCTATTGGACAGTTGACATAACTGTCCAATATAACACCCAGAAGACACTAATTTGACAAGTATCATAATGTAGCCTTATATTCATGCTTGCAATGGGATGTGGATTTGTAGAAACATTTGGGGCTTTCAAGAGGGTTTATGGAATCCAATGTACTATATGACTTCAAAATAGCTCCATTGAAGTCAGCAGTCCAATATGCATGGAAAGACATATAAAAGTAAATTTGGGAGAATATCTTTAAATCTAGAAACTCTAATATCAATGAAGGGGAACTATCCTAACATTTAAATTCCTTTCTGGATTCTACAGAATAAGGATATTTGCAAACAACTCTATTCCCATTGTTTGCCATATTGAAGCCCTAGAATGGGAAGCCTGCTTTAGGATGGCATCTAAAGGGATGTTGTTGTTCCCTGAAAAAATCTTGCATCTTTCAAAATCTAGTTGAAAGATGGCCAACCTTTCTGATTTCAGAGCAAAATCTATTTTATAATGGAGAGAATAATATAAAATGTGTAATTCTGTGGTGCTTGAAGCATAATGCAAACATGTGAAGTACATGCTATGCATGCAATGTGCTCTGACACGCAGTAGAGTCAATGACAACCATGTGTCATCCACAAATAACATGACCATTATATTGCAAAGCTAAGAAAAGTTTCATGACATGGTGTGTAGGTAAGTAAATTTACCTACATGCATATACCGTGATGGCCAATGCTATATCCAATCGGTCAAGATATGACACTAACCAACATATAATAAACATGATCATTTCCAATGGAAAGTTTATACACACTCGACATGAATTTCTGATAACAATATAAATCACAACATAAGGGATGATAAATGTTATAGGGTTTGGTTTATGCATTAAACCAATAGAAAATATATATATTCCGAAAGAAAAAAAGTACATTATATGGCAAAAATAACCCATCAAGCATATTAAGGTAACTTGAAGCAAGGGTTTCCAAGTCAGCAGATACTAACCTTTGTGTTGACCCAATAGAGCGGACACTTCACAGCAACACCCTGTGAAGCCAAAAAATGGCAGAAAGAAATGACAAGGGAAGAATATATGAGTGGATAATGGATGGAAAAACCATAAAACTATATACAAGACACGGGAAAATAGCAACAATCAGTTGTAATCATTTTAGCTTAATAACAAATCTGAAGTAGAATCAAAATCAATCGAATGACTTACCAAATACATCCCTAAATCAGCCTACTCAGATGCTATCAATTAGAGAGCAAAACTTTTTGGAAATGGCAAAATATTGTGATTAGCAAAACTTATAATAAGTCTGCCAGAATATTCCTCATTGGTTGCTAGAGATTTTCCAGATATGACAACATGGTCCAACAGGAATGTTCCGTGACATAAAGTGACGTTATGTAACTGACTATTAAGCAGGCAAAACTGTAGTTATCACTTTTATTCATGGACCAATCATGTTGCCTAACCCGAGTTGCTATAGAACAACAGAGAGCAACTAACCAAACAATGTTTATACTAGTTTAGAATGCTTGCTGTCATTTGAAAGTTTGAGTGTTAAAGACAACTGAACACAACCGTAGTTCATCGACCAATAATATGAACAATATTAATATCAACTTCAGTTTCATGTCTATACCTAGATCAAGGCCTCTTACGAATGATTGAGAACAGTATAATAAATAGATAGTGAATACACACTAGACAGATGTGAATGAATCATACATTATAATAAAACCAGTAAGTTAGAAACACTCAAATATAAGCAACTGAGATAGACAATATAGAACAAAATTAGCAAGTATTTACGAAAATGACATAGTTATGTCATTTTAAACTGGTTTAGCCAAACATATTTAGTTATGTCATTTTAAACTGGTTTAGCCAAACATAATTTCCTAACCAACACTTGTATGTGTAGCAAAAAACCATTTCATACAACTCGTGCTTAACAGTGAGGTGGTTATAGCAAAGAAAAAAAGGTAAGCCAACAAGAAATGATACCATATCGACAGTTCATACTTCCAGCAGAATTTTTACATGTCATTTCGAATAAAAATGAAAGACAAGCTACAACAGAGACTTTCAGAATGCAAACCAAAGTTTCATATTGTGCTGAACTATAGTGGAGGCAGTATTAAACCCAAAACGCAAGAGCACCCAGTTTTATACAGTAAATTAATCCAGTAGTACTGGTGTAATTAAAACAGGATGTAGTGAACTTCGACAAACTAAGCACATCAATTTATACAACCAAATACTAAGGAAAGACCACTGTATATCCAACTCAGATAATGATATTGTAGATATTTTAACATATATACAATATACATGCACTACACACACCTGATGCTCACATTTTCCCAGATTATTTTAGCGTAAACTATATTTACATGCAAATATAAGGATTTTTTTTTTTTATCACAATTCAGGATTTTTGTTGCAAAATACCCATAATCCTGTTGCCTCACATGGGACATTCATGGTTGAGTCAGAAACATGCATAGATATGTATAGGATCCTGTGAGGCATATGATATTTACGAAGACAGCCAGCCTACAGCCTCTCCATGGCGAGATCCTGATGAGTTAAATAGATGATTAAACTCAAATGGGACCAGAGCATGAAATCCCGATGCATTCGAAATGTACCAACTATTTAGAATTTAAAACATGCTTGTGGAAAAAACCTATGAGGAGGTTGATCTCAATTCTAGAGACAGTGATGGTTACTCGAACTCATAGAGTTTTGGAGAGTAAAGTTACTATGACTGTTATTTTTTCTTAGTATTCGTATAGTTTAATCTATCTCTGACAGCCAACAATACTTAACCAACTAACAACCAATACACCCCATTGATAGTTGGGCCTTCCGCTACTTGTAGGTCATGTAGGCCTTCCCCATAAAGGAACAGAAATCCATTAGCAGTTCTTCATTTTTTTGAAACAGGAACTGCTGATAGTAAGGTGCTAGGCTAGATTCCCATATTGAGAAATTATCACACCATTCACCCATCCTTTTCTATACTAATTAAATTGGAACTCAACCTCAAAGTCAGGAATACATAACTTGCTGCAACCATTTCTTTAATCACCACATTGATATGATGATATGTAGTTGTATTTTGGCTCTTGAGAGAGAGAGAGAGAGAGAGAGAGAGGGAAAGATATATCATCATATATAGGGTTTGAGCTAAGAAATGGAAGTAAAGCCCAGCATAGGTCAGGAAGCTCTGCTGGGATTTTAATGAAAAGGAAGCTTCCTTTTCATTAAAAGAGTGTCAAGAGGGGCTTTTCTTATGAGGATGGCAAACAACATCAAGTGTGACCCAGTTGGTCATCGAGCCGTTGGAAAGACATGCATGCCCATAACTTATACAGGGCAATACATTCAGCAATATGTTAATGTTATGTTAATTAATTACTTGATACTATCTTAATTTACACATCACCCAACTACAAGAAAGTCTGAAATTAAACATTGTTATCATATATATAAATATAAGTATAGATGATGTTTTCTACTTCTCAATCCTAATCCTTTATGTGTCTCGTGGGTATTCGACAACTACTTAGTGCTAATGTGGTGGTTGCTGGAACCATAGTTAACCTTGGACTATGGGATACTGTGGGTAATTAGTACTACATCATTGATGGCAGAAATTTTTTCAAGTCAAGGGTACAAAGTTATCTACGATTGACGGTGGTAACAAACTATTTTAATTAATTACACAGCTGGGTGAAAACAGGGCAGGATCCCTATAAGAGACTGAGCACTTTGAGTTATGGCAACTACAATGTTTTCTTGCTGGCTTACTCACTCACCTGCTCCGTTCAGATAAGCCAATATGGGTAAAGAAGGAATCCCATATTTAAAACCCCCACTGAATAAGTGTGTTAGACCAGAGTAAAATTTTTTCCGAAACACAGGATGGATTCGAGTTCTACATTCAGATCTCAGTGAACTGATTACAAGTGATCGATTTCATGCCTCCCATGCAGTGGAATATATCTGAGTTGAGGCATTACGGAGGCTTTTCGTGCCAGTAGTCCGTGTTGTAACCCAACTTGGTACGGATTAATCCTTACATATATATATATATATATATTCCCATATGTGTGTGTGTGTATGTTTGTGCTTCATACTTCACGTTAATACAACAAATATAAACAGGTAAGTTAATTTCCATCAACATCTAACAGAACTAAGGGAAGACAATTAGTGGTTAATTGATCCCCAAGGAGCTGCATCAGTCTCAACAGTGGGAAAAATCAAACATATTTCCCATGTTTCACTTCAGTTTTATGGAATTTGATAATTAATTCCAAAAAACTGCTCTTACACGTGGAATTCAGGTAAATAAAATAACACCGTAGGGTGAAGAGCTCAAGAAAGCCATTGGCAGCAGGTTTACATTCTCCTGCATAGCCAAGGTGCCACCACGTAATTAACACGATTAATTTGCAGCAATTGTTGTAAGGAAATGAAAGGTTTCTAGCATGTGCATAGATCTACCTAAAGAAAGGAAATTAAAATTTGGAATTGGCATTAAACCTTATACCTAATTATGTGATGTTATGGCTAAACATAATACAGCTCCAAAACTGTGAAGAAGAAACCGGACTCATGAACCAGAGATTTTTAATCCACAGAGAATTAATTACGATTTACCAGGCGGAGAGGGAGAGTTAATAACGATTCCCTGAAGAGAACATGCCGCGCTAGTCGTGCGTGGCGTCAACTGGCGGCAGAAGAGAGGAACAGGGCGGCAACTGTCGGCAGCGACTGGACGTACGTCGAAGGGGGCCGACGCAAGCAAACCACCGGCGTTGATGCACCCAGATGAGAGTATTCGAAGGATGTTGGGGATTTTGCAGGTTGGGGGTCGGGGAGTAAATGGGCAACGAAGCAATATTGTTTACATTGTGGAAGAGGCAAAAGACTTCATTGCCAATTCCCAAAGCTTTTAACACGACACCAATGTCGTCGTTGAAGGCCACGAATACCCACGGCTTATGGCTCGCCGCACGCAATCTGGTGACATTTGGGAAAACTTTATGCGTTGGTGACTTTTTGTGCCATAAAGTCCATATTGCCCACCAGTGGTTGTCATGGGATAACAAATTCGTGGTAAAATCCCTTATTTCTTGTAGTGTCTTAGCAATAGGAGCAAAAGTCTTGTCATAATCATTCTCATATTCTTGTCTATTTTCCAAACCTACCAAACGAGATTTATATCTTTCAAGAGATCCATATGATCTAAGCTTCACAGAATACACCCATTTACTATCAATATGTGTCACAGAAGAAGGACAATATACAATGTCTCAAGTGTCATTGGCCGCTAGTGCATCCATTTCTACTTGCATGGCAGTCCTCCAACACTCGTGTTTCATAGCCTGCTTATAAGATGAGGGAATAGCAATAGAAGGAAGTATAGCAAACAAAGAAGAATGAGATAAAAAAAACCATACTGATCCGGGGGCTTGGAGACTCTAGAAGTATGCCAACGAGATGGTGGATCATAAGATGTGTTAAAGAATTTATCAAAAGCCATGGGCAGATGCTTAGGAGGGGCAGAAAGAGTGGTCATATTTGCTAAATGAAATGATTTATGCCTACTGTAAACACAACCAGGTTTAAACCAAGTGGAAGCTGGTGTAGAAATTGTATTCTTATCTGAAAATTTTGGCAAAACACAGAAACTAGGAGGAATAGGGTCTAGATAAGTACGACAAAATTGTTGTTTGTCAAAGGATACCACATTGCAAGAAACTCGGATGCATTTAGCCCGAGGATCATTACAAACAAAACCCTTCTGAAAAGAATTATACCCTAAAAAGGCATATGTTACTGATTGAGTAGAAAGTTTTTGTCTTTTGTGAGACGGAAGATGCACAAAATAAATACAACCAAATGAGTGCAATTGAGAATAGCCTGGGGAGTGCCCAAATAGTAAAGAATAAGGAGAAACATTGTCTAATATTAGAGTAAATAATCTATTAATTAAATACACAATAGTAGACAAGTTTCACACCAAAAAGAGAGGCACACACGAATCAATTAGGAGAGCTCGGACCATATGGAGTATATAGACAAGAACGTTGAGAAATAATTCCTTGATCTTGAAGGAACATTTGAAACTCAGTAGATATATATTCTCCTCCCAAGTCGGAGCGAAGAGCTTTAAAAAAGGCAGAAAATTGTTTAGTGAGATAAACCAAGAAATGATTGAATACTAGAAATACTTCATTCTTAGTGTAAAGAAAGTAAATCCATGCGAAATGAGTATAATTATCAATAAATGTCACAAAATAGTTATAACGATTATGGGATTCTATCGGGGCAATACCCTACACATCACTATGAACAATGTGAAGGGCACGAGTGACACGAGATCCTTTTGAAGGAAAAAAGGCAAAACTTTACTTTTAGCTAACTTTCATGTATCACAATCAAAATTTAATTGATCAAAAGCATAGAGCTCTTTATTGCCAATTAAACCGGAAAATAACAACTTATGAAGTATATGAGAATTAGGATGGCCCAACCACCTATGTCAATCCTTCACACTCAAAGTACCAACATTACAAGAAAATGAGAATAAAGACTTTGACTCAATAGATTTTGAATCTAAACATAAAGGAAACAGTTGACTCTTTTGAACCCCTCGCGATCATCTTCCTGGTCACCTGATCTTGTACAAGATAACTAGAAAAAAGTGAATGACACTCTACAATTGCTATAAACTAATTGTCCAATAGAAATTAGATTGGTATTTAATGAAGGAGACACCAAAACATTATTGAAGGAATGAGAAATGTCACCTACAACAATGATAGGTAGGGCACTACCATCTGTCGTGTGAATTTTAAGTGGACCAGCATACTGTGAGACATTAACAAGAGAGTGTGAGGCACTTGTCATATGGTTGGTGGCACCAAAATTAAAATACCAAGGTTTAGAGGCAGATTTGATTTTACTTGAAATACCAAAAGCTGAAAGAGCTGAGATGATCATTTGTTGTACCATTTCTAGTGTAATAGAGGTGGGATTTTGAGAAATGGAAGCTAGAGCATGAGAGGAACTAGCCAAGGTAGAGCAAGCAGCACTAGTAGCTTTGGTAGCAGCTGAATAGGCAGTTTCTTGGCGACATGGAGGACGTATCGGGCAATGCTTGATATGTCCTTACTTCTTGCAATAGTTACAAGTTTTCTTAAAATAATTTGTAGCGAGATGCCCATAACCTTTGCAACTATAGCATTGAGTAGTGCTCAAATCCCTCCCTTTGGTTTTTCCTTAAGCTATATATGCCACAAGAGCTATAGGAACTTGTTCCATGGCTGTTTGGGTCATCAATCTTTGCTCCTCTCGAAATATCTCTCCCAAACACATATCAAATGGAGGCATAGAATCTTGGTTCATCATATTAGCACAAATAAATTCAAATGTATAGTTTCATAAGAAACTATATCCGTATACTTGCTTCATGAACAGGTTGAATTTCGACCAAACTTATTGCCGGAATTGAAGTGTATACAATATATGTATACTCAACCCACAAGTCACAAAAACTAGAATAAAACCCCTCCACAAAGAGAGCTCCTTGAGAGGAATTTGATATCTCTAGTTCAAGTTGAAATTTCCTAGCTGCATTATTCTGAGTATACATTCGCTTAAGATGATTCCACATATCACGAGCATTCTTGAATGTGCGTAAATTCAAGATAATATGGGGATCAACAGATCCAAGAGTCCAAGACATGACTCGGGCATCCTTATTTTCCCAAGAAGCCTGCTGATCTTTGTCCTACGGTGCCGCACTACTTCCATCAATATGACTTCAAAATTCCTTACCTTTCACTAATAGTTGAAACTGAAAAGACTACGTAGCATAATTGATAGACACTAAAGTGGACCTAGTCTTAAAGATTCTTTGCAAGTTCTAAATGGGCCAATTACAAGGTCAAGAGTTAGGAAGATCAATGAAACTATGTAAGGATGGGTGCAATTTACTTGGGATGAATCTTGCTAGACTCCAACATTCAAAATGGGTCTGAAGGAAGGAGAACTAGTTTTGATCCATTTGATGCAAACTATGGAAGAGTACAACATGACTTAGGATTTATTATTTGGGCCTATTATTATGTTTATGTAATTAAAGGTCTTGGACTTATTTATTTCATTAAAATGTTTTATTTTATTATTTATAGGAATTATGCTAGAATAATTGAGCTTGAAGATGTTTGACCCACATATGTTTTATTTTGTTGAACTAGAATTTTAAGAGAAATATTATTATATGTATTTTAGAGGGGGCGCCGGCCATAGCACCTAGAAAGGGTTTTATTTTCAGCAAGTGTGGATGCCTAGGGTTTTATTTTCTGCAAGTGTGAGTGTCTAGGGTTTCTCTTGCGATATAATTCGGCTAGGGGTATTTTAGAAAAAGGGACCTTATTTTGGCCTAGAGTTTTAATTGGGGTTTGGTTTAAATACTTTTTATAGCCTCATTTTACAAAGTTTATGAAATTTGATAAATATATTTCATTGTGAATTGAGTTTATCTTTTCTTGTTCTTGAATGAACTTTTAAACCTATCAAAGGCAAATCAAAACCTTTGTGGATTTCTTCCTTGTAATCTAAGTTATTGAGACAAGTTCTTCAATAGCTACAGATTTTCTATAATCTAGGTTCTTGAGATGAGTTCTTCAAAGGGTTTAAATTTTCCATTGGCTTGATTTTAACTTTCTTGGATAAGTTTTTAAATTGATTGTGGATTCAATGAATTTCAATTGTATGGGTTCATATCAATAATTCTTTCCATTGAATCGAACCAGAAGAGAATCTTTAATTTCAGAAGACATGATAGACGAGAAACCCTAGCCGCAACCCTTGAGACTAGAGAAAAAAAAAACCACAACTTCAGAAACAGAAAAACCCTAGTTGAGAATTTGGAAACCAAAAAAAAACCTTAGCTGAAAATCTTAGAATCAAATAAACCTAGAATTCTTAACCTGTCTCTAATACCATAGCAAGTTTCTTTGGCTGAATGATCTTCTACCTCTTTCTTCTCATTCATAAACAGCAAAAATAGATTACATAGATTAGAAATTCGAAATCTGACTTCCTATTTTAAAGGGATTCAAATCTTGGATAAGATATGTTTCCCATACTTATCTATCAAATCTTAAATATTCAAATCACAAATTCTATAAATCCTATACAACTGCACAAATCTGTCTATACCCGAAATACATAGATAAAACATAGAAATTAATTCAAGTAAATATAATCCACTAATGGTTTTGCCATTCTATGAGCTGCTTCATTGGGCATACATCCAGTATTTGGATAGTACATCTTGGGATCAACTTCATCATTTTCTTTACGTCATATATCAGGTTTCCTAGCAGGGACATGGATTCTCCATCAGCAAGTATCTCATTAACCATTAGTAGAAAATCGCTTTCAATGTGTAGTTCTTGTAAGCCCAAAGGGATACTTAATTGTAAATCCTTTAGGATAACAATCAGTTCAATCTCCATAGGATCATTCACCTCATTTTCTTTTTTACTAGCAGTCAATATGAGCCCACCTTTTTATCTCTTAGAATAATTCTCACTCTTGCTCTACATTGATCATGGAATATAGCTCTATCAACATTCAATTTCAACACCCCTGAGGAAGGAGGTAGCCAACAACATCTTGAAGCTTTATATGCTTTGAAGCTTTTTAAGCTTTCTTATGTTCTTGATATAAAGACAGCATAATCTACTACTTGCTTAGGCTTTAGTATGTTATCTTCATGTATTTTTTGGTTCCTTCTATACCACATGCCCCAACTATAAGAAAAAACTTCTTCACATCCCCATTACTCCCCTTGATTATGACTTCTTTTGCAAGATTTACAAAATCTTTTTTATCTGCATATGACATCAAGTAGCTAAATGGTTTTCGCCATCAGTCTCTTATGGAAGGGTGGTAAAAGAGAGTATGATTCACATCTTCCTCCTCCTCCTCATTATACTACTTGCAATAATCTTCTATAATCACTTTTCTATACTTCAAATTCTTCAGAGTTGGAATCCCATCTTTACAGGTCCTCTATACAAGCACTTTCACTCGATTTGGTAGCTTCATTTTCCATATTCTCTTCCACAACTTTTTCTGTTCCTCAGCATTTGAGTTCTCATCTTCTGGTCTGGACTATCCAAGTGGATGAAAGAATCTATATGCACTTCTGACATTATAATTTCCATTATTTTCATGTTCCCATATGAGACAATCTTCTCTTCTTTCTGAGCCAATTATAATCTTCAAAACTTTAGCTGTTGGTGATAAGACTCTTTTGACTTTATCCACATACCACCACTTTGTGGCATCATCAATAAGGCTTGCCACTATTTCACTATCTTCATCTTTATGTGCAGTGGAGGTGTGCGGTATAAGTTTATGATCTAGCAACTAGAAATTTATCCATATGTTAATAGATTTCCTATCCTCCACTCTCCACCTGCATCCTTATATCAAACTCTTTTTTTCCTCCCATAAACCTCTCCATACATAAGAAGGGGCTAAACCTAATGTTCACTCATTAAAACTAGTTTTTGGGAAGTACTTGGCCTTAAAAAACTTTATGCAGCAAAGTTGTGTCCTCTTTTAAAATCCTCCGTCCTTGTTTGGCTAGTAAAGCCAGATTGAAAGTCTGCAAGTCCACGAAACCCATACCTCTATTTGTTTTTGACTCACACATCTTCTTTCAACTCACCCATCGAATTTTGTTCTCATCTTTCTTTAAAATTTTGTCATCATATTTTCCAACAGATTACATATATTTCCAGAGAGTTTAAAGCAGCTTATCGTGCATGTTGGAATAGATAAGGCCACAATTTTGATAAGGACTTCCTTACCCACTTGAGATAGCAATATTTCCTTCCAACCTTGAAGCTTAGTTCATACTTTGTGCTTTAGGTGTGAAAAAACTTTATTTTTTCCTTTGCCAATCATATGAGGAAATCCTAGGTATTTCTCGTACTATTGGTAATTTTGTACCCCTTAAAAGGTCATGATCTTCTCTTGTTGGCTATTAGGAATATTCTTACTAAAAACCATAGAGGTCTTCTCTTTATTCACCATCTGATCCGAAATTTTCTCATAAATCTCAAGTAGATGTTGAATATTCAAGTTTGTCTACATATTTGCCCTAAGAAAAAGAATACTGTCATCTATAAATAAAATGTGATTTATTTTTTGAGCTCCCTTGCATATCTTTATTTCATCAATTTGCTTATTCACGTTAGCCTATTGTAGCAATGAGATCAAGCATTTAGTGCACAACAAAATAGATAAGTTATATCTCAAACTAATTCCAAGTAATAATTGTGATACATTAGGGTCATGTTACAAAAGAGTGGCCTTCTGCCTTTTGTAAGGTCTGAATAAATGATTAGAGATACTGAGAAACGAGTGTGGGCCTGGATCGGGCTTTAGTTTTAATTAGAATGGACATTATTTCGGGCTACCGATATCTCTGTTTAGATCGTTTTCTTTTCTTAACAAACCCAGCATATGAAACCAGGTCCTTCCCATCCAACTCTAAACAAACATTTTGATAAGTCAACAAACAAACATAAAGATAGAAAAATTAAGTCAACAAATGATAAACAATAAATGTCAAAATAAATTATTCCACAACTATATAAAGAATTAATTTAATGACAAAAATAGGAATTCATTTCCTTAATCTTCCTCTAAGCCAAAGACTAACATTTAGGCCTGATTTGGATAGTGAAACTATCTCAACTCATATCATACAGTCATTACAATTTTTTTAAACTTTTAAACAAAATACAATAAATAATTCAAATTTTTTTAAATCTAAAACAAAAATAATATTTTAATAATATTTATTTAACTTTCAACTTTTATTTTATCTTATTTCATCATATTATCCAAACCTAGCCAAGTTGAGAAATTTTTTAGTCATAAAGAGGTTTAACAAAAGTAAATCCACAAACTGATGTGACTTGATATGATACGTTAGATTGTAAAACTACTTTTATTACAAAGTAGATCTTAAGTATCGCATAAATTCATGTTAGTTTGTAAGATCTTTTTAAAGATGTAGCACTTCTCGCTTCACAATCATCTGAAAAACATTGTTCAAGCTATGAATAAGTCGTCTTAACATCACTCAAGAAGGCTCATTGTGTGGATTGTCAATGCCTGAAGTCCACACGTGACATTATTTTCTCCAAACACATCTCAATCAACAACTGTCTTGTTATTGCCATTGCCATGTTCTACCTGAGCTTGTTCATATATTTCCTTGAACCAAAAGTCTATAGCAAACTCACTCATTTCTTCCCAAACCCCTTGAATAGGCACATTGAATAGCTTGTTATCTGGTTCTTTGCTTCACGTCTAGAAGTCGATCACATCCTAAATGAAGCCCACCCCTCATCTCTATTGCCTCTCCTTCTCTTAATAGTCTTACTTTATGTCACGTCCCTACAATATTGATGTCCTTAAATTTGTAGCCATGAGCTAAATGGTTATGGATATGTAGTGATCCAACTTCAACTTCAATCGTTGCATATTATACATCAAAAGAGTGAGCACAAAGCAATGGCTTAACTCAATGTTCTCTGCGTCATTAGTCTTTTTTTGTTAAATAAATGTTGCTGGCTTTAATGTGGCCCTGAAGCACTACTTTAAAGATAAAAAGGGAAAAAAGAACAAGTTCCTTCATGTACAAAAGCTAAAAGGATTCCTTTGTTATGGTATGGAACAAACATTAGGTTCTTAGAAACCCTTTAAGAAAAAAATAAAATAAAATAAAATAAAAAGAATCTAAACACCTGTTTCAAAGCATATGCTGTGCGAATACACCAAGATTGGTGCACATATTTATAATTCATGAGCTGCGATGCTATTAACCATAAGTAAGACCAAATTCTCCATATTTTTAATGAGTTTTGCTACATACAAGTACAGTCGTACATTAATCTGTGTACCAATACTGATTTATTCATTATTAAAATTTAAATTAACACTGTTTTTAATAAAATTTACTTTTTGACCAATCACATCATATTGGTGCACAGATTAGTGTACAATTATACTTGCAACTATACTTTTCCATTTTTAATCGAGGAGGAGGCGACCCATCGAGCGAGATTGAGAGAACTGTGTGTCGTTGGCACTACATCAACTTTGTTCGCAAATAATTTGAAGGAAAAACACATATAACCATGGGTGAATAATGAGTCGATTCGAATTGAGATTATCTCTGATTATTTGATTGAGAGATAGACACAAAATCAAATGTTTTCGTGGGGTCTAAATTACTTGAAGATCTCATCTGGATATTATTAAATGTCGTAAGACTCATATGCTGTATCTATCTTATAAATCATCTAGTTTAATTAGATAATTAGAAAAAATCTCAATTCCGTGTATAATGCATGCTTTTACGTGTAGAAGTCAACTTTATTTTAAACTAATTTGTTTCGTTAAATACAATCATTTTTACATATTTTTTATGTACTCAATTGATATGATTGGTTAAAACAGTTATTTTATATTAAAAAAAGTGACACACTCAATCACGTTAGTAAAATACGTAAAAAATATGTAAAAATAATTATACATAAAATTTTTTAAAAATTAAAAGAAAAAAAACAAGAGAGAAAGTAATATACAAATGGAAAATTAAATTAGCAGCACTCTAATTATAATATTTGTATAATATTATCGATGGGACATGCAACAAGTGAATATTTTATTATTGTTTATAATTGATATGATCTTGATAATAATATTAAGCGAGCATTATATATAAGATATCGTGAGCATAGGAGTCGGATACGAAACTGACCTTGCCACGATAGTGACAGGTTCTGGGACACTTTCCTTTTGTTGCAAAAATTCATTAATAATAAAGTAAATCTTTCCTGATATAATTTCATATTATATATTATATCTATTTTATAATAAAAAAAAATATTACTGAAACGGCTCATTTATATTACTACTCACTTTACTCTATTAACATAAAAAATTAAAACATAAATATAAAACAGGTAGAGGAAATATAGAATTTCAATATTTATTTTTTTGTGTTTTCAAATGTTATTTTATTTTACATATTTATTTTTTTAATTATTTTAATAAATTATGTGTCACCACCACTTCAACAGGATAAAATGAGTGGTATAAGTGGGGCGGTACAATAGTAACATTTTTATAATTTAATATATCACATCAAATTTATGAATTTATTTTTATAAAAAATTTTTTAGGTTAAAGTATTTATTTTAAATTTTATCTTAGGCTATCGTTTGAGATAATTAATCACTTTTATTTAAATTTTAAAAACAAAAAATATATACGAACTCTCTCACTTTTTATTTTTGACATCATATATTCATAACAATATCTTACAAAACTATCCTTAAAAAATTAAAAAATAAACAAAATACCATTAAAGCTGAAAAAAGGGAGACAAAATACCTTTAATAAACCAAATATAAAATGAAAAAAAAAATAAGATAGTAAAGGATGCGTTATTAACTGTATATATCTCACTCTGTATTCTAAAATTCTAAAATTTATATACAATTTATAAAGAGAGAGAAGTTATATTTATAAATTGGTACTAAATTTTTATTATACAGATGTACAATAATTGTGTCTTTTAAATAAATTATTATGAAAAATTTTATTTAAAAATTGGTATGTAAACTACACCTTCTATTTTATTGTTGTGATAAAAATTGATTTGTTAAAAAAATTAAAATTAAAATATTTTATAAATTAAATATTATTATTTCTATAAAATAAAAAATGTGCTTTACAACTTTTAGATAAAACAACTCAATTATTATATGGAAAATACTACTCTTCTCGTTGAGAGCTATAGTTGAGGGATTCTGATTGAGATTTTTTTTTTTATTTAGTGAAAAAAAAAATATTTTTTGATGATAATGTAAATATTTTAATTTTAAAAAAATATTTAAATATATTAAAAAAAAATATATATATAAAAATATAAAAAAATATAAAATATATTAAGGCTCAGTTTGGATATTAAAACTATTTCAATCCATTTCATATAATCATTATAATTTTTATAAATTTTTGTCTAAAATATAACTAATAATTTAATTTTTTTAAAATTTAAAATAATAATAATATTAAAAAAATTATTTTATTTTTAATTTTTATCTTATTTTATTGCGACGGCTGCAAGAATTTTTTAATTTTTAATTTTCAACGGGGCCCAAGGCCCCAAAGCCCATTTATAAATACCCCTAGCCCTACCTTCCACTTCTACTCCGTGTGCGAACCACCTCAAACATTTCTTATTTCCGCTCCAACAAACAGCACAAAAAAGAAAAAAAAAACCAATTCTCCACCCCAACCAAAACGAATCCATCCATCCCTCTCCATCTCCTAGATTCCTTTCTTCTTTCCATCCCACCGTCCTAATCGGTACGTTTCTTTTTTACTTTTAACTCTCTACGATTAAGGTCTTTAATCTCCTTTGCTTGGAGTGTTAGCCTTGGAATCATGTTGAAATTAGGGTTCTTAGGGTTTATCGTTTCATTTCTGGTTCCGATCTTTGTTGGATTCGCGCTTGGAGACTATCTTAATTGTTCTTACAAGTTCTTGATTGCTTTTCTGGTTGTTGTGATTCTTTCGATAATGGCGTTTTGTGGCGTATTCAGCAGCTTACTGCACTATATGCTTCCTAGAAAGCGAGCTTGTGAAGGAGTGGCTGTACACGAAGATACTGATAACAACAACAAAAACAAGAAGATTCGGATCGTCGAAGCTGCCGATCCGACGGTGAAGATCAGCAGCGACGTCGTTTGTGGTGAGAACAACTGCAACAGCAACAGCAGCGACAACCACGGGAGCGGTAGCTTAGTTAAAGAAGAAGAAAAAGAGGAGGCTTCTATCATGGCTTTGGGTGATGCCAATTCGACGGACATCGACGAGGATCTCCACAGCCGCCAGCTCGCGGTGTATGGCCGTGAGACGATGCGCCGGCTTTTTGCTTCCAACATCCTTGTCTCAGGGATGCAGGGTCTTGGCGCCGAGATTGGTATATATATATTCCTCTGTCAATAATTTTCAGTTCTCTCTTTTATTAACCAAGATGTCTCTTTTCAACGATAAATATTTAAAAAAAAAAAGATGTCATTTTTCACCGATGGAAAGGTAAAAAAGATGTCTTTCATTCTCCTTATAAGGTCTGGTTCGCATTGACTTTGAGTATTCAGTATGATGATCTAGTTTCATGAGTGATGGGTATTGATTGCTGTTTATTATGAAATCATCTGGTTGTTAGATTGTCCTAGATTAGTTTATTTATTTTGGAGTTTTCGCATACATGTTCACGTATCAGTCATGTCAGTTTCAATTGGCGATTCTTTCCTTCTCTGGCTTCTTTGTACATGAACGTTGTCATATTTGGTTTTGGTTTTTCATCTCTGCCAAAAAAGCTTCGGAGGTTGGTGGACAGTTTGTTTTGTTCATTTTTTTTCTCTCTCATTCTCCGAGAGAACCAAACTATATGGAAATGATGCAAGAGCGTACCTATCATCTGATACATTATTGTCATGTACACGCTGTATTAGTTTGGATCGTCTGCTGCCCCTTTCTCTCTTTTATTTTTCTGGTCCCTGATTTTATTTTTAAGAGATATCTTATACTTCATATTCTTTCCTTGTCCATGTAGCTGTGACTTGATTATCATTCTTGCCAGCGTAGTAATTCTGATGTTGGTTCTGTGATCCTTACTCTTACTGGTGTGTTCAACGTTCCTTTTTTGTTGGTTTGCTGCAGCGAAGAACCTCATTCTTGCTGGTGTCAAGTCTGTGACCTTGCATGATGAAGGGATGGTAGAGTTGTGGGATTTGTCCAGTAATTTCATCTTCTCTGAAGGTGATGTTGGTAAGAACAGAGCACTTGCTTCTGTCCAAAAGTTGCAAGAGCTCAACAATGCTGTGGTTGTTCGTGCCTTAACAACAAATTTGACAAAAGAACAGCTTTCTGATTTTCAGGTACTTTTGTTTCTTTTATTTTTTTGTTGATTTATTGATTGTCTAGTTATCTCATTAATGGAACTTATTGATTCTAACGTTGCCCAAAAAAAGTTAACTATCTTCATGTTCTTGGGAATTCAAATCGAACCTTTGCATAATGGTTCTTACTTAGATTTCGTTTGGGTGCCATTTGGGTATGAACAATTTAACTTATAAAAAAGGTATGAACAATTTAGGACGTGCTAACAATTAAGGAAAGAGAAATACTTTAGCCATAGAGGGATTATACAAGAGTAATCCCACAAATTGATGTGGATTGATGCAGTTCGTCATATTGTAAAGTTACTTTTATTATAAAATAGATCTAATAGATCAAATAAAGCTACGTCAGTTGGTGGGATTACTCTTGTGTAATCCCTTTGTGGCTGTAGCACTTCTCATTAAGCCACCTCTTAGCTTTCTTCTACTATTTCTTATTTCAATGGAATTCTCTGGTTTCAATTATTAGATATTGTCTTGATGATAGGTTTCACTTATTGGATATTAATAGATCTAACGGATCACATAAAGTCATGTCAGTTGGTGAGATTACTTTTGTGTAATCCCTTTGTGGCTGTAACACTTCTCATTCAGCCACCTCCTAGCTTTCTTCTACTATTTCTTATTTCATTGGAATTCTCAAGGGTTCAATTATTAGATATTGTCTTGATGATCGGTTTCACTTATTGGATATTGTCCTGATGATAGCAAATTGAGTTTCGATTTCGTTTGTTATTGTGTTGGTTAAATTATTGTTGTTGCTAGATATTCATCATATTTTCATTTGTAGTTGGGGTTTAGAGTAAGTTGTCATATGGTGAATTTCCATTTTTAGTAGTTGCTATGGTTCTACTTCCTAGTTGAGTTCATATCACAAATTGGTTGAATAAGGGATTCGAATAATGATGAGATACAAATTTCTAAATCTTTGAATCGGTGTTCTTTATAAGTTCCAATCTGGTTTTCATTTTCACACCTAAGCTATCACCTAAGTAGCTAATCTAGTACGGGTATTATTGAAATTGTAGTTTCTAAATCCAGTAATTTACTTGAAACTGTAAAGAGTAAATGATTAGAATATAATTTTTTATTTGATGAACTTCTGATGAAGACTCCTCAAATTTCCATAAAAAGTTTGCTCTAGGGTCAGTTTGGCCTTATCTCTGCATTTAATATAATGATGATATATCATATTCTCTTTTCTATTATACTTATCAAAAAAATGATATATCATATTCTCGTTAAGCTGATTTTCTTAACAATGTTATGGAGATGTGGAGTTAGAAACATCCCTATTGCTGTAACGAGAGAACTTGTGCTTCTTCAGAACTAGCGGAATATGATTTTATTTGCTTTCTTCCATTACACCATTTGATTGCAACCCACCCCTCAACCAGAAAGAACAGGAAAAGGGAAATTGTTTGTTTAAAGCATGGAGCAGGATAAAATGCTTGCAAATAGGATAGGAAGTGCTTACTTGTTTTGCAGTAACTCTATATTGGTGATGTTTTGGGGTTGCAGCAGCGTAGTTCAAATCTTGATTGTTTTATCTGAATATAAGCTGATTGATTTTTGTTACTTATATTAAAAAAAAAAAAAATGCTGATTGTTTTTTGTTTTTTATGCAACGATAGATTTGCTGTGTGTGTGTGTGTCAAGAAAAAGTCTATTTACAACCGGCCAGGGGAACTGTGGGGCACTGTGTCCCACGTGGCCAGTTGTTTTAGACCAAAAAAAAAAAGTCATCTTAAATTGAAGAATAATGAATCGAAGAAATTCGAAACAATCCTAGCAAAAACCCACATCTGAAATGGAAGCACATGAGATTTAGAGAAATTAGATGAAAATGAAATTATTTGAGAACCAGTAACTCAGAGAAAGTGATGTGTTAATTACAATTCGAATATCTCCAGAGGGGAAGGAAAAGGAGGAGGGAAATGAAAGAAGGTGTGAAGAGGAAAGACTGACTAGCTTGGATTGAGGAGAGCAAAGGGAAATAGAAGAAAAAGAAACGAAAATGGGCAATGGCCTCTGCTTTTGCTGCTTCTCCTTTTCCCTTTGAAAAAGAAACGAAAAGTGGAGTTTGCGAAGGAAGAAGAAAATTTTGTGTGAACCTTTGTTGCTGCAGTGATCTGCTACTCAACCGAAAAAGAAGGAAAATATAAAATGTTGTTTGCTTCAAAGTGTGGTTTGCTACACCGAAGGAAGAAAATCTGTGTGAACTTTTTTAGCCTTGTCGCGGTGGTTTGCTACTCGACTGAAGAAGAAGAAAAATAGAAAATCTTCGAAGTGTAGTATGCTACACCGAAGGAGGAAGAAAATTTTGGAACTTTGTTTTGTTTTGTCCTTTTCTTTGCTTTTGTCTTTTTGCCTTTCTAATTTTTGTTCTTTTTTTAATTTTTTTTTCCTTCCACATAAGTTTTGCCACGTACAGCCGGTTGCATCCCATTTACTCAGGCCGGTAGTATGTAGCAAAACTGGTGTCTCAATGCACTGGTTTGTGTTTGTATCATGGTTATTGGATTGGATAAGCTAATGTTTATTCTCTGGTGGTGCAGGCTGTGGTCTTCACTGATATCAGTTTTGAGAAAGCCATTGAGTTCAATGATTACTGTCATAATCATCAACCTCCTATTGCATTCATCAAAACCGAAGTCAGAGGCCTTTTTGGTTCTGTGTTTTGTGACTTTGGACCTGAGTTTACTATTGTTGATGTTGATGGAGAGGAACCACACACAGGTATAATTGCATCAATCAGCAATGACAATCCTGCCCTCGTATCCTGTGTCGACGATGAAAGGCTTGAGTTTCAGGATGGGGATCTTGTTGTATTCTCAGAAGTTCACGGAATGACAGAATTGAATGACGGGAAACCAAGGAAGATTAAAAATGCAAGGGCTTATTCATTCACCCTTGAAGAGGATACTACAAATTACGGAGCCTATGCAAAGGGTGGTATTGTTACACAGGTGAAGCAGCCCAAGGTGTTGAACTTCAAGCCATTGAGAGAAGCATTAACCGAGCCTGGTGATTTTCTTCTCAGTGATTTCTCCAAGTTTGATCGTCCACCTCTTTTGCACTTGGCATTCCAAGCACTGGATAAGTTTGTGTCTGAGTTGGGGCGGTTCCCTGTTGCTGGTTCGGAAGAGGATGCTCAGAAACTTACATCTATTGTCACTAACATTAATGAGAGCTTGGGAGATGGTAGACAGGAAGATATTAATCCAAAACTTCTCAGGCATTTTGCCTTTGGTGCAAAGGCGGTACTGAATCCCATGGCTGCAATGTTTGGTGGTATTGTGGGACAAGAGGTGGTGAAAGCATGTTCTGGGAAGTTCCATCCACTTTTCCAGGTTACCACTGATATTGTCTTATTTCATGTTCTGGATAGTTGGTTAAGCTTTCTAATATTGAAATTATGCCTGAAGGAGCCTTTCTATCTGGCCTGTGACCTAGGCTTTTGATGTTAGTCTAATTGTTTATTCTTGGTTGCAATACGATCTTGACCACTTTTTGAGGGGTGAGAGTTAGTTTATATCTTATCTTGGTTGCCGTTCTCATAATGTAATGTTCGTTTACTTGTTTTTACAGTTCTTCTACTTTGACTCAGTGGAGTCCCTTCCTACAGAGCCGGTGGATTCTATTGATTTTAGACCATTAAATAGTCGTTATGATGCTCAGATTTCTGTCTTCGGTTCTAAGCTTCAGAAGAAACTGGAGGATGCCAAAGTGTTTATTGTTGGATCTGGTGCCCTAGGCTGTGAGTTCTTAAAGAATGTAGCCTTGATGGGAGTTTCATGTGGCAATGAGGGGAAGCTTACACTTACTGATGATGATGTGATTGAGAAGAGTAACCTCAGCAGGCAGTTCCTATTCCGTGATTGGAACATTGGTCAGGCCAAGTCCACTGTTGCTGCTTCTGCTGCTAAATCAATAAACCCTCGATTCAACATTGAAGCCTTGCAGAATCGAGTTGGTCCTGAAACTGAGAATGTATTTGATGATACTTTCTGGGAGAGTTTGAGTGTTGTCATTAACGCTCTAGACAATGTGAATGCCAGATTGTACGTTGATCAGAGATGCTTATATTTCCAAAAGCCACTTCTTGAGTCAGGAACTCTTGGTGCCAAATGCAACACTCAGATGGTCATCCCTCATCTCACAGAAAACTATGGTGCCTCAAGAGACCCTCCTGAGAAACAAGCCCCTATGTGCACTGTACATTCATTTCCACACAACATTGACCACTGCTTGACATGGGCTCGATCTGAATTTGAGGGTTTGCTTGAGAAAACACCAGCAGAAGTGAATGCCTATTTATCCAACCCAAGTGAATATTGCACTGCAATGATAAATGCAGGTGATGCTCAGGCCAGGGATAACTTGGAGCGTGTGCTGGAGTGCCTTGACAATGAACGATGTGAGACATTCCAAGACTGCATTACCTGGGCTCGTTTGAAGTATGTTCCTTGAATAGTCCTTTTAGTAGCTTTTTTTTTTTCCTTCTGTAAAAGCTGCGATAGAAGTCTTTGTTTCTCCCTTCAATAGATGATATTGTCTTCGAATTCACTCAGGTTCGAAGATTATTTTGCCAACCGTGTGAAGCAGTTGATTTATACTTTCCCTGAGGATGCTGCAACCAGTACTGGGGCGCCATTTTGGTCTGCACCTAAGCGATTCCCTCGTCCGCTGCAGTTCTCATCTGCCGATCTCAGTCACCTCCATTTTGTTATGGCCGGATCCATTCTACGTGCAGAGACATTTGGTATCCCAATTCCTGACTGGGTCAAGAACCCTAAGAAGATGGCTGAAGCTGTTGATAAAGTGATGGTCCCAGAATTTCAGCCCAAAAAAGATGTGAAAATTGTGACAGATGAGAAGGCTACCAGTATGTCTACGGGTTCCATAGATGATTCAGCAGTCATTGCTGAACTGATTATGAAGTTAAAGCAGTGCCAGAAGAACCTGGCACCAGAATTTAGGATGAAACCAATTCAGTTTGAGAAGGTATACCTTCTACCGTCAAGTCTCTTTCATTCGATTTTTAGCACTATTCCCATGCTTGTCTCTTGTCACCTGCCCCTAGATTGATCTATTGTTAATCTAAAATTAGTCTGTAATGGTTTACTCTGAAATTTCTATAAACTTCTTCACCCATTTAAGCTCCCCTTTACTTGAAGTAATTTTCTACTAACTAATATTTGAATCAGCTTTCTGATTTTCATGAATTTGATCCCATAAATGTCTAGGATGATGATACAAACTTCCATATGGACTTGATTGCTGGCCTTGCCAACATGAGGGCACGAAATTACAGCATTCCGGAAGTTGACAAGCTCAAAGCCAAGTTTATTGCTGGAAGGATCATTCCTGCAATTGCAACATCCACTGCGATGGCCACAGGTCTTGTCTGCCTGGAGCTCTACAAGGTTTTGGACGGAGGGCACAAAGTGGAGGACTATCGGAACACGTTTGCCAACCTTGCGCTGCCTTTATTCTCCATTGCCGAGCCACTTCCACCCAAGGTTATCAAACACGAGAACTTGAGTTGGACTGTCTGGGACAGGTGGATCCTGAAAGGCAACCCTACTCTGAGGGAACTCATTCAATGGCTCAAGGAGAAAGGGTTGAATGCCTATAGCATCTCATGCGGAAGTTGCCTGCTTTATAACAGTATGTTCCCTCGGCACAGAGATCGAATGGACAAGAAATTGGTGGATCTGGCAAGGGAAGTGGCCAAAGTAGACCTACCTACATACCGTCGGCACCTGGATGTTGTTGTGGCTTGTGAAGACGATGAGGACAATGATGTTGACATCCCTCAAGTATCAATTTACTTCGGTTAGGTTCTTGTTCCCAATAATCCGAGTCCATCGGATTGTGAATTTAGGCTAAGAACTGAACTCCATATTTATACCTGTCTTTGGCTCTACTGTTAATTTAACACAGGAGAACACCAAAATGGATATTTTTCACAACATTTTATATATAAAGTCTGAGTAACTTTGATTTCATGTGCTGTAATAATTTTCCCTACGATCGCTTTATTCCAGTAGCATTTCTATTTTTACCATCATGTCTATAGGGAGCTACTCTCAAAATTTCGTATTTGTGGTTGCTCTTGCTTGAATCGTGTTTCCTATATCATTGCCGTCTTCCTTCCTTGCAGTGTTGAATAATTTCGTGACTTGAAAGGCATTACTGCTCTTTCTAACTCCATAGTAAAAGTAATTATGATGGCTGGACTTGGTCAATGAATTCTTCATTTCTCTTGATGATTGTGAAGTGTCTTTTTAAACACGACTACGAGAGGATGGGATGAACCATCCTGATGGCTGGGTGATGTAGAGCTTTTGCAGCATTCTCTGTTGCAATCATTCACCCAACGAGAAGCGTTACAGCTAAGACATATCATAGTTATGATAAAAACAGTATTATAATATAATGTAATAGATTAAATCACTTAAGTTTGTAAATTTATTTAAGTGAAATTTATTTATAATTAAAGCATTTGTTTTCACAAAAAGGGCAAGAATTATTGAAATCACCATCTCTAACAATATGGTTTAGACCAAAGTAATGGTCATCTCAAATCCCCTTGCAACCCTCTTGGTTTTTCAACTAGTTTCCAAGGTTTTTCGTACCGTACTGTACCGGCCGGTACATTCCGTACCGGTGACCAGGCCGATACAGGTAAAGTATCTATTTTGTACCGGCTGAAATACCGGCTGTACCGGCCTGTATTTCGGCCTGGTACGGTCGGTATTTTAGCCTGTACCGGCCGGCATTTCGGTATTTCGGCTTTTATGTTTTTTTTCTTTTATTTTTTTTTATTTTTTTTATTTTTAAGTTATAATCTCATTTTTTGACCCCAATTCATATTAGACTATTTATAATTTATATATACATATGTATTCATGTATAATTTATTCATATATAGATTATTATTTTGAAATATAATTTATATATATTTATATATATAATTTATTTATATATCGACTATTCTGAAACGGTACACAAAACGGTATCGGTATCGAAATATTTCGTTTCAGTATCTTGACCGATACGCCATCCAGTACAGTATTCAAAACATTGCTAGTTTCTCTCCCCTGGACCTCGTGGGAATTGCCGAAATTCCCATTCTGTTTGGAAGCACAAATTGTAAAAATTAGTTTTACAAATTGATTTCGTTTTTATACTGCATCCACATGCCCTCAATTGACAAGGAGTTCATTCTGTGTCAGATTGTTATAAGCTGATGAAAAAACGAAGGTAAGATGCCATCGTTTTGATAGAAAGATTTTTGCTGGAAGAGTGTTATTTGACAGTAGGCAGCGCGGTGGATCCTTTAATGTCAGTAGAATGACGTCAACAATAAAGATAAGAAAAGACATTGGAAATTTGATTCAGGCCAACAACAGGTGGATACAAAAAACAAAATTGCTACATAACCGACACATGGTACCGATTGGGACCGGTTATTTTTATTTTTTATTTTTTACTTAATAATTAAGTAAATATTTTTTTAGTGTCGTTATAATTTTTTTTTTAAATTTAAGAATATAAGAGAAAAAATGATTTTTTTTTTTTATTCTTTCTCAAGACCGAGCTCATGCTACGTCCTCTAAAAAAATATTAAAAACAAAAGAATTGCAAGCTACAATGGTAATAAAAGTAAGAAAAATTTTATTTATCATTATTTTTATCATTATCTTCTTCTCATTTTATGATGTGACATTACTCTAAAAATAAAGAGTCGAGTTTACTTCCTAGCTGCACGAACTCTCTTTTATATAAAAGAGAAATTATGTGTATAATTTTAAATAAATAAATCTCACTTAAATTTTTGTAAAAAAGTGTAAACAAAATTATTTTTTTAGTTAAATCTTTTTTTATTTTTTATTTTTTATAAATGATCGATGCGAGACTAACCTATTTAAAATTTATAACTAACGTTACTTTATATAAAAAAGGAGAAGCCATTGAAACAAAAGGGAAGCAATCATAAAACATATTTCCTCATCTCGTGTAAATCACTCATCAAGAGTGCAGTGGTTATTATCAAGAGCACACATATATTACTTATTCAAGTCGTCTCTTCTTTTAGCTTAAACTAGAAAAGCATGCATGGGTCTCTTAGGAAGAGAAAGATCTACTGAACTTTTAGATCCCACAAGAATTTGGCACCTGAAACTAATGAATTCAATACAGAGAATTTTAAGTTATTTGGAAGATAAACTACTATTCTTTTAGATGGATGCATGCCACATTTTTTTTTCCCTGAATGTGAAAGATTAGGTTTAGTGGAAAAGAAAGTAAATTTTGTGAGTTGTAACCAACTGGAAAGTCACAATTTGCAACTCCATATATGATTATTTATAAAAAACTTAAACCGATAAGAATAGATAGGTTTTATTATTTATTTTATATCTTAACACTCCCCTTTACGTGTGGACTTAACTCTCTTTTAATAGACGGCTCAACATGTAAAATATTTAATGAAACGGAATATAGAGTCAGGGTTCAAACTTAAGACCTTTATTTTGATATCATGTATAATTATCACTTATTTTAAAATTTTAAATTAATAAAAATATATAAATTTTATTAAATATTTTATATCTTAATGTCGTTTGAGGAATGCCTAGTTGGGTAGTAGCCATACATAGATTGGGTTACATCAATGATTTATGGAGGGAGGCGAAGATAGAATCTTCGCAGGGCTTGGAATTATAAACATTAATGTTACTCTAATAAATTAGATTAATTGTACAATTAGAGACTTATAATGGTAGCCTGCCTCCTAATGTACAATATTGTACTCTTGGTAGTACTAGGGAGATTCTTCATAGGATGAGCAAGAAACGACCTCTTTTATATATGATTGATTTGAGTATTGTAGCTGTTATTCTTGCATTAGTTTTAAACACTTTTTTTCCTTATTTGAATACGGAAACATTTTCAATTTGTCTCGTATCATTATAATTTTTTTAAATTTTTATACAAAATATAATAAATAATTTAATTTTTTTAAATCTCAATTTAACTTTTTCAAATTCTAAAATAATAATAACAATATTTCATTCAACTCATCTAAAACCAACTCATTTCATCTCATCTTTAAATTCAAATTACACCTTAATCTGGTTCAAGAATGCATTCCAAATAATTGGACTTAAAAATACTTATTTGTGAGTTCTTTTATTAACACACTTAATATACCACTTATGTAAAAGGTGCTAACTTTGATATAGCCAAAGAGCTCGTTTGGATATTGAAATGAGATGATTTTAGATAAAAATTAAAAGTTAAATAAAATATTGTTAGAATAATATTTTTAATATTATTATTATTTTAAAATTTTAAAAAATTAATTGTTTATTGTATTTTGTGAGAGAATTTATTAAAATTGTAATGATGAGATGAGAATTGAGATAGATTATAAATATGTAAAAATCTAGTTATAAGCACAACTGCGTACTAATATGTATACTAATTAAATGTAATTGATCAAAAAATAGATTTAATTGAAAATAGTGTTAATTTAAATTTTGAATAAAAAGAAATCAGTATTGATACGTATATTAATAAGCGATTTTACTTGTACGTAATAAAATTTTAAAAATATTTCTCAATTCAAACCAGGCTAAGATTTTTAATATTATTAAAAATAAATAATATTTACAATTATAAGTTGGGTAAGTTTCATTTATTTTTTTAAAAATAAGTAAATTTGAGATTTATATAAAAAAATAATTTTTTAATAATAAATAATTTTTTTTAAAAATAAAAAAGAAAAAAAGTGCACTGAATTACGCATAGAATCTAAGATTACCCTGTGCAAAAAACAACAAAAATAATATTGCAGCTCCAGCCAGATGTCATGTGCAGGTCAACTAGCATCCTGATCCAATCTGTAATCCATATGTAAGTTAGACTTTGCGAGTTTTGAGAAACACAGATTTTGACAGCTCTCAACTACTCACAGGTGGACAGAGAAATATAACAATTCTGGTTCACACAATAATAAGATTATTGACGGCAGGCCTCTTCCATGTTCAATCAATTAGCCGAGCATGTGTATTTTATCACCATTTTACCGCCTTTTTTTAACTCTTCAGTGCCTCCCTGTTAAACTTTTCAGAATCCACCCACTTCAACTTTAACCTTTGAACTTTCGGAAATAGACAACTTATTCAGAACTACCACACGCCTTGTCTCATCCTCCTACAGTAATTATACATTAACATGGTCTAAGAATACACATTTTGCAGCTCTTTCTCTCTGTTTCTCTCTTACTTTTTCTTCTCCTTTATTCTTTAATCTTCTTGGCATGGAGCTTTGGATGCCTAATTTGTTTTCCTTCTGGTAGTGACAGCAGGTGAAAAGGGTTGAATACATAAGTCAATGAGCCACTGATGGGAAGAGTTAGAAACCATCACATCCTCCATCCAATTTATGACCTGCGTGAATATAATAATAATCTGTCACATACAGGAGGAGCCTAAGCCCGAGCCCGCGCAGAATCGCAACTGAAGTTATGAAGAATTGTGATTCAAGTTTGCCAAAAACAGAGAGATACTCACGAGTCACTACCTGTTTCTTCATTTCACCATGAAAATGCACTTTTCTTGGGTTTGTTTGCTTTAAATTCATTAGTCTGTCACCAGGGAGACCATTTTAATTTGGGTTGTTTTAAGGCATTTAAACATATAAAATAGTTCTGCCAATGCAGTAACAGCAGCATTGCACTTTCCTGCCAGCAGCAGCAAGCATTGCAGATATATTATGTCGTCATTGAATACCAACGCAAATATATATATATATATATATATAAATATATCATGAGCCCCTCTCATACGTAACATACAAAACTCTGCATTGACCTGTTCCAAATCCAACCTAAAAAAGAAACCCAACAAAAAAGAAATGAAAAAAGAAAGAAGAAAAGAAGAATCCATGGTAATTTTAGGGTAATCATTCCATCCATACACTTAACAGGACATGTCATCTATAATTAGGCTCAAATCATCCTATCTGTGTAATCACAGCCTCTCTCAAGTCTCACGCTTCTTCTCTCGTAAAATCCATTAAGGCGAAAACAAAAAGACAACCCCAACT
This sequence comes from Carya illinoinensis, assembly GCF_018687715.1. Lineage (NCBI taxonomy): Eukaryota > Viridiplantae > Streptophyta > Magnoliopsida > Fagales > Juglandaceae > Carya > Carya illinoinensis. The sequence continues at coordinate 8,656,123 of NC_056765.1, forward strand.
AACTTAACCAACCGACTTAGCCCCCAAACCTCATCCCTAACCCTTTCTTTTTCCCCCACAATCTCAATTCTCAAAGCTCAAAGGAAAATATATAAATGGATAAATAAATAAGGGAGAAAAGATTGAGCTTCCATTTCCAAACTCTGCAAGCCCAACCTTGCTTTCCTCCTCCTATCATCAAATCCTTCGCTTTTAATCAGCAATCAAAACAGAAACGCAAACCCATTTTGTGTCTTGTCTATTTTGTTTTGTTTACTTTCCCGGTTCGTTTCTCTTTGTTTCGAGGGCTTCGAATCCGAATTCCGATCCCTACCCTCGATGTGGCGGCAGTTGGGTAAATCAACCGTTCGTATTCACAACACGTCATCTCCGCCCACCCTCCTCTCTTTCAAGGACGTCCAAGAGCTCTGCGCCGAGGAGCCCCCTCAACCCACCGCCAAGAAGCCGTCGATATTCCACAGGGTCCGACTCGCCAACTCGATCATCCGTGCCTGGTCAACTCGCCCACCGACTCATCCACCCGCAGAATCACCCGAGTCCAGTCCAAATGTCGCCGCCGTCTCGGACCAATCGGGCAGCGACCCACTTGCGAAAACGCAATCCAAACCGTCGATTCGAATCCCCGGCACTGAGAAGCGCATTGTGGTGTACTTCACAAGCCTCCGGGTGGTGAGGTCTACATTCGAGGACTGCAGTACCGTACGATCCATTCTACGTGGGTTTCGGGTCTCGCTCGACGAAAGAGATCTCTCCATGGACTCGGCGTTCCTAACCGAGCTGCAGGAGATCCTGGGCGGCCAAAACCAAAGCAAGTTAAGCTTGCCAATGGTTTTCATCGGCGGGAGGTATGTGGGCGGGGCGGAAGAGATTCGGCAGCTGCACGAGGCGGGAGAGCTCAAGAAGCTTGTGGAAGGCTTGGCCGCAGCGGAACCGGGCGTGTGCGACGCGTGCGGCGGCTACAGATTCGTTCTTTGCGGCGAGTGTTGCGGTAGCCATAAACTGTTCACGGAAAAAACCGGGTTCAAGAGCTGTACGGCGTGCAACGAGAACGGTCTCATCAGGTGCCCTTCTTGTCACTCCGCACCTCTCTGAGCCGTCCGATTAGACTAAAAGTAGTCTTATTTTTTTTATTTTTCACTTTTTTGACAAAAAAAAGGGTTTTGGATAAGTTAATGTTGTAGGTTTATTACGTTAAAAAGTTTTTATTTGGGTTGCGGGAGGCTCGTGAAAATATGATGTGCCACTTTTCTGAAAAAATTAAAAAAAAAAAAATATTTAGAGTATAGCTAATGATATCTTTACATTTTTTTTAATTATTATTATTATTATCTGTTTTTGTTTTTATTTTTCTCTTTAAATTTAAATTAAAAATTTGGATAATCTAAAAAGTCATAATTTTCAGCATCTACTATCATGTTTGTGAATGTCCAAAGAATTAGTCGGAATAAATATGAACAGAGAAAAAAAATGTTTAAAGACATTGTTGTGAGATCTGTACAGTTAATGTTGCTGTCTTTTTATTTATTTATTTATTTATTGTGAGTATTTTTAAGAAAATAAGGAAAACTCTGGCGATTTGATTGCCTTCAAGACCATTTTGTATTTAGTCATTTAGACAATATCACATGTGAATAAATAATACAAATTCCTGAAAGCTTCTACGCCTTACGCAATCTTGGGTTAGGCTTTGAATTTTGACTTATTGACTATGGGAATTAATAACACATGCTATTGATCAGATATCCTCGATTCTGACTTGACCTTTAGGTTTCCAAGATTTTATGTATAGTTATTCTTGTATATTTTCTATGCATTCTAATTGATTATCTCAATTTTTGAATATAAAATAACTGTTTTCATTAATCATATCAGTAGAATACATAATAAATACGCAAGAGTGACTGTATATAGCAAAAGTCGAAATGTATGTAAATATATATTGTTTTCATTAATAAAAATAATAGATATTTTTTAAAATTGAATAATGCTAAATATAAATTCAGAATGTGCAAGTTTTTATTTTTATTATTTTTCTATTTTTTTTAATAAGTAAAACTTATTCCAAAAGCTATACAAGTTTTCAACTTATTCAAAGAAGAAAATTTTGATCAATATCACTCTTATTACTAAAAACTAAAAAAACTAGAAAAGTAACTAAAACTGTAATATCAATTAATTGCGATCCACTTATTAAGCTAGATACAATAAAATCAGAAAATAGTAAAGTTCTAGAAGAATTGTAAGAATTTTAGACAGGTTCCTCTACTGTTATGTAACGATTTTGATACCCTCTATACATGTATAAATACCACACACTGTGGCAATGAAATGCAAGGAAAAATATTCCTCAAATACTCTCTTTCTATTATGGTATCAGAGCAACACGACTAGCTGTCTCTTTCTGATCCATGGCCAAATCTCCCTCTTCCCCTCCTCCCTCATCTTCTTCCCAACAATCACCGCCAATTACATCCATAATCTCTTCCTTCTCACATATCGTAACAACAAAGCTTACGAATGACAATTATCCTCTTTGGAAGGTGCAAATCAGCACCTATCTCAGAGGACAAGATCTTTTTTATCTTCTAGATGGCTCACGCCAGTCTCCACCTGAATTTCTTTCAGATAAAGCGACCACTGTAAATCCAGAATACACGATGTGGAAACGTATCGATCAGTTGGTCCTCAGTATTCTTTTCTCCTCTATTTCGGATTCTATTGTTACTCATGTCCTTTCCTCAAGCGCTTCTCGAGCCCTCTGGAACTCTCTTGCTGCAATGTTCTCCTCCAGATCTCAAGCACAAGAGTTTCACATCAAGTTTCAACTTACTCATCTATCACAAGGCAATCAAAATATCACAGAATATTTTGGGAAGGTTCGTTCATTGGCTGATACACTCGCAGCAACAGGGAATCCTCTTCCTGATAAAGAGTTTGTTTCATACCTACTTACTGGTTTCAATGCCTCTTATGATACTCTCGTGACCTCCATCACAACTCAAATTGATCCTTTGTCTTCACATGAGTTATATCAAATGTTGTTAATACATGAAAGCAAGGTACACCACAAGTTAAATCGGACCAACACTGAACCTTCTGCAAGTTTTTTCACTACAAATGGTAGTGATAGAGGCAGAGCCCCACATCGTGGTGGTAGACAAGGAAGAAACGGTCGTACTGGCATATATGGCAACACTCATGGTGGTGGTGGTCGTTCCTACACTCCTTTCCCAAATCGACCCACCTGTCAAGTCTGCAACAAGCAAGACCATGTTGCTCTTCAATGCAGGTTTCGGTTTGACCACTCTTACCAACTTGATGCCCCACCATCATTCTCAACAAACTTCACAACCGCTCCAAGTTCCAAAAGCATGGTACCCCGACTCGGCTGCAACTCATCATATCACAAACGACCTGAAAAATCTCAACATATCTTCGGATTAGTATACTGGCAGTGATCAAATTCGCGTCGGTGATGGTATCATGTTGCCCATTCAACACTTCGGTGACTCTTCCTTCTCCACTCACTCTTCAACTTTTCGTTTGCAAAACTTACTTCATGTTTCCTCCATAACTAAGAATCTTATCTCTGTGTGTAAATTTTGTTCGGATAATCAGTGCTTTTTCGAATTTAATGACACATTCTTTTTTGTGAAGGACAAGACCACGCAGAAGACCCTTCTCACTGGTCCCAACCATAACGGGCTTTATGTTTTCCCTCCAGCACTTTCTTCACTCTCTTCGGCTCACCATCCCTTTGCTCAAATTGGAGAACGAACCTCTTTCGCTAACTGGCATAATCAGCTCGATCATCCATCACTCAAAATCGTGTCTCAAGTCTTGCACTCCAACCATTTGAAGTTTCTTCTCAGAGAGCATTCTTTCACATGCCCCACCTGCCCACTTGCTAAGCTTCATCAACTTCCTTTTCGGCCCAGTCAGGCCCAATCCACAAAACCCTTTCAATTACTTGTAGTAGACTTGTGGGGTCCATCTCCTCACATTTCTTGTAATGGCTTTAAGTATTATTTGTCTCTTGTTGATGCTTATACACGATTTACATGGATGTTTCCTATTAAGCTTAAATCGGATGTTCTCAATATTTTCACCAATTTCTTGCCATATATTGAACGTTTATTCAACTCTAAACTCATTACACTACAAATCGATGGTGGAGGGGAGTTCAAGGCTCTCACTCATTTTTGTCAAAAATTTGGAATCACTCATCGTTTTTTGTGTCCTCACACGCATTAACAAAATGGACTCATTGAACGTAAACACCGTCATATCGTTGAGACTGGGCTAGCCCTCTTAGCCCATGCTTCCCTTCCTTTTTCCTTTTGGGCCGAAGCCTTTGAAACTGTTGTTTTCTTAATTAATCTCATGCCCAGCCCAATTCTTCTACGTAAATCCCCTTATTTTTTAGTCCATAACAGAAGCCCAGACTACTCCTCCTTAAAAGTCTTTGGTTGTGAGTGCTGGCCCAACTTAAGACCACACAACACTCACAAAATGGCCTACCGATATGTCTCATGTCTGTTCTTGGGCTATAGCCCAACCCACAAAGGGTATATATGCTTGGATCTTAAAACCCAACGTCTTTATATCTCATAGGACGTTATCTTTGATAAAAAATCTTTTCCATTCCGTAATCACCTACCCACATTCATTTCTCCTGTCAACCCATCTTTAGCTCCCACTACTACGGCCCATCTTCCTCTTCTTACTCCTTCTATACTCGGAACAGGCCCATCTTCTCCTCCAATTTCCTCATTCACTTCTACTCCTTCTTCCTCGCCTATCACGTCTTCCAACCCTTCCAGCACCTCTGTTTCCGTTCCCTCTCCTCCAATACATCCTCGCCCTCCATTAATCCCTCCTAGGTCTCCTATCATAACCAGATCCCATACAAACTCATCCCGTCCCTGTATTCCCACCGATGGCATTGTGACCTATCCTTCGCGAGGTTGCTTCATTGCCACTATTACTGTTCTTGACTCTCCTTCTAGTTTTGCAGTTGCCTCTAAATGGCCCGATTGGAAGCTGGCCATGACTCAAGAATTTGATGCTTACAAAACAACTCTAGTGGAGCCTTGTTCCCCTTGTTCCCTCAGCAAATCTCCTTGGCTGCCGTTGGGTCTACAAGACAAAGCTAAGGGCGGACGAGTCTCTTGAAAGAAGGAAGGCCCGCTTGGTAGCAAAGGGCTACCATCAACAATCAGGAGTTGATTATGAAGATACCTTCAGCCCGGTAGTCAAAATGCCCACTATCCGTTTGATTCTTTCTCTTGCCATTTCACATCATTGAAGTCTAAGACAGTTAGACATCCAGAATGCCTTTTTACATGGCTCCCTCATTGATACTGTCTACATGTAGCAGCCCCAGGGCTTTGTTGATCCGGTTCATCCCTCCTATGTCTGTAAATTGCACAAAGCAATATACGGACTGAAGCAGGCACCAAGGACATGGTTTGCCCAGCTCAGTTTATGGCTTATTGCCTATGGGTTCACGGCTTCCAGAGCTGATCCGTCCCTCTTTATTCTTCACCAAGGTGATGTTCACGTCTATCTACTTGTGTATATAGATGATTTTGTGATTACATCGTCTATCCCCTCTCTTATTGATAAAATTGTTGATGATATGGAATGTGCTTTCCCAGTTGAGGATCTTGGAAAATTATCTTATTTTTTGGGCCTTGAAGTTGACTACTTGCCATCTGGTTTACTCATTTCTCAACGAAAGTATATTAAGGATCTCTTGCTTAGGAGTAACATGCTTAATTCTAAGCCCGTATCCTCACCTATGGCAGCCTCTGTGAAATTATCCTTGATTGACTCCCTTGATTTTGATGTTATTCATCACTACCGTAGCATTGTGGGCGGGTTACAATACCTGTCTTTTACACGACTCGATATTTCCTTTGTCGTGAACAAAGTGTGCCAGTTTATGCACAAACCGAAACAGCCACACTGGACAGCTGTTAAGAGAATTCTTCGATACCTCAAAAATACCATCAATTTTGGTTTGTTTTTCTCATCCAAGTCTTCTCTTCAATTGCAAGCTTACTCAGATGCCAATTGGGCGTGTTGTCTAGATGATAGGCGTTCCACAGGAGGATATAGTATCTTCCTTGGTAAAAATCTTGTTTCCTGGAGTTCAAAAAAATAGAAAACCGTGGCTCGTTCCAGCACAGAGGCTGAATACAAAGCCCTTGCTGCTTCTGCTGCAGAAGTTATTTGGCTTCAAACACTACTTTCAGAACTTGGTATTCACCTATCAACAGCTCCAATATTATGGTGTGATAATATTGGAGCCACTTTTTTGGCTGCCAACCCTGTGTACTATTTAAGGACAAAACATATGGAGGTTGATTTCCACTTCATTAGAGATCGAGTTGCTGCCAAGAGCCTTAATGTCAACTACATCAGCTCTAAAGATCAAATTGCGGATGTCTTCACTAAACCCTTAGTGTCGGAAAAATTCTTTCATTTTAGATTGAGTCTCAATGTGTTAGATACCCCATTAGACTCAAGGGGGCGTATTAAGCTAGATACAATAAAATCAGAAAATAGTAAAGTTCTTGAAGAATTGTAAGAATTATAGACAAGTTCCTCTACTGTTATGTAACGGTTTTGATACCCTCTATACATGTATAAATACCACACACTGTGGCAATGAAATGCAAGGAAAAATATTCCTCAAATACTCTCTTTCTATTACCACTATCTTGCCATACATTATACAAAAAGAATTGGGAAATTAAAGACTCTCTTCCAACTATGTTGCAATTTACAATGCTTATGAACTTTTCATTGTGACAATGTAAATCCCAAACTATAAAGCAATGCCAACACACCATGCATCTCTTTTCTTTCAAAAAAAAAAAATCATCACTATACATTTTCAGAAATATTAAAATCTTCTGTAGTTTTAATGTTTCTGGATTTTTGGTTTTTATTTTTTTATATTCTTTATGTTTTTTTCTCATATATATTTTTAATTAAATTAATTTTTTATCAAGGACATTTTCGGAATTAAAAAGTTAGGAAGGATAATACAACTTGTTTGGTAATTTGAGCTTTCTATGTATTAATTTTCCTTTTAAAAAGGCAATAAATATACAACAATTACATGGCATATCGATCGATCGTAGCATAAGTGGCCGAGGCCAGAGTTTTGATTAATTTTGGTGGTTGCCAAGTCTATTTTTCAACTACTACCCTTAGGGCCTTAACGTATTGAAGTTTCAAATCCGATGGCATTCCACATGGAGAAGAAGCAACGATCTGATACATTGATACGCACATCATAAACAGACTCAAACTCTATGGACTCAAGTTTTAAACAGTCAATTATATATAAAATGATTTCTCTGCATTCTGTAGTTTTGATGATCTCCTCGACATCTGCAGCAATAAAGCAGACATGAGATGGGCGAGAAAGCTGGCAAACACTTGTTTTCTGCCACAGTGAAAGAGATGTCCATTTATATAATAGCAACACCAAAAATTTCAGGCATGCTTGTGCTCTTCATGAACAAGAAAAGCTTTTCCTTCTGGATAAACGTACAAATCTCCATGCATGTACCCGAGAACATATTAGTCATTGCAGCCTCACTAGAGTGGTGGGTAATTATTAAATACTTCCAGAATGAGAACATATGGCGCTTTCGTTTTCTCATATGATATCATTCTAATTCAAACCTGTTGTAAAAGACTTCCAGAATAGGAACCAATCCAGGGTCTTCCCCTTTTAATTAAAACCTGGTGCTTGAAACATATGATATCATTATTAAATACTTCCACAATAGGAACATATGCCCGATCTATCTGCACGTAAAAGACCCCTAAGTCTTCTCGGACCAACATCCTCCTCAGTAAAATCCAAAGTCCTACGATTAGTACCAGCCACCATGTTTAGCCAAAAAATCAGCTACCATGCATATTAGCCTCCCTGTATACATGCATGCTTAAAATGAACATTTAGAGATCTAACAAGACTTTGAGCTTCCTCCCAAAAATTATAAAGATACCAATAATTACAAACACCTGAAACAAAATACACTTTAGGATGAAATATACTATTCCATATGACCAAGTATTTATAATAAACATATATAAGAGGTTATATAGCGGAAATCCTAACTTTTCAATTATCATATTATTTACTTGAGCGAGGTGTTGTGAGTCGGAAGCAAACTCTCTGTCAGATGTATGCTTGAGTGACATGTTGAGTGAGTGTTGAGTAAACTGTCACGTAAGCTTTTTGTCTGGCGTTTGTATAGTCACGAACTAGGTAAAAAAATAAAAAAAATTTGCCCCTGGACCCCCACAAAGCTTATCCATATTCGCTTTGACATGGGCCTATCAATTCAAGTTTACACTCCATGGTTCAAGCCTCATTAAAACTCTACCAAAAAATCCATAAATAAATTCTTGTCAGATTAGGTCATCAAATTGGACAGCCATAAAAATATACCAAGTTCCACAAATCCAACAAAACCCATTGTTATATCAGCAAGTTTAATTACATTGCATGTTGTGAGTTTAGATTCAAGAATAACATCACCCCTACTGAAAATATGTAACAATTTTCTTTCTAGGACAGCACTCGACAAAATATAAAGTAGGAGCAGTATGGATTTCAAACCTATATAGGTTGAGCCCTTATGGTAGGCTTGATTAGTAGTCTCTTAATTACATGCAGAAATGGCATTTGTTGGGCCGGCACTCGCACAGGTGAACTATAATTTAGATGAGTATATAGGATGGATTTTCCGACAGGAACTGTCATATCTACATGGTGTAGGCCCAAATATGTTATAAATGCTGTGACTTTTACCAGAACGATCGATTTAAGTGTGCTCCTTCTCATTCACGTGGCATCCATAAGTAGCTGTTGCAATTTATCAATGCCCATGACAGATAGAATTATGCGCTTTGAGTAAAAAATAGATAAATATATTCTTATTACTCTCTAATTCTTAATATTTTATGCATTAGAATTTTGAGTAATTTGACTTGGCATAAATATTTAATATTATATCTATCTTTTGTTTTTTTTTAATTGGGTTGTTAATTTTGGTAAAAAATTTGAGTAATTTTGGTTTTGCTATTTAGAGTAATGCTATTTACGTCCATTTTTTCATCATTTCATGATATAGTATTAGATTATAAATTCACAAGTGAAATATAATAAATAATTTTCAATCATCTAATATCATATCATGAGATAATAAAAAATAATAAAAATTAAAATGATAAATAGCATTATTATTTAAATCTAATTCCTCTCTGCATTATAGTTCTTATCAAGGGTATGGTCTTGTAAAATTGTCCAACAAGAATTCATGTTAAGTAGAAAATTTAAAGTCAATGATATTTGCATTTACAATATTCATGTTAAACCCAGCTAAAAGTTTTGATGAGATCAGACAAATCTCATGGATGGCAATAAAAAAAAGAAAACTGAAACGAGCTAGAAAAGAGTTAAAAGAACAATGCATTAGAGGATTTGGCTTCTCCATCTCAATTTTTATCTTCTTCTTGCTCCCCTCCTTAAAATAGAATATAAGAGTGACCTAAGAATTTGTATTCAAAATACAGTCACTATAAATGTAGACTATTGTACCAAATCATGTTAATTTTTTGTGTTTCCATCATTATTATACACGAGTCATTACGATGCAAAACAAGTATTCGAGTTGTTAGGTATAAATATGTCTGGTAGGCGAGAAAAGAGCCGTTAGGCGATTATAGGTATGGTCAAGTGAGATTTGAGTGACAAAGGGTGGTTGAAAGTTCTTACATGTCAAATGTATCGTATGATTTCAATGACAAAGTCAACCACCTTTATCTCTCTACTTCAAGATCAGTTTATAAAAATAAACCTTAAAAGAGTGAAACATATATGGAAACCTCACTCATGTATTCCAATGAGATATGGATATTCGAAAATAAGCTCAAATAAGATATTCATTTCGAATATGCGTCATTAATAACCGAATCGTGTTAGAGAATGTAACATATCAAAATTGGACACTGAGAGTCATATTTATGAATTAGTCCTGTCATATTCGGTCACCTCAACCTTTATAAATAACCCATGAAGTATGTACCATTAATGATTTAAAATTGATTAGTTTCTACCACTAAATCAGAGATTGATCACCTCAACCTTTATAAAATTAACAATTAGTATGCAAGCCATTGAATGTCACTGGTAAAATAGGTCGTACTACATTTTCTATTGCATTCTGTGGGTTGCCATGTCTTTTGTCGAGCCCCACTTCATGTCTTTAGTCTGACTCGTCCCTAAAAACAACACCTGAAAAAATTCAAGAGCAAGTGATTATGGTCCATTGGTCTAGACCAGACCAACCTTGTGACATGGTGCTGCTCTGGGCTGGCCCGATCATGGGTCCGACCTCTAAAGTAAGCCCCCACATGCGGTTAATTACTAGAATACACACGTTAAGGCCATACCTAAACAAACAAAGTGTTCTATTTTATATATTCGAAGTAGGGTGGACTGTCGATTTCTTGAAACTTCTACTGTCCTACTCATACCAATTCCAAATCACTTTCTTCTTATCATCCAATCAACTACTGTAGGTCTTCAAATCCAGATGAACATTTTTTGATTGAAAAAATGAAATTATATCATGAAAAAATTTATAATTTTCAAGATCGCACGCAATGAACTATCAGACACATTTTATAATAAGATTATTAGAAACTAAAGACATGCTGAATTCTTGTGGGAAGAGTAATGACGTTATTCTTTACCCACATTTCAATCATATTTACTGACGTGACTTTATATAATTTATCACTTAAATGGATAATTATATAAAATGTGTCATAATGTCATATATATGATTAAAGAAGACAAAAAATATGAGATAAATAACAATATTTTTCTTTATGAGAAATATCATCCATTCACAAAAGAGCTCTAATCACAAGAAATTTGTTCAGATCTGGTCAGTTATTTCCTGTAAAAATGATTATTTTTTACCAGAATACGCAAATAATTATTCTCGTTGCATATAATCTATTGAAAATGCTCATTTTTTCTTGTAGTGTCTTTCATCACTAGTTAATTAGATCCCAATGCAAATCACAAATTACATGCAAAGTTATTTTAACTTGCAAAACATACATGTACTCTATGTCCTATATATCATTATTATTAGGGAAATAAAAACTAACTAATCGTGTGATATTTGGACTTACTATATGCTTTCCTAAGAAAAAGAAAGCTCAAATGTGATGTACAAGATACCATGCATAATGCACCAAACTTTGGTCATATAAATATATATACAAATGAAATATAGTTATCCATCTCCAGCTATATACTTATCTTCCACGGCATGATTTTCTCTCATATGATGACCCCATTATTCGCATGACTAGTTATCATTATATACATGAGGGCATCCCCTTTGTACATGGTTTACTCCAACTTCATCTTTTGTGTCGGTCCACATGCCACATATTTATATTAGTTGGTTTCGAGATATATATGTTTTTTTTAAGATAATTGCTATACTTATAAAAAGATTCCACAAGCTGATACGATTTAATATAATATATTAGATATACTTTATAATTTACATTAATCTTAACATAGCACATCAATTTATATCGATTTGTGAGTTTAGTTTTGTAAGATTTGGTAAAATATTTCTCTTTTTTAAATATTATAATTATCATGATGGAAAAAGCTTGTCTGCCGCCCTACTTGTACCGCTACATTGTCCAGCTGGTCAATTTTTTTTACTTAATAATTTTAAGTGTATTGATGTATTTTTTTACTTAATGATTAAAAAAGTGATTACAAAAATGTGAAAAGAAAATTAAAAAAAAAAAACTGGGCGGTACGCCTAGCAGTATACTCCAGGTGGCATAGTAGCCGCACTGTTATCATGATATATATAAATTATTACCATAATTTCAACCTACATAAAAATATTTGGTCTGATCATTGTGTTCTAAGTTACATTAGAAAATGTATAAAACCAAGATCCAGTACTATAATTTGTTAATGCCTAATGGGGTTATCTTGTGGCGGCCGGCAGGGATCCAACAAATTCAAGAGGACCTGGTCAAGTGATAGGACGTACGTGGACCTGGTCAATACACGCATCATGTGCTGCTGCTGGAATCATACATCAACTTAGAGCATTCGTTGTATTAAAATTATCTTTAAAATTTGACAAAAAGTATAAATTTTTCATAAATTTAAAATCTTTCTATCTATAATCTCACATTAGATTAGCTATTGAATTCATCAAAATAATAATGTAATATTATTTTTTTAATAATAATATTTTTTTTTTCATTTTTAGCAATTAAACTAACTATAGGTACATTAATAATTTAATTTTATACTTATGGCTGACCATAAATTCAAAACTGAAATGAAACTAAAGTTGCAGGGGAAAAAAATGAGAAAGGAAAAATAAAGTATAACAGTTGGAAATTAAAATGTAGTAAAATAATTAGTTGATGAGTATATAGTAACCCTTCAAATTTAAAGGAAACTATAGATTTACTGTAACTCAAAACTTCCTATTTCTTATTTGATGAATCCAATGCAGCTTTGATTTACATATATTCATCATTTTATACATTTAGCTTGGCTTTTGATGAAGCCAATGCCAATACTCTTAGCTATGCATTTGGATGATCTACGGGATCATTAAATTTAAGAAAATAAAAGTTTTATATGTATTTATTTTTACTAATTTTTTTATATTTTATTAATGTAATTAATTATATTATTTTTAATATAAAATAATTATTTTGATTAATTATATTAATAAAATATATGATAAATATACAAAACTAATAACTGTATATGACAGAATTCAAAGACTAAATAATTTGTGTAAATTTGATGTGTGCATGCACAAGTCAATTGAAAAAAAGTGAGAGATTTGAAAAATTGAGTTATTGTGCAAATAGTTATGCAAAATTCATATAAATTATTATTTTTTCACTCTTATTTTATTATATTGAATTGACATTATTTATGCTTATTTAAACTTATTATTATCATTATTATATATATATATATATATATATATATAAAAGATCTCTCCTAAATGCTAAGATAAGAGCACAATTTTATAGAATGATTGAGCTCATTCAAATAAGATAAAAGAGTAAAATTAATGATTGAAGGCAAACGTGTCTAGGTCCCTCCTGTCTCTTTTTTCATATAAGAGGATGCTATTTCGATTACGCCTAATTGGTAGGAGGCCGCAGTCATCCGATGATTCCGATTATTACCCCCTACCATTTTTACCTAAGAAAAATAATAATAATTAAATAAGTGAAATACTTTTTTTTTTAAAATATGACGGTACCCCAATTTAATTGATAGTACTCACTTATGACTGAAGAATACTGTAGTTACAACTATAATACCTAGTGTTACAAATAATCATAAAATCCAAATCTAAGTATAAGAAACATTAATATAATCACTCTAATTATTACACAAATTAAGAGTTGAGCTATTGATATTAATGAAAAATTAAGAAAAACTGACAAATATACTTGCACAAAAACAATCAATCTAGTTAAATTAAAGATAAAACATAAAAACAAATCTACTATCTGCATCGAATAATATGTAATTTAGCTTGATCCACTCGAAGAGAGCTAAAAATGTCTTTCAGAAGACCATGTTTATTATTAGCAAAAACAATATCATTTCCATTAGATTCTAACTTGGCTAATATGTCAGCTACATGATTCATTTCTCTAAAAATATGGGAGATCCTCATAACCAATGAACTAGTCTTCAATTTAGCCTTATGTCAATATGTGTAACTCCTCCAAGGGACTTGGTCATTCTAATCCCACCACTCGAACACTAGTTTAGAGTCAGTTTTAATTTCGATATGCATAATATTCATATGTACATAGAAATTAAGACTATCTAAGTCACAAATAGATTATACAAAAACAATTATACAAATTGATATGGCTTGATGTGACTCGTAAGATTATAAAATTACTTTTATTATAAAGTATATCTAACGAATCAGATAAAATTATATCAGTTTGTGATATTATTTTTATATAATTCTTTTATAGGTGTTATTGTACTCTTTAGATAATCCTAATTGAAGAAAAGAGCGACATCTGTCACTCGAGAAATTCTCTTAAGTGAAAAAATTTGGCTTTTTTTTTCATATATTTTTTTTATACCTTTAAACATTTATAAAAAATGCACAATATCATTAAAAAATACTTCCTTAATCATTAAGTGAAAAAAAATCTATCAAGACTCACCGGCCGAATAATGTCTCGGTGGGTTAGTGTTTTCCTAGAAGAAATACTAGTTTTAGAGGTTGATGATATGAAAGGAGCGACTGTCAATTTTTGAAATGTGAAATAAATCTTAAAAATTTTCAATTTTGGCATATGTGAAATCTTTGATGGATGTTTCTACTAATAAGCTGAGTTACCAATAAACTATTTCATATATGTAAAATAGGAGAATGCATTATTGAAGAAAGTTAGGAAAGGACGATCCATCATCCATGCGCACGTGACAACAGGTGGCTTAAACAGAACGTTGCCATGGACATTGAACATATATAAAGAAGCGTCGCCACCCTGAACGCGGCACGCCCAATGACAAAGCAACTTCAACGTTGCTGAATCGCCGCAAAACTGAGAAGCCTGACTATACAAGCCGCTATATCTGGTTCTCTCTTATTTCCCCGAAACACTGGGTCTTCCCCGACTCTTCATATCCCTTTATCTAGTCAACGAGTCTCTCAAATTCTGTAACAGCATCGGTGAGTTCTCGGTCATTTACAGCTTTTAACAAAAGAGGCCAGAAAAAGAAAATGAAACCTCAGTGCATATGTATATACACGTTCAATTTACATGCTATGTATATTTGGTTAGACAGGAATGAAGATAAGGACCGTCTTTGATTTGTCAGGTGTTTTGAGTCTTCTTGGGATGGGTGGACGTTGGAGAATCAACCAGTTAAAGCTCCTCATGGCGGTGTTCATGGCGGTGATATCACTGTTTTTTAGGAGTCAATGTTCGTCTCTGAACAGCGAAGGTACATATACAAGCTCTGCATGATGTCCGTACAGTTCCCTTCTCGAGCTGATGCTTTCTTTTCAGATATTGAGTTTGATCGCTCTATGAAAAATAGTACTGCATTGAACGCAGGTTTGGCGTTGTTGAGGTTCCGGGACAGAGTGGTGAGAGACCCATTTGGGGCTTTATGGGATTGGAATGAGAATTACGGAGGGGTCGATCCTTGTGCTTGGTTCGGAGTGGAGTGGTCGGACGGGAAAGTGATGACCTTGTGAGTGGCATCGATATTATGCAGAGCATCTGTTCGTTCTTAGATATTTGTTTTTTGCTTTCCGATCTTAGTTTTTTCTTCTCAGAAGGCAACAGATTTAAGCACTTCTAAAACTCCAACCAAACACAACTACTTTAAGTGTGTCGGATATGTTGAACAAACTATGCTTTTGATCCAAGTTTGACTATTTCTATGCATGAGACCATATTCTATGACTCTGGTGAGATTCATTTTTCGTACACTTGACCAAGAAATCGTGTTCTAATCTAGATAATGATTTCAAGTTCTTGTGTTCATACAAAATGCTAATTAGAATGGGGTTCATGGTACTAGAGATGTGTGTCAGTGTATGCAATGGTAATGCTATAAATGCTTTTTCCATTTCAAATCGTTTTCAAGCACTCCTAATTCAATCTTCATTCATTCTTTCGGGAAGAGTCTGGAGACCATGGTAGCTAGTATGTACCTAAATGGCCACACTGCTTCTGACCATTATGTGTACCAAATCTAACTTCTAAAAGAATAAGTATGCAAGGGAATTCGGTTAATTGTTCAAGTCAATGATCAATTCAATTACAGGGTTTCGATCAAGAACCAAATTTTGATCTGCAAGAGTAGTAACTTTCTTGGAAGATACAGAAATTGTTGCTCGACACTCAACTTATAAAACAGCTGAAGTGATACACAGCCAATTTTAAAGAGGCAAGAGGCAAAGTAGTTATAGCTGCATAAGCAAAACTCTTCTACTGTAATCGAAAGTAATGCTGGTTCTGATAGAATTCTTATTTCTGTTTTATGCTATTCCTTTTATCCTACTGGTGGTGTTGATTCTTCCATCTTGTAATCCATGGTTTCTCGAATTTGAAATTTCTATGCTTTAAGTTTTAACCCTGCAGTCATAATCGTCCACTTGCAGGACTCTGAAAGATCTTTGTCTTGAAGGAACATTGGCACCTGAGCTTGGGGAGCTGGCTTACATAAAATCTATGTAAGCATATATATTTTTTCCTGAAAAACTCGATTTTGGTCCTTGATTTATATTTCTCTATTATAAATTGATTACTTAGGCTTAACTTCTACAGAATTTTACGAAACAATTCTTTTACTGGGAATATTCCAAACGAGATTGGGAAATTGAAAGACCTGGAGGTTTTGGACTTGGGAAACAATAACTTTAGTGGACCGTTTCCATCAGACTTCGGCAGTAATCCTATCTTGACTACACTGTAATATAATCCTTCTACATTTTTGTCTTCACTGGTCTTATATAGACGAGCTTCTACTAAGTCCATCCTATGTTTCTTACCTCAGTTTACTTGACAACAACAAGTTCCTTGGTACCATCTCTCCTGAACATTATGAGCTGAAGACACTTTCTGAATTTCAGACAGATGATAATAAGCTATTTGGTACTCCGAAGGCGTCCTGTAACAGTTTATCTTTTGCTTGGTAAGCAAGTTCTTGATGTCAATCTTCTCAGAACACTAGTACTTTGTATCTGTGATATAACGAGTATAACAATCTCTATGAAAAGCAGAAACAAGCTTGAAAATACTTTACTGCAGAGGAATTAGAAAAATGACGATCATGAAACTAAAATTGATAAACTTGCCTTGGTACATTAGCGGGTGGGAAAGAAATTTGAACTCATTTTTGCCACCTTGGCCACAATTCAGTTCAGTCATCTTGAAGATAGGTACATATAACTGATTATACATATTAAACGGTGGTTATAATAAGGAGGGCTAGCAGTTGGTTAATTCTAAAATATGTTGGAAAATAACATGATTAAAATACAGAGAGGGGAATAGTCGAATCTTATACTCATAAATGAGTAGATTTGAGGACATAATCTTCATAAAACTTCTTATGGGTCTGGGAATTAAAATTACTAAAGAAAGCTTTAGCCTTACTGTTTTAACAGAAGATTAGGATTTCTCTTTACTTAAGCTGGTGGCTTACCATGCTTACATGATTAGTGCGATGTCACTGTTCTAACCAGAAGTTTAAAGCAAATTTTGATCTCTGGCACTGGAAAACTTTTACACTTGAATTGATTCCAATAATTTCCGTTAGAAATCCTATCATATTATTACCCATGACTCCATGCTGATAATTCTTTTGCAATGTTAGGAAGAAAGACAGGTTTGGCGATGAAACTCACCGTAGGATGCTGCAGGTAGTGGATGATGTCTCAAATCCATCCAGAGGCAATGAAGACAACAAGAGGGCACTATCATCACCATTACCTTCTCCCTTTCCTTCGCCATCGGACTATTTGCCTCCGTTAGGATCACAGTCACCATTTTCACAGTCTACATCACCATTGTCAATTCCTCCATCGGCATCCTCATTAGAGTCTCCAATATCCTCCCCATCACAACCTCCTTTCAATATCTTCCTGACTCCATCAACATCACCTGTTGTTGCACCAACTCCTGCTTCAACAATTCCAGAAAATCCAACAGTAATGGTATCTGCACCAGCAGTTTCCCATTGGGATCCCAGTCGTTACCCTACTTCAAGTCCAAGCCAAGGGGTTAAACAGAATTCTAAAACAAAGCGTGATGTAGTTCTAATATGGGTTGGAATTATCGGAGGTTGCTTATTTATTTTGATTTTAGCGATCGGGCTTGTTTTTTGCAGAAGCAATAAGGTTGTTACTGTGAAACCATGGGCGACAGGGTTAAGTGGGCAGTTGCAGAAGGCATTTGTAACAGGTCATTCTTCTCTCTCTTAACAAAAAAAATCTCTGTGTTTGTAATCTGATCTAAGGCTCTCTATGCAATAGGACTACCATAACACTGCATGACTGAATTGCTAGCAAACATACACTGTCCACTAGTTATTCCTGGAAGACATCTGAGCCATGCATACAAACCAGTTAACTGATGACATCAGAACAACGGTCTAAGGAAACATCCATTCCTTGTTTCCCACATTTAAGTGTCATCTAAAAGGTTATGATTACCCGTCTTGTGGTCAAACTTCCTATGTAACTCCTTGTAAGAGTAAAACAAGTTTCAAACCTCCATGCATGCATAACAGATGAACAATACTTCATCTTCTAATCCCTCAGATCTGGTACAATCATAAATTATGCTTTATTCCCAACCTAGAGGTTTATGTACTGATATTTGACAGTCTGAATTAAGGTGTGCCGAAGCTCAACCGACCAGAACTTGAAGCAGCTTGTGAAGATTTTAGCAATATAATTGGTTCTTTCTCAGATGGAACTGTTTATAAGGGAACTCTTTCAAGTGGAGTGGAAATAGCTGTAACATCTAGTGCAGTGACATCTCCTGGAAACTGGTCAAAAAACTTGAAAGTCCAATTCAGAAAGAAGGTATAGAAGAATCAAATCTCACCAAACTTAGGGCATTCATTCTGACAGTTTCTGAGGGTCAATTCTGTTTATATCTTCAGATAGAGACATTGTCAAAAGTGAACCACAAAAACTTCGTGAACCTCATTGGATTTTGTGAAGAAGAGAAGCCATTCACGAGAATGATGGTTTTTGAGTACGCTCCAAATGGTACACTATTTGAGCATTTACACAGTGAGTACCTAAACTATTCCCTGTATGTTTAACAGATAGCAAATAAATGATGAGATCAATTTGTACTTCACTTAGCATTTCACAATTCTCTAAAAGACCTGTTTCATGTCATTGCTTACATACAAATTGCATTAACGGTTCCCAAAAAAAACAAAAAATCAGCACTTGAATATGCCTCTGTTGCTGCAGTTTACATTTATCATTATGTTATTCCTGCAAGTTAGGAAAATGGCTTTGGCTGAGAGGAAAATGCTATATAGTATATATCTTTTTTTTCATATCTACGATAAATGAATCTGCATGGGCCAATTTATGGGTCTGAAAATGTTCAAATATTTTATGCCTTGCAGTAAAAGAAGCAGAGCACTTGGACTGGGGAATGAGACTCCGAATAGCTATGGGCATTGCATACTGTCTGGAATATATGCACCAGTTGACGCCACCTATAACCCACAAAAACCTACAATCCTCCTCCATATACCTGACTGAAGATTATGCAGCCAAAATATCAGATTTCAGTTTTTGGAATCATATAACTGCAGCCAAGAGTGAAACAGATGTTATGGACCTTTCAGAAATCCCATCAGTGGAACCAGAAAGCAATGTTTACAGCTTCGGTCTAATCTTGTTTGAAATGATGACAGGAAGGATTCCATACTCTTTTGACAATGGCTCTCTTGCAGATTGGGTATCAGACTATCTAAAAGGAGTGCAGCACTCGAGAGAAATGGTGGATCCAACTCTAGAATCTTTCCAGGTGGATGAGCTTGAGCAATTGTTTGAAGTGATAAAATATTGTCTCCAACCTGATCCAAAGCAAAGACCATCTATGAGTGAGATCACAACTAAAATGAAAGATATCACAGAAATGGGGCCTGATGGAGCAACACCAAAACTATCTCCTCTGTGGTGGGCAGAGCTGGAAATAATGTCTACAGACTAGAGTTGAGAGTTGAAGTTGACACTTGAGTAGATCTTGAAGTCTCCGTGTATCCTTTTTCTGTTGATTTTAGTTGGAGTGAATTGCAAGGTAGATGAGACGGTAAGATATTTGTGCAGAAGTAAGAACTGGCGGCGCATGCTCCTGCTTGCGCTCTTGTTTTGTTCTTTTTTCAATGTTTTTCACTTTTTTGGATGTTCTAAGGTTGTACAACTTCACCATAAGAGATTATGCCATCAACCTCGACATCAATAAATGTGGCTTTTCAAGAATTATCCACTCTTAAGTTTATGGTAGGTCATCTCACTCAAGTCAGCGACTACTTATCTTTAACCTGTAACCACCTCACCGTTCTCCCACTAATCTTCACCATTTCCAGAAGCCTAGACGCTTGGCAGTTACATCTTGAAATTACATCAGGAACAAGAGAATTATTCCAGCGAGTATGTTGCCTAGGAAACATCTCAAGGGAATATACTTTCTAAGGACTTTGTATCACCTAACCCAGCATAAACATGAAAAACAAGTCTTTTGGGTTAGATGTGGTCATTGAAGTAGAAGCAAAACCGCTCAGTTCACTTACTCGAGGGAAAGTTCCTATTTGATTTCTAGAGGAAGGGAAAGTTCCCATTGCTAAATCTGGCTTGAAGGACTTAACCCTTGTTTGATCTTCCTACAGCTTTAGATTCATTTTGGTCATCTATCATATTATCCATATGTTTATTTTTCTCCCACTCCCAACCATAGAGTTCGAACAATAATTTTTGAAAATCGTGGTCCATTTTTGTAGAAAATAAAATGTAATAAAAAAGGAGATAGAGAATAGAGAATGAGGGAGAGAGTCCCTATCTATAATAATGAGAATAGAGAAAAAATGGAAATATAATAAATCAATAATACTAATTGATGGTGATTGATTTATATAATAAATTAAAAATGATAGAAAATAAATCATATTACTATATATAATAGTCGAGTAATCAGTAATGCTAGTTAAGTCGTGGAGTATTCAAATATTATACAGTCGTTTTAAAAAAGAGCAAAGTTTATTATTAAAAAATTAATTTCTTTTCATATAAGTCCTGTATTTATTTATACTTTTCAAAGGGGTTATATAAGACCATCACTTTTCTTTTTGGATATTGCATTTCTATACAGAGCCAAAATAAATATATTTTTGAACTCTGAATGTATTGATCGATGCCATCAACACTGAATGGGCGTTTACTCCAGACTGTTTATCTTAAGAATTTTTGTAATCAGGAATATTTGTTTGTTTCCGCCTTCTTTACTAAGCAGTCTCGATGTATGATTACAACTTGCAAACTTATCCGAACAACGACCATTGACCAAACAGAACGTAAACCAGTCAGGAGAGGAGGCAAGCGTCAAGACAAGTGAGTCAAGTACGTAGAAAATTAAGGTGAGAAATCTGACCTTGCTGTGTTTTTCAAATATCAGTTCTCGGACGGTGCAAAGCAGGCCAATTGTCATCAACTTGGGCAGATGGACAGAGGCTATTAGTATTAAAAACCACCAGATCTTTGCAAAGATAAGATGCTTGTCTATATACGGCTGTGGTTGGTGTGCTCGGGGCTGGAAGCATGTGTGATAAATGAGACTCGGGCTTGAAGCATGAGTGGCATTCACTTCCTTGTCATTTTTATGCTCCCAACTCATGACTAACCACTTCTATCAATTTCATCAACCACAAATTGGGTTGTTGAAATTTTTGATTGTCATATAATTATTTTACAACTAATGATAATATTTCATAAAAGAATAAACTCACATATTGTGATTTGTTGTAGTATATCAGATTATAATTTTTTTTTAAAAAATAAAATAAATATAACGTATCGCATCTAGCAACGTCAATTTATCAACTTTACTTTTAGCAAAAACCCTGCATAATCTATTGAAAATAAAGATACCAGGCCAAAATATCAAGTCCAACTTGCCATTCCTGGCTTATTATAATTTAATTGATTAGTGCTTTCTCCTTTACAACCTAGTCTTCTTTCATGTTCACGACTCGCATCCTCCAAAAATATTTTCCACATACAGTAATTGAACACAGCAATATCATGTTAGAATGTTGAACTTCCAGGATGAGTAGAAATAAGTTGATTGGAGTTCAGTGGCAAGATGGAGTCTCTCTACAATAGTCTTGACATAGAGAAAACAGAACTTACATCTTATATAACCAGAATATTCTTCCTCCATCAAGTTCATCACGGTTCACAATGATTTCCAAAATCTACACCAGCACTCTTAAAGAAAAGGAAGCTCTTAAGTAAAAGAAGGAAAAAGAATACAATAATAATGGCTTACAACAGCTTCCTCCTTTTACTGTGTACAGCTCGACAGTGCATATAAATACATGAAAGATGTCCAAAATTTACAATGTTATTGTAATGTTATAGTATTTATTGAACTCTACTTAATTACATTGTGCTAAAACTCTATCATTATGCTTACAACAATCACCATCTATCCAGTATTTGTTCCCAAGAACAAGACAACTTTATTCCTAATAGCCTCCATCAAACGGCCCTTCCAACACTTTTGTGCAGCTCAAAGCAATCCAAACTATACAAAATCAACATGTGAAAAGCACCTAGAAATTGGTGCTTGTATTAACATGTAAAATCCCAGCGAGAAGTGCTTGTGCTATAAAAATCTAGAGTAGAAAACTATGTTTTGGAACAGATCGGCATTGACGAATCTCACGCATTTGAATAGAAGTTTTCAAAGCGTTTTCAAAGCATTTTCAAGACCCAGAGCCTGTGTTTCTTTATATACAGATAAACAATAGAAGGTCCAATCAAACTTGCATCAGAGAGGCGCTTGCAAAGCTTGAGGTAAGTGTCTACATTTCCAGAACGATGGATTCCTTTTCTTACTCCCTGCAGTACAGCTGCCCTGTCCAAATACTCTGGATGAAAGCCCAGATCAAGCATTTTAATCAGTGTTTCTGCAGCATCATTGAAATGCCCTCCTTTAATGTAACCCCTCAATAACCATGATAGGCTTTTCTTCTTGCGCAAAGAACTTTTAACCTCGATTCTAGTAAGCAACCGTGAAATAGCATTGGCCTCCTTCTTGGAAGCACAGATGGCTAGAACAATATCATAAAGGTCTCCGTCAGCCTCTTTACCCACAAGCTTCATTTCCCACAACTGCCTTTCGGCCTCCAGTCCCCGACCAGCACAAATATACATAGCAAGGAGCCTCTCATGTACCGCCCCAGAAAGTGAAGAGCTTCCCTCTTCAATCACCCAACTAGACAGTTGTACTCCATCAGCTAAAAGATCAGACTTATACTTTTCAACAAGCCCAACATTTTCTACATCAAGCTCTGCGATCAACCCATCCCTAGCAAAACCTTTCAACTTACGTAAAGCTTTCCCAAGTTCATTCAGCTCTTTAACCACAGCTGTCATTGCAATGAGGTAGCTGTAGACCTCTGGCTTCAACCCAGATTCTCTAAGATGAATAACCAACTTGACTGCATCCCTATAGTTACCCTCAACCTGACAGGATGCATCTCATGTTGTTATCCGTAAAATTTAATTCAAGACTAGGAAAATAAGTACGCAGGAAACAAAAGGTTACAAAATTAAAAATTAACCATGGATTAGGCAAAAGATGGTAAAAAATCCGCCAATCTCACAAATAAAGTTGATTAACAATCACTAGATGAAACATAGTTCACTACATGGGTTCGATCCATTTGAAGAAAGTGGTTGGCATCCGACACATTATACAGTATATAGCAATTAGTATTATATTCGGAAGACTAGCAAAATCTATGTATTTTGTCCGAATTATGAAGACTTACAGATTTCAACGCATCTTAGCATCAGAATAGTAATATTTGACAGAAACCCAACAGAAAACGAGTAAATATAAAAGCTATTGGTGATTGAGCTTCGACAATCAAATTTGTCCACCAAACATGAAAGCAAACAATAAGCTTTCTTCCAAATTAAACCACAACACGATTAGAAACTAAAACTACAAGCAAGGGTGAATGGAATTTAAAGCCAACATGATATCAAAAGCAGCAAAGACAAAAATTCATAGATGAAACAGGAATATGCTAAATTCCTCAATACTCACCATCATCTTCCAAGCAAGATACCCGGTTGGGCCTCCTTTATTCCCCTCCCCACCATCCTCCTCCGCAGCACCACCAATCCCACGCCTCAACACCTCCTTCACAAAAAAAACCACCTTCTCCCTCTCCTTCTCACCCATCTCCCAATACAAAGATATCACCTTCTCCACCATGCTAAATTCGGGCTTCAACCCAACACAGTCCATGTCCACGAGCAAATCCACCACGTCCCCAACATCATGTTCCTCCTCGATCAACTTCTTCACCCAACCGCACATTAAGCCAACCATGAGTTCCATGGTCTCCTTGTCCACCCTATTCTCCTTCTTCAGCCACTCGAACACCTCGAGCGCGCACCACGAGTCCCTCCCCTCCTGCGCGAAGTACACCAGCACCAGCTGTAACTCCCTCGCCGAGAGCCGCTCGTTCATCTCCTCCAGCACATCTGACGGCTCCCTCGCCATCCTTTCCAGCTCCTCAATTGCCTCGAAAAACCCTTCGCCCATTTCGTCCTCGTCGTCGCTCGTCACGAACTGGTCCAGCTCAACCGACCTGAACGATCCGAGTTCTCGGATTCTGCTAGGTTTCGCGACCACGAAGCTAGGGTTTCGGTGGTAATTGCCGATTCTAGTGGAAATTCTTGAACTCCGACAAACCCGGGGAACAAAGAACCGGCAGCGCCGAAGCGAAAATGACGAACAAAATGAAAAACTGGATTCGGTCGACGAAGCAAAATTGAACGCAGAGGCCATTTCTTTTCGCTCAAATTTCGAAAGAATCAAAGTATTTAACCCGTGTTTGGTTGCCGCCAGCGTTTCGAAGGAAAAGAGTGAAAATCAAAATGGTAAAGTTCAGATCAATCGAAGTCAAAACGTTGTGTTTTTAGCCATAATTTCGAGGTAAGTTCTTGCTTTCTCGGGGTTCCCCGATGGTCAAAACCGCACCCAACAGAAAAACATAGACAAAAGAGTTCACTTCCTTTTCTCTTCAAGTAAATTTCTCTGCAGAAAAACAGAGCAGTTAGGTCTCCGCTCGACACAGAAATATAACTCGAAGAAAGGTCCCATTGGAGGATGACAGATTAAGAAAACAGAAAACGGGACGAGTAAAGTAGAGCGAAATCGGTAGGGATATAGGAAACAAAACAAGATTGAAGGTGTTCGGGACTAAGCAATGGTTGTATGGCTCATGAGTGGAGCTTGTCAGCCATGGCTGTCGATTGCCACCGCTGCAAGACAAAAGCCGTCCTTGTGAGGACTTCGAGAGGCAACGTGTTCGTAAGGGGACTTCACTTCACAGCGACTCCTAAGTCTAATGCGTATGGCAGTTTACTGAAATGTCCTTGGGTCGGTGGCTCTTTGTAAGGCGGAGCCAAAAATATGACGATCCGAATTTGAATCCGCCGGCTCCATTCTGATTCTAACAAAATGTAGTCCGAGTCAAATTTATTTTTAATTTTTCAATCAAGTGGGAGGTGTTATTGGACTAACTTCGACTCTAATCTGATCTGACTTTATGCTCTGACTCGGATTCCATCATTCCGACTTTCCCTCTCGAGTCTAGTCTCGAGTCTAAATCTGACATTGAATCTGACTCCGATACGATACATATGTTATAAAAACATATATTTATCTATATATTAGTATAGTTATATAGTTAATTATATAACCAAAACTTATATAGTTAAATTCAATAATATAATAGTGTGAGCTAGTTATTATAAAATAATATAATTAGACTAAGAATAGTTTAGTATATGTAAACATTATAATATTACTATCATACATAATCAAATATAGAAATAAGTTAAACACTAATATTTAAATAAGTATAGTATAATAAGTTAATAAAATATATACTAATTTACTAAAGTATAATAACATATAATTAGAAACTGGAAAGTCTAGTATATAATTAAGCTAGAAATAGGTTAGACATTAGTATACTAACAAGTCATACTAATATATAATGACATGTAATTCGATATTATAGTATAAGTCTTCTATAGAAACAAATTAGAAATTAATATAGAAATAATGTACTAATAAGTCTAGTATAATTAGTTAATAACACATAATAATAATTTATTAAAATATAATAACATGTAATTAGACACTAAAAATAGTATGTAATACTATATTATGATAACATGTTATTAGACACTATAGTATAAGTATAGTATAAAAATAAGTTAGATATTAGTATAGAAGTAAATTAGCAGTAATTGATTTAGTTTTAATTTTTAATTTTTTTATAAAAATTGAAATTTGAAAGCCCATACTTTTTTTTTTAAAATGGATAAATATGAAAGTAAAAAATAGCCTAAAGCTGAAAGGCCAAATCCAACTCCACTCCAACTTGAGTTTGAGTCAGATCAGAATTTACACAACTTGGAGTCGGAGTCAGAATTCGAATTTAAACTCTGACTAAGTCAGTGGTCACCCCCTAGTTTTTTTCTCTTTTTGCTATAATTGACAAAGTAGTTGTTTATTTTGCTTTTAATTTCATGTTTTATTTTATAATTTTTAGAAATTCTCTATTCATTTGTTGAATGGATGGAATGTCAATGTTGTCAAGTTTCATGGTTAGTGATTGATCTGCGTGTCATTTTTTATTCTTAGTTGTTAACCTTCTCATTTAAACCTTTTATATTGTTATACTTCTTAAATAAGCAACCCTATTGGAATGGTGATTTATGCGTGCGAGGGCTGGCCTGTCCTACTTGGTAAAACCCATGGGCCATAAGGAGAATGGGCTGAAAGGACTCAGGAAGAAGGGCCCGGGCAAACCTGCCACTAGGAAACTCGGCCAGTAGTTTGCCCCTATCTCCTATCTCGGCGCATTAATGGGACTAGGATTCCATCTCTTAAAGAATCGAATGCATTAAATATGTCCGAGAGTGGCCTCTCCTGAGATCGAACCACTGTACCTGGCTCGAGTGGCTGCATTAAATGCCATGTCCTGCCGTTTCGGCAAGGAGAATGAGGACCATGATGGCAGTTTTATGAGGAATGGGACACGAATAAAAGCAGGTCCGTGACACGAAGGAAAAATAGGTTCTTTCACAGGTAAGACTCATCCTCTCCGTTTTAAACATTTAAGCTCCCACAATAACTAATTTGGGCATCAAAGGCTACCTGGTCCTAACCAACCTTTCCTTCCCTCTTTTGCAGGCATTAGATGGTGATTACAACGACGGCTACAAAACATACCTTAACACCTATCTTTTATGAATATTGCTTGGACCAGTGAGGATTTTTACTGATTTGTTTCTTTTTACTTAATGGTTAAGGAATTACTTTTTAATGAGTTTGTGATTATTTTTTTTAATGTTTAAAAGATTTAAAAATTTTTTGACAAAAAAGTAGAATTTTTTTTTACCTTCTCAGTTAGGATCCTCGATAGTTGTAGCAGGATCGATCTTTCATCTCATTTGATTCTGACTGATGTTATATGTTTCAACTACTTACAACAAGTTGAGATTTGTTTTTTTAAAAAAGAGGACAATCCCTCAATTTTATTAAAAAGACTCATTTATGACATAGGAATACTATATTACAAACAAATCTACGATTACAAAAGTCTTTAACCAAGGTTTCAAAAAATTCCTATACCTTTACAATATTTCGATGTAACTATTCAAAAAAATCAAGACTATATAATAAGAAAACTAAAACAGAAGTTTCCATATAAAGTTTGGCAAACTAGGTTTATCAATAACAAAGATTTCATACAGTTGTTGAGGCATATGTAAAGTAAAAGAAAAAAGACAAAGTAATAATTGTTGCTCCAAGGTTAACTAAAATATCTGTCCTTTCATTGCTTTCTCTATATATGCTAAAGATCAAAATCCATAAATTTGTCGAAATCAAGTATATCTTCCCAAAGATCCACATACCTGCAAGTAATGCTTTTCTTATTTTTATACTAATTAACTACCTGCAAAGCATCTCATCTGATTCAACAATGATATTATAAAAACGAAGTTGGTAACATAAAGATATGCAAGCTTCAAGTGTAGAAAGTTATGCAAAAACACTTATACCAGTCCTCAATTAATGGAAAAGCCATGCATGAAATGACCATAATGAACACAAAGGATCCAACCACAACTAGCAAATTCGATGTTGCCCTCTAAGGCTCCATTAATGTTGAGTTTTATTCTATCAATAAGATGATTTTGTTATAGAACTATCGAAAAGGAAAGAGAGAGATAGATTTATTATAAAACTTTCTAAAAGGAGAGAGAGAGATAGAACTCAGAGAAGTTATGAAATTTATGAATTTCTTAAAGAATTCAACGATATATATAGGCGTACAAAGGGAACTATGCTAGCTTACTATGCAATAATATGCTGACACTATGCACTGTGCATATGTCGGCCATTTACTATGCCAGTTACTATGCAGTACTATGCTGGCACTATGCACTGTGCATTATGTCGACCATTTACTATGTCAGTTACTATGTAGTACTATGCTGGTACTATGCACTGTGCATTATGTCGACCATTCACTATGCCATTCACTATGCAGTACTATGTTGGCACTATGCACTGTGCATATATCGGCTAGCTCAAGGTGATCATACAATTTATTTTACAATAATGTTATTTTACAATACTCCCCCTTTGGATGACCACATATAATGAATATGCCTCGTTAAAATCTTGCCAAGGAAAAACCCTGTGGGAAAAAAACCAATGGCGAAGGAAAAATAGTACAATATTCATGTGTACCGTATAATGCTTTAAGATTGCCTCATTAAAACCTTGCAAAGAAAAACCCAGTGGGATAAAACCTTAGCGAAGGAAAAAGAGTACAATCAGTATAAGTCTTCAAGACATTACTCCCTCTGAAAAGTGCATGATAAAAGGTCTTCAAATCTCCGCATTCCAATGTTCTGCACAATCTTCTTAAATGTTGCAGTTGGTAATGCTTTCGTGAATAAATCTGTCAGATTATCACTTGATCGTATCTGCTTTATTTTAATTTCACCTTTCTCTTGAAGTTCATGAGTATAAAAGAATTTAGGTGAAATATGTTTGGTTCTATCACCTTTGATATATCCTCCTCTAATTTGAGTAATACAAGCAGCATTATTTTCGTATAAAGTTGTTGGGCTATCATTAATCACTGGAAGACCACACTTTTCTTGAATATGTTGGATCATTGATCTTAGCCAAATACATTCTCGACTTGCTTCATGAATTGCAATGCTCTCTGAGTGATTTGAAGAGGTAGCAGATAATGTTTGTTTGACAGATCTCCATGATATAGCAGAATTTCCATAAGTAAATACATATCTAGTTTGAGATCTACCTCTGTGTGGATCTGAAAGATAACCTGCATCTGCATATCCAACTAATTGTGGATTTGAACCATGTTGATAAAATAATCCCATATCAACCGTACCTCGAAGGTATCGAAGGATATGTTTAATGCCATTCCAATGTCTTCGAGTTGGTGCGGAACTATATCTTGCAAGTAAATTAACTGAAAATGCAATATCAGGCCGAGTGCAATTTGCAAGATACATCAGGGCTCCAATTGCACTGAGATAAGGTATTTCAGGACCAAGAATTTCTTCATTGTGTTCACAAGGACGAAATGGATCCTTTTGCACATTAAGTGATCGAACAACCATTGGAGTACTCAGGGGATGAGCTTTGTCCATGTAAAAGTGTTTCAAGACTTTCTCTGTATAATTTGACTGATGAATGAGAATTCCATTTGGCAAATGCTCGAGCTGCAGGCCGAGACAAAATTTCGTTTTGCCAAGATCCTTCATTTCAAATTCATTCTTTAAATATGTAGCGGTTCTTCTGATCTCTTCAGGAGTTCCAACAAGATTTAGATCATCAACATAAACCGCAATAATAACAAATTCGGAGTCTGATTTCTTAATAAAAACACATGGGCATATTGGATTATTCTCAAATCCTTCTTTCAATAGATATTCGCTAAGGAGTTTATACCACATGCGTCCGGATTGTTTTAACCCATATAAAGATCTTTGAAACTTAATAGAATACATACTTCTGGATGTACTCAGATTAGAAGCTTCAGGCATTTTATATCCTTCAAGGATTTTCATATATATGTCATGATCTAATGATCCATATAAATATGCAGTAACCACATTCATCAATTGCATATTCAATCTTTTTATAACTGCCAAACTGATCAAATATCTGAATGTGATTGCATCCATAACAGGAGAGTATGTTTCCTCATAATCAATCCCCGGTTTCTGCAGGAAACCTTGTGCAACAAGTCGTGCTTTATATCGCACAATTTCATTGCTTTCATTACGTTTACGTATAAATACCCATTTATATCCAAAGGGCATTACACCCTTTCATGTTTGTATAATTGGTCCAAAGACCTCTCGCTTTGCTAGCGAGTTTAATTCAGCTTCAATAGCTGATTTCCATTTTGGCCAGTCATCTCTACTTCGACATTCTTCGACAGTTCTTGGCTCAATTTCTTCATTACTTCTGGTAATGTCAAGAGCCATTTTATATGAAAATATGTTGTCGACAACAGTTTTATTTCTATTCAAAATTTCTCCTGTACTCATGA
Source organism: Carya illinoinensis (assembly GCF_018687715.1). Classification (NCBI taxonomy): domain Eukaryota; kingdom Viridiplantae; phylum Streptophyta; class Magnoliopsida; order Fagales; family Juglandaceae; genus Carya; species Carya illinoinensis. Next base: position 8,686,682 of record NC_056765.1, read on the forward strand.
AATGTATCGAGATCTCGTTATTTTCAGGTACTTGTCCCTCTTCAAGGGAAGACATTTCATGAAATACCTCTTCAGGAGGTTCTTTCTCAGGAGATTTACTCTCTTCAGGAGCATCAATTACTCTTATGGCCTGTGTTGGTATGGACTCTTCAAGAGTACCAAATTCATTTTGTATTTTCCTCTTCCGAGAAATTTTGTCCTTAGCACCAATAGGCCGTCCACGCTTCAGGCGTATCTTAGATTCGCCTATTGCTATTTTGGCAACTTGTCCTTCAGGGACTGCAATCCTTGCTGGAACATTAACAGCAGGAATATATGATTTTACCACACCTTTAGTGTCAGTAAATACATCCGGTAATTGGTTTGCAACACTTTGCAAATGAATAATCTTTTGAACCTCTAGATTACATTCTTTTGTACGAGGATCAAATTGGGAAAGAGTTTTATTTTTCCAAGTAATTTCCTGTCGTGCTTTAGGCACCGACTTCTCATTACCCAATGTTGGAAAAATGGATTCGTCAAAATGACAATCCTCAAAACGTGCCTTAAACATATCCCCTGTAAGAGGCTCAAGGTATCTGATAATAGATGGAGAATCAAACCCAACATATATCCCAAGTCTACGTTGAGGGCCCATCTTTGTACGTTGTGGAGGTGCAATTGGAACATATACAGTACATCCAAAAATACGAAGATGAGAAATATTTGGTTGCTGACCAAATGCAAGCTGTAATGGTGAATATTTGTGATATGCTGATGACCTAACTCAAATTAATGATGCTGCATGAATTATAGCATGTCCCCAAGCAGAAATAGGAAGATTTGATTTCATGAGTAAAGGTCTAGCGATTAGCTGAAGTCTTTTAATCAATGATTCAGCTAAACCATTTTGAGTATGTGTGTGGGTAACTGGATGTTCAACATCTATTCCTATTGACATGCAATAATTATCAAAAGCTTGAGATGTAAATTCTCCTGCATTATCCAATCGAATAGTTTTAATTGGATAGTCAGGGAATTGTGCTCGTAACTTAATTATTTGTGCAAGAAGTTTAGCAAATGCAGCATTTCTAGTGGAAAGTAAACAAACATGTGACCATCGACTTGATGCATCAATTAAAATTATAAAATATCTGAACGGTCCACTTGATGGTTGAATAGGCCCACATATATCTCCATGAATCCTTTGTAAAAAAGATGGAGATTCAAAACCAACCTTTGAGATAGATGGTTTGATAATCAATTTACCTTGAGAACATGCAGAACATGGATATTCATTGGGTAAGATAATCTTCTGATTCTTTAGGGGATGCCCATACGAATTATCAATTATTCGTCTCATCATTATTGATCCCGGATGTCCAAGGCGATCATGCCAAGTCATAAATATTTTGGGATCAATGCACTTCTGGTGCATTACAACATGTGATTCAATTGTTCTCATTTTTGTATAATACAATCCAGATGAGAGGGCAGGCAGTTTTTCTAATACGAGCTTCTGGCTCGAAATTATTTTAGTAATGAGAAGATGCTCTTTATCGTCTTCGTTAATGGTTTCAATATGACAACCATTACGATGTATATCTTTAAAACTTAATAAATTTCTTCTGGATTGTGAAGAAAATAGAGCATCATTAATGCAAAATTTGGTGCCATTAGGCAACACAATATAAGCTCTTCCGGAGCCTTCAATTAGATTCGATGAACCGGAGATGGTATGAACATAGGCTTTACTCAATGTTAGATTTTGAAAATATTTTTTATCCTTAAGAATTGTGTGAGTTGTAGCACTGTCAGCCAGACATACATCTTTATTATTCATCTCGGAGATAGAAAGTTCATCAATAAGACTCATGATTCTACAAAATATATAAAACTTTCATTACTAAAAAAAAAACATTACAGAATAAAAATATTTTACAATAATATAAAGGAAATACATTAATTAAAAAGGAACACTTCCATGATCAACTCTACCACTAGAATCCTCAAAGAAATCAGAAACATCAAGACTTGTAATATCTTCTCCATCTATAGAATTTAAAGCATATGATGGTTCAGCAAAATTTGTTTCAAATTTCTTTATTTTTTCTTTTATGGAAGATTGGTATAAGTCAACCAAGTGTTTAGCTGTACGACAGGTACGAGACCAATGTCCAGTCATACCACATCTATGGCATTCATCTTCATATTTCTTTACAAATTTATTTTGAGAACCTTTGCCCTTTTCTGAGTTGAACCACTTCTGGTGGTACGGTGTATATCTATTATTTTCCCTTTTAGTGTGGTCACTTCTAGGACCTCCACTTCTATAGTTTTTCTTACCACGTCCACGCCCTCTTTTTCTTTGAAAAGATGCACCATTCGCTTCTGGGAATGATGTAAATCTAGTACCATTCACTTCAGGGAATGATATAGAACCAGTAGGACGTGACTGGTGATTTCTTAATAAAAGCTCATTATTTTGCTCAGCTAATAGAAGACAAGATATAAGTTCAGAATATTTCTTGAACTTTCGCTCTTGATACTGCTGCTGCAGGAGCACATTCGAGGCATGAAAAGTAGTATATGTCTTCTCTAACAAGTCATCATCAGTGACTTTTTCACCACATAATTTCAATAGCGAGTTAATTTTAAAGAGTGTAGAGTTATACTCACTAACACTCTTGAAGTCTTGCAACCTCAGGTGCATCCAATCATGACGAGCTTTTGGGAGGATTACAGTTTTCTGGTGTTCATATCTCTCCCTTAAATCATTCCACAAAATAAGTGGATCTTTCACCGTTAGATACTCAGTTTTTAATTCTTCATAAAGATGGTGCCGAAGGAAAATCATTGCCTTAGCACGGTCCTGCAGGGACCCTTGATTTCCTTCTTTAATTGTATCTCCCAGGTTCATTGCATCCAGATGGATCTCAGCATCAAGGATCCAAGATAAATAATTTTTCCTAGAAATGTCAAGAGCAACGAATTCCAATTTTGTAAGATTTGACATTTTCTACATATATAAATCAGGAACATAAGTATGTTTAATATTTCATATTCATTTTGAAAACTACAAAAAATATATTGAAAGACTTACTTGAAGTAGAGGACTATTAGCTTCAAGATCGTCAGAACTCTCGTGCTGATAACGTGTTATAGAACTATCGAAAATGAAAGAGAGAGATAGATTTATTATAAAACTTTCTAAAAGGAGAGAGAGAGAGATAGAACTCAGAGAAGTTATGAAACTTATGAATTTCTTAAAGAATTCAACGATATATATAGGCGTACAAAGGGAACTATGCTAGCTTACTATGCAGTACTATGCTGACACTATGCACTGTGCATATGTCGGCCATTTACTATGCCAGTTACTATGCAGTACTATGCTGGCACTATGCACTGTGCATTATGTCGGCCATTCACTATGCCAATTACTATGCAGTACTATGCTGGCACTATGCACTGTGCATATATCGGCTAGCTCAAGGTGGTCATACAATTTATTTTACAACAATGTTATTTTACAACAGATTTAACCAACGGCCAATATGAGCTTTTGTGTTTTAGTCTCATGGTTCATGATTAATACAAAATTGTGCTTCTCTCTCCAAAAATATATGATTTCTTTTTGTTGATTTAAGCATCTAACTATCTAAGCATCAGATAGTCCCTCAATGAACAACCTCTTACTGTCTTTGTTCAGAACGACAAGAAAAAAAATTAAAACAAAAACAAAATCAATCACACATGAACATAAGATTTATGTGATTCGGCAACGTACTTACATCTACGGAGCTACAAATAATTTTGTTCTCTTAAAAGTCGAATACACAATGCAACAGTACACATGAGTGGTCATATGAAAAGTACAATATATATGTGGTGAAGCCCTAATTAGGGTTAGCCGATAATTCCTAATTAAGGGTAGGGTCCAGGGCTGACTCTTTCATTAGACAACTTAAGCAATTACTTAAGGCCTCTAGTGGAAGAAGGTTACCCAAAAAAACATATAATTAGAATTTTTTAAAGAAAAAATATTCAGTTAAAAAAATTAATTAATTCAATAAAGAACATCAAAAATATCAAATAAATATTATGTCATTATTAGTTTTAAAAGTATTCCACATAATAATTATTTTACTTAGTCTCATTCTAAGAATAAACTTCTCTTTTATCATTATGACTTAATATATAATGTGAAAATTATAAATAGTAAAATTCAATGTTCGATTCTTCATAAAATTTTTTTGTATAATCATTCGAAGAGGCAATGGGCCATTTTTTCCCAAATGTGTAGGTTATTTATAGAACTTTATTGACATTAATAATTATAATTGGTTCTAGTGCTCGTTTGAATACTAATAATATCTTAGAATATCTGTAAAAAGGAGTAAAATAATTTGAGTTAAGATGTTTTATTGAATTTTTGAAAAAGAAGAGAGAAAAGTTGAATTTAAGAATATCTGAATATACATGAGAACAATTGTGTTCCCAAATGGGTCCTAAAAGTTTAAAGCATTTCTTGTAAAATTAGATTTGATAAAATCCTCTCTAAATCAACAATTTCAAATAAAGATTAATTTGCCTATTAGTTAAAAAATTAGGTGGTATAAAATCTTAATAAGTAATTTTACTTTGCAAAAAGATTATATAAACAGATACGACTTGAGTTTATTATTCTTATTCATGAGCCTCCTATCATTAGTACCTTTTTTGTGATTTTTTTATTTTATTTTTGATAAATAGAACACTTCATTCAAACTTAGAAACATCTTACATGGCAGCATGATCAAACCAAATGGCATGATCAGCAAAATTAGGGAGATTTCTCCACCACATTTGAACATCCAAAACATTCCATGCATATCTAGTCAAAGTATGAGCTACTCCATTACTCTCTCGGTTCACATGTTCAAAGATAACTTCCTAGAAAAGACTCAATAAACTCTTAGCTTCCATAATTAAGTTGCCATTAGCTGATAGAGACTCATGTGCAGCTTGTAGTTCTTGTACAATAAGCAAACAATCAGACTTAATAACTAGTTTAGGAATACCCAAGGGAATGCACATCTGCATCCCCCTAAATACTGCAAGTAACTCAATTGTAGCCGGATCATTCACTTTATTTTCTGAAATAGTAGCTGTCATCACCACCTTTCCATTGTTATCCCGTAAAATCATCCAAATCCTAGCCTTTCTCAACTCTGAAAATATAGCTCCATCAACATTAAGTTTCAAAAAACCATTAGAAAGGGATTTCCACCTACAAATATTCTTCACAGCTTCACCATTTAAGAACTTTAAATCTGAAAAGGATTTCTACAAAGAAATGGCCATATTAGCTGCTACACAAGGAGTCATATTCTCATTTTTCATTTTCATCTTATTCCTTCTATACTACATGCCCTAACATAGCACAAACATTAGAGTAAAATCTGCATCACTTCCATCAGCCATCACACATCTTACATTTTCAATAAAGCATTTATCTGGTTTGAACAGTAATCCTATTGGAACAAATCTCTGCCATATTGCTCTTAATTGAGGACAAGATAACAATGCAGATTAATATCTGCTTCCATCTCTTCACAAAAATAGTAGTCTCCTTCTACTGCAATATTCCTCTACCTTAGATTTTAGAGTGTAGGCAATGTATTCCTACAAGCTCTCCATGCAAAGGTTTTAATCTGCCATGGCACTTTCATCTTCCAAATATTTTTCCATAGTTGCTTATCTCGTAGCCCTCTTGAACTCTCAGCCATATCCCTTAAACTCAAAGATTGAATCAGTTTATATGCACTTTTCAAAGTAAAACATCCACTTGACTCCTTTGTCCAGATCCATTTGTCTTTGAACAGCTTGAAAGACAATCTAATCTTTAAGATTTCCTCAGCTACTATTGGATTAAAGAGAGCTCTAACATTTTTAGTCTTCCATGTTCTTGTTTCCCGACAGATAAACAGTTGCATTCTCCTAAGAAGCAGGTAACACATTCTCACTACTCAACCTTATGCTCTTGTGACCTGGAACCCAATAATCCTTCCATATAGAGATAGAAGCTCCAAACCCTACCCTCCATTTATAGCCTGCAGGCAACCATTGTTTTGCTTCAAAAATCCCCCTCCATGCACGCAATAGATGTAATCCCAATTTTGCTTGAAAAAAGGTTCCATTAGGGAAATATTTGGCTTTATAGATCATTTGTAACAAAAACCCCTTGTTTTGTAAAATTCTCCATCCTTATTTAGCTAATAAAGCCATATTAAAAGAGTGTAAACTTCTAAACCCCATCCCACCTCTGAATTTAGAATCACATAATTTTCTCCAACTTAACCAATGCATTTTTGCTCATTACCCCTTTGCCCCCTGATGAAGTGTTAAAACTACATAATTAAATTATTTAAGTGAATAAATTGTTTAACCAAAAATGATTTAAGTACTTAATTACATAGTAGATTATGATAGTTGAGTCAATTGATAAATTCTGGTATTTTTATACTTAAAAAAATTTATAATGTAGCTGTTCCACGTAAAATTTAATATTCTAAATTTTATTCCTCTCATAACAGGGGTAGTTTGGGAAATAGATAGTTAGTGCAGCACACAAAAGATGAAAAGTGTAAACTCACACACGCAGCAGCAGACAGCACGGGTAGGGGACTCTTTGCTAGAAATGAGAGGCACTCGCATGAGCAGAGAATGCAACAGCAGGAGCACGATCATCACGGGGGACCCCAAAAACGCAGAGGAGAGCAGGGGCAAATGGGAATTTCCACGAGGTTTCTTTCTTGTTTTTACTTCATTGGGATCAGAAAAAAGAGGGTTCTCCCTCTCGGCTTTAGTATTTTTTTTTTACTTTTTCTATTTTCATTTTTGGCTGCTACGTCTTGTGGGGTCCGGACCTTAGGCGGCTGGTTTTTCACTTTTTACTTGTTTTTAACTTTTGCTAGAGTCGTTAGACCAATATTTTGAATACCGTACCGAATGACGTACCGGTCAAGACACTGGAATGAAATATTTCGATATCGGTATTGTTTCGTGTATTATTTTGGGATAGTCGATATATAAATAAATTATATATATAAATATATATGAATTATATTTCAAAATAATAATTTATATATAAATAAATTATACATAAATACATATATCTATATAAATTATAAATAGTTTAGTCTAAATTGGAGATAAAAAAATGAATTTTGTAGTTTGAAAAATGAAAAGAAAAAGAGACCGAAATACCAGCCAGTACGGGCTGGTACATAGGCCAGTACAGGCCAAAATATCAGCCGATATTTGAACTGATACGAAATATATATAATTTCTACACCGGTCTGGTAGTCAGTACGGAATATACGGCGATTTTAAAAACAATGCTTTAGATACAAACCTTAGGGGCAGGTAGCTTTTTTTTTTTTTTTTTTTTTTTTTTTTTTTTTTTTTCCTTTCTTTTACTTTTAAGTAAGTGGATGCTTTCATTTTGGAGGGGAATCAAGGATGGAACTCTCTCTCTCTCTCTCTCTCTCTACTCTTTTTTTCCTGCTTTTAGTTTTTACGTTTATAGTTTCCAAACCCAAGGGACTCAGTTGGCTGGTGTTTATTTTCTTCTGTGTGGTTTATGTTTATGTTTTTCCAAACCGGCGAGAGGTCAACAGTTTTCGGTATTTTGATTATTTTCTGTGTAGTAGCTTCTTCTTGTTTTATTTCTTTTATTTACTTGTCTCTTGATTATTTTTACTTCATTTTTCAACAGATGCAGAAATGTTTAGAGAGGATATTCAACTTGAAATATTAGGGTTCATCATTTTTAGACATTTTGCTAATTTAGTAATGATATGCTAGATTTTTATTTTGAGATTCAATGAGTAACTTATGACTATTTTGGGTTGTATTTTCTTCAAGGTTATGGAATTTTGAATGATTAACTTGATAGATTATATTTCATTTTGCCTCTATGGGAAGGATTAAAATTCTATGTTCTTGAACTTAATCAGTCGTAGACATAAAGGCACGATTGATGCTTGAACTTGTAACAAGATTTTGATGGCTTTCTTTCACTTTTAGACTTACTATAAAATCTGTCAAGCACCTTGATTATATTGAAAAGTGTGCTTATTGTTTTATTAACTAACCATGACTTCTAGGAATGAGAGCATGGTTGAAAGAAGATGAAATTAGAGGAAAATCCAACTTCAAATTAGAAATGGGAGAAATTTGCATCCCAAGTGTTTGTTTTATTATTTCTTAAAGTTTAATTCAACTTCTACACATTTTCCTTAAATTTCTTGATTCTTGATAATTTTAGAAACATAGATTCACATTTATTTTCATCTTTTATTGTTGATACATCTTTTACATAAAAAATATCACCAATACTTTGATAACCATTTGTCCCTGTGGAATACGATCCTGGATTTATCCTTGATAAAACTTGACACTTTTACACTTTGAAGAACACATTTGAGATAGAGTCACCCCACCAAAACTGAGACATCATCCATTCCAACTCTCTACACAAGCTCAAAGGCAATTTGAAACACGACATAGTATATGTGAGAATAGATAAAGCTTTTGCCTTGACAAGAGCTTCTCTCCCTCCATGTGATAACAGTTTCTCTTTCCAGCTTTGTAATTTGGTCCACACTCTTCATTTAATATTAGCAAAAGCTATTGATTTTGATCTCCCAACAAGGTTAGGTAACCCAAGGTGCTTATCATATTGTTGGAAAGTCCTAACACCCCATAAATTCAACAGCTCCATTTGTTTACTAGCATCAACATTTTTAGAAAATACCATAACAGTTTTTTCTTTATTAACTTTTTGGCCCGATGCCTCCTCATACCTCTCTAGAACCCCTTGACTATGTCTCGTAGTCTGAACATCAACTCTACAAAAAATAATGCTATCATCCACAAACAATAAGTGACTCACCATAGGAGCGTCTCGGCACAACCTAATTCCGCTCATTGATTGTTTATTCTCTGCATCTTTTAACAAAGTGGTGAGACCCTCAGTACACAAAAGAAATAGGTAAAGGGATAAAGGGTGGCCTTGCCTAATCTCCCTAGGAGGTATAATAGGTCCATAAGGCTCTCTATTAATTAATACTAAGAAAGAAACAGTCGTCACACATTGCATAACCAGCTGTACAAAACCTCGAGCAAACCCTAGTTTGAGCATTATTTTTTCTAAAAAACTCCACTCTACACAGTCATAGGTTTTGCTCATATCCAATTTAAGGGACATATAACCTTTTTGACCATACCTTTTGTGCCTTAAAGAATTGACCAGCTCATAGGCCACTAACATATTATCTGTTATCATCCTACCACCAATAAATGCACACTGAGATTCTGATATAATATTAGGTAGAAAAACTTTGAGCCTATTCACAATGACCTTAGAGACCAACTTATATACCACATTACAAAGACAATTGGATGGAAATTAAAAACTAATCACAGGCTTTTTTCTTTGGAATGAGGCTAATAAGTGTATGGTTGAGGTCTCTTGGTAAGTGACCAGAATTCAAAGTTTGTAGAATAGCAATAGTCACAAAACTACCAATAATGTGCCAATATTTTTGGAAAAAAATGGGAGATATACCATCTGGGCCTGGTGCCTTAGTATGATGCATTTGCTGAAGGGCCACCCTAACTTCATCTGCTTAAAATGGTTTGGACAAATCTGAGTTCATCTCTATTGTAACCTTTTGATGCACACACTCCACAACTTCCTCTTGATGCCTCTGATTAGAAGAAGTGAAGAATTTTAAGAAAAAGTTAACAACTAAATTATCCCTTAGAGTAGCTTCCCTCCAAACACCCCTCTCATCTTTTAAGCCTTTGATAAAATTCTTCTTTCTTCTACTAGTTGCTTGAGCATGAAAGAATTGTGTGTTTTGATCTCCTTCTTGAAGCCACTAGACTTGCGATCTTTGCCTTTACATAACTTCCTCTCTCTCAAGCCATAACAGCACTTCCTGCCTAGCCTTAGACGCACCCATAACATCAGGTTGCAAGGAATCTCTATCATGGGCCTGCTGCAAATTTTTTCTAGCAGCAGCCAGCTTTTTGTTCATATTCCCAAAGGAGTGTTTGTTCCACTCAGTTAGTTGTTCCCCATATCCTCGAAGCAAACTCAACACACCCTCCATGCTACCCTTATCCTCACCATTGCTCCAAACACGATCGATAATATGAGAACATTTCTCTTCACCCACCCACATAGCCTCAAAACGAAACTGTTTATCCCTCCTCCCCCTAACTTCCATCTCTTTAGTTTTAAACCACACAGGTAAGTGGTTTGAATGAGCAACAATACTATCTCTAAGCACAAACTGAGGGAATAAAGTATACAATTGATTGTTCCCCAAAAATCTATCCAATCTCTCAAGATGGACCGAGTACCCTCTTTGCCATTGCACCATGAAAATTTTGGTCCCCTAAACCCCAAATCTCTTAGAGAACAATCTAAAAGAACATTCTTAAAAGCTTCCATTTGGATTTTAGAACATGGTCTCCCCCCTCTCTTTTCATTGAAATGCAAGATTTCATTAAAATCACCCCCTATAAGCCAAGGACATTCCACACCAGTATTAATATGTCTAACAAAATTTCAAGTCAAATATCTATTGGCAACCTCAGGATTACCATAAACACATGTGAATTTCCAATCTAGCTAATCCCCTTCCTTTATCAAAGCATCAATATGATTCTTAGAAAGCAACTAAACTCTAACACACAGATCACCTTTCCATAATAAAGCCAATCCACCACTTTTACCCACACAATCAACAGTTAAACAATGACTAAAATGCGATTTGTACTTACAAATTTCCATAGAATGTTCCTTTAGTTTAGTCTCCTAAAGAAAAAACAAACTGGGATCTTCCTTCGTGATCAAGTCATGTAAGGCTCGAATTCCCTATGAAATTGAGGTTACATCATGGATTAAAAAAATGAAAATGCTTTAGATACAAATAGATTATATAAAAATAAACCTACAAACTGACGTGACTTGATATGATACGTAAGACTGTAAAGTTACTTTTATTATAAATTTGATCTAACGGATTCCATAAAATTACATCAGTTTATGAGTTTATTTTGTGTAATTTTTTTGTGTTTGTAGCAATTCTCTTCAAAAAATATATGCCTTGAGAATTAATAATTCCAAATTATTACACTATAGATTAATAAGACTAAGCATGAATTTTAAAGCTCATTCCACTCCACCTCTATGGATATATATAATATGACCTTTCAAACCATGTAGCATGCATGATTCTTTTATTCATTTTAACAACCATATATAATTCGATAACGTGTTGTAAAATTAAAAAAAAAACAAAACAAAAAGATTTTAAAACTAAGCTGTCTTTCTTCGTGGGCCTAATAAATGTAAAGATCTTGGCAATGAACCTCTCTCAGTACATGTCTAATTGAATCTAATACATTTAACCAATAACAGTTACAATCGTGAGAATGTTATAAGTGCTATATAATTATTTTGAAATAAATAAATAAATATAAAACTCATATAAAAAAAATTAATTTTTTAATAATAATAGACCTCATTTTTTTTAAAACGACTGTATAATATTTGTGTAATTATTTATACACTATACAACTGTACGTGTAATTATTTTTAACCAACAGCCCATACCGCTTGTACGTACAAAAATAAAATTATGATGACATCCATGCATGCATGGTACCAGAATGCAAGCTTAATTACCATGCATGCATGCTATGGTCTCGATCGACTCATCCATGACATGCATGCATGCAGCATGCATCAAGTTTGATGTATGTAGCATGTTGAGCACAGAGATAGAGGAGGTGGTGGGGAAGATGATATAAGGTCGGGAAAGAAGACAAACATACTCATTCTGAAATGATGGGCTCGATCCGCATTAATAGGGATAGATAGTATTCCATCTGCACTTAAAAGAAAAATAACATAGTTTGTGTTATTGTGGGGACTGCAGTGAATTATAAACAAATGGTAGGGATTTTGAGGAGTTGACCCTTATTCAGTACGTACTGGCAAATAGGCAATGGTTTTTTGAGCTTTTCGAGTCTCAATGAGCATATGAAAACAAACAAGCTTCAATTTAAATATTGGTCACATGCTGCACTCTGCAACTTTCGATGGCTACGGAATGCCTAATTAATTCCCTCAATTCCTTGTGAATATTAATAATATCTACTTATTTTTGTGAAGTTGGAGTTATTTATTAATGTCATTGTTGTAGTTACATACTACTAGTACTGTACAAATTGCTTTGCAATGAGGTTGAAGGTGTGACGAGTCCCCAACGCTTAAAACAAATAGTACTACTAATTAATAAATAATTCACACATCGACTGATGTGACCAATATTAAGTCATTTATACGTAAACTTACTATTAAAAAAAATGACAATTTGCGATGGATTATATGTGATGAGAATAATTATTTGAAATTAAAACAGATTCATTTTAGTAGAAAATAATCATTTTCTTAAGAACAATTGTTCACGACTGAGCAGTTTTCCTATAATGACTATTTATACAAAGCATCACTCCGAACGTGTCACAAGAATTAATGTGACTAGACATGATAAAATTGGAGATTGATGAAAGATAATCTTTTCTCTTTGTAAATATGTAATATATATTAACCACTAATGACAACTCATGTTTGGCTGAAGGATGAACCATATTTAGAAAGGCATCTTTTGGTAAAGGAGGGCTGTTTTCCCTGCTATTTTAGTTCTTTTCATTCTCATTATTAATTAGATAGGCAGCTTAATTATCAAGTATTCTTGAAAACAATATCAGAATAAAACTATATTGTTTATTAGTGGAATTCACTTTTTTACAAATGACCTATATGAGACTTATCTATTCGAGACTTGTACCTAACATTACTCTTTTCTAAATCCTACATAAGTATCCAACACTACTGATCATATATTTGACCATGTATTTAAGAGTTTAATTTCCTCTCTCAGTAGTTCTTATCAATAATCATTATATATATAAACTATATTTCTGCTATATATATATATTCTATTCTCTAATCTCAGCTTGCTTGACTCATGTTTTTCAATGCCCTCTCAACAAGTTAAAATAATTAATTCGTTAAAAATGGAATAAGGAACATACACTACTTTGAATGCTAGCTCTTCTATCCGATTAATTACATATATGCAGAATAATTGCATATATGTGCGAAGGCTAGCGCCTAGCTTGCTTAAGTGTCTTGAAGATTTTCATGATCACGAAGTCAGGTAAATAATTTGCAGGCAAAACTCAAAAACACCTATGCAGGCCGGCTAGCTAATTAACTTCGGTGCAACAGATCAGAATCATGATCATCCTCATGTATGCATGATAAATGGCAGCTAGCTAGCGAAGATAAGGCCAATAGGTTAGGAAAGATCAGCACTGAATCCAAAAATAAATGTCAGAATCACTATAGATATATATATATTAAAAAAAAGACCTGGCAAAAAATCAGGGAATCTTCGAGAAGTGAAAATACAAGTTTTGTTGTTATTAGGTGTGGTCATCCATGGTGATGAGCAAAAGAAAATCCCCCCCGATCACCGACAACGGGAATAATCTCAGCACGGTTCTCTCAACAATGCCTAGCTTTGCCCCAGTAACGTTTATAAGCTGGTTCATGTCTGAAATTAATTATTAAGGTTTTCTGTTTTTATCCACTCTCCAGCTTTATAATGCGTGGCCTCTACACGTACGTATATACGTACAAGTCCTTCCCACATACAATGAAAGTAATTCTTTCTGATCATCATAATGTAGATGACTAATTATTATTACATGAGTCAAAGCATGTATAGCATAATGAGAAATTAACCAAAAAAAAAAAAAGAAGTTGAAGAAAAGGGAATGTGATACCTACGCGCCACGTTGGAGTTTGGGTCTAATTCAAGGTTCCATGCATGTTAATTTCCAGTTCTCGAGCTTGTTTCTAATCTTTCACCTTACCCCAGATGAAAACTGGTCGAGGTTCTTAAATTACAGTACTTTTCCCATCTGATGATTCATACATGATATGATGTTTATCCTCCGTGCATACATAGAAAATCTAAGTCTGTGTGTAGAGAACTCTGTACGCTAAGACCAAGATCATCCATTAGGGTTTTTTTTATTTGTACAAATCCTTGAGGAGGGAACCAGCTACCGGCTCGGGAAGATTTGCTCCCCAAATGGAAATTATGTAACCCTTTTTGCTATCTCTGGACAAAGGAAGAAATCAGATCAGTGGAGGAAATTAGTCCTAGCCACGAAAAAACTGGCCCTCATGCTTGAATTTTCTTTGTCAGAGGCGATCAGTTCGAATTGATCAGAGACACTTTTCAATTTAAAGGTTTTGCATAGCTGGGAAAGAAAGAATTAATCAAGATGGAAAGTGGGTGTGTCGGTGGTTTGAAGGTGAAATCTTCTTCAGACAGGAGTGATCAGGACAAGGGATCAGCAGGAGATGATGAAAGTAAGACAAAAAACAGTGCAAGCTCGAGCAACAGCATAGTTGAGGAGACTGAGAAGAGCGGTAGCTGTATTAGGGTAAGACCATATGCTCGATCCAAGGTGCCTAGGCTAAGATGGACTCCTGATCTTCATCGTTGTTTTGTCCAGGCCGTTGAGAGACTTGGGGGTCAAGAGAGTAAGATCAATCGATCATCAAATTTTCTCATGAATTAATTAATTACATCTACTGCCTTTTTTTCTTCCTTCTCAAGAATGAATTTTCCCCCTTCTGATATATAGGAGCAACTCCGAAATTGGTTTTGCAAGTAATGAACACCAAGGGACTAAGCATCGCTCATGTCAAGAGTCATTTACAGGTAAAACATGAGTTTGCAGTATGACTCGTATGCTTTTGCAAAGAAATCAATTGGATATATATGCAGTGTGTGAGATTCGTTTCATTGATTGTAAATTTCATTTTTTTCCCGTTTGGTCATGTTTTGGAGCAGATGTATCGGAGCAAGAAGGTTGATGATCAGGGTCAAGGTACGTACGTACATCAATTAATATAGCTAGGCAAATAGTTATTGATCTAGACTGTAGAAATTAAGGTTTATTTGATAACTCATGCTTCTAATATATGAAATTCGAACGTTTTATGTTAATGAATTTGTAGTTATAATTAGTAGAGGACATCTTACGAGAAGTGCAGATCACTTTTGGCAACAGTTCATGCTTCGAAGTATCGACCAAAGGGTTAGCCCCAAATACAGGTAATTGTACTACCCTATCATGATTATAGCTTTACCTTATATTCGTTTAATCTGATTTTCAAAATCTTTGATCTTTCTTCTCCCTCAAGATATGGTGAGCTTTACTGGACAGGTCAAGGGAGCTGCATATCCAGGCCTTATTTCACTGATGACATGAACTTAACGAGAGGTATCGGCCTTCATGGATCAATAGCTGAAAGGATTTCTGGAGGTATCGATTTAAAGATCAGGAATAACAACATTGCCTTCGAGGAAGAAAGTAGTAAGAGACTAGAGGAGTTCCAAAAAGAATTTCAATGGCTGTTCAATCACACTTCCACTAAAACCCAGAAAAGCTCAACCCCCTGCATAGAGAAAAAACCTAATGTTAGAGAGTCAAACCCGCAGTGGATTTCAGCGAATATTATTGGAGAAGAGCGAAACACAGGGAAAAGAAAAGGTTTCCACGATGACAATCATGATTTGAGTCTGTCACTGGGCATAAGGCCATCAAGACAAGCGGAAGCGTCTAAGAGAAGTATATGTTGGGTGGACGAAGAAGTGGATAGCAGTTTATCTCTTTCCTGTTCCTCTTCTTCAAAGATCAAGAGAAACTATTCCATAGATCTGAATATGCCATCAAAGCTTAGCAGGTTGACAGAATATAATAATCATGTTGCGAAAAGAAGTATAGCTCCGAAATTGGCGAGTACCCTTGATCTGACTCTATGAATCAGAGAATTCTAGTGAGATCCTGTTGGTACTTGTACAAGAGGAACATACTAAGATTGTTGCTATCATCGAAATTTGAGTCATGGTAAATGCTTCTAATCTTGCATCTTATCCGTTTCATTTTCAAATGCAGTTTGTGAGTTATCAATTTCAGCTCATCTTTCAGTTCTTTCAATAATGTTTCATCAGAAATGCCTTATGATCATGAATTTATACCCTCTGTCTCTCTCTCTCTCTCTCTCTCTCTCTCTCTCTCAAAAACATGTAATTGCAGCTGACTTGGGAATTTTCTTTGATCACCCCCATTTCTTCAGGACTTGAACCAAAACCTTCATGCTTTTAATTAAGCCGTCCTTCGAAAAATATAGACAGTTTCAAAGATCATGGATATATATATATATATATATATATCTCAAGAACCAAGATAGCGGCCTTTGAGTGTTTTCTTTTACTTTTTTTGTTTAGTCGGGAAGGTGATTTCAGGCGAATTAAGTCCCTTTTCCAGCCTCAATGTCGATGTCTTGTATGCACAGTGGTATATATGCCGGAGGCTTTGATCGATCCAATATAGTTTTTAGTTTTAATATATTTTCACTTGTCCAAAAAAGAAAAAGAAAAAAAAGTTCTTTGACCCTGATCGACTCATTTATTAAGCTCATCTCATGCACGCTTTTATTCCAGCTTGGTCAGATAATCCCTTTCTTGCAAGGTATTACTCGTCTTCCACAAAGAGGCCTAAAAACTCCTACATTTATCTAAGTAAACTTCAAGACACATCTAAACCTCTGTTGTAAAAGATAAGTTATGGTTAAATTTAATTAGATCAATCTATTAGAATGATCATAAATACTTCTCGGTTCTCCCTGATCTCCCAAGTAATAGAGAACTATTACAGATATAAAGAGATTACACAAAATAAACTCATAAACTGATGTGGTTTCATGAAATTCATTAGATCTGTTTTGCAATAAAAATAACTCTACAAACTATTAAGCCATATCAGTTTGTGAGTTTATTTGTGTGTAATTCATTTATGTCTAAAGTATTTTCCATTCATTAATGTTCTAAATTATCTACACTCCCGTCTGACCATTCTGATATAGGTGGCATGACTCATATCCAACCCACACTTCCAATATTAGAGATTAACTGATCTAATACTACTTTCTTTATAAAATTTTAGGAAAAACTCATCCCATATGGGCATATATTTGATCGAGATATCCCAATCATCAAAGCAATCACTATAAATCATCAAAGCAATCACTATAAATCGGAAGAACTTCTCCTTCTCAAATAATGGAGTAATATCCCAATCATGACCACCTTAGTTCTCGTACTGCAACTACAAGCTGGCCGTGTCAACAATATTAATTCTAGTCTGCAAGTTGCAAGTTCCAACTATTATCTCTGAGATTAGAGCAATAATATTAGTGTATAAAAAAACGTTGTAAAGGAATTAAAATTTAGCCTGCAGGCCGGGATGGTCTGTCTCAAAGCTTGTCCAAAATCATGCAACACATATAGAGGACGTACGGGACCATTCTCTGCCAAAGCTAATTAGAAGTCGTTTTTTTTTTTTTTTTTTTTTTTTTTTTTTCACCTTTTATGATCAAAGCATGGGCCTCATCCACCACCCTCAAATCATTGTCTTCAACGTCCTTCAATCTACCAAACATAATATATATATTTATATATATAATGTGTGTGTGTATGTGTCATGTGAATGAATGTCAAATTGTATACGAAGAGCCATGAGTACGTACCGATCGAGACGGCCTTAGATCTGTCGTCGCAGCTCGATCGGCGCGCTAGGACAGTATAATGACTAGCGCGCATGGGCGTGAGAGAGAAACATCCAAACCTACAGTCCAACCTCGCATCTCTGACTTTAAGATATAGCTTCAACTCTTGTCCGCGAACGCTAGCTTTTGGTTTGCTATGGTGTGTGCAATGTGTATATCAATACGTACACAAATTCTATCACCATGGGGCATTGACTAGATCATGATGATTATGATCATGATGAGCTCACTGCAGAAGAAAAACAGGTTCATTATATAATAAATTAAACATATCTATATACATATTATATATATACACACACACACCTCAGTCACGAGTAAATTAAAGGAACATATATGCTACATACACACAGAATTCTCTGCCGATAAGTGCAAATCTATTTTTTATTTTTTTTTTCACTTTTCTTTCACTATTTTTTTAAAGTATTTAAATATTTTTTAAAAATAAAAAAATACATATTCATTTAAAAACACTTAATTATTAATTAAAAAAATTAAAAAAAATTTTGATAAACAATTTCGGTAGAAATTGTCTATGGGAATAGCATTTACCTAAATTAAAAGTTGTAGGAAAAGATTGTCATAATGAGTAATTCTAAATACAACCGTAAATTATATAAATGTCGTATAATCACTTTAAAAATTAGTGGGATCCAGTACTATTAAAAAATTAATTTTTTAATGTGAGTCTCATGTTTTATTCTTTTTTTCAAAACGATTATTAGACGGTTGTATAATTCATGGTTGCAAATATATTTTCTCTTATTTTAATAATTATATGCATATATCAGATCATATATGGGGGCAATTGCATCCAGTTGAATCTTGAATTAAATGGATTGGGGTACGTCCATGTGACATTTAACAGCATCCCACTAGTACTGGTACAAGCTGAAGAAAGCTCGATTTAAAATTTTTAACTGGTCACGTTGTTTTTAAAATAAAAGGGTTATATAAATATGTGGGGTCATGCATTGATCTCTTTAAATTATTAGAAAACTTTGGAGTATAGATACGCGGTACGTCCATTCTATTACCATCTCGATACTATATTATTAAAAATAGTGTTTATATAAATAATATATACTTAATAATGTATAATTTGATATCATAAAATATATATCACGCCAATAATATTGTTTATAGGGTCAGTGTATTAGAGTTAAGTCATGGATTACTCTCCCTAGTATGCATATGGTACATATCGCATGCAGTACTAATGTATACAGTGTCACAATCGATTGAGAACAACATACAATTTTAGGTCGCTTCCCAAAAATCTTGCAAATAAACACAGTCCAACAGGCATACAAAATCTATAGAACAACATACAATCATAAGGTTACAGCAAATAGACAATTAAACTGAAAAGAAACATGAAGATCCAATTAAGAGCTAGAAGACTGGTACATACACTGGCCATTTCCAAGGTTCATATATATATGCATGCGAATTATAATATATATATATATATATATATCAATTGCGAACTGCCTGATCTGGGTTCAAAGTGTTGTAGCCCAGCATCGCCTCTATGCCACCAAGGGTTGAGTTAATGTTCACTTTCTGCTGCATCCCAGATTGATTTAAGCTTGGGCTTACCATCATCTCGCCCAGAGGAAGTTCCCAATTACTTGGCATCCATGTCTGTCCAGCTTGCTCATGTGGTTGTTGATCTTCCTGCTGTATTAAATTCATCCGGCTTAGCCTATTCACTTGTGTTGTGTTTTCTCCACTATTCTGGGCTGCAAGTAACAAAGAGTCCATTTTTTGACTTATAAGCCCTCTTTATAAACAATATGCACGAATTATATAGGGTTTTAACCAAAGAAAACAAATTGTAACGAAAAACAAAGTGATTCTTGAAAAGTTAAGGTTGAAGCAAGTGAGAGAAAGAAGTAATTTTCCCACTTTTTAGAAGCCCAAATGACCTCATGATTCTAAGGAGTTTGTTGAGAAAAACCACCACAATCGAGAATTTTCCAGAATTTCATTGGCTAAACAATGATAAATATGAAAACAATAAAGAAAAGAGAAAGGGAAAATGTATCTTTAGGCTGAAAAATGTAAGAAGAAGTGAAGAAAATGGAATGTTGTGAGTTGCTACATAGGCTTGATGAGGATGATAATTTCAAGGTCAATAGTTAAAAGGATGATAATCCAAAGGTCAATGGTTGTAGAGCTTCAAGTAAGAAAGAGTTGTTGCTTTTTAGAATGGAGACCTATTGGAATCTTATAGAGAGTAATAACTTCTCATTCTTAAACAGTGTGAAATCCTATATATATACTACATACACTCATCATCAATATGCAATATCATAATTGACTTTTGAAGTTACTTGCAGCTCTTTTACCAGATGTAGAGCAGAAAGGTTAATTTTTAGGAAATTTTTTAGCGTAATTGCAAATTTTACTACAAAACCTAGGTGAAAAACTTATCCAAACATCCATTGATGTTTGATTAAGCATTACAATCTTCTACTTCTAGATTCCCTTCCCACCTCTACCTACGGAAAATTGAAAAATTTAAAGATGTCATACAAGTATTCACCATAAATGCCATTGAAATTCTTGTTGAGAAGGGAGAGTGTCTAATAATGATTGTAGTTTGTATTTGTTGTAGATATGGTTTGATTAGTGTGGTATGCATGAAAGAGACTAATGAAAGGAGACAAAGTTTATTATATCTTGAGAAATAATAGTTGCAGTCGTAAATGTGTAAGCACTACGCAATCATTTTGAAAAAAAGTGAATAAATACGAGAGTCACATAAAAAATTAATTTTTTAATAATAAACTTAACTTTTTTTCAAAACGATTGCATGACACTTATGCATTCCACAACTGTATATAGTATTACTTTTATATCTTTGTAGAAGAGAAACAACAATTGGCTAAAGGGATGGGCACCATCGTGGAAGATCACAAAAAGTGAGTGAATGAAATCCAAAAAATTGAAGCCTACATGATGGTAAAGGATCGATACCAAACGTTAGTCAATGACTTTGACCCCATGAAAGATTTTTTTAATATAACAAGAATTGTGGAGAAAAGAGGAAGAAGAAAAATAAAACAAATCGTCACAAAAGACTATTTTTCTTGTAGTGATAAAAGGTTTTGGGTGGTTTAGCCACACAAGCCTACATCCACCGCTGGGGTTACCCTAAGCATTGGATTTTGTTATCTTATTTCTTAAATGTACATACATCACAAACAAAATGTATTTACGTTACGAATGAGTCATAATAATTGAAACTCGAGGTAGGTCGTAACGATAATACAAATATGGTAGGTAGTGATAATGTCAAAATCGAATCGATCCTAAAATGTAGGAGAGAATAATTTGATTATAATTGTCCAAAACATAGGAGATAATCCATAACAAATCATAAGATTTGATCACCCCAGTTTCTCTATTTTGTATGACGTTACGTATATAAGATTAAGATAGAGTGTAACTAATTAATACTTTTACGAATTAAGATCCCTCAAGGTTTTCCCAAATTTTAGAGTTTCATATAAAAAAAAAAAGATACATCAAGTGGACCTTACAATATTTATTAAGGATATAATGTTACCCTAAAAGACTACGCATAACTCTTTTCCATACTTCTACACATTACTCTTTTCTTTTATCCTATTTTTGAGCACTTAGATTGACCCAAAGGAAATCAGTCACAATGTTTGGGATGAAGATAAGATGTCAACCCTTGGCCACCATGTCAACTAATAGAAACTTATAATAGCTCTCTCTCTCTCTCTCTCTCTCTCTCTCTCTCTCTCTCTCTCTCTCTCTCTCTCTCTCTCTCTCTCTCTCTCGTGAAGTATTACATAATATTTTTATAAAAAAAAAAAAAAAACTATTATGTAGGATGGAATTATTAAGTCTTCCTTTCATGAATTTCAATAAGAAATTAAATGACAATTCAATTCTGATGTAGATGATGATCTGTACAATAGAGAAATTATATTATTTGTATATAGGATTGCTTTGCAGATTTATGTTCCTTGATTTTCAAACGCAAGAATGGAAAGAAAATTTACTCTAACCATATATGTATATGCATGGTTATGGATTCTAGAAATCAAGCAAACATAGAAACATGAGTAAAGGCCGGATCTAGTAGTGAATTTGCTGCTATATATCTAGGTTGATTATTTAAGGTACTGATTTTACCTTGGGTTGAGTTCGCATAAACCATTTCTCCTATCCGACGTTGATTTAAGTTTGGATTCACCATCTGCTCTATCCCAGCTGTTTCCCAATTAAGGAAGCTTGTCTGCGCGGCCTGGATTTGCTGTTGTTTTTGGTTGAAATGGAGTTGCCTCAACCTATTCACTTCTGCTTTGTTCTCTTCAATTTCGGCTACCAAAAGAGAAACTACCATTAAAGATGCAAGTAAAGGAAGGCACGCAGACATATATATACATGACTCATTTAGATTGAGGACGAGTACGCGTACGTACGCACCATCTCTAAGAATCTTATTGGTATTGAATTGGAGCATTTGTTGGTTCAAGCTTCTTTGCTCCATTTGCAGCAAACGTTGCTGGTTTTTATAAAGTGCAACTTGAGGGGATAAGACCGCAATTTGAGCCTGCATATAATATATCTCTCATCGAGAAATCAACACATTTAAGCAAAAATGCATATTGAAATATTGAAGAGCCACCCGTTTCTAATGAAGATCGTACTGATGAGCTTCATGGTTACCTCTAAAGCTTTCACCTTCCTTTCCATATCAGTAACGTACTGAAGCTTCTTCATTCGAGATTTCTGTGCAGAAACACGGTTTGATATAACCCTACAAATAAAAAACATGTCCTAGAATATCAGGAAGAAAATATTATATGTATATATATAATGGATTCAATTAAGGTCATCATAACCCGCACGTAAAGAGAAAAAAGGCAGTATTAATCATGCATGAAAGGATCGAAAATGGCTCAGTACCGTTTCATCTTTTTGGGGTCCATATTTGGATTTAGGTTTTTACCCCATCTGACCCGCACAGTGCCATTCAGAGTCTCAACTTTGGGAGGGTCACTTGCACCAGCAACAGGTTTTACAGCAGTAGAGCCATCGGATGAAGGAGATGGGTTCTGGGTTTTTTGGTTACGGTCATCATCTCCTTTAGATAAAAGAGGGGAGCTGGCAGGAGGTGGCCGGAAAAAGCTCTTCGTCCCGCTGCTAGACCCAATATTGTGGCGACCATCGTTGGCGAGGATTGCGGGTTTTTTCCACACTTGAAATGATCCATTACTGCCTAAAGAACGATTTGGTGGAAACGTCGGAGAGAAGGGCGGCATCGCTTCAATTGGCTTTTTAGGCCATATTGGTGTCACGCCCTGCGGCTGCTGGTCATTAACGCCAGTACTGATGACCTTTGCGTTGGTATCTTCCATATTTCAAAAATATTAATGCTTTAATTTCCTCCTGCAAAAGAAGAAATACAAGCAAGATGTAATATTAGAACAAGATGACGACGATGATGATGAAACCCTGCGAAGGAAATGGACTTTCCTTCCACTCACACTTATAAGCCTAATTATAAGATGGATGACTAAATGGGCAATGAGATTAAGACGCTTGCCTGGCCCTTAGTATATAAAGTGAAAATACACTCAAAATTTTCAAATATTTCCTTATCACACTTAGGATTCTTGACGGAATTCTTTTTCATATCATGAAATATGTTACTCACAAGTCTGTGTGTATAGATACAGTACCGATTATTATAACACTACGTCAGTTATAAAATAGATATACAATTCGAATTACGTATATTCAAAACACATAAGTAGTGTGTTTGGCATATATCAATCAGTAGATTACCATGTTGTACGTTAAAAATGAACACATTGGATACCAATCTACATATGCATCGTGTGTGTATATATGTGTTTCGTTCTAGTCATCATGCTTATCTGTATTGAGACCTCTCCAATGGTAATTAACAGTACACGTCAATACATGGAAAATATGAATTAGCTGTCGCTTGTGCCAATTAAATTGAGTGCACGAGAAAGCAGCAAGCCATGCATGCATGAGTTTTTGAAACTGAATTGGGGTCAATATGGAAGCTTAATCATTTCAGTACAGCAAAAACCTCAGCTAAATGGTTCCACGTGTAACATCCTGATATGAATCTCATCTAAACGTAAAGTTTTGACAATAATGCATTGGACAAACTTTATAAGATATATACCTGCAGGGTTTGAAGGAGTTAACACAGAGAGTTGTTTGAATTGTATCGAATGTCTGAATTATAAGAGAAGTCAGATTTTTTTTTTTTTTTTTTTTTGTCATTAATTGCAGGTAATTAAGTGGGTAACTAAAGGTCTACCTGGCAGAAATTATAACCAAAATAAATAATATCTTTCACATAAAATGAAGAGATTCTTATCTTGCCAGGTAAGAGTTTCGGAAATTACTGTATATATATATATATATATATATTTGTATGAGTACTGCTACGTTCATAAATGAATTACATAAAAATAATCTTACAAATAAAGTCATCTGATTTGTTAAATCTATTTTATAATAAAAATAACTTTATAATCTAACAAACTATATCAAGCCACGTCAGTTTGTAGGATTACTTTTGTGTAATTCTTTTATGGTTAGAACATTTCCCTATTTGTATTTTTGCTAGTACCGTAGCACTCAAAATTTTTTAAAAACTTTTTTTAAGCACAAAAAGACCTCATCACTTCAATTCAAGCACAAACCAATTTATATATTAGAGAAAACCTTAATTTAAAAACATTGTCCTATATGTTTGTTATCCTCAACCAAGATCTCCTTTCTTTTCCAATCTATTGATCGGGATATATTGTATATATCAAGTGCCAATCATATTGTGAAAGAAAGAGAAAAAGATTGAGGGTGGATCCATCCCTTTACGACATCGGCCGGAGGGATGGATCCTGCACCCATTACAAAAACAAAAAAGACCATGGCCGATTATAGGAGATGCATAGTGATGAGACTGATTCAATGTACGTGGTTCCAAATCAATCTAAGATGTTTGAATATTTTTATTTGTTTATTAATACTTATTTGAATCATACATAATGACGTATTAAAATGCTCAAAAATTTCAAGTGTACTAGTTCTAAACTACAATCCTTTGTCCTTCTATTTACATCCCAAATTATCATGATTCCTTGATTTGCAGTACCTTAACTACCATATTTTTCATAATTAAGTTTATTCTTTTCATCTCTTTGACATGTGAAATCGAACAGAACCCCATGTGTTATGTAAAGATTCTTGAGTGAAAATCTGAAAGACAAACGTTTGATCTACAAATTCATCTTATAGAAAAACTAACAAAAATAAGATCAAAAGTTAAGATGATATATTGAATATATAAAATACTTTTCTATATAATATAAATTTGACATATCATATTAAACCAAGTCCACTTAAAACTTAATTTTATATAATCTCTTGGTTGATAGATATATATATATCATTACAAGAATCTGGGCTTTTCCCAGCGATTTTAGAACTGCTGCCAAAAAAATTGCCGTAATATATGCCATATAACGGCGATTTATTAATCGTTGCATTAAATCACTGATTAAGTGGCGATAAGTGTCACTTAGTATATAGCAGTGACTTTAATTATTTTAGTGGAGAAAAATTTCACTGCTAAATCACTGAATAAATATCAGGCGCCAAACATAAAACTTTATTTCCCTCCCCGCCTGCGAGTTACAGTACCCTCCCTCTCTCTCCATGTGTTTTTACTCGATTTTCCCTCACCTGAAAGTAAAATCCCTTCCGGCGAATCCATAGTGCACCACTGCGATAATCCCCATTTCCGAATACGGGTAAGAGCTCCATCTCTGGCCTCCACTACATTTTTCTTATGCACCTTCAAGCTGCGTCATCGTTTCCTTCCAAAACCAAGAAAACCGTGCCTCCATCGATCGGCTTACCCATTTCAATTCTATGAACCCCCTTCCATTCTTCCACTTTCTGAACCCAATACTTCGGCTACCAAAAGCACTAAAATCCTCCTTCTGTTGAATGCCAGCGTACCCACGGCGATTTCTGCGACAATCACCCTCTGTTTTGATTTTTCCAACGGGGTAATTTCTTCAATGAAGTGTTAGTTAAAAACAAAGAAGTTGGAGGTCCCAAACATACTGTGTGCGAGGCTTTTCAGTCCATTCTAAGCCCTCGGTTGGCCAAAATCCACTGCCCGGCCACTGCTCAGCATGTGCAAGGTATTTTTCTACTTCCAAGTTGTCTGTTTGGTACTCATTATTTTCTACAAACATGCATGAACATAGCTGGCAGCGAGGGGTTAGTTGGATTGTTGGATGACATGCACAATTTATTGACTATAAACATTTTGTCGTTTTTTTATATGAAAATTTTTATTTTTTGGTGATCTGTCGATGCTGTGCATATTGTCAATTCATTGGTGGGATATCATTCTTGGTAGTTGGCAATTTTTTACGTTCAACCTCAAATATATTAGGTCTTTGTTTAATCGATATATTTGTTGCTACTAAACCCCATTCATCTAACATATCCTTTTTAAGGTTAGTTTTAGGGCTAGATTCTGGGAAATAATTTTGGCCAACCGAAACCTTATATCTCCAACATTGTCCATGCAGGCTTTAATCAAAAAAATATCCTACCAACAATGAATTTTGTTTGGATGAACAAAAATCATCATGCTTGTTAAATTCAATTTTAGTATGCTTGGTTGCTTGAAACTAGGTGTTCTTTTCATGTTAGATCATCATGCTAATGTGTGATATGTGGGAAAGGCTGTCTTTTTAAGCTTACTTATATTTATTCAATTTTGATAAAAATGCTAATATGTATCAAGCCTCACTATTAGTTTTGCATCTACAACTTGGTCACATGTTGTAGATTAGCATTACAACATGTAGACAAATTCCTAATATATCCTATTATGTTATGAGTTCTTCTACAGGTCCACGGGGGGGGTACACGGGGGGGAATCGGCTGCCACGTCAGCCAATAAATTTATTTAAAAAAAAAAAGTGAATGAAAAGCACAGAAAAGAGAGGGAAAGTGGGAAATGAAACCATGAAAACAAGGAAATCAGCAGCTCGGAACACGATTCAAACCCAGTCAAAGAAAGCCACCGAATCTAGGCCGGTGGTCGTCGTCGTGGGTAGCCAAAGCTACGCCGGTGGTCGTCGTTTGCAGGTAAGTTGTTTAGATTTTCATTTCTTTGCATTATTTTCTCTCTTTGCTACTTTTCTGGACAGCTCCTGGGGAACAATGCTTTGGGGCCTGTTGTTGAGCTGCAGATATTCCTAGCCTCATGCGACACCTGGAGCAATTAATTTATGGAACTTAGTCTCCACTACCTCTCCCTCCTGCAATGTCCATTGAATTCCATCTATAAAGGAAAAAGGATGGCTTTTTAAGCTTATTTCAGTAATAAAGTAGAGAACTGAAAAAAAGAAAGAAAAATAAAAACTTGAGAATTATCCCAAAATACTATATTAGTTTTGTGAGGTTTTAGAAAATTAATAATCTGGGTGTATTTTCTTTTCTTCCTTAAAAGTGAATAGGGTAGTGGCAACGAGCTCGCCCAGATCATGAATGTAATAAAATGCCATTGTGAGAAAAAAAAGAAAAAACAGTACATCAAATTTAGAACTCATCTAGATAAGTTTGTTCATGAGGTAAGGTGGAGTTCCAGAGTTAATGTGGAGTGGTTCTGGTGTTTCGGCGCTGATGCTTTATGTGGTTCTGGTGTTTCGTGATTGCAGAGTTTGATGAATGTATTAGCTGTTCGTACCTACAGCCTCTTCATCTGCACCTTTTGTATCGTGGTAGAAGCTTCTCACTTTCCATTTCTAGGGGTGATTGACAGCACCAACAAAGCTATCTGTTTTTCTCATGAAATAGATGAAGCTTAACTGCTACAGAATTTGTTTAAGCTGCTGCTTACCTATTTTTGACATTTTTTTAGTTACTATGTTCAGTTTTGACAATGTATATAAAATATGAATTCAGACTTATGTTTATAATACTATTCTTTTTATACAAGAAATTCTCATGCATGTATTTTTTCTTTGTGGGGATGGTGAGAAGACGAAGGCAGGGAGAGCACAGCTTGGTAGGTTGGGGTTAGGGTTTCGGGCTTCATGGGGTTGGTGAGAAGAAGGAGATGAGAAGAAGAAGAGAAGATGAAGTTGAGAAGTTGGTACCTGATCGTGGGGAAGCAGATTCGCAGTTGCGATGCAGGAGTGATGAAGACACGAAGGGAAGGGTCAAGGGAGCGAGAGCATTTGAACTTGGAGATTAAACTCAGCGGCTGATCATATGAAACGCAGCGTTTCATTTGTCCACGTGGAGGCCCGTGTACGCGGGAGTTACCCCTCCCGAGTGCAAATAGAGTTTTCCTTATGTTATTATAGGCAGATGAAGATGTCAATTTAATTGTTAATTGATCTATACAATTAAAGTTAGGTTGAATTTATAATATGACTGTAGGCAATAAGTTTAACACTGTGTAATAGACCCAGATACAAGAGCAGTAATATGGTTAGTTAAATAGAATTATTATAAAGAATAAAGAACAAAATCCCTATGCCTTGGGGTGTTGACTCCACAATTCCTCCAAACTTTTGTTATTGCTGACTTTTTCAACAATATAATTCTAGATTGTGCATATCCCTCTACTTTCCTCCCTAGTCTCCTATATACCCCCCACCAGCTCATGCATGAAGACAAAATTGAAAATTTATATTCATTCATATTCCATGCTGGAAATCGCGTCTTAGATCTCTGTTTGACACTTTCTCCTCTAGGCTTAATGTCCCCCCCCCCCCCCCCCCTCTCTTCTTTAGTTATAATGGAGACTAAAATCCAAAGGTGGCAAGTCGCTACTGCCTGCCAACCATAAGCTTCCATCAACTAGAAGCCAGACAATGAACTCTATTTCTGAAAATTGGAAATTATTAGTAGGAAACATCAAGCCCTTCAAGTGACTTCGAATTCTTACTGCTGGAAATAGGGGCTTCCAACTTCTATAGTATTATCTTTTCCCTTGCAATTCTCAACACATTCAACCAACAGAGATTTTGATTGACCAAAGGTTTGCACTCATGCACAAATATAATTCCATAAGAAAGATGTCTTTGGAAGCTGCCATAGTACAGTGCTAGTTGGGTTATTTCCAACTAGCACTGCCATGTACCCACAATTGAAGCATGGTCACATCCCTATAAATGCAATTGCATACTGCATTTATAGTCAGAGCACAGAGGTAAATACACACCAGCTTGAAAAGCAAAGCTCACCAAATGTGTATGTTAAACTAAACCCTGTATTTTGTGGTCTATCAAAATACTTAAAAACACCCTTAAGTGTAAATATAGCATGCAGTTGAGGGTGCCTTAAACATTTAGTAGCTAGTCACCATTTTTTTATGGATTTTTGATTGAGTAGCTGCTGTTACACATTTGCAAAATCTCAAATGTTTAATGCCAATCAGATCATGGAATTGTCCAGCAATGATTTTTTATCATACATGAGTAGGTTGGATATAGAGTAGGTAATTCACAGTATTAAATCGCTTGTGCTTCCATTGTATAACCTATAATGGTTTAGAGGAGAATGGGTTGTACTCTTAGTCACTGCCAAAGCATTATCTCATTTTATCCCCTAGTTAGATTAACTTTTACTAAAAAAAGAGGCCATTAACAATGTCCTGTGATGTCATATTAATGGAGATGTTGATTTTTATTATAGTGATCCTTTTCTTTTTATTAGAATGAGATAAATCAATGTGATATCATGCCATATATTCTCCATACCTTTGTTTATTGTCTTAAACATAATGATATTGACAACGTATTTGATGTGTAACAGTAGCTACTCATTGATCCAAATCTGGTGAAAGAATATCTCTCAATTTTTATTGAATATTTTATCTGAATTCTGCTATTGAATAATGATTTATTGTGATCTAAGAACCATGATGGAAATACCTGGATGTGACTTTACAAAGTCACATGCCTCTAGTTTGAATTCTGGAGATAAACGTCTATTGACTCCCGTTGTTTGAGAATTTCAAAACAACTTGTGAGACTTTGATTGGAGAGAGTGAATGAAACAGAATTTGTTGTTCTATATGAGTTTTTTTTTTTTTTATTTGGGGGTGGTTCAGGCAGCACAAATTATCAATAGTTTTTTGTGTTGTGATTGGGAATTAGATGTATGGATATAAAGGGATTTGCACAAATCATTTTTCTGGTTTATGATGTTCTCTGTTGCTTAAAAGTTGAATATACTACTTCTTGGTAACCATGAATTAACCTTTGAGTTGTGAGTGGTATAAATGCTTGGATATTAAAGTAAAGCTTTAAAACTTGAGGAGTTTTGAGGTTCAATTAGCCTCTTCTTTTTGACCAATTGACCC